>NW_027325369.1:20034502-21284502 GCF_036924035.1 Leuresthes tenuis
TCAGACGAGACCAAACTCACTGGGCAAATTTAAAGCCTGCAATTCAAAAACAAGCTTGCATACACCTAAACTGCTTCTCACATAGTTTTGCAACATTTATTTTTTAATTATCTACCAATTAAAGTATCCATGCAGATGTAAATAAAACATCACAATTAGATGTAGTAATGATTACTTCTGTTTAAGAGTGAATGGCCTCATGAAGTATTGTTTTCTGGGTTTAAGTTGCAGCTTAATACCACAGTGGCTTTGTGTTTGATTGCTTATTATTGGACAACGCATTCAGTGTGTCCTATCTATAAATCTACTGTCCACTGGCCTTTGTAGTTTACCCGATTAAGGAAATCAATAGTTTAGTCACAAGACAAAATAATTATAAAAAGTAATAGCAAGTGCAGCATAGTCCACGTTTGTAAATGTATCTGCATATGACAAGTGCAAAAAGATCCTGTTTGTGTGTTCATGTGAAAACAAATTTTTTGTGATTCTGCTTCGCTTGTTGACTTCCTCCCCCTGCCACATGCACACGCATCTGCACACGTCTCCTATGTGTTTTTAGATTGGAAATGAAAGCTCACCGTAGGAGTGTTTGAGAAAGTGTCTGTTTGGTGGATAAGATGATTTAGTGGGTGATTCTATGAGGAGATTCCTCAGTGGGGTAGAGTGAAAGAGATAGTGAGTGGGGGAGAGTGGGGGAGACTGCCCTGGTCATTTGATGGAGGGGTGGAGTGGGACGGGAGTCTGTGTAATAAGACTGTGCAGGCGCCTGTGTGTACTCACACACAAACACACACACACACGCACAGGATTGTCCTGTAGAATAAATACGCTGCAGGTTGTGTGAGACCAGAGAGCACAGGAGAGAGATGGGGGGACGGGGGGGCGGGGGTGGTGGTGGTGGTTGAGTCAGTCTGTGAGCTGCAGGGCAGCAAAGTCTTCCTCTACCACTAAGTCAGCTACTGATCTCATTTCTCCTCAGATGGACTCCTAACACAGTCCCATCAGGGGACAGATATATATTCCCTCTGTCTTTTTCTCACACATTCCTGCACCAGCGACCTTTTCGTCTTTCTCAGCTCACTCTCTCTTACTATCTTATCCCGGTTTCTTGCTCTTCTTGTTTCTTTCCCCTTCTTTCTTCTCCTCACTCTGTCTTTATTATCATTCTGCACCAATACCTCTCATTGTGTCATACACTCAATTTTTCTCTTTTTGTCTGGTTTTTAACCCTCTCCAGCTCATCACTTCTCCCTGTGTCACACACGGTATCACACACCATTAACCTCTGTCCTCATCCTTTGATCAGTCACAGCCAACAGGTGCTGTAAATTGTGTCCTCTGGCAAAACCGGCCACCGCAGTGCATCTCGCGTGCGTTTATTCCCTGCACTGTCTCCATCAGTGTTCCTTCCCTTCTCCTCGACACATCCCTCCAGCTCTTGCCCCAGTTTGTCAGCGAAGCAAAACTGGCTGTTTCTCCGATCCCATCATTCAACCGCTCCCCCCTTCCTGTCACACTGGTGGCTTGGCTGGTCTCAGACAAATAGCATCACGGCAGATAATACAGACACAGCCAGAAAAGAGCCTAATAAATGGTTCCTGTTCTGCCGACCTAATGGTTCTGCTTTCCACTCAGCCAGGGGACAGTACTTAGCCTTGGTGCAACATGGACGCTAATATCAACATCTAATAAGAAGAACTTGTAGGCATAAACCAGTAGGACATACATGCGACACAAATGTACACACCTTCTCAATTAAGCCTGTCAGCTATCAACAGATCTGCAGGTAAATCCCGTGTTGTGCTGAAATTACATGAAGATGCATTGACTTGATATGAAGGTTGGAGTAAATAAAATTAACTTAACTTAAAAATATTCAGATCTGAAAGCCCAATCTAAATCATCTTATGGTATTATTCCACATCAGTGATGACACGTTCTGTACGAGGGTGTGTCACAGGGGGGCATCACTCTGCACATCAGCAGAAAAAAGTGGAGAAGGTCTTGTTGTGTTAGGTTTTATCCAGCTTATTTGATTTTTCTCTCAACAGTCTCTGTTTTTTGTGTCTATTTAGGTCAAGTACAGTTAGAATGTCTTTGCATGTCAATAAGAGTCTGGGTTTTTCCAGGTCAATGTGATTGTCTGAATTTTTTTTCCATGTCATTGAGGACATCACCAATGCAGCCACAGAAATGCACCCACAAGCAAGTATTCAGTCAGTCTGGCAGCTTTTCATTGAGTAAGGACCCGACCCAAAACAAGCCATTTGTAATACCTGAGGGTATTACACAGGTATTACGCTGTCCTTACACAGCAGTTAGCTTGACTGGAAATGTAGTGACTGAAACAACAAACGAATTCTGAACATGGTGAAGAGGCTTTTTGCATGTGTATGTTCCATTAACATTTAAAGGATTGCACCGGACCAACATTTGTTGACAACAACCTAAAGCTACTTTGTTGAACTTGTAAAAGTGGAAAAAAACAGCACTTCTCTAATGCACTTTTAGATTTTGAGATGCGTACAAAATGGGGGATATTCTAAATTTCCTATTCTGTGGGATTTTGAAAAAAAAAAAAAACTTCTGGAGCACTTTTAACTTTTAAGATTTCCAGTGACAGAGGCCACTGGTGTTTGAGGAAATGTAGGTTATTTATTGTCACAGTTTGATGTTCAAGCAAAAGAAAAATCTGAAAAATAATTTTTTATTGGTTGATTAGTTCTTTGAAAGAAAATCGGTGTGGGCCAAAAAAGCGGAAATCATAATTGCCCTAGAAAATTGCTTTCAGTTTGAGTCTCAAGCTCAAAATCATCCGAATGTGTGGTTAAGACAGCGAAACTGAACCTGCACCAGCTTCCCATTTAAAGTAAACAGTAGTCTGCTGTGTGAGAGCCCATTTTGACCAATCCCTCCACCCCCTTTAATTTTTATACACCTTTCAAAGCAGCGGGGTTCTTCCAAAATTTAGGAGTTCATTATAAAACTGTTTATTGTACCAGCCTCCAAATTATATATCTGTGGCCAAGACACAGTGGTTCTCCACCAGTTGCCGTCTTGTGCTGGCAGTTATCTACAAGTTTTAGGTATGACAGCAGTCAATAATGATAACTAAGGAGTTGTCTACAGGTAAGGAGTGGCTATATTAGCATCACTATTTCAAATGTTCTTAGTTAAGGAAGAGCAAAAACTAACACTGAAGACTTCTCTCCATGGGAAACATGTTTTTGCTCTTCTCCCGCTTGGCATTGGCAAGTTTGATTTCAGCTGCTGGTTCTGCTTCATTGATCTGTTTGGTTCAAGCTTGCCCATGATAGACAGATGGTTCATCCAATCATGTGCCAATATTTTTTGATAGCGCGTGCCTTTTTCCAAACCCTCTCCAATGGCTACTTACCAGATGGTTCTGCGTAACAAACCATCTGGCCTGTCAGGTTAAAAGACTTTTGCTGATTTGACCAGCGCTTTGGGTCCTCTTGGAAGGGCAGCACGTCTCCATCTACTTGCATCACCTAAGAAAAAAAGATAGAAGAAGAAACTACAAAGCTTTGCATTCAAGTATTCACTTTGTTGTAGATGTGGTTACGCCATCTTGAGTGTAGGACTTAAACATGCCACCACCATATCTGCTTGCTGCGTGCTCTCTTCGTGTCTGTCAGTGATGGGTCGTTTCTGTTCTCCTTGATCATGGCTGCTCTTGTCATCTCCTCTCTCCCAGCATAATGAGTCAGTGTGTGATGCTGGATGGGTGCTGACAGTGTGTCCTATGACTCACATCGGGGTGGCACTGCCGTCCCAGCACATCTCAATGCTCCCCATCCCTCCATCCTCTCTGTATCCTCCCATCCCTCCTCCGCTCTCTTCCTCTGCTTCTGTTTGGATGGTACCCTCCACAGTGGGTTGGAATAGGGCCATGTGGAAATAATGAATAAACATACTGTAAAGGTGATTCAGACGATTAACCCACACCCAGCCCCAGTTTACATTTACATATTCCTGCTGGGGGGTAACTAGAACAGCCACTGTTAGTGGTATTGTGATTTCATCCTTTTATCTCTTGGACGTGAGAGAAGAAAAAAATAAAAGCTGGAGAATTAAGGGGAGAAGCTGGCAGAAGGTACAAAGTGTTGGCCTGTGAAAGGCCTTGTGATGATAGCAGCCAAATTGACATTAGAACTGAGACTGTGTGTGTGTTTAATTGCTTGTGCTTGCACTACAAAGTCCTGTGCTATCACAGTTTAGACTTTAGATGTGGCTTTTTAGATCTGTTACACACAGTGGCTGAGGTGAAAAAAGATAAATGAAATATTTTTTTCATGCTGACCTTGTTAAATTGCCAAAAAGAAAATGACCACAGTTCAACAGTGTCTGTCCAAGCCAGATGCTTTTTGTAGTTTATATTCACAAACAGAGAAAGATGTTCTTCACTCTCAGATTTCTGTATTTAGGTGAGGTTTAAGACAGACACCTTGGCTTGTTTTATGTAAATACCACACTTAAACACACCTTCTTTAAAGGGCCCCAGCACTTGTAAACCTTGACAGACCTCCGGGTCTTGCCGCTGCCTATAAAACACTGACTGTTTTATGGACGCCTCTACCTGCATCTCTGCACCCATAAACACTTTCCTTTGTCCTTCTGGGACCGACCAAGTAAAGAGAAAAATTGGACTGGATTGTTTTGCTTCAAACGGGAAAATTATTTGACCATGTGAGAAATTTTCTTTCTTTACTTATGTAAGAAAAACAATCTATAGTGTTTTCTTTTTTCTTTTTTTCCTTCTTGCCATTTGTTGGTGAGGCATATAAATCCTGAGATGAAAAGAAACGTGTTGTGCATTAAAGCATACACTGGCCGTCAGAGTGCTTTTTGTCACCAGAGAATGAGTGAAAACCCGAGAGTGAAAGCAGGTCAAGGTTCTTAAACCTTTCACACGTGACACGTGAAATGCCTGATTCCACTCGACGGCTATCAGTATATCATATATTGTTGTGAGTCACGTAAATCATAATTTGCGCTTTGACCAGTTTGGCAGTACAAACAGATATATATTCTAAAAGAAAAACTTAATAGTGGATGTGCCGGCATTTTACCCTGTCATTGCCCAGCAAGAGCTGCTGTCCTCAGGCTTCCTGTCGCCTCACCCCTCTTGGCCCTTCTCTGAATGCAGACGAATACCACAGCGTCCACTTTGCGCCATTGTCATAGTGGAGCCAAAGTTCTTTTAATCACACTGCTGCCCTAACCCACTTTGATTTACTAGCCCTCCACATCCATAGGCATCCACTCCAGCCAATTGCATTAAAGAGATAAATAACCAGACCAATAAAAGTGCTGTGTGTGGGTCGAATGGGCTCTGAAATGCTCATCGTCCATTTGGTGCAGTAAGCAATCGGGGGGTGGGGTGGGGTGGTGGGTTGGGGGGTGGGAGGGTGGGAGGGTATCGGGGGGAGGGTTGGGGCTTTTAGTAGAAGGTTTTTTAGGGGTGATATTGTGATTGGTGGTGGAGGTGATGCCATGTCATCCATCTTAGGGAGCCACTTCATTAGGCTAATGGAAGGGCTGGACTGCTCACTGCTCGATCCTGTACCTGAATGTGCACTTGTGTGTGCGTGTGTTTGTCCTTCCACTGATGGCAGCTTCCAAGGCTAAAGTGGTTATGAAGACTAAAGTGATTTTATTAGCCAGGCACATAGCCCATCACTTAGTATTGGCTAAAATGTGTGTGTAACTGGGCTTCCATATAAGTGTGTGGCAGTTTTGTGTGTATGTCCCATTGTTTTCACATAATGCAGTAATGACCCTGTTGCAGGTGAGGGGAGACAATGCAGCTGGAGCTAAAACACATATTATTCTTCTAATGGTTAAGTTCCTTCAGTGACTTGCAAAAATGTGAAGAGTAGACTGGATACTCATAGCACTTTAGTGTGTTACTTCAAATGTTCTTCTTGAGCAGGCAAATGAGATCAACTTGCAAAAATGGTCAACTATGTGAATATGTAAATCTTAAGAAATGCAAGACTTTCAACTTTGGTCCAATTTTCCCATTTGTTTGGGCCTAAGATACTGACCAACCTCTTTGCAGCTCGCTGGTTGCAAATGCAAGTTATATTGTTTTGCTGCAGATGTTTGGTCCATGATATCACATTGCAGCTGTTTGGTGGTTGCTGTTCATGGCTTTTTTGCTCAGTATAAAGTCAGATTCCGAAGATTTTGGTTACCATCAATATATAACACCCAAATACAAAGGAAAATGAGTTTAGAAAATCTTGAACATTTCCTTTTGGAGGCTTATCAGTATCTCTGCTTCATAACTGAGGCATGAGTATGACTAAAATTACAGTTATTTATTTAAATGAACCAATAAGTAGCACCGATATCCTGTAAAATGTTTTTAGCTTTATTGTTTATAAAGACAGACTGAAACTGCTTGAGTATGAAAATAATTTAATAGTTTGATGATTTTAATATAACATTAGATATTACTTTCTTTAAAGGTCAACAATACAAGCTTCAGTGCTTCAGTTAGTCTCTTTTAGATGAGTAGTTTCACAAAATCTTCTGGGAATGGTTACATTGATTGATCAGTTAATGGCGTTGATCTTTCTTCTTAACATAACTTTCTTTGGAGCGATTATGGTTGCAGCGCGTGTTATCTTGGCCATTTATTGTAAAACTCAAACCATCTTTGGATACTAGAAACCCAGGACTAAACCTGAGGTTACCTCCTTAGCTCCAAATCCTGCTTCGTAGCACTGACCTCAGATTAGCTTTTTCCATGTTTTAAAGGCAAATTGATGTAGTCTTTAAAGATTGAGGCTAATTGTTATTGCTGCAACTGTCCTCCAAATAGAATGATCGTGACGTCCTCCTGGAGTTAAAGGTTACAGTTGAAATTACTTAATCCAGTCAAGAGAAACAGTTTCCTATATCAGCTTATAGTTGATCACTTTCCTTACTTCCTGTTTCTGAACTGTGAATCAAATCAAATTATATTTGGTAAAAGTCCTCTATCTGCGAGCTCTTTCAGATCCCCCCCGTTTTATTTTTTGGCATCATATTTTATTGGCCTCCATTTTTCTGTGTAGTTACAGTTTAATGATTATAACAATGGGATATTCCAGCATCTAGACATGCACTGTAGAAGTGTTGATGCACAGAATAGTCACTTTGCACCCGAGCTGTGAGTTGTGTTGTCTCTATTCAAAAGCTGCTATAGCTCCAAAAAAAAAAAAAAAGAGGGAAAATAGTTAAACATAGTTTCTCTGCACCCATTAAGACGTGTAAACAAGAGAGAGGCATTGTGGGTAGCCTTAGCAAGGTGCCAGCATCACCCACATATGGACGCTCCTATCCAGAACAGAGGAACAATCTGTTTCCTTTTAACATGATTTTTTTCCCTGTAAGTTTCAGTCACTGAAACTCACCCTGAAAAGATTCCCAGTTGTTTTTTTTTCTTATTTGTCACAGCCAATAATTTGATGTCTCTGTGTGCTCGGATGTGAGGACTGAGTGATGTGACAAGTCGTGTAGCCTTTCCTTTGAACTGTGAGAAAATGATCTGATAGATTGGAAGATGCAACAACCTGTCAATGATTATTGGATTTCTGTCAAACATGTTGCACATCTTTTCCATCAGCTCTGTGGAAACATGTTTTTGCAACATACAACAGGAGGCGGCGTCATTAGAGGACTTCGCTGTCAGGGATGTCGCTGTCTGATGTAACCCGTGGGCCACAGGTGACAGAAGAGAAATGTGTGATCTGAGGTTTTTACCAGTGTTTTAAGACATTTTCAAATGCTTTTTTTGCAGATTTTCAAATGTTTCTTGAATTAATTTAGCATTAAAGAACAAAAGGGAAAAAGGATTAGCTGCACTGTATCGACATATCAATCTGAAGCTATTTCCTTTTGTTTATATATAACATGTTCCATTCCTAAGGCTGGTTAAGTGGGCCTTTGCATTTGGAAGCATGTTGCTTGTTTGGCTTATGCGCACCGCCTCACTGCGGTGGCCTTTAACGCCCGTCCCTGGTGCAGATCGATTTTGTGCCCAGCCAGCAGCCCACTGCTAACCTTGAGGTAAGCTGGCGTAATGAGATCGCATCTGACGGCATTGACTCACACCTGACAGCACTGACACTCTCCTCCCGGCCAGAGAGTGACACAGACGGGCAGAGAGGGAAAGGGTAGATGGTATACGGCACAGGTGAAAGCTTTGAGTTGTTTTCTTGTAATTTCACTGTGATACAGATTTTTCTGTCTTACATCGAAGTTGGACTGCAGTGACACTTACTGCAGCTTGTAATCACATAATAAACTCTTTATTTTCAAGGTTTTTGAAGTGCCTGAACCTGTACAGTGCAGCAGTTTTCTTTTGTTGGCCCATAATCCTTAACTACTAATGTCTCTTAGGAAAAAAAGGGAAAGAGAAAAGCTGCGTTGGGCATGCTTCTTTGAAGCCTCGGCTGTTCACCACAGTTAAATTCAGCGAATATATCGGGCAATGCTGGTCATGCACATCCTTCTGTCCAGCCGAGGCTGCTTTAAATTGTATTCAGTCAAAAGAAAAGAAAAAAGGCCAACGGAATCACTTGGAATGAGACACACTGCTGTAACCTGAGCAGTGACGAAGATCGTTTGAAAATAACTCGAACATAGCTGCCCATCTGAGCCAGCGATGTGATATACTTTCACGATAACTGGATGATTATATCCCTTTGATTTGCGACAACTGTACCGAAGCTGATTCACAGATGCATGTATCAAGCCAAAATTGAATAAGATGAGACTTGTATAACCCATTGTATGAGTGGCGGTAATTGAAACAATAATGGACATGGCAACAGCTTGGAAAATGGCATTGATCTATCATCTAAGATGGGCTCTCTTTGTGCACTAAAAGCCTGACTAAATGGTGCAAACTGATTTTGCTCTCGGTCACGGCAGGTTCTAGTTGGCTAATTGAAAAAGAAATGACAAAAATGAGGGGTTTTGTACTGTGTAGCCGAGTGATTCTCTCACCTTACCTCAGCAGGGCTTTGAATCCCTCCCACAGCCTGGGATTCTCTCTAAAGAAAGATTAGCCGAAGACACGGCATGATTTTGGCGGAAGTGTGGAATTGGAATTCAATTCTAGTATACCTACGTACAGATGTAGACTAGTAAGCCAGAGGGACCCAGATCGATGTGAACCTAACAGCTTTAACTGTGTAGCTCAGAGGCATTCTCAGCAGGTCCTGTCTTTATCTCAACCGTGGCTTCAATTCTTCACTTTCTGCTGTTGAATCCGACCTTGACGTTTTTTGTCCACCAGGCACACTGCTTTGCTGATGTCCAACTTTTGCTGGTTTGAAATGGTTCTGTGCTTCAGTTGCCTATAGACTGAGCTCTGCTGGGCTGAAAGAACACATGGAAAATGAGATCACTGACCTACAGCAAAGGTTAGACTTCAGTAAGCATGAGCAGTTAGATGATGGCTGGTGTAGGGGTTGGGGGTTTAATAAACTACTGCTAGCCGTGAGCCTATTGTTTTACTTCTACCTTGGCAATCTTATGCGGATACGTGTGTGTGTGTGTGTGTGTGTTTGATGGGACTATGGCTCCGGCCCTTGTTTGGGGTAGCTGTACTAAGCTGAAATGTTGTTATTGATTACACACAAAGGTTGTGATGGAAAAGCAACAAAGTGGGAATGGGCCAAGCTCCAGGTGTGTGTGTTTGGGTGTATATGTGCATGCGAGTGTGTGTGCGCACACAAGCGCATGTGAGCCACAGCTGTGCTGTCCGTCAGCTTCTTGGTAATCCATTAGGGGGAAATTAGGTTGGGTACACAGGCAGAGGAAAAGAACCAATAAGAGCAAAAGCTGCATGGCAAAATGACTGCACTTTTCTTGCAATATAAATGGACAAGTGTTGTGCTTGAGTGATCATATCTTGTGAGTCAGTAGCTTTACTCCTAATTTAGTCCAAAATGTTACTGAATATCAAACCTGAGCATTTCGGGGTGTGTGCCCACATAGCGTTGGGGAGCACTGTATCCCACCGTCTCATCAAAACAAAGTGCTCTCTCATGTTAGTGTTGACTGCAGCTCACAGCAAGCTTGCAGCTGGCGTGGTGCCTCACCAGCAACTTTCAGTGTCAGAGTGATCTCGTCCTGCTTCTTCTGCATCTGATCATGAAATGAAAGCAGCAACAGTTGAGATCAGTACAACATCTTCATCTTTAAGCACTCAGAGTGATCATGTACGGAACTATTAAAAAAAAAGAGAGCTTCACAAGAAAAACAAGCCATAATGTAAGAAAAAGGAATATTATCTTTCACATAGGATGTTATGTGTGCATCGTAATTATCAAATGTTTTTCCTATCAAATTCATCACACAGTGCACTACTTGGATAAATGTGAGGTAGTATTGTGCCATATAAAGAATATGGTCACTGTACCACAGCAGGTAAAGAAGTTCATTTTCAGTCCATCTTCAACTTTAAAAAGTCCAACTACAGTAGCTCATCGTTGTTGAGAACAGCCCATACCAGTGCTGCTCCTTCACCTTGCTGCTGCTTGGCTAAATGCGGTGCTCTGTGTCCATAAGTGATCCAGCCACAGGCTCATCCATCTGCTCTGTTAATAGTCAGTAATCCCCATTTGCTTTTTGTGAACCTATTGTCTGTTTGCAGATGGTATTCTTCACTTAACCCTTCCTCGTTGCGCAAATACATCTCCTTTGAAAAGGATTCAGTCCTACAAGTCGTCAAGATTAGATGGTTTGGAGTTTGAAAAAGTGCTTTGAAATAATTATGAATGATATTGTTTTGGATGTGTTGTTTTTACCCAACTACCTTGACAAAATATTTCTACATTAAGTCAATTTTCCAGTTGTCATGCAAATCTTGCTTTAATTTTCTTATGCTCTCTGTATGTGTCCACACTTGCATCTGGTGGATGCTCACTCTTTTTTCTTTTTCATGCCTTCCCCCTCTTAGAAACCCGTGGTCACGCACACACACATGAACACACACTCTCCCTCACACCTGGTCTCTGCCAGAGTGTGAGTCTCCTCATGAGAAGCCTGCCTGTCGCCCTACTGTGAGGCCCTTTTAATTAGAGCCCTGCTGTTAAGCACAGACCTCCTCCAGTGGTCCCATCCACTCCTCATCACCTCCTTCCTCAAACCTCTGTCACTCATGCTCCTGTCTCTCCATATCCTTGTGCCCTGATTTCACGAGCAAAAATGTTATGCAAACACAGAAGAACAATTATAAATGTAACCCTCAATATTTCTAATCGTATTTTTAAGATGTTTTCTAATTTGGACTGAATTCACATCTTTTTTTTCCATGCAAGAGGGTTTTCAAATTGATTTTTAGAATATTTCCTGTGGAGGAAATGTTGTTTTTAGAAAAGTATTTTCATGTTAAATATGCCTCATACTGATGTTAATGCCCGGAAATAATGGAGCTGGAATGTTATCAGGCTGGTGATAAGAGAGAATGACAACACATGCACTCCTAAACCTGCCCTCAGCTGTACAGCCATTGTGAAAATATTCAAGGAACTCAAGCTGTTCCAGCATACTCATAACCTGCATTCCTCCATTTCCCTTTTCCAGCAAGGACAAACCATGCTGGAAAAAAAGAAAAGAGAGAAAAAGGAAAAACTCTCTCAGTCATTGATTCTCCTCTGCATCTCTCTGCTATGATCAAAGAGCCATTGTGCTGGGTGGCCTCCTCTCTAAGCTGCTTTCATAAGGAACTTCCACATTCAGGGGTAAGTTGATTAGAAACAAAAGCAGGTGGGTTGATGTTACGTTACATCAGCTCTGGAATTTGGAGCTAAATATCCCAAATCCGCTGCAGTGTGTGTCACCCAGTCCCTGGCAGAAGAGGGGGATTATAACCGCACAACATAAATATCACGCATGCAAACTCAGTAAGAAAATCTAAGGACGGGGTGATGATACAGCCGTGTCGCTGCTTTAGAAGATGGTCGGGAAGTGAAGCAACGAGACAACCTGCAACTCATCCATTAGACCCAGGCTGCCAACACAGCCCCACAAAAGTCTATACATTTAGGATAAACTCCGAGAGCAGCTTCCATCTGTGACGGCTTGTCTTCGACTTGATGTGGAAAGACAGGTTGTTTAGGACCGTGGGGAATGAGGGATGAAGAAAGAGCAGGGTGGAAGAGAAGGAGGAGGAGGAAGGCTGCAGCTGTTGTTATGTGTAGTTAGTGTGGTCTTCTGGGGTTTGGCAGAAATCACAGCAGAGCCAGAGAGAGGCACAGCCCCTGTTGGCTTAATGAAAGGATAGATAGATAGATAGATAGATAGATAGATAGATAGATAGATAGATAGATAGATAGATAGATAGATAGATAGATAGATAGATAGATAGATAGATAGATAGATAGATAGATAGATAGATAGATAGATAGATAGATAGATAGATAGATAGATAGGTAGATAGATAGATAGATAGATAGATAGATAGATAGATAGATAGATAGATAGATAGATAGATAGATAGATAGATAGTATGCCATGAAATCAACCTTTCATTTTTCTCTGAGGGGCAAAAATCCAACTCCTGCATAGAGCCCTTTTCCCTGAGACTTTTTATTATGATTGTTTTGAAAGATTAGTTTTTCTCCATTTCTGTCCAGCGCACATTGCAGAAAGCAAAGTAAAGACAAAGAAAAAAACGAAAGTTTGGGGAGAGATGGAGAAAAAGAGCTAGAAAGAGAGGTTATTTTGCTGAAGGACATTTGCAGAGGCAGCTTTTAACACTCTCACCCCCCCCCCTTCCCTTCCCTCCATCTCCTCTTAAACACACTTCTCCTTTTTCTGCTCTTTAAATATTGAGAATCATTGCAAATTCCTTTGCCCTCTTCCTTTTGAAGCTGCTGGCCTCCCAACAGCTCAGCTGAAGAAATGCACTTGAATGAGCTGAAAGGCTCAATATTCAGGAAAACCAGTAATTTAGCCCATGCAGGACCTCTTTGCTCCCCCGTCCAGGCCTCTGTAAACTGGTCTGAGCTTTGTTGGTTCCCAAGCCGCACCTCTTCCCCGACTCTATCTGAGGCCCAAGCTCTCCCTCTGGGCTGGCTTTAGCTGCTCATTTCCACACTAACAGGAGATGACGCTCCACGGTCTCAGCTTCTTAACCTACACCAATATGTACGCACACTCAAGCGAACTCACGACACCACTCCCACTGCCCAGCTTCTTGACAATCCTTGCTGATTTTGTTGACTTTTTTTTCAATCTTTTATTGCTCAGTTGGTTGCATTTTAGATGCAATTTAAGATTTTGCTAACGCCTGTGTTGTGGTTCTCTCGAGAGTAAGACACAGTCTGATTTTAGATATGTACAAGAGCATTTCTTAAAAGGCTGCATTCCTAGGTTTATATTCTGTCTCTAAAAGGAAAACTGTAAACAGCGGCTAAATGAAGCCATAGCTGTAAAAGTTGCAATGCATCTGGGTGAACCAGCAGTCTTCCCCCCCCCCTATTGCTCTCATGTGAAATGAGTCCTGAGCAGAAAGCAAGTGCAGCAGACTGAGATCATAGATGTGTTACTGCTTAACAGCCCAATTTATGAGACCGGCTCTCTTTGTGTTTTAATGAGAAGGCCATGGATGGGTGAAAAGATGTGGAGAGAGACGGGAGGTTGAGTTTGTCAGTGAAGATGAGAGATTAGAAAACACTGAAGAAGGATGGGATGTTAGGTAGAATTGGTCACAAGGTTTATTTCCGGCTTCTGTCTTCAGGTCTAATTGTTGGTGAAAAGCGAGGCGGTCGGGGACGGCCATGCTGCTGTTAATATTTCACATCGTATCACACGTCCTCTTGATGACAAGCGCTCTTCTCTTCTCTTCCCTTTTGGGTCCAAATCTGTTCAGCAGATAAATCTGTATTTTAGAAATCTGTTTTTTTAGAACAGATTTTTTATCATTATTATGTTTTTAATAAACTTTAGTGTGTGAGTCCATGTGTTCCACATTTCTCCGAAAAGAGTTTCGAGCTCCTGTGCAATGGCATGAGTTTGTCAGTTAGCTGCGTGCTCGTAAAGTCACAGTGTGTGTGTGTGTGTGTGTGTGTGTGCGTGCCTGCTGGTGAAAGGAAAGAAGAAGGAAGGAGTGGAGGGTGGACATCTCAGGAATGTGTTTTCGATAAAACAGGTTCCCCCAGCACTCCAGACTTCTGTTGTACAATACTGTATCTTTAACTGCATTATTTCTTGTTACATTGTGATTGTTTTTTTGTTGTTTTTGTCATTGATCACACTCTCTCACAGACACGGAGAGACACACGTACAGCTGACAGTCTGCAGCAGACACGCACTCACAGAAACACAAAGTTTTGAAAAAAAAATTGAGGGAAAGCGCACACACACACACACACACACACACACAACCGTGCGTTCCTACCTGTGGAGCATGACTCCAGGTCACTGCTCATGCCTCGTGTGCATCGGCGCAGCGTAGTGCAACAGCAGAGCCGCCACTAGCTCATATGTTCTCTACGCTGCTCTCCTCTCTGTGGGCTGCCTCATTAAACTTTCAGCCGAACAGTTAAAAACTCTTCTGCCGTTCAGTCCCAACCGTCCACAGCAGAGGAGTAAATTAGATTCAGTCCGTCCACTGGGTTTGAAGTTAGACGGAAAGATGGTATTTGCCGACTCAGTCTGCAGCAAAGCAGTGCGGCGTGGCCGCAGGTGGTGCTCTGTGAGCCCTGACAACAACCTCACATACTGGGATGACCCTGACTGTGCTGAATTATTTTTGTTTTTCTCATTCTGGCTGTCTCTATTTCTTTCTCTGTGGCCAGAAAATCTCGGAGACGGTATCGACTATAGCCAGCGGAAAAGGGAGAACATCGGTGACTTGATCGAAGAGACTCTGCAGATGTTTGAGCGCTACGGAGGACAGGACGCCTTTATAAACATCAAATATATGGTACCCACCTATGAGTCCTGCATGAAGATTTGAGAGGGGCTGCCAGCCAGCATTGCACAGACTGTTTACCTTCACCTGCCCCAGAAGTCTAAATCCAACTTTTAACTTGTGCCTGTCTTGCTGCGATGTAGCTGTGTTCTGTGCCTTTTATTTCTCGATGGTTATTTACAGCAGATGAGGATTGCTTGATGTGAAGACATTAAAGATTCTGTTGTTTTCAGGTGAAACTTCACCCAAAACCTGTCCTTTGACTGTCCAGCACTCGTTGATCGGTGTAATTTTTTCATATCGAAGAACTTCTCATTCTGTCACTGAAGCGGCAAACATCTGACAGCTGTTATTTCTTCAGTCCAAAGATCTTATCTGAAGTTTCCAATGCTGTTTGAGCGAAACAGAAGAAAGAAAAAAAAATGCTGCATTGATACAGCTACTGTGGCGTTTTGTATTTTATTGTACTACTGTACCCATTCTGTCACAAACACAGCTGGAGACAGAGCCTGTCCTGACATGCAGGGGAAGACGCTCAGGAATGACGACTGACAACATTCCTCCACACCAATACACACTCGTGCCCACATATGTTTGTTTAACATCCTTTGAACTCAAATACCCCACAGTGATCGTAGCAAACAGTTGGAGTGCGCGCAGGCTTACTTGTTAGTGTTTGTGCATGACAGCAGAGGCGTGTGCTCTGTTCTTCCAAACAAGTGGCCATCTTTAACCAACCTTGTGTTTGCACAATGTGCTGATTAAAGATGCTTTCACCTTTAATGATTTCTTGTCACATTTTAAAACTTTTTCACACTCACAGTAGGAGTTTCAACGGCCATATTTCCCCCACACATTGACACGCGCACATTTACAACCCTGCGGCCCACAGGAGAAACATAGTGTAATTGATTTCTGAAACACACAAGGACACTTGCACAGTCTCGATGTGTAAGTCATGTCTCCAGCAAAAGCAACTTTACAGGCCTGTGGAGGAATCTATTCTCCACCAGAAGACAGGTTCGTAATGCTCATTTTTCAACCTCAGCACATCCCGAAACGAATCTTACTGAGTAGGTGTTCCACGCTGCTGAACTCAGGCGAGCTGCTCCCTGCCTGCTGCTTGATATGTGCAGTGAGCGACGAGGAGTGCAAAGCGGTCCTCCTTCACGACAAAACGCATATTTCAACTCAGTAACTGCGCCGGCACGGCAAAATACAGCAACAGTAGAGGAAGGTACTTTTAAGGTGAGGGGGGGGGGTGCAGCTTCAGCTATTTTCTCACTTAATGAGCGGATCGAACGCTGAATAGCCTGCGGTTCTGTCGAACTGTATCAGTGACGCCCCGCTGTCCCGCTTCACCTGTCCAATTTTACTGAGCCACAGGCTAGCAAAGAAAGAAAAAGCTTAGAGACAGAGAGGAGAACAAGAGAAAAGGACAAAGTGAAACATGGCGAACATTACTGTGGGGCTTTGTCTTCTGTTTTTCCGAATGTTATTTTTAAGAACAGGTTGTCACTCCATCTGTTCAACTTTTATCTCAGCCTTACGTCAGTGGACAGGGTCGCACGAGCTATAGTCAATAGCACAGGCACTATTGGCTGTGAAATGCTAAATGGAAGAAAGGTGACAGTCATAATATTAATATACCCTAACTATTACTTGCCTACTATTGACCCTTAATCTTTCCGTATCCTTAAACCATTGTGTTCACCCGAAGAGTTAATGCTTATGTGATGGTGATTTTCTTTATATCCCCTTTAGGCTAGCAGATTTGTACAATGTGGCTTTATGAACAGTTTTATGTTCCTGCACAAGAATACAAATACACACACACACATTCAGTAATGGCAAATAATACCAAACAACAACACCGAGCTGTAATTGCTCATGCAAGTAACAGAATGAACGACGAAATGAACAGGAATGGAGGCAGCCATCGAGTTTATTTGGCCTATCAAAAGCATCGCCGCATGACTGGTTCAGACCTACAGGCCAGGAACACAGAGCACGGCGTTACTTGAATTTCTCCCTTATCTCGCCTTGTTCTCAGACGTGAAAAAAAGCCTCAACAACAAATTTCGAATAGTGCTGAAATGATCCCGATCGTAATATTCTGACCCTTTTCCCTTAGTCATAATGAGCTATTGATCATTTTGTGACTGCTTGTGCCGGAGTGTACAGTAGGAAATAAATTGCTACCCATTCAGTGTATTTCCTGCGGTCACAGAGCACAGGTTATGGCATCCTACACTGCTTCCCAACAGCAGATATTATCTGTGGCAGATAAAGCCACTTTTTCTTTTTTGTTTTGTTTTGGTCTTCCTTGCCTATTATGAAAAGACATGTCTGATGGCGTATGGAGTCAATGGTTTTAATCTCACATGTAACTCAACATCCTTGCTTATGGGAGACTTTTTGCCTTTTCTTAACAGGCACTGAAGAGATTAAGAAAAAAACGAAGTGTAGGTGTAATGATTATGAATTTTTCTAAATGCAAGCTGATTTTTGTTTCTGTACCATGAAATGTGTAACACTGTCTGCTATCGGGGCTTTGGAAGAACCCTCTTTGCATCACATGTTCACTGTGCATGTTTTCTGCAGGCCTCCGTAGCGTTGATTTCCAGCTGTTACAACCCCAACAGCAACCAGTGAGCATTCTCTTTATAGGCCCAGGACTTGGCCTGACGGTTACTCTCTTTTGCAACTGGACCCCGGGAGTCAACCCTAGATGATGTGGGGCCCATAGACACTCACTCAGCTCCAGGGTTATTATTAGCCAAGCTAGCTCAGCCTCTCATAACAGCTGCCACTGCCCTGGAGCCAGCAATAACTTGCACTGAGGAACAAATTCAAGCCATTTCACTGAGGGAAAACACTTCGAGCAGTGCATCGATGCACAGAATTCATAGAGCCGCACGATGCAGACAAGTGAGAACACTGATGTCTGGCTTGCATCCCAGCACCTCTTCCAGCCTTCAGGTTGATATGTTGGAATATACAGCGACTTTCTGAAAGCTGGCTCCACAGAGCTCAAGTTTGTCCTTGCGCATCTCCGTCTCACCACATCACAGTGGTGGCAGGCCAACAAAGGCTTTTATACTGCATTGAGCTGTGCAACAAAAGCTACACAGACATGCTGATAGCTTTCTGTTGACGGAGGCGAAAAGAAAACGCAGAAAGCAGAGAAAGGGCCAATACTGAGGAGGGAACGAGAAGACAATTAAGGAAGAGGAACGGCAGCATGACAAAGTTTTTTCGGTGTGTGTGTTCAACAAAGAGAAAATGCTGAATCAAAGGAAAACAGGGAGATTGGTTGCACCTGAGCTTGGAGACAGACTTGGAGTCAAAAATGAATCCAGCGTGGAAAATAATATGGAGAAGTTGAGCCTGTGTGGGCCACATGGAGATGGATGGAGGAAGGGAATTGGGATGTTTTGTCACCTGGTAGAGAGGACTGTCCGGCTCCAGCCAGGCCTAAGATTTAGGATCAGTCAGCTGTAGAGAGAGTAATAAGACACCAAAGAAGAAACCACTTGTTTGTCTGTTTTCTTCCTCACAAGTGAGAAACAAGAGAATTGAGCCGACAACTGTCACTTAACAACATTACCACGCTCCCTTATCTGAACAAACAAGCTGAATATGAATGCCCTACTTTGCGTGTGATGTCTCCCTGTGTTGAAAATCAAATAATTCATCCATGTGGGTCACACTTAATATGATCAAAGCTGGGCCGTGCGTCGCACGTTCTACTGCAAACTAGAATACAGTGATGGATTTATTGGGCATTCAGGAAGACTTCATCTGTCTTCCTATTTATCACTCACTCCTTCTTTTCATCGTGTCCCTGCTTCTTCTTCTCTTTCTCCCTCTCTGATTGCAATGTTGCTGTCTCAAAAGGCAGATTGTTAGAACCAGCAATGAGGGGATTGTGCTGTGCGGCAGAAATAAATGCCCCCCGGGGAATGATCGGTCTTCTTCACGTCTGACTCCACGCTCATCCGGGGAGAAACTAAGCATGTGTGAGACAGGACAGCACAATGGAGATTTACCTTTATCTTCCTTTGCACGTGCCAAGGAACTCACAAGCTTTATCCGAGAGTGGAGGAATAATAAACACTAACAGAGAAGCCTCTGTTTTCATGAAGCTGGCCTTCAATATCAATAAAATATGCTAAACTCTTTCATCTTGATCAACTGTTAAGGTTTATGAGTGATTCTCTTCTGTGTGCTTATAATCATAAGTGGGATTCTACATATTCATGCCTATCTGGAGATCTCAGACCTTTCCACAGGATCAATCCTTCTCTGAGGAGATGCGATCAATGAAAATTCTCTGCCTCTTTCTCCGTCACTCTTCCCTCTACCACTTTCTCTGTTCATCGTTCTCCTCTTCTTCTCCTTCGGGTCTTATCACTCAGAAACACTCATTTCTTTCCCCGCTACGGGTTGGCAGGCGCTCACAAACAGGCGAGCGAGCAAGTAAACAAATGCAGGCATTTTCGGTAGGAGCCGGAATAGATCCGCACTGTTAACAATCGGCGGGGACAGATGTAGCGTCGGCTGGACTTCTTTAAGCTGTATTGACACCAGTGCGCTCTCCATAAGGAGGAGAATGAGGAGGGGGAGGGCGTGTGGAACTTGTTCAGCCTCATCCAGTTGAAGTGTTTTTATTGTTAAGTGGCAAGGTGTGATTTTTGTGTCATTTTCTCTCGCAGATTGATGATTAGCAGGTTCAAGGTCGGAGTTTAGAGGTGATGTTTTCCCATCACAGCCTTCTATCAGAAGTGGCTCCAGCTGTCCTCCCAGCCATCCCTCTCTCCCCTGTCTGGGTGACGACAGACGGGCCAACAGGCATTTCCATCACCAGATTGCCAAACCACTGGACCATCTAGTCTACAACACCCAAGGTGACCTTTAACAAAATAGAGAATGGTGTGTAGCAGTGATGGAGAGAGGAGAGAGGGTTATTGGAAACACAGAGGAGCTGGAATGTTGCAGTGTCAGATTGAATTGTGATAGATTTTTTCCTCATGCCACCTCACATTGTTCGGTAAGAATCCAGCAGCTAGAGTAACCTGTGGTCTGTGAGCAGTATCCGCTCTTTCTGAAGTGTTTGTGAAGGACAAAAAGAACAAAACAAATAACTGTAACATGCACTTTACTTTTAGGAACTTACCACCTGCATTGTATTGGTCTCCCAACAGTTTCTGGGCCCATATCGAAATTGAATCTATTCATTTTTGTTCTTGTACACATTTTTTCTCTTTTTTTTGTGTGTGTGTACACACTGAGGCGAAAATAATTATGAATTGGACTGCAGTTTTATAGCATTTTGTGACACTATCACAAATGTTTGCCAGTTTTAACAGAGACAAGGGTCTTAATTTGTCCGTTCCCTATCAGATAAACTAAACCTATCTTTTAACTCATTTGTTTTCGTTATATAGTTATATATACTGTATCTCACCTTGAGCTGAGATTGTGGGCACACATCGTTTCAGGGTTCAATATTCATTATCATTCTGCAACTAGATGTTGCATAATGCCATTCAAGATGTAATCCACTTTATTTTGTTCACAAAAGATATAAGCCAGTTAAACCACCAATGAGTGAATAAACGGTCAAGTCATACTTTCAGTCTCTGTACTTGCTTCATCCTGTTCAGGGTCGCTGGGGGCTGGAGCCTATCCTGGCTGTCATGGTGTGTGAGGTGGGGTACATGCTGGACAGGTCGCCATTCTTACACAGAGCTTAACTGTCAGGTTAAAAAAAAGAAATGGCTGCTGCAAATCTTTTTTTCTTTCAGCCAGAGAGTTGAAACCACTCCTAGGCCTCATGAAACAGCAGCAGATTTGTCACTTGCCAGTTCAGAGGAGATACTTGAAGACGCTGTCGTCTGGATGCGTTTTAGTATCTTTTGGTTCTCTCTGCACAAAGCCCTCATGGTTATCACTGGTGCTTTGTAGATTGCTCTGCAGATGGGTACTGATGATGTTCTGGGCAATTTTAATCACCTGCTGCACAATCTTCCTGTCTTGGGCCGTGTACATCCCAAGCCAGTTTGTGATGTCTCCTCTGTAGACATTTAAAAACTTGGCTTGAGAGTTCAGCCCTCTGAAGTCTCCTCCAAAACTGCAGCCATTTTCTGCTCCAGCCTCCCTTTCTTTGAATTTTGCAACCACTAAAAAGCCAAAGACTTGTGGAGAAAAACTGGTACATGCTGATATTGGTCCAGACTTTGCAAGCCACAATTAAAAACACATGTTTCAGAATTTTTAACTCTGTAATGCAGTCAGCAGAAAGGTGTCAAATACTGGACCATCCCCCTCACTAACAACTAATAGAGCTGGAGGTAACAGATGTTTTTGATGCTAGAGAGCCAGTTATACACACAATAATGCTACTGCTCACTCTAATCAAGCCAATCGATCCACTTTAACACACTATGGATGGCGATTTCCTTGAAAGATTTGTTCACAAAGCTGCTGAGACCAACTTTCATTTGGGAACACATATTCAATGGGCAGCTCATGGACCTGAAAAAAATTTTTAGTTGTTAAAACATTTAACATAATGACAGGTAAATGTTAGTCTGAAGAGAGAGTTGATTAATAACTCTGACAGATGGCTGATATGTTTATCAGCACTGCAGTCAGATTCCAGCAGGGCAGAGTTGTGTGAAACATCATATCTGCTGACACTGTCTGACTGAATCTTTAGACCTAGTTTAATTTTGCTGTTAGCATGGTCTGAATTTTTTAAAAAAAATATTTGTCTCAGTCTGCTCTCAGCCTCTCTCTGCCATGGCAGCTGCTTTCAAATCTAAAATGCTTTGTGAATTAATCTCATACCAAAAACACGAGGCCTGATTTACCCAAAAGGAACACCTGAGACACCTTCTAAGTATAGAAACAGGCGTAAACATATGTTGCGCGAGGTCATAATGACGCAGATGTCAACACTTCCATTGTTTCATTTAAATTTTAAGTTCCCACAAAGGAGTTTAGAGGCCCTAAAGTATTTGATTATTATTTACCTCCAAAGTGAATCCAGTGGAGTTAGTTTTTCCTCCCAGCATGTGCCACCACAGCATTCACTAATTACTCTGCACTCCCTCTTTATCCTCAGTATCTACACATTTTTCAGCAGGGGATCTGAAGACAAATAATGTTCGTGATAATAAAATACTGACTTTTCCAAACAGGCATGCACAGCAAAAACCAGTTTGAGGGCAACAGTGCGTGAACTCACAACACACATCCACAAGCAGCTTTAGAGCATTTTTCATGCTTATGATACAGGTTAAGATTAATAGTTGGCACGTTATGTATTTCTCTGTAGCTCATATGCTCTGTTTCTGCTTAAGTTGCTAGAAGAGCATTTGTTTCTATTGTGCCGCATGAAGACCTTCCTGAAAATGTAAATGGGCCAGGACTACGCCCCCCCCCCCCCCCCCCCCCCCATTTCCCCAAACTTGCAAGTCAGAAGAAATACGAAAAGATGTTGCTGTTGTTTGTATGTATATGTGTTATCAGAGCCTGTGGGTCTCTGTTCGCCCTCTCCAGAGCCACAAGTTTTATCGCAGACAGCCTTGGCTCGACAGAGTCACCAGATCCCGCTCACATCCTGTGTCTGTGGCCCCAGGGGCAAGCTGCGACAAGCAACAGGGCCCTTACTGCAGGGCCCCATTGTCTCTATCAACATACTTTGAGTTGAAAACCCAGGGTGCTCGCCGAGCTCATTGTGACTGTGCTAACAGCCTCTCTTCAAAAGGGGCTAAAAGCATGTTCATTAATTATCTGGATCCTTGTTAATTGGATTAATTGTTGAATAGAAACCGTGTTATTAAAAATGACAAAAACACAAGGGCAGGGGGAGTAAAAGGGAGGATTAATATAGTTTCTGTTTACTCTCAGGCCGTTGGAAGACACACACACACACACACACTCATAATTACGTAAACCCTGCTTGTCTATTGGCATGCCTATCTTCCTCTGATTTTGATGCTATTTCCCACACATCCTAACACATGCACACAGAAGCTGAATGTGACCCATCTCAGAAGAATGAGTGCAAGGCAGGTACAAATTACCATGAACACCACTAGTGATAAGAACTAAACCCCCTTTCAAAGCTCAAAATAAATGCCAAATTCTTTTTGATGCAGGAGGACTGTGACTCTCAATCGCTTACAGTCAAAGAGGAAGGAAGGGAAAAAAGAGAAACATAAAGCCAAAACCGTGAACAATTTTAGCTATCTCCAAGTTACATGTCAAATTGGGTTTCTCATTCCCTTCTGCCTATCTACTAAGTCTTATCCACCAAAATCACTTATCAGTGTTTGACTTCAAGAGATTTTTTATCATCCCAGCTTTAAGATGATACTGCGTTGATACTGCAGACCGTCTGGACGACAGGGCTGATATTACAAGTCCTTGTTAATTGGCGCCAGTGTAAATGACAAACCATTCTGCAAAGATTCTGCTATCTGTGTTTCTATCTGTGTTTCTGTTGACACTGCGAGCTGAAAGTCAAATAATAAATGCCAGACACTTCAAGTAGAAGCTTTTGAACTACCTCTATGGATAGTGAAAGCAGACTGAACTGAATTGAAAAGGATTAACTGACCTCAAGAGTGACCAAACAATAAGGAACAAACTGTGTAATTTTGCCTTGGAGCCAGTGTTTCCAAACCTTTGCCCACTGAACAAGTTGCACTTATTTTTCTTGAGGACTATCAAACCGTGGTGTTTAAAGATTAAAACACATAATCTTTTAAAGGCTGCTCCTCTTCTTAGCTTGATGTGTTCAAAATGCAGCAGCCACATGTAGACCCTAGCTGAAGGGCAGAGAAGCAGCATCCATTAAGGCTTTGATGTGGTGACACCTGCTGCACTCCTAAAAGCTGTTGTCGGGGATGTGGATTTTTTGGGAAATTTTCAAGGTGTGTAGCATGTCTTTGGAGGTACTGTTTTGCAGTGTCAGTTTAATTAAACCCATCCAAACACGTCACCAGAGAGGTTCATTGTGTTTGATCATTTCATTGAACACGCTACACTGACACCTTGAGCAACTTAATCTGGAGACGACCCCTCACTGCTCCATTAGAAGCTCTGCCCCAATAAATGAATGGATGCTCACAGCCAAGGGGACGACACCAACAATCTAGTCTTATATGGTGTGTCTCACTAAAAAATGAAAAATTGTGACGTATAACATGGGATCAAATTATCAACATGCAAGCACAGAAACGCATCATCCAGGCGGAGTTAA
The DNA here is from genome assembly GCF_036924035.1 of Leuresthes tenuis. Lineage (NCBI taxonomy): Eukaryota > Metazoa > Chordata > Actinopteri > Atheriniformes > Atherinopsidae > Leuresthes > Leuresthes tenuis. The sequence goes on from NW_027325369.1 coordinate 20,058,724, forward strand.
TTCAGTGAGGAAGAGACCGAGAGGATGAGATGGATTCACAGAGTCAGCAAAACCAGCAATACTAACATAACATTATAACAACAGTTGTCAGAGTCAACTTTATAGTCACCTCTGCTATATATATATATATATATATATATATATATATATATATATATATATATATATATATATATATATATATATATATATGTGACATACAGAGACCCACAGTGCATTATAAGGTAGTCTGTCTCAGGCCTTGACTCTCTGTCATGCTACTGCGGCAAGAAGGAATGCATACAGCCACCAAAAGACTGGCTGAAAATTCCCGAGGCAGATATAAACTGCCGGTGCTTGATGATCAAAAACACTACCAGTGAACTATGTGTCTGTAAAGCTGAAAGCACAGCATTCCCTCTTGTCACACTGGGTAGACCCCAGAAGATGTATGTGGTGCATTCTGTTGTCTGTGAAGTGCACGGTGGTGACAAGGATGATATGGATACCTGGTCTGTTTCCAGGTAGTCCAGTCTGGATACCACCAATCCTTCGCTTTGCTTCTCCAGCAACCCTTAGCAAAAAGTAATAAACTCGAAGTTCATGTTATTAAGTATGTTTTAGTATAAGTATAAGCATAGCAAGTATACTATGGATCATGTACTTGTAGTGTACTAGAAAGTATACTAATTTAATACTTCTTCAGCCTAAATGGGAACATTTTTAAGTTTATAAAAGTATCAAGTATACTCATATTATTACTCCTGGTGTACTAGTTATGTACTTCCAGCCCACATTTTAATTTATTGAAGTATACTTTAAGTATACTTTTATGAACTTAGAATGACTAAAACTAAAAAAAGTACTATTTTTTGTTAGTTACTTAGCATATTACCTGTGGCACACTATTCTTATTTATGCATTTGGCAGACGATTAAAAGCGACTCACACTGGTAGGGTAATGGGAGTCTTGCCTAAGGACCCCAGCTGGAAGTCGTACTTTTCATGCAGGGTGTTTGAACACAAGTCACCCACATGCAATCTTACCACTGCACTATCCAGCCCCATGTTCATATACTTGAAATATACTCATTAAAGTATTCTTTATGTATGTATACAAGTATGTATACTAGACTGCAATGTATTACTCGTAGTACACTTGGATAAACTACTTTTTGCTAAGGGAACAGTTGAAGCAGATTATGTCGTAGGCTGGTGGAATAATTCGTGGCTCCCGAGTTTCGTTATTGTGTTGGGTCTCAGATCTTTTCCCTTTGTTCTACAGATGACTTGTTAAAATACATGATGTGTTACTTCACAGATGTTAAGACTGTTCTATTGGAACCAAGAGAAGCTGCTATATCTAAATGCACCGCCATCATGTTCTTTTAAATATCATAGCAAAATAAACTGCTCGTCCTGTGCATGAGCACAAACAACACTGGACCGAGTCAAGGTTGTCTACAAACACAAGCCTTTTTATCAGCCGACGCTCAGAGCACACAACTCCCAGACCGTGAGGAGATATCTGCTTAATATGACACAAAGTATATTAGAGTGGCTTGCTTCACCTTTAGCTGCCTATCTTCTTCACAGACACAGAGGCAACTAAACTAATCTAAAGGCCAGGAGTTTTTTGTGCTGCAGTTGAAGCTTTCAAACACCCATACGGGGACTTCTCTTACAAAGACTCCAGCATTAAGTGGACAAATTGAATGGAGGCCAAGGTCAAGGCTTAGATTTAGCTGGGTGCCTCTCGACCAACAGCTGTTAAAATCAGAACGAACCACTTGTGGTTTATCTTAGTAAGCAGCGAGTAACTGGAGCTAGCTGGTTGTGTGTGTTGTATTGATCAAGTATGTTAATCTTTAGAGGATACGTGGAAAGGTCCTACCAAGGACAGAACGATGAAAAGGCTACATTGATTTCTGGAGGATTGATCATTTGGTCTCAAGACAGATAGCAAGTCATACAAGTCTTGAGTAACAATAGCCATCTTGTTGGAAATGGACAGCACAGGTTGATCTTTTCCTCCCTGTCTTCCTTGTTTTCTCTTTTTCACATTTCAGTCCTAACTTGAACCCCCACATGAAATCCACAATCAGCCTGATTCGTGGGCTGGTCTTGGCAAGTGAAGAGCTACGTCTGTCACACACAGAAGCCTTGTGTATAAAGCGGAAGACTGAACACATATTCAACCCACGTATGACTATTCAAAGCAGATCACAAGTCCACACCAGACTAAGGAACCCGTACAAGTAATTTCGAAAACAAAATTACACCAGACCTTGTAAATTCTAGGAAACAAACGGGGTCTCTCTGCTTTCATGAAGGCACTGGAATGCAAGCAAAATTCAGCATGTACTGATGTTCTTGTACAGTATAAAAAAAAATCTCTTTACTCAATCCTATTGATAACAGCAGAAAGACTTTGTATAGATGAAAGTGCACCAGACATTAAAAACAATCTCGATGCTGGTACAATCCTGGTAACCTTTTTTTGTTCAACAAACTAAAGTGGAAATGAAAGCAACTTAAAGTCAGTCACAACCAGAAAAGCTAGAAGGAGAAGTAGGGTTTTTTTTGGGTGTGTGTGGGGGAGGGGGTGAGGGTGGGGGGTATCACGTAGGTACACATGACAATGACTGCATTTACTTGTGCATGGGTGAGCTGTTTTTGAGTCTCATCTTACTTTTCATGATATTCGGGATACTGCATTTTCATTAAACATGGAAGCCCAGCTTATTATCATCCATGTAAAAATCTGAATTGTATTCATGTTTCTGATTTCTTGAGTCATGAGCATTATCTTTGGTTTTAACATCATGTGGTCGCAAGAGACAATGCCATGTGATTAGATTTTAAAAAAGAGAGAAGAAAATCCCTGTTAAATATGTGAAAAATAAAAGTGAGTATGATTTTGCCATCAGCAGATTATGGAACTATGAACTCCTGAGCACAAACATTTAAAAGTTTGTTGTTTTTGTTCAGCAGATATTTTGCATAATTTAGGGTCACTTGTTACATTTTCATTGATTCATTTACTTTACAGCTGTCTTGCTTTGATCATTTTACATCTCTTCATGGGTGTTTAGTTTTTCGAGCATTTTGTGTCACATTGTGGCCGTTTTGCACCTTTTTGTCTCTTTCTAAGTTCATTTTGTACCACATTATGGTAATCTTTATCTTATTTTTAGCGTTTTGTGTGATTTTGCATGACGCATTTGCTTATCTTTTATCACTGTCCACCGCTTTATAGCCGTTCTGTCATTGCACAACTCTCTGTTATCATTTTGTATCCCACTGGTAATTTAATATCTCTTTTAAACCTCTCCACTTGTACACATGTTTTGGTTGTTTTGTGTGTCTGTCTAGAAGATATATTTTGAGCTTCCTCCGGACTCATTATGCTCCTGAATCTGTGCATAACAGACACGTTCAAACACTTGTTCATGGCTGTAAATGAGAGAAGGGAGAAAGGAATGATTTTGTGCTATTTTTTGTTGACAACACTTTAGGGGTATTCTGTGCGTTCCTCCGCACTGCATCCCATTGGTCCAGATTCCTGTCCATCATTGTACTGACCACTCCTCTCCGCCCTCCTTGCCCAAGTATGCGCGCTCATTGGTAATTCCATTGGTCTCATGAAATACCAGCTGGCCAATAAGCGTTGAGGAGGACGGACCCTTTCCGGTGGAACGCTCTCTCGCGCCTACAGTGGTGGAATCGAACGTCCCCGAGCGCACACGGCGTAGAGGAGAGTACGGCGCACGAGTCTGTGGAAGGGAGATAACGGTTTCCTTTTTGCCCCCTCTCCACTCAAACAACAAGAACCAACGAAACCTGAATTTCAGAGGGGCTTATAGAGTCTTCTGCTCTCAAGGAGGAGGGAAACGAGGGATTGGAGCAGCAAGTTTTTTTTTTCTTTTTCGTTTTTTTTTCTCTTTTTCTTAAAGGAGGATTCTGTGTTTCGCGGTGGTTTATTCTCCGCTCTCGCCGCAAAGATGATGGTCGGAGAGGTCGAAGTGAAGGAGCGACCGAGGCCGAGTCCCGACTATTTAATGCAATTATTAAACGAGAAGAAGCTCATGACCAGCCTGCCAAATCTCTGCGGCATCTTCACACACTTAGAGAGGCTTCTAGATGAAGGTAAGTTGCATTTTGGAGACACATAGTAGACCCTGGGGAGGGGGATCGTGACCACGGTGCAGTCCGATGTCGGTACAGCTTCTCTGGGTATATCCCCTGCTGCATAATGTCAGCCAGGCGCACACTAGTAGCGGTCCCCCTATACCGTCTGTCGTCTGTGGCAGACATAGTAACACCCCAGAACTTCCAACGAGTTATGCCTCACATCCAGCTTTAAGAAATCTAGTTGTATCTTGTTTCAGCCCACAGCGAGATGTGGGTGTGTTAAGAGTTACGGTTTAGTGTTAGTGGAGTTTGACGAGGTCAAAACTTTGTCTAACTCTCGAAGAAAGAGCAAAACTTGTAATACAACCAGCAAAAAATGTAAAAAAAGCTTCGAATCCCACTTTAGGGTGAAGTAGACCTCCGTTAATTTAGACGGGGCCTGATTCCACATGTTCAACAGCAGTTTAGCTCGGGTTAGCCACATTTTAAGCTAGCGAGCCTGGGTGTCTGCATTCCGCTGAACTCTTCAGACTGGCGGTGTTAACTTCACCACGTATGTCATTAAAAAAAAGAAGAAGAAGAAGAAAAAAGACAGCCAGTGCTTTGAATCACATTTGTTTAGGTCGAGACCTGCTACACTGTTTGGCGCTCACTTTCACAGTTTTTTTGTGTCGAGGGTCGGGTTAGCTGTTACCCAGCGGCCGAGTGAAACACCACGGAGGAATGTGTGCTTGTTGCCCAAACAATGGCCAGAGAGTTGCTGCCGCTGGGAGGAGGAGGAGGGGGTGCACGGAGGTTATTTCAGCCGTCCAACTTTTTCATTAAACGTGGCGCTTTATCCTTTATCTCCTTCGCTTCTCAAACATTTGTCCTTAAGCGAAGGTTTGCTTCTTTAAAATATATTTCCTTCCCCTTTTTACAAAAAAAAAAGGACGTCGTGTTTTTTTTTCCTTTTTCCTCTCTTTTTTTCTTCTTCCCGTCCAGTAGAGATTGCCCAACGAGAACTGCGTCGCCCCATTTTTTTTTTTTATCGGCGCCGTCCAGACAAAAAACATTTGCAAGCCGACATCTGTTTCACCGCGTCTCTGATTTGAGCTCATTCCCAGGCTCCGACAAATGTGGCTCATTGCTTCGTTTCTGTTGATATGATCAACAACATAAGCTGGTATAAGCGGAAGGTTGAAATGTGGTTTATGTCAGTGAGCTGGGGACACTAGAGAGCGCCACAGCCCCCCCTTGCAGACTGTCCCCGCGCTGTGTGGAGTGTTGGACATCACGGTGAATAATACCAATGATAATAATAATAATACGCCACGTTTTATTCGTCTATAAACTGGTGATTACCTCAGGCAGCAGGGGCCTTAAAGAGCGACGCATGCCTCGGTGGTTTCGGTCGCATGTCTGGATAAGCAGGCTCTGTAGTATGTACTTGCTAAACCGGTCTGAAAATATTTTCTGTCTTGTCTTTCGAGCTGATGAACGAGACATTGAAAAGAGACAAACATAGCCGTTTCCTACCGTCTACCAATAGGAAACTACAATAGGGTAATTATTTGTCGACATTAGACAAATTAAACCTATTTGTCGGTGCTTTATCTGGATAAATGACGCTCAAGTTCAGTATTACAGGGATCAAGAAGAAGTTGTAAATCACTGTGATCTCATCTGTAAAATCCTAATACTCTTCTCACCCCATAAAAGCTTGTTTTAAAAGAGATATTTGCGTTTTGATTTAAGGAAGGAAAGGAATGACTTTTTAATCTTTTAAAGGGTCAAAGGTGAGGTTTAAAAAAAAAAAGTCAATAGTCCATGAAATAAAAGTTTTATTAGATGCTTTTGTAGCTTTAAGGGGAACTTTGTTGCTCAGGGTTCAGAAATCAGACCTGTAATGCTGTGGATGGACTTTTCCCCCCGTCTGGTGTTTATAGGAAATAACAACTGGGACGTGTTCAGCGTCCCAACCCCGGTCTCACTCCTCCAAAGCCGCACGTCTTAGGTTTACAAGGGTTTCCACAGCACCCGTCCAAACTTTACCCTGCTGCCAAAAGTGGTGTTTGTGTGTGAGATGACAGCCATGTCGATGTAGGAAGCCTTTGGTGAGAGGGTTGTTTGGTTTGGTCTCAGTGTGGACAGTGTGTTCTTATGTGATGTTTGGGGCCATTCTCTCCTCGCTCCCTACCCCCATCTGGTGTAAACTGTCCCCGACATGTCCAGTACAATCAATCCCAGAACTGATGATGTCTAAGATGAGTCTCTTGCCTTGGCTGAATACTTTTCAATGCACATTATGTTTGTTTTTGATTTGTTGCGTTTTAGTGACCAGTGCGACATCCAGTTAAGCAAGACGGTGTCGAGGCTCAAATCTTAGTTTGATCCAGCAAGTTGTTTTACTTGGAGTGCAGCGTTGTCTCACCTGAGCTTGTTGTTTACCTCTCAGCCAGTTCTGTCCCGGTGAAAGCGGCTGCCTTGTCAAGGCAGCAAGGAGGAGTAGATGTTACACTAAGTTACACTATGTTTCAGGCAGAGGTAGAGACGGAGCCGATTCACCAGGAGTTCTGGTTTAAATATAAACACAGTATTACGCAAGTTAAAAGTTAAACATGATCCTTATCCGTCCACAAAGCTGTACGGTGCTCGAAGCGATTGCGTCGTCCGAGAAACTACCATGACAGCACATCTCAGTTGACGCATTGTTTGTGGACTTCAATGTGACCGAATGGCTTAACTGCCTTCCGTGTCAGGCCTCAGCGCTCCTAATGTGTGCTCAAATGTGACCACTTGCAGTCGATCACCTCTAACTTTTCCCCCCCGAGTTCGCCCTTCTCACAACAGCTGCAAACCCACCCATCATTCTTTTGCATGTCTACACAGCTGTTTCCATAGCAGAAGAAAGCCGACACCACCCTTGTGTGCGATGGCTGCTCCCACCCTGCTCTGGGAGCATGTGTGTGCGGACCCCCCCCCCCCCCCCTTTACTTTCCCAATATGTATGTCGTCCCTCAAGGTCATTCTGGCCAATTGACGGGCCTCTTTTGAAATCCCCTTGCGTTGCAGTTGTTCATCTCCCTGAGGTGACACCTGCTGTGGAGATTTTTTTCTTTCTTTTTACGATCTGCCTGCCAACAAGCTGCTTCAAATTGCTATATTTTCTCTTGGCAGATGGAGACGGGCAATATAACATCTAGAGATGCAGCATGGCATTGTCGGAGAGTAGCATAGCGCGAGAGACTGGGAGGACTTTTTCCTTTTCTTTATTGTTATGAAATGTGCCTCCTCCTCCCTTTACCAGTCCCTTACAATTAAAATAGTATGAGATATCAACTGAATTTGCTCAGTTTTTATTTCTTTTTGGTTAAAAATGTGAGAAATTTGTCCATGTGAGCTGTCGTCTTTAAACCCCCCCCAGAACAGGGGCTGCAGCAGCGCGAAGGTAGATGCTGAACAGCTTCAGTTTTGCTTAATCTCGCCCAAAGCAGACCACCAAGCCGTGGGAAATTTTGAAGATACTCTTCTTACCATCTGGAAGTTTCAGCCAAACGCATCTGTTTGGCACCTGAGACAGAAGTACACAGTGGAATGGGATCAGGTTCAGGCGGTGGCTTCCGAGTTGTATCCAGAGCAAGTTTTAAAAAAAAAAAACGACAACTATCGTTGGTATTGTTGGCTTAGTTTGGACTGAGAGAGCAAGCCAGTTGAAAATGTGATGTAACAGTACTGAAAAGATGCATTTCACTTCTGGCCAAACAAACAAACGTACTTTTGAGTTTTTGTGCACAGATTAAACAGCCCATTGTTCTGTCTCGTATTGTGTGGTGAGCTTCGTGGAACCATCACACAGTGTGCACTGCGGTAAATGTCCCATTTGTTCCCGACTGCATCATCGTACAGTTGAGTCTACTTGTGTGTTATAATTTAACAGGACATTCCTGAGAGAGCTGTCAGTGTTTGGAGAACAAACTGTCTGCTGTCCACTGTGGTGTCTCTGTCGGGAACCGGTCCCTTGAAAGCAGCTGTTTAGAGAACAGATTGTGATGGGAGAACGCTAGAAGTCTGCATCCTACCTGGTGTTCCCTTTTTTTGCTCTTTATACGTCTGTATGCCAGGGCCCTACTGTACTTTCCCACTCTAGCTTGACCCTTAACGCTTCAGGCCGAGCCCTGTAGTAACCTTTGACGTTCAATCAATTTAGGAGCTGACAAGATTAAGCAGAGCCCACAAAGTGAGACACTGCTTAGCTCTTTGAGGGAACACAGATGGAGACTGACAGAAAGAGAGAATTGGGGGTGTTAGGCCACGACTGTTGTTGTGAGCAGAAACCTGTTATACCACAACCCTGTCTTTTCTCCTCACACTCTCCCAAAGTACCAGTTATAAGCTGGAATTTAATTAACCAAGAGCCATTCTGTGAGCTGGTTTACTGAGCTGCAGCCACCAGTGAGAAAGCAAAATTGAATGCTTTGTGCTGTTTTTCTTTGTCTGCTACTACCTCACCCTTATGTGGTCCTTCTCACACAGTCTCTCCTCCCCAGTAATAAATTAGGTGGTGGCATAAGTCTGACATGGCGAGGTGGGAGGTTTGTATCAGGACCTAGTGATGCCTTCCCCGTCTGTCTTGCTCATGCTTATTTATTTATTTGTTATCCAGGAGCCCCGCCACAGCGTGGGTGCGAGCTTTGGTGTTATGACTCCCATCATCAGGCCTGTGTTGCTCCTCTGGCCCACCTCTCTAACCCCAGCAATGTCGATTCCCTAGTGGATGCTGTGTGATAAAGTCATCCAGTGACAGCTCCACACTCTTATCTTAGGACTCAATCCCGTGAGTGCTGGGGCCTCCTTATCACTGCTGCCTCTGCCTGGTCTCCTGTCTTACGCCCTGCCCCAACTGCCTGGCCGGCTATCTAACAGACGGTTGCAAAAAGACTTAAGTGTTCTCTATACTGCTGCCTGTTAGACAACACGTTGCTGGAGGCCATTTATTTCTCCCCCCCCCAGGCATTTAAAAGCAGAACAGTTGTGTTAAATGAATAAGGTAACCAGCAGCACAGGGAATATTCTTGAATGAATTTTGCATTGTGTTTTGTGATGAAGTGAGATTTGTGTCTGTGAGTGTTTACTCCATGTTTACAAGATGAAGAAAAAGCATTTTAAGTGGAAGATAGAGGAGTGATGCTGTACTTGTTGACTTGTTCTTTAAATTGGGTTGCTTACTCCTGTTTCTGAACTTTGGGCTCCTCCAATTGCTCAAATTCTGTCACTTTTTCTTTCTTTTTTTACACTATTTTTCTCCTACTTTTTCCTCTTTTTAACTTTGTTTTTTGTCTGACTAAAACCTCTGCGGGAAGCCATGCCTATTTCAGACAGGAAAGCACCATGGAGAACGCAAGTCAGTGGTTTGTTTTTCCATCTGACAGACACGGAGAGGGAGGGGGAGCTGTTTTCTTGCTGTGGTGACAAGAGAAGCCTGCTTTTTTTTTCGTACCCTTCTCAACAGAGAGGGGTCTGTCTTTCTCATTCTGATGACTCCTTTGACTTATTTTGATTACGTTATGAATCGACTCTCATCACACGCTTCGGTGAAAAAGCGGCACACACAATATTTGTCAGTTTGAAATGCCGGCACCACCCTTTTACATTCCTTGACTGTTTCACATATCTCTCCCACTTGTGTTGCTCATAGAAATCCCCTCGATCCTGTTTTTCTCTCTTAGTTTTCTAGCCTCTAAACCGTCAGGACGGATATAATGGCTGACAGCGAAGTTTCTCAGGAAATCATATCACCATTTAAGGTTTTCCCCCCTCATTTTTATCATGGAGGTTTAAAAAAAATGGAGGTTGAATGCTCACTCTATTCCTCTTCTGCTCACCCACCAGTCTGCATTCATTTTCTCCCTCCTTTCAGAGGAGGAATGGCAAGCGAGCGTTGGCAGCCAGCTCAGGAATTTCACCGGGAGCACAGTCGGAGCACTTAACCTCCAGCCTGATGTTTGTTTTCCCCACACACACTCTCTCTGTCGGTGGATTTTTGCGCAGCTTAACACGAGTGCCATTTTAACGCATTTCAACATCTACCTTGCCTCGCATATTTAGAAATGTTGCAAGAAGAGTTTCAATATCTTTGGTTCACGGCTGTCAAGAGGGCACTTTCATGTAAATATCAGAGTCCGCATACCTTGTTTGTTCAACACGGCACCATATTTGCACATTTACCATTTAACGTTGCCACATTTTCATCTAAACCTAGGAGACAAGTTTCATCAATCACATCCTCTTAAAAATGACCCAGAAGATCAGTCTGTTTGTCTGGATTTGCCTTGGTTTCTCACTAGTCACAGGCCGGACGATAAATCAAGTATGAATAATTTAAGTGTCTCTCTGCAGCCCGTGTTGTTTCTTTGTGGTTTTTCAAGAGCAGGTAGTGCTGTCATGATCTCCCCTCAGGGCCAAAATAGTGTGATGCCAACAGGAAATAAAATGTCTCTATTGCACACTGCCATCCAAGCAATGTTTTAGAAATAAGGAGAAAATGCAAAATCGTGAAATGTTTGGTCAATAATTAACATGGATTACGATAAAGTACTGAGAGGCAGTATCTGGGTTCCTTCAGTAGCCGTGTAAATGATTGCAGACATGGTTCTTTAGTTAGTATATGAAGGGATTTAGAGAACAAACAAAATGGCTTTTGAAAATGCTTGTGTATGTGTTTAGTGACATCTGTGTTACAGAAGAGTTGCATCAAGGAGCCATTTGTTGTTGTCACTTGTTGATCTGTTGTAGTCAAATCTCTCTATTTCCCACTCAGATTTATTCCTATTTGCCCAGTGGGCCTGAAAGCCTTACAGTGAACATAAGATCTGGAGAAATTCCTGTAGCCCAGTCTTTGTGAAACCTCACAGAAAACTCAGCGGTGTGTTTGCTCATCTATATTGTTTTCCAGCAATTTCACGTTGTCCATGAGGATAGAAGAGTGGTGTTCTTTATAACTTTTCAGTTCCTTGAATATATCTCATTTTCCTTTTGTCATTTTCTTCTTCCTCTATATGCTCCGTGTGTCTTCCTGCCATTTCTGGTTGGAAGTCTGTTGTTGTTATTCTGGTCACCATGTACCAGCAGCACTGTTCAGTGGGAGTGATAATAACATTCTGTAGTCTGGATCTCTTCAGCTTCAACACATTTCAGCATCGTTTCCTACACGTCCGCTTTTTATTTTTTTGTCACATTAACCGCATACAGCTGTGGTCTATGTTGTGTTTGATACATTTGTAAATGCGCTATTTGAGAATTTTTGACTGAAGTTGGTTATTTTTGGTCTACTCTTAACATATAGACTTGTTTTTACTTTACATTAAATGGTTTGTAAACTCTACACACGCATCTTATCTTGGATATAGATCATCTCTGATAAAGATGCCATGTTTATTTGTAAGATGTTGTCCCTTTAGATTCCCCTGATCTTGTTTTGTATAAAATATTAATTGGAACCTTGGGATAGATTTTCAGTACTAAGGAGACAAAAAGGTGTTATAAGTGCCTTCATTGGACTATTTCAAGTGGTAATTTGAGATTAAAGTGCTGACAGCAGTGATAATAAGATCTGAAGTAGTGTGTTAATTAAGTTCATGTCCAGTCTTAACCCTGAAAGTGTAATTCATCCTTTCAAGAAGAGCAACTTTTTTTGAAAACCTCCACAATGGTGTCAAAACAAGTTATCAAAGAAGTTGTTTTACATAAGTTACCTTTGACATTTTTATTTTTTATTTTTTTTGCTTAATTTTAAAGACTTTGACATATCATGACTTTTGTACGTGATGTAGAGTTATGAAAGCAGGTAAAAGAGGAGAGTCGCATTTCCTTTAAAACTCGTTTTTCCTGTTTGTACAAATGACTTTTTTTTATGACAAGGAGACACATTTCTTGGAGCATTTCATGTCACTAAGAGCAGATTTTCTTCACTATCCGCGATGCAGCTGCTTGGTATTCTCAGTCTAAGTGACACTATAGTTGCTGTCTGTCCCAGCTCCAGTTACATGTGTTGCACAGTTGTGTTTTACAGTGGATGTCTGTCCCATGGTCTTGTGCTATAATGTAAAACATGGTTTGCTCAGCATAATTAATACCCATGTGCGACGCATTCGACTGCAGCACGTGAACTAACTCAGTTAGTCTGCAACTGCGTGTAGTCGGTAGTTTTTAGTGCAGGTTGTCTGTTTGTGTTTAGGCTGAAGTCTGTCTGTCTTCATCAGTGCAGTGGTTAGGAGGAGATTACAGAGCAGATACAATGGGTGGTTTGTATGATTAGGCTCTAATGGGTGAGACAAAGAGCCTCTGTAGCATTGTGTAAGAGGAAAGACTGACATGAAAATCCACAGATAACTAGCAGGAAAGAATGTGTTGACTATATTACAGGGTTAGTGAGCGTCGCCCTCGTCCCTGCTCAGTTGATCGATTGTGTTCGCTGTGAGCAAAAAAGGCAACCGAGAGCAAGGGGAGGATGGTCTGTGTGATAAAGAACAGTGGGGGGAAACAGAGGATTCCTATGTGCTGTGAATGAGGTCATCTGGTTGGTTCTGAGCAAGGCCACTGACCCCTCCTCAGCTCTGCATGCCACCCCTCTGTGTCCCCTCAGCAAATGGTACACAATGGCTTTTTGTGCTTTAATGGGCCAGACACTGTGTCATTCTTTCAAGTTCACATAGGAATATGCACACAAATGCTGTCTGTCAAACAAGCCCAGAACACTGGATTACATTTGTTACATGCTGTATTTATTTATTACTCGGTTAGTTGGTTTTGGCAGAGTGCACAGTGTTGACTGTTCAATGATTTTTATTTATTTATTTTTTTAAGCTGCTCAGTGACGGGGTGTGTGCAGTCATTAATCTTCATATCCATATGTATCATTACTCTCAATGTGAACACAGTAAGATGAGTAACATGTTAAAGAGCAGGAGAGTCTATTTAAAGTGAATCACATGGTCAGAAGTATTGTTCAGAAGAAACTGATGTCACCATTATTGCTTGTAGTAATGTGTATTGCAGTCTGTAAGCAGAGCAAATTTTATGTTGCTTCCCTGTAGCTGTTGCTTCAAAAATGAGTGCAAAAGGAATGGAGATATAAACATTATAGTGAACATGAGATGAATGGGACATGTGTTGAGTCCTATTATGTCAGATCTTAGGTCAGCTAAAATGCTTTCTACTTATCTACCCTGAAAGAGCAGGAATGACTGACTTACCCAGTTTTACCTGAAATGTATTGTTGTTTAAAGTATTGTGGTAAAGAGAATCTCTTCTTCAAGTCATAATGCAGTGATTGTTTGGGTAATATTCAGTAAGTCATTCTGACCCCAGTCATGTTTGTAATTCTGGGCCTTTAATTCTGGATTTGACCTTGGGTCAGAGCTATGACTAATATGTGGTCTTAGCTCTCATTCCGTTACATTGGATCAGAATTGGGCTTTTGGGGGCTTTTGCAATTCTCTATTATTCCTGAGACTCCCATAGCAGTGACTGTGGCATATCTTGCCATGCACTGATGCAGGGGAAAAGGCAGCTGAATAGTCTTATACTGGACTGCAGAGCTAATATCCCGTTAGCACAGCATAACACTGAGTCCCAGTCAAAACAGCAGAACTGAAGTGGCTTTACCAGTGTCCGTCTCATTTGATAATTGCAGCAGACGTAAATGAGCACAGCTTTGTGGAAGTTTCTAATATTTAAGTTTATGACCTACTTCGTGAAGTAGTAATTTGACATAGTCTCATTAGCATCAGAATGAAATTGAATCCAAAGATCCACCTTTTTGCATCTTTTTTTCTTTTAAAGAAATTCAGTTATGTGGAATACAGTTGTTTTCTCTGTAAATATGCTCTAATTCACATAAGAGAGTTTCTTTTCTTCTTCTTCTTTTTTTTTAAATCAGCCCATTAAGAGTGTCAACTTTTGGTCGCTTAAATCCTTTCCAGACTGTCGCTCTCTCTAATGAAGTTCTGGTTTTATAACCACAGCTTCATCAGACAAAATCAACATTTAGCTAACTTAAAAACGTCTGTGCATTCATTTCAGCTGTACTCACATGCAGGTGTGTCTCACACAAAGAAAGTTAGAGGCAGCAGAGTGTCTTTAACATTTTTACTCACAGTGCACAGTGTGCCGTGTCCTGCTGTAATCGTACCATGACTCAGCTGAACGTGAAACTATGCTGACTGACTGCAAGCACGATGATTTTAAAGATGGAAGGCTTTGACTTTGTTATCAAGGCTTAACCTTTGTAGGTTTTTATTTTTTTACTACCTGCCTTATATTGGTGAATTAAACGAGCGACCCCTTAAGGGTAAGCATGATTAATTTGCAGCTGAGGATGAATGGTGTGTTCACAGGCAGGGAGAGGTTGGTGTGGGCAGGTGTGGGCATGAGCAAGGTGCCAGCTGCTGTTGACACCTTAAGGTGTAGAAGAGTCTGCAAGGAGACGGAGTTGTCTCTTTCTGTCCCCTTTAATCTTCCTCCTCAGTCCCCTGTTCTGGCGTTACTCTACTCTCCACCCCACCCCTCCCCTCCCCTCCCCTCCCCTCTCATCTCCTCTTCTCTGCTTTCCAAGAGTGTAGTTATCTGATGCAAGTTTAGTCTGTTGTGATGGGAGTCCTTCCCTCAAGTTTATTTTTATTGAGCATCTGACACTTTAGATGAACTAGGTCCTGGTTTGTCTGCTCTCTTCCTCGCCCATCTCCACGCTGTGCTTGCACCTCAGACAGGCACTTACAGTTTGGGTTGCCCTCTTCTTTTCCTCTTATGACTTTCCCCTCTGTTTTAAACACGCACATGTGCCTTTTGCCTTCCATTTTGCTAATGCAGTGTTGATATGAGGACTGTTTGTTGTCATAGCGTTTTCCAGCAGTATAAATTCCCCCATTGGAATGACTCATTTCTCTTGGCTTTGTCTTTTCACCTATTTATTTTAGCAGTGACTACAGCTTCCATCACTCTTTTTTCTGGTCTGTCTTGCAGTCTCTTCTTTCATCTTCTGTTTCTTTAGATTTTATGTATCCTCACCAGCTCTCCTCTGCCATTTGTTTTCTCTGTTGCCGCTTCCCTCTGTACTTGTTTGTGAGAATATGTGGCAAAAATCCAGCCTTGGGGCTACATAGCCTCTTTCATGAGAGGACCAGTGGTGGCATTAAAGGCCTGCAACACGGTCTGTCAGTTTGAATCAACCCAGCTCTCGCTGTCTGCGCACAGGATCGTACTTTGTGCTCAGTTCTTCACTCACTGACTGCCAGACCCAGACGTCAGTTGTGAGAGACAACATGCCCGTACCCGTTGGCTTTAATTGTGTACATGCATATGCACTTGCAGATTAGTTAAGCCCTCACGCTCAAGCACTTTGAGACAGATCAATGTTTAAAAGCTTAACACCGGGGAAGCTTGGTTAAAGACGGTTGAGTCACCATGAAGGGTTCTTGTTTCCTTTTATCCTTCTCCTTCTCCTCCCATTTTATGCTTCTGACCCAGTTCTTCTCACCCATACAACATTTTTTGCTTTCTTTAGATAGTCAAAAACTGTAATTCATCATGACTGAACAGATCGAGCAGATCATCTCCCAACACCAGACAAACGGAGCAAACAAATGCACAGTCAAAGAGTGGATCTTCTTATGACCCTTCCTCTGCAGATAGGAGGAAGTAGGCTAGTCAGGGCCCCTTCCTTCTTTTATTCATTGTGTGTCCTTCAAGATGGCAAACTTAGCATCGGGAAGTGCATCAGACACCCTGAATTTATCAGCGTCAAGAAGCTGTGCCATGTTTGTTTGTACAGAGAAAATCTACATGCTTGACTCAAGACCATCAGACCCATGTGCAGTCTATTTTTGACACCTGGCCCTGAACTGTTGTAGTTCTGAGAAGGGGCCATATATATCTCTCCAGATATTTAACACATTGCTTGTGTCTCCAATTTGAATTGCACAAGCGTAGGCGTTTCAAGTGATAAGATTACGATTTTGGGGGAATCGGCCTGTCGGGCTGTGACAACAATGAAGAACTGGCACAAAGACACAACAGCAGCTGTGATTTGAGTCTGTGTGCTGTCACACCCAGGGACTGCGACTGGCTGTTAGACTGGAACTTAAGATGGTAGCTACAAGCCCCAGCAGGCCCTGTGCTTAGGGACGAAACAAGCTGATGTACACCGACATGGACACATTCTGTGATGTAACCCGTTTGTCTTCTGCATTTGTAATCCACGTTCTGTCTGGAGTTTTCAAAGTAGAGAATATAAATGCACAGCTTGCTATAATTGGGCATTGCATAAATGCATCGCCATCACTCTAATGCAATTGCAAAATCACTTCAGGGTAGAGCAGAAAAAAGCTGGCCAAATAGAAAGTTTCCTCTCGCTGGAACTGTGGGAGCAACTACAACGGAGCATGAGGAAGATGAATGTAAAAGTGCCAGTGTTATAGCTCAAGTGTTTAGTGGTAACTTGTGTCTGAATGGGTCGGTGGTTGCTTGCAGTGGTTAGAACACTCAGTTGAGTTTACCACAATGTCACACACCACCCTTAGTTTTGTTTCACTGTGGAATTGTTTTGATAAGTTTACGCAGTATTACAACATTAATTTCTGTCCAGTGTTGCGTTCATTTTTGCACTAAGATACGTAAAGTCTTCCCCCGAACATGTAGCGTGTGTGTTCATATAACATCGATGGAGCGAGATCTGACAAACTGAAACAAACTAATTTTCATTAGTTAAATTGAGGCTTTATTTGACCAGGTAGTATATAACTTATTACTGTTAAACAATGGTTAAATCTACGTTTGAAGGCTTTCGTCTGTCATTTTAAAGACTTGTCTCTGGATGATACTAAAAGATGCCACATTTATATCTAAAGCAAGACTTCCATGAGTTTTAGCTAGATGCATGCAGTTTAGCTGGCCGTTGAAGGTGCTCAAATGTATAAAAGCAGGAGGATTATTGTAGTATTGCTTTAGATTTTCAATTCAGTTTGAATTGCACTTCCCTATATTTTATCCATTTTTGCCTTTGCAGATGTGTACTGCTGTTGTCATTTTGAAGTAACACCCTTTTATCCTTCATCCTTAATACTCTGTTTTTTCTTCTTCCATAACTACTGTTCATTTATGAGCTATAACTTTGCTCCATAGACAGATGACGCGAGTAGATAAGAAAACAGCAATGAAGATCTTATCCTCTTATGGCATCAATGCCCTTTTTTTTTTTTTTTATCTGATCACCTCATTCCCTGATCATGAGTGAGGGAAAACACGGTGCTTTTAGCACATTCTGTCACTTTCACACCTATTAAACATCTATTGAGTAAAGTTTTTGATTAATTTATTTTTTCAATCTGTTTGACACTCTCATTGCTGCACTTGAGGCAGGCTTCTTCTGCTCCCATCTGCTCCTTGCTGGTAGTCAGTAGTCACAGTTGATCTAAGTATTTGCCCAAGGTTTACAGTTTAAATGGATATCTTGTCTTCTTCTGTCTGTCTTGTCAGGGTTTAACTGTGGTGGAAACGATTACCTGAACGTGTAAGCATCTGCCACTGCTCACCCCTCATGTAAATCGGTTGGTTTTCGTTGTGCTCTCTGCTGAGTTATGATTACTTTTGGTTGGATGGGCAAATGGTCCCTTTAGGGACAAACGGCAAACATAACAACTTTTTCGTATAAAGGGTAGAGCGCATGGCAGTAGAAAACTGCATGCATTTTTGTATTTAGTTTTATTTGATGTCAGGAAGATGACAAATCATCCTCTTTCCCATTCTTGCCAGTGGTTGTGTGCGTTGTGGCCGAAACCCAGGTGGAGACAGGAAGCACAGTGCATGTTATCTTCTCCTCTCACATTGACAGCGAGGGCCTTTCTTTCCATCCTCTTCCTCTGTTGTTTCCTCCTCTGACAGCTGGACCTTTCCTGCCATTGTTGTGTGACCGCGGGGACAGCTGTGCGTACACTTGCAAAGTACAGTATTTAAATAAACGGTGGCTGGATTTCTCAGATCTTTGCAGTGGTCCATATAGTAGGGACCAGTTATTCTACCAAAGCCTCTGGTTGCCTCTTTG
This sequence comes from Leuresthes tenuis, assembly GCF_036924035.1. Taxonomy (NCBI): domain Eukaryota; kingdom Metazoa; phylum Chordata; class Actinopteri; order Atheriniformes; family Atherinopsidae; genus Leuresthes; species Leuresthes tenuis. Next base: position 20,076,914 of record NW_027325369.1, read on the forward strand.
AGTTATTTTATAGCCTTACAAGTGCCAGGCAGGCCATTGAGAAGATATGGGACAAATCTACAGCTTCTTAAGATGGTAAGCAGAGGAAAAGAATACCCCCTTTTTACATCTTCCAAATTCTGGGGCAACTGCAGCAAAAAATGGGGCCAAGGACTGTTCAGATCCACAACTCATACTCAGACACAACACCCCATGGGCTCGCTTCCTGGCTTAACATCCTGTTATTCTTAACATTCCTTATCTTATACTCTCACATCTTGTTGGACTCAAAGCATGCATCCTGTATTTGGTTTTACTTAGCACCCCCTGCTTTGTCCAGGGCTGTGTCCGTGTAAAGCGTTTATGCTCATGTTTATGAAGAGCTCAGTGGACAAAAACTTTGACTTCTGGTGTCTGTGTGATGCAAGTATATCCACAAATTTTTATATATTTATATTATATTTATTTATTCATGTTTTTTTACTGGTTAAAACTGAAGGAAATAAGGCAGACTTTCTGTTTGCATGAAGGCGTAAAAGAGGCAGCTATTTCATTTAGTTTCTTTCCTACTCTGTTTTTTTATTTTTTTTATATATATATTGCCTCAAATTTGTGAAACCATTTTCAGTTCATGAGGCTTTTCTCTTAATGCCAGGCTGTTAAATGACTATTGCTTTGGCTTTCAGTTTAATGCTACATATGGCTCTCCCTTAGATGGTAAAAACAGCAGTAAAATAGCCTGCCTTTGCTTGGTATTTTAGGAGCCTGAGTCTGCATTTGTGTGCATTAGGTTGGCAGTTTCAGCTGAGCTAGTGTATTGGCCTACTTTACAGAGTGAACAAAGAAGAAAGGAAGTACTACCACATAACATTTTCTTTTCTTTCACAGTTGCAAATAATTAGAAATATTTCTCTCAGAAAGAGCTCATAGCTGTCTGCTAACTACAAGTCTGTTTTGTGCTTACTGTAAGGGAATTGTCTCGTGTGAGCGTGTGTTACGAGGACATCGTCATCCATCTTGATTCCTCACCTTGGGGTGCAACCTTCTAAGTTTAGAGGTGTGAATGTGCATGCACAAGATTCCCCCCATCAAAGGTTCCCCCATGCAGAGAGTAATAAACTTTGGCCCCTTGCGGCAGCCATTGAGCGTACTGGGCCAACTCTCCCTGGTAGTTTCACCTCACTCTCTGGCAGACCCCACTGAATGCACAAAACTGGCACTCCTATGGCTCATTGAGCTGCCAGCTTGCCCCCCACCAACTGACAGCCCCATAAAGCAGTTCCACATCATCAAATGAGATGATCCCTTTTTCTAATTTTAGATCAAGGTCCTAATAGCGCTGCTGAAACTGTCTGAAGCACTCGTTTTACTTTTAAATTGAGCAACGGAATACTCCGGAGGTGTAAGTGAGGAGGACAGATTTTTCTCATTCATTTTCACTGAATGTCACAAACTGGATATCAAAGTATTTTTTTTCCAAAAATGGAAAGTTGTTTTACTTTTTAGCTTATTAGTTTAGTTTATATTAGAAGTAGTAGGTCTGATATCAATCCCAACAACAAGACAAAGAAGGCTTGCCAGCATACGTAGTAATACAGTAATTATATCCCTGCTGGATGACTTTTGCATCGTTGATTTTAAAAATTGACCTCTTTGGTCTCAGTAAACTTATAGGACACATTTGGAGGAGCAGTCACTGCACCTGTTCATCTGTGTCTTCTGGTGCTTGAGTTGTTAAATGACAGTTGTTACCATTATCAGACTGAAGTTTAACAAAAACAAAAAAACTTTAGATCAACGGCTCAGGTTAGGTTTGTTTTTAATTTGTATGTAATTATATTTGTTTTTCCATTTCTCTCCAATACTGAGAGCATTTTTGTTGCCAAGACATTTAGTTGAAATAGTTTAAAACGGGTATATTATGGGTGTTAAAGTAACATTAGCTACTCCATTAATGCTTTAATGAAGTCTTAATGGAGTAATTAATGCTGCTGCTACCACTGGAACTACTTGGACTTTGCTTTCCCTGTTTATTTTAGTTCTTCTTCCAGCCTCTGCTTCTTCTTAGTGTTCACATGCTCATCTTTCTAATGTTGATAACCAGTGATCCTCAAACAAAGTGCAGCTCACCGAGAATGTTTCAGTCGACGCAACGTTGGCTGTGACCAGCGTTTCTTAAAGTAGCACCGTTCTTCCAAAGCACTCCGCCACCTTTTAGAGATTTTACTTTAGGTTGACGTTACCATCTGTTGCCAACCCCCCTTTTCTTGTAGATAGTATTGCTCTATCGGCACTGTTCAGATTGTGTTTATAATGCAGACTGAATTAGGGTCTAATCAGACACCGCTGCGATTGTATTACATAATGGATAAGAATCTAAACACCTCACAAACATACAGCGTTTGCCTCATCTCTTCCATCCCTTTTTCTCCCCTTTCTCTCCCCATTGCTGTTTCTCTATTGCCTCCCCTCAGCTCTGCCTTTACTCTGGTCCTTCTCTTCTTGTCTGCCTCATCTGTTTGCTTTGTTTAATCACCAAACTAACATGCTATGACACATTTTTTACAGCACTCTGTTCCCATCACTGCCAACAGGCGCAGAAAAACGCATTCAGCCTGGCACTTTTTCCTCTTGCTGTATGCAGTGACACTGACAACCCCAGAAAGCACTGCACTTGCCACCGATTATGATAAATAGCGTTGCTGATTGCTGTTCTTGGCCATCGCCACACCTACATGTTCCTATTATAGCACAGATATTCTCAGGGCCTCAGCCAGAATAGAGCAGGCGCTAAACTCCAACTTCTCCATGTTCCTGATGTAACTAGAGACATGTTGAAGTCGGTGTTTATTGAGAAAGACTACTTAATGTTGAGTTTTAAAAGTACGGAGTAAAATATTTATGGTATGCCACTGATGAGAAGCCCAGTTTACATTTCTGTTAATGCAACCCAGTTACATTCTTTGAGTTTTTGATTCATATTACCATTGATTTTACCGTTCATTTGGTCTCAACATATGAAATATAAATGTTTTACAACTGGAATTGTAGTAATCGTGATGCTACTTTGGTGTTGTCTGCCATAAGAGGGAGTGTTAACATGTAAAGTTTGCATTACTGATTTCCCCTTTCACTCATCACTGTGAAAAAGGTGAACCAGTAATAGTCGAGGGAGACTCTAGTGATGTGTAATGCACAGCTGCAGTCTGTAATCGTTGCAATCTTTCTCTTTGTCAGTAGACAAAATGTGAACCAGTGGCTAGAAAGGCGAGCTACAAGGATGCAGCACTATTTCCTTCTCGTTTCCTGCTGTATTTGTTTAGCAGATTTTTCTCGGAGGCAGTTTTCCTCCTCCTTCCGTGCGGGGTGTTATTTCTGTGGGTTCACCCTCTCAGGGGAGTCCTGCCTCCAAACACACAGGCTCATTAGCTCGTGTGTGTGTGGGTGTTTTTTAATGTGTCGATGTCTTGTTTGTTTTTATATGTATTGTATATGCTAAAGTTTGTGTCGGGGCACACGGTCCTGTGCAGCGCTGGGCTGTAGCTTAAATGTATGAGTTGTTCTCTATGTGTGCGTTTTCAGCCAGCTGCAGCTCATTATTGATGCTCGGAGACCAAAACGCGCCGCTTTCAGGGAGGTAGTTGGCTTGGATATAAACATGCATGTGTACACTTAAATCCAGCATTTCTAAATGTTCACACAATCATAGTGGACGCTTCAGACGGATTGAATTTCTGTTGCTGTGTGTAAGCATTTTTTCCCCAACGTAGAAAGCACAGCCCATCTCAATTTGGATGAAAAAGTAGCTCGTCTGTGTCTCAGCTTGCTGTTTACCCATGTGTTGGCAGGTGTATGTGTGTATATGTGCATGTATTTATTTTTTGTCCCCTGGCTCGGGCAGAAGAGAATCCAGAAACATTGTTACGCCAGTCCTTTCTTTAGTGGCCCATCTACTTAAAGACCTGACGCTGGAGCTTTCTACTCAGGCTGCCTGAGGAAAATCCCTGACACACAACATAAATATCTCCCTCTAGATGCAAACAGTCCCGTCATTTCTTTCTGGAACCATTTAGACTCCTCGGCCCTTGGGGGTCTGCGCATATATTCACATCATGTTAGTGACGAGCAGCTATTTAGATTGTATCGAAAGAAATTCAGTACTATTAGATACTGTTGAAATAAACGGTTGAGAATCATAAAGAGTGAAATTAGTTTAAATAAATATAAGGAATACCTTTCAAATATCTCTGCCACTAGTCACATATAGGCTGTATTTTACAAGCATGTCAAGAGGAACTATGAGAATATTTTAAAAAAGGAGGCGCAGCAGCACGGCTTGGAAATGCACCCTGAAGTTTTTGTATGAGGAAACAAAGAAAGAAATGCCATGAATTTCGTGTTCTCCGTGTTGCCAAACATGCAGTTTTGCAGTCGAAACTAGTTTGCTAACTCAGCCACAAACTTTAAATATGAAAACACCTTTAAAGCACAATGACAGCGCGGCGCATAAACTATGCAGGAAACAGATGCATCGATGACCTGCAGCGAGTGTGTCAGCTGCATTTTAAGGAGAGGAATCTGCAATCTGTCTGCAGACGGTGAACTTCAGTACATCCCACCACGCTGGAAACAAAGAGCTCCCAATCCCTATATTCATTGGTGACATTTGATAGGAAAAAAAAAACGTTGTTGAAGTGAACCAACAGGTGTTTGCGCTGCTGATTTGAAGTGACATCGATGTGTCGACCAGTTAAGTCGACCTGCAACTATTTATTTAATCTGCGTTACTGGTAAAAGTTCTGCAAATACACAGAAAAGGCTTACTATTAGGTGAGTTTTCTGTTGAAGAAGATCCCTGTAAGCATTTTTTTCCCCTGTATAAGACCATTTTATGTAAAAAGTACTCATCTGTGTTATGCTTTCATGGATTAGTTGGTGGTCGATTCTCAGAGACTCAATATTTCCTGAATTTGATAAATTAATATTCTTAACTGCTATCTACACCTGCTATACAGTCATTCTGGCTTTTTATTATTTTAATTTTTTATTATTATTACATTGGCTTACATCTGTAATCTGGTATGTAGTAAACAAAAGGAAGTGTGACCTGATTTTGTGGGTAAAAGTGGTTTAAAGGGAGTTCACTGAGGTCTGTATTCCCCAAATGAGCTCTTTAAGGACAAGATTTTTATAACTAGCTAACTGTAGCTTTTTTATGTGTGTGCGTGTAAAAGAAATGGAAAATTAAATACAAGCTGTTTTTCACTATGTTGATAAGGCAGCAGTCATTAAGAGCACTGGATCAGCTTTATGCATAAACTTCAAATAATTGTGCAGATGAAGCCTGCTTTTAAATCAGAAATTGGAGAGTAAGAGTAAGACACAACCACGAGAAAACTTTTTCTTTTTTCTCTAACGAGGAGGGAAGGTGGGGGTGCGGGTGTGAGACACAAGCTGTTAGTTGATGATAAGACCCAGAAATGCATAAGTAGTCGTGGCTCAGTCACTCCCACCAGTGGACATTATACATCTGCACTCTGCTTTTAAAAGAACACCCCGCCTTTCACATGCTCGGCCTACTAAACCCCTAAACTGTTAAAGGTGGAGTGTCATCTCTGATAAAGTTGTCTGCCCCATGAATAAAGAGCAGGAATGCATTAAACTCCTAAATCTGTTCTCTCGCGGTGGGTAGTCAAGCTTTGTGATTGCTAGCTTTAAAGTGAAAAAGCTTGTTCCTTGCCTGAGTCTGTTTTTTTTTCTTGTTGTTTTTTTTCCACTAAGGACAGACACATTTATGTTCATCAATGATTGCTGCAGTTTTTTCCAACCACACCACATTATTTCTATATTTATCTGGTCTTCGGACACATTCCCTCCAGCTGTTTGAAACACAAAGCGAGCATACTTACACATGCAAGCAGAGAAATGTATCTCAAATCAGCCTACAACAGAAGGACTCATTCAGACTCTGAGGAGTTTAACATTTGATCATTTTGGCTTTGAGATTAATCGGCGTTAACTCCATCTTTTTCAGGTGCCAGATATTATCAGCCTAATACCGGCCATCACAAGACAGCCAAAGTAGCTTTCCTCAGGCAAAGCTGATCACACTGATTCCTCGGTCATTGCATATCTTTTGCTCTCCCTCGCACACTTGGACCGAGTCTGTCTCCGTGGTCAGAGGACATTTTGCTATGAGGACAAAGCAGTTATGGAGCGTGTCTATTTTTGGCCTCTTAATAGACTTGTTCTCATTCTCTTGTGGAGCAGGTCTCTTTGAATGATGTTCACCTGTCTTTAACCTGATTTCAGTATCTCTTTGTAGACCTATTAGTTGTTTTTAACTTTCTTTGTTGTTTACATGCATAAGACCAAGTGTCGACTCTACATTAGAAACTCACTTGGCCGCAGTCTAATGCATCAGTGTCTCCCACAGGATGAGATTATACTTGTGGCTGTTTTGCAGTGAGGGGTGGAGAGACGGGGTTGGTGTTTCACAACATACTTTTCACTTATTAATATTTCACTTCATTGTTTTTTTTTTTATTTTATGTTGCAACAGAGTGCCTGTCAGCGGTCGTATGGTTCATGTTCACTCTGCCACTCCCCAAATGGGCTGCGGTTGAGTAGTCAGCCGCCCCATTTAAGTCTGTGTTTATCAGTAATGCAGCGTTAAGCATGAAAGGGCTGATGTGGGTGAGACAAGGCCCCAAGTATTAACATTGAGGGGAGAAAGCCTGCAATACAGCGACGACTGAGCTGACAATCACCCACAAGTCAGAATGTGAGGAGGGATTTTAAAGATCTGATCAAAGCTAATGAGCTGAGCTTGATTTGAACTGATGTTTTTCCCCAAACAAAGTTCTTCGGGCTTAAGAATGAAGTTTTGCACTTAATATCTACCCATCAGAACTCCAACTCCCCCCTGCCCTGCCTGTCACATCCTTCCCTTTGGGGACATTTTTCTCCCAAGATCACAGAGAAGCTGTGGAGAACTCATTTCTTTACTTGACAAAGAGCAGATAGATACACAAGCTCGGTCTGTAACGTTTTCTTTTTCACCGCAGATTTGAAAAGAAAGCAGAACTAGAAACAAAAACGGGGATTGGATGAAATGAGATGTATTCCACCTCAGATTGAGGCAGAAAAGAATACATCTGCACTTCGCTTGCTCAGCACCGGGGTTACATTTCCCCGTTTTCACTTCTGTCTTCTTCTCATCAAACCAAGCACACCCCGTGCCCTCTAACAACTCTTAAGGTTAATCTTGTTTCTCTCTGAAAAATGTCTGTGATGCACTTAACATATATTACCCCCCCCCCCCCCCATGTGTGCAGGCACAGGTTCCCACAGGTGAGCTGACAGCTCTGACAGAAAGTTTGTATGGGATGCTGAGTCAAGTGGTAAATGACACACTGATGCTGAGCCTAAATATAACTGAACAGGGTTGCTTTAAACAAGTCATTCCATCTATTACTACAGTTAAATTAAAGTAACTATTTGAAGGCCCCGTCTCACCCCAGTTGATAGTCTTTTCTTTCCTTCTCCTTTCATTGTCCTTTCCTTGATGGTGACACCCTCCCACCCCCGCTCATGCACACACTCAGCAGCCTTTTCTGTTGGGGTGGACAGATAGATAAATGATTTTGTTGGCCGTGTAAGGCAGGGGGGTAATTTTTAGGTGAACACAGCGCTTCAGAAAAGACTTTGTCGCACTAAAATTAGAGGTTGTCAAATGCCGCACGTCTCCATTGACGGTTCAGCTCAGCCCCCTTATGTTAATGTGACATTTCGGCAAGCGGAAATAGAAATTAGAGGGATGCTGGTGCTTGTTGGGTTGCATTTGCAAGTGAATAACTCTTTGTTTTTGTCTTTATTTGACGTAAAATAAGATGTTCTTGAATTCCTAGATTATAATGCACAATATATTTGCTTTTAGCAGACAACATACCAGCCAAACTGCAGGATTGAATTATGTTAATTTCTAAAGTGATATGCTTTGTAGAAGTTAAAGCGATGACATATTTGAAATTGTCTGTGAATGGGCTAATGTGTTCAAGTTGAACAGACTTGAAGGGTCCTTCTTTTTTTTGCTGTTTTGTATTAATCTTCTGTGTTAGACGTCTTCTGATCTCCTCCCTGTGAGATATGTCACTGCCAAGCTCCACCAGTTAAAGCCAAGATGTGGCCTGGCTGCTCTGTGAGCTAGGGCTGATGCAATAGGCTCTCTGGGTTAGATACCAGGAAGATGAATTCATCTTCGGGAAGAACTGGGAGTATCTGTTGACCCAAGAGCGCTGAGGGTCATGTGGCTTGTGAAAGAGTTGCTCTGGAATAGTACAAACAAGTCAGGAGACTCTGTTCAATGTCTTCAGCAGGTGTTCGCACAGCTGTGGGCCATTTTCCAGTGACCTCATCAGTGAGAAATGTGTTGGTCTGTCACTTGGAGTACCCAGAGACGGCGCTTCTGTGGTTCAGTGGCGTCCCAGCAAATCCATTTCAGCGTGGAACTCATGAATTCAGTACACTAGGTGCTTATCCACTGTAAAAGTGCAACGTAAAAAATAAAAAACCCAGGGAGCTACATTACAAAACTACATCAGCCAGCTGATTATGCAAGTTTGACCCACCTTCCAATTTTACATTTGTGTTTTAGAGGTCAGGGATGCTTCACTGAGGGCATCTATAGTTAGCCACTGTTTAATTTAGCGCTTCCTACCGGGGGGGGGTGTCTCAGGGACTTTGGAAATAGAGCCTAATACCTGCCACCACTCGACCCTACATACACACACATCCTTCCTCTCAGCCTTGTTCTGGTCCTGGCTGTTCTCTACTCTTAACTGGTCTTTGTCGGTTCCTCTTTTTTCTTTCTATCACATTTCCCTTTTGCTTCAGTGATGCTAACATTTAACAGTAATGGCATTGTGTAACCTGAGCGTGTCATCTTGTAATGGGTGTTACAACTGCAGCCGTTGCTCTTCATCCAACTGTGACATGTTCACATACATTGACACACAGGTTTGTGAGCACGAACGATGGCTTTTTCCCCGATCCTTCGCTGCACAACTTTCCTCTGGTGTCTGAATACGTGAGAGCTTCATAAGCGGTAAAAATGGGGGTATGTCTGTACTGGAGGTGAGCGTGTGTGAAAGAATTTGAGGTTTCTGTTGCCAGTGTGCATGTGAGTGAAAAAGGTCCATTAGTTTTATCTGACAGAGGAATCGGATCTGAAGGCAGCATATTTTTTTTTGTGTGTGCGTGTGGTCTTTTTCTCAGCAGCTCACACAAGTTACTGTGCCAGAGCACAGATGCTGTGGACCGAGGAGAGAGGAGGAAAAAAACAAAAAAAACACAACATAACGTCATAACTTTTGTCTAAAATGCACAAACGCAGATGCACTTTGATCAGTAGGCATCAGAGTTCACATATTTAATGGTGACAAGCTGCTATGTTAGTGTTCTTGTGTTTATCTACATAATAGTTCATCTGTTGGCAACAAACAAAATGTAACATTCGAATTTTAATGAGCTCTTTTTTTTTTTCTCACTTTTCGTCGGAGTCGATGTGTGATTTATTTATTTTTTTCCCCCTACAAGAAAATAAAAGCTCAAATGCCTCCTTGCCCTGTTTTTTATTCCCTTGTTAACCACAGATTTGATTTCTTTGTGTGTGTTTCAGAGATCAACCGAGTGCGAAAAGACATGTATAGCGACACAGTGAATGGCCTTGTGGACAGACACCCCTTGGAGCTGCCTGAAGCTATCGGACCCATCATTCACCTGCAGGAAAAACTGTTTGTGCCTGTCAAAGAGTACCCAGATGTAAGTAGATGAGCTGTCCACCTCTAATGCCAAAAAGAAAGGTGCCCTGACTGTTTTCCCTAACTGTTTACTAGAAAAGCGATCAGTATCTTAAGAAAAGTAAAGTATTTCTTCACTTTTTACGCACAGTTATATTGATGTACTTATCTGTAGATGGAGACACAGCAACACACACACTGGGTCCTCCTACATGTGTGTCATCACTAGAATTACAAATGTGGATAGTTTCACAATCTGTTTGCACAGGGAGCAAATGTGGTTTCTACTGGAAATACTTGTTCACTCCTTTGGTGCTTTTCTCATTAAAATCCACGTCTTTCTGTTTTCCTCTCCCTTTTTTTTGCTCCTTTCCTGGAAAGTTATGCTTGATAAACATAACTCTACACAGTAAGCTAATTGTATTGATATACTATTGTTAAAGCTGTGTGGTATTGCAGTCTAATCTGTAGTGTTTATGGGCTGCCCAGCTATAAAAGATACTTTGGAACTGTTAATTAATTTGAACAGTAGCATAGATGGGTTTCCTTCAACAGAAATGTGCATTAACCGCACAGATGCTCTGCTGTGAAAGAATACGACATGGTGGAGATATGATGGCCGCAGAGATGAAGAGGATGATTGGAATAGAGAGCAGAGGAGTCGATACAAGCCTTGTCTGCAAAATGACAAGTGTCTGTGTCTTTGTGTAAAACCTTTTAATGTGGGTGTAAGGCAGTCAGCCAAATTCCTGTCCTCATCTCTGACACACACATAAATGATTGTGTCACGTCATGTGGAGCAACGTTTTTCTTCATAATCTCAGCAGTTTGCAGTGAGGAAATGAATGGAGGGAGGTGACAAATGATAAGAGGTGCACCGTAGAGCAGGGCAAGGCCCAGCCAGGCATGGATTGCATTTTTCCCCATAAACAGAATTGATAAAGGACAGCAAAGACTGGCTTGAATAGGCCCAACTCCAGCTGACCCTCAGACCAGAGATAGCATCTGAGCTAAAGCTAAATCTGTCAACCACATCTGGCCTTTCTTTCACTGTCCATTTCTGTAGTTACTCAGCTTTTAAAATCCTGTATTTTCCCCTGACGCTGTCTTTGTGCTTTTCAATCACGATTGATTTGTCGCCATAGTTCACATTTAGTTTAAACGGTGGATCCATAGCTTTTGGATATGATAGAGAGATCATTTACATATACATGATCATTTGCCTCAGCGCCTTTTACTCTGCAAGGGAAAGTGTACATGTTGTAACACTGACACTGGAAATTAGCTGCGACTGTCCCACTGAAGTCATTTTTCCTCTGAAAACATTCTATTTAAACACGTGAAGCAGTACTGCTGAAATCGCTGTATTGTTTGTATGCGACTGTGTTTGTTTGTGAGTTGGTTTTATGCAAATCCTGTCAACCAACAGTGAAGGCACCTCCCAAATGTACAGGCACTAATGGAATCACTTATATATGCAGATGCACAGATTGCGAAGTGTGGCATCCTCAGATGACACCCGTGCTCCCTTTGCTGAGCTGCTTTGTGCACTACGGGCCTGTGATGTCGTGTTGTGTTCAGAAAGAGGTGCATCACAAACTAAATATGTGTTAAGTCAGCAGGGAAAGTGGTAAATGCCAGATAGAGGCCACCAAGAGAAATCAGCTGGAGTAAAGAAAAAAAAGTCTTATCTCGTGTAAAATTGGGTTTATGTGCAAAATCTGCTCAACTGCTGTAATGAAACACTTCTGTGGAGATGCCAACATCAGTCTTTGAGAACTGTTGAATGCAACCAGTTTTATGGACGCAGATAATCTTTTGTTCTCGCAGCCTTTTGAAATTTTTACGCTCGTGGGGTTGGCAGAGGAGGAATTAGATTTTGGGCTTTAAATATTTAAGCAGTAGACAAGTACAGATTGAAATGACTGTGGTGAACTAACTTGCTCATAAAGCTGAGCTAGTCTTGCTCTGGTTTTTAGGAAATTTTATTAGAACGGAGTCAGGCGCAGTAGCTCTCTATCCGGTTTGTTTTCAGGGAGGATAACATGTGGAACACTGCAGGAGGGAATGACATAAGATCAGAGAGAAAAGAGAGACAGAAATGATAAAGGTGCGGTGGGATAAAATGTATGTATCTGCATCCATCTACCATTAAAGGGGAAGAGAATATTAATACACTCAATGAATTGTCAGCACTTCAAAGACTCCTCCTTTAAAAAAAAAAAAGCGTGTGTTCTCGTATGATTTCCTGGTTTGTGTTTTCGGCATGAAGTCGTCTGCCATGAGAGATTTAGCTGCTTTCGTCTTATTTCCTCATCTTTTAAACAACTTTGAATTTAAAAACATGACTTTGACTTCTACTTGTCATATATCCTTAAGCTTAGGTCACACTCACTCGTGGGGCTTTCTCTGTCAGAACAACTTTAAGTCCCCTGCTCAGGTTTCACCAGCAGATAATTAGATTGCGCTGGTATCTGGATTCAGTGCAGTATGTTGATTCTACCAAAATAACTTGCCTTGCCAGCATGCCTCTACTCTAATTCTCTTAAGTGTGTCCCTGGTCTGGCCTCAAATCAGTCTGCAGATGTGTTTGAGTATGGCTGCGTCTCCAGCTTTCTACCCACCCCCTCCCCATTCTTAGAAGTCATCCATTTCTTGATGTCGTCTGTGGTGCAGAACACTGCGGAGCGTCACCGTAGTGACTGCATCTTGACTGACAGCTGAGTCGCAGGCTATCTGATAACTTCAACCTTCAATTAAATGCTATCTGTGGCTTTGCCTCTCTGAGCGCTCGCGCACACGCATGCATTGACAGGCAGCTGACTGACAGCTCAGCATGTCACTTCCGTTGACCTTCAGGCGTCTCCTGGGATGTGTGACACGTCTTTTAAATGCATCTCTGTTTCCACTTTATCCCCTGTGCATTTGTATTTGCCAACAGTTGAATGCCCACTTGGGTTGCGGGCAGCTCGCTTGGTGACTTAGGACTGCTGAGAACTGAAAACACACTCGCATGGAAGCCCCCCTCTTTGCTGTGCTGACTCTGTGAAACGAGACCCTCTGTTAGACGTAAGCTGATGAGCAACTGGTAAACAGGACCGTCTGAGCTACTCTCGCCAACTTGAACACAGCTCGAAGAAGCGAGTGATCTTATAATGCTGATAGTGATAAAAATATTAATGGTAGTTGATTAATGTTGTTACGGTTATTATTGCAGATTGGTGTCTTTTTTTTGTTTATTAACAAGGACAAAATAAAGTGCTCATATTTAAACGGGATAAACTGAAGCCGGTGTCATAGATGCATATTTTAATGTTAAAGGATTTAAGCTGAACTGGTGAAAACCAGATGTGTGTGCACACACACATGCATGCATGTAAGGCTGCTATGTTTATCTCTGGAAAGGATCATTTACTTCACTTTCTTTTCTTTGCCATCTCTGGTGGTTTGCTTGGACAGAATGTCTTGGCCCTCTCTGTTTCACTGCAGTAAAATTGTCCATCCAAACCAGCCAGTTCTCTGCACAGGAAAAGTCATTAAGCTTGTTCCCATGAGGGTGTCATCACTTATCATGCCAGCTCCTGATATCCTTCTGACCCCCTTAAGTCATTACCAGTCCCCGCAATGTACTGCTACACACCTCAGCACACAGAGTAGCAGACGGGAGGATTTTTAGAACTGCAGCCAGCCAGCCATACACGATGACAATGATTTGATGAATGGGTTACTTCTAGCTAGTTATTTGATAAGGAGGTAATTACTATGATGATTTACCCGAGGAAAACTCTATCTGTTGTAGTCAGTTAAGTTGACAAACTGCAACAATGTAAGCTAGCGGTGCAGTTATAGATGCACATCTAACCGCAGTTTGCATGTCACCGGCTTGTGCTTGTGTACTTGAAGTGAACGACGCCGTGTAATTGTTCACCCTGTCCATCTGGGCATTGTTAAGCTGAGAAGCATAGATGTGAAAAATGAGAATGAAGGACGAAGGAAACGGGTTGACCACACATGGATTAAAGACTGCACAGGGGACATGGTGTCAGCTTTTATCTGCAGCATCAGATAAAGCATGCACATACTACATCCCTCTGCCCGAGGGTTTTTCAGGTCAGCACAACACTGATTCTTTTGATTGGAAAAAGGATCTATTCTATTTAGCAGTTGAAAATGGGGTATTTTACATGTGAGAAATAAAGTTTTACTTCCAGAAGTAGTGCACAAATCCCAACCAAACACCCTGGTTTGGCATCGAAGTCAGCATCTGACCTTTTTGCAATGGTCTATTTCTCGGGAATAAAGTGCATTACAGATACTTCAGCGACAAAGACCCTGCTGTGACAGCCACAGCACAGAGGCAGTGGAACGAGGACATCGGCCAAATAACAGCTTGTATTATGCTTTGCTTTTTACCTGTTATCTTGGTCCTTGTAAGATGATGAATGAGCCAAAAACGACAAAGCAAGAACGAACGAGCCAGCGGTTAATTAGCCGATTCAAGTGTGACCTCACTGCTTTATTTAAATGAACACCATTACAAAAAGGAGTGAGATGCGACTGGTTGAAAGCTGTTTTGTTCCCTTCGCCGGATAAGGTGGAACTCCATGACTTATTCCACATCTTTCTCAGTTTTGTCAAAGGGCAGTTTTTACGTTTTTTTTTTGATGAATTAACATCAAAATGAACACTGAGAGAGAGGTTAGATAATATTTGGCATTTTCATGTGCATTTTCTTCTCTCCCAGGTGCTCATTTATCTTTTTTTTCCTGTGCTTGAGTTGCTGTCTTCCAAATTTACAGACGGCATCAATCTTTACGCAGTCTGTCTCTCCAGCCTCTCTTCCCTGCACTTCCACCCTGCCTACAACCCCAAAATAAACTCAAACAGAATTTAAAAAACGGAGCTATGGATTAGGTGTTAAATGCTGGCTATGCCGCGAAGAGAACTTTGAAGTCTTCGGGGCTTTGAGGCACAAATGTCACGACTAGAATCTTGCTGTTAATTTTCACTCCTTCATTGCACAAGCCCCATTTCATCCATAGAAGTGTAACTTATCTCATTCCTTGCATTCAGTCTTTTTTTTACTTTTTTGAATAGCCTCTGTTTGTTCTGAGTATAAACCAGTGGTAAATGTGTCTGTCTAATTGAATGAAGCAACATCTCAGCCTGAAGATGAATGAGTGATTAAAGGGAGGCAGCCAGCTGGTGGTTAGAGAGGTTGTGTGTATTCAAAGAGAAAGATTGATCTGTGCTCTGAGAGACTATTACGCTACAGGGGGGGGGGGGTGACAGATAAGCAGAGAGGAGAGGCAAGATCCTGCAATTTAACCAAGTCAAAGAGGCAAAGGAAGCCTGCTCCGTTTCTAGAAAAAGCTATTAATGGATACACAAAGGTGGATGTGTGGAAAGGGTGAGAGGGGTAGTTTAGCTTGTAAACTGAGGGTTGCTCAACTCTGCTCTCAGTGTAAAACTCGCAAAACTGTTACTAGATCCAGAATCCATCAAAGATACGAGGGGAAAAAGTTCTGCAGTAATGAATAGGATCATTATTTCATAATGCAAGTGGAAAGATGGGGAGAGATTGAGAGCAGCAGTGAGATGATGGGGCTTGTGTAACCAGATTCCACCTGGCTTTGATGCATTGCACTGAATGAACTATTTCTTATTTCTGTAAGTCTGACTGGCTAATACGTGATTTTCTATTCTCCCCCCGGCTTGGCCTCGCTCTTCGATAAGCCTTCAGTGCACACACCCAGAGCCCTTACCATGATCTCATTTCCTGTCTGTCCACCACAAACAAATGCAGTCAAAGGCCCAATTGTTCTGCTTCTGGGAGCTTTGTTGGTAGAACTGTTGTTGTTTCTCAGTTGTTCACACACAGAAAAACGAACCAAAGTGCCTTGCGCACAAACCCGTACAGTAATCAGCTCTGGGAGCTGAGTGCATCTGCATGAGCTTACGCCATACTGTATGTTTTACTCACACACACTCACATTTCCAGAGGCGTAGATGCTCGCAACATAACCCGGCTGTGGAGTAGCGATAACTGTGGCTAAACAAAGGCCCTTTAATGTCAGTGTAAGCTCTTGTCCTGAAGGGGTCTTTGTATGGAAGCAAGTGTGTATCTTGTCTATTTTTTTTGTATTAGCACATTAATTATGTTTCTGTATATATGGTATGCGTTTGCAGAGGAAACTTTCTGAAAACAGAGAAAACGGGGCAGAGAAGTGAGGAGCAAAGTTTATCGACCATAGATCCCAGTGATTTGAACCCTTAAAGGGAGAGATTGCTTCCCCTGCTTGAATATCCATTGTCTCAACATTCCAGTGACTTGAACAAGGGGTCACATTTTCTGATGGCGTAACAACATCCATGAAAAGAATGTCAAACTCTGGGATCAAAGCAAGAAATGATTTAGATGAAATAATCCATCTTTATTCTATTACTGAGATGATAAAGTTACACACGAGTCTGTGTTATTTCTTGATAAATCTCCATTCTTTGGTAAAATATTTTAATTGGTGTCTGTACGATCAGCTGTTTTTTAAGTGGTTGGTTGTGTGTATATAGAGTATTTTAGCCTGAGCTACAGACACACTCATTATGGCTGAGTCCCCCACAAACATGGAGTCGGGCTGTACGACATGCAGACCTTGAAGACTCTGACAAACCTATCTGTCTTCATGTCTTTTTACTTTTCTTAATCAGGTGACTTCTCTCTGTCGAGGGCAGTTATCACCAGCATTTATGTCCACTGTAAACACTTTCTACCTCAGCTCTGATTAGTTTTTAGCAGCAGTGAGAAGGACACAGAACAAGTCACTGAAGGCTCTCTGTAGCATTTTAGGATTTTCCACTGAGCTGCTTCCTTGGAGTTTAAATCAGATACACATTTTCCTCTTCTCCACCATCTTTGATGTGTCGAAGATGATGTGAAATTCATCTGCTGTATGTTTTTAATATATTCATGGTGTGTAAATCTGATGGGATTTGGACTAATGGAAGATTCTGTATCTTATAAGGCTAGTGGGAACTGTCACATGTCGTATCTGCACAGAAATGCACATTTAAATGCAGGTTTCTGTACCTTTAGTGTGCCAGATCATTTTAAGCATTTTTCAAATATGGCATGGTGGTGGCAAAACAAAGTAGAGTGCATTAAAAGACCCGTGGCATTGTATTGTCACCGCAGCATCAATTTGTCAGGTTAGAAGCCTGTGTGCAGTGTGCTGCGTGGGAGTAACACTGTAAACCCCAGAGCAAGGGGTTCGCACTGTGATGTAGTCAGACAGCTCTCCCTTCGCTGCACCTTTAGGCTGTGCATATGTTTACCTTTGAGTCAGAAGCAGACTCATGTAGTTCTTTGGTGGCTGACCTCTGAGGACAGGTGTCCTGACATCCCTCTGATGGCGCACGCACTCTAAAACGTAGCCCCTGCAGTAGTTTCCCTGATTGGAGTTAATCAAACCGACAGTCGCAGAGGACCACGCTTAAAGCCTCTGTAGCTGCTTGCTACAATTATCCACAAGGCATCTTTCCAGCCAAAGGGTTCATCTTTTCTTTTAGAGATAGGCGAGGAATGCAGACACGCTCTCGTGTAGGGAGGAGAAAAACAGCAGCCTGTAGTTTTTGATTGTCCTCACATGTGTTGTGTTTATATCATCCAGGAGAAAGACCACAATGTTGCGTCAGGTCTGTAATTAAGTGTGATTCCTTTGATGGTCTTCTGGATTTTGCACTGGCATCGGGGGGGTCATGTGTGTAAGATGTGACTTTGTTAAAGAATTTAATGCTGCGTAGATTCTGATAGCTGATTTAGCTTCGTCAGTGTGCAGTGTGTTTGGATATTTCAGACTTCAGTAAAAAAGTTTAAACTTCAGTAGTTATCTTACCTGTTCTGGTCTCTACCAGCCACCGCTTGCACTGTTGAAATGCAGATGGTTTGTTTTCCTCAATTTTCATGGCTTTGCTCCTCCCTTCCTTCTTTGTGTTGGATTATTTGAACACACTTTCCCCTTGTTGGAAACCCACTTCATGTGAAGGAGATTACTCAGTAAATATGTTTCCTTACGGTATAAAGCTCTAAAGCCATGCGGCAGGGAAAGGCAGTCATGATAACAAACTTGTATCAATCATAGCGCCTCACCTCATAAATCACCCCCTCCTCATTTCCATTAACAGCCTCTCAGCTCCAATTTTTCTTGTTTTCTCCCGTCATTTCCCACCCAGACAGACTCCCGGTTCTTAATATTTTATTCCTATAGAGCATTTTGACATCTAGTAGAAGTGATAAGGTAATGCAGGTTAAGTGTTTGAAAAAAGGAAAGACCTCTGGTAATAGCCACCAACTTCTCTTTAGCCTGATGGCATGTTCTTTGGAGCTGAGTTGGAAGTGGAATCTGTACACACATGTATGTCTTTAACTATGATTTCTTAAGCTTTCTCTTGATTTTATATTCTAACATCCCTATGTAGAGAAACTGTAAATGTGTTTTTAAATGGAATGTGTTCACCCGTTTATTTTTCTCTCTGTATCTGCAGTATAACTTTGTGGGGAGAATCCTTGGTCCCCGGGGACTCACTGCCAAACAGTTGGAAGCAGAAACAGGATGCAAAATCATGGTGCGAGGAAAGAGCTCCATGAGAGACAAGAAGAAGGTAAGCTCCTCAGCACGGCTGGTACGCCTAGGGTTTTTTAGCAAAATATTGATAGCAATGTTCCTCAGTAGATTCTGTTCAAACATGTTGAAATATGCATTTTACTATTTTTCCAAATCCATAATGTACTATAAGGATTTTTTTCCCTCTATATCTGTCTGGAAATTGTCACACGGTACTGTGAAATTTACTGGGATGGTGGTCACGCAAAAATCTTGCCGCTGGGCTTTTAGAAACATGAGACACACTCAGTTGATGCCTGGTGGCTGCATTCTGACATCTGATAGGGCTGTTTGCAAAACGCTGGGCAGTGGAAAAGTGCAGGAGATGGTAGTAAAGCCCAAGGCCAGCGGGAGTCTGTATTTCTGGAGCTTCTGACCTGAGATTTGAGACATAAAAAAAACTAACGCCAGACATACACATATCAAACACCTTTTATTCAGGGGTAATGTGCTTTTTCCAAGTAAAATTGAACAAAAAACACTGCCTCACCACAGCCAAACACACCCATAAAATCCCAGCTCACGCGGGCAAATTAAAATTGCAATCAGACCATGTTTTGTATTGGGCTGCTCTTAAGTCAATAATCATAGCATATTCAAGTGTGTATCTTTCATTTGACATGCCATACAGTTCAGCCAAAGCAGATGCTTACACAAGGAAAATACATTTTCAGAGCTTAAGCAGCAGCAGCATACAAGCATTCCCAAGGGAGTTTGAACTGTGCCAGATCACATTAGATGATCTACTTTGAAGTTGGAGTGAGGACAAATTGACAGTTGTGAAAAGTGTGTTATTTCAAGCATCTGCAAGTATTTTGCCCACGGGTCTTGTCAGAATGGCTTGTACATGAGTCGTAGTGGTCTATCCTCCCATCACCTTTTCTGCTCGCACTCACTAACGAGTACATGATGCACCGGGACGAAACGGCCGATACCCAAACAGACATGCACGGATTTTTCTGCTCAGTCACAATTTTAGAAACGACAGTGTGCTGCGGAGACGTCTTCATACCTCTTCTTTTCATTTCTGCTTCTGTCTCCACGCATTGTCCTCGAAGTGTGTTCGTTACCACAGAACCACACGAGGGCACCCTGCTGTGATCCTCCTTTGGAATTCGATCCCGAAGTAGTTAAAGGGGAGTGAAAACAGTCGAGCACGTACAAACCCACACGCACTTATTTCAGACGTTAGTTGTAGCTCATTAAATAAATCTACGATTACCTTCATAATCTCTCGCTATCTTGAAACTTAATGGTGTGTGGCGCTTTATTTTTCTGCGTGGTGCTGCGGCGGGATCCTCCAAAGGCCCTGCGCAATTACCAAGCTAACAAAGGCACAATACACTGAAACATTCCCACAACAAAACAGACAAGAAGGATCATTTCTCAACTCACTAGTTAGATAAAGAATAAAATGGAGGAATAAGTCTAATTTAATAACTGCAGGAAGGCTTTTTTTCCCCCTGCTCACATATGCTCATGAAACCACAGTTTGTCATTAATTGTACTTATATAAGAAAAAAAGCCTTTGGATTGACTGTGTATGTCACGGTTGTTGTCAGCCACAAGCAAAGCAGCAAAATTAGCCTCCAGTCAGTGCATCCTCAACCTCAGTGTTTTCAGTTTGATGCCCTGTGGCAGCAGAGGATGCCACGGCAGCAGCTATAAGCCAGTGTGTTTATTCAGGATCCATTAACGGCAGCATTTTTATGCTCTCAATAATTCAGCTGGTTACTCCCCCTTGGGCAGCACTGCCTGACAGGGAGCCGGCTCACTGGAGCTACGCAATGGCAGAGAGTCGGGCAGACACAGAGAGGGGAAAGCAGAGGAGAAGGAGAACAATGGGGAAAGGGAGAGAAACGGATCCAGCAGAGAATAATGTGGAAAGAAGCTGGTAGAGAGAAAACGGAGTACAACCAAATAAAACAAGGCAAGCTAAACAACTGCTTAGCTGTACTTATAAACCGTTTTCTTGTCCATGTACAGGTGATGAGGTATTTACTCCACACTTACACTTTGATTTATCTGTGAGAGTGTCGGCTTCACTGCTTAGAAACATTTGAATTCCTTTTTACTTAAAACATTTGCTGAGATAGGACATACCAGGAGCCAACTCATGTAATTATTTACAGTATATTCCCATCAAACTGTCATGAGTTTTGGTAGCTCTGTTTTCTCTCTCTCTCTTCTTTTTTTTTCTTCTTCTTCTTTTCACTGAAGTCACGGTAAATGCACAAAATTTGTGAGAACAACTGCGGGGATCTCCCTTTTTGCAAAACCAATTCCTTTGTTCAGCGTAGTCGACAACACTTAGCAGCACAGACGGCTGTTTTGTTTGGAGCCAGTTTGAAAGATATGTACACACAATGAGTTTTCACTGATTTATTTATTTATTTATTTATGCGTTGCTTATTTTCTCGAGCTGATTGTTTCAGCACATAATGGCTACAACTGCCGTGTCAGCACGGTCACTGACAGAATGGAATCAGCTTCAGCCGGTAGATGTTGTCGCAGCCAACATTTCATTGCCTAAGAACCGATATGCAACACTTGCAGTCAATATGCTGAATTTTATTAGCCTCTTGGCACTACAGCAAGCCAATTTGTTTTAAACTTTCAGCTGGCATTTTTCATTTTTCATCTCTTGACTCGGTGCTGGATGAAAACTTGTTTCTGAACACTTTTGAGTCCAGCTATAAGGTTCAAGGTTTGTGTCTGGAAATGACTTTTCAATGATGAAAGGCGAGTGCAGTGATTTAGCGGCATAGATGAGATATTGCGGAAGGCGTAGCAAACACTGCAGTATTCCTCATTGAAGTTATTTATGTAATGCCCTCTGTTAAGAGGTGCTGCGGTATCATCAGTCCAGACAGATCTGAAAGTCGTGACATTTAAGCGGCTGTTCAGGAAACCTTTTTGGTTTTAGTGATTTCATTGTCTATTCGTAGAATGGGTTATATTTTCTGAAAGTACTATATCTTCAAAACCATCGAACATTAAAAAGGTTTATTTCCATTTTCAACAATATCTTGAGTGAAGATGCTTCTGTTTTTCTGGGCTAACAAGAAATGAAGAATTTGATTTCTTTCAATGTATTTTAGGCATCCGTTCAGAACTGATGCCTCTTCTACAGTCGCTTTTGTCTTTTCTGGTGCCTCCGTGTCCCTGCAGCTCCCCTGTTGCACCTGTTTGGTCTGCTGGCATTGAGCCTCGGCTTGCCTTAACCTTAGTCAGGCAGTCATTAAGCCTCAAAGGCAAAAAGGACAGTGCAGAGTGGGATAGGTAGAGTTGAAATAGCTTAGATGCTTTCATTTCTGACTGTTAAAGTTCAACATCACAGGACAAAATGGTCGCACCACATAGTTGTCGCACCACATAGTCCAAAATCTTATTGAGGCCACATGCCAAGGATTGGAAGCTGTGAGTGTGAAATTAGCCTCCCTCTCATGTGTCCTTGAGCAATGCACCAAATCCCATTACGTTTCAGGGGTGTTCTGTAACCTATAGTGTGAATAAAATAGGATCTTTAAAGCAACATTGCAAATCCGTCTTTAACCAGTTTTAAACCTTAAAGAAGGTGATCAGAACAGCTTTACACTGCTCTGATTGGTAATCGTTGCATACGACGTCAGCCATGTTGGTAGAAGGCCTCAGAGTATATTTGGTATAGGATGAGGGCTCCAGCAGACAAACAGGGACAGGACAGATGAAGGGAAGCGAGCAGAATAACTTGTGAACTCTGATCCTGTTTTTGGTTGCTGCACTATTTGTTTAATGTTCTGCATTTTACCAAAATGAATGGCTCTGGTGTGCGTTTGTCCTGGAATTTTATGTTGGCCAGCAAGGACAATCATGTGAAAGGGTTCTCTGGCATTTCGGTTCACTTCTGTCTAAAATCTTCTTTTCTTTTCTCGCCCTACCACCCTGCCCCCCCCCTCTGGCCTTCATTCTGTTTGTCATGCTGCCACTTTCTTTCAGAGGGCACACAGTGACCTTGTTCACACGCAGTCATGTGCTAGTGCTAGTTGTTTGGATGCATGTCTGTGAATATTTGTGCACCTTATTTATCTGTCTGTTGTCCTTACAAGACCAAAGTCTGCTTGGGCCTCGGTATGCAAACTTAACACACACACACACATGCCCACACACACACAATTGACTAATCCTTTTGGATTTAAATTAAGCAGGAATATGTGAATATATGCATGTGTGTATCAGCTCTGTGCTTGCACACCCAGGTCTGTCTGTCTTGTCCCCTCCAGAAAATGCTGAGTCACCTTCCAGTCCCCATGTCCCCCCCCCCCTGTAATAGGCCATAAGCAAACAGCCATGTTGAAATAATGGCCTCACTGCTGAAACTAGGCCCCACCACCACCCACCATTACCCCACCCACATGCAGAAAAGGGGAAAACGAGAGTGGAATATTGAACTTAGTTCTGTGTGTCTGTGTGTTGTAAAGAGCAGTGCCATGGCAACAGCTCTCTGTGGACTAGAAAGCATGTGGGTGGCACTCGGCTCAAACTCTAAGCTCCCCTTCGCTTTGTGGTCCTTGTTGAGTGTGTTAAAATCGTGTTTGGTGGCCCCCTGCAGAGCATCACAATGTGTTGTTAGTAATTAGACATCCTCACAGACTCGAAGTTGAGGTGGTTTGTATACAGGTAGCGATAAACACCACTTTTTTTCATCAGCAGTCTATACAAACCTGAACCAACAACATGATCTTCAGAGACTCTTGAGTCCCTTTGGACAAAGAAATTTCAATTGTGATGGAAAAGTTTTTGGAGCGAAATAAATGTTCACCTTCTTGTTTGGGGACTTTGAACATCTGCTTTGTTGTCTTTATTGTGGCGTCACACATCAGAGTCGGAGCATGTCTTTTTTCTGACATCCTAGACCTCAACGCCTCGCCTCAGGGGATGTAGTCGGCTTTCAAACCACCGACTTTCCTCGGCTGTACGGTAACATGCCGTGCAACATCAAAAGCTTTTTAGAGCTCTCACATTGTGCTCACTGCATTTACTAGTGCAAGAGAGAGGGAAGTAATTATGCTACATTAGGGAGCAATGTGTTAGGGAAAAATAAACATTTGTCTCTACACACACAGCCTTACTCCTTCATAAAAGTTGCAGATAGAACTGGGCTTTTCATTGAGGCAGCTAAAAACGTGTGGCATTTCCAAATTTCACTTTGTCCATTTTAAATATTGAAATGGCCTTCTTTTAAATGCTTTGGTATTTTCTTTTTATAGGAAGGAAACAACTTCCTCAGACAGTATTGCCCACTGTCACGTCAAAGATGCTTGTTTTCCTTCAGCCTAATCATTCAGCTCTTTGAACACTGTGTCTTTATTCTAATCTTACTAGCTACATAAATGTGGTTAAAATCCAGATCCATTTCTCTCTGATCCCTGCATCCATCCATCTTTCACTGATATTAATTGCTGCAGGCTTTGCTGTCATCTTTGTCTTTGTGAGGCAAGGGATCTATTAGAAAAGGGTGTCCTTTCAAAGTTAAAGCTAAATAGCTGACTAAAGGGCCGGTCCTGTCATCCTGCTTCTCTTCACAGGGCCCCGTCGTCCTCTGTGTATGCCTGCCTCTATGCTACTGCATTGGTGCTCCAGCACACTGTCACTTTCAGTCACCGTCTTTCTCCCTCTTCTTATTTCTCCATCCAGGAGGAGCAGAACAGAGGGAAGCCAAACTGGGAACACCTAAATGAAGACCTTCATGTCCTAATCACAGTGGAAGACACGCAGGGCAGAGCTGAAATCAAGATGAAGAGAGCGGTGGAGGAGGTCAAGAAGCTCCTTGTTCCCGCTGTGAGTACATGCTATACACATACTCGTATATACATAATGGATGCAACCTTAGCAGCTTTTGGCTTAATGCCTTCCATCTTTTGAGTAACCCAGAAATATGAAGGACACGGTGTAGTGTTGATTTAATAGTGCGAAGAGAAGCTTTTCCATGCTCAACTAGCAACAGGATAATGGCACTACATATGGCACACCACCTCTACCCTACTGTTAACATCCTGTTTACTTCCATATATAGACTAGGGGAACAGGTTGACTACCTCCAGTTGAGTGGAAAAACATTGCTAGCTGCTCACACCTCCTGTGACTGCCACATTTCATCTCTGCATCCCTTCAGCTGACTTCCTCATACACTGTGCCACTGGTGATTGCTCCTGGTGATTTGGTTGGCAAGCGATTTGTATTTTTTCTCTAACTGTGATGACCAGGTGGGCAGAGCAGCCAAAAGGCTCAAATTTTGCCACCAGGTGGTGTTGCACATGGCTTTATGGTCTACAGATACGGAGCGGAGCGAGACTCTGTCAGGCGTTCAGCGTTCCATGCAGTATTTCTCGAATTGGAAACTTAAGCTCCTTTCCGTCATGTTTTCATCTGGTTAATGTGATATTACTACTTAAAGAATGCAATTGTGGAGTTTTAGGACTAATATATCTACAAGATTTCCAGATTAATATGACAACACGGACGCAGGAAAACTCCATAATGATTAATTATTGTTCTGATAATGAAATATTGACTATAATGGTAGCGCATGCTGCAAAGTACTTATGCAAAGTTCCTGAAAGGCAATATCAGCTTGTGCTTTTCTTTCAAGATTGCTTTTGTTTGTGCAGCCCGCCTGTCTTTTCTTGAGGCAGTGTCTTCTTACAGGAAGATTTCACATCCCCCACAAGCACCAAGTTGCTGTGCGCACGCACACACACACACACACACACGTAATAATGTGTGTGTTTGCACAATAATATGAAACCAAGTGATGGTAACAGAGCCTTAAACAATAATGCAGAGTGAGTCACTGTTAACACATGTGCATCAACACAGACAACAAAACTTCTTTGAAAGGAGACATATCTTACCCAACCCCTCTTTTTTTGTACAATTGTTGAATTAGTCCGAGTTGTTTAAGCACACACTGCAGACTTCTGCCGTCATTCCATTGTCACATGTTGACTCTGTAAACTCAGGACTTTTAGCAGCTAACGTTAAGAACTGTTGCCTTTATGGACAATACTATACAGATGTGTAGAGTTAGAGGTGCCATGTTTATGGTGCGTTCAAGGACAAATGGGAACGTTTGGACGGGTAAAGAAAAATGAAAGAATGTCAGATGTCCATGGCGGAAAGCCAAGAGCATTAAAAGTACTGATAGAGCATTATTAGCTCACTTGTTTCTTATATTAAGTCTCTTGCGTAACTAATGTTACGTTTGAACTTGTTACTTCCAAGGTACAGTGAATGCAGCATTATTGAAGTTTAAGCTAGACAGAAAAAGGTCTGGATAACCTTGTAAAGTGACCTGTGCTTCACCTGCAAAGCTAAACGGCTCACTGAGTAACACATCTTCAGACAAAACAAAACAAAATACCATGGTTGTGTTTTTTTTCTGATTTTTCTTATGCTCTCAAGCACAGAAAAAAGTTCCCTTTTAGTCACTGACAAGTCTCTGCAGCTAAAACTCATCTGAAAGGAGAGCCACAAAAATAGCATCCTTGCTTTTCTAGAAGTCTCTGTGCAGTTTGTGTCCTTACAAGTACATCAAAGATGGTGATTCATTTCCTGAATAAACCAGGTGGGTTAAAGAGAAGCTCTTTTAGTTCTCAGACACAAAGCAGATTTAAGCTCTTTCAAGAAAAAAAAACCACAAAAAAATCCTTAAGTTTTACTTTACCTTTCAATAGGTTAGTTCTTTTAAGTGTGGTTGTACTTATCAGGCGTATTACCAACATCGGATTGCTGGTCACATGTTTGAAGGCAGTCAGAAATACAACACAGAAACTAAAATAAATGCTCTCCTGTCAGCAGCAAAGATCAGACAGACGTCCATCTCTATGGAAATGAAGCACTTACAACCATATGATCTCTTCAAAGCAGTCAGCCTCTTAAACAAAAACGGTCATTTTCACATTGAACAAGAGAGATTCTTGCTCTTCCATGCTGTCAGTAAGTCTATTGTTAGAATGTGGTGATTTAATCATTTAAGCTAAGTAAATAAAGTCCATGACATGGAAGTTAACCCAGCAGCTCCGGTGCTCTGAAAGGTAAAAATGATGAATGATGTTTTTGTAGAAGGTATCTTTGAAGAGAGCTGTATTTATTACATCTATACTTTCCCATCGGGAACATCGGTTGGGGCTTTCTAGGAGCGACATAATCCAGTCAAAATATTCCAGTGATTTAAGTTATCCATTTAAAAACATCCAGCAAAAAAATGTTCAGTCTGATTTCAAGGAGTAATGTGTTTCATATATTCCTAATGTCAGCGCTCATTACTCCAAAGCGCATTTGTCTTTGTTCCCTTTATAGAGCATATTTTGTATTGATGAGTAATGAACCACGTTTGGGTTTTCTATGTAGATGAGTTCCTCTGAGTCGTGTATGCCAGCAGTCAGAAATCACCACTATAGCTTCTCACTAACCTTGAGTTGGCTGAATTGAAATAATGATTAATTTCAGTTTGACAGAACAAGCTCTCAAAATTTGGTCAGTGAATTATCTGAATATAAGCATCTAATTGCGTGTTTCTGCATACACACGTGTCGTAAGTGGCAGTTGATTGGCTGACAGTAATGCCTTTAAGGATGTTAAACTAGACCGGATTAAAGAATGGACTTCCTGAATAAATAGCATCCTAATGAAGGACATCTTCTTCATATTTGACAGCATAAAATTGCCTTTATTAAACTGTGCAGGAAACAAAATGAGGTCACGCTTCAAATTCCCTCTCAGAGAAGAGGTTGTGCTTTGTCATTGAAGAAGGCCCAGCTACATAAATGAATTTGCTTTGTCTATAAACCTGGCTCCAAATGTAAATTCAGGGCTCATAGTGTTACGATATGTAGTCTGAATTGGGATTCAAGACCAAAATGTTTGGCATGTGAAGTGATTTTGGTGGTTATTTTTTGTCAATTAAGCAAACACTAATTAATCCAAAATTCTGTCATTGGCTGCTCCTGGCGAGCATGTTGACGGAGACCTGAGAAGCGGGACTCATGGGAAGTTTTCATTGTACCTATTTGTTGCTCTTTGCGCCGAGCCTTGCCCTTTTGCTCCTCAGTCCTGTGAACTCTTCAACTCTGTTTGAACTGGAAGCTGTGAAACATTGGAGAGGATAGAGAGGCAGAGGCAGAGAGCTATGGGTGGGAGAGCTTGATTGAGCTACTCTTTCAAGTGTGGATTTATTCTACTGATCCCGAGCTAGTACAGACACTGGCACGTAGACGCATACAGATACGCATTAGCAAAGAAACGCTTCCATGTGCATGCACATTCACACTGACTGAGAGGCTCAGCTCATCCCTTGAGTCCTTCATTAAGGCCCTCAAATTGAGCCGGCAGCAGAGCCTCACTGCACTTTAGGTAACCTCCACTGAGAGAGCAGCGGTGTATGCATAAATCCTGTATGGGCCATTCAACTTTCCCTTCCTACACCTTGAAGGACTGGGGAGCAAAATAATAATTGGGCTGTTGACAGGCATTGTGTTATGACTGACAAAAGACCTTCACCATTTGTGAAAGAGGCACCAAAACTACGTGGACTGATAATTCCCAAATAAGAATGAGGTTTCAGCTGATCAGAACTCTATCTGATTTACCTCCATGTTATCAGTCAGCTTCTGCTCAGCTGTGTTCTGGAAAGCCCGGCAAACAGAGAAGGTTTTCAGCTCTATGATAGATAATTGCCTGTCAATAGTGAGATGTGCAATACATCCATGCGAGTTTCCATGTAAGCAGGCTGCTTTAATTTCTCATTAAAGTATTTTATGCAGTTAAAAATGAGTGTGTGATTGAAGGAGGAGTGGAGCTAGAAAAGAGATGTAGCTTTTATTCTTACTAAATGGCCTTAATTTTGCAAACATGACTTGACCTTTGCGTTATTGCAAGTTATGATATGAATACTAATCTCGACACCACTAAAATGTATAAAATTCTAATGCATTCCACCGCAAGGCGCATTGAAAATCCTAGGATGTAATGTTACTGTGGAGACAGCCTCCAGACTGCTGTGTAGTGACACGTTTTTTGTTTTTCTTTCTTCTATTTCTCCTTTGGAGGGTTTGTTGGATGATGAGTATGCTGGCCAGTTCTATACGTGATTCACTGTGGGGAAAGTGGGCACTCGCTGCAATGCAACCATTGTGCATCGAGAGATTTAGCCCGCTGCTTTTAATGTCCTCACACGTGCACGCACACAGAGTATCCAATAACAGGAAAAGTTTGGTACCAGAATGCAGGAAAGAACAGGGGCACTTTGGCCCTGGAGAGGCAAGTGTACGTCTCTCTGAATGAAACTGTCATTGCCGAGAACAAAGTGAGCACGGCAGCAGCCCAGGCAGACAGTGGCCTCAAGCACTAATCTCCATTTGTAGTATTGTGGAAACCCACTCTTGCCTCCTGACTTTAGCATGCTGTTCCCTCTTGTGTTCTCCACCCCCCACACATTCTCCTCCATCCTTCTACCGTCCTTTTCTGAAGTTCTATTTTTACCTTTCACTTTTGTCGTACTGGTACGCATTATGGAAATGAAGGGACGATTTCTTCGTTCTGCATTTCTTTCCATTTTTGTACACATCTCGACGGAGCCCTCCATCAGTTGTCATCTTGTTCCTGTCCCCTGCCCTCCTGAGTTGAGTTTTCTGCCCTCTCTTTCCTGCCTGCTATGGACATTTTTGAGGGAAAAACAAGCATAAAGTAGATGGTGTTTTTGTCAAAGGCAGACAGATGGACCTTAATGGATGCCAAGCTTGGCTATCGGTGGGGTGTTGTGTCTGAACGCACCAGTATGCATCCTGCTTGGCAAAGTGCAGCATGGCAGCACCATCAGAACCCCTTCGTTTATTAAGGCGGAGAGAAAAGATGATGCAGAATAAGCAGGGCTAGATTTTAACAGTGAAAGCCTCTTCTAAGATGTACCATCTTTACAGTTGCCACCTTTTTGTCGGTTCTTCTTCTTTTTCACGATCCCACTCCTTCCTCCTTGTGCGCTCTCTGTCAGCAGTGTATGACAAATGAGTACAAAACACCATCTGGCTGCACCCATCCATGTGTGCCTCTCCAATTAATGATGTTTATTGTCTGTTAGGCCTACCTATTCTCATCTTATTTACTACTTCCCCGCCCTGTGTTCTCATTCATGCATGCTATCCAGCTATATCTACAATCAGAAGCTGTCATTTCTCATCGAGCCTCACTGTTTGGTCTGGAGATGCATAGAAGTGTTCAAGCTGTCATATGCAAACATGGCACTAATGGCCATACCATCAAAAGTGAAAATGAAACTAGCATGTCTGTCTTCGATTGCTCCCTCTCCATTTTGTCTGTTTTAAGGTCGCTGAAAGGCCCGCAGTACAACTATAGTGTAAAAGCGTGTTCCATGTAGTGTTTGTCTGCATGTAAATGTAATGAATAAGAAGAGCAGCTATGCTCTGTCTATAGTCTATGTCTCAGCTCGCATAAACTTGTAGACCTTGCAGGCGGGTTGTAGGTAGTTGGTTTTAGTCAACCTGGCAGCTTTTTTTCCCCCCATAGGCTGTTATTACCTTCATCAGGCTAATGAAGGAGTTAGATTGGATCATATTAACCTCCTGATCCCCACCTCCCAGGACACCACAGTTACAACAGGCTGGACTGCACCGTTCACTGCTCGCATTATGCGTGTGTGCGTGATGGACTGGTGAGCCCATCCCACCTGTATGTAGACACCACATCTCCCACATGAATGTTAATCATCTTTTTAATTGGCTCCCTGGACTTGGTGACCTCTGCTTGATACAGCAGGAGTGCATCACTGAGCTCTTCCTTTATTGCTGTTATGCTATTTTCTTGCTTTTTTATTAGAGTGTTAGAGTGCTGTTAGAGAGTTCCCTCTCTAACAGTACATGATCTGGCCTGGAGGCAGTCAGACCTTTGACATCTAGCTATTGGTGCGCCTCACTTCCACTTTCATCATTATACACACTCAGTCCTCAGTGTCTTCAGTCATTATCCGGCTTATTCCTTTTGTCATATAATACATTTGAGACATTTATTTCATAGACTCCTGTTGAGAACTTTTAACCTTAACAGTTGTAAAGAGAAAAGACCCAAAGTTTTGATATCCAATTGACCTACGAATAATGTTGTGATGAGGGGAAATTGCATGTGTTTGGATATACTCTTTCAGAACCGAGCAGTCCGAGCTACACTCAACCCCATCTGGTTGGCCTCAACATTTCACCTGTGTTTGTTTAGCATTTATTAATGTATTTGTTTGTTTGTTCATTAATTTAAGTCACCAAATCATTTTCAGTTTGCATTTACAATTCTGGTGGCCTTGCCCTGTATACATGATAATACAGAGGAGAAATCTCATTTTAAGCACTGCTGTTTACATAAATGCATTATTTGTTATGTCTCTGCATTGTTCCATTGTCATCTATGGGAGATAAAGGCTAAGAAAATGTAGCGCTTACTCTCCTGTAGTCTTTTCTTTCCTCAGCTTTCTTGTTTTCTCTCGAGCACAGTCTCTTTCTATATTGTTCTGTATTTTCCCTTTCTTGCTGTTTGATGTTCTCTCTCTTTGCCAGGTAGCTGAAGGGACCAGGCATTCAACACTCTTGTATTACTATCTACAGCAGCCTAAAGGCCACCTCGTCATGTTAACAGCACACAGGCTACTAACTATAAAAGAAGCTTGAGGTGTCCTTCTCGGCTACGCCGGTGACACAAAAAAGGACATAAAAGTATAGATGTGGA
This sequence comes from Leuresthes tenuis, assembly GCF_036924035.1. Lineage (NCBI taxonomy): Eukaryota > Metazoa > Chordata > Actinopteri > Atheriniformes > Atherinopsidae > Leuresthes > Leuresthes tenuis. Next base: position 20,108,121 of record NW_027325369.1, read on the forward strand.
ATTTAATAAGAAAAGGAAAGAATCTTGCAATTCGTCATGTGCAACTGGCACTGAGGACACAGATTCCTCAAGTCTCTTGCTCTAGTTCGGGGATGGTTTATTCTTTAATGCATGCAATTACTCGGGAGCTTCTGCTCTGTGTTCCGAGGGACCTGAACTGCTCTTGCCCCAAAGGGCTCCCTCCCTGCCACGGCTCCCCTCCAGATCTCCATCTGGCCATCCCTTCTCATCTTCCACTCTGTGGCTCTCCTGTGGGGCAGAAAGATGGTTCTGACCCTAAAGAAAAAGTAATCCTGTAGGGAACAACCTGTCTAATCCTGGCCACCCTCTGTGGTCTTGTCCTCTACATTTTTAATTTACCAGCCTGAAAAGTGGCAGACTTATTCAGCCAGTTCTTCTTCTGGAGATATTTACTCCTCTGCCTGCATATGGAGCTTGAAGGGAGGACAAAAAGGAAAGGTAATTTACAATTTTTAGATAATTTTTGACATAACATCCTACGGATCTGGAACAAAGCTATCATAAAAATATAGCCCAGGATCAGCTTTCATATGGACACTTAAGTTTTGACACACAATGGAGGTCAAAGTAACATCATGACATGGAGATCTAAAGGTCACTTGCTCATTTATCAGGATTTGTTGCGTTGTCTTACATTAAAGGTGTGTTGACAGGCATGTATTTGCTTCCAAACACTAGTCTTGATAATGGTTGCATAAGGGTTAGTCCATGTTGGAATGAGCACATAAATGAATTATATTATTGATATAAATAACTTGGGTTTCGCATTGAATCCTAAAATCATACATCCACTATCACAAAAAACAACTGTAGACTTTTTTTGTTCCGTTCGCTTCCACCCAGAGGCATGTGCCCAGTAAGCTGCTTACATAGACGTACTGTAAGAACAGGAAACCTGGCTGTGGGACTTTGAATTGCACTCTTCCTGCTGTTCCCGTCATCATCAGTCTCCCCACAAAGCCAGCTGAAGAAACGGTGCAAATCCAAGACGGAGAGATGATTCTGATTGCAATAACATATCTCCTGAGCAGTGTGTTTGATCTCCTTCCCCACCTATTTAAATGATCCCCTTTATCCGTCACCAAGGAGGGGAATGATAAAAATAAAGCACAATAATTAGCATATGTAAGTTAGAAATTATGCAGATTAGAGCTGTTGAAAGTAAATTGCTTTTTAAAAAAAAGAGGTTAATATGTTGTTAATAATTGATCATGGTAATGGTCATAATCTGTATCAGTGAATAATTGATCAACAAATAATTACTGCACCTCTGGACTAGTGCATGTAGCATTGTCAGCGCAAAAAGGACGTTAACCCGTCATTGTTCCTTCCGTAGTCGACATGTCAGACGGAGGGGAATCAGTCTGGTGTTGCAGTATCGTCACGATGCCCGTTTGATGTGTGGAAGCACACAAGAGGAGGGATCCTTTAGCCTCTGTTAGTGCCTCTCTTGCCTGCTCATTGGTGTATCAGCGGCAGATCACCCCCCCCCCCCCCCCCCCCCCATACCCACTCCCAGAGGCCCTCTGTATTACCTGCAAAATTGCCTTGGCCACTTGTGCTCTCCTTTTAATTTCAGTTTGCACACATACATATGCACTTCCCTCTCTAAAAACCCAGGTCCCTCACATCATTGTAGAATAACCTTGTTAATCCCCTGGTTGTGCTTGGCTCCTTCAGGGGGGATTCAAGTACCCTAATACACTACACAGGAAAGAAGGACTGGTAACGAGACAGGCGGAGAGGCCCGGGCAGTTTTAATCTGCCCTGGTCCTTCAACGGCAAGGAGAGGGACCCTGCAGGGCCCTCGCCAATCTCTGCCTCTCTTTGAAGGTCCCCTTAATCCCTTCACAGAGAGGCAAGGAAATGCAAAAGTAGGCATACTCCTGCTATGATTGTGAGAGCCACGGTTAGGACTGCAGCTCTCTGAGGGCTCAATGCTGATCGAAACATTGGGCTCATTGTCTCTTTGCCACTTTGTCTTTTTGCCCCCCTCCCCCCCTCCAGGGCCCATACTGTGGCCACGCTTTAACATCTGTGAAGTGAGAACACACACTCTGACTCTGAGCTTTCATCTCTGCCTCTCCAGCGACAGTGTGTCCCAGTGTTTAGGAGGGAAAATAGGATTGTGTAGAGCTCAGCGTTTAGAGAGCCCAAAGGCTGCCCATCAAATTCAGCTCCTACAGTCTGATGCATCCTTTGCCAACTATCGCTCAAGTCAAACTTCTCTGTCCCATTAGCCAGCGCTGGACCTTCTCCATAGTGTCCTGAGAATAGACGCTTAGCCACTTGTGTTCTTACTTCACTTTGTTCGTTCATGTTGTTTTATCACAGTCCCTTTTTGTCTTTCACGCCGCCGCTGCTGCTGTTGTGTTCAGTTGAGTTTCTGTCTTTTGCTGACTGGTTGTCACATGGTGGTAAAAATCAGATAGTTCTGCAAGCTAGTTGATAATGAAAATCAATAAAATTATAATGCTAAAAGTTCTCCCGGTGGAGTATAGAGATGATAAAGCTTCATGTCAGTGAAGGGGACTCTCAGCTCCTGCATGAGCCTTGTTTATATGTGTAAATAAGTAAGATGTGAGCAGACTTGATTAATTAGCTGACAGCTGAGGGCACCCAGGTGTCTGAAAAATAGTTCCTAGCCTGCGCAAGTGTACAAGATGCAGACTTGAATATCGCAGTGGATTCTCAGATCTGTTTTAAGAGAAGGCTCCAGCGATCAGCTCTGAGTCAGGATCTCTGAATCTCATGCAAATCCCATAGCAGTATTTAAAGCTCCCAAATCATCCCTGGCCAAATCCCTTCAAGATATTCCCTGCTCGATTGGATGGCATTAAAGGATTGTAGCGACAGAACAATACACCGTCTGGCAGTGTGGCGGAATGAAGAAAGGGATTGGCGGGAGAGAGGGAAGTGCAAGGAGAAATGGAATAAAAGAGAACCGATGTGGCGAGGCTTGTGAGTGCAAATTGGGAATGTTTTGAGGACGGGGAATTTTACTGTTAGACAGGGAACAGATGATGATGATGAAAGAGGGGAGAGGAGAAACTGACAGTTGTTTGTCGGGCTGTACAGCACGGTGGGATTTTGAGACACTCTTTGCATATGTCATCATCTGTTCATCTGAGCCAGTGCGGACCATCAGGCTTTAAAGCTTTTTTTTTTGTTTTTTAAACAAACAAAAAAACCTTTCTCAATATTGTTTATGAACTTTAATCTGCTCTTAATCAAGTCATGTTACATTGAACACTATCCCAGTTTCTAAGAATAAAAAGGATTTTCTTCACAGTTCTCCTCTTTTACTTTTGGAAAAGCTTTTGATGGGAGGGAAAAAAAAAACATTTAATTTTTTTCATTTGAGGTCTTGAGAGTGCATTTAGCTGGTAGAAAAACATATTTTCTTTCACTTGCTCTTCCCTCTCCTGTTGGTGGCACAGAGTCTGTGTATAGGTCTGTCAGCAGAAATTGATGAGGCTTGCTCAGAGCACCAGGGCTGCCCACTTCACTCATATTTAACACAATAAAAGGCTGGTATAAGCCCCATAGATCCAGGAGCCATTGCCAATTCCAGGGTTCAGACTGTCTGCCACCCATACATTACCCATTTTTAATAACCCCAGAGAAGCGGTGGGAGTGAACTGTGATCTACCAATTAAATTAAATTAATACTTCTCTGCAACATATTGCTTTACATACTGAGCACCCACTATTGAGAGAGAGAGTCAGCACTTTTAGTCTGAGGTCTTTGCACTAGTGAGCTTTATTATGATGCAGGAACAGAGGTATTAACAGAGGAGTTAGTTCCTCACTTTGTAATCTGACAATTTCTAGTATACCTCCGTAAGCTGTGTGATTGACAGCAATGGGGTGGAGCAGCCATGATACATTTTGTAATAATCTGAGTGGAGTCGGGTTCACTTCTATGCTAATGAGCTAGTGTGTTGGTGGTTTAGCATGACTAATGGCACATGCTGCTAACAGAGCTGTCTTGGAATAGGGGATGGAGCAAAGCAGAAATACAGAGGCTTTGCAAGAGTGTTGTGAAGGTATAAGACGGTGAGAGAGGAGAGTTGCTTAGCTTGTTGCGTTGTTAGTCTTTTGGGAAAAGTAAAATACACTTGAAGCTTGACTCTTTTGGCAGATGTGTTCAGAAAAGCTGAGGAGCAAAGGCAGAAGAAACAAAATGGCCTTTTATAGTGCAGCAGTGATTTCGAGTGCACGTGTGAACCATCACATGCTTTATTTGTATAAAAAAAAAATGAACGGAGGCATGTTAGAGGTGTTTGTGTAACACTGTAGTGGACTGATATATGACACTGGCATGGAAAAGTGAAAAGGGTGTAGTTTGTTTTTGTGTTACTTTTACTTCCTTTGGGACACTTAAAAAAAGACTGTGTGTGTTTAGCTGCATGTACTGATTTTATTTTTTTATTGTTTGATTTATCTCGTCCATAAAAAAACGTCTAAATTAAGTTTGATGCACATGTGTTTTTATTTATGTCTGCAATCTAAGTTTGCGTTAGTTGATGTGAACTGATTAAACTCCCCGTCGGTTATTTATTTGTTGTGGAGACATTTTGAAGCTCGCTACAAGTACTCATTCCTTCCTCTACTTCTGGAGAGTGTGGAATTGTTGATAAGTCATCTTGGCAGCTTAGCAGGAGTAATCATTTCCCTCCAGATGTTGGTTTGGGAAGGAACCAAAAGGGAGTGAGCAGGGGGGGGGGGGGGGGGGGGGGGGGAGAGAGAGAAAAAAACATCTGCCGCCACTACCAGTTCCACCCCAGTACATGAAGTCATCTGCCCCTCCCTCCCCATGTCTCCCAGTATCACCTCCTCCGCTCCACTTTGCTGATTTTTTTTTTATATTTATTTATTTATTTTTCCTCCTCAATCTCAGTTCTCCACATACAGCCTCTGTGTATCCCAGGAGGCTGCTGGGGCAGGCTGTGTTTACTGCTGAGGTAATTGGAGTAGTTTGGAGAGAGTCTGACCCTGGCCCTGCTAAGGCCTAAGATATGTGTGTGTGTGTGTGTGTGTGTGTGTGGGTATACTCACATGTGTGCATACACATACACTGTTTGTGATGACTGGCAGTGAGGCCAGGGAAGGAAAGCAGGCCTTAGCCAGTGTCAGCCCACTAGGGAGCTGACAAATTGGCTTTCACTATGCTGTCTGTTTTTTTCTTTTCTTCTTTTCTCATATTCTCCAGCTATTCCTTTCTTCTTTCTTCATGTATATCCATCCCCCCACCAACAATCGTTCATACATTGTCTCTTTTTCTCCTCCCGGACTCTTGTTTCACTTCTTACTGTATCTCTCTTTGCTCATCATTTCATCTCCCTGAGCTGTTAGCTGTGCTGCATAGATGGTAACTCTCACCAGACATAAGCGATAACTCTCCTTCAGTTGCAGCCAGCAAATTCATCCGACCCACCCCAGGCACCAGCTGTGTTTATCTGGGTAGGGATGGGTCTGGAGTAGGAGTTGGGAGAGCCAGGGTACAGACAGGTACTCATTTAGCTGTTGCTTTTTGTCATTCAAACAAGTGAAGTCTGAACCATTAGATACAAACTCTGTCATCTGTAATAATTGGCATTAGCTACAGTTTGTATTCATTGAACATATTGACACAAGCTTGGATCAGAAGAGGCACCAAAGAGTGAAGCATGACAGTGATTTCACATGCATCAAGTGACCTCATCACCGGGTTGTCAGTTTGGCAGTGGGACACGGCTCACATACTTGAGCTCATCGCTCTCCCATCTCCCTTCTCTTCTCTCCTCCTCTTTCCTATTTCCCTCATTCCTCTGTCTTGCTTGTCCCTGATAGCTTTTACCGCTCTGCTGATTTCACAAATAGGTCTCATTGATTGAATCTGATTCTTGTGGATAGAGCAGCTTTATTGAGAGGCTTTTTCACTGATGGACAGCAGCACGGAGGGTGTGTATGTTTGTTGCACACATGCGTGTGTGAATGTTAGATATAAGCGAAACCTTCCTTCCCTCATTCCTCGCATTCTCTAATCCAGTAGCTATTGCTCTCTGGGGTATTCCAGCAGCCAGATAATTTGACACACATGCAGGGTGCTCACACACACACAACCTTAGTGATGGCTTCCTCTAAATGAAAGCTTTATTGTGACCTGTGCGTGCTGACTTAGGAGTCTGTTAATTGTGACGACACCTTGAGCAAGGCGACATTAAACGGTTAACTGCTCTCCCTGGCACTGTTCATCATTCATTTAAGCTGTGCTTCTTCGGTAGGAAGTTGGCTCAGTATACCTGGGGCCACATGATTAAAGTCTATCCAACTGTTCCACAGCAGGGTCTGCGGCCATATCTTTTGGTTTCTTCTGATGTCAAAGCTCCCGTGTGCAGTCCTTTTTAACCAGTCGTCGTTGTAGTTGTGGAGCTCAGACCACGGTGCTCGTATTGCCATCACTTCCCAAACAGCCTAAACAGTACTACAGAGAACCAAAATGTAGCAGGAGGGGAAATGGATTTTGATGTGGGGAAATGAGCTTGTTACAGATGCAAAACAGAAATGATTTGTCAGGGTTCGGGGGCTTTAGCTAACAAACTGCGTTAGTGAAAAGATGGAGCTATATCAGCAGCCCTCCACTGAGGATACACATATTTCACACACACACACACCTCACTCCAGCCTCATCCTAGCATCAGCATCTGTGCTCCTCCCCTCATGTTGCCCTCTATTTTGTGTCTCTCCACTAAACGGGCGGTGCGCCACCTTTGCAGAGTTGGATGGATGGTGGTACCCTCTTCCCCTGCGCCCATTTAACCCCCACAGCCCAGTAGATCTATCATAATACGACACACACAAACACACACACAAGAAGCTCTGACGCTCATCCAGCCTGCTACTGAGCAACCTCGAATCTTTTTCTCATATTGATAAAAAGCCTCCAGGTTTGAAAACATTACAGTAATATTTGGTACAGCCAAAAATATACAATGATTTGTTGTTCTTCTTTCCTCTTCTTTTTTTTTTTTTTTGCGTTCATTGCTGGGTTACATTGCAATCACAAAGGAAGCCTGCAGTTAATTTGAGATCACTTTTTCAGTGACGGTTGGGAGGCAGCAGGCTTGTGTTTTCTGGTGCGTGGACGTTGTTTATGCAGCTTTCTACACAGAGACCCAGGCAAAAGTAAATGCTCGGCCCCATTTTTAGAGAAAAAGGCCAGCTTGACATCGGGAATGTTGCACGTTTGTCGCATATACTTTTCTGTACCGCTACTTTTTGGGCGCATGCATGTTTCCACACCAGCGACCTCTACTGGGATGCAGCAACTGCCTGCAAAATATATATTTTTTGTTTAGTTTACCATCTATGTAAGAACCGCTTCCACGACACTTATCTCTCTCATGAAAAACAGGCGCCGAGCGGAAGGCGGTCTCACATCCTGATCTTTTGCACACGCCACGCTCCCAATGTCTAACTAGTGCAACAAGCAAAAAAATAACAGTTTTTGGAGGCTCGTCTTTCAACTTTGTGACGGAAAAACAGCCAAAAAAGATCATAGTTAGATGAAAGAAGAAGCAGAGATCGTGATGGAAAATTGGATTCATTAACGTCTTGTAGCTCTTGCAATGATGTCAGAGCATGTTCTTTTATGCGTACTGATTGATCTGATTTTAGCTCTCTGTTAAAGACGGTGTTATGTCCCATGTGTTTGCCTTGTCTGCCGTTGACCTGAGCAATGTTCAGTCAGTGTTGATCCAGCATGTCAAATGCTGCTCTCCCCATTTCATATGCTCATGGTAAAGGAACAGAATAGTGCTTGACTGCTTTTTTTTTTTTTTTTTTTTAAAGTACATTCAGATTTATTCATGCTTGTCCAGCCTATTTTGGAATAATTATTTAGTAATTCAGACACTTCATGTGATAATCATGATGCACAGAGTTAAGAGTTTGACTTTGATTGTACATTCAACATTTCATTAATGTAATGTAAAGCCAATGAATTCCGAGACTTTGGTTCAAATTGCAGTTCGGGGGGGGGGTTATTACCCTTCGCTAAGGACTGCACTCTGAGTACCCCTTCGCTTTCAGCTCTTTGGTTACTTCCCAAACTTTGATGCAATCTTCTATTGTTGATTATCAGAACAAATTGAAATGTGTCATGAGTGTTTCATTACTGGCCTGACCTTTTTAAAGTGTGCGTCGTAGTTTGGAGCATATTGGATGTTACTTTGATGATTTCAGACATATGATTTCCATTAAAAGAGAAGACAAAGCACTGTTGACATAGCAAAGGAGAGGGAGTTTCCTTGCTTGGTTAATTGGGAGCTCTGTGCTCTTAAGAGTGCACGTACGCAAACACACACACACACACACACACACACAGCTGAATGATGTGACTACTTCGAAGACACAGCCTTATATTTAGTCAAGGGAGACCAGCCTCTGTCACTTTTTCTCTTGCTTAACCTTCCTCTCGCTTCCTCTCTGTGGCTGTGTTGAAGAGGAGTCTCGAGGGAGGGCTTAACTTTGAGCCCTTGTTCTTTTTTTGCCTTTCTTTCTCTCTTCCCTTCCACCTCTTTCTTTCCTTATCGTCCTCTGAATGGAGCTACAGATGGTTATTGAACTATGACTTTGTCAAAGAAACAGAGCCTGCATAAAGATTGAATAGAGACATGCGGGAGGTTCAGTATGTCTTCCTGTTTTTATTTTTACTGGTGTATCTTATTCTGTGCGCATGTGTTTATATAAAGATGCCATGTGTATGTGGCTGTGTAACAATCCTTTGTACTTGTAAGCTGAATAACTGAACAAAAATCATCACAACGTTAACATATAGCAGCAAAAGCCATGAAATCAATAGTTCACTTAAGGTTGAACTAAGGGCAGCAAGACTTCATATGCTCATCTTCACACCCTTCACTTTGGCAAATGATTCAGTAAAGGCCCAAGTGAAATTATGATGTACTACCTGGAAAATCACAGGGGCTTTTTTTGTTGTCATGGTTATTGAGTGTTCGGTTGCTCCAGGGGAAATCGGGTGGAGGGGGGAGGAAGTAGGAAGGAAAGGGGAGGGTGGGCGCGAGTGGGAGGAGGGGTGCTATCTTAATTGCTTCCCATGAATAATTTCAGTCCCCTAATTTGGCGATAATGACAGTGGCTGCTGCTTTTGTATTTATTTATCCAAACATTAATTGACAGGACTGACATTAGCCAGGGCGGTTATTGCGCATTTGATTGCGCACAAGGGAGCAAAGAAAATTACAGTAATTATCATTCTGATATGGATTATGAATATGCATTCTCACACTTAATGTCTTTGTCAGCAGTTTAGTAACAACAAGGCACTCTGCCATGACAACAGCACTTTAGCTCATCCCCATCTTTGTGTCTCTAAACTCAATCCAACCAGTGCGAGTGGAGAACAGATGACATGCCATGTCTAAGGGATTAAACTGCCCCATTTTAACATTTCAACACCTGGGCGTACGGTTCGGTGAACTGTTGTCACGTTCACTCGGCCTGTAAAGGTGGCTTAGCCTGTTGGAGTTAGTATATGTCCTGGTATCTGGAATGCATCTGAAAATGTCTCTTTTCTCAGGCGGAGGGTGAGGACAATTTGAAGAAGATGCAGCTGATGGAGCTTGCTATTCTCAATGGGACATATAGAGACAACAACATCAAAACATGTAAGTAAACTGCAATTAAAAGACATCCATGACTCACACATCATACTTCTAATCTTTACATTACTTACAGTCTTTAATTGTATTAAAAAATCTAATCTATTAAACCACTGTTAGTTTTTGTTGTCTTACCCAGATCTTGTTTATCATGTTACCTCCATATCGTCATTATATCTGTGACCACTAGCTCTCTAAGGTTGTCTTCCAACCATGAGTAGGACTGCTTCTATTCCATTCTCCATATTTCCTTCCTCTGAACATCCCTCCATCCGCCCTCCACCCTGCAGCCCAGATGCATTTGCTCTGTATTACTTGCTCTAAACTTTCAGCACATGCTGTATTCCACCTGCTCAGTTCTGCATGCCAGTCACTAGATCACACATAATGAGCCCCTTTCAGACATGCTCTGTTTCCCATTACTCTGGTGACAACTTAACACACAGGTGTCATGTGTGAATTACCTCATGGTGCTTTTCTGTAACATTTTGAGACAGAAATCTTAATAGGTTGGAACTAGTAACATGTACATATAAAATCAAACATGGCACAAATGTCACCCGCCACAGTCACATTGAAAGACAGGCCTGTACAGCAGTGGTGGATTAACTTTACGTATGACTCGATAAGGACTGTTAAATTATGTTACACTTCTTGCACAGTCCAGTCTCGCACTAATCGCATTTTTTGTGCACACACAATGGCTTCTTCCATCACTTTTACAGGCATGTCTGAATGAAGCTGTGAGGAAGATTAATGGAAAAGTAAACGATGGGTGAATAACTGAATGCCATCACGTTAACAGACTGATGAAGCCATCGATGCTACATATCTCATGTGTGAAACGGGCTATATCTGCTCCAGAATTTGTGCATGTCCTGTCTGGTTTCTGATTGTGGTGTTATCATTCAAAATGTACTCTAAACCCAATCCTTAGATGGATTTTTCTGTGCACTTTGGCTCAAATCTATAGAAGCAAAGTTAACGTGATCCATTCCAGTGTTGAATTTTTTTATTTAAGATGTGTTCAAGTGGTTGTCATGACGATCTCGGCCACCACCTGACTGCAGTCACGCTGGCCCTTGATTTGAGTGTGGCACAGCTCACAGCACTCGCTAATGCATAATCTCCTGAATAAATGTTTGGTTTTCACATCCAACAGAAATTGACCGCTGACTGTGTTAAAGATCAATATTTCTTTAAATCATTAACAACTCAAAAGTTTAATATGTTACTACACTAACCTTCGTATGACAAGTTCAAAATTCAATTGTGCAAACTGCCTCCTGCGATATGCAGTCAACAGCTCTGTTAATGTTGGCATGTGCGTCATTGACCTCACCTGTGCTATTTCCATTAGATGAATGTATAGTTGCTGTGGTGATTGGTACGCTTCAATTGCATTGGGATGACAGCTGTATTATGTGCTTTTTGTGTTTTGGTATGTGGGTTTTTACAATTTTCTTTTGCTATGTTGATTTTATTTTTGCAACAGATAGTCGCTTTTGTGGATCCCCACCATGATCATTGCATGGACTAATTTTCCCTTTTGCTCCTCTCTCCTCCTCTCTTCTCCTCCTCCTCTCTCCTCCTCTCCTTTCTTTTCCTCCTTTGTATTTTCCCCCTTCGCTGTTCATCTGTGAAAATGATCAACAACACTACACTTTGTTTCTTGTCCTTTCTCTTTCTCTCTACACCTGTCCTTTGCTCTCTTGCTTATGGCAGCCACCCTTGCGTTCTCTCTTGCAGCGGCGGCAGCTGCCGCTCAGGGCCCCCGCCTCATAGCGGCCCCTACTGGTCAGGTGTTGCCTCATCAGGCACTCCGACCCCCAACACAAGCTGGGGCCCCCATAATGAACCTCATCCGGCCTTCTCAGATGGCTGCCATGCTGCCCAATGGCACCCCCACCCTGGTGCCTCCCTCACCGGAAGCTGGGCTAATCTACACCACCCCTTACGAGTACCCTTACACCTTGGCACCCACCTCCCTGCTGGAGTACCCCATCGAGCACAGTGGGGTTCTAGGTAAGAGAGCCTGGGGAAGCATAGGTGCAGCAGGTACAGCGGCCAACTTTAGCCAGCCTGGACAGGAGGGCGGCTTGTTTTACCCCGGAGCTGGGGTGCTGGACGCGGCTTCCATGAGCCACAGTCAGGACTTGTTGAAAGGTAAATATGTTGTGTCCACCTGAGGATCAAAACAAACAAACTCACAGGGTGGATGTGCTCGTGAAGCTCTTGGTGATGGGATGACCAGCAGTGTGGCTTATATGGACACCACAGTTTATATTGAAAGCCGAAAGGGGGGCAAAATTTAGCTTGTGAGGGCTAGGCTGTTAAAAGTCTCTTTGTTCTCTTGACTAAGGTTATTTCACTGTTTCAGTTACACTCTCACCAAATGAATGCGCTCTCAGGTCTACAGTGCCTCTTTTCTGTAATGTTTATGGGAATACTTGCCTCAATGTAAACTGAGGCAGACTGGCAGACACGCACTCAAACAAGCAGCCTGCCCTCTTACCCTTTCATGCACTGGCCTAGAGGCATATTCAGTCTAGCGGCAGATCCCCTAGGATTTCTGCAGCTTTTGAAATCATTTCTCTGTGCCGTTCTCTGCAGGCAGGCCTTGATGCCTCCAGATAGTCCCTCTCTCACTCCCACTGGGGATGTTCATTAAATTCCCACAGCCTTCCCGCTTTTCGTCCTCTTTCCTTCTCTCCATTGTCTTAGCTTCACCCCTCTTGAACTCGAGGCCTCTGTGCTTATACCCAACATTCCTCTTCGTTTCTGTCAGTATAGTTCAGTATGAAGGTCCGTACATCAACACATCTGCTACCAAAGAGACAACTGTACATAGTGGAAAAAATAGCCTGTAATGTGCACCACGTGTTGTTCTTAGGCTGTTATCAAAAGTATAGCTTTTTCCCTGCTGAAACAGAAGAGGCTTTGCCACTTTGTGTCCAGCTTAATGTCTGACACCGTACTCCTTTGATGTTTACCATGGCATCATGTGGCAGCAGCAGACACAAGTGTGATTTTAGCTGACCTGTGTATCTGAGGTGCCTCTGGGAGGCATGTGTAGAACAGACAGGGCCAGCTGACTGGCTTTTCTCTCTTTAACTTGCAGGGTTACACCAGCTTAGTGCATTTTATTTACTCACACTATCGATTGGTGCCTTCAGCAACATGGGGCCCTGTGGAACACACTGACTCTCATACTCGCACACTTTTGTGAACTTGGCTCGGCAGCACGCGCTACTGTATCCAGGCACTGTCTACTTCTGAGTGTGAGATAATGGTAGGCCATCTGCTGCTTCAGAATAGTTTCGGTAGTTGCATAGTCATCAGCCTAGATCCACTCTTCTCAATGCCAGGACAGGTTCTCTCACAAGGCCCCTCTTCTTCTGGTGATTCTTAATTCCTACACATCACATTTTTGTAAGACTTAAACATACTGTGACACACACACACACACACACACACTGTTTTTTTTGTCATGTATATGAAGCCGTGTCAACCAGTGCAGTGCAGTGTAGAAAGAAATCAGTTGTGACAAATTTAGGAGGGAAATGACAGCCTCTGCCATCAGTGAGCAGATTGACCTGGAGAGAAATGGCGAAAGCGGGAAAGAGAAAATGAAGGAAAGAGGGAGAGGCAGGTGGTGTCTGCCACTATTCAATTACCATCAGAGCTGTATTGGATTTCCCCACCTTTCAAAATAAAGAGACAAATTTCTCTCAGTTCCCCTGTGGGATCCCACAGGAAGAATCACATTATTTTTCTAGACAGCCCAGAAGCCCATTCCCTTTACCTGCCCCCTTTTCAGAGAGTCCCCGTATAACTGAGCACTGTGGAATTTTAGTACTTAAGTTATGCATTTTTAAAGTACCAAGCAAATCTCCAAAAAGATGTATTATTTTTTTCTACTCCTTTTTTCTACATGTAAGAAGAGAAAAGAAAAAGACTTGTGGTGTGTATATGTACTATAATCTGTATTACGTTTTGTGTATTGTTGTATAATCCAAGCATTATAAATCATAATGGTTAAAATGTGAATGTTGTTACTGTAAAAGATGACTGTTTCTCCCCTCCTCGAAGTGAATGGTTTCTAACCTTGTGGACCTGTTACAATCTAGGTGCAATGGCTACTAAAGTGAGACGGCATGACACGCGGGTCCATCCTTACCAAAGGATTGTGACCGCTGACAGAGGTCAGTTTAGTCTCTTAGCTACACTTTGCTATTGACTGATGCATTTCAATGATTATTATGCCTACTATGCCTCAATGCCTTAGTTGGGAAATTGTATATTGTCTGTATTGTATTATTTGTTTTCCTTTTCCCTCACCACCTTTCCTACCCAATACACCCACACACCAGCTAAATGGTTGACTGTGGTATGCACATTTTGTTTACATTTAGTACTTAACATATACAGTTTGTGCAGACTGTGTATATGTCAAAGCTCAGGCAAAAGTGATCTTAAGAGGTTTGCAGTTCACGCAGCTGTGAAGCCAGGACAGGTAAATAATTTGCAGGCAGTGTTTGAGGTGTATAATGACATTCCTCTGATGTGAGATTAGAGCCTAAAAATGGGGCAGGCTTGTTCCCATACATGATTTATCTCCTGGGCTCATAAGGAGCAAAGACAAAGGAGAAGCCTTTCTATACTGTATCTGAGAGACAGCAGGCAGAAGACAAGCAGCCATGCTGCTACCAGGCACCATTTCACCATAGAAGTCAAATTGATTTGGGATTTTTATTTTTCTACGGAGGATAGACACGCACAGACATTAGCTGAGGTAGCTTGCATTCTCACCAGTGTATTGCAAATATATTGAAATGAAGCTAAATACATTTTTTTTAATATTTCAGTTGTACATGAGGTACTGTCATTTTATATTTGAGCATTTTATATCAAATGTATTTATGGTTTTGTGTATATTTATATTATATAAAAATATACTGCTAAATAAAGAGAAAGAATCAGAAAGTATTGATTCATCTATTCATTGCACATTTAACACTAGTCACAGTTATCCTTCATATAACTTTAGTTACTTTTACCACTACTCACACTGTTTGTAACTTGCACTCCAACTTTAAAGACACTAAAACACTAGAGTTTTGCTTAGTTTGTTTTCTTTATTTGATTTATTTTGTTTGTTCGACCTCTCTTTGCTTCTGAGTTTTTGGTTTTTTCGGGGGCAATGTGCTGCTTTAATGAAACCACCAAGCTAGCTGATTCAGGGTGGGGCTTTAGCAGTTTGGGATCATGACGTGACAACGTCATGATTCTAATGAGATTAGCCGGGTTCATCACGTAGCGGCAGAGGGATTGGGAGCAGGGTGGTGGGGGGGGGCACATGAGAGATTGCATTCATTTTATTGTTAAAATGATGTCATTCCAGTCTCTTCTTGCTGACACTAATATCCTTTCTATCTTTTTTTTTTCTGTTTGTTTTGTTTTTGTTTCTAACCACCTAGCCGCCACCGGCAACTAACACATGACCTTCTGACCTCTGAACTCTTCACCCAATGACGAGCCGCCCCAAGCCTGCCTGCTGATCAGTTAACTGGTAATTGCCTTTTGCTAGCCTCTCGGACGCAAGTGAGAGAGAGAGAGCGAGAGAGAGAGAGAGAGGCGCCTGCCCGTACAGTTACCCTAACACGTTCTGACAAAAAAAAAAGAAAAAAAAAAGTAGAAACCAACGCAGAATCTTCACTGAAACACACAACAAAACCCCAACAAAGTTGTGTATTATTCATTTTTTTTCTCCCTCTGTTCATTGAGTTCAATTCCCATTCTTTCTCTTTCTTTTTCTTCATGAATCATGTGCTGGGTGGATGTGTTTGTGGTTTTACTCCTAAATCTGCACTGAATTATATAGCAATAAAGACGCCCCCAGCCCCCCGAATCCCCGACTTGCTCTGATTTGGTGACCTCACTTTGTTTTAGTCCAAGTTCAACATCAACAGTGTGTGACGCAGACCATTTGGTTTCAGAGTGATGACATCACCCTCAAAACGCCCAAACCCCACCCCGCTCAAAGCATATTTGTAAGAGCCCCTATTGGCTCCCACCCCCGTTCAAACACCCACCTACTGTGAGAGAAAAAGAACCAGAAGGAAGGAGAACATGCGCTCATATTAACTTGTTTAATTTCTGTCATTTTTCACATGTATTTTAGTTGTTGAGCTCTACGTTGTAATTATGAGCTGACACATTCTGGGTGTGCCCCTCTAAACAGCTTTCTGTCTGTTTTTTTTTATTTTTACAAAGCATGGCTGAAATGATTGCAGAAGGAGCTTTTTATGATTTATGTGTTTGTTTTTTTTCTTCTGTCTTGATTTAATGCTTTTCTTTTGAGTCATTTTCTCCACTTGATTTAGTTTATTTTTTATTTTTCCTTTTATTTCTGTTCATATTTGACTAATGACCTTTGCTTAAGTAGACGAGCTAAAACGAAGCAGATGGTTATCTCCAGAAATCAAAATCTCATGTTGAGGCAGGCTGCAGAAACTTAAAGTTACGGAAGGCAAGGTGGGAAGGTCAATACTTGGGTTGATGGGTCTGTGTGCGCGTTTGTGTGTGTGTGTGTGTGTGTGTGTTTAACTAAAAACTACAATGAAAGTAGGGTGTGCTGAGGCTTTGGGGACATTGGGGCAGTGCTTATAAGCTACTGACCATTGCTACACCCCCATCCACACTACATCCACTATACAGTGCCTGATGTATTCAGAAGAATATCTCAATGAGTTTAGCTGAGCTGTGATCACAAAGACGCAAAAAAAAAAAAGGAAAAAAAAGTATTGTGTGCATATTTAGCCAAAGGGTTTTCCAGTGAAATATATATCTGCAGTTATGCATCTGTCTCACAGAGGGCTCTCTTTGTGATTTTGGAGTTTGGAAGGGTGTGAACTTTTTGGTGCGGACAGCCAGTCAGATGTTTTTGTTTTTTTTGTTTTTCTGGGCTGAACACAGGCAATTAACACTAAATTAACACGCTACTCAATTACAGCGCATTGCTATGGGGTTAGGACACTTTGAAGATCTGTACATAAAGGATTTTTTCATGAGACCCGGCTTCTATATTGAGTTGTTTCATGAGTTACGTTGAGAAGCAAGCATTTATATCTTTTTTGTTTCTTTTTTTTTTTTTTTTCTTTTTACTTTTTCATCTCAAAGTCTGATCATTTATTTTTATTTTTGGTGTCGATTTTGTTTTTGTTTTGAACTCCAGTTATTTTGTGTAAGTTGGGGGCATAAGGTCGGCATTATCTGAGCCTTCCTGCGTATTATTATTGTTTTACTAGTGAAACTGAACACATGCCAAAACCATCCAAAAGTGCATCCACAATGTGTCACACCTCCCTCTGATCATAGTCTGAGCCCACAATCTTTTGTTCAACTCTCTCAAGAAAAAATAGGATGTGAAAGCCATGCCTGCCTGTTCAAATTGCTTTATACATACGTCTTTTATGTATATATATTTACATATATATATGTAAATATATATATGTAAATATATATATATAAATATATAAAAATTGTAGATATCTGTCATTGCATATACAAATACAGAAGAGAACAAAAAACAGATAATTTTACAGGGTGCTGGAGATGAAAAAATTGAAAAATCTATTTTTGGCAATTTTAGCTTTTGATACTTTACTTGCAGTTATAAAATCAAAAAAATTCAAATAAAAAAAAAAAGAAGAAAAAGTTTCAAACCGTATATAGAAGAAAACAGAAAAACTGAGTTGGTGAGGAGAAGCCGCACCGTGACCCCGAACATGATCGGAACAGGAAGACCAAGACCAAAACAGTCGTTGGAGAAAAAAAAAAAAGAGAAAAAAAACTCGGGAAAAGCTGGCGAGATCAGAGCGAGACAAGACGCCTAAAAGGATCAAATCAAAAAGTGCCTTATCGACAGCGGTTTCTGTTTTCTAGTACTCCAGTTGTGTTCAATAATATCCAGCACCCACCAAGACGGCGCAGAGAGGAACGGCTAGTGTTACACGCTCCGAGTAGTCGAGCACGGCGGCGTCCGCCACGGCAGGGCGCCGCCGCAGTTATTCTATGCAAAAAGAATAGCAGTCGTTTTGACCAGCTAAAATATGTGCCATGGTTTTGTCTTCCTGAAATGAGTTTTTTTTCTTTTCTTTTCCTTTACTTGATGGCCCTTTACTCTGCTGTGTGAGCAGGTTTTCTTTGTCTTTTCTTATTTAGATTTTAAATGATCACATGAAATATTGTCTTGATTTTTGGTGACTGTGACTTAACTTCCTAGAACAAATTGAACTGCCATTAGAGACCCAGTTGTCTGCCAGAACATGTTTTGATCGTGAGCTGAGAAAAATACATAACATTCGAGGGAATGGACAGGAGAGTGGCGTTGTGTCCCCCCCCCTCCCCCCCGTCCCCCCGTCGGCGGTACGTCGCTTTGTTTCAACAGCTGAAAACTGAACGCATCCAGTCTCGTGTGTCTCCTCGTCGATCTGAACACAAACTATCAATACGATAATGAGATTTCTAATGGGCAAATGAAGCGCTGGATAATGAAACGAGCAACTGTTTCACAGCCAAACAGTTTTCAGTTATTGAAACAACTGACGGCTTATCGCTGGAAGGTGAAATAATATGAAAATCGAGGAACTCTTAGACCCAATGTAACCTTTTGGCAGTTTCTTTTTCTATTCATAGCTCTTTCATCATGCTGTTACGCCCGAAAGGTCAATGAAATTTTCTTTTTCAGTGTTATTATTTTAAATTGAAATGCAATATTAAAGTGGAGCAAGGGATGGCAATTCAGCATCAGACAGTATTAAGAAAATTCCCTCTGCAATGTTACAACTTGCTGTGTCATTGTATAAAAAAAAAGGCTGGATAAGTCCATCAGGTGAAAGGTTGACTCTATACCTACCGTATTCTCTCTGGCCTGCCTACTACATGTATGATAATGTAATTAACAGCCATTGTTACAGGTTTATAATGTATTTTTCTAATCTCATTTTATATGTATATTAATCATGTTTCTGAGTGCTTTATTATGTTTTTTTCTTCCTTTACTTTTATTTGAAATGAAACCCACTGCAACCCCTTAAAATGGCCCTCTCTTTGTCCCCTCCTCCCCACCCCACCCTCCCCACCTCTTCTACACCTTAAACTGTCTCTTGTGGGGAGTGTTGCCTTTTCCCTGTTATATTTTGTTTTTCTTGCCAGTTCCCAGCTTGTTTAACTCATTAGCTACTTTATTAGTTTTCTTGTCATAAGTATTTTTACATGCTTGCATTTAGTTTTCATGGTGTATGCTGTTATTTTTCTTATTAACCTCTTGGCATTTATTTTAATAAAACATTCTTAGTAAGAATTTTACTAACTTTGCTGATATTTTGTCTTGTGTTTTTAACCAGTTTCATGAATGTGTTACCTCGGTCTGGTTCACGGACTAACACGATTAAAACCAGTGTCTGGCCACAACTTCCGCTGACGAGCACAGTACATAAACACACACACACACACACACACACACACGGCAGTCATCTGTGCGCACGCGCTCCACACACCACCACGAGACACATGCAACACACAACCTAACTGGAAACTGCACGAGTTGTCCCTCACGCCACTCTCTGCTGACACTCTTTATACTCGCCCCGCTCCGTTCCAGCACTGATGCTGTGTCTCGTCGTCTCTCTTGGAGACGGCTCCTCTGTTAGTTGTCCTGTCCTTCTGTGTCACTGACCCCCCCTCCCCTCCCCTCCCCTGTGAAGCGGCAGGAAGTGTGTGTGTGTGTGTGTGTGTGTTTGGTGTATAAGCTGCACGTTGCTGGAGGTCGCTGGTTAACTTCTGGGTTGGAGCATTTCTCCCTTGAACGAGGCATTAATGGGGAGATTTATCTGCACGCGGGTTACTCTCAAAGTCCAAAAACCCCATAATCCCTGAAGATAAAACCACATTTCTGACAAACGGCCTTTCTCTAACCATTAGTTAGTGCAGCGCTAATCACTATCTGTGCAAAAAAAATGCTGCACATTAGTCATCTCAAAAGGATTAATTTGACTGTGAATATGTAGAGCAGAACATCTCATCGCACGGCATAAATGTAGGGAGTTATTTACAAATGACACTCGGGGCACGTTTGTAGACAGTTGAAGTCTAAAAGTTGTCGCTCTTTCTTTGCATCCGTGGCTTGCTGTGTGTGGATGGCAGCGTTACAGTTCTATCCAGCTGTTGTCTGTCCAGCGAACACTTCTCCCCTTTCAGCTTATTGATGCAGCTGCTAATACTGGGCCGTTTGGGAGCTTTTCAGCACTCGCACAGACCAGTTCATGCCAATATTAAGTGCTTTGGGATCAAAACAAACCTCAGTTTTTTTTTTTTTTGTTTTTCTGTGTAAAATGCTGATATGGCTTCAGCGAGCCACTACTTATTGTTTTTTTTTGGGGTGGGGCGTGGGGGGGGGGGGGGTCCTCTTTTTGTGTGTGTGTGTGTGGAGCTCTGCCAGGGCGGGTTCTTCCTCCAACTGTCAGTGCACTCGTCCCTGGGTTCATTCAGCTTTCTTCCTCCTTCCACTAATTCGGGGTTTTGACACTGATACACAAAAGATTAACTTTATTAATCCTGATATTACTTTAACCCACTGAGTGCCCCCCCCCCCCCCCCACCACCACCAGCACCCCGCCCACTCTTTTAATCTGCACAACAAACACTTGGCCTAAAGTGTTGCGATTCTTTTTCTTGTTTTCGCAAGCTCAGAGCAAAAAAATTGAAAGTGTCTAACATCAAACTTAACACCTCTCCTCTCTGAAATTAACTTTTTTTTTTGTTGTCTTTGATCTGAAGACGGGTGCTCCCCCTCCCTCCTCCCTCACCCCCCCCCTCCTCACCTGAAACTCCTGCTTTTACACCAGCAGGCAGATGCAGAAATGAGATTAAAGGCAGCAAAATAGTTTTTTTTTTGTTTTGTTTTTTTTTAACTTTGTCCATTTTGTCTTGTCAGATATTTTTGCTTTTAATGTGTTTTTAGTTTTTTTTTTTTACACCCCCCCACCCTTTGTACCGCTAACCTCAGCTCAAATCCGTCCAGTAGCAGTTTTTTTCTTTTTTGTGTGTGTGTGGGGGGGTGTTAACACTTTTTCGCCCTGAGTTGGTGGAAGTTTTCTCGTGGCACCAAGTTTATTCCCTGAAGCACAGCGCACAACAAACATTGCCTGAAAAAAAAGTGCCTTTTTTTATCCTTGAAATCAGGCAATGATTTCTTTTTTTTTTTTTTTTTTGTACTTTCTCACACAAGTGCCGATTTTTCTGTCTCCCTTTATCGCACCGAAACCTTTTTGTTGAGCCTAAAAGCCGGAACACTTTTGTTTGTTTTCAACTAAAAACCCTGCCCCCCCCCCAAAAAAAAGAAAAAGTTTGTCTCTCCTCCCACCCTCATTAAACTTTGGCTTAATGGATCCTGTTTTCGACTGGATTCGATCCACTGAGAGCTGTTTCCTCTCTCTGACTGGGCCCCAGTATGGCAGCAGTATGGCAGCAGTATGCAGAGTTCTCGGGGGCTTTGCCTACTCTAACTGCCTTTTCACCTGTCAGTATTTAGTTGTTTCTTCTCTTTAACAAACATTCCTCGGACAAGTTTAAACGGCAGGTTAACCAGTCAGTATTTTTCTCAGAGATGTAGCACTCAGGTGGTTATAAATGGTCAAAGCTACCAAAATACAGAATGAGAACATTTTAGCCCCACTGGATTATTTCTTTTTGGTCTTTCTTTGACAGTGATGCACATGCAGTTAATACTATAAACGATTATCTTTCATAAAACTATTCAAGTATGATTATATTACTGTAAGTTCCTCGTTCATATAGTGGTGCACTAATATCTGTGTGAGTTTTTTCTTTTTTTTGTGGAGTTGTAAGTTTGTTTTTTTCATGTCAGATCTTGTTTTGTGTTACTTTTGTTTTTAATGGGAGGTTAGATTCTTTTTTTTTTTTAACAGGGTGTCAACCATGTAATGCCAGTTTTTGTTGCTCACGCCAAAAAAAAAAAAAGAAAAAAAGAGAAAAGAAAAAGGAGAGCAAAATTGTCAAGTGTGCAATAAAGAACCATATGTACAAGCTTCCCTGTGACTGCTCTACCTGGACTCGTCCTTTGCTTCTTTAGCGATGACGTCTTTTCTTGGAGCTGCTGGGAGTTTCAAGGTAGGTGCGCGCCTGAGGAAATAAAAACAAAGAGGGGCGATTCGAGCATTAAATTAGCCTTGAAACCGACTTTTAGCATCTGGCTTGAGAAAGAGCTTCGCACATATATTTCACCCCGCTCTGGTCCGCTTTTTTTTTCTTTTTTTTGCACCTCTGGCATTCATGCGTGACAGCTGACAAGAAGCAGTGGGTTAAAACTTATCACTTATCTTGTAAACCGAGAAGCGATACTGCTCAGTCAGATCTATTTTTACAAAGCCTGATACTACACAGTGAAGTGTCGTCTCGTCCTTGCTGCGACCTCATCGTGGAGGTCGCTAAAAGCTCCACGTCAAAACCAATGAGCCGCGTGTGCACGCGTCTGTGTGGACGTCCACATTTCAATCAGTCATGCGTCAGTGGAAATTAAGAGTGCCAACTTGGATTCTCGTAAATTGTGTCACGCCTCCACCAGCAGACTTGAACTGATCTCGGACACGTGTTCGGATACCAGATGGTGCCTTGCTCAACAACTCCAATTGCCTATCGAGTATAATTTTATTAACATAATTAAGATTTCCGGAGTCTCTCTGGATAAATTTGATGTCAACCTTTTAAAACGTTCCAAAGGTCTAATTCCCTTCGTTGGATAGCATACTGTGCATTCATTGGTCAGAAGGAAGGGGGTTTCCGTGTGTTGTACGTATTCTTTCTAATAAAATTACATTCTGTGGCCATTGTTTTTCTTGCTTTCGTCAAGGTTTTACTTTCAGAGGGGGTAGCACTTTAATACTTGACCTGTTTGGTTAAATGGATAGAATTATTTCTGCGTAAATATTGAAGTCTGCGGCCCCTGAGCAGTGAAGTAAATTTGGAGTTAATAAAGCCATAATTGTAGCAAAACTTCATGGTTTATATTTAATGACATCCTGTCAGATGTAGGCGACAGCCCGTAATATTTAGAAAAGGCATGAACAGACGTGCAAACCAAAATATCTCAGCGAGTGCCGGTTGCCATCTAAATATAATCACCGCAAGGGCTGGAGACTGGAAACGTGCATAATCCCATCAGCATGACTGAAGGTATGTATACTTCCACTTTAATCTGGTCTCTGTATTTGGTTTTTGTGCACACACCGACCGGATGTTAAGTGTCACTTGATATTTCCAGCACACGAAAAGTCAAACTCAATAAAAACACGGAGTCTCTCTCTTTTTCTTGCTTCTGTAAGATGTTTGTTATAGGCTGCCACGCAGTCCTCCGAGTATTTACCCTGATAATCCTTTATATCACGCTGCCGCTGTGTCTAAATCTATCTGCAGTCATTTATAATTTGCGCTGACAGCGACGGCACATTTCTCATTTAGATCAATACAAAACTTCAGAAGCCAGGCCACGTGACTTGGTCGAAGCAGTGCACGAGTCCACATTTACGTTTCCTCTTTGGTAATAGATTTGCAAAAACAAAAAGGGTTTGAAGTGGACTTGTCGTTCCAGCACAAACTGACAACTCTGCAGGAAATCACCCTGAACGACAGGACATCTTCCTCTCTCCGTCTCTTTCTTCTTTCATCCTCCCGCTGGAGAACGGAGCTGCAACTGAATAGGTCAGTGGGGAGTTCACGAGGAGGGGGGGGGGGGGGCTTTAATGTCATGCAGGAAGAGGGCAGTGAGAAGAAGTAGAGAAGTGGAGGAGGAGGGTGCTGATGGGTGGTTTTGGCCCCCGGGAAGATGCATCAAAGGAGCATTTGTCGCAGAGACCAGCTGGGAGTATAATCAGAAAAAGAGAAGTGGAGTTGGTGTATGTGTTGTAAAAGGGTAAAGTGGAAGGGTTGCATCAGTGGTGACAGATGAACCAGCTTCCTGTGGAATGAATATAGGGCATTCATCAGTGTGCAGCTGTTTCTCTCTGGTAGCTTTAGTGTGTGTGTGTGTGTGTGTGTGTGCGTGCGTGTTATAAGTTGTTTAAGAGGGCACAGTTGTTGCAGGTTTCAAGCTCACATTGATAAATGAAACTCCGTAGTTCTTTGGGCACCTGTGCTGTGTGAGAGTCGAGCAGCTGGATTTTGTGTGTTGCAAGCTCTGCTGAGAGACTGAGACAGAGAAAAGGCATCCCTTTTATTTATTTAGTGTCAAGAGAGGGTATTTCTTCTAGAAGAAAGTCATTTTGGACCATTTGTGAAATTCATCACTTGGAACCAAACGGCACAGGTGACTACATGGTCTGGTATCTATCTTTCCAAGGAAAGCTCTTAAAAAAACATATCCTGGGATGGAGGCAGATATACCACAATATCTTCTGGCTCGGATGTCTTCATAACAAGAGAGAGAGGGGGAAAAAAAAGAAGGTCAGTCGACATTTCACTTGTCACTCATAAACACTGACGCACAAGTGTCACTAGAAAAAATCAAATTGCCGAACCATCTGTCATGCCGCTCCTGCTCGGACAAAATGATGAATCTTCCTCTGCAGAGCAGAAGGCTTTTCTGTTGCTCCTGCTCTGTTTCAGCGTTGAGTGATCTCGACAGGTGTGAGTGCTGCAGGCCTGCTGTGTCACCCAGTGCTGACGGGGAATGTCTAACAGGTGTGTTTGCGTGTCTGGGTCTGAGATATCCTGTGCCAGATCTGTCTCTTTCTGTCCCCCCACACAGCAAATAAACCATGACATACTGCATTTGTGTCAGGTCAAATGTAAGTACTGTACTGTAGATGAAAGTTTTGGTTTGGTCTGGTTTGAAGTGAAGTGGTGTCCCCTGCAACATTAGCTGTTGCTTTTTGATGGAGAAATCCATCTGATGCTGCCATCTGATGCTGCCCTGTCAGACAAATGAAATGCAAAAATCTGTGACTTTAGCAAATTCCAGTGAACACCATATACAAAAAAAAACATGATTTCAGCATTGTGGGAATGTGCAGACACAGGTTGTACTACTAAGGTTAAAACAGGCTGTTAAATTGGATGTTTTCCAACTTTAATGCAGTTTGATTTTACTTTCATGTAGCATTCCACCTCTTTAGAAGCCTTAAACAGAAGCTCTTTGGACAGATGGTTTGTAAACCTCTGGGACATCCACATTCTTTTTTTAAATTTTTTATATTTAGCCCAAAGTTTGTACATAGGCCTGGATACCTTTTACGTTTTCACCCTTCTTGTGTATCCTCTCCATTATGGCCGCCTTTCATCACGAGTTACTTTCGGTAAGTTCTTTAAAAAGTGGTCGTTTCTTTTAATACGTTTCCTGCAACTAAGCAACCAGTCCTCTGCTTCTTGTTAACACCTGGCACACTGGAGTCAAGTGATGATACGAGTTCTCTCAGAGGTTTCTCATCTTGACTTGGACCAGCTTGTTTACAAAATGTGTTGGTGATAAATGAGATCAGTCATTTTTAGATGTATTAATAAGTATGGAACCTAGAGTACGTGCGACTCCACGAAGCCACAACAGCATCGTGCAGCTCAACCTTTAGAGGCTATAGCTGTATGGTGTTTTTCTCTGTACCATCTCTTATTTTGCATGTGGACTGGGTAATATGAATAAACCTACAATCATACTTGTGGTGCCATCTTCCATAGAACCCTGTAGAGATTATGATTATAAATTAAGCTAATTATTCCACATTTATGTTTCTAAATGCCTAATTATGACTGTATTGTACACTTGTCAGCAGCTGCAGCAGTCCATTCTCTTAGATGATAATTCACATTTTCTGTGCTTCTTCTCATATTCAAAATGCTCCCTGAAGCCCTTTCATTATGTGCAATCAAACTCTTTTTTTGCCTCTTTAGTCTGTAAAGAAAAAGTAGCATCCAGGCTAGCTCTGCACTGCTTTGAATCTCTGTACTTTGTCCTCTTTGCTTATTGTTCATCTTCAGTGTACTGTACCCTCCTTTATTGTTGTAGCTGCTGCCACAAAGCTGCTTTCATGACAGAGTTCAGTCATGTGAAGGTGAACATCAGGAAGGGCGGTCACCATAAAAACAGACTCACAAGCACACATAGCTTAAACTTGGCTTGCTTTGACGGAAGCCCAGGCCTCTTTGATGGGAGTTGACCTTCTTCTGACTCGGCTCTCCAGAGGTTTGATCTCAGAACACAGCAGCCGTGTAAACATTACTTCCACACACACACACACACACACACACACACACATAAACACAGTCACAAACTGAGCCAAGGAACAGCCTCCCTTCCTCTGTGTGATTCAGCCTGAGAATCTTCACCTCGGCAAAAATAACTCCCATAATCTTACTTATCTGTGAAGTGTGACTTGATGTGTGTGCACAGGCATGCATGCTGTCTGAGTGCATGTGTGTTAGCATCAGCGATCGCACAAAATACTGTTAGTGCGTAGGCTGTCTGCATGCATGTGTGCCTGTGTTCACCCTGGGAAATGAAAAGGCTGACCCAATTTAATACACCTGTGTCTCGCTGCACTCTGGCCCAACGCTCAATCACACAAACACACACAGCGTCTCACCCAACTCCAGTAGAGTGCCGCTCTCCAACACCACGTTATCCTCCCCTGTGGAAACACATTCTGTCAAATATGCAGGGTGTCCATAAAGTCTCTTTACAACTTAAAAAGGTGTTACAAAAGCAAACGAACAGACAAATATGTGGAAATTGTTACAAAATGAGGAGTAGATATTGAAGGTTTTTAACTCATTTAATACACCTCTATATGGGCACCATTAGTTGCACGAAGCACATCAAGACGGTACTCGATTCTTTCCATGTTCGCTGTAGCATAGCCTCATCAACGGTGGCAATTGCATCAGTAATCTTTTGCTTTAGATCAGTGATGTCCCTTATCTTTGTTCGATACGCATTGTCTTCAAAATAACGCCATAGAAAGAAGTCCAGGGGAGTGATATCTGGTGAGCGAGGTTGCCAGGGAATTGGGCCATCCCTTTGTTCTTGGTCACCCACTCCTCCCTTTATCCAACCCTGTCCCCGTCTCCACAAATTTCCTGTGCCATGCACAAATTGACAGACATGACCGGTCGATCTCTTCCATACTAAGTTCTGTAGTTTAGCTGAGTCTGCTTATCTGATTTTGTTTTAATTAACTATGACACACATTGTGCCTTTTCTTGAGGAGTAGTCTTTTTTTTAGGGGTTCATTCAACTCTTTCATCAACAGGATATCTGAAATACCTGAACAGCAATAAATGATGTATTATACAGCTCAATGTTTAGAAAAAAACAGACACAGCATATCATCTCATACCAACTGTCAAGCATGGCAGTGGAGGGCTGATGATTCGGGCTTGTTTTGCAGCCACAGGACATGGACACCATGAACTGCTCCATATACCAAGATATTCTCGCGTCAGCTGTGAGGCCATGTGTCTGACAGCTAAAGGTTGGCCAAAAAAATTGGGAAATGCAAAAAGCACTGCAGCAAATCTACAACAGCTGAAAAAGAAAAGAGTCGAGGTGTTGCAATGGTCCAAAGTCCAGACCTCAACCTGATTGAAATACTGTGGCAGGACGTTGACGCATGTCCACCTCAAGGAAGTTAAGCAACATTAAGCAACATTCCTCTGCAACCGCGTGAGAGAGCGATAAGGTCATATACAAAACAAGTTACTGTTGCTAAATGTGCTTCTAGAAGATATTTATTCTTAGTTTTTCACACACTGCTTCAGCATTTTGGCGTAGTTTCAGTTACATGATTGTAACTGTTTCAGAATGTACAAAAATCTGTAAGAATTTAATCATTTCAAGTCTTTAAACACCATCTGTAGGTTTACCTGCAGAAGAACCAATTAATGAGACAGTCTGAGTATTAATGATATACGCAGTCATATAGTGGAAACGGCAGGTGAAACTTCTGGGATTATTTGTTTTCATATTTATGCTATCATGTTTGTGTTCTATGTTAAAGATGCGCCTCCATACTGGGTGTTTTTCCCCTCAGGCTGAGCTCGCAGCACGCCAGTGAGGTCCTGGCGAGATGCTCTGTGCCGAGCAGCTTCACACAGAGCGGTAAGGCGCTAATGAACTTCCAGGCGTAAGACCTCCACGTACACACATATAATCTCATCCACATCCCTGACTCATGAAGAGATGTCACATTAGCATGGTGCCATTTTACTCTTGCATGTGCGGATGTCATGGTGCGTGCGTGTGCGTGTGTGTGTTCAAGAAGACAAATTACGACATTGTTCCTGGATTTGTGCTTCCTGAGTGTGTCTGTAATTAATACGGGCTCGCAGGGGATGTAAACATGGGAAAGGATGTTATTTTTCTTTCTGTCTTGGATTAATCTGTCTTGTCAGATCTGCATCAGCACTAAATCGCAACACTCTGGCCTGGCAGGCATTCAGGAATGCAGGTCCATCATCAGCACACACACAATAAAAAAAGAGAAGAAGTGTTTCGCTTTGCTTTGTTAACATGTGTTTCTCAGTCACAGTGTCAGCAGACACGTGGTACCATTTTTAAACTGTCTTTATCCAACCGCACTCAAAAGGATGTGAGAATATTTCAGAATTAATTAAACACAAAAAGTAGTGATACAACCTTCTGTTTCAATAGCTGTTCTCATTAAAACGGCACTTGGCCTCTTGTGCATTTGGCTGTCAGCCGCTTACTTTCCTACAGAGTCAGCAAAAGCTGCAGAGTAAAAGCACAGGTGCAGCCATATAGATCAGCTCGAGATTATGTTAAGTGAGGTCCTTTCAATGCAAAGTGGGATGCAAAAGATGTCGCACTCGTGGTCAAAGTTTCTCGTACTGTGAACAGTTCAATGAGTACTACAGGATCCGACTTCCAAAAGCATGAATCAAAAATGACACATTTAAAAAAAAAAGTCTTGAATTTTCCAAAATACCAAAAAAAAAAAAGGAAAATGTCTTGAGGCAAGAGTCTGGGCATCCTGAATCTTCTTCCATCAATTCTTTCTGCAAAAAGCTTCTAGTTCAGACTCATTCTTTGGCAGTCTTTGATGGTCTATTCATAGATTTTCAATCATCTTTAGGCTGGGGGATTGCCATGACAAGACCTTTGGCTGGAACCTTTTACGGTAGTTTATTGTGTGTTTCGAGGTGAGTTTAGGCCCACTATACTGTTTTAGAAGCTATCATCCTTTTTTATATATGCAGTATACATATATATTTTTGTTTGTTTGGATGATGTGATGTCCAGAAATTTCTGGAAGTCATTTTAATCTAGTCTTCACTCCCCTAATAAATGGCTCCCGTGTCGCTGGCTGCAGCTCAATTTCAAAGCATGATCGATCCAGCACATCGCTCCATAATGAAACCCTGCGCCCTAAAGTCGGCTCTGTTTTCATTTCAGCAGCCCACAGAACTCACCAGAATGCATCAGGCTTGTTTTAGACGTTTTTCTGCCAATACGCGTCTTACTTGAATTTGTTTTTTCTCTTTTGTATGTAGTAGACCTTTCCAGGATCTGAAAGCTGTCGCTCCAGTTGGGTTAACAGAAGTTTTTAGGCAGGGGTGCCTGAAATTTTGCATGCCAGTACAGCGTCATCATCACCCTGGCTCCACACTGCCATATGCTAAACTTCTTCTGTCATCTGTAGTATCAGTTTTCTCTGTTATCTTTAGCTAGGTGTTTACCCACCACAGCTCCTCTCCCGACCTCCTCACACCAACTGTCGCCCTCTGGCCTCTCCTCCCACCTCCACCGCTGCCCTTCAGTCCCAGCCACAACGTTTCGTCCCTCTGACCTTTTCCTTCTACTTTGCTCCTTGTCCATGCTGGCCCCACTGCTCTGATCCAAGACATCATGTCTGTAATTGAAGCCGACAGCCGCATCAATTTCACAGGCTGCTGTAATGTAGCACCAGACTGTCACTGTTACGCACAGCTCTAAACAGTTGAGCCCATGGAGAGCAAATGGAGATGTGTAATATAACCCTGTTACATCTGGGGTCCTAATGGATACAGCTGTAATTAGCACAGGAGGGACAAATAATTGTAGGGCAATTTGTGAAATTAGGAAAGTTAGAGATTTGTAGCTCATGCTGTGAAGGTATTAAAAAGGTACTGTGTGATCTGGTTTCGATGCCAAATGTCTAAAAAAATTCATTACCGGGGATAACTTGTGGGAGATAGATGTTTTATATCATTTGAAAGAGATGAGGGCACAGTGGTACACAAGTGGATGTTTGAGAACCTGCTGATGGCAGAGGTAGCAGATGTTGGAGGTGAAGCACACATCCACTTATTCATTCCTGTGTATTAAGGAAGCACAACTCCATCAACGAGGCTGACGCCAAAGATCCAGTGCTTTTGTTGTGCTGCATTTCAACACCATTTGATACAACACTTATCAGTGCAGCATGATGCAGCAACCACATATTTGATCTCATTCTACTTCACTCCGACTGCTTTTCTATTTTCTCTCTGCCGACATTTTTTTTTTAAAATGATAATTCGCAGGTTTAACAGTTAAACAAATGAAGGAGATTACAGATTTTGAAATTCCATATCGTTGTCAAAAGTGTTCGTTTTTCCTCTGGGTCTCAGCTGGGTTTCAGCTACATGGACGCAGCTCAGCCTCCGCTTCAGCCTGGAATGCAAGACTTGGTCACTGATGAGAACGCCCTGCTGAGTGACTGTTTAAACAGGAGGAAGCAACTTAAAAACAAAATTATCTGTCACAAATTGTTGGTCATATTACTTTATAGTAAATGCACAGGTTCTCTTCTTTTAATCACATGTGAATAAATCTGAGTTTTTTGAGATTTTTTTAGAAAAAGGGCACAGCTCAAGTATATCCTTTGCTCACACATCCTGAACATTCTGGTGTGGCACTGGGAATCATTTAATCTAACCCTCTTCACTTCCTGTATAATTAGGGGATTGTTTTATCTTTAGAGAGCAATAAATTCTGACAGTGATGTTGTCACTAATAGGAGCAGTGCCATTAAAGAAACGCATTCATTAGTGAAATGTGTTGCATTACAGTAGGACGTTGGCAGCAGTTAGCAGAGTTGCCGTGGACATCATGTTTTCTGCACTATTGTAGGAAGTTTTGACCGAAACTGGATCTTCATTGATTTATTTTTTCACTTTTACCTTTTTTTTTTGTTAGTCAGTTGATCGATTATCCTTCCTCACTGATGGCTCATTCCAGGAAGTGTGCTGTAAAAAGATCTCAGCTGTCATATATATCATAAGGCTGCAACCAACAATTACGTTCATCGATAGGATTTTCTATTATAGCCTTTGATCTTAGTGTGAAATTATCAGTAAGTATCTTGCTTATTTTCTCACAGGCACAGGCACATTTACCTGAATCGCTTTTGGGAAAATAACACAGAAAACCCTGTAGAGCAATACATGGTCTTTGTACCTGCTCCTCTTACAGTCTTATCATTGCTGGTGGTACAGTAAGTCTGGGTTATGTTCACTGTGGAGACCACAGAGAGGCTTGTTCAAGTCTGCTCTTATCACAGTCTGCATCTCCGTCTGTCTCCCATTTTGCCTGTATCTGCCAATCCAGCTCTTTTCCTACCTGCTACACAGATGCTGCCGCAGTAGTTCTCCAACATCACTTTGTCTCACGGAAAGAAGAAAAGAATGTCAGACACAACTTGTTTAAATATGTATTTACTGTCTGCGGTTCTTCATTTTAACGCAAAACTGATGAACTGGCAAAGAGTGCATGTAAACTGGTCTTTAGAGACCAAGGTTGACTGATTTTATATTAAGAAGACCAAGGCAAGCTGAAAGGATGTTGGAAATTGAAAGGATGAGTTAAACTTGTTCTCATGTTTTAAAATCCTTTCCAGCAGGATTGTAAAGGATTTTACAGCCTGTTCTCAATATACTATTCTTTTTATGTAAAGCCTGTTGTGTACAGTCCCTTGGATAAAGAAATAAAAACCATACAAATAGAAGATGACTAAGGTGTGTTTTTGTTGTTTTGCTTGATGTTGGCCCTTCCATCCTACATTTGCATGAATACATTTACCACATCTCAAAGGAATTCCCTCTGTAGCTTTATCTGATACTGCAGTATTAATAATAAAAACCTACAGATGTGAAACGAACATCGGGCTCCGCAAGTGTTTCAACAGCGCACATCTCAGACAGGCTAGTTTGGAGGAACATTTGCATTTAATGAGCTGAACAAGATCAAAAGTGTTGCCAAGGTCACTGGAAACTGTACGTGATGCAGTACTGCCAACGCAGATAAACAGCAAACATGAAAGAGTTTAATTAAATGTGTTATTCACTACTCCTGCTGTAAGGGTCTTTGAACAAACTGCAGGAGGAGATTTAAATTACAATCTAAATATGTAGATAAGCAGACTTCAACAGCACTATGTATCAAATCTGTCCATGCAGCCCATGTATGAGAAACCCATGAAAAACACACACAAACCACCATGACGACAGCAACTTGTGACTATAGACAATATCTGTCAATTTTCCATAAGCTAAAAGGGGTAGGGAAGGGGAGGAGGGGCATCCCTGCCCAGTCATGCAGGCCTGGGGCAACTTTTCATTAACATTAACTGAGGTATTACTTCAAGCCCATTAAAACAGGCCTTTCTTAATCTAAATCCAATAATTTGTGCAATTCTCCCTTCCTTTACCGGCATCATGCTTTTCTCATTCCCATCCACAACTAAAAGAGAAGATTCATTATCTCTTGTTTGGACAGGGATTATGCTGATCATAGTGGCTCACAGCAGAAGACATAAAGATTCTTAATAAAATTCTTCTGTCGCTGCAGACATGTGCCATCTAATTTAAGGCAGTCAGGCCCCCTTAACACAAACGCACACGCACACCCACCCACACACACCTCATCACCTTCCCCTTCTTTCCTAAATCTCGACATACCTTCTCATCTCCATTTCTATCCCTTTCAGATAATCCCCCTTTCCTCATCATTTCTTTCTAAAACCTGCATTGAAATATTTGTCAGGGGCAGATTTATCTTCACACCGAGTTTCTACAAAGATCACTTGCTTCTATAAAACTGGGACTTCCCCGATTCATCCGCAAAACCAGTTCAAAACCAACACAATTGTTTCGTTTTTGCTTAAAGCTTATAAAGAGCTTTGGGGGGTTCAAAGCGACAATGAAAGCAACAATGAAATCATGTCTGATTTGAAAATTTGCATGTTCGGTTCACAGGAAATATCGGGTGTCGAAAGGCAACTTCAATAAAAAGAAAAGTATGTGACTGATGTGATTTATATTTGCCTCAAACATCACAGTAGTTCAGGAGCAGCTGGTGTGGCTTTTTATTGGTTTCTATTCACTGAGGCATCGAGTTGAGCTGTGTTGAATTCAGATGAAGAGTTCATTTTAAAAAAGAATCACATCTGCCTGCACCTGAGCTACATCATTCAACAGCATTCAACAAGTGAAGATGTGGAGAGAGCATTTTGTTTATGAAAACTCGAGCTTAAGTCGTGTCAGGATTCTATTTCACGCAACTGTCGCCTTTTTAAAAGTTAGCCGTCTCTGTTTTTCAAAAGCACGTACAGAACATAAACCGAACAGTTTTTTCTGACACTGAACCCTCCAGAAGCAGAGCCCTGTAGGGTGAATGCAATGCATTTAGATGTAGCAGATGAAGAGTGTCAGTGTGGCTTAACTCTCAGAGTGGTGCCAGTCTGGCTGCTCTCTAAATATTTTCAAGTCATGTAATATAGATGCGGAAATGAGTGTGAAGAAATGCCAAGTCCTCATGTGAGGCATAAAGACAGTTCAGAACAGGTCTGGAGGCTCCTGCGGACGCAGCCCATCCATCCATCCATTCATCGTCCTCCTCCTCAGTGGAGTAATGATCTCGCCACATCCCAGTTCTTTGCAATCGAAGCTCCATTTAATTTCCTGCTGCTGTTTATGAGGCAGTGAAGGCAGTTTTATGAATGCATCTCTCTTCTCAATGTCCTCACTTTTTGACAAAGATTGTAAAAGATTCTTTTCTTTGAGCCTTTGCCTTCGTATTTGCATTTGTCTAAAATTTGTTATTTACTTATACGTCACTACTCTTCCTGCAGGGCAGGAGACAAAGTGTTGGTATGCTTTTAGTGTTGTCTTGTCTGCATTAACTATCTGGCTAAATTCCACGATCCTTGGATGAGAGTTGCAGCGTGACCAAAGGAAGAATCCTCCGGTGGATGTGGATCCTATTTTTTAAACCTATGAGAAAAAGTATTTGCCTTGGTGGAAGTATGAGTGCCCTTGAGTGGTAAATAATCACTTTTGTTGTGTCTGAGAGCAGCAGAGTGGATGCATCTGTCACCAGTCCTCACAAACACACCTAATTAACTTAAGTAAACGAGTTTTTGGAGGTAACCAGGGAGTGAGAGTACATCTGCTTTAGTCATCAAACAATCATCATTAATGTTAATTTGCATGAAAAAAAATATCTCGGAAGCTTGACAAGCGCTAGATCACAATATCCAAATCTTTAAAACAAATACATAAAATATGACCTGTTCAGAAGGAGAATCAATATTACATGTTTGTCTGGGGGAAAGCTGCAGATGCATTTGCTGTGCTGACTTTTCCAATTTCTACATCTGAGATTACCATCGCTTTTGAGTATGCAGCTCATTTTGAAAAACAGAATTTCATTCAGTGGCTGCTGAAGCTGTATGCCCTGAGGCTCTGTGAAAGAGAGGGGGGAAAAGTGTATTAATGAAATGAGAGACAGACAGTGTTATTTAAATCACCTCAACAGCATAATCTGAGGCCTAACACGGGCTCTCTGCTGCTTCGCAGACCTGTTTTTCATACTTCAGCGAGGAAAAACTAAGCTTAATCATGTTAAAAATAGGTCTAAAGTAATACACGTTGACAAACTTAGTCACACTGAATCCAATGAGCGTACTGAATCAAATCAGGAATAATTCACCTGAAACTAGTACACGGCGAAGTCTTGAAAAATTGACCCAGTTTTGTCAGGAGTTTATAATTAAGAATTTGTTCAACATTTTTCGTAGAGAAAATGTTGCTGAACACTAGATGAGAAGAAAGATAGTAATCTCATGTTTTTCTTTTTTCATGTTCACCATCCTGTTCAGTGATATGCAAAGCAATTATTTCCACTACAGTCACTGAAAAGATTCGATCTCCAAACAGTCGAGTGCTTGACCAAAGCTGGTCCCACTGAACTGAAACATTAATATGAATATACCTCATGAACCCTGCCCTCTGGCACCTGAAATAATGCAGCTATGACAAGAATACCAAACTCCATTTATGATTCTTGGTCAGCATGGATGAAACATAGCCCCTTCCTTTGTACAAAACAACTTCAGCTCTGAGACGTTACCTGATTTCTTCACATGAAACGCTAATTTCAGAACATTTACAACAATCTTCTATTTGATTAAAGTCAGGACATTAACTTTATCTTTAACCATTCTTTGATACAATGACTTGTACCAAGATGCATAAAAAAGGCCAAAATAATATAACCAACCTTGTGATGTGAAATAGACTTGTTTTTCTTTTCTAAAAACACGAGACTTCTGCTCTAAATCTGTATACAAAGCATATTTCTCCAGCAGCCCTCTAGTGGCTTCACATGATCTATAGCAATGTTCTTTTTGGAGAGGCTTTCTTCTCTCAGCCCTTCCATGCACGACGTTGTAGTTCAGTGTTCTCCTGATGGAAGACTCATCATACTTACATTAACCAATGTGAAAGAAGTCTTTGGTGACTCAGAAATGACTCTGGTTCCTTTGAGATTTTGCAGATCGTTACTCATCTCGCTATTGGATCCTTCTTTGTTGGTTGAGCACTTGCGAGGGAGGTAACTGTGGTCTTGAACTTCTTCCATTTCTACTCTATCTGTCTGACTGCGCGTTGGTGTAGTGTAAATGCTTTAGAGATGTTTTTTTAAATTTAACTTTGAAAACCAGTGACACATCTCTTTCGGAGGTCACCGCAAACCACATTTTTGTGCCACATAACTCTCCCACAAACGTAAAAATCTGATTTACACAGGTCCCTGCTTTTTTAAATGAAGTGGGGGCCCATTCACACCTGACTGTCATCCCAGTGACGGAGAACACCCGACTCTAAATTTACCCTCTAATTAACCACAAATCTTTTGTGAGTTTCACATGCTCAAGCATATATTCCTCAGTGAATAAATGTATGATGATTATTTACTTTCATTTTTAATATGGCTTCCTTAGTGTATCTTCATTATCAGTTTGAAAACAATATTCTATCTTATCAACTTTGGCGGTTACATTTTTCTGCTTCCTGTAACTGTCACACTGTTAAACACGGCTTATAGCTAACTTAGACACCGAAACAACAAAATGCATCTAACAGCGATGCATAGAGAGGTCTCTTTCACTTTTCTACACTACCTCAACTCTAAAATGATAAAAGATTAACATGAAATATTCAATTATTTGAAAAAAATTACAAAAAAAGGGAAGCAAAAGGAATCCTTTTAAAAGAAAACATTCCCAAGTTGTAAAATATTTTCTCCCATCATCTTTAACTTGTTATCTATTTCATCAAGTTATCGACAGTAAAGTTAAGCACGACCCGTGTCCTCATGTTTTGAAATAGGCTACACTTTAATTACATTTAACTTTAAATATCAACTCTGTTTTCACTGACCCTCTTAGCTTGTGCTACAGCTGAGTGAACGAACTTGGTAAACACTTAACCCAACTCAGCTGTGAACTGAGAAGATTGTTTGTGCATTCAACAGGAAATCAAAAAGAAATCACCCGCTGACTGCGCACATGGCGTGTATCTGAATGAGTGTGTGTGGCGCCTTCTGCGTGCCAAGCCCTCGGAAGCTACCTGTTCTCCCAGAACAATTAAGTCAAGCCTCTTTACAGTATCTCCGCTCCAATTAATTTTAATATTTAAACAACTAGGCAGAGACTTCTGAACCCGCTAATGCAAGATTAGAGTAAACTCAATTAAATATTGATGGCCATAAATAAACATTCTAATTTGGAGAGCCGCCATGGTGCGGTGTAAATCAAGGGAAAAAATGGTTTCAGCTGCAATGCTGGGCTTATTAGCTGAGCAAACATTGAACTGGGGGTCAGGGAAGGGGGTGAAATGAAGGACAAAGAATTAATGTATGACAACGTTAGCTATAATGTTAGCTGTTATTTCACTGCTGGTTTACTTTATCTACTTTTACCCCTTGTTTACAGATTTAACAGATTTACTTTTTTTTCTTCTTTGCTTTCCATTTATGGATTTGCTAATTGGGACGAGTAGACTTAGATGCATCAATGCCAACAGTTCAGTACATTTTTCTATTGCTGCTGCATTTTATTGCTTTTCATTAGATGATCCACACTTAGGGGCTGCACTGGACCTGGGATCCAAATCTTAAAGGAGCAGGTGGTAGTGATAAAAAATCCAGTGTCTCTAATGTGTAGCACAGGAGATTTTCCAATTTTACATTTCAAATTCTTTTCAGAGTGCCTGGAAAACATTTAATCCACATTTAAGATGTAGATGGTTCCGTCGGCAAAGGTCATTCTTTCCAAGTATCTTTGTAGATGTCACTGCATTCATGCATTTTGATTATAAATGAAAGTTTGGAGCACAACCAGTCAACCTATTCTCATTCCAGTACAAACTCTGCAAAGCCCATTCTGTCCTTTGGCATCCGTGTTGTGATACACCAGCCTGCATGAGGAGGCAGAAGGGGTGGTGGTGGTATTCTCCCTGAACACTTGGATCTATAGTTCAATGAAAGAGTAGTATTTATTCAACCCATTTGATCCTTGATACTTATACCGAAATGTTCTTAATAAATTTTGTGGCCATAGCTCAGCCTGTAGAGTGGATACATACCAGCCAGATGGTTGGCCCAAGTGTCCTTGGGCAAGACACCAAACCCCACATTGCCACTGATATATTCACTGGTGTGTGATTACAGCACTGCATGCTACATACTTGGTTAGGGTGATCAACGCGATCTCACAAAAATATGTGAAATGACCACAACCTTTTCAACATTGCATTTCAATACCAGCAGCAAGCTGATCAGAGGTTTTGTTCGTGTGGACACACAAGTATGTTTGCTTTGTGGTACACACAACTGCCCACTTAAATTGGTGTAAAGATAGACAAGAGCTCAGAGGCAAGAGCGGAGAGTGGCACTCCAGCAAGACATACACCATGAAACTGGTTTGATCAGCTTTCCTGTTTGAAATACACTGTGTGGTTGTGTTATCTATACTCGCCTGCAACACAGTCTCTATTTGTGTCCTTTGAGGCAGATGCTTATGTGGACTTCGAGAGGAATTACTACTCTGGCCTCATACATTTTAGCTTCATTGACCTGCAGAACAGCACTGTGATGACTCTTTATCAGACAGAAGCTTTCTGTGACATTACAATATCATCCTTCAAGCCTACCGAATAATTTTGTTTAATCTTTAAGGGCTGGAGGATGGTACAGACGTTCTACACAGAAAACAAGTCCTTAAGAGGCTGACCACGTGCTCGCCTCTGACAGTGAATCATTCATGGAGTGCAGGAGACAGGATGAGAGCTTGATTAAGGACAGGGATAGATAGGCCCTAATGTTAAATCAGTCTGGACTGAAGGGTGATTACACAAGAATCTTTACATAAAAACATTTAAGCTGAATTTTTTTTTCACCAGATAGGTCAGATGATCTGACTCCTCCAATGATCACTGAATTACTTTAATGTTTTAATGCCAGCAGAATGCACACGTATCATCAAAGAATCAAACAAACTGCCTTTATTTTTGCTGTTTTATCCATGCAATTTGTCATAAAAGCTGTTCCACTTACAGGCAAATGCATAATCAAAGCCAGACACACACACACACAGACAGCTACAGATACACACACTTTTACAGAGATTTTTCTACTTCAAGCTCATGAATTCATAAGACAGTGCCAGGCAGAGCAGACTAACATGACAGCCTCCTGACAGCTCGCGTACACAGGCAGCCTGCTCTGTGCTTTAGATATACTGTATATTTTGAAAGGTATTCAAGAGCCTGGGGGTGGGGGAGCAGAAACACCTCATGAATAAATAGAAATCAAACATTTTGTGGCTGAGTTTTTGGCATTTTGAGTGGAGATATGGGGGGAAGGTATCAAGGGGTATGGCAACAGGGTTTGACAAGGGGGCCACGACGGGCAGCAGCCGCTGTCAGAGCGCCAGGTGGTGATGCGTGAACTGGGGGAAAGGAGACGTGACGCGATAGAATCTGCAGCCGGTCGCTGGAGAGGGCCATGGGCTGTGGGACGAGCTTTAAACACAAGTTCAGCTGTCAGATCTGTGACCACCTTCGCACACACTCACATGCTTGATAGCATCCTTTTAGTAGGTCCAAAAATTGAATGTGATTGCAGAGTGTGAGGAAGACCCATACAAGACCCCCCCCCACCACCACATTATAGACATGCTGTAGCCCAAGATATTAATCATGCTCTAACACAAAAGGGATGTTCTCATATTGGGAGGCAGGAGGCAGAAAGTAAGTTTTCATGACTTGTTTAATGTGGAAACACTCAAATGAGTCACAATCCCTCTTGCCCCTAATTCAGGCGATGCTTTACAGGACACCGTTATGGTTGTATTTACGGGTATGAACAAACGACTTATGTGGTTATTGAAGGACTCAATTCCACATCCTGTATAATACAACTGAATTTAATGTAATTTTTAGTTTTGCTCAACTGTGAGGAGGTGTTGAGAAAAACAAAGTCCAGGTCTGGGCCAGAGTTTGACTTTGTGACCTCTCAACACTTAAAAAAAACACCTTCAAAGCACGAGAAGCAAAAAGACCTTGAAGATAAGGAGAATTTGGCACAATATAGTTTATTCTGTAAAAAAAAGCAATGAACCCTCAAAGTCTTCTAATAGTTAAGTCTGCCTCTAGTACTACAGTGGCAATATAGGTATATGCAGTCTGCATGACTTAAGAGGAGCAAAGTAGGTGTTTTTTAAGGAGTAACTTTTTTAAAGATTTGTGTGAATTGCTCATTTTGTCATGTACTATACTTACATAAAAATATTCTGCAAAGAGCAAGATTCCCAGACAAACTCATTGTCTACAAAGTGACCTCTCCGGGAACAGACTGTTGTCCCAATCCATTTCTGCTACACAGCTAGAAATCTATTACCCTCTGTACTGTGATATTCAGCCTATATCTCACTAATGACCAAGCTTTAAAAGGTTAAGCATTTAGTGACGCTGACATTCGCCCACCTCGAACTAGGCTTGTGTCAAAGTCTTTCTGCCCTTTGAATGTTGGAGTGCAGAGTTGCTTTCTTTGGTTATGATTAGACTTTTGCAGGACTAACTGATTGGACCTAAGGGTGATGTTAAGGTCAAGTTGTGGCATATGTAGAAATAAATGGAGAAATACAGAGTAGTTCCTCTCTGTAAGCATTTTTTAAAAGATATCCTACATTATTTTAAACAATAAAATATGCAAAAAAAAGCATTTTTATTTGTTTTGTTTTATTTACATAGATTGAATTCATTTACATACAGAATGTCTCATAGTGGCGTGTATGACCTATAGTACCAAAACCATACATATTAGCTCTCAGTCAAGCTGCAAACCCCAGCGTGGAAAAATATGAAGCCAGTGTGGAAACGTGTTTACTGCCTGCTTCAAAAAGCAGTTTTGGTCTGGAAGATGTGAATTTTTCATAGTGAACTCGTTTAAAGTGCATTAAGGCTCAACGTTATGCGCAGTTAGGGGTGTGACGACTTTAAGTGACTGATGCATACCACAGCTGCCAATGGATGAGCAGTTTCCTCTGGTTTTCAGCATTTCTCTCTCCCTCATGTTCCAAGTATGTCTTGCTGTGACCTGCACTTGGACCGTCCAACTCAACCCTCGTTCCATTCTGTCTGCTGCGTTGTAACATCACATTTGGAAGGATAAGAAACCCTGTCCATTTCCAAGTCGGCTATGATGTAGCCAAGAAGCTACTCCTTCAATCATGAAACTCAAGTAAGTAATAGTACAAAACTTTTGAAGAAGCTTTCTGTGGCAGTGCTTTCATTCAGGCCTACTTTGTGTTGGTTTACCCTCTGATAATGGGACCAAAACTAACTGAGAGTCTTGTTAATATCTGCACTTGTGCCAAAATTAAGCCCAGACTTGTGCACTCAGTGTAGTAAATTATTACATCTTCAAGGTTTGGAAAAAAATATTTGGCTTATCTTTTCCTTAAAGTTTTAAGTCAATATTTATTTCACAAATCCCATCATGGCCCTTAACTTCAGAACACTCGATCTGATGTGGTTATGTGTTGTCAGCCCTATCTCTCTCTCTTTTTCTCCATCTGTCTTTATCCATTTCCCCAAGAGAAAAGCCGGACAGTGGGCAGTGTTTTTTTGGAGCCAGCATGGGAACCAAAGGGAAAAAACAGAGAGGGGGGGCTCCATTCACATCCCTATAATACTCTATTCACGAAATCCCATGTGCTTTTATTATTCAAAGCATTCTGCCAGCACAGAAAGCTCCATCCTGTCTCATTGTGGAGTCATCATTTGAGGAGCTATTTCCACAGAGGCAAAAAATAGTCCCATTTGTGAAATACTGATGATCTAAAATGGGGCCCCAGGGCCTTAGTGAAGGGGAAGACCGGATTCTACAGGCTTCCGCATCCGACTGGTGGATTAGGATTTTTTCTTTTCCTTCATCCTAACTGCTTAATATCTCTTTTATAAGCTTTGGATGCCAACAATCAGACAAAGCAGATTCTAATGTAACACGTGTCTACTTAGAAATATGTAATTAAGCTCATTGAACAAGTTTTCAAGGTTGAGATGAAATAATGTCGCTTGTATGAAGCAACAGTCTTGCAATGAATCTGTATAATTCTTTTATTATTCATCACCTAACAGGAAATGGGCTGAGCTGACAGCTGAAGGGGAAAAAAAAGGGAGAACAAATACTAGTAATTAGCTCTGTGTAGGTGAATGTGTGCATGTTAATGTGTTTGTGCATTTCCAGCTTATTTGGATTACAGTGTATTGTCTTACCTGTAGGTATTGTTGTTTCCATCACCTCGTGTGTCTTGACACTCAGGCCTTTTGTTGCACAGTCAAATCTCATGGAGGCCAGACTAATTGAACAAGTATTGATGGAAACACAATTCTCTGACTCACCCCTTCAGCAGCAGTACAACAGGAGGGCAAGACAGTTTGACAAAGACAGGGGGCTTCCAAAAAAAGAGCGATGAATATGGAGAGACAAAAGGCACAGAGACAAAAAGGGACAGATGTACACTGTGGTAGAAAGACCTGAACTGTCATATATACTGTACGTGTGCAATCAGTGCGATGGTACTAAATACTGGCAATCAAGACAGATTCATCAGAGCTTTCTTTTCTCGCCAACAAGGGCAGCACATTGTAATTATCGAGTCGTCAGCCTCTGCGACAGTCACCCGCGCCAGTAGTAATTTTGTTCAATTTAAACTGGAAGATTTCAAAGGGCCTATAATTTGAACCCCAACAGCGTCATGGCAATGTCTTTTACATCTTTTTGCTCAAATGCGCTGAAAGAAGTGCAGCACGGATTATACAGTGGCTGCAGTGTGTGGTGTTTCACCCGTAGTTCAGTTCACTTGGTGTGAAAGGAAAAAGCAACAAAAACAAAAAAAAAATACGCTATTGGCTTTTATCTATGGTCCAGATCATCATGCTCTTCAAGCTCATTTTACACTTTTACACTTACATCTTTTGAGCACAATGGGAATGTGTTGAATGCACAGTCAATAATAGATAAGTCTTTAAAGAAATACCTCAACAAAACTCACCTGTTTTTAATTTTCAGTGTCATATGACCTGAATTGATCAGTGAATAGTGATTTTACTGCACAAAAAAGGTCTGAATGTGTGCAGTTTTGTTTTTAAACTGGCAAAGACAAGAGAGCGTTCTTTGTGCCTTGGGAAAGCTATTATCTGAATAATTTTAAAGGTTACAAGGGCAAGCCAAATATGTTGATATAAATGGTTAAACAGTTGATAATGATGCCAAAAAGTTGTCCAAAAAACTCTACTAATAAAAAAGGAATAAAAACTGTGGATGTGTTGAAATTGA
Organism: Leuresthes tenuis; assembly: GCF_036924035.1. Classification (NCBI taxonomy): domain Eukaryota; kingdom Metazoa; phylum Chordata; class Actinopteri; order Atheriniformes; family Atherinopsidae; genus Leuresthes; species Leuresthes tenuis. The sequence goes on from NW_027325369.1 coordinate 20,151,042, forward strand.
CAAAGTAAATGAGAGAACTGAGTGAAGGTTTGTGTAAAAAACGCCATACAAGACTTTAACTCCAGGCTGGTGGTCTCAGCCGAAGCTAATTGCTGCACACTGAACCGAGTAGGGCTCCGCAGGCAGAGACAGACAACAGAAGAAGAGCGTAATGGAAAGCATGGTGGAGGTTCTATCATGCTGTGGAGCAGCTGTACTTTTTTTGGTACTCAGATATTGAATTAAAGGAAGGACTAAATTACAAAATTAATGATAAAGTAAGAAGATTAACAATGCATTTAGAGCAAATTGTGTTACACAGTGCAAGAAAACTCAAAATATGTCAAACGGCTTTCTCAGTCACCATTGTGGGTAGGTCTGAATGAAGCTGTGATTGATTTTAATGTGAAAGTGACCAATGTCAGATTAGAAAAATAATGTTACTGATGACAGACTCATGAAGCCATTCATGTTACATAACTGAAGAAACTCTTAAACAGCTTGAACGTACAGCAATTACAGTTGCAGAAAGTACTGGCAGCAGTTTATCCCAGGTTTCAGTGTGAGTGAACAAAGCCAATACATACGTCATTGGTACACTTTGTATTTGTTTGATTTCATTCAACTTTTGGACATTGGATAGTTTATTCATAAGTTTGGGATTTATAAAACGATTTATGAAAATGTCTGCGAGTATGTTTGAAATCTGGACTGGAAACATTTCAGACCAGGAATACATAAAAAAGTAGCAGACAGCACACGCATGAATTATCTTCTGATGAGTCTGGAAAAACCCCTGCACTGACCTGGTGATGTGCATACATGATGTTATAAAATGATCCATCACAGACATGCTGTAGACTCTACTTTGCTTCTATAGATCAGGAAATTACATTCTTATCTTATTTTTAGAAAATGAACTGCAGAGCAAGTAAGCATTTGAATGTATGTGGACGTCACGTATGTAATCTCCATAGCACCAGAGTTATATTAGAAGAGCTCGGAATAACAATACCAAAAGGCCAACAGGCTGAGTGTTAAAGCAGCCTGACAGATGAAGTTAATTTGTGCATACACAAGACACACAAACAAGCACATTTATAGATCTAACACACACGCAAAAATAATGACATGAATCCTTAGTAACCACTGTTCTTCAGTCCTTTGTGCATGCCTTTCTGTCCATATGGTCAATTACAAGGCGCTAAAGGTAATGACAGCATCAGAAGGCTTTTGGCTGACTTCTGTCAATACACAAAGTCAGTGACATTTAAAGGATCTTTGAAATCTGCACAATGTGGATCAAAATTAAAGGGAAAATATGTGAAAGGGGACAAAACAAGGTGCCAGGGTCACAGGTTGCTCTGCTTCACCTTGTGTCCGACCACACAACACGGGTGCCATGCCTTCTCTCAGACTCTCTGCTCTTTCTCTCCCCCACGCTGTCTCCTCCTCCTCTCTGAGGGAGTCTTAATGACTAACCTGTCAGGATTAGCATCTCTCCCTATTTCACACCGTGGTATCCAGCTTCCTCCTCATCCTCTAATGAACAGCCTCGGCTCCAAGGACAGAGCAGACAGGGTTGAAGACAGATGAAAAGCTCAAAAGCACGCATTACAGCCGAGCTTCACATTTCAGAACCCACACCACCCGCGTTCAGCCAAGGCGGCTTTTTTCTCCTCTTCTCGACCCCTTTTAACATCCTCTGTCGTTCCCAGCTTCCGATGGTTAGGACAGCTTAATTAATCACTGTACAGCTCTAATGAATTGACCGGCCTGGGTGTATTGATCCCTCGGGCATCAACGACTCGACTTTGTGAAGTCTAATACCTCTTCTCAAAGAGCTCAAAGATCAAACATCTTGAAAAAAAAAAGAAATTGGGAGGAGATATCACATTGAAACCTTTTCTCCTTTTTTTTTTTTCCATTTTTATAGAGTGAGAGGAGGTCAGCTCTCAAAAGACACTGGCTGCAGCCACCTCAGCAAATATATGCATTTGATAGAAAGCAAATCCTCATCATCATCCCCCGCATGATCCTCTTCTCTCCAACAGCTTGTGTTACATGTGTCACATTTATAGAAAAAACATTCCTTTCATCAGGGGAATTAGTGTTATATTTCAGGTTGTCTCAAATCAGAAGAGGAGCTTACAGCTTATTAAAGTGTTGTCACGGCACCACCACTGAGGATGCTGGGGGATTTGGCAGCCTTCTTCTGAGACTGGATCACTCAGATCTTTTTCTGCGCTGAGGTTAGATTAGGTGTTGATCTGAAAGGCTAATTTAATGCCACATTACAGCTGTGAAATTACGGCACTGTACAGCTCTCATTTGGAAATTTGAGCCGGACAACTCGCTCTCCACTTCTGAGAAATCATTTCTGTAAACGGATGCTGAGCAGCAATAAAAGCTCAACCAATTACGGCACCAGAGTGGAGAAGCAGGTGAGGAACATAATTATTAGTCCTCAATTATTTTTAAAAACACATTCAAAACAGGAGGTCTTTTTTTCTTACTCAGCGTGTCTGCATCAGAGGTCAGGTAGATAAAAACTTGCAATCTGTAACACAGTATTTCAGAGCTAAGAACAATAAGGCCCAAACAATGTCTTAATCAGTGTGTTGAGTAGGGAGAGTTATAATTACCTGCTGCTACATTAAGGGTCAGCTGTTGCTCTCTTCGCCTGTTGATTAATGTTCCTGAACTGAGTCCCTGCCCACCAATTTATTTGTTTTTCCCCCCACAAACTCTAGACTGCTGGTGAGGAATTAATTTGGCTGATTAGCTGTACAAACTCTCCATAGTTAGAAACGTTAAAGTGTTACATTGACAGAAAAACTTGCTTGCATAGAGATAATTGTTAAACTGTTATTTATGGAAAGAGAAGTGGCCAAAATGTAATGTCCATTCTGCAATTAGGATAAGTCAAACAAATCATACATATCTTCCATATATCCCATCTAAGAAGTTTGCAAAACTGCTCTCTGTAACTCTGTAAAAGGAATTAAAAGCAAAGGCCGAAACAGAATGTTTTCATTCATTTATTTTCTTTAAACTAATCTATCCATAATTACATTATCATTGTATATTTTGAGGCTACAGTAATCACGTAGCATAAAAGGCAAGGCAAGTTTATTTGTAGAGCGCAATTCGTACCCAAGGCAATTCAAAGTGCTTCAAAAGTGAAATCTTATCATTAAAGGCCAAATTTAACCTTAGTTAACAATAAATGATGAATTAAAAGTGCATTTTGGCCTCCAACATACCATAATTTGACTTTTAACAGCATTTAAATTCTTTAGGAAGATATCTGAGAACAAATTGAAAATCCTTTTAAAATAAAGTTAAAGAAAATCCTTTTATTAGAAGCTTATTGACATTTAGAACAGATTAATACGACTTATGAAGCATTTTTAACTAATTAGCTTTTAAATCTTGTAATTTGAAAATTACGTAACAGTTAGTGAGAGCTTAGGCTACTATTTAGGTTAAAGAGATGATTAAAAGTTAAATATGACACCAGTTTTAGAACATTTTGGAAGTGCCGCTTTGTGTTTATCTGGAAGAGAAACTCATTCTGCCAAGGAAGTTTGAAGTAATACTTAGAGTAATACACATTTTCCATTAATAGTTGTCATATCTCTTTTTATGAGGAAATCCTCATCTTGATTAGGTAGAGGCACAAAGTTCATCAGAGTCTATTGGAACCTTTTTTCCTTCATTTCTGTCATAATTGCAGCATGGTGTTTCAGTGGGAGATGCTCATAATAAATGGGGCCAAAGTTTGACGTCATGAGGTAAATGTTTGACTTCGTTGACGTCAGCTTGCTACTGATCCCTCCACACGATCATCAGCTTGGAGCAAATGAACCTGAGATGGATTAACTGTAAATGAAATGTTAGAATCGAGAAAAATGTCTGTGGTGCAGCTTGTGATTGAAAAAACAATCCAGGTTTATGTCTCAAAGTAAGCAGGTAATGAACATAATATTTACCAGAGACATCCCTCTTTAATCTTTTTAGCTGCGTACTCTCAGGTCGAACATGGACAGATGGATTTGAGAGGTTGGCTTTTCCAATCAAGAGGGAGAAATTATCACCGCCTGCCGGACGGGAGGAGGTTAAAAAGGTTGCTCAGGAATATAATGAGTTTTTTTCTGCCCTTTTTCTAGTTCTTGAAAAGTACAAATATTGAAGCATGAGTAGAGGAGTAATATTTATTTTTTGTGTTTTTCTTACTGTTCATACTGACTGATGTATCCAGGTCTGCCATCTCTACAGGTCTTTGGGTAGATATATATGACCCCGGTTACTGCACAGCCTTTTTAAGGAAATTACACTGGTCTCCTCTCTTTGAATCGGTTTGATTGTGAGAAGAATCAGTGTCTCCCGAAGCTCACTGCCATTACCACATGCTTTTGGCATAAAGAACTAAACTACTGCAGCTGTCCATGCACAGTTCAGCATGCATCTTATTGTGCTTCAGGGGTTTCAAAGTATTGCACAGTTGTGCTTTGCTTTGAATGAGGAAGTGACTGCTTGGCTGGAGATGTCAGCTGATTTACAGAGAGCACACTTTCAGTCTCTGATGCACACAGAGTACCCACACAATGGAGTTAGTCTATCTGGCTTAAACTAAATCCTTCTCATTCTGGAACTCCCTCCATTCCATCTCAACCCCCCATGCCCCTTCACCTCAGTAGCACACACACACACACACACACCACTTGTCTGCACACTCACACACATCAAATGCTTTTTAACTTTTCTGAATACCGAAGCGCAACAACCACCCTCCCAATCTCCCTCTCCTCCCATTTCTCTCTCATGCTGATGCGCTGGGTGGGATTATGCGTGAAGTCATGTGTGCCGTGCCGTCCCCCCGCTGTGCTGGGCTGCGCAGGGCTGCGCCGTGCGCTGCTGGCCCATGTCTGCATGGCTGACTGTATTAAACATAAGCTGCTTTACTTGATAGGGCTCTATCCAGCTTTAATTACCACAAACTCACAAAGTCTGCGGACAGCATTCCTCGCTCATGCCACTCTGCAGAACACGCAAAGCAAAAGCCGCTCATCAGCCCCCCTGTGAACAAAAGGATGAGAGGAAGGAGGGCCATGATGCAATAACAATTCTGTTGATTAAAGGACGTATGCATTTGACATTTACCATCAATGCAAATAGCTGCTAACTATAATGGTTACAATGATGATGATGATGATGATGATGATGATGATGATGATGATGATAACAGGACATAACTCATTATCACTGTCATTGTCATGATGCTGCCTGAAGGTAAGGGCAACCTGGATTTGTTCGGTTCAGCTGCGGTGCAAACACTAACACTAATGCCATATCGTGTGAACAGCCCATTAGAGTTGAAATTGAAAGTAATCACACAACTACCCACCATCATATAGGATCAGAAAACTAAACGGGGATTTAAGAAGAGTCTAACAAGCTTTCAGAGTGAGTTTGGTCAAACTGACTGCCAGGCCCTGATCCACAATCCCAGTTCCCAAAACAATTGAGATGCAATCAAAAGTTAACACAACAGAAGAATTCATCGATTTGCAAATCTTATAAATACAGTGTATACATTCTCACATACATTATTCAAAGTAAGGTGTATAATTACTGTGGCTGATTGTTTGCAGGTTGAATTTTGGTAGAATTGTTCCTGTTACTGACCTCCGCTAATGCCTCCAACAGATGATACCGCTTTGAGCCCACTGTTGAGGAGATTCCACTGATAATGATGACAGGTTTCCATGTTACACATGTTGTGAATTCAGAGAGAAGTTGTAACATCTCATAACACTGCTTTTTTCATGAAAGAACTTATTCTAGTCAGCCTTCGTGGTATTACTTTTTAAGGTACTTCCACTCTGGCTTTATGTTTGAGACATGATTGCTCCAGCTAGAGTCAAAAAACCTTTTTTAAAGTTAAATGCTGCTAGGGTTATTACTATAAACAGTCGCCACTTGTTGAATAATGGTTTTGGTTTTGACAATTAAGAAATAGGAGTGCCTGCAGTTTTACCAGGTGATTGTGAACTAATAGGCTGCATTAAATATGTTACAGGGGCAGGAAAATTGTTAAGAGAGTTTGATGATTCAGACAGCCAAAAAAAAAGGGAAGGAGTTTATTCTGGTTAGTAACAACAGCATATCTAGTTTTTGTTTGTTGTTTTGTATGTTGTTATGTCATAGAAAGTCGCTTTGACATTCCACTGCATTTAAATTGTACCTCTGACAAGATGACCATCTTGACTACTAACAATCACTACTCAAAGAGGACTTTAGGATGCCACAACACTGTTCCTTTTATCAATTTTCCTAAAGCTCTTTCTCAGAGTTAGTTTAATGGCTCACACTGAAGGAGGAAAGGCTTAATGGAAGCGAGTAGAAACAGCCATGAATAGAAAGCTGAGCTCCCATAAACTCATCCAGTTGTTATGGGTCTCATCACAGCTCATTGACTGAGTTATGGTCAGTGCTAAAATAGCTTTTGTGTTGTGGCTGTGATATCCCCTCACTGAATGCCCAAAGAAAGAAGACTTAGAGCGAGAGAAAACAATACACTCCTATTTAGGCAGCTGAAAAAAGAAAACAAGACGGGAGTCTCAGTTTGTGTCTGAAGTTGCCGCGGTAGTCTGGCAGCCACCTGGGACAAACCTGGCTGCCAGACGTTGAAGAAAATCCTCTCTCTCCACTTGTATCTCATGCCTCGCGTTGCCTTTTTCTATTTCACTGAAATCTATATCAATTTGTTATTGCTTGTATTGTTTTGGACTCTTTGGTAGATGTTTGCTGGAGGAATAACACGTAAATATTTTACAACTCGTGGGAAAAATCTAAATAGATAAACAGACTTGTGTGCGGTGCTTTGCTCAAGTATACAAGGGGTGAGAATCTGTAGCTCACACCGTTATCTATTACACAGCAGTCACTGAGGTCACTTGAACTCACTCTCCAGGTTTTGAATGTTCTGTGTCCCTTCATGCGCAACTTAAGATGCGTCTGCTTTTCAAGGCTATTGCCTTAATTTGGCTTCATGCAGAGGACTGCAGGGCAATGAGAGTGTTTGTGCTGTTTGATGTAACAAGCTGACCTAATTACCTTCTAACAAGTTACACTGAAGCACAGCTGGGTACCAACGTCTACTCCAGTTTCATCAGTCCTGGTTACTCTACTCCAAGGCTGTACTGTGGTAGGCTGCTGTCTGGCTGCCTTTTAAGTCTCCATGATGTTAGATTAAATTCTCATGTGTTCTTTTTTTGATTTTTAATATCTTTTGTGCATGTGTGACGGACACATCTAAGACAAGTAAAATTGCTGGGTAAACATAATGGTATTCCAGGTTTTGCCAGTTCTGGAAACAAGTTGTTGATGATCCCTCTGCATTTGGGGAGCATCTCTGGATTCCTTTTTATGTACTATAACCTGCACCTTCAAAGCGTTTTGTTTATACTTATTTCCAGCCACAAATTGGGGAGAAGTTTCCCCGATGCCCTTCTGCCAGAGAGCACTTGAGCTCATTAAAAAGAGCAACAGAATTCCCATGAGGAGGAAATCATTGAAAGTAAAACAACATTTACCCACTGACTGGGGTTCAACTCCTGTTTGAAAACAAAGGATTCTTTGGTTCACTGGAAACTGGGTTCAATTTGAAACGTTTTAGAAATCCTTCCATCCAAAAAAATCTGGTTATTAATGTGAATGGGTCAATGCTAATTTTTACTATACCTAAGTAATTATGTTGCCTAAATCAAGCCAGGGGTAGATGCATGTGAACCTCACACGCCTAAATGAAATATTACAAAAAAAGCTCTTAAAAACGTATCATTGCAGCAAATTTTCCAGCTTGTTTTTAGTTCAGAAACATGAGATGACAGTTCAGAAAGAACTGGATCAATACGCTTTTTTTTTTTACACTTTCTTCTCAGAGGTTCAATAGTTTAATGGTGTAAATGGGGATATCTTTTATGGTACAACATCTATCTCAATGTTTTATACATAGGCATGAATAATAGAGTATTTAGGGGAGTTTCACCAGCAAAGATCCCAGGACATAAATTACAAATACATGAGGAGTGGAGTTCATGAGCTGACCACATTTCTCTACCAATAATCTTGTTAGAACAGAATGAAATTTTTTTCTTGTCACGTCTAAGTTATTCATAAGCCTAATAGCAAAGTATCATTCTGTTCAGATGGATGACTCCAAAGCTTTATTCTTTATTTCTCCATAATTTTCATCTATCATCCTTTCCTTCCTCCTCTTTGTCATTTGCTGCTGAAGGTTTTATCTTTTTGCCAGTCTGAGAAATCTCCCAGTTGTTGAAAGAAGTTCCTTACATACAGTTTGCAGTCCAATACCGCAAGAGTGTAAGCAAATCAACTCAATAGCATAAGAATGCACAGGCCCAACACACACTCACACAGGTCTCTGGAGTATGACGCTCAGGGCAGTGGAGCTCATCCCACTTTTTTCCTCCATGAGCTCTCTCATTCCTCTTCTCCTTTGGGATTTCCTGACCCTGTCATTCCTTCAACGCCTCGCTCCACCTCTCAGTCAGGGTGCTCCATTTCTCTATTTTCATCCTGTATTCTCCTCTTTCCACCTTTTCTTTCACAATCCATCCAAAGAAAGGCGTCCTTCCTACTCTATGCCATTTACATCTTTTCTCCTCCATTCGACTCGACCACCACCTCTTCTCTCCCCAGTGGGGTTTATTTTTTGATAAACTGCCACCCCATGATTGTTTGCATCCTGCTTTCCAGTGCCTCATCCTCATCACCTTCAGACAATAAAGAAATCCAATATGAATTGCTGTCATTATTGCAAGGGCAGTGTTAGGGAGAATGAAAGAGAGCAGGAGAAATGTGAAGAGATAAACAGACAAGAAAGGAAAAAGAAAAAAGGAAAAAAGAAAGAGAAGGGAGGTGGAAAGGATAAAATCTATATTCACTCCCTCTAACGTGCCCGTGATAACCACTGAGGCAAGCTTCTCTTTTCAAAGCATTCTAAATGAGGGCACAACTAAAAGCCCTCAGAGCCTCTCAGCCAGGGCTTGCCACCAGAAGCCTGTCAATACAGCAAAGCCACAGGCTCCAGCAGAGTACAATAAAAACACATGCACACGTATGTGCACACCCCAAGGCCAAGTACAAATCTGACATACAGTTTCTGTATTATCTCGTCTATCACAGCATGTGTGTATCCAGTGTGCATCCAGCATTGATCCCTCAATTACTGGAGTTTAGAAAAAAAACAAGAGCATTTAGAGGGTACTCTGCTCCTGAAACTACAGACAGACATGAGGGAAATAGGCCACATGAGATGATGGAGCTACGGCGGGACAAGACCACAGTGGGACACTCATGCATTAATATACGCTGAGAATAAGAAATATGATCAAAAAGGAGAAACAGTTCTTTGTTGGGTTGTCCTTAACAAAGTGATGCTCTTCTATTCCTGCTTCAGCAGACACAGAGAGCAAAACCACCAATCATGGTGCTACTATGAAACTATCATGACATGGCCCAGTCCTTTTTTTAAGTTTAATGCTCCATCTCTCAAATTTCTTGAAATTCAGCATGATATTTTTTGCCAGACAGACGAACAAACGGCAGTGATCATATCATTCTGCCGAACTGCCACGACCTTGACTTACCAATGATAAAAAACACTTTTATAGCAGATTATTGAGTTCTGCTTCAGTCTTGTGTTCTTTTTATCTAAGCTCATTAATACTGAAAGAGGAAGAGAGCCTGCCAACATGGCTACAGCGCAAGCATGAGCAAAGTCAGGGGGAGAATTATGACTTCTAGAAAAATGCCTTGTCTTAGCAGTTTGCTTTTATTTGTTTGCGTGTTCATCGATTCATCATACAGCTTGTCGATTAGAATGTAACCTGGATGAAAATACATGACTGATGACAGAAGCTCAGCATTCACATCGTAATGGTGCAATAACGGACATGGTTTGCATTCAGGACATGCTAATAGGAAGGTATTCATTTATGAAGATGTTGCCATACAAAGACCTTTAAAAGGTAACACAATCCCTGATGACCTTCACAAGACTGTGAAATACGCAGCAAAAAACAGCAATTTCACAATTGAGGATCAAAAATTGAAAAGATACTTTCTGGACTCCAAAATTGCCTGCCTAAATCTGCCTTTTAAAATCGTGACACGCCTACATTTTGCATGATGTGGAACACAGTGTTAGATGTTAGTAAGTATGTTTGAAGTTGAAGAAGCACAATATTTGGCTTAAATATGAATAAATACTTGGTTACAGTTGGCATATGAAAAACAGACAATGTTAAACTTTACCATCTCACAATTTCTGCCTGTTCATGATCGCGCAACACACACTCACAACAAATGTATATTAGAGAAATGCACTGCAGATAGAGCTGATATCAGAAGGAGTAAATGTTGATTGAGAACAGGTTGGTTTCATTTCATCCTCAAATAACTTCTCTTCTGATTTTACTCTTTTCTTACCACTCAAAGTCATTGATCAAAGGATCATATTCTTCAGTAAATGAATGACCAAGCATACTGTTTGAGTCATATGTGTTTGATCGAGTTCTCTTGATCTACTTTCTAACCTTTTAAACATCACTGTATATGTAACATCACAATATGTAGATTCATTACAGCTACAAGCTGTAGGTGAGCATTTAGTTAAAACATGTCTGCATATAACATAAATCTAATGACTGATGATGGTACATTTATGATGCCTTGAATTGGGCTCTTCTCACCATGAGTTCAAGGTTAATTGTCAGAGCAGGAACATATTCTTCCTTTCTTTGATAATCCTGCATAATAAATTAATGTTTTGGCAGCGGTTCTGGAGATGCACATGGGCATGATTTATTCAGGGCGGTGATGAGCTGCATTTTAAGATATGTTAATGTGTTGTTAATATTATTGCTAATAACCACGTTGGCTGAGTGAATTACAGATGAACCGCAGTCATAGATGACCATGCTGAAGGCAATATTGCACAGCCCGCACACCTAAACCAACACGCTGTTGTGTTCACTGGGGAGTTAAGCTGATCAATAAGTAAACCATGAACCTGCTCGAGGGCTGCCGTTTCTTTACTATTGGCATTACACTGAGAATATCTTGTAACAGTGCCAGTGCCTGTAAGGTGCAGATGCCTGCTGTGGTATACCTTTAAAAGCAATATTGTGACAGGGCAGCTGTAGCATGGGTCACTGGTTGTGCATTGCTGCTTCGATCTACAACAGATGGGCCCAGCAGCGATTCTGGAAATCCCCTGGTATCCCCACAAAAAGAAAGAAAAAAGAAAAGAAAAAGAGCTCTCTGCTTCCATTTTACATTGAGGAACTGTGTTTATTTAAATAACTTCTCAAAACCCATTATCTAATGACATGATTCAATGAGTCACTCTCCCCTGATACTGCTGAGGGGGAAACATTGGCTTTTTGGCAGTGAGCAACCCGAATGCAGTGGGAAGAGGAGTTTCAAATGAATTTCAGAAGAACAGAATATTGGAATGATTAGAGCGTCTCAAATCTGCTTCTCTTCAGGGAGTTGAATGGGACTCTGCGAGATTTGCCTCCACACACAAACTGCTGAGGCTTTTCTCAACATGAAAGTTGAGTGATTTTCATAGGAAACTACAGAGCTCCATTGTTGAGTACGACTTTTTTACATAAATTCATCATGCTCAATTGTCCCCGACCAAATCCGGTTGGAAGTTACCTTGAATTCATCAGAGAGAGGTTTGACACGACCCTCTTGGGATCTATAAACAAGCAGATGTGTCTGAGGAAGGATCTAATGTCAAAACAAGGTTTATACATTGGCGTTTGTGTGACTACTATTTGATTCTGGTGCTGGTTAAACAGTGTGTACGAACATGTCTGTTTGCATTCATGAGCAAAGTGCCATTTGTGCTGAAGGGAAACAAAAAGCTTATTGAGAACTACAGAAGAAATAAAAGAAAGTGGACTGAGTGATTACAAAAATAAAATTTAATATTTCTGATCAGCTGGATTCTTATGCAGGTCAGAATGATTTTGGCTGGTAAGTAACAAAAGAGAGTATCTGTCATATTTTGATGAGCTGAGGCTTTTATGAAGCTGGTGTCACTTAATGCAAGACAACTGTCACCTGGTGTGTACAGCTCACAGTGATGTACGGACCAAAAAAACATAGATTTAAAGAAAAGAAAAGAAATAAATAGATAAATGTTGTTTTTTTTTTACAATGAATAAGTTTGAACACCAAGTTTCCATCTGCTGAACCCTGAGCTACTGAATGGGCACAAACTGCCATGTTCTAGCAGCCATTAGGTCCAACAATTGCTCTGCAGAGTCACATAACAGCACAGAATGTGAGGCCATTTTATTTGACTATTCACCCTATGGTCCTTTCACAGTCTGTTAATGATGAGGCCCATAATCAGAGCTGAAAATGATGTGCTTTCACATGAATATGTGTGAGCTCGGATATTTTCTTATAACGTTTTATATAACATTTGAAAAGAGAAAGACAGACTCAGTTTGTGCTGTCTTCTCTCCTTAAATCTTTGACATTTCAAAGTACTGGATAACTCAAAAAATGTCTCATTTTTTTCTTTTCATTCATGTCTCCTCAACCCCCTCATGCAGAAAATGGATATTTAAGGCGATTTTTCCCCCCCCTTTTTCTTTCTTTCTGCTCAGTTCAGCTGGGGGCAAGATTGAAAAATCCATGTAAGAATTAAACTGAGAATCCATCAAGTCCAAAGTGTTGTGTGGACATGGCACCTTGATCTCCCAAGAACAAAACCACAACCACAAGTTCTCAGATTAGTCATTTTCCACCGGGGCAGCACATGTTTCAATCAATGAAAATGTCATCAGGGACAAACCTATTTTCCTCAGCTATGTTGTTGATAAATATTGTTCAATCCTACACTGTCAATCCCTCCCTACTGCCAAATTGAGGCCACACATCCCCTAACACCACTCTAACACCCTCCACACATGGATACACACACAAATCCCATTGTAGATTTCATCTGGAGTGAAACACAGAAATCCTACTAGATGGAAGTGACTGTTTACGTCAAATATGGATTTTTCAAAGTTTTGAAATCTGAACTCCCATCAATCTTATCAGCTCTGCTTTTGGGAAACACAGCCAAATTGTCTCATGTCAAACCACACAAAATCAACAACATAACACTCACACAAAGGTGTCCAATGGAAAATGACAGGAATGGATATAGAAAGTGACCGAAATATGGTCTATAATTCATAGCTACCTCCATATGGCAAGCTATCTTATAATAACTGTGGTTGAGTTTCTCCTCCCACCACCGTGTTCAGAGGAGCAGGTGGCATTTTAGCGAATGATTTCAGGCCTCTGAAACATACAAACAGCTTGACATTTGGCGGTGAATAAAAACAGACTCCTGGTACATCGCAGTAACTCTCACTAAAGTAACACATGATTAGGGTTTACTGATGAATAGAAGGAAGGTGCTGCAGGTAATGGAAGCGGTATAATGGAAGCCTGTTTTTCACAGTTGTTTGGTCAACAATTGTGGACTTGCATCTGTTGACTTCTACAGACTTCAACTGTCTGATAACAAGAACTTTCTCTCCAAAAATGGCTTTCTTTTTAGCATCTAATCAAAATGTAGACTCTTCCCCATCAAGTGTTGCTGAGAGATCAGATAAAGTTTAGCCTGTCAGTCAAATTAGTGCCAAAAGAAGTGAGTCTTCAGTGTCAGTTTTGTTGGAAAAGAGGTCATTTGGGGAGCTTCTAACCATTCTTTCTGTGCTTGCGAGAGACTGAGCAATTCTGATTCAGACTGCTGTGCATAACAACATGCATCGATTGTTCTTGTAACACGAATGCAGGGCTTCAGCTGAAGCAAACTGTGTGTAACTATCACACTGATGACGTTTCTGAATTGGAGCAGTGAAAATGTGAGTGAAGGCAAAAGAGGGACCTCAAGTGAGAAGGTGAAAGAGAGGAAGGCATGGAGCAGTGTGCATTCACAATGCATCATTTCCCATGTGTGCATTAATGTTTGCGTGCATGTGGCAATCTGGCAGGCGGCCATCACTGGGAGAGAATCTTTTCAAAGATGTGTGTGAATACAGAGGGCAGTTGTTATCGGAGGATCTGTCTCTCTGTTCTCTTCATCTGAGGGTCCATACAGACCTCCACAGGCACCCGCTCTGCAGCGTGGGTTGGCAAGACATTCAGTCCCACCACACTGGGATTCTCTTCCTGTCAAACCACTGGGTGTCTGGGCTTTTCACACCATGTGTCCAAATCCAAGCCAAGAGGAAGAATAGAAGGAGGTCAGAGGGGTGTGTAGACTGAGGAAATTGCATCAGTATAATGGATGTAGGGCTGAACAAAACATTAGGGCTTTTAGGAAGGAACAGGGGAGGTAGTAAATTGGTCAGTCCATCATTGTCTGGTCTTTTTTACAACAATTTATTTGTTTTCTTTTTTTTTCTATGTGTATAGGGAAAGAACACAAATTTGCACATATTCAGAAGATCCCAATTACAACATCAGTTGTTGTTGCTTTAATTACAGCCAAGGGAATGACTTATGTGGCCTCCGTTCAAAGAGAGCCAAAATAGTACAGTAGCACCAGTTTTTTTTGTTACAAGACTTTTACATTTAACAGCTGCACACTGAATGACGGGAGCAGATAAAGAATAGTTGTAGTGGAGCATTGAGATATTCGATTTGTGCTTTTTCAGTAAAAGGAATAAAAAAAAGAGGCCCTTGACAAACAAAGTGTCGTTCACTTCCCTGCCACTTTTGTCTTGCTTGTCTACAATTTCATAAAGAGAGGAAGCTGAGGGTTTTTTGATCTAGTGCTTTAGTTTGTTGTTGAGGCAAATTTTATTAATTTGAAACTAAACACTTGTATTATTGTTACTTGTGCATTCATTTAAAAAACGGATTTAAAAACGGTTTAATGATGTAGTTTGATGAAACAGGGCTGATTAAATCCAGAGAATTTGAAGACCTGCTATTACAAATGCTGTGAGTGATAATCTAAATAATACATGATTGTCAGTTGACTAAATGTTGATTTATTAATTTGAGCTGTAGTTTAATGAAATGTTGAAATGTTTAAACTATAACAACAATATCTTTTGTCTGTCAATTACATCAAATAAAATGTTTGGTTTGGTGTTTCTGTCCAAGTTTTGTTCATTTTCTTGTTTCTGTCAGTTGTTGTCTTTGTTGAAGTTTTAGTCTTGGTTTTCTTGTAAGCTTTTGTGAACATCCTGGGATGATTTGCCTCCCTTACTTGTGATTGTCAGCTGTGTCTTGATTGTTTCCAGCTTGGTATCATGAGCTTCTGTCTGTGTAAATATAGTCCAGTCTCCCCCCTTTCCTGTGTTAGTCTGTCTGTTTAACAAACCAATGTGATTCTGTGTTCTGCTCCTGCCCAGGCTGATGTTGTTATTCCCCTGATTCATGTTTGGATTTTCTGTTGTTGGACTTTTTAATATAACCTGGCTTGGTTTTGCAGTCCCTTCTATTTCCAGTAAGTTTCATTATAATTTCTTTCTTCTGTGTCACAAAAACATGTCTACCAAATCCCTCTGAAAAACACTGGGGGCAAAGAGGAAAATATATAAAGAAAACTTAAGTAAAATAGGCTCATTACCACAACTACTGCCTGTAACATGTCAGCAAAAACATTCCTTCCATTTTTACATCTTATAACCTTTTATCTAATAATTTACTTCATGTCCCATGTCAAGCCTCTGTGCATGCTGTTTGGCCTTGAAGCTTTAGATTTTTTTCTATACCATTGATAACTAGTTAACATGATGAATATTCTAAAACAAAGAAGAAGGAAAAGCTTTGTTGAATGGGCATTAATTTAATTTATTCTAACAAATCTCCTTCACCACCACAATATGAGGTTCAGGCTTATTCAATTGAATCTTTTTGAATCACAGAGCCATTTTTGATCATAAACAGAAAGTCAAAGCACATGGTACGCTACATATAAGCCTCCAGTATAGTTAATCTATGATTCAGTTCAAACAGTCTCCAAAGAGACTTTTATAATGGAACAAAACTACACTTCCTTACACTTACCCTTACTTATTCTTTCAGTGTTTGCCATCTATTCTTCTTCAGTGGCTCAGTCAGATAAAGATAAAGCAAACACTTTTCTGGTCGCGTGTTGCTTGTCTGTCGGTCAGGTATGTTTGCAAATATGTCAAAATACCAGATGTGACCAGTTTTGATTGAGAATTTATATGATTAAATTGTTTTCAATGTACTACTCTGAAATTAGGAAGTCGAGTGACAGAAAGCACCACATAACAGCTCCCTATGGTAGCAGATTCGGAATATTACCAATAGCGGACACACGGTTATCTAATTTATAAGCTTGCAAGCAAGTTGGCTTAGCAGGCCACAGTTGCTCCATTTGGCCAGGTTTTTAATGAAGAGACACGCCAGAAGGGTTATAGTGTTCTTGGTGTAGCTGAAAAGTGGTTGAAACTTTTCCATGTTCCTGTCATTATGTTAGCCCTGTGAGCTTGCTTAGAAAATTACTGTGGAGTTTGTTTTTTTTCCCCTTTTAATTACGATTCAGATCCTGTGTGGGAATGACGAGTTGGATAGTAGTATGTCTAAGAGCAAGTATGATTTGCTCCATCATAGACAAAATGTAAATAAAACACAAATATTGTTGTGCAAATTCAATAAAGATAAATAAAGATACTAAGAGATTTTGAGACCAAATGGGGTAATCCCTAGCTGATAGCTGATGGCACCAGATGGCAGTATCCTAAACCTACTCACAGTGCTGTGACTGTGTGTCAATAATTACACAACACATGATGTTAGTGTCACTGCTAATAGCAAAAGAAAAGAAAAAAAGAATTATAGACCTAACAATACAATCGATCTGATTTGATGCATTTAAAGCTCCATCTCAACACATCAAAAAGGTTGCCATTGTTAAATAATGTGCAACTACACATAGCGACTTTTACATTCATAAATACAACCAGTCAGGTCATCCAGTCGTGCTGGCAGAAAATCGCT
The DNA here is from genome assembly GCF_036924035.1 of Leuresthes tenuis. Lineage (NCBI taxonomy): Eukaryota > Metazoa > Chordata > Actinopteri > Atheriniformes > Atherinopsidae > Leuresthes > Leuresthes tenuis. The sequence goes on from NW_027325369.1 coordinate 20,168,115, forward strand.
TGTTGGGAAGGTACTTTCTAGGATGTTGTTGTTGGTCGTATTTAAGTGTATGAACCAATGACCTACATATACGAGCATACAATTGAAGGACTTGTTGAGAAGGGAGATATTTAGCCCCAATCACGATCATTTTCTTACCCTAAACATGTCATGTTATTGTCTAAACCCACACAGGTTCCTGTATTACAAAACAGGATTTTGTCTCTCGATGAGGAAACTTCAGGCTCAGCTGTGGATTTTCAGTACCATGAAGCTGGTTCACTTCTTCCCATGTTGTTCCCATGGCAACTTATAGTGGAAACCTAACCCCCTGCAGAGCCGGTTAGGTTTTTAAGATAAGAGATCAACACATGTAAAAGCATCACCTCTTGACCCATCAATTTTCTTGGAAAATGAAAAAAATGAAAGACATTAGTGTGTTGACAGTGACAGTCTCTGTCTGAGAAGATAAAGAATACTTACCTTAAAACAGAGACTGATCACTCTTAAACAACATTTACATTCTAGGAAATAACATTTAATTTATCAAAATCATTACCAACCCTTAAATTATTTAACATAATCATTTAATATATAGTTATTTTCCAAAGTAACAAATTATCAAATTTGCCTATATGCAAAGAAAAATGCAGAAGTTCATGTTCATATGCTGTAAAAATACTACGCTAAATAAAAATCACTGGACAATGAAAACAGTGATACTGATCACATTGATTCATGTGTTTATATTGTTGGAAGTTTTTTAGTTTTTAGTTTTTTTCTTTTCTTATTTCTTTCCTACCTGATTGGGCTGCACCAGCTACGTTGCTTTTTATTCTGCCAGAAACATGTAACTCTGGACTTTGTGGCTTTTTAATCGTAATACTTGAGAATGAGATTAGCTCTGAAACGCTCGGGCGAGTCATGTTTCCTCCTGCTGCTTGTCGGGCTGGTACTTTACAGGATGCCATTATGGGTCACATTAAAGGGGATGAACAAACGACCCATGTGCTCGTTTCAGTTGGAGTTCTTGTTGATGAGTCAGATCAGTCTGAATTCCCTTTTTGTTTAGTGGTTTTAAAAGTCTTGCAGAACATTGTTCTGGCACTAAAATAAACACTGAAAATAAATTCTACGTACATAACGATTAGTTTCAAAGCTGCATCGTTTCACAACCAATTTAGTGAATGAGGCCTTTCCTAGTCATGTTGACCCAAGGCTCTCATGGCCATTAAAAGTTAGAGCACTTTGATGCACAACACTGGCCAAGTCACATCTATGAATTAAACACTTTGTCCACTTTCCACAAGTTCAACAAACTGTAACTTCATTCACATTGCAGGCTGATGCTCAGAGTGCAGCAAATACCTGATCACCACATTCTGAAAGTCAGTGCCAGACTGTTGGTGAGAGAGACAGATTCCACCACTTAGATCTTCCTCTCTTCTCTAATGTAGGATGACCACGTCGCTGAGTGTGCAGAAGCTGACCGCAGGTGTTGATATAATATGACTGCAAGCTACCACATCGTGTCATATCAGTGCAAAGGAGCTTCTGCTCTCTGGGTGAAATACAAGCTTGTCAGCGGGATTGTCCTCCAAAATGCAGAATGGTGAAATACAACCATTCAGTGTGTTATGTGGTGCTGTGATGAGCCCAGCACAACACAGCAGGTGACAGTATGTCTTCAAAAAAGCCAACTCTCTGATTTAATTAAAGAAATGCCACGGTTAATATTCAGCTTGACATTCAAAGCTGTTTCCAAAGATATCTTCTTTTAAATGTGACAGCATCTCCTCAATACAATTACAATATATTTCTTCAGTAAAAGTGAGGACACATCAAAACTCAGTTAGCTCCTTCATTTTAGCCTAATCTCTTTACATTTCCATGCAGAAACTTTTACATTTTCAGTTTTTTTTTGTCTTCACTCCTCTATCTGTTGAGGCTTTTCTTACTCGGTGTGTGTAATGATGTGCACTCCTCCACTTCTCGCTTTGCTCCCACCCTTTTTTTTGACCATTCCTCCTCATTACATGTTCCTCTGGTTTTACAGACAGTTTGCAGTGCAATCATCTAACTAATCTGAACCCCCTGCTGCTTGAATGAGGTTCATCAGTGTTGTGCTGCATTGTTTCATAACATAATTCCTTAGGTTAAATCAACTGGCACATTGATCAAAGGATTTAATTGGACAAGAGCAGGAATTCTAATAAGTATCTTATTTTACAGAAGCAGAAATCTGTTATTAGATTTTACATCATCATTTGCCAAAAACTCTTGTATCCCATATGAAAGTCTGAATATGTAATGCAAGGATTTCTCAAAGAGATTACGGTTTTATAATTAAACATTAATTTGAAGTGTATCCCTGAGAATTTGGGGTGGGAGTAAACGGGTAAAAGTTAGTCTCAGAGAATATGAAACTGGATTGAGCTGGCAAGTGGAAGGTGTGAGATTTTCTTGTGCTGTTTTCTGCTTTTAGATCGTGTCAGCACTTTTCCCAGCTGGCTTTATTTAGGCACTTAGCGGCATCATTAGCGAGGGACTCGGACAGTGTGTGACCTTTTCACCTCCCAGCAATCACACACAGGCATTGTTTCAAACCCCTGTGGTATTCTATAGGTTCATTAGTAAGGGGATGTGACAGCACAGCCAATGGCTTTTTCCCAGCATGGCAATGCAAATTAATAAAAAAAACTCTCTCGAAAAGTAGGTTTCTGTGTTTATGGATAACTTTTACAAGTTCTCAGCTAATAACATGAGGAAAGAAAATTACTTCCTAGTGCCATTGTGGTTGGTCAGCCCACTACTTTTACCCTGATCAATATATGTTCTAACCTGGATTGCTGTGGAATTCTGGGTCACCAGCTTTGGTTTCCCAATTACTGGCGGTCTGAAAACTGTGTGTTTGACATTTGCGTTAAAAGCAAACTTGATGGATTTCCATAGAGTGTGCTACACTCATTCCTGCTACCTTTGAGATGAATAGTAAGTATATTGGTCATGTAATTTTTCCAATGCTGGATCAAAATACCTCCTGAAAATAATTTACAAGTAAAGAAGGCAACTGTTTTTTCTGTTTAGTGCTAATTCACTTATCTCAACATAAACTGGTTAATAAAGTAAACCATACACTTGCTTAGAATCAGCATATCAGGATTGTCTTTGTAAGAATATTAGTTTGCTGACATTAGCATTTAGAATCACATTATTGGGTAATAGTACCAGGGTGGTTCAAAACAGTTTATTACATTTATTTAGCCTTGCAATAAAAAAAAATTCTACTACTGGTTGTATATATTAGACCTCACAGAGAGGAATAGTTGACATGACAGGCTTCATAGACAAGCCTCAGGGCAGACATCAAAACTGTCAAAACGTCCTTTTTAAATTATTACACACAATTTATAGTGTCCCAGTTTGTACCTATTAACATCAATTAATGTATCACCTTGCAATCAAAGCAAACTAACACAACAGCACCACAGGTACCACCTCAGCTGCTTGTGTGGCTGTAGCATTGTCTCTATGCATTTCAGCAACATTAAGAATACTCTGAGCATGTGTCACATTCGCGCTCCCTAGATGGCAAAGCAAAGCAATACCATTGTGGTATTATGTTGTGTGAGTGATAATCCCTTCTCTACACAGGGTTGGCACTCTGCCTGGTGGTAAATTCCATGCCCTCCAGAAATAGCTAGATCAATTGATAGATTTTCAACATATACAGCTGTTTAACATCTAAACAGACTGCATAATATTTTGAATTGGTTAGCTGGTTTGTGCCTCTCTCTACTTTGATGATGGAACAAATATACGAACAAAGAAACTTCCTAGAACCCATACTGTGGATCGCAGCAATTCATTTACAAACAGAAAACTTTATAAAAGCTGTAAAGGCTTATTAAAAGTAAAGATAATGTTCAGAAATGCTCTTTTCATAGCATCATGTGTACTTTTGCAGAGTTTGCAGAGATGTCACCTGCTTATCTGTCACCTCTGTACGTGTAGTGATTGGTACAAACTCATTATTATGTAACACTAATAATGATATAATCATTAATCATCACTAATAATTATGTAATCATTATTATATTATACTTAGCTGCACCCTGGCTTTTTGAGTCATCAGATATGATGTTCAGTCCATTAGTTTGTGCATCTTCTGTCATCAGTGCAATAATGCAAATCTCTATCCACTGATTCAAGTGCAGGTTTCTGGGGTTTTTAGAGCATCACGGACAACTGTTTTTGAGATTTTTCTTTTTTTTAGATAATTGGTCCAGAAAGATCAAGAATTGTATTCATGAAGATAAAAAAAATCCTTTTAAAATGGAAGCTCCTTTGTTTAAAAACTTCAAGCTAACAGTCATAGCTGAAGAGGGATCTTAGAATAACTCTGACCAGGAAAAAGACAAAGGCATTTATATTAGTAAGGAGATATAATACAATATTTTGTATCACACACACAGACTCACACACATTTTTTTAACTATATTTTCTTCACATTTGATTTGATATTTCCTTTTGTGGTTAATGTACGTGATTCTAACAAATGAAATTGTCTCGAACATGCGGTAAGTGTATATCATGTTGTTTATAGAAAGTTGTGACAGACCTGAATCATCACAAGTGGTTAGCTGCATTTTTACAGTTGCACATTTTTTTTGCACTGAGCTGCAGATGTAGGCCCATCTCGAATCAAATCGATTGCAAGGAAACGCAGGCAACTACTTTGTTTTTAAGACTAGGTTCAAACTTTCCTTTTTTGAAAGGATTTTATTGAACCAATTGAACTTTTTGTGCAGTTCTTGTTTTGAGGTACTCTTTTTGGTCTTTTATATCTTACACACTTTATATGCTTTTTTGTTTTATTGCTGGTTTAATCAATATTCTACTGTTATCTGCAAATTGCTTGAGTGGCCATATTCTTTTTACACTCTCCTTGCTTGTGTGCTTTTAGATGCTTTATAAAGCAACGAGTTGCATTTTGCTTGAAAGAGTGCGAAATGCATAAAGCTTTTCTAAATCACTGATTAACAAACATGATCCATGTAATTAATCTGTTGCATTTTAATAACTCACTGTCATTCATTGTCTGGAGTACGCCTCTTCTCTCTCTGTCTTTCAGCCTTTTTTTTTTATCTGCTTAAGGAACCCCCAAGCTTTTTAAAAGTCTCCCTGCCTACTCATAACAGTCTAGGAGCTCTTTTAAGGGTTAAGATGCTTAATAAATAACTTGTATCTTAATAAGACCTAATGATTAGCATTAGGAGCAACTCCTTGAACAAAGATTTTCTATGAATCTGGCCCCTGGAACACTGAGGCCTGCCTTATCTGTTTGAGTCAGCTTTGCCAACAAGGCACAGGTTTTTTGAGGGGGTTCAGTGTTTGTATTCAGGACATTTGATCGCTTTCCACTACTTTTAGACGGACGTATAGAAACTTCCAGATAGTCAGGTAGACGAGACGTAAACAGCGTTTAGTGTATAAACAGGACTGATTGCTTAATTCAGCCGTTGTCTGGAACCACACAGAGATATGAAGTACAGTATATGGGGAGAAAGTCTGCATAACTGCAGGTGCTTTAATTAGAAGCTGAATTATGAAACAGAATGGATGAGCAAGCTTGGAGCAGTGGAAAGGGCTGGTGGCCAGACTGAGGGTGGAAAATGTTTCTTAATCATAGATTTGTGCCTTGAAGCATAGCAAGTTTTTAATGAATGATTGAAAACCAATCATCAATGGTGGTACATTAATACTGCAAGATGCTAGATGACCTTCTCCTTTGAAGTGAGAGAAAAATGACATTCCAGCTCAAAATTTTGATGGCTCACCCACTTATTACATGCAGCCCCCCCCCCCCCCCCCCCCCCCCATATATATATTTCAATTAAACTGCTCTAGTGAATTCTTCACTTACTTTCCTTAATCTCTCTTTTGGCTTGTGGCAAACGGTAATTGTGTGTTTTCTGCTATGCCATTTTCAATTTAATAGAAGTACATTTATGTTCACCTGTGTTATGAATTAAAATTGAGTTTTTTATGGGCAGAGGTGCATGCAGCCATGGCTGAGTACCTCTTGATTCAAACTCTCTGTACCTTGAAGGTGAGTAGTGCAGTGCCTGAACTCCATAAATTGAGTTGTGAGAGTTCTTCTTTTGGGTGTTGTTGAAGGTGAAGCTCTAAACGTGCCCTTGAGAAGGGACCTGGTGAATTATAGAGAAAGTTAGTGTGAGTAAGTCAGTTCACTCAGAGGGCTGTAATTTATTCTGCAGACATTAGACTCACTATGATGGCTTTTATCTCCATTAGGAAAGACAATATTATGGCCTATTATATGATTCATTGTATGAGAATCCAAAGTAAAACCCAGCCTTTTGATGCAGCCGCCCTAGTAATGCAATAAGCAAAACAACACAGTCATCCCACATATATTTCATGACATAACTATGACTAATGGCAGCTGACAGATCAAAAATCTTTCAGATTTTCTCAGCAAGGCCTTGTGCTTCTGGGCTTCAGATTCTGAGACATTAGAGACTTTAATGAGGACAGACCAGAGATCTGTGGACCGCGCAAGCAATCCTCTCACTTCTGCACAACATGAAAAGACACACAGAGAACCACCCATAAGGCATCCCCACATAAACGACGAAGCTTTTTTGTGCCTGTAACGCTTTTTTGGAACGACCCAGTATTCCCTTGGATTCAAGGCAATCTCTCACTTCAAAAGGCATTTTGTTTGTGCTGCCCCTAAAATAATTCCCTCATGCCACACAGCTTGTTAACACCCCTCCAGAAGCCTTTCTTTGGACATTTGGCATAGAAAGAGGCACAGATAGTTACGTGAAGTCTAATGAGTGCCTTGTGTTAGACTGACAGAGCCCATACTCAACTGACTTTCATATGTGTGAACGCACAAGTGCATAATTATTGTCTAAAATGAGTACATACATCTGTCAGTCTTCAGGCTTGGGCTGATAGCTTGCCATTTATGGTTGGTTAAGCAAGTCTGGTCACTTTGTTTATGCCTTTTCAACCTTGCTTTTGGTCAAATCAGCCCGTGGCTGACACGTTGCCACCCTCTGCTGTTTGGAGGCACAGACATGACTCAATCTTTTTGATCACTATTTTCTTGCATGACATATGTATTTAATTACATTAATGTATGGTGCAAAGCATTTTAGCTGTATGTAATTATGCAAAACCCAGTGACACCAAAGTACATTGCAACAGCAATTCAAAGCGGTTTATCAAGCTTGTAGGCATGGCAGTGAAGGAGGAGCACGCTTTTGTTTTGCAAAGTGCAGTTGATTAGCTTTGATCTGGTTTCATTGTAAAGCATCGTGCCAAAGAAATACCATCTACTTTTTCATTATGTCAGTAATTAACTACAGAAATAGATTATAGAGGCTTGGACCTTTTTCTTGTTTATATTTTTTTCACATGGTAAAAGTCTTTGAGGGCACATTATGTTAGCAAAGAATATTTACTTAGTGTCCTCTAAGATAGCTACACTGTCACCCATGCAGTAAGTGGCAGTCCTAAACAAATATAAGGATATACAAACATTTTGAGTAATGCAAGAGTCTAACTGAAAATAATGAATAAGTTGGACTTACTAGATGAACAGACATAACAGTTTCTCTGTATTTTGTTCCCTCACTAATTTCCCAAAATACTTCCTACATTAAAGCACTGCTCTTATCCAAAAATGGTAAATGCAAGGTTGTAGTTAAGCTATGGATTGGACCGGTCATCAGATCAATAAAGTACTTACACAAAGAACAATGCCTGGAAGAATGTGATGCTTCTGTAAGACTGAATAAACTGCTTTGAGAAAGGTGGAGATGACTGTGATTCTCCAAAAAAAGACCAGCATGGTAATATCAGACGCACTTTCTCTCATGCTGCTGTACAGTTTTAGTGCATCAGTTTAGAAAAAAATGCAACATCTAAATTCTTTTCTTAAACTATTTGAAGCAGTGGTGTAAGTTTGCTGTAATTTGTCTGCTGGCATTGGCATTGTTGATGGCCAGGCAATTTTATAGCTCCCATGAATCTCCAGTAAAATGGGTTTTTTTCTCTAGAAACTCTCTGTTTTGCAAGCGTTTCAAATTTTCCTGGCAACACATCTTGTAAGCTGTATTGATCCGTCATGAAAGATATTTTCCTGTCATGATCCAGGGATACATTTTTTTGTAAAGATAAAAAATCCCTCACAAATTCTGAGTGCAGCTGCTGTTTTTCTCTTTTGAGAAATCAAGAACAATAAGTCTTGAGTCCCTGCCAATAAATTGATCATATGTTGATACCTTCCTTTATTTCTTGCTTATTTTTTTATATTGTTTAATGCGTAATCCATTATCCTCTGCTGAAACTTCTGAGTCTTGGTCTCTGTGAAATAAATTGAACTTTTAACTAGGAATTTTGGTGGAGTGAACAAACTTGTGTTAATATGTTGCAGCTATAAAGCCACTTAAGGTATGTTTACAATATCATTAAGTAAAAAAATCATCCGACTTGAATAAACAGTTGTGTTCTGACCAGTATATATTATAGATGGCATACTCTGCTTTTACAATGTGTATTATCTTTAAGAAGCTCAGTCTGGGTAGGGGAATAAAGTGGATTTGTTGTGTGCTGAGATGCACAATAAAACAGGAGGAAAGGGATAAGAAAAGATGCCATGCATGAAGAAATAAGTAGAAGTACGGACACTGAGCAAAGGTAGGGCACAAATCATCAAGAAGTGGCACTGAAACTGCAGGAGCTTTGTGTAGACACAGCAGGAGGCTGGTGAAGGGAAAATCATGTCAGGGAATAACATGCTGTCACAAATCATATCGCCATCTCTCCGCTGAGATTGTTCTGCCATCCTCCTGTTCCACAGCCTTTACACACCCTGAGTTTTTTAACCTCCCTACGATGCAGCAGAGACATTTCTCTGTGTAGAAGTGCACTATTGTCACAAGCAAGTAACTGAGGTACCAGTGTGGGATCACGAGGTCAGGGCTGTGACTAGAAGTGGCAGAAGAGGATTAGTGGCCCAGTGAAGGGAGAGAGTGAATGCCCTGCAGTGGAGGGCCAGCTGGTCAACAGACCAGCCAGCCCAACTCCATCTGTCAGTCACCTGCTCGACCCGCTGGGAGGCCTGGTAATTCTCTCTGCCTCCCATAGCTTCCAGAGATTGTCATTTGGTGATTCAGCGTCATGCCATACTTTCTCTATGAGAGCTCTGAGAACACCTGAGTCTACCTGCTAACTTTGCAGATACACTGTGCCACGCACTTGCATTGGCTGAAAATGTTGACTGGCTGTAAGAAAGTATATTACAAACGGCTTCTTTTCAACTCACTGACTACTCCCTAAATAATGAACAGAAAAGTATTGGCTATTACATTGTATGACAGGATGTACATGAAAATGGAGCAGATCAGCATACACATCTGAATTTTGGACATTCAGAAAGAATACTGGACAGTGATGCGTTATGGTCTATATGGGGCTCTTCCTGACATAGCCAATAAACAGGTGAATTTGCCTGAAATCACACTGCAGGTATTTCTCTGCAGCACGCCTATGTGTAATCAGCAGCAGAATCACAGCCTATCCGTAAGTGTTTGTCTCTGGGTGCTGAGTGAATGATAATAGAGAACCTGATAAAGCTGCAGCACTTGAATTGCATACCTCATCTTGTTCCATTTAAATATTTTGTTTAGAAAACCTGCCCACTAGAATTCACACGGATACATTGACACCTACCTAAACTTTATTTGGAGACCAATCACACCCACCCATATGCCAACAGCGCTCCACTACAGCCTCGTCCACCAAGACAGCAGTGGGCCCCCCAAAGACCACTCAGAAAGGGCTCACAGTCCATGAAAGTGAAGTATCTGAGGTGTTCACATGACATCCAGTCTCCCAAGATTCAAATTTCATTGATCTGTGGAAGGCAAGCCCAAGCCCAAGACCCCACAGGGCCATAAGATCTGCTGTAAACCTCCCGGTACCTGTCCACACCTGCTGGTGTGTGTTTTAAAGCAGAAAAAGGTTCCATATAGGTGTCAAAAACAAGTCCTCACACATACAGAAACACAAACAAAGAGACACTAACTTGCCGTAGACTAATTGTAAAAGCTGAAGAACGAGTTTTGTAAAAAAAAAAAGGGAATATATTCTGTATTTAATGTTCATTTCAAACTAGTTTTTTTGTAGAATCTTTGGGGACCTCCCTGAAAATGTTATTCTCTCATTCCTTCAATCACCCCAGTTCTGTCACAGCCTCTTTGTATCTCATCCGTACCCGAGTCAGGTACCAAAAACAAAAGATGCTTCTCCCTCCCCATTTGAAACAGCGTTGCATTTTGTATTTACTGCTGAGTCCCTCTGACAGCTGTTGTGGGTTCCTGTCAGAAAGTGTTGTTTCGGTTTTTATTTTATTATTTCTTAGTCTCAGTCACCCTAACAAGGAGTGAATAAACAGAAGCTTGAGTAAAGGGGCAACAGGAGTGAAAATGCCTCAGCCCAGGAGAGTCGGCAGAAAACGGGCGCGGTAGGAAAGGTTAAACTTTATGACATGATCTTTTAAAGTCTTTTCTCCTTCGTTCGCTATACATGCACAAGTGTCGAGGGAAAATTATACAGCACACCAACCAAGAGTTGGGGTAGCAGTCTTCAACAGTGGCTCAGTCTCTTTCATGTTGCTGCCTTTGTGTTCAACACTGAAAGCCGCTGTCTCCCTCCCAACAATAACAGATGTCAAAATCCTGTTCTGCTAAAAGTTTATAACTGCTGTGTGCTTATTGCAGTCGTTCACACAGAAAGCCAATTGTGTTTGATTGACTGTGACTGTGATTGGCAGAAACTTGATTCCATTGTTTGGCCACTCATGTTATCACATATGAGAAGCCGGCTAGCTCGCGGCAGTAAAAAGCAAGAGGGATATTGGCTCCTGAGTAGCTGGCAACAAGCCTTTTTCAGACAAGCAATTCCAGGGGAGCAATTGTCTGGTTTAATTGCTCCAGAAAAGAAAGACAGAGAGGCGGTGAAACTAACAAGCTGTCTACAGAATCAGTAATTTACAGGCTCTATGATAAAAACTGATTTTTTTTTCCTCTCCCATAACTACGCTCCTCTCTCTCCCTATCTTGTTGTTCCAGTTATTGTAAAATATTCACTGGGTGGGTGAGTGGGCTGGTATAATTTGCAGATGGATTTGCACAGTGGGACAGACATACACTGATTTCACTCACTGATTCGATGGACCAGAGCTGTCTTCTTCCTCATCACCTGGTCCATTTTGAAACTTGCAAACACACAGCGATGAAGCTTTTCTGAGAATTCCCAATTTTCTAATATTGTTGTTCAAAAATAATCTCTTTATCTCAGTCTGCGCAGAATAAGGAGTGATGCAAACCATTCCATGTACTTTTTTTCATCTCAGTTTGCTGTTGCATCCGCCTCAGTCAGGTAGTTGCATGTCATTTTATTCATGTAATTTTTAAAATACTTTAATGTTGAGTGATTAATCCCTGTTACACTTTGTCGCAAACGCCTAACTATGTTGATATTCCTTCAATAAAAGTGGGCAGATTTATTTGTGAATGAATGGGAACAACCTTATAAATAATGGAGGACATACTTAACATATCAGTCTGTGGGTTCCTGGATCTCTATTATTGCAGCTGTCCTTTATTAGGACCTAACTGAAAAAGAGCAGACATGGAGAAAAGTGAGTAAAGCTATAGGACTAGCATGTAAGTTATAAAAATGTGTCTCTGTTACTGGATTGCAGATATCAGTTGTACTTTCCAAGGATCCAACTTTCAAGTGTTTGTTACCTCATTCCCTTAGCCAGTGTATTGATTTGTAGCTGGAGAAAGATAACTATTTTATTTTTTGGAGACGTATGACTGTACTCTGGTCTGTTATCCACTTACTGAAGAACTGTTTTCTTTTTTTTTTCCTCTTGCACTTTGCGTCCCTTTTTTTCCAAAAACATCTATTTGAATCCAGTACATCAAATGTATAACATTTTATTTAGTAGGGAATTAAGACAAGCAAATCATTTATTGAAAAGCACAGTGGCAGCAATCAATTAAAAAAAAAGTTAAATCAATTTCTGAAATACTGCCAATAGCTCTTAAAAATAATCTACATTATCTGCAGACAGAAAAACACCAGAGAGCTGACCAAATGTTGCACAAGCCTTTGACTCTGATAGATTTTTCCCATCTATTGTTGTTGTAAGATAGCTACCCTTTTACACAAAATCCTCGACTGTCTTTGACAAAAATCCGCAGTTGAGTTTTGACTCAAAAACAAATAAGTCCTAAAACAATAGGCTAACAGGTTAAGGGAAAATGTACAGTACTGAATCGATATGCCACAACATTCACACAGAGACTGAACGGTTAAACCAGAGTACATTTGTGCGCACAAATTAAGCTGAGCTGAGGGTAAGTGAGAATTAAGAGGCATAGGCTCCTCCACAAAAACAAAGTATGCTGTGTGTGTGTGTGTGTGAGAGAGAGAGAGTGAGGTTGTGAATCATTGGCCTATTCTTCTCCTTTCCACTGCAGCCTCCATCCATATTCATAACCTCCCAGAGCGATGGAGGGTGGGAGAGAATAGGGTAGGAAGCATTAAGCTTGTAAGTTAAAGGACGAAATAAGAAAAATTTGAGTTGTGTTTAATGTGTATATCAGTCATCAGGATATCTTTTTCTCTGATGCTACGACTGTAAACATGAATCTAAGTGTGAAGCAGAGGCTATAAACAAGGCAACTAATGACTCTGTTCTCATCATCAGTCTTCCAAATGCGCCATTTGTGGCGAACAAGAGTTTGACTTTGTGGACTCAGCAACAATATGCAGAGCAATTTAGCAGCGATGAGGACACATATTCCAGTTCATAACCATTAGCCCTGCAATCAGATTCAAATGGATGTAAATGTTCAAACAAATATGCAAAGAATGCATGGAGGGAGCTTCGGCTTATTATCAGAGGTGGCCTCAGATTCTCTTCTCTGAAACTAACTCTCTTTGACAGAAATCACTGAAGAATAGCTGTTCTAAAAAGTGAGATTGGCATCATAAAACAAAAACTGAAATTAGGCATTGACATGTGCCCATGGCAATGAACGTGCATGTGCTTTCTTTGTCGGGACATTTGTGTCTAAATTACTCTTGTCAAATATTCATTATTGGGCTGGTTTTGGGCTGAGTCATGCAGTTCTATGAAAATGATCGAGACGGCTTAGATTCAAATGTGTTTTCTAAGTATCAGTGAAGTGATGAAATACAATCCAGTGAGACCAGTACAAGGAGATCATAACTTTGTTCAACTAAACACCAGCAAATTCTCTAAGCAAGCTTTACACCACTTCATAGCTTCTTAAACAAGATAATGATCCTAAACACAACACAAAATCAATTATGGATTACTTCAAATGTCACAGGCTGGAGATTTTGCAAAGGTCCTGAATGTATCCAACGAAAACCTCCTTGAAAATCTGTGGCTAAACCCTAAAAGAGTGATGCAAAATGGGACAAGATTCTTTTCACACATTTTGCCTAAAAATTGTCTACAAGCTGTGATACTTTCTACAGAGAATGTAACTAAGTACTGACCATGCAGAATTCCCACATTTTTGATCTCAGGCTCTTTTCATTTTCAGTTTCACTTCATTTAGAAAGTTTCTAAATAAAAGACTCCTCCTGCGTAAAACCGTGAAGACGTGTCAACTTTAAGTTTATACTTTTTAAAAATCAGGTTATCTTTTACCTGCTGATATATTGCTGCTGTTTCCAGGGTCTTTGTGCTGCTGTGCCATTAGTATGAACCCCATTTCTCAATCTCAACATGAAGTTAGACTTGGGTTTAAGTTGGGGTTAAGGCATCAGTGCGCTCCAACTAAAAAGCTTGTTGGATAGATGAATAGAATCTGAAGCTTCTCTCTCCTGCCGTCGAAGTTTCAATGATTTTCTGGAGCCTGCAGTCCAACAAGTGCACCCACTTCTCACACATATACTCAAGCAGCTTAAATGTGAGAAAGAGACGCGCCGCTTCACTCTCTGTCAGTTTTTATGTGTTCATTATCAATGCTTTACAAGAGTGTAGCTCCAAAAAAGAATGCGGTTATCACCATACTTAAATACTAAAGTGTGGAAACCAACAGTTTAACTACAGATCACCAGCAAGAATAAACAGGTGTGTGTGTGGTGTGTACAACTGTGAAATAATGAAAAAAAAAACTCTCTTGCTTTCCGACCACCTCTGTTAATCAGATGCTTTTCACACATATCTGTCACACACACACACATTTCCATCAGAGTTATTTATAACTAATCTCCCATTTGTCCTAGCTCTTATTTCACAGTCTCTTCCTTCAAAAGAATTCTGTCATTACTGATCTTCAAGAAGCCAGACCTTTAAGTCAAAACACTGTGACAGGCTTGAAGTTAGCTTGGTATTGTTAGCTTGGTATTGTTAGCTTGGTCGAATGCTGTCCCATATGCTCATGGCACCTATCATTCAGTGTTGACTCTAACAATTCTTTTAAGTTTGATTGCAGCACTTATGGACATGCCATGATTCCTTGCTGCAGAGTGAACATTCAGCACATGCAGACGTTGTCTTTTACACACTTACCATATGAGTCTCAGGAGACCACTTGATGAATTGTATAATGTGTTTCTGTGTTCAAAGCATTTTACAGTGGACTTTCCTAAGCATTTTAAAGCAGAGCTGACTGTTTGATCATCCACTTGACACGCTGGTGGAGCTTTAGTGAGCTGGTGGAGCCCACACATGGACAGCAGTCGCAGAGTCACGATGTGAAGAGTCTGAAGTTAGTGACATTGACATTTTTCACCGATTTTGGTATATAATATAAAGTGGTAGTTTTGAAAATACAAAAAATAGTATATAGCCTTCTCTTTGGGATTCTGAGGTGATGCAGGTCGAAGGAGCAGGATAGTGATCTGGAAACAGTTCAGGCTGAATTCATAATGACTCAAAAATATTGCTCAAATTAAATTACAGTTTCAGTGCTGCTTATAATTACCTCTTAAAAAGCACTGAGGACAAATATAAACCCATGTCAACAAGAGGCCCTGCTAATTAGCAAACATCACATCTGACATTAAAAAGCAGTAACCAATCAATGAGGATGTTTATGAGACATTTCAACTGATGTAGAAAGTACACAGCGATTAACCAATAACTGCAACTCAGGCCTAAAGTATGTGGCCAGTTTTATGCCAACCTCAAAGTAAATTGTACATGTATGTAAATGCATCATTGTAGAATATGATAATGTCAACGCAACACCTTGCTGTTATGCCTTAGGATATTTTCATAGAATTGATAATCTTACTCTTGTATGTATTGAGTTTATTTGTTAAAAAAATTACCTTGTTATAGCATAAATCAAATTAAAGTAAAAACATACTACAACAATGTGAAAGTTTTTCTGAGACACTGGCTGCCTTTTCACCCATTTTCAGTCCTGTCCTTCTGTCCTTTTTTTCTTTCATATATTAAGCCTAACACTGACCTATGTACCATTTAAGCATAAAAAAGTGATCAAACTCAGGAGATGAACCAGTGTTGGGTCTACCCATAATGAATAAGTTAACAAAGAACCTTTATCTTCAGGCACTTAGTTACTCCAGCCTGTTACAAAACACATAATTTGTTCCCATTTCTTTCATTGCATCTTTGAAAAACACCAAAACAACAGTGGCTCAAGGCTTTTGCACAGTATGTTATAAATGTAATTACAATTCCACCCAAATACAGACCTAAATCAATCTGAATCCCAACTCGGGCTGAAAGAAGATGAGAAAAATCCTTTGTCACAATTAAGAACCATATCAACGTCAAGTCAAAAATAGATTAAAGCTTCTGTATGTAGTGGCATCGTTTCAAATGCGTTAAAGGTGATAGAACGCACCTTTGATAAAGTATTCTATGAATCTCTGTGTTGACTTAGCTCACCCAGGAGAATTATGTTACTCTATTGTACACCAATATTCTGTAGACACTGTTACTTTAATGCGTTCTCAAATTTGTTGATTAAATCATTAACAACATTAAAGTAATTTAAATCAGGCAGTTGCTTCACAAGGCCAACTCTTCTCAGGTTTAGACATACAACATAACAAACCTGTATTTTATTTTTATCTTAAGTCAAATAATAATTAGAATTTGACTAAAGTACACTTTTCCTCTTTCCTCTTTCCATCCCTTTCACATTTATGATTTTGATGTACTGTACTTGAGGGCCTTATAGTATTTTCTTTCATTATCTGAGTGACAGTCCGACAGCCTAACAATTTTAATAATTTATCAAGAAAAATACCAAACAGTTGGATTTTGTCTCTCAAACCAGAAAACTTGCTCTAATGAACTTGCAGTTCTGAACAAAAAACATACATAGAGACCACGTGGGTCATTAATTTTGAACCTTCCACTGTAACCAACATGAGTGATGCAGTAATGCTTATACAGCTGCTTTTTAATTGGTGCATTTATGTAACCAACACTTTGAGTCAGATGTCTTCAATCACTTTCAGAAAGAAAGAAAATCCAATTCATGTACAGTATGTGCTCTGCCCACGCTAGTTATTAGCTGCCTCCGCTTGCCTAATTACTGTCATTCATCCTTTATCAATGAGAAGCTGCTACCAGGTGGCCACGCACTGCATTGGAATAAACACACACACATACATGATGGCGAATTATTTTTCCTTTCTAACTGATCTTGTGTCAATACTTTTTGCCTGTATTTGGTATACCAGAGTTTTCAGCTATATCACATATCATATCATACTAAGCCTGTGTATGTGGGGAATCTGATGTGCAGCAGTCTATTTGAGGCTGCCTCTCTGACACTGAGGGGATGACATATGTTATTAGCTCCCGCTAAAGGAGTCTGCTCAACAGACTCACCTTAGAACTTAGCTGTGACACTGTGGATCCTGAACTTCTTTGTTCCCTCTCATCTCCTCCCATCTGTCTTCCGATCCCATTCCAGCTCCTTCAAATCACCCTACCTCTATTCCACCCTACCCATCCACCCCTTCTACACTTTAATCCATCTGTTATTTCCCTTCTATCCTCTGCTTGGGCCTTCTCACTGCATCTCCAGCCACTGGTGCCTGTTATCTGTAAAGTAATCCCTTTACACTGTGCTTCCTCCTACGAACCAGCCTTCTCTCATGACAAGTGGCTAATTGGATGTCAGTACCGAAAATGAAAGGTAAACTCACGGTAGATAAAGCCATAAAGCTGAAAACTGTCTCACTTGTGGCAAAAGAAGAGGGAGATTGGAAAAAAAGGAGATGAGATAGATTAGGTGTAGAGGTCAGAGAAAGAGTGATGAGTGCTGGTAGGATGATGAGCGGATGAAGGGATTGGGTGGAATTAGGAGGCAGAGGAACTGTAAGCTAGATAAATGCAAGAGAAGATGAGAAGAAGGGGCGAAGAATAGATAGGAGGGAGGAGAAAAGTGACAAAGTGATGCAAGAGGTAAAGGGCACAGCTGCTGTTCCCTGCGGCCACTAATAAAATGCTCTAGTCAGACCTCTTGTGTGTACGCTCATGCATGAGGAAACACACATACAAAGGGCAGTTAGACTTCCTGATCGATTGAGCCATACCCTGCTCTGACGTCTCAGCAGGCCTCAAGATGAATGAGCTGACCCACGAAGGAAAAGAGAACAGAAAAGAGGGAAAAACAAACCTTTGGCTTTTAAATCTCAGAGGTTTGTGTCACAGTGGTTACAGGATGAGAGTCTACAGTTTATATGCCAACAGTTGTCTCTGCTTTTACATTTATAACCCTTTCTCCTTACTATTTATTAGATGTTTACGCAGCTGAAAGAAATTTGATGAAATAGTTTATGTTTTGCATTTTGTGTTTTTCGGTTTCCCCAACTTGGTTATGGTTTTGTGCATGTTAAATGCCTGAAAAGTTAAATCCACAGCACAGGCTATTAATCACAATGTTTCTGTCTGCAGAGTTAGACATTCATTAAACAATTGTCCACTCACACATGTAGTATTATCTATATAGAGCTGCTAGTAGACAGGGGCACACGGCAACCGATGCATTTCCGTAACTGCTTCAATGCGTCATAATTATGCAATGCATATTCACAGTTACACACGTTGTATTAACAAACGCCAGCAGGATAGATACACACAAAATCTGAGATAGGAACATGTTGTAACTGTCATCTCTCCCCCTAACACTGACATAAAACTTTATGACACAAATATATCTTGTAATTGACGTAATGACGCTGCATCAAACTATATAAGCACTGACTGCAGCTTTAACTATATAATAATCCCCAATATGCTTAGAATGAATAAACATTACCCATAATAAAAGCAGTTAGATACATAAAAAATAACAACTATTGGTACACAATTGTTTCCAGAAGGATGGTGGACCCATAATAGCAGCTTGCATTAGAACATTTTGAACAGCTGTGTTACAACTTTTCCATAAAATCTTTAATGTTTAGCCCGAACAGCTTGTGTTTTAAATGTGGTTCCTGCACAGTCATGACTATTAATTTCTCAAGTCTTTGCTTTCAGACAGAAGAAGAGACTCTGCACTTGTTTTTTTTTTTTCTGAGGAGTATTATTTGCTCACCAGGTATTCTCAGTGGATAAACCATTCACTTTAACTAGCATGAACTTTGGCTTGTATAAGCATGCGGTGTTAGCGTCTGGTTTCAAAGCCACAATGTAAGATGATATGTTGTCTACCAACATATCATACACCATCTTTGTGTTATTTTGTGTTTGTAGTGCACTATGTAGTTGATAAAAAGTTTTGTTGATATTTCAAACACTACTAAAGAATGGCAAGCTCACTGTGTAGCATACAATATAGAGGAGGAGCAGGTAATTTGAGCTCAGCCTGAGTCCTTGTCATGCACTCCTCCATTTTGCACTAATTGGGCAATTTATGGATTGAAGTGTTTAAGAGTGCAGAAACATTAATGAAGCTGTAAATAAGCATGTTTTTTTTATTTTTTTGTTTTGTCTTTTTTTAGGGTTATTGAAAGATTAGGATACCAATTTGATATTGAACAAATCAAAACTTACATGAGACATCTAAGAAATACCAGAATGACAAAAAAAAGGGTAACTTATCACCATCTGCTGAAATAACATTTTGTTACTTATGCAACATGCATGCAAATTTCTGTTCCTATGCATATCCATATGCAGAGACAACAAATAGCGTAACGATTTACATTGACATGTAAGGATGTAGAAAAACCAACAAAACTTGAATTTAGAGGTTGGAGGAAGTATAAAACATGGGGTTTACAGCCAGAGACATAAGTTTGTGTCCTGTTTGAGCTGTTTTTGTTACACTGTTGCTTTGGGTTTAATATTTGTGGTTTTCTGTTGCTGTTTGACTGGGAAACTACAGCTTTTCAGTACATTAACGACACACTCGAAGGCTCCCCTCTTGTGTCAGAAATAAACAACGCCTCCATTTCCTTGTTTAGCAGGTTGAAGAGTCCAGTGGCTAACATTTTCTGCTACAGTCTCTTTTCACTAAAGATGATTAGCTTTCACTTCACACATTACCCTTCATATAGGTGTACCACACGTGCTGAAATGCCCATAACCAGGTCAGTAAGTTACAAGTTGGTCGTGAGAGCGTTATGCTTCGCAGAACTTGGACAGGTCTTTGGAAAAAAGTCATTGGCGTGAACATGGTATACTCCATAGCTATATCTCTTCAATAAAGTATTTGTCACACATGTTGGCAATATTTGAAAGAGAAGGGTTTTGTGAGTGAATTATTCCTATGATTTGTCATATGTGATGCATATGTGTGGCGGTAAGCGACCGTTTCTCGTATCCATGTCCACTTGTGTGCTTTGTTTGCACTTGTGTGATGAGTGGATTGTGTAATAAATCTCTGAGTCTCAGAGACAGACTTGAGCTGCTCCTGTTCAACCCTGTACTTGAGAACCATCCATCACCTCTCAGCTGATGGTCCACCACTGGCTGGCCTGTCACTGCCACTCAGACAGGGCAACACTCACACAACAGCCATGAGAATGACTGCTGTGCACTGAAAAGGGCACATCGACTTATAATTGGAACTGCGCCCATACTGAGCTTGAGACTAATTAGCTGTGTATCCAGAAGTGTGACTTCCATACTAATAGAGGATGTTTTGTTTGCAGCTATTCAGTCTACAGCAGGTAGCTGACAGCAGACCATCCACATTTCCTTTTGTAGATTCATGAAACATTCAGGTAGTATAATACCTCTCACAAATATTCAGCGATGATATTAATTCTTCATTAAGGCAATTGGCAACAAGAGCAACCAATCAATCAATCTCATTAGCTTCTTTGTCAATTAGTATCTTCTATGCCTGACGTACAGTATTTATTGCTACAGTGCTCAGCATTAATGCTTGATTAAGTCACTGCGTAACTGCGAAGATGCCTTCTCACAGATGGCTTCCTGTTAAATTCCATATACAAATACATTTGAATATTACTCAGGGAGGTGACAACTACACTGTTTTATGACAGTGGCTATGATATTCTGCGTAATTTTTGGCTTAACAGAGGAGCGTTTTTGGTGACAGTAAATCTGTAGCAGTGGTTATTTCACTCTTTCTCTCAAGTAACAAGAACACAAGGCACACACAGCACACAAGATCCATAATCACGTTTTAGGCAAGCAAGCATGCTTCAGTAGGGGGCTGCTGTAATTATACGACAAACTGCAAGGACAAGAAATTAAACATAACAAATAATCTCCCGCAAATTAGAAATGTATTCTGAATGAAAAATGAAAGAAAACAGGTGACTCAAATTCAATTCAATAAAACATGGAGCCCAGTTATAATAAAGGTTCTCTTTTAGCCATCATGCAGAAGTTTTCCCGCACACAGTCCACCAATAATACTTTAAAACTGGGGGCATCAATGTCATTGATTGATTGATTTTTTTTCATTCATTATTTCCATTTTCCATACCTGCTACGGCTTATTCAGGGTCTAATAGTAATCATACAGCTCAGGCTCACAGTAAAACACGAAATATTTTTTCACAATCCAGCCAACTTTCAGTATTTTTAGTGGGACATATAGTTTGTGTGTCTAGCTTGTTTTTTGTATTTTGCAGAGGGGGTAGGACACGGCAGCCAGAAATTCAGGAAAAGCACATTTTGATGCAATACATTTAACCTTAACCTTGAGGTTAGCCACCTCTTGTTTTAACACCTGACTTTAACAAAGTAGTTTGTAATGTGTAGAATGCTGGCAAAACAGGGAGTGAAAGCACGATGTTGGTGTCGAGTGGCCCAAAAAACTGGAGCCTATTCCAGCTGCCATTGGGTGAGAGGCAGGGTACACCCTGGACAGGTCGGGAGTCCATCACAGGGCCACAGACAAACAATCATGTGCACTCACTGCTTTGGTTAATTTAGAAACACCAATTAACCTGGCATGCTTGTTTTTGGACAGTGGGAGGAAATTAGCCTTGAGCTCTGTTTATTAAAAAACCTTTTATGCCTCTTAATTTGTCATTTTTTCTCCATGTGGCATCTGGAATGTTGTCAACCGTTTTTTTTTTTCACCAGCTATCAGGCCAAGTTTACACTATCAGGACAGCCCTAGTTCTGAAAATCCTCTGATCAGCTTCACTTAACTGCTTACAAATGTTTTAAAAGCTCATTTATGTTTTCTCTTTCAAGGTTTACGTTCTCGAAACGTTCTTTTTGTCAGCTTTATGAAGGTGTATTTATTCAAAATCTTCATGTATAAATCTCACTTATCTTGAAATTGTGCACACACGTGGAAGCGAAAGCTTGATTTTCCCTTGTCCCATGTCTTAAGCCATGAATAAATCTAGACACTCCCTCAATAAATTATTGGCACCTAAAAAATGCTGTTTGCACCACCAGTTATTAGAATATGAAACAGAGGCAGTCAGCAGAGCAGTGGAGAAAAGCAGATGTGTTAAATGCAGTGTTCATTGTTTTGGAATTGTGAACTCAATGTAAAATACTGGCAATCCTTATGCATGCCCATTACTCTGGGAGCTGTTTATAGCCCAGCATTAGCAGAGAACAAATGAAAATAGATAGAGATTCACTTCGAAAATAATGCATTAGAATTATCCCAATTATAAAATGGGATTTAGCACCACTCAGTAATTCACAATGCTGATTGTGAATAATGAATTGTATTTATATCCTGTAAATATTTAAATAATAATAAAAAAAGACAGACAAAAATCACAGAGATGATAAGAAAGACAAGCTCTCTGATTTGAGCTGTTTTGTTTAATGTTGGCTTTGTTTCAGGCTTCACTTGCTCTGAAAGCAGAGTATCTGTGAGATATTCTCTATATTAGTCCTTCATAAATACAGTTGTGGGAAAATAAGTACACAAGTCGTCTCTATATAGTTCGTACATCTAGCTCAAGATATGTCCTAAACATTACTTTAGATTCTCAGAAGACTGTGTTGATTGTAAGTTTCAGCTGATGCACTCATGCCAATTGCACATTAGACAATAAATTCTTTCCAATTTAGTTGTGATATCTCAATAGCAAGACATACTTCAGTTTGTTAAGCTAATATCAATCCCTAATAAAATATCTTAAAAAAGAGAAGGCAACATTGTCTTTCAAAATAGTCTCAGTGGCAAAATAATCATCAGAGCCATTGAGGGACACATTCAAAAGACATCAAATGTGAGTGGGCAAGTTTATGACAAGTATGAACAAATTCTGCTCCACTGTTTTTTCACAAAAGCCTGTTTCAACTCTAAAATGTGAGTATATGAAAAAAAACAAAACAACAAGGAACAGTAAAAAATTATAACGGATGAATACTTAATGAGCGGTTCACAAAATGCTCCGTAGTGTAGTATCTAGAGAACAGTCTGGGAAGATCTGTATTAATGAATCCCAAAGTAGTGATTAATTCATCAAGCATGTGTGAACTGGACTTTTAAAAGAAAATGTATTTATATGCACTATACTTGATTTACTGTCTGTACGAGCTGGCACCAAATAGAAACCCAGCACAAAAGTGAAATGGTACATTTGGGCTGTTAAATCAGCAACAAAACAAAACTCTGTGGAAAGTTGAAGCACAATTAAAACTTCAATGTCTACAATCAGCAGCAACCATAAAACTGTCACAATAGAATAAAAGACAAGTGCAAATAGGAACAAATACTAATCAAGCAGATATGACCTCTTGGCTGTGAATGATGAATTAAAAAACCTTTCAGAAAGATGACTGTTGAGAAGTAATTGACATGATGACAAGAAGATTGACAAGCCTTAGATTTCCAGAGGTTTCGGTACTTTGATGATTGTCTTTGTCTTTGATGATACATGCGGAGATATATCTATATATAAGTACAAGTTTAAAGTTGGGCAGTTAATTTAATCATAAATTATTGGTGAAATCAAAGGACAAGGCTACAGCTGGCAGCTGAGAATTTTTGCAGCAGGAGGTTCGGCAGAGACTGAGTAGTTCAACACAGGTATCCAAGCAAAGCTGGAGGGAGGTAGTTTCAGTACTGTAGACCCACATTACAGCTCACTGTACGTGTTTTCATGCTCTCATTGAGTGTGATTGTCCTTGATTGTCATTTTTCCTGAACCTCATGACCTTTTTCCACCAGGTCGAGGAAAGTGCTTAGGAAAGAAAATCATCTGGAGGAGGTAACTTTTGATAGTACCCTATGTGGTATGGCATAGTAGGATGACAACGATGATGTGCACCTAGTGGCCCGACTTCCCACATACCTGTTTCCACTCCAGTGGACAATTAAGCGCACACAAGAGGAAAGTGCCCACATACTGACGGCTGAAGTGATGGTTGAAGTGGAGGGAATGATGTTGGGTCGCAATTAGTTAAGAGCAGCAATTTAGCAATATTAAGATAGTTGTTAAAGCAGAATTATGATAATCCAGCATTTGTTTAAAACAGAGCATTTGCATTTTACCTTAACTGAAGTTGTAATCTGACTTCACTGAGCCCAATAAATTGCACTAATTGAATCAAAATTACATAAAAGCTTGTCAGTCAAGACAGGTTACATAATAATTGTTTGACCATTTTGTAGCCTTTTGTACACTGCTGTGAAGCTCTCATTTCTCGACGTGCATGGATGGCAAAAGACAAAAAGTACCTGCACATACACACCCATCATCCTCCACGCACACTTGCAAGTACAGTAAGCTCAGGGGAACATCACTCAAACTACTGAAGAGCAACAGGAGGTGATTACTGTGATCTAGACATTCACTCCTTGTACTCCAGTAATGGAGCAGGCCACCGTAATGCCTGTTGAGTTGATGTTTTAAGAGCTTTAATGGACTGGGAAGCCACAGATGTGAGCGGTCTCTGCCGCTCTATTTTAGGGGATGTACTCTCACACACACACACACTTGCCCGTGCACACAAATACACATGTATATATGCATGACATGGGCCAATTAGATAAGTCTCTCAAGTGTTACCTATAGAAATAAGAGGGTTTACATTTTTAACCATGCAAATGAGGGTGTAGACGGACTTTGAAAAGGGAACGTCAAGGCACTTTTGGTACGGATATTCTTCAAGGTGTAATACAGATTTCTGTGAACTCCATCAACATTTACAAATTAGTCCTAAATGTTGCTTGAGCTTCTTTTGCACACATATTTTAGAGCGTTTTAAAGACACACATTACGGTGCAACAGTTTGGTTTTCACTGGAGTTGGAGACAGTTATGATGTGCAGTTACAAGCAATGTTCTGCAAGCCCCACTGTTGGTGATCAATCTTTAGTGTATGATATAGTGCTTTGGGTCTCTCCCAAAGGCTGCTTTAGTAATTTGGATTATTTTGTCTTGTTTAATTTCACAATTCACCTCTTCAGTACATTTTCTTTTCTTTTTTTCTTTTCCCCACCTGCTTTGCTTCTGTTTCCTATTCCTCTCTCCCCTCTGCGCCCCAGCCTTGTGTAGTCTACCCATGTAGCCAATTCAATATTGATGAGGTGGATCGATCAGAGAAGCATCACCCCTACCTTTCTGCTACTGTAGGTCTTGAATAATCTATCTCTCATCCAATATTCTGATACAAGCAATAAATGGCTGCAGTTAAAGATTCCCTCCACTCTCAGATCAAAGTCCCCAGAGCAAAGTATTCCAGCTGTTGAGACTTTTTACAATTGGAATTTGTCCAACTATTTACTTGCTTTATGGAACATAAAATTGTTTTATGTCCTCTGACATTGTGGCCTGTTCCCATCTGTCTTCTGCCCACTTAGTTCATTTTGGATCTGATCTGATCTGATCTCATCATAGGTTCTCCAGAGATTTTGTCACAGAAATGATCCTCGACTCTGGCACCTTTAGTATCAACATGATCACAGAGGATAGTGTGACTGTTGGTCTAATACAGAGCAACATCAATATCAGACTTTGCACTACATCTGCTTCACAAGCTTTTAACTCAATACAAGACAGTCTGATTATTGCCTTTTCCCCTAGAGACTCTAAACTGAGTTACACTTTAATCTTCAGCTGAATCCAAGCATCATAATTTACAGTATCTAAATTAAATGGGTCGGTCTGCTTATGCTAAACTGACACAGTGAAATGGATCTGACAGCAGAAGAATTTCAGGATATTTAAACTGTTCTTTGTGTTATATAGATGAGATATAATTATCCTGGCATAGCATTGTACAGGCATGTCTGGCTGACTGTGATCAGTAAGGTCAGTAACATTTTGGTGACACAACATTTAAACAAAGGTGGACCATTCTTTACATTTCCACTATTCACTGCACCTGAGGGACTTTTATCGGTAATAGTTATATAAACTTGTTTATAATGCTGTAATGAAAGCCTGATTGTTTGCTTATACTTATTAATCTGACTACAAAAAAAAATGTATTCTGGTAATTCTTTGTCAACATGCCGGTGATGGTGGTAATCAGTTGGAATTGTGAATTTGATGTGATTTTGAAATTAGCACCAAGAAAAAGCAGGGAAGCACTTACAGCTCAGGCTGCATCTGAATAATTCTGATTGTTATTGATTTGCTTGAAGCATTATACCAGACACAATGTTGTGTTGCCAGAAACGTTAATCAATCCCCTCCTTGTGACTATATCAGAGACAAACGGGGCTTCCATAAACGTTTTCATGCACTCCTTTACCAGTACTTGCTAATGAAACAGCAATGAGGTATGTTTAAAGGGATCTTTGCACTTGGCTCTAGTTTTGTCACCACATGGTTGTGGGTAATCAGGAAAAGCATGCAGAGGACAAGGAGCAAGAAGCACACATACAGAAGCCCTTGCCAAATGCACGTACACAGGAACACACACATGCACTTTTGCCACAGTCACTTTCTGACGTCTCAGAGACAAGAGAAGCGTGATGATGAATGGGTTGTATCTACTTCTTCCAGACAGCGCGCCTGCAGGGTGGACAGAGGGACAGAGAAGGGCATCGGTCAGCGCACATTTTAGCCTCTATTTTCACTCATGTGTGCTTGCTGTGTGTGTGTGTGTGTGTGTGTGTGTGTGTGTGTTAACGTTCATCCTGGCTGCTGTCCTGTCTCTGCCTCTGACCATGGTTTCTCTGGTAGAGGACTCTGGGCCTAATTTTCCCTTCCCATCTGCCCCGGCACCGCCATTTCGTCCCTCAGCTTGCTGCTCTGACAGCCAGAGTTGCCACAGTGATGGATGACTGTGCGCTTAGTTTCAGTGTCAGAGTCTTGCTCCTCTGCTACCTGCCGTGTGGGTCCCTGTCAAAGACTTCCTGTCAGGTCAGCTATATTTTTTTTTCCCAGTTTCTACCTTCTCTTCTTTTTATCCAACTCTTCATCCTACAATTCTCCCATTTCTTCTTTATTTAGCTTCCTAGTGGGACCTAATTCAGGAGTTGGCGCAAAGTTTGAAATGTCATAAGAAATACACTGTAAACCTGAGAACTTCTGAAGAGCCACAGAACAAAGAGACTTATCGTGCCACTTCCGTGTTCTCGCCACATTTTCATTCAAGACAGATCTCCATTTCTTTATCGTCCACTAAGAGTGTAGATGCAAAACATGCTAATGAAGTCAGTTTCCTTAATGAGCAAGATGATGTGAAGTCACTGCCCCCTGTTTTGCTAACACATCGTGCATGTTTGTGTGCATGAGCTGCCAACTGTAACTGCATTTGTCGATGCGTGGAGGTGTCTTCATTATACAGCAAGCTTCCTTAAGAGTGACCCCGGTTTTACACCACACATTTTTAATACTGGCCCTTTGAAATGAGGTCCATAAGCGATGCACTCATGAGCTTTGTCTGTGAATGTAATTAGCCAATTAGTCTCTTCTTTATTAGAGACCAGCAGCGGCAGCCATGCGTCTCTGCTACCAGGGACTAGTTAGTATGTTCTAATGAGCCTTTAGCTCCCAACCAAAAACCATGTCAAGCATTATTAATAAAGAGGCTATTTGTTCAGGCCGTCCAGTTAAAATACTGTTAACACAGAGCTATGCTTAGTAATATATATCATCAAGAATGCACTATGAAACATGAAGGTGACAAAGAAACAAATTAGCATATTTAGTCCACAACAAGCAATGATCGTTTGTTTTGTTTTTTTAATTGATAATAAAGCATGCATGACTTTTTGTTGCTGTGCCTTTTTAGTCAACTCTCCATGACTGCTAGTGCTATTTCCACAAGAAGTCATCAGCAGACATGTTTTGAAAAATGTCCTCAGGCTTTTGAACAACTGTTGTCATATCATTTGCCACGTCTTGCCAAACTGTTATATTAAACTATTAGACTGTCAGTAGAAACAAGGAAAAGCAAAGACATGTGGAATTACCTCTTCGTGTGGCAAAGAAATAGATTATATGAGAAATGACTCTCTTTACTGTAGTATTGCACTGTAATCATAGAAGACTAGATATGCTAATAACACAAGCAGTTTGTGTCAGGTGCATTTTAGAGCATTTGGTGCAGGATTTCTCTCAGCCTGAAAGGGATCAAAGAGACAGCGGATGGATATGGATGTTAAAACTCACCAAGATGAACAACAGCTTTGGAAATTGTTTAGAAATACCAATGGCATTAAGTAGTAAAAAAGGAAAAAAAAAAACAGCAGTTGTGTAGGAGTAGTTGTTTGTATGTCAGTAAACCAGCTAAAAGTGGATCATCTGATATCATCCAGCTGATTATGAACAGGGAGAGAATGACTGTAATGACTGTAACACTATAGTCTCCAAATGATGATGAAATAGTTATTTCGTTTGTAAATTCAACATAACAATAGACTAATAAAAAATTGAATTTAATAGAATAATTTCAGGTCTAAGTTGAGCAGTTTCAGAGCACATTAAACTTATTATTATCATTATTATTAAAGGCTTGATGCCAGTGGATAATATCTATGAGCCTAAAAGAATTTTCCCTGTGAGATAAACAGACTTTCAGCCTGGCAAATAAACAATTGCAAAAAGTATACACTATAAATTTCACAATTATAACTGTTACAATATAACCGTCAGCCAAAGAAAAAACTGCAATGAGCACATTTTAGCAAAACAGCGTTTGATAGATGAAAACAGAATATTGTGTCCAACCAGGTCACAGTGTTGTTGTTGGTTTGTTTTTTAGCCAGCAAAAATGCAGTTTAAACATCAAACATTTCACAAAACAAATGTCTGTAATAATTTCAACTGTTTGCTCAGCTGTAAATTAAACAGGGATGATAGGGATTGAAGCAATGGTATTCCCATTTTAACAGGCTACAAACTGTCAGTTTGTGGCTGCAACACAAAATCTCCAATCATTCACCGTAGTTATGAGCAGGTTTCAGGTATGGCAATTAACCAATAGTGGTATTTCCCATTAACTGAGTGGTTCCATGTGTTACAACTTGATTAATCTGAGTACACAGTTCACAGATGCTTCATCCACTCACCTCCTAAGTATCTTATAAAAACGGCTTCCCTCTTCCGAACCATTTGCCCATTGGCTGGACACGATTCAAGTGTAGTTAGATTATTTGTTAGATTAAATTGTGACATTTCATCCCACATAAGATCGTTATTACATCAAGTACTACGTTGAAATAAGATGGCAGCCCATTTCTGTCTTTGTCTGTTAGACTTTAGAGATTGCAATTAGAAATGGATCATCTGTTAACTTATGAAGTGGTTTTATAGCTTCTAATCATTTTAATCTACAAAAAGCTTCTTAAAGTAGTCTTCGTTTTTACTTGCACCCGAATAATTGAAGAGGTCGGCTGGTACAAAAATGCTGGAATTTTCATTTTGCATTACAAGGTTATTTTTTATTATGGATATCCTGACAAATTCTGCATCTTTCCAATTTAGCATGGAAAGTGCTGGTCTTCCTTCAATTTTCATGAAAAATGGACTCTTCCAACCCAGCTGTTGATGCAAACCCTCTTTTCTCTCCCTGTGTAGGTGGAGAGATGGACACCAGCAAGAGATCATAAAGTCTGCTGCTAAGTTTTTGTATCACTTTTATATCTCTGGTTGTATTTGGTCCTTGTGAGTAATTTCTATGCTTGTCTAATCAATGAAGTACACTGATTCATGTAAATTGCTTGATGAGCCAAAATCAAATATTCTCATCTTCTTAATTCCCATCTTATTCCCATCTTAAATCTCATCTTCTTAATTCCCAAAAAGTTTCACTGGGTTGATGAGAACTAATATTTACTGAAAGGAAAAAAACATTTAAAAAGTGAACTGTTTGATAAGGAGGTTGAGCCTTGCTGTATGTGACTTCTGCTGGATAAAAAAAAAAACACTTAAGTTGTTGTCTGCATCATGGCACTATACCATCTGAATGGAGTTTCTACATTAGAGCCTATCTCAAATACCCAACTGTGTAAACCACCTGGGACTCTTTGCAGTCTGACTTGTGATTGCAGCCTCCCATTTTTCTATCTCTCACCACTCAGCTTCTTTCCTCAACACTTGGGTGACTGATGCTGTCTCTGCCTCATCTTTGACTGACAGAATAAACACTGTAACCACAACAGCAATGCTGGGAGAAAAACTATGAGCAACAACAGAGGCAGACAGGCACACCACAAGTCTGACAGTATACGACAGGGGAGATAAAGCTGTGACACTGTTAGCAAAGATAGGCGTGTGAGCCCAGCAATGTTAATAGAGTTAGGAGGCAGATATACCGGTGTGATAGTATAAAAGAAGATCCAAATGAATATGACAGTACAGGAGCAGGTCTGGGTGAGGAAACTTTGAAAGATGATAGCTGTTGGAGGCTGTGACAGTGTGACTGAACTTGACTGGGACTACAATCATAACTAAGGTTTGTATTGTAGTGAGATACTCTTCTCAGAAAGATTGACTCTGCACAGAAGATTCAAGCACAAAAAAGATATGTGCTGGCCACGTAGGAAATCAAATCTATCTTCAAAGAAAGTCCACCCTGCTCTTGCTATTCACAAGAAACTGAAAGGAGGAAATGGTTCAACTGGCTCAGGCAAATCGGGCAGTGAAAGGCAAACAAGAACAAAAGATTGAGATGAAACACCTGAGGCAAAACAGGGTGCTAGCTAAAAGAAATTTGCATAGTAAGACCAAAGAATGCCACAAAACAGAGCAACGAAAGAGAGTCTAAAAGGAACAAACAAGATTCCAAGATAGAAAAAGAAACAGTGAGAGGCAGCACAGACAGACTCAAAGATTGACAGGCCGAAAGGGAGGCCACAGAAAAGCATAGCGTCAGGCTGATATTGTCATTCTGTACAGCAGCCCAGCTCCAATGTGCTGATTATGAGAGCATCATTTGAGACTGACAACCTTGTTTCTACAGTACAGCGTGCCAAACACATTCCCAGCCCCCATCTTTCTCTTTCTGTGTTCTCCCCCTGAGCTCACACAATTGTTGTCTGATGAGGACTGAATGATTGGAGGAGGAACGAAGAGAAACGTGAAAAAATAACAGCAAAAAAAAAAAAGAAGCAGCTGGAGAGGTTGGTGATGGGGGAGAAAAACAGAAAGAGGCAGAGAGTGGAGAGGAGGTGTGGAGAACACAGACTCAATGCAGCTGCAATTAAGGGAGCAATTTTGTGCCAGGGAATATGCTAATTCCTCCTTTGTGTGAGCAGTTGATTGGCCATTGCACTGCACACCAGGCAGTGAAGGAAGGGGAAGTCGTGGGTTTGGACGCCTCTGTCTGGGACTACGTTCATCACAGCGAGCAGCATTAGAGGAGGAAAAAAAAGACCCACTTTTGTCAACTGTCTCATCCTGCATATCTAAGGGACGAAGAGAAAGAGATACTTATGCAATTAGCAAGCTCCAGAGACAGAGACTGGAACAAAGATATTCATTAATAGTCACGTATGAACTTTACATATGAGCAGAGACTTTATCCACTGAGGACTGGTTGTAATTTTGAACCTGAGGGATTCTGAGAATAGTGAGGAACTTCAGTTTTCCAGAGAGGAAAATGAACCTACAGTATCATTTCCACTGCAGTTTACCACAAAGAACTGTGATGTGAAGCATTTCCTGCAAATAAGTCAAGCCAATGAACTTTAGTTTGTTCATATTATTACCATGATCATTGCAGCATTATTGTTGATTTTACATATTTTTAACAACTGCAATAAACAACTTTGTTTTAAAATTGTTTTCTTCCATTCCCCAAATCAATAACATGTATTCAAAATCAGAAAAAGTCATAAATAAATAGGCATGAGTATGTAAGCACTCTGTAATTCATGGTCCTTAATGTAGCTGAGACATATGTTCTCATTCAGTATTTTTCAGCCTCCATGGTATCACATGGTAATTAGACACTCTCTTGAGAAAAGTGGAGGCAAAGAATCATAAGGCTGCATCAGCCTGTCAGCTGAGTGTGGCTGGTGATTAGCTCTCCAAGTGCAATGTGCACACCTGTCCTTATCATATTGCACAGCATGCACTTGAGCAGTGAAATGAAGGGAAAAGTGAAATGCCATGCTGATCAAGCACTTCTGGCTAATGCTGTTGTTTTACCCTGCTTGTATTTGCTGCAACTTCTTGAAATGTTTTCATTGCGTTCTGTCTCAGAGATACTAGCTTAATTGAAAATGCACACACAGAGAGGTTGTGTGTGTATTTTCAGTTAAACTATATATTAATTGAAATATATATTTATATATACATAGATACACTGCATTATATCTGGCAGTATAGCTCTGTTCTAGGACCTTTAGGTAGGGAGAGCAGCAGCCATCCCATGTGCATGCACAGAAAGCCAAGGCAGCAGAGAAGCAGCAAAAATCGCCAAATGACCGCACCAAGCAAACTAGAATACCCCCTTGTTTTTCCATGTGCTTACATGAAGGTTAAAAACAGTTTCAGGAACTGCAGTTAAATTTATGTTCTCAAATATATTCCACCTTATTTTCCATGTTTATTCAAGTTCAACTCATTTAAATGAATAAATCAAATCTTCAGACCTCTTAGTTTAAGCTACAATTTACAGGGTACAGGGTTATAAAGTACGGGGTTATAATGAACGTGACGCTTCCCAAAAAGAGTAATTGAACATTTTAGGCTTCCTAAAGGTAATATCTGTAACATGCAATTTTCTCACTCGAGGGAAAATAAAGGTTATTCTATTCTACTCTATATATTGTGGTGAACAGTTTGGTATGTGTGTAATGCCAAATTCTTAAAATTTTCTGACAAGAAAACATGTCACAGGTACGTTTGTCCTCATGTTAAAGATGCAGCTGTGCCAATATAAAGACACAGAAATCCTGACATGGTAACGTTATACATTGCCTGTTGTTTATTATAAGGCAGGTTTAACACAACGTGATGCAAACTTGTCACCATCTAACTTTTGATATTCAACTTAAACCTTTTTTTCGCCCTTTTTTTCATCTTTGACCCTGACCGTGTACTGATGGTGAAGGTGGTTTTAGGTTGTGACTATCTAAAAGGGATTTGAATGGAAGTATTTGAACAGATGGTGCTGTGACGCGACAGTTCAAGTTGGTCCACGATCAATCTGCTTATAAGCATTTTTCAACATGTTATAGTTTAGTTGCGTAACATTACACAGTTTCACATGATGCGAAACACAGATATGTTGCAAGTGGCACGTAACATTTTTTAGACCGCTGAAAACGTAGACATTTTACATCTTGTGGCAGTTTTTTATGTAATTTCAATGCGATTACATGTGATGTTGGCTAGATGGAGGCAAACAGTGAGTTTGTTCAGTGATAGGAGGAAAAATGGGCTCAAACCACAAAGAAAAAGGGGAGTTTAATTCCTATTTCATGTGAGTCTTACCTCCTTGAGAGGACTATTGAATGTTGGGCCATATATTGCACCTCCGGAGTTACAATGTGTAACTTATAGGTTGAGGTACTTCCAGAAATGCATCATGGTACTAAAAACTATTTTCTAATTAGTATCTAATCACTTCAAAATAACAATTTCTGTCTTTACATTACCTTCAAAAGAGTAGGTTAATTGTACAGCCAACAGTGGCCCTGTGAGGTGTGGGGATCAGCACTGGTCATCTCTCAACAAGAAGTTTCCTCTTCTTAATCTCAACGGGGCCTTTCTGTGTGGAGTTTGCAGTTCACTATATTTCTTAAATTCTCTGTCTATCTGTCATTTTTTTCTTTTTCCCCCTTGTCTTTTGGTGGTGATGTCAGAAACAGTCAAAAGGGGCGGCCAGTTCCATCACCATCTGGTCCCCAGAAGAAGGAGGCACAGTAGTTCTCTCACGATGCACACCCACTCAACAGCCCACAAAACACAAAGACACACTCACACAACTTCACTCCGAAGCTAAAGCCAAGATCCTGCAGTTGCACCAACATGGATACACACGCCAGCACCCATGCTGGCACCACAAGGAGCATTCAGAAGCACACATACAGGGACAGGCAGGCTTTTCCACCCACTCTTTCTCAGAGGTGCAGTCCATCTGCTCTCTCCATATACTTAGATGGCATTCCAATATGTACTGCAAGTTGCCAGCTTGGGGTGTATTACAGTCTCAGTAGGTACAGATGTCTGAAGTACACATAGAAACCACAAGAGATTGACCAATATGGTTTATATAATGCAATAAAAAGCCAATGATACATTGAAATAATTGTAAGAGAACATGTTTTAGAAAACATGCTGCCATCCAGAATGTTTTCTCATGAGTTTATGTTGAAATGTCCTTGTTTTGGATCACAAACAGACAAAAGAAGAGTTGATACCGGCCTTGCTGGAAATAAACAAGCACAGCTTAAGGCCATAAAGTTCCCAGAGGCATGTTCAAGAACATATATTCATGAATAAAATATGCAACTTTACTCTGAAGCAGATCTAAGGTAGAGATGGTAACAATATACACATGTAAACCTTAAAAAAAACCAGCATGTCGACATCAGGGTGTCAGATGCATGGACACACAGGGGCTGTGCATGTAGATGGGAAAAATAAAGTCCACCAGCATTTTAATTGTAACACTCGATTCAAAGTGAAGCTGAATTCCAATTGAGAACAGACTTCAGAGAAGATCAGCCCACAGTACAGAGCTCTGAGCGCTCAGGTTCCTGCTGCAGCTTAAAACATCACTGATGGCTGTTTCACCCTCTGACTCACTAAATTAACTCCAAATCCATTTACCAGCGTTGCAGCTTAAGCCCTCTAGTTTGGTTTGGGTCTTCAGCGGTTTCTTCTAATTGAGTTTCTAGTAATTACCACAAGGCTAATGCATTGTAAGTGCCTTCTAAATCAGGGGTAAAGATTTTGTTTCAGACTACAAGTGCATACAGTGATCGTATACATCGGGATGTAAGAGGGACTTTGGGACGTGCGGGACAAAAAAATAAGAATCAAACATGCCCTTGTGACAAGCTGCTCCCAAAGAGAGGATCATCATGCCTCACATGGCCTTGAACCCCTCCCCTCCCCCATCCTGCTTCCCTTTTTAATCCATGACTTTGATTCAGATTGCCAAGCAGAGGTAACCTGGTTGACACGCTGCACCCAGCCCTTTGATCTGTGCTGGCAAATTTGACATTACTGAGTAAGCTGACTCTGGTTGGATAAGTATACTAGAGGCTGAACAAATTGACTAGATACCTTGTGTTACCAATTTTTGGATAGCTCTAGGAATATCAAAATTAATCTGCAGACAGTAGAAATAGTGAGGGGATTGTGTTAATTATGCTCCTTTGACATTTCATTATCTCCATGCTTTTTAGTTACATTGTTGTGATAGTCATGAGAGAGTGAGAGGGAGCCTGTGAATAAACACACCTCGTGCTTTCACTCATGAAGCTGCCCGAGACCTTCCCTCTCTCAGAAGACTCCTTTAATTAGGCTTTAATTGCCTTATTAGCTGTGGCTATCGATGGAGGAGAGAATGCAGTGAGAGAAAAAGGTCAGGCAAAAGGAGGAAACTTAACAGGGTAAATAAACAAGGGTGGGTAAAGGGGGCGGGCTGTGAAGCAGCACTCACACATATAAACACTCAAATACACAGGCATGCGTACAGTGATGTGTTCAAACACAAATGTGCAAGTAATGGGTTACAGCTGGTAAAAGCGTGGCAGACTGTTGAGGGAAAGAAACTTCAGGTGATAGAAAGTAAAAAGATAACACAAGGTTCAGATATATGACTGCTCCTTCAAGAACAGGCTCTGAGGTGCATCTGAGCAATTGACCCCTCACCCTGAACTCTGTAAGGCAGGGGAGATGGACGAGGTGGCCGATAGAGCCGAGAGCAAAAGGAGGGGCAACAAGAAATGATGAATGAGAGGGAGAGCTGTGGAAGAAAAGGGAATGAGCAGGTGGAGGGAAAAAGCAAGACTGAGAAGATGTTGAGGAAGGAGAGGGCTGCTGTAAACCTTCTTCAGGGGATTTTCATCATGTATTCTCATGGCGGTCCAGTTTTACTGAATAGGCCTAAAGGGCACAGGCCTTCAGAGAGAAGCAACTTCACAGGTGCTGAATGTACACCAGGAGATGCAAAAACACAATATGACCTAAAGGGATGTAAACTCATCACAAAGGGAAACAAGGCAAAATACAAAATGACCACAAAAAGACTGCAGAGATTTAAAAAAAAAAAAAAGGTATCTCAAACGACCCTACACATAATGACCCTAAGGAGAAACTGAGCCATGCAGGTGCAGGCAATGCAAATTATTACAAGGATGGGAAAAAGCATACGAAATTAACATAAAGAAGAAAATTCTCACAAAAAAGCAAAATGACCAGAAAGACTAGAAACATTCTCACAAACAGACACAAAATGCCCCCAAGAAGAAGTCTTTCAAGTATACAAATGCTGGATCTGGGAATCTAATAGAATTAGCATATTGCACAGATGATTAAAAAGACTAGTTCAATGGCTTGTTTACATATGACATATGATGTACACATTTAAAAACTCATTAAGATGCTCTTTTTCAAGTCTTTAATGTGTATGCTCGTCCTCCTTGTCTGCTACTCTGTATCTTATACGTTTGTGCGTTACTTTTTACATTGAGTGATTAAACCTGGGGTGCTTGCTAATTTCATTTTCACTTTGCAAGCTGTTGACGGCGATCCTGCAGACATCATAGCTGGGAATTGTTATTGCTACTGCCCTGTGGCTAGCCATATTAATTTAATTTTTTTCCATGGAGGGAGAAAACTTGTGAAACTTCATGGAGTTAAGGCCTAGCGCACAACCTCGCTCAGAAGTAAAACTAACAGCTGCTCTACAAGTCCGGCCAGCATTTTTATAACTGCTGAAGGCTTTACCAATCCATCTGTTGCTATATGCAACTCTGCCTATAGTCAAGTGATACTAATAAAGGATGCCAGTGGGAGTGAAGCTTTCAAATATAGAAGCATCTGCAGAGGCGATGCACCGAGTTACCTTTCCACTGTGATATCTCTTCATCTGTCACCCACAGCAAACACTCACAGATCAGCACTGTATACGCTTTAGAGCAATAATTGTAATATGTATTTTTGTAATTTTATATGTAATAAACATATGTAATTTTGAGAAGTAGACATTTGATTTGTATGTGTTTTCACTGTATGCCCCCATGTTCATGCCAGTGTGAATTTGCACCTTTGCACTGTAGCTGTCACCGGCAAATATGTCTGTCTGTGCCAGGTTGCAGGTGAATCAATCCATCAGGGAAACGAAGGAGTGCCTCTTCCTCTCCTGCACATCATTCCCCAGTCTCATTAGAACCCATTCAGTCAATCAAGCATGAATCTTTAACACAATAACATGCAGAGTGCTTTGTCTGCGTGTAATTGGCCTAGCCAGGGCTGATTTTTCTCAAACGGTTAGCTTCACTTGCCTCTCTCAGACTGCAGCCAGGAGCCCCGTCCGAGGAATGCATGGCTAACTGAAGACGGAGGGAAGAAAACTAGAGGGTTGGAAATGAAGAATTATTCTGAAAAACTCTAAAAAAAAGTCATATACAGGGTTGAATATGAATTTCTGGCCTCCTCTACTGGACCTTTAGATATTTTCTGCTCCTCCTAATTCATTCAGTTTAACTCATTCAGTTCATTCAGGTTTTTGAAATGGTGCTCTTGCATCAAAATTGTGAGCGGTCAAGCAGAGCTCCTGTCTGTCACAATCCCACATGTTCCCCATTATCATGATAAACCAGCTGACATCCTATTTCCACGCACACACATAAACTCGCCACACATGGAGGGGGCTGCCTACACGCTCTCACACACAAAGGCGTGACAGGAGATGGATAACACGCTGGTGCAGAAATGCTGTAGCCTCGTCTGTATCCCCATGAGAGAGACTGTTTGTTCGCTATGATGGGTGACACGGCTGACTGACACTTTCCTCCAACCCAATAGCCAATCTACCGAAATTGTGCTGTGACATTGTTGATTAAGCAGACATTCAGTGCACGGTGTGTGCGTCCTTACATTGCGATGAGTTCACTGGTGCAAGGAAATGCAATCTTAGTCAGTTTGTATGTGTTGTAGGGATATTTTGATGTGTGTTCCATGTGTGTTCTGAGGACATGTGACTGTAGAAATCAAAGGAATGCATTTGACTTTGAGCTTTGCATGATTTAAACCTGGGTCTGAGATAATTATCAGTAGTCAAGTGCTGCCATCTAGTGGCACAAAGGAGTGAATGTTGCACATTAAAATGGCAACCTGCTTAAAATGAACAGTCACATTTGCAAGTAAACGGTGGATACAACAAAAAGTTACACTTATGTTAAACTTAATTTATAAAGGAAGTTTTCATCCGTCACAGCAGGGTTGGGGTGCTGCATTCTTATTTCTTCCTTTAATTAAATTCAAATTCATTCATCCTGCCATACTTCCTGTGTTTCCCTCTCACGCCACCCTGAATGTCTCAGCCTCCCACAGATCAATAGCTTTGTTTGTTTCAGCAATACCTCCCAGTGTTTTCACTTGTCCCTCCCAGCAGGAAGTGAATTGGATGTCCTGTCCTGTGCAGTGGTTATGCTGTGAATCAAAAAAGCCAAATTAAATTGCCTAATTGGTTTCCTTGGGAAGGGTAAAACAGATTTAAATTGATTACCGGTAATGGCCTTTTGTGGAACCACATTGGCTTCTGCTGTTGCAGGAGGATTTAGCAAAACCAATTAATTTGACTCACCTCTTACGCGCCCTCCTTCTGTCTCCCTTTTGTCTCTGTCTGGGAGCTTTTTCATCTTTTGCTTTTCCAACTCTCTAATGCCCTCCTTCATACTCCCAAAAATAAAAGAAATGATGATGATAATGTCACTGGATAACAATCATTCAAGCCTAATTGGCTGAATACTGTCACATTGAGGATGCTGATAGAATAGCATATAGATAAGATAAGATAGATAGGATATTTTTTTCTATGTCTGCTGTCTGACAAAAGGTTATTTAAATCTCTCTCTCAATTACTTTGACCGTGCATGTTTGCTTCCATGCTGTCGCTCTTTCTGCTGCTGCTGTTGCTTCGGCTTAGGGTGGAGAAAATAAGACGTCAAGGTCACATTTTGTCAGACAAGCTGATTAAATCCTTAATATGTTCTCTGTCTTTCTGTATCCGTGCATCGGTATTCCTCCGCCTCCAATCAAATATTATCGCAAGCAGACCTAATGTGACATTTAGAATGGGTAAATTGCAAGGGCTTAATGTGATTTTGTTCATTACATTAGAGAATCTATTATAAAAGATTAAAACAGATGTCACCCACATCAAAGTAAAAATAATTAAAAGCAAAGTCTCTTTTTTCCAGAAGGCTATAAAATGTCTTTAGTCAAATTGAGAATGGTATATCATCTGTGACTGTCTTTTGCAACTAAGCAAAATACGGATTTGTGTGTTGATCTCCTCCACCTTCATTACATGCAGTGAAATTAAATGCAGTTAGGCTGAATAGCCCGTGACAAATGAACAAAATAATTTCAAGCATTGTAAATTTATTTATAACCAACTTCATGGTTTGTAGAAGAGTTAAGCAGTCTTCTACTGCCCAAGGTTCAGTAGAGATGTATGAAAAAAAATTACTTAAGCACGGCTATTTACTTGGATTAGACGCAAAACCCCTTGGCATTACAAATTATTATAGAAAGAGGCCATATTCCATTACGGGATTACTTTACATACATTAGTTGTAGGTAATACTACATCTTTTTTTCAACTAGCATTGGACCAGCAAAAGCTATCTCAGAAAAAGGTGTTGATGTTTTAAACCAGTGCGGGTGTGTTGTACAGGGAAGATGTCCGTGACAGCCAAAGAATGCAAGGTTTAAAAAAAAAAAAAGGCAAAACAGTATTTCATGACGTGTTAGGCTTCAGTTCTGTGGGGCAGAACAAGGAGATGAGAATACAGCTTTACCACAAATATGACACAAGAAACACAATAGGATAATTATAGGTTATGACAGTTGATTGAAATCATAACACAATAACTAATTAAAGCACACAAGTAAAAGAAGGAAATCCTACTACTAATGTCTTAAGTGTGTGTCAGGATGCAGTCATCACAGCACTTCACATGCTAAGAAGGTACAAGACTTCACTACGCATTGTTGTATTATTGGCAATTCTATTATTGATTTAAAAAATCTTTGGATCGGCAGAATCGTAACAGAGGTCAAAATACAAACTGCTGTCGTGTTTCTCTAAATTCTATTTGGCTTTTTATCACATCAGACAAGAGCTTCAGCCTGAGTCTGTAACTTCTCACTCAGCCTCTGTCCTTAACCCCTTTTATCACTTCCTTCTTTGAATTTGAGCTTATTTTTCATAAATCACAGACTGCCATAGCATAGTAAAATATAACTGACCAGTCATTCCATTACCAAAGTGAACTTGCCACACTTAAAAAAGATGTATGCATGCAGCTATCTTTAGCCTGATGTTTATGAGTCAAAAGCAGCATCCTGTATCCGTTTTCTTCTTAAAGAACAAAAATGTTTGTTTTTAATGAATCATTTATGTCGGTTAAAACTAGTAAAAGCAATAAATCCAGATATGACATGAAGTCCCAAGATATAAAGATGAAATTTTCTAAATGTCTTTTAAATAAATGCACTGTGTGTCCTTAAGCAAAGTTTTCAGTCCAGCTGATGTGTCAGAAAAGCCAAAATAAAGGAAGTATAACGTTAAAAGCCCTTTCATCTATTTATCGTGGACAACAATTTATTAAGCCTTGACTGAAGGCACATCTCTTAGAACTTCTTGGATTCTTGACGAACATCTTTGGTTTGTCATACTTAGTGATAGTGGAAGTGCACAGTTTGAAAATGAACAAGTAAAGTTGCATGTTGCCTGTCACAATTGGTTGAACTATGACCGTTATTTTTTTAGAGAGAAAAAGCAAACTTTCCTTCCTTCAGGTGCACGACTCATCCTGTACATTTGCAAACTACTGTAGCCACAAGCCACAGCCGCTGCAGCTTGTTTGACAACTTGCTTTTTTCTCAGGTATCCTCAATGTTAACTTGCTATATTAATCAAAAACAGCTGAATGAATGCAACTCATTTATTCACCCCTGTCAGCAGTATAGGTAAAACTTCATCATTCATTCAACATTTGTTTTGTCTTAATGTCTCATGAATAAGTTTTAATTGCTTGTTGATTGTTTTTTACATTTATGCTACTTCCTCCTTTGTTACCAGTAACTACATTTCTTAATAATCTGACACAACTGTGAAACATATCAGTCTGCATTTCTGTGGCTGGACCAGCAAACCAACATTCACAATGCCAAATAAAATCTTTGTATTTGTTACAGATTATGTAGCAACCGCACAACAAAACACATATCTGCAGTTGTTATATCTCAGTGTGAAATACTTTATTTCTCCACATTTTTTACAGTCTTCATCAAAAGCTGCTACATTAGAAGTTCAACAGGATAAAGAGAGATTATGTACACCAACAATTTCCCCGGAAGAACAAAATATACAAAATATACATTTTGTTGTTTATGTTGCTTGTTTATGTTTAAAAAAAAAAAAAGAATCAAAGTAAATTATCTCACTCTTCTCCTCCTCACCGAGGATAGTCTTCACCCTGTAAATCCAGGAAACATAAACAATAAGTTAAGATCTAATAAACTGTAGACATCATGCATATAATTTTAGCCTCATCAGTGCAAATGCTGAGATCTGTCAAATGGGTAAATGGTATTTTACACAGCTTGTGCCCAAAGAAAAATAAATATAGTTTATTTCACCTTTTCAGACCAGAGGGTAGCTGGCAGCAGTGGCAATCCCACACTGGTTATTTTTGCTCCTGCTCATCTTGATGTATCCCTTGTCACCCCATCCGAGACCCCAGCTATGGAAAGATACAAATTGGAACAATGTTTCACTTCCATTTTTGGTCTTTATAACCAAGAAGTCTCAATGCAACTCTCTGTCAACTCAGCCAGTCACAGTGTATTCAGTGCCAAACCCTAAGATGAAGCAGAAAAGCTGCACATAAAGTAAAATATGAGCAACAGGTATAATTTACCTGTTTTTCACCAGCCAGAAGTCATGTCCATTCTCAGTACCGTAACCCACAGCCAGTACACCATGATCCAACTGTGTACTGCTGCACTCAGGCTCATCATACACTCCTTAAAACACATACACATTTGGGTAATACAAACTTGTGGATTGGCAAAGAAAAAAGATGATTTCCTATTTCTTTTTGTGTTCTGCACTTTTGAGCATTTCTTAGCAGGTGTCCCATGGTGTTTAAAAGCATCTACCTGAATCATAGAGCTGGAAGGATGAGTGAGAGGCATCAATGCCAACAGAGACTGGTCCAACTGTGGCCACAGCTTCCTTCAGAGCATCTTCATCTCCTTGACTGACATCAGTGTAGCCTGTGCATGTGGCACCAACACTATCAGGTTGGTAACGGCACTCTCCATCCTAAATAAATAAAAAATATTCCACGAAAGAAAGCTCATTTTAGCATACTGGCATATTGTTAAATGAAGGTTAACTGTATGTCAACATAGATTTTTAAGAACTGTTTTTTTGTAGGCTTTGCACTCAGTAAGTTTCAAGGTGATGTGCCACTACACATTCTGTCCACACGATGGCAGTATTGTGCACCTCTGCTGTGGAGGGCAGAAACTTTGTCGGTTGATAATACCGGTAAGTTGATTTGTGTGACATCTGTGACCATCTGTGACCGATGGCTCATGACCACTAAATGTTTTACATTTAAAGTTTATGGGTTATATCTGTAAAAAAAATCCCACGTAACACTTATTTATCCACAGAGCTTTCTGTTTACCTCTGCCTCATAAGGATAGGAATCCTCTGTGTCGATCCCTCCGTTTTCCTTGATGTACTTGAAGGCGTCGTCCATCAAGCCGCCCATGCAGCCCATGTTTCCATAATCACCAGAGCAGTCAACCAACTGCTGCTCACTCAGAGACACCAGCTTTCCTGTCTTCCTGAAGTTCTGACCCTCCAGTGAGCCAGTCTAGAACAGGGAGAAGAGAATTTTAAACCAGAGAAGAGTTGTGTAAAGTTTGATGGATTACTGAACATCTGGTTATTCTTGTACATACTGCACTGAAGGCCCAGCAGGACCCGCACTCCTTTTGATCTTTGACATCAGTAACATATCCCTTGTCCCTCCAGTCAACAGTATCGGGCAGATCAGTGCCTTCGGCCTGCCGGAGGAAGGTTGAGCCATGACGAGGCATGGAGGCATTGAAGGAGTGCAGGCAACCCTGAGATATCAGGCGCTTGTACTCTTCATTTTCCTGGTGGAGAGGCACCAAAATTCAAGTTCATGATAATATTCATACTATCCTTACATGCAAATCACAACTTCTACAAGTAATCTAAACTGGTTTGCAACAAGCTGTGTTGTGGCAAAACCAACCACATCTGTGTTTCTGTACATACCATGTCAGCAAAATAGGTCATGCCAAGGCGGTAGGATTTGATTCCCTGATCTGCCATGATGTTGTGCACCAGCACCAGTTTACGGTTTTTGAGCCAGGTTTGCTGGCGCCGAGCCTCCTCCAATGGAGAGCTGTAAGACCTGCCTGGCAAACAGAAAAGGAATTTGTCAGAAACAGAAGAGGGAAAAAAAATTATAATTTTGCCTGACAGGCAAAAGACAAACTCCTTTCTCTAAATATAGGCCTTGTATGCAGTGAACAAAGCATAGTTATCACAGTTTGATCAAAGAAAACAGCTACTCACCAAACTTCAGTTTCCAAGCATGGAACTCCAGGTCTTCCAGAGTGATGCTGGCACAGCTGGCCACAGCCAGAACAGCAGCAGCAACCAGCAGTGACTTCATTTTGAC
Organism: Leuresthes tenuis; assembly: GCF_036924035.1. Classification (NCBI taxonomy): domain Eukaryota; kingdom Metazoa; phylum Chordata; class Actinopteri; order Atheriniformes; family Atherinopsidae; genus Leuresthes; species Leuresthes tenuis. Next base: position 20,211,964 of record NW_027325369.1, read on the forward strand.
TGAACACAAGCAGAAAAGGCAGAGATCTTTTGTGACTTGCAGGAAACCGCACAGGTTTAAGCTGATCTCTTTCACTTCAGCTTTGTTTCACAAATGCTTCCTGACATGATGTTTGATGTCAAATGCGCACGACTTCACATCAGCTCTATTTCCCGGTTTCATCTCTCCCTCCAACTCCTCCTTTTTTGGTTTCAGAAAGTAGGCTGGTTGTTGTTGCCTGTCTTGTTATTTGTGCTGTAGCCACTTACCTGCTTCTGTGTCGGTGTGTTTGATGAAGACTGTGGTACAAACACCTGCTGGTGATAGAGATCTGCTTTCTAGAGGTGTGCTTATATAAGGGATTACAGTTAGGACTGCCTTATTCCAGTCAGGTGGCTGTCACAAGCTCATAAACAAAAAGAGAGTGAGTCAATCATTTAAAAAGAAATAGCTGGAGTTATGAATTATGAGAAAATGAACATGATGTTGGTTGTGATCAACTTCAAGACTTCAAAGCAATAATCACGAGTACTTCACATTTAGAGCTCCATGTTTCCCTGAGAGCACAATCATGAGCATGAATTACTCAGCAGTTTTGCTGTTTTGAAATCAGAAAGTGGCACGAAAAAGAAACTGTTTGTGTGCATGTTTGTGTGTGCGTGCACAATATTTTCACACAGAAAACAGGATTTTTTTTATTCTTTTCAGTGCTCTGAGTCCAATCAAAGACACGAGGGGCCTTCTGACTTAACAAGCCCAACACTGACACACTAATGTGTAACTAATGTGCGCCTGTTTGATTTGAAACCTCATAAGCAAAAGGTTGCCACGCTGGAAAATAGTGTGGTAGAGCGCATGCTATTCTTTCTGGAAAAGGTAGGCAGCATTTCATCTGACACCCACTTACTGAAAGCTTGAGTGATTTACATGAAATATCAGGATTTACTTAAAGTGTTTACCCATCATCCCTCTTCAAGAAACACTGGACCAAGACTTTTTCACTTTATGTACACAAACTAATTCAGCCAGCCTCACACTGATTTTGCTTTTGAAATGCCCTGAACACAAAATACGCTTTCGGAAAATCTTTTCTTTGCATTTGATATTGTTTGATTGGTATGATTCATGGTTGTTTCCGCTGACAGTTGTTCAACACTTCCTTTCTGTTCCCGCACATTCATAATGTGTTTCTTCTTTTTTTTAAGCTTTACTGTAAGGTCTGAAATGAGCTAACCTTACCAATCTACATTGCCAGGAACATACGAAAATTCCAGTTAATAACCCAATTCTGTATATGTAGATTCTGTATATATATCTATATTGTCTATACTTAATACGCCGCACCAGTTACACCAAGTCAAATTTCTTGCAAGTGCAAACCTACTTGGCAATAAACTTGATTCTGATTCTTAGAAAAAGGTGAGTAATCGTGAATAGGCAAAAAGAAAATGCTGAAAAATGTTTAAATGTGTCATATGTGTTAAATGAGTTAATTATGGCAACAAATGTGTGCACCTGCTCTTTGATCTGTTTTGCAGTCTCAGCAGCATATCACAAACCAATGTCTGACTTTGTCTTCTGGATGGTCACAAGGCTTTCAGTGACTGGGCTTCAGACCATAAAGTTGCTGTGAAATGAGAAAAAAACTGAGAACGAAGCTAAAAGTTTACAGATGTCATTAAACTTTTTTTTTCTTTTTGTGACTTGTATCTTCCTGTTTTGTTGCTGGTGTCCCACAAAAAAACTGAGTGAACTCTGTGATCTGACGTTTGCACACAAGCGTGGGCTCCTACCTATAAGTAATATGTTTTACAGTTACTGACACAAAACTGAAATAGTGTCAAATTATAAAGACAGCCAAAATTATTAATATGTTGCAGAAGTTTGATACTGTTTTGGTGTACTATACTTATACATACTATGCATGGTAAAACATAAGGGAACTGTTCATTTAAAAAAGTTCTATAAAACATTTAGAACTGTCATGTGACATCTCTTATAGTTGTAATAGCTCATTTATATGAACAGTTTTTCTTTTTTTTATTTAATTCTGCATATTGCAAATGGGACTTCCAGCAGTAACCAGTCACATGATCTGCTATCTCTGAGGCTATGTGTGGGTTAAGGTATAAATTGTCTTATTGTAAACTGTGACTAAGACTCAAAACGTTGACAGTGTCATCTCTTCTCAGGAAATATATATATGTATATATATGTATATTGTACAAAGTACCATACAAAGTACCATACAACAGAAAAATGACCCCATGACTTATATACACACGTCGGTAACAACAACGAAGCTTCTTACATGTGAAGTAAATAACATTGATCTCCTCTTTACACCGGGCACCTGTCAAGGGATTAAATTTATGAGGCAGCAAGTGAAGAATAATTTCTTGAAATTGTTGTTGATTTGTAAAGCATGTCCAAAATGTCAGGTCTTGTGGTGTGTTCTCTGTATGGTTAGTATGTTCTAAAAGAGGTCTAAGGATAAACAACCAGGGAATCAACAAGGTCATGGGTGTTTGAGGTTAACTTATGTGCATTGAATGTAAAGGCAGGCTCATATCATCCGATTTCTCAGAGGATTTGCTGTAGTACAAACTGCTGCAATATTTAATGCTGCTTAAGATAGAAAGGTGTAAGAAGATGTTTGTTTTTCTTGCACATCATCCACAGAGGCTGACATTATGCCATGTCCTTCACACTGAGCTTTAACAGAAACTCCAATTTCCATTGACTTGTATCTTCCTGTTTTGTTGCTGGTGTCCCACAAAAAAACTGAGTGAACTCTGTGATCTGACGTTTGCACACAAGCCTGGGCTCCTACCTATAAGTAATATGTTTTACAGTTACTGACACAAAACTGAAATAGTGTCAAATTATAAAGACAGCCAAAATGATTAATATGTTGCAGAAGTTTGATACTGTTTTGGTGTACTAATACTTTACCATACTATGCATGGTAAAACACAAGGGAACTGTTTATTTAAAAAAGTTCTATAAAACATTTAGAACTGTCATGTGACATCTCTTATAGTTGTAATAGCTCATTTATATGAACAGTTTTTCTTTTTTTTAATTTAATTCTGCATATTGCAAACGGGACTTCCAGCAGTAATCAGTCACATGATCTGCTATCTCTGAGGCTATGTGTGGGTTAAGGTATAAATTGTCTTATTGTAAACTGTGACTAAAACTCAAAACGTTGACAGTGTCATCTGTTCTCAGGAAATGCCAGGCAGTTCATGAGTATATTGTACAAAGTGTCAAAAGTACCATACAGCAGAAAAATGACCCCATGACTTATATACACCCGTCGGTAACAACAACGAAGCTTCTTACATGTGAAGTAAATAACATTGATCTCCTCTTTACACAGGGCACCTGTCAAGGGATTAAATTTATGAGGCAGCAAGTGAAGAATAATTTCTTGAAATTGTTGTTGATTTGTAAAGCATGTCCAAAATGTCAGGTCTTGTGGTGTGTTCTCTGTATGGTTAGTATGTTCTAAAAGAGGTCTAAGGATAAACAACCAGCGAATCAACAAGGTCATGGGTGTTTGAGGTTAACTTATGTGCATTGAATGTAAAGGCAGGCTCGTATCATCCGATTTCACAGAGGATTTGCTGTAGTACAAACTGCTGCAATATTTAATGCTGCTTAAGATAGAAAGGTGTAAGAAGATGTTTGTTTTTCTTGCACATCATCCACAGAGGCTGACATTATGCCATGTCCTTCACACTGAGCTTTAACAGAAACTCCAATTTCCATTGATTAAACCCTGTGCTGAGCCTGCGTGCCTGTTTTTCAAAACTAGTTTGTGCGAGTGAATCATAATTTAAGAGGGACAGCCACTGCTGCTCAGATATGTTCTGGTTCTGTGGCACATTACTTTTTTTACTCTGTGATTACTGCAGCAGCTGTGTCTTGTCTAATTTTTTTAGCTGGTCCCTGCTCCTCCGGTATTGTTTTCCATCTGTGTGAAAACTCACACAGACACAGCCCATTGCTCCAAAATTGAAAGCGTTCTGGTATTAACGCTTTTTATTTACAACTGTTGGTGCAAACAGGCTAAATGGAAATCACAGCTGTGCTAGTGATCACAGGTAAATTAACTTTTTGTTGCCCTGCATTTCAACTTTGAATCCTGAATTCTAACATCATAACATCTTTATGAGTGTCTTTTTTATTCTTCTCAAGGCTAAATACTCCCGTCAGCATGAACACTATGCAGTCATATGCATGATGGTTTTAAATCATGTGACATGTAACTTGATATTGCACAGGAGTGCACACACTTGTGTATATTGTACTTGTGTATATGCTGTATCAAATTGTAGGCAGCATTTTGCTGCTGTAGCTGAATGACACGCCAGTGCTTCCCAAAAACATTTATTGTGGGGACCCCAAGAAGATTAATGTGGCTCCTAAGCAATCCATATCCTTGAGCATATAAGTTAGAACAGTGTGTAGTATAATATGGACTCACCCATTAGGTAGTACATCATGTAGTAGAGCAAAAAGTACATTAGATGTGCAGTTTAGTTTAAAATAGATAAATGTTTAGTACTTTTAAAGTTTGTCAAGCTCACAATTCCTACCAAGTGAGTTTAGAAAATTCTTGCTTTCTCACCCTCTATGATTAGCAAAGAGGAAAAGTTGGGAAACGCTGTTGCCATGCTATATCCAGGAAAATGGTTGTAATTCATGCCATGCTCTGGAGCTCTGGGGCACTGTTATGTTCACTGTCTCTGTCAGTGTTGTTTGTGTGTATGTGTGTGTGTAAGCAGTCAACTCTACCCCCGGGTATGACCTAACCTAACCTCTATAAAACATTTACAACAGTCATGTGACAAGATCAAGTCATGAGTCGGCAGAACAGCAAATTCAAGAATGGGAGATGTACTGTCCAAGTTCATAGATCAAGGTTTGTGTGTGCTTCTGTTCACTGAAAAATACATTGAGTTAGAACGTGTGAGCCTGTTTTTAGCAGATGTGCAAACATGTTTAGTGGAGCGACTTAGCTGATTCTGCAAAGACAAAACTGAAACCAAGTAACTGCGCGTGGAAAAAAAGGAGTTTCCATGTCTTTCACCGCCATCTCCATTTTGTGTAGCACATGTTTTGCTTGTGACATCATTTAATATTTGTCACCTTAACTCCAAAGTCATGGTAAGCCACCGTGTTCTGCTGCAGTCAGTTAACGGCTGGCTGTTTGGTATATTTTTCAAAAATAAGAGGGAATGGAATAACAGTTAACTTCATGGTTTAGTCCCAGATTAAAATGAATGATCAATTAAAAAAATCTATAGTTTTGGATCACATTACTATCAGCTATTTTTCTTAATTATCTAAAACCGATTTCTAATTGTTTGTTTCAGCTCCTTTATAGGAACAGTTTTTCGATGTGATTCTGCATATTACAGATGTGACTTCCATCAGTGACCAGTCACATTCTCTGATGTCTTTTTTACCATGTGAATTGTCTTACTATGAACTGTGACTAAAACATTGAAACAGCTGAGAGAGACATCTGTCATCATTACTCAAGCGATACCAGGCTATGACACTCCCTTCCCTATTTTAAGGTTTATTGTACAAGGACATTTTTTCAAAAACTTTTTCAACTGAAAATGACACAGTTTAATACTCATGATTTTGATTTGTCTTCATAATTCTTTTACTTTTTTTTTTTTGGTCTCTCCCCAGTAGCCAGGCAGTGACATGCGCATTTACGAAATCTGACACCAAGGACTCTTTCAATCTGCTGACAACACAACTGGAGCAAACACAACCTATTTGCATTAGCTTGTCACTGACTGCAGGAAAGACATGCTTACTTCATGTTACAGCTGATATGAACATCTCCTTCTCATGGTCAGACGGGTAGCTTTTGCAGTATTTAAAACATACCAGGAGATGGCAGCGTTTCCACAGACTTTTCACATATGTTGGATATGCGTCTCCCATCCAACTAAATGTATATTGACAGTAAAATAGCGTCCATGTCACACTGCTACATTAGCTGCTTCAGCATGCTAATTCTTTTATATGCCAAAAAAAAATGTAACAACGCTCATTATTAATTTATTTTTATGGAGCTTTGTGTAACTACTACAGTATGCAGTGGTCGAAATGTAAACTATGGATGTTATGCGGGGTTTATTGACAGTTAAGAAATATAATGTGACAAAATTCTTCAGAAGCATAACTATGGAGTAGATCCCTGAAGGTCAGGTGGGACACGAAATGCCAGTCGGAAAGGGCAATAAGATGGCTGGAATTGGAAAGTGAGGAGAAAGCTATGCCTGGTAAACTCTTCTAATTTCATTACGTTACATGTTTCCTCAGCTTAAAGCCAATCACATAGTTGGCTACTCTCAAGAGGGGTTCACATATAATGTAACAGCCACTAAATTGTGACAGTTGCGTAGACTGGCATACCTTAGCACATAATCTGATTATTGGATCAATAACACAGCAACATTTGGGGCATTGCTGGGATGGCTGGCTTCTCTGGTTACACATTGCTGGCATTCACCACTCGTTCCCACTTTATAGGTGACAAAGTGTGAATGTGAGCAGGAATTCAAATGGAAGGCCTTTAAAATAAGTAGTGAGGAGTGCAGAGTAACCTTGATCACATCTGGCTGTGCTACTGTCTTTCCACAGTCACTCAAAAAGCAGCTCATTCATCAGTGTGCATAGTCAGAAACTGATCTCAAGGCCTCCACAAAACCTGTGCTGCTTACCAGTTACACTCTTCACAATAGCGTGCCTAATTTCTTTAAGCTAATCTAGAAGTATTCATACGTTTGTTCGACTACACTTACACACAATGTCCCTTATATGTGTTAGCTGCTATTACTTCCAATGTTGAGGAAGATAAACATCCAAGAGATCTGACAATGTATCATAAAAATATTTATTGACTTGACGTTACCATTGGACAACACAAATGAGAAATGAAACGCACACACACAAAAAAAAATATTCAGAAAGTCCAAATTCAAAACATCCTAGAATGATGGAGGAAGAGAGCTAAATTGGAACATCATCAAATTGAAAATACAGTCTCATCCGAGAAGGGTCAGATTGAATCATTTTTTACATGTTTTTGATGAATGACTGACAATATTCTGATATAAGCTGGATGGGAAACACCACCAAAAGCATGTGGCATGGGCAGTTTTATCACCCTCCTCGTCTGGAAACACAATAAACTGAACCACAGTCATTTCAGACAACCAATCATCTGAGAGATGCACATTAACACCAATAAATAAAAACAGTTTATTTTAGAGCAAAATATTGAATGATAAAAACCAAAAAAAGGCCTCATGTTGACAGTCACAAAGCATAAACCGCCATCATTTTGGCTCTTGGATATCGCTGCATGTTGCATTTGTGAAATGCAGATAAGTGGATAATAAACAACGACTGTACCAACACAGAGCCAAAAACAGAGATAACCGGGGACATTGGAGGAAATCCCTACTCGCTGCTATTCATCCCTCTGCCCCTCCATTCATCCGTCTGTTTCTCTGTCCCCTGCAAAAGTCTGTTGTGATCCCGTCTCTCTCAGTCCAAACAGGTCACTGTAGCTTGCACCTTGCCAGGGTCTGTGTTGCACCAGCAGCGACAGGAGATGAAGAAAGAGAGAGCAGAGCACAGGTTGTAGCCAGTTCAGACACTCTGTCACTCCCTCTTTCCCTCTTTCTGCTTTATCTCCATGGTGCACACATGTCGACCTGGAGCAAGGTTCTATACTGGCAGGGGAGGCTAAGAGCAGAGAGAAGGGGGTGGATAGATGGGGATGCAGTGTGTGTGAAGGGGGATAAAGACACACGCTGCTTCAATAGCAGAGCAGGTCCAGGGACTAATTGGATCTAGTAATGGCAGGTCAGTGTGACTGAAGGGCTCGTTAGAACCAGTATAGCTCCTTGCCTTTCTTGTGCTGCTGGAGGCCTGCGGAAAGAAAAAGACAGGGAAACAATGAGGACGACAACAGCGAACAACAGAACACAGGTTGTCATGGAGCCTACTTTGGCCAAACATCCTGTTTTAGAGGTGGGGGGGGGCAACTTCTCTGATGATTATGATGTATTGTGTGTTTGTGTGTGTGTCAGCACAGTGTACGCGGGGCTAATTTACATAGAATATTTGGATCTGTGCATGTGTTTCATGCAGTTAATAGGCACTCAGAATAGAAAGGTGATACAGATTTTTGTGCTGGAGTTTGTACGTTAATGTGAAAGGTTTTAAGTATAAATTTTTTGCTTCTTTAGTCTATTGATTAAATTATTTTAACATTATCAATTCAGATTATGAAGCCTTGCAGTAATTACAAGTGCTAAAACACATGTGTTTGTCATATTTTTGTACCTACACTGAAGTGTCAGTGTCTGGCCTTGGATGTTCCTATTTTCATATCTGGGATGATTATAGCTTCTAAATTGTAAATAAGGAATTACTTATTTTATGTAAAAAAAAATAGTCAAAAAGCCAGACATTGTTGAGTGGATACCTGCATCCATGTTGAGCGCCAGAGTCTGGCTTACATCTCCAGGTGGAAGCAGGCTGGGCCACGAGGCGGTGGGCTCCAGCTTGCTTACTTCATAGTGGCTTGGCAAGGTAGGGAGATGAGGCGGCCTCACAGTGGGCATGAGCAGGGGCCCGTAGTGGGGCTCCAAAGCTGACGGGGAATACAGTTCATGAAGAGGCCGTGGGGGGCCATAGGCCTGTGCCTGAGGATATCCCCAGCTCTCCGGAGGGTGAGGGTGGGAGTGGGGGTGAGGATGAGCGTGTGGATGAGGATGAGCATGAGGGTGCGGAAGGCCCGGATGTAGCCCCGATGTGTATGGATCTATGGAATAGGACGGTGCACCCGTCTCACAGTGGGGGCGGCTCTGAGGTGATGAGTAGCTGCTGTCCCAGAAGGACGGGGGGAAGCTTCGTCGGCTGCTAGGTGAAGGAGTGTCTAATGGGGGAGGGAGGAAACAGGGGTTAACAAAAAACACTTAGAGGCCAAGTCAAGAACAGTTGCAACACTTTGTAGTGAATCACTTGATTTATAGAAGCAAATGCACAGGCTCGAACTGTGCAAGATGAGAAACACATACAAAAACATAGATGTCACTCCCATGACTATTACACCCTCGGGCCCAGATATCTTCCCTATTGGATCATACTGTCACACAGCCCCAGCCCCAACAAGACACAGAAATAAACATAACCACGTTCTCGCAGACAGAGCAAGCGAGAAAGAGAGAGCAAGGTAGAAAGAGAGACGTTCCTGTATCCAAGAATTCTATATAAGGCAGACGCTGTAACCTGGAGGCAGCCCAAGGCTCACAGAGTCTTAAATCACTTGCTATGGTGACACCTCTCACTCTCATGTCAGCCCAGTACTCCTGAAAGTCTACCAACACACTAAAGCGCACACACACACACAGATGAGCAATTCTGGCCCCATGTTAGCACCCACTGCCCCTCTCTTCTGTCTTTCGCACCCCCACCTGTTGTTTTCTCGGCCCCCTCCCACTCTCTCCTCGCCCTTGACAAAATGTCAGCAAGCCATACTATGTTTTTAGCAGTATCATTTTATATTTAGCTATTCCTCTGAAAAAAGACACCATGCTTCACCCTGGGAGGTAGTGTTTCCCACTGCGCCTATCACGCTGACCGCAACATATATAAATCTGACTGGCAGGCAGGCAACTGACTGTGCAACCATTGTGGGGCAAGAGCTGGAGCGAGAGTCAGAATGGCAGCCATGGAGACGTTTGAAGGGGATACGCCAGCGAGACTGTGCGCTTACGGCCATGTATAAACATAGCATCTGTTGTGAGGCAGGGAGCGTGTGTCAGTGCCGAAATGAAGACGTCCGGCTGAACAAGGAAAGAGACTACGGCCACAGCAGCACGAGGGAGTGAGTGGAGGCTGCAGGCCCTACATGGATATCTAAGGGATATCCTCAACCTGCTGGTAGAAAGGTGCTCCAGAAGATTTTCAATTGTTTGTTGTTTCAATCAAAGAAAAAAAAACTAAGAATATACAAACAATTTTTTAAGGTCCACAAGGTTGCTATGACATACATATGTATGATATGTTAAATCTTAGCCAAATAAATTGTCTATGATACCTTTCAGAGTCTTGAATAACTATCCAAAATCAGCAACACACAAGACTGTATTTTTTTCCATTCGGTCTTTCTTCAAGTTTTTAGCCCACTCGGAATAAGATCAGTCCCTATCGATTGCCCAAAACTCCTGACCTGCATGACTTTATGACCTCGCCACAGACAACAGTTCCCACAAGCGACCCTTCAATCATGTCACCTGATCACATCACCTGTCTGACCCTCTGCTGTGGTCTGCAGAGCTGTCAGCTCACCCTGTGTGGCCTCAAAAATACAAGACACCCTAACTGCGACAACTTTGCCTTCTGTCCTCTGAGGGAGGAATATGCAATGTAGATGAAGAGAGTAACCACCTTATCTCCATTCACCTAACTGAATTCACTGTAGTAGCTTTTTTTTGTTGTTAAAACTGTCTTTATCATTACATCATGGAGTGTAACCAACCCAAATGGTATTTTCTGTTATCTACAATATTTGAAAACCATATCTATCTTTACTGAAAAATGTTGAATATGTACCAGATTATCTAATTTGCACTGCAAGTTTGCATTACTGACACAAGAACAAATGTGCACCCTTATTTTTATTAACATTAATGCCATATACCTGTGCCCTGTTGGTCTGGCACTCGTCGCTTGCCCTCTCCATCCATATAGGAGCTGAGGGCCCTGGAGAAGTGCTCATCCACCACGCTGCTGATGTCTCCTTGGTAGTAAGTGAAGAGTACACAGCGAGAAGTTAGGTATTCTGCCTCGGGGGCCTCCTGCTTCCCCTTTGGGCCGTCCTCTGGCCTTGATGCCGCAGGGGTGTAAGAAGAAGAAGAAGAGCTGGATGAAGATGTGGAGGAAGTTGATCCTCCAGTGCCTGGGCCCCCAGACATCCCTTCGGGAACGCTGGGAGTGTTCATAAAATCCCGGCTGCGCGGCAAAGTGCTGCTCAGACCTGTGGGAGCCTGTTGGGGGGAGGTTAGACAAGAGGGGGAGGAGGAGCAGGGAGAGGGTTAAGACAGGTGTTGCAGAGAACGCTTCAGGAGCTGAGCATGAGACATTTTGACACAATGTTTTGTGTGTGGCAGCACTGGCATGTGTCTGCGTGCGCGCAAACATGCGTGCTTGAGCTAAGATACGACCCAGTCACCGCATTTACAGAAATTTGCTAAAGAATTACTTAGTAATTAAATTTCATTCTTGAATCCAAAACTTTTTTTAAAATACATTTGTATAAATCGGATAATATGCTTTTACGCACAAGCTCGTCTCAGTTACCCTCATCTGTCTTGAAAATAAAAACTATCATTGGAACGTTTAAATATTTTCTCACTTCCTACCTGTAAGCTATTGATAAAAGCAGGAGCAGTCGGTGCGTACGGTGCGTAATGTCCATAGGCTGGGTACATAACATCCAAACAGCTCATGGTAAATGAGCGATGTCTTCACTGTTCTTTTGAAACCGACCTTAGTGAGCGAGAATGCGACAACATTCCGTGTTTTAGACGACGATAAACGGGCTCAGCGATCGCCGATCCGCGTGAAAAAAAACCCGTGCCAGACTTGACATAGCCGCTCCAGAAAGAGCGCACCTCTCCGCTCCCAGCGTGCGCCACAACAGCTGCGGTAGCAAAATGCAGTGAGGTTTATGAAGCAAGCATCAGTGTGCCCTGTCCTGTCCTGTACATCTCTGAGTCAACCCCTCCCATCTTTACCAGCCGTCCCCCCCCCCCCCCCATTATCACCACCACCAACACTCCTTCTTACACCAGATCTATATGCAGATAATTTACTACTTACCTGCAAACGGATTTCTTCATTTTATAAAGAAAAATGAATTGCCTAAAAGCTAAAAGCGTGCAGATCATATATCAAATCAATAAATCAGGTCAAGGTGGAGGGATGCAACATTCACAGTCAAATATCAAACATGGGTGAGTGTTTTCTAGAAAACTTGGAAACAACTTGTGACGATTTGTGCCCCACCCCCAACATCTTATTCCTGGTGTCAAAAATAGTTTCAATATGTCATCCAGTTACACAAATAGATTTAGAAGAAGTCACTGACCTAACCAGCAACACAACAATGACCACATGATGCATGTGGTTCTTTGACTTTTTTATTAATCTCCATGTACTATGGACGCTTGAAAACTTTGTTCTGAGTCCAAGCTGAAAGTGTATCCATGGTCTTAAAACAGCCATCGGTTGCCAAGTAAACCCCCAAGTCATCTGAAGTATTTAGTGTGTTCCCAGAATGACACATAGGTGTCAACTATAGGTTGCATACACTGGTCATACCAACATGGAGGAGAAAGGGACTCTGCACAAATCTATGACAAATTATCACCTATCAGCAGAGCAAACAGAAGATATTTTCACACAGACACACAAACATACTCAGTGACAATCACAAACACCGCAGAAGCGCCAAATTAATTGTGCATCCAGGTGCAAAAAGACTTTAAAAAGATCATTTAACATGAAAACAAGTAAGAAACACTTTCTTGGACGCATTGTCTGTTTCTCCTTTTTTGCAGGTTCTTGAGGTTTGGGCATGCCAGTCTTTTTGACAGGCACTTCAGAATGCCTGGGAGAATAGTGTGGAAAATTTGCAGAATTCCATGGACGAGTGTCAGATGAGGTGGAATGTCTCTGATGTATGCTAGTGGACGAGCTTCTCGGGAAGTTACATCGTCCCTCTGCTGCGTTCTCTAGATGGAGAACATGACCAACAACTTGCTACACATACATCACACATAGTATGAATATCTGGAAGCAGGTTATTGGCATGCTGATGAATCAAACATGCTCTTAAATAGCAGTGGATGAAGCTGACAAGCATGACTTAAGTTCTCACTTTGACCTGTTGCATCTCTGTTTTATTAAACTGACTTTACAGTGTATCTCTGCATTATAATACTTCTGATATAGCGCTGCACTGCACAATATCTTAGTATATAGTGTCAGCATCTATGTCAAATTAGTAATTTTAACTGTGCAAATTCACTTTTTAAAGAGATCATTAGCATTGTAATTGGGGCTGTAATCCTACTTCAGTCCATTAACATTGAAGCAAGATGTGCAATAGATCCACTACATCCATATTTATGCAGGGTAATGCAGGACAGCACAGGAGTCAGGGAGAAAAGAGTGATGCAATGCCAGAGAGCTCGCTGTTACACCAGCGTGATCAACAGCTGCAGCTGACGGAAGGGAAGAGAGACCACTATTAGTATTAATGGCCATGACTAAATGTCTCTGTTGCTTTCTGTCTCTACCTCCCACTTGTCTTCCCTTCTGACACACAAACCTTTTCTCCACACGTGTGAATGCACCAATGAGAGCGCGTGCAGAGATGCACGCAACATTTTACCAAACAAGAAAGCGAGACGACGAACCTGCAGCAGCATGGCAGTGATCCAAAAGCAGCATTTGTTCGTGACACTGAACAGTGCATACTTAAAACTTTGCATGTGAAGAACAGTATGTTCAAGCGCACACAGTTGCTCTTGTGTGTGTTTTTGTGAGCAGGTCTATGTGGAGGTGTCTACATTTACTTGTATATGCTGAAAATAAACACAGGTTACATCACCCCTTGTGACCCTTCAGCACATCGAGACCCCGCCCCCCTTAAAAGAGGTCTGACTAGAAGTCTTTCATTGGCTGAGATGTTGCAGGCCAGTTGAGGTAGTAATAGCAACCTGGCTTTATTTAGACCACTATTCAAATTGCAACATCACCATTAATAGTTTATAATCTTTGCTCGATATACCAGGGTACATTAAAGAAATATTTAAACATGTGAACTACTGTCAACCCTTCATAAGGCCATTAAAATGAAAATGTCACACATAAGGTAACTTTATTAGGGTGTTTGCTTATAAAAAGAAAAATGAGGGTTTTTTTGATGGTCTTTAAAGTGGGGCTGGTTGCAATATGAACCCGAAACCATATAAGCTACCTCCTGAAACAACAAGGCCTTTATTAAGGTCTCAGTGTGGCTTGGTCCCAAGAGGGTTGGACGTCAGGATTCCACTGTTGTTTATATGCCTCACTGTGTATGTGTATGTGTGAGTATATGTCCAACAGATAGATGTACAGCTGCCTCGTTGTCCAGTTCCACAAAACTCATCTCAGCTGTTCAAAAACATCCCCGAGTGTCATCAGAGAGATGTGCTGGCACACACACACACACTAACTCACAAAGGGCCACATATGGACAGGTCTGGCTCATTCAACCTTCTACACAAATGTTGGTGATAAATCCTCTCTGATAGAATGTGCAAGTGTGCAGCTATTTTCTTTCCCAAACAACCCACCCATTGTCCTCACAGACCACCAAGATTCCAGAGACAAGAAGTCTGTTTAATGGAAAATAATTTTAAGGATCAATCTTGTATAAGCCATGAAATTAAGAATTGTACATCTAATTTATTACTTCATTATCCACAGCACACCCAAGCAATGCTATTTCCCTTATGAATCCATTCCAGTTTTTAGGAAATGATCTGTTTGAATGCATTTTGAAGGTTTAACATCAAAAGCAAATACTGTTGCTTTTTTTAGTTGGTCGCATCTATGTTTTCATGTAGCTGAAAGAACTGAATCTGCAGGGAAGCTTTTGATTCTGATAGAAAATACGTCATCATTCAGTGTTTTGGACCCTGAAATGCTGATTTCGCCTTACATTTTGATTTGTGGAGCCATTTAGATATTTTCAGATAACATTTACGATCTTGTGTGCTGATGCCTGACGGTGTGAATACCCTTTAGTTGTTACTTTCAGCCAGCACTGAATCCATCAATCACAGTTTACCTCTCTGAAACACTTCTCAAGTTCCTGCAAGTTGACGTTCACGTTGAATTTAAGTAAAATTTACAGTAGAAAACAGGGAGCACATTTCATGAAAATAAAACTTGTGTACTTTTAAAATCTAAATGAATTGATTGACTTGAATATGTAAAAATAACTGATTGGTTCTACTATTGTTGTGCACCGTTTAATATGATCCCTATATGATATTGTGATAAAACAAACTAAAAGAGAGCTAAACGCTAAAGCACGAAATGTCACCGGGGAAGTAACACTATGACATTTCCCAAGCTGATGACTGATGTCAAGGCGATATTTATATGACAAGTTTACTGGAATGTTATATTGAACTATCCAAATAATGCGTTATCAAGCTAAATGTGCTCTGATTTTCACACATTTGAGAATAGGAATATTTCCATCGGATGAAATCAATAAGATGTTACAAAATAAAATAAGTCAATCAATGTAGCATAAAAAAGTATTGTCATCAGCCAGGAAAAAAATCACATCTTTAGAGAAGAATTGTTGAATAAACCAGGCTATCACTGACGAGCTCCGCTGTTAAAACCTTCAGAACATAGAAGTAAAAGTGAAAATCTTGGTGTTTTGTGTTTTTCATTCCACTAAATGAGAAAAGCAGAATAGCCAAAACCAGCCAGTGTTTGAAACATTTTTTTGACTTCAGGTTAGGAGCCCATTTGCACGCTTCAGACCATCCTCACAGGTAAAAGCACACTGTTTATTGAACGCTAACCTTCTGAAATGGACAGAATGTGAATTAACTGCATCCTCGGAGAGGCTGACGAGTGCTACATTCCTAATATCCTATTACCAAAACTGTTTTCCTGCCACCCTCCTACTGGGTCACTCAAGTTAGGCACACGCAGTTCACATATTCGCATACTTACAGAAACACAAACGCGTATAAAGCCAAAGAAATGAGAAAAATGCACACAGAAACTGTGATCTGGGCCTGTGGGATTGTCGCCTTCCTCCCTAACAGTCCAGCATCAGTGTGAGGGGGCAGCAGTGAAAAGGGCACCATGGGTGGAGGGAAAGAGATGCGGAGGGTGGACAGAGGGCAGGTTCACAAATTTGGCATGTCACATGGTCAAACAGGGGAGATTTACGACTGATCAGGTTCCTCATCAGCAGCATGGTGTTGTGGCTTCAGAATGCCAGGTATGGGAGTGAGATCAGACTCCAGCTTTAGTTTGTTCACCCTTTCTGGCAACTACAGCTGACATGACCGGCTGAAGGTGGCAGCATTACTTGTGGTCGCAAGGGGAATGTGGTAGTCTTTCATTGCCTTTTCTTTTACATCTTTAGCTTGTCAAATGCAGGAAAACCAGTTGGGGGAATTGCACAGACTGACAGTAAGTGCACTGAGTGAATGTGAATCACGGGAAACAAGGATGGATGAAAGTAGCTCAAAGAGGAGAGGAGGATCTTGACATTATGTAGAAACAAATAGATAGGTATAATAATACACCTGCTCTTTTAATATGCCTAATTCTATTTCTCCCTCTACACTCAGGATCTATGATTTACTCACCGGTGACATCATGGAGACCACAGCTATTTTTATTGGCTGGTAATGGTCCAACTCCTCTCCGTGCTTTGCCACCTGTCCAATCCCCACCAGTCAACAAGCCCCTTAGAAAAAAAAAAAAAGGCGAGAACCCAAAAATGATTGAGAGTTGAAAGGTGGAATATGATACATGCATGCCATACTACTGTCCTAGGCATGTTTCACGAGTCAAATGTCTTGGCATTGCTACTAGTCTGCCATCCTTAGTTGCCTTTGTTACTTATACACTGAGTCAGTTGTGTAGCCACTTATTCAACGCAAACCCATTGCTTCATCACTTTGGTAATGTCTTTCCACTTTGCTCTTGCACCGTTTGTGAGCATTGTTTTGTTTTTAGTTTTGTTTGTGAATTTGAATCTATGCCAATCTGTTAAAAAAGCCTTGTAATCTACCATGTTATTCTTACTTGTTCCTCCCAGCACAGATTTGACATATGTATCTGAGTGTGTGTGTGTGTGTGTGTGTGTGTGTGTGTGTGTGTGTGTGTGTGTGTGTGTGTGTGTGTGTGTGTGTGTGTGTGTGTGTGTGTGTGTGTGTGCATGGATGGGGTTATTCCTGTCATTGTGACATGTGTCCGTAGGTGCAATTTAGTCATATGCCACATACAGGGGGCTCAGGGGTCACCATTTATCCCCACTGCCCTGCAGTAAAGTATTTTTTGTTTAATTTGCTGTTGATAAAAGCAAACATACAGTTTGATCAAAGATTAAAGAGCCATGAAACATTTCAAGCACTGAAAACAAGAGTCAAAAGGCTTTTAGGGTAAATGAGCGTAACTTCTGGATCACAGCACCAAAAAATCATGACATTGACTATGAGTCCATCTTGTGGCGGGTGAGTAAAATGGCATGCAATGTTTTACTTTCTTTTTTTTTGTGTGTGTTTTTTTTCTTGGCTGCATTCTATATAACAAATGCTATACCTGCTGAACTACTGCAGAGTCTATGTTTTTTTACCCAATGGGAAACACCGTTTTAAATCTCTACATTCAGGAACATGTCACACACAACTTCTACAACACAGTAAGAGCCCTGTGTCTGTGTCTGGGCAAGTTGGGTAATAAGAGAGAAGCTGTCTCACTTGTCCCATCAAATCTGATGCTATGATGAAAAAAAACAAGGCAATATCCCAAACCCTCTGTGTATTGTTGCATGATCATTGTCTTTACTAATGTTTGTTCCTCTTAGATATTACCTTATAAATTCACAATGGCAGATGGCGTTTGGAAATGGGCTTGTTAGCTATAAAATATCTGTTAAAACCTTTTATTCTACAAGAAACCTCCTGGTACAAAGACATCCTCTAATCAACTGTAGTACAGAGAATACTTTGATCAAAGTATAATTCCTTTGGTCATTATTCAACAAGGGAAGATGGTACTGCCCACTGTCAGGAACATGAATCAACGGCTATATTCAGGTCTTCATATTTTATTGATATTGTGATGAATGAGTGAATAAATTAACATTTTATTTCCGTGTCTGCTCATTTCCATGACCCATCCCGTCGAGCTTGTTAACTTCCAACATAGAATGTAGAATAATCCCTCATCCAAGTCATCTGAGTATAAACCAACCAAAAAAAAAAACATTTTTGGACATATTTCCCAACAGGATTATTTCACAAAAATGCACATTCCCCCAAAGCCAAGACACAACAAAACAAAACATTGTAACGAGACAGATAGTAACCAGTTTTTATATGCATGAATGCTAAACACTGTATATTTGACCTAGTTCATATATAACTGTCTAATTTTCATACTGTGAAAAAAGGGTTCTGAAGGATTTTACTGTTATCTCCTTTCTTCTGCTTCATGAAGATCATTATGAATGCAAATTTGCATTTCTTCATACTATAAATCATGACATAAGCGATGGTTATAAATGTGTCGAACAGTGTTTTCTCTCGTACTTTTTCCTCTTCAGTGCTGCTTATCAGCATCAAATGTTCCAATTGTATTCATATATGTTTTATAAAGGTCTTTATTCTGGAGTTTAAATGTTCATATAATTCACAGTTTGATTTGAAAGATATCTTGTCTGTAAATACCGCTAATCTGGATTTTCTTTCTTGCTCATTGACAGTTTCCTGATTTATGATGGACGAAAAATACGTCAAGAATTGTAAAGCTGCTTTGTACAATGCTGACATTTCTTTTCGGAAAACGTATAGAATTCACGTCTCTTTTTTTTAAATACTTAAAATACACGTCAATGCCAAATACATATCCTGCTCCTCCAAACCACCGTGGGGCGCCTGTTCGCTGTGAATAAATGCTATCGCGAGTTGACGAGGGCCGCCCAGCCATGTTGAGGAGTCTGTCAAGCAAACTGCAGCCCGCCATTGTGTAGAAACCAGGCTCTGTAGAGAGATAAGGGTGCTTGGCTGAAACTCCTCAATAGCTAGACTAATTCTACACCCTGCCGCTTTTATTTAGGAGTAAATACAGTTACACAGGCTCCGGGGGGGAAAGACATGTCAGCCAGCAGCCTTCTTGAACAGGTAAAGAGAGGTATTTTCTGAACATTTACGAGGGCCAAATTTGTCAGCATCGCGACGGCTAGCGCGGATAGCTTAGCTCAGAGACAGCGGCTGTGGCTCAGTTGTGCAGTAGGCCTGACCACCTGCTAAAGGAACTGACTGCTGAAAATATATCTCTTCATCTATTTTTCCCCTTCCTCTCTTCTCATAAATCAAACCTTCATGAATCACCTGGACCCAATCCAGAGACCGAAAGGCCAAGCTAATAAAGGTAAGAGCACAAACTGTGTGATGTTATTGACTTGTGTGAATGCGGATCTTTTTACGTGCCGTGCGCTTTGAAAATCTTGCGTGCGTGAGTGATGTTAGCATCTTGACAAATAGGCCTGTCTGTGTATGTTGTAAATGTAGTTGAAATTCACTTGAATTTGATTTTAACACCGACATAAAATACAATAGCACAGTTTATTTTAAGATAGTTTTTGACCCTTAAAGGCAGCAGTCTTGGATGTCCTTAACATCCCTGAAGTAACACTCGAAAGGTTCCCACAGGTAGCATTACGCTAGCCATCCCTTGACTAGCTAATGTTAAATGGCAAAATGATGCACACCTCCGTCCCTTTATTTTTTATACTGTTGGCTTTTTCATAAACCAATAGGTTCGAGACCATATTTTTACCATTCACTGCCACTTTGCATCAGACATGATAAGACATTTTGGTGGCGTTACGCTACAGGTGCCATCCTAACACGTTGGCCACTCTGCTAATGTTAGCCAAGTCCGTCAAGTTGAAAGGACTCTTGGCGCTCGTTAACATGGAGACGCTGCTAACTGCATGCAGCTGACCACATAGCTAGCCTGCTAACGTTAGCTTGTTGCTAAGTTAACTTATGATGACACGTCTTCCGACATGCTTTTCCTTTGCTTTCCGTCATTTTGCCACCAAGACTGTAAAGTCAGAAAGCATGTGTCCGCTAGCATGCTTTCTACTCTAGTTTTTATTCTCCAATATTTATTTAAGTTTTGAGGAAAGCTTTGAAAGAACTTCATATCATCAACTTCATTAATGGCACTTATGACAGAATACTACTGCTCCACTACCTGCTGAATTAGCTCCTGACTTATAAAAAATGCTACAGTCTATATTGCATAATATTTTGCCTTTGAACGTGGGCGTCACAATGCATTTTCTTTCACCATTTCTCGCTTTTTAACCACTTTGAGTTCAGTTGATTCTTCACTGGGCTTGTTTGAGCTCATTGTGCTTTGTAACCTAGAGTGCATTCAGAGGTCATGATATCTGATAATCATGCTCAGGGTGTTTCTGTGACACTGATGAATAATTTTAGGGAGTGGTCTTGTTATGTAACAGGTGACCATGCTGATCTAAATTGAACTGATGCTACCGACTGATACTATGGAGTGTGTAAAATATGGATACTACTGTTTACATCTGTGTTGTTTTCTTTTCAGTGCAAAACGGAGCTGTGACCCAAAAGGATACTTTGAATGACGATGAGTTTGAGCCTTACCTGAATACTCAGGCCAGACAGGTGAGCGTTTAACACATTTTTGCCAACTCTTAGTTTCTTATTTTGACTACGGATGACTTAACTGTCCTTATGTGTTCAGAGTTGATAGTAGTGATGGCTAAGTCACCTGAATTTATCTTTGATATCTGATACTGAACTGATTTTTCTGAAATGGGAAAATGACTCCCTTTTAATACACTGTTTAATTTATTTTTTAGGTATTTTAGATTTCGGATTATCCAAGCTTAACATGCTTTGGAGACTTAATGGAAACTTAAACCAAACCAAAAAATGTGTTGTCTTTTTTTTGGTTTGGCTCAGTAGACACATTTATCTTTGGCCATGAGGACTTTTAATGTGTGTAGTTCTCGTATTGTCGTAATGAGTTGTTTTCATATCTTTTTCCCCATTGGCCTTGGATTTGATTTCCATTTACTGTGTGGTCATAGTTGTTCCCCTTGTGTACACATTGAAATAGTAAGTCGAGAAAAGAAATGGTGTATTTTCCCCCTCCTTGTTTTTTAATCTAAAAAATTATTTTTTTTTTTTTACATGTGTGTATATACATAAATTTTGTCAGTAAATCTTAATTCTCTTTCTATTTAGAGCAATGCCTATACGGCCATGTCGGACTCGTACATGCCCAGCTACTACAGCCCCTCCATTGGATTTTCCTACTCCCTGAATGAGGCAGCGTGGTCCACAGGTGGGGACCCTCCTATGCCTTATCTGGCCTCCTATGGACAGCTAAGCAATGGGGAACCCCACTACCTCCCGGACGCTATGTTTGGCCAGCCAGGCCCCCTGGGGAGCAACCCATTCCTTGGCCAACATGGATTCAACTTTTTTCCAAGTGGCATCGACTTCTCAGCGTGGGGCAATAACAGCTCTCAGGGACAGTCGGGGACACCACAGAGCTCTGGCTACAGCAGCAGCTATGCCTATGCTCCCAGCTCACTTGGGGGTGCCATGATTGATGGACAGTCCCCATTTGCACCTGCTGCCAACGAACCCCTGAACAAGGCACCTGGTATGAACAGCCTTGACCAGGGCATGGCAGGGCTTAAGATTGGTGGTGCTGGCCCAGGTGGTAATGGGGAAATGGCTCCAAAGGTGGTTGGCTCTGGTTTACCTGGTGGGGGCCCCCTTGGTTCTATATCTTCTGTTGGACCAACCAGCATGCCTCCTGTCTCACTTGCCCCTGCCAAGCCCACCTCCTGGGCCGACATTGCCAGCAAACCAGCCAAGCCTCAGCCCAAGCTTAAAACCAAGGGTGGCATGGCAGGTGCCAATTTGCCTCCTCCGCCCATCAAACACAACATGGACATTGGCACTTGGGACAACAAGGGCACCATGCCTAAAGCTGCCACTCCTCAGCAGGTGCCCCCTATTCCCAGCAACGGGCAGCCGTCGAATCAGGCTTCCCCACAGCCTGGTGCTACGGCTGCAGGTAACCCACAAATGCCCCTGAGCAATGGACAGCTGGTTCCACCTGTGCCCCAGATGGGGCAGCATCAACTTCCACCTACTGGTCAGCCAGGTATGGTTCCAATGCCTCAGGCTCCTCTCTCCCAGGGTCCTCCTCCCCCACCAAACCAACAGCAGCAACCTTCTCAGCCTATTCGCTGGGTCCCTCCACGAAACCGGGCCAATGGATTTGGGGATGCAGGTGGGAGTGGAACAGGCCAGTCACCTCCCACTCCTTCAGGTGTGGGTGTGGTTCCTGGGGTCCCTTCTGAACCTCACCCTGTTTTAGAGAAGTTGCGCATGGTCAACAATTATAACCCCAAGGACTTTGACTGGAATCTAAAGCAGGGCCGGGTGTTCATCATCAAGAGCTACTCCGAGGATGACATCCACCGCTCCATCAAGTACAATATTTGGTGCAGCACGGAGCATGGCAACAAGAGGCTCGATGCGGCTTACCGTTCACTGGGAGGCAAAGGGCCACTTTATCTTCTGTTCAGTGTCAATGGGAGTGGTCACTTCTGTGGTGTAGCAGAGATGCGCTCACCCGTGGACTACAACACGTCTGCTGGCGTGTGGTCACAGGACAAGTGGAAGGGTCGTTTTGATGTGCGCTGGATCTTTGTTAAGGACGTTCCCAACAGTCAGCTGAGGCACATTCGATTGGAGAACAACGAAAATAAGCCAGTGACCAACTCTCGGGACACACAGGAGGTGCCGCTGGACAAGGCCAGGCAGGTGTTAAAGATCATCGCTGGATATAAACACACCACCTCCATCTTCGATGACTTTTCTCACTACGAGAAGCGTCAAGAGGAGGAAGAGTGTGTGAAAAAGGTAAAAAAATAAAAGAGGGTGAAAAAAGAAGTGATCACAAATGAGTGAAATCGGGTGCTCTTGAATTGGAAACGGTTCCAATGTATGAAGTGTGCTTTTTGGGGGGTGCAGATGTACGTTGCTTTTTGTATTGGAGAAACACACCAGTAAAAATCCCAGAACATGTATTTCGTCTGTTAAATTTTCCGTGTTAATGTCAAGTTAAACTGTTTTGAGCTTTGACGGCCATCTTTGTTACCCATGCAAGTTATGTTTGTTTTTTTCTTTTTCTTTTTTTAATCAATCTCTTGTCTCAGAGCACTTTTTGGTGATGGAGGTTCATGGAAGCCCTTTTGTATTAGTGTTTAAATTTGTTCACGTCCTCTTGATCTTTTAGCAGAACACATTTAGACAATTAAATTCAGAACCTTTTTATTAACATTACAGCTTGTTAACCTTATGTAAATTGTTACTGTATAGGTATGTGTGTGTATGATGGTATTTTTGATTAATTCCACTGATATTTATGTGGTTAAAGTATGCTTCAGAGGGGAAGTTTGCAGCTCTGTAAAGCAGCTGAAATTTGCAGCCTAAAGCTTACTCTTAAAAGCTTAAAAGTCAGAATACATGAACTCATGAAACCTTTAGTTGACCAGTGTTTTTAAAATATTGTGAGCTAATGAAATTAAGGATTCACTGGCTTTGTCTTCTTGCCTTCTCACACTCGATGGCAACCATACATGAATGAATGCAACAACCTCAGTTGTATGGTTGTTGACATTCCTTCTGGCTGTTCTTTGTTTTTAGTGGTGGCGCGACTGTTTTCATTTTTGAAATGCAAAGCAAGCTCTTCAGTGTGTTTTTATAGACGTGTGTGTGTGTGTGCAATCTTATCGCGACTAACCAACAGCTCTCTAAAGCAGCTGTCCCTCCTTTCGAGGAGCCTGTTCCTTAAACTTTAGAACTTGAAAAATCCTGTGGACACATGCTGTGATTGCTGAGAAAAGGAGTTTATATTGTTGCTAATGCTGCCAGTAAATCTCTGCCAGTAAAACATTTAAAAAGCTTGTCTTCTAACAGGGCAACCGTTTAAAATGTCTAAACCGTCCCATTTTGTTGCATGTATTATTTTTTTTGTCTACTCTACTGAAAATCCCCAGCTTTGGTAAATCCAGACTAGTTTCTGAATCATCCGTTTGGTCCCATTCGTGGCGAGCATCTGACGGATACCGAGACTTGCTTTGTTTGAATTTGACTTTGTTGAGTTGTGCTCAGTTTTCACTCCTATGTGTGACAGGTGGAGGTCCAGGGCAGTGAGCCATATCCCAGCAACCCAAGCAACAGGAGTCATTACAGGCTTCAGGTAACGTTTTTCCTCAGTCGCTCTCCAAAGCCTTCTTGGTGATGTTTTTAGTCTTTGATGAAGACGGCAGCTCTTGTAGTTTTTCACAGGCTTCATGTACCGGATATATATATATTTATTTTTTCTGCAGCTAAAGGTATCTCAACAATAAGCTATCGAGCATTTCCAAGTCAAACTAATACATTAAATGTCAAAAGGTGAACCCCCCCCCCCAGTGGGCTTTGCATGCTTGACTTTGTGAATGATCAAACAGAATAAACTGGAGGCTTCTGTTGTGGTTTGTTGGTAATGTTGTTTTTTTGTGATGTCTAACTCGCTGTCCTCCTGTTTTGTTTTTAGGAGCGCCAAGGACGAGTCAAGTAGCAGTTGGTGCTTTGGTCAAAAGACTGCAATGCCCCCCCTTCGCCCCCCCCCCCCCAAAGCCCTGTCCACCCCATTACATCAAGATCTCTCTAAGAAATTCTAATAGGGGTGAAGAATTAACAAAGGACAAAAAAAAGAAAAAACAACTAAATGAAGACTTTGATTTCTTTTGACTTTAAAGACTTACTTCGAACTTGTAGTAAAAAGGAAACGATTATTCATAGGACTACAACTAAATGCATAGCATCCTTAGGTGAAATCTTGTTTGCCCCACCCCATTCCACTACATATGCTTTTTTTCCCTTGTATGCTGCTTTCTCCTCTTTCCTTTTTTTTTTTTTTTTTTTAAATGAAAGGATCATCATCTGTTTTTATGGTCCAAGAGCAAGTCTGTAACTCTCACACAAACACACAAATCTGATAGAAATTTGTAGTGTTGGCTAATATTAGTGTCCCAAAGTGAAGAATGGGCGATGCGTCTCATTTTCTTTGTTGCCCTCCCCACCCTGGCCTCTTGTCTTAAGAGAATTCTTAGACCTTCACACCAGGATCCAGCGGAGCTTCCTCGTCAGTGGATTTTCAACGTAGGCCGGTGCCAACTATGCTCACTCCAGAGTCTTTTGCACATGCTCGTCATGTTTTGTTTGAGAGGACTGCAGATGTTCAGAAAGGCCCTCCATTTTGTTTTCCCATGTGTCGGATGGAGTGTGTAGGGGAGGTAGGGTCAGGAGTATCTAGAGAGGAACAGTAGGGAAACGGGGTCAAGTGTTTAAATTCAGAGGAAATGTTAAGTTGATGAGCTTTGCTCACT
Source organism: Leuresthes tenuis (assembly GCF_036924035.1). NCBI lineage: Eukaryota > Metazoa > Chordata > Actinopteri > Atheriniformes > Atherinopsidae > Leuresthes > Leuresthes tenuis. The sequence continues at coordinate 20,237,324 of NW_027325369.1, forward strand.
GTATAATTTTTATGGTCTAAAAGAAGGAGAGAAAAAAATGGGGCCCTCTGTTGACAGTCTTCATTGGACTTAATTTACCCTCTTTTTCTTTCTCTTGGATACGTTAATTCATTGTTGCTATGGGCTGCTTCTTTTTTTTTTTTTTTGTCCCCCTTCTTTCCTCCATTTTCTTAAGACTTATGTGAGTGGCCTTGCCCCCACTCTTTCTATTAATCAGTTCAAAAGTAATAAATGTGGTATACTCAGCAGAACGGTGTGCATTCCCCTTGTTTGACTGTGGACAGCAGTGTTGTCTGTGCATCTTTTGTTTTCTCTCATGGTATCGGTGATTGTTTTCTCTGCTCGCCCTCATACGTAAGCCTGCTATCCCACCCAGCCGAGACTTCCGATTATTTTTTTTTTAGATTTTTTTTGTACCCGTCGGTACCGTTTCTTTCCTCTCTGCCCTTCCGATCCCTCCTTGTCCTCCACACTCCCAGATGTTTGTTTCTGCTTAGCCAGTCACAACCACAATCAGCTGCAACCATTTTCAGAATGTCATTGAGTTTAAAATAAAAAAAAAAGAGAGAAAAAAAGAACTTATTTCAGAACTACTGGCTTTTATTTGTGGCATAATAAAAATGCTCCACAAAGTGTAGTGGGTTCTTCTCCTCATTGGCCCTTTTTACTCACATTGGTGGCCGACTGTACCTATTGAGTGTCTGCTTGGTTAGTATCCTTTGATGGATAATGCATGTTGGGAAGTATGCAGTACGGTTTTTGTTTGGGTTTTTTTTTTGGGGGGGGTTGTGTTTTATATAACCACCACTGTGTTCTATTTTTTTGGGTCCCAGATACCATCGGTGCTCCTTATCAGTGATATGTTTGCTGTTATTGATGATGCTTGGTGTGAATGAATGACTTGATTTTTTTTTTTTTTTTTTTTGGAACCAGTTGGGTGCATTAAAAGTGTGTGTGTGGGGGGGGGGGCACAGATTCTGAACTAGGCTGTGAAGGAACCCTTTCAGTATCCTCTTGGATTAGTGAACATTTAACTTGAACAGCGATGTCCTCTCAGAAGGCATCTAGTGTTTTTAACCCTTTGTACAATTAATCTGCAATCCGCCATTTTCTGTCCTTTATGATGTCGGTTGTGTTGAATGTGGCGGACACAAGAGGGCGACACAACACTTTGCGCTGCACAGGTTCTTAAGCCTGCTCCTTTTTTCTAATACGGGGCCCAGCTTTAAAGGCCCTGCACTGTCACATTTGGACTTACAGGGGTCCCTAAGCGGGGTTTTTTTTTTCATTATCATTAGTCATTTAATTTTTGTCAGTGGATATATATTAGTTACTGATGTATCTTTTTTTTTTTTTTGTAATTTATTTTATTTATTTCTTTTCTGGCCTTCTAAATTTAATAGCCTTTAAAACCCATCGCGAACACATGAAAACCGCAAAAAAACAATTTTCTAGTGGCTGTTTGTGTCTGCTAAACCTTTTAGTTCCTGGCGTCCTATTGTTTTGATCACGAAACACTTTGAACCCCCCCCACCCCTCCCCTTTCTGTCATCTGTGGCCCCTGCCAGAATCTGTATGTGTTTACGCCCCGAGGCGTCCGTTTCGTTGGGTCATACTTTCACTAGGAAGTCTAAATTCAGTGATGAGTGCTCTCATTTACGATGCCGCACAGCTATAAAAACCACGGGGCTGTTGCGGGCCGCATATAGCGCCACAGTCCGCAGTGTGTCGGATGATTTCAGCGCACAAACCAAAGGTCTGTTCTGGCCCGACAGGATCACACCAGGCGAGGATAAATCTTAATCTTTACATTTGAAGAGGGGGTGTAAGGTCCCAGCTTTTAACAAGAGAGCTCTGTATGTATGCGCGTGTGTGTGTGTGTGTGTCTGGACGGAGGTCGACGGCACGTGCCGTCTGTGCGTGTAAGGCACGCTGCCTCGAGGGGATCTCCTGTGACCCTTATCTGAGAGTCTCTGGGGACGCCTTTGAGCCCCTCCTGGGATGCAAATGAGCAGCCATAAAGCAGAGGCGCTGGGAGATGCCAAGCTACCGAGGAGAAGAAAGGGAAAGTGGCGGAGGAGCGCACACCAAGTGAAGTGTGCGTGCAGGGGATGGAGAGAAGCAGCAACGACAAAAAAAAAAAGAGTTTGTGACTGTGTGTGGGATGGACTTCTTACTTTTCATATGTTCAGAAAGTCTTGACTGCTTTCAGAAGGTGCACTTATCCAAAGCCATGTTCCCTTTAGCTGACTTTCGAAATAACTCATCCAGATACAGTTTAACAGACTAAATGCATTCAAACTCTTCAGACTAGTCAGGATGCAAGTGGGTCACTAATTCGAGAGATAATTGCATATTCAAACAAGCCAGTGATCCCTGCCTTTCTTTCACACAGTTAAAACCTTTTTAGAATCCTCTCTCCTTAGTCGTGTCCCGTACAGAGTGATGTTTAGTCTGAGAGCTTCACGTTAAGAGAAGTGTCTTTGGCTTCATGTTGCACTGCAAGGTCATGGTTCTGCTTTATCCTCCCCTCATTATCATAAGGCATCCGTCTCTTTCTTCCATTAGTGACGCTTCACCATGTCGCCAACCCGACATCTATTTACATGACTAAATTAGATTTTCGTCTCTTTTTCAGTATTTTCTTTAAAAGAAATAAAAAGCTGATGGGTTTGAAACCACACTCCATATAATCAATTTATGTGATTTGGATTTATTTTATTTTTTAAAATGTAGGCTATTCATATGTTCATACGTTGTACTGAATTCATATGTTCCGTCTCTTTATAACATCTGTTTTGCACACATGATCCATAAACTGCAGAATGCAAAAAAATTAGTTTGTTACATGTTCGATATAAATATAACAAAAAAAAAATTAAGTCAACATAGCAAGAATATGTCATTAATTTTTCCCAGCATTATTTGGCATCATAACTGAAAGCCTTTGTAGCTGGAATAATATGTGGACTGTTTATGCATAAGAACATGTCACGATGACAAATGTTTTTAGCACAAAAAGGAGGCTCTGTATGCGGTCACCTGCTCTCCATCTCCAGGGGTCCCGCACTGTTGGTGCATTGAGTGTTACCCCCTCATTTCTTCAGGTCTCCTAATTGTATTGTTATCAAAATGCATAATGCGGAGACAGGCAAAGGGGCTCAAACAACAGTTGATGACCTCTGTCTCAACATATGTGGCACACTCACCCCCTGCACGCTCTAATTGTGTGGAGCTGACAGGCATGTCAACATAAAGGAGCATAGAAACCTGCTATAGCTGTAGCATATATTCTTTTTTCTTTCTCTTAAAGTCTCTCTTGCTTAAAACCTGAAAATACTTAGATTTTTTTTTGAGTATTGTTTCACTTGACTAAAAACTGAACAAAATTAGAATTAACACTACAGCCAATATGTCAATGTAGGGAATTTAAAATAGACTGAAAGGGATTCATACGCTAATTCACAGCTTTGTTTTTTATGGTGTATTCTGCCTCCATCATCTGAGATGTAGGTCAACTCACATCTCTGTTGCCTGCAGCAATTTGCTGCTTGAATCATTTTATGCAGCGCTGTGATTATAGGAGTAGAATTGACGCTCATTATTTAAATTACTTGACGCTTTGGGCTCTTCTTACTTTGAGAAGAAACACTAGATACCACAAATAGAAATGCAGCTCATAAAATGACTTCTTTATTGAGATGTTTTGCAGAACAAAAACACAAACAAACATAAAACTATCATTTGAAACGTGTAAGAGTGTGTTTCAGAGTTTTGATGGTATTTCCTTCATTGGAAATATTATTCAACTTGCATGAGTGATTCAGGAGGCCGTTCCATTTTCTGATGGGACTAATGGCAGAAGAGATTTAAAATTCTCCTGCAGCACATCTTGCCCAAATATTGCATTATTGCATATTCTCTCTGTTTTTCCTCTGTACTCTCATGCGGAAACACGCAGACCTTTGAAGTGGTCCTCTGTCACCACATGGCAAATCCCCCTAGTGTGATCCCTCTGTCCATTTGGCTGCAGGAGCAGCACTGGTAGACTGCCTACGGCTCTGTTTGTTCTAACATTATGGAAACCAGTATATTAGCAGACTGGTGCCCAGTGATCATGTCGTCGGTGGCTCTGCGATGTTCCCTCCGTGTCTTAACAATATACCCTCTATCGTTTGCCTTCACTGATCTGTACATCTGTCAGAGGTCACTGTTCTGTAACTTTGCCTAATGTGCGTTCTCCTGCGTCTCTCGTTAATCTCATAGGATTGTGAGGAACATCCATATGTGCAGTCACCGGAACCATTCTCCTGTCCTGTAGCTTGAACGCTGGTCTCTCAGGTGAGCGAGGACTGTGGTTTCTCTCTTGGCATTCACCGCGTGCCTTAATTGTATTGAAATTAAATCAAGGTCCACTGTGAACACAAAGAGCCCAAACCCAAACTTCCAAAGCGTTCTGAGCTACTTTTTGTGACAATGTTCAACAGCTTTTTTCTTTCTCGGTCGTAAAAAGTACATCTTTTTTTTCTTTCTTTTTTTTTCTGGATGTCTCTCCTCAGTCCGTCCCTATTTGACTTTCTCATTCCACCCTCCACACCTGTGATCTGTCATCCCTGTAGGCTCAAAGACGGCTATGCGGTTTTTCCACACGTCAAATCACATTGCATGCTAACCCCACACAAACATGCATTCTCCCTTCATAATGAAAACACGTTTTCTATACAGGCAATACAGGGAAAAAGACACATACATGATATAAGCCAGAGATGCTGTGATTCCTCTGAACAGCCCACAGTGTGTACATGCATGCATGCAATTGTGGATGTGCGAAAGAAAAAAAAAAGTGTTTCCAGCAGCAAAATGTGAAAAAAAGATCATCAAAGCAAGATTTCACACCATTCAAATAACCTCTGTTTAAACACAGTACAGCACATCATTTAAAGACAACATTAAAAAAAAAAACATTACAGAGAAACAGGGAGTGAGATAGAGCAAGCGAGCAAAGCTACCTTTGTTGCACCATAAAGAGAGCAGCAGCCCAGCTACCTGATTGCTACCATTCCTGCAGACCATCTTCCCCTCAGAGCAAAACAAAGGATGACGACTGGATATTTATGAGGACACACTACGATGCACCGCAATGCCTCATCCTCATCGTAGCACTGGTTCGGCTTTTATGTTTAAGAGCTTGGTACGTTTAACCAGACCAAGCAGTTCTTCATTACAGTTGGTAAAGCTGTGTCGTTATCTCCCTCTTACCCTCCCTCCTACTCTCCATCCCTTTACTGTTCTCTCTCTCTCTCTCTCTCTTCTCTGTGCACTCTGCGCATGTAACTCTAGCCATGTATAGGCTCGAAAAATCTAAATAACAACCATCTCCATCTTGCGATTCATAACAGCATACACAAATAGATCATTTAGAAAAGAAAATACTAAAGTTTTATGCAAAGCAAAGATTTTAGAGAATTGAAGCTTTTTAGCCATTACACAAGACTCCAAAAAAAATGCTAGTGTTGCATCTAAACTCTCTCTCTTGACCACTGCGCTCACTTCTTTTCTATTTTTTTTTTACCTACAGAACACTACTGTAGCGCAAATAGATTTTTTTTCTTTTTTTTTTCACGATCAAATATATCCTTCCTCTCTAAAGACGAGGCAAAAAATAGCAGGGAAGCTGCAGAGTATTTCCGCCTTCAGGTCCTCGGTCCTGGTTTTGTTATTGTTGTTTCTGTAGTTGTGGCTGTGACTGCGCAGCTCCATCCTGTGAAGGTCCTTCAGGGTTGGGAAGAGCAGGGGAGCAGGCACACAGGGGGTGGTGGGATGGCGGACAAGGGGGGCTGAAGGAACGGGAGGCAGGCGGGTATCACGCATGCAGTCGGGGGGGAAGGAGGAGAGGTTAGCAGAAAAAAAAAAAAAAAAAGACTCAGCTAAATTCTACCGAGTCACCACCGTTAGAAAAATTCCATTTGGACCTGCTCAAGACAAAACCAAAAAGGAAGACGAAAAAGCCCAAGATGTAGAACATACATATATAAGCCAGGTAGGTATATATGTATAAGGATCCAAAGGAGAAGGAGGAGAAGGAGGGAGATAAGGGATGGACGGACGAGGAGGAACAGGCAACTGGCTCACACACAGACACACTGCGCCGAGGCGAAGGCACGGGCTTCAATTTATGCTTTCTGGTCGACACCACCCCCCACCTCACATACACTTGCACGCAAACACACATGCAGATACACCACACACACACACACACACATACACACACACACACATATAGAGTGTCCCGCCCCTATCTGCCCCTGTCCCTGTCCTGTCCCGTACTGGATGCGTGGCCCAGCTGATCAGTGCAGAGGGATTAGCCAACAGGGCCAGCTGGCAGGGATTACACAGGCAAAGTGGGGGAGGTGTGTGTGGGGGTGATGGGAATGGGAGGGGGGATGAGGGGTGAGAGGGTAGGCCTAATACTGGGGGAGGAGGAGGGGGGGATGGGAGCTCATGTCTTGTCCTGCACACGCACACACACTTGCACACACAGATGTGCATGGAAACGTGTATTTTGTCCAGATAAACATGCAGATGTTCATACACATCACGAACCGATGACTGAACACACGGCAAAATGCTTACAAATGTTTCAATAGAGTTTTCAGTGGATGCATGAGCTGCAGTGGGATAGACTGCAGGGTTCGCCAGCCAGTAATGCATGCAGTGCATCTTCCTTCCTGGCGATGACGACGACGACGACGCACAGTGTTGATAAATGTATGTAAATGTGCAGGAGGCAGCGGGGCATGGATGGCAGAGGGGGCCAACAGAGGGAGGGAACCCCATGGGAGAGCAGGGCTAGGCTGACAATGCAAGGCTCTGACCCTTGACCCTTTTCCGCTCCATCATCCGCGGCCATCAGCTGATCCCAGTAAATGGACAGCCTCAGTATCACCCCCTCCTTTTCTCCTTCTCCCTGTCGAACACACACACGCGTGCAGACACAGGCCCACTAACAGAGCTGAATATGGCAGGGACCACTCTTTTTTTCCCCCTTTTTTTTTTTTTATTGCCAAACCTTTTCCATCTCTTGCTTCCTCCAGCTCTTTCCCGTCTCATGCCTCACTTCACCACTTAGCTCATCCCGATATCCCCTCTGCTAACCTCTCTCATTATTTTGAAATGTGTCGACATCTACAATTGTCATATCTACCCAAGAAGAAATCCATCCTATATGAGTATATTTTCTATGTGCTCATCTTTTGACTCATCCCATTGTATTCTGCTTTTTTTTTTCCTTCTTATAATGGCTGTCAGTCTTTTTTTTCTAAATCTCTTTAGATCTCTGCGATAGCACAGGCACATATTACCTCCAGTTGTATATGTAGCAGTTAAAGAAACTACATTTAGTGTTTTTCATGTGAAATAATGTTTTTATCTACATATCAAATACCTCTAAGAATAGTGCTGTAGGTGTTTCACCAGGAACATTTAAAAACGCTCCCTGTAAACATCACTGCTGAGGTGATTCTAACATTAGCAGCACTGCTGTCTTTGTTCTGTGCAGGTTCACCGTTGATTCCTATGTTCACTTATCTGTGATCATGATATTTTCAAATAATCCTGGAAGTTAAAATCATGCGGTTTGGCCACTGCAGTCAGTGAGATATTTGTCGAGCATTACCAAAACCCTAATGGCTAAACGACTGCGCGTATCTACAGTGGCAATTTGACACACAGCTATTTCATACTGTTTCATCTCAGTTTTGAAAATATCGACTTCTAATATCACACAGAATAACATACCTCAGTGGAGTGAAAATACAATTTGACACATTTCATGGAAAATGCAGCCCGGCTCTGGTCTGTCACTGAATTTGCACAGTTTGGCACGTACATGTGGGGATGATAAAGGGATAATTCGAAGACTTGTTCAGTTTGCATTTGCGGCATTAAATGCTCTTGTGCAAAAATCAAATCATGTCAAAAGTTTTTTTTTTTGCAGGTTGTGAGCAGCGGTTTGAGCTGCAGTACATAGGACAGAGGCACACGTTGCTCCAAAAATACGCGTGCAAACACAGCACAGACATAGACATGCATAAAGAGAGAGATTCGGAGGGATTTCTGCAAAATCAAAGACACTTTTTGTGTGGCCTTGTTGGCAGTTTTGTATAGTTAACATCTAGATTCAGACATGGTTGACGTGTGACAAATATGAGATCGATTAGGATGTGATTGCATGAAATGCACAGTAACGGAGCAGCAAAGCTCTGGGGTGAAACGATAGACAGCATGGTCTTCCATTTTTGAAGGATGAATCGATGGATTTTATGATTTAAAAGAAAGCATTAAAATAGTTTTCTTCTCATTGATTTGTTGAATTTTTGGGGGAATAAACTGTCATTTGTGTTAGATATTTTTCAGTGAGGCTAAATCTTTATTATTCATAGCCATTGATTACATTTCACATATACTGTATATATGTTAACATAAGGCTTGCTTAGCCCTGTGCATGTTGGCGTGACAGTAGAAAGATTTGCTTTTGTATTTTGATGTCCTACCACCTCGCCCTTAATTTCAAAAGCTCATACATGTGAGAATAAGAGCAGGCGAAGAGGCAAGCAACCCTCCTCGCAGACAGCTTCGAAGATCAGAGAGAGGCAAGCAAAGAGTTTTTATCGTACAGAGAAACACAAGCAGAAGGAGGCAGGCGATTATACAAAGAGACAAGCCGGGTGAGACAGACAGACAGGAAGACAGAGAGACGGGCAGGGACAAATAGGCAGTGCTCGTCCCTAGTTTGGTAATCTGATGGAGAGATTAGCAAGCAGGCAGCATTTGGGTCGGATTATCGAGTCATTAGAAAAGACTGGTGCTCCAGAGCCTCTCTCATGTGTTAATGTGGCTTTGTAGGTCCTCGGCGCTGTCTGTGCAGATTGTCGAGAGTATGTACAGTACACGGTCTTTAAAAATGCAAATAGCGCCGCATAAAGCTAATATTCCTCGGTCTTTTTGTTGGACGTACATTTGTATAAATGCGCATGTTTACCAGATTTTTCAATTCTGTAAAATATTTGTAATATTTTTGTTATTTTCCAATCTCAAGCAATAAGGTTTTCTTTCTTTTTCTATGTCTGCTTTGGTTGCAGAGGTTCCAAAATGAAATGCTGCATCAGAATTGTTCTATATACATGTATCAAATTAGAATATCTGCTCCATTTTACAGAAACAGTGTAAATCCAATTTTCCTTTTTACTATACAATCACCTCTTCCTGTTTATAACAGCAGCAGCCTTGTATTTTAAATATTTTTTAAATGTGCAGTTCACAACACCATGTTGCATTTTTACCGAAAAGCCTTTTTTAATCGACCAAAAATGCGATCACCCCAGTTTTCAGCAATTACACAGAATTCTGGCCTTCTCTGTGAACTACAAGGAAAGGTAGCCTCACTGTCCTCGAGTGTATTGCCTGATAAGCTGTAGCATTTAGCACCATAGGCCAGCGGGGAACACAAAGGTATATGGCCTACATGCACTTAGAAATCATACAGACGTGATGTTCCGTGATGACAGGATTTAAACAGGATCAGAAGAAGCCGGAGAGCTTATGAGTACGTGGGTGTCTGTGAAGGGGAATACCTGTGCTTACAGGAGGTTATGTGGATTTTTTTTTATTTAGTTCTTGAATATTAACGGTTGGAGTTGTGTCAGAGGTAGTGGGGCCATTCATTGATAGCTGATCAATGTTGCTGACATTCTCTGTGTCAGTAGTACTGAAATGGTCCAGTGACTGTTTCAGTTTCACAGGCTTACAAATACGAGTGAGTGTCTTTTATTTGTCGTGTGCTTCATAATGTCTATTGAATTGCCAAAAAAAAAAAAAAAAGTGGTAAGTTTACGTTAATTTCAGCTCGAAGTCTTGCTTTAAATGAGTCATTTGAATGAGTCTTAACTGTTTTTAACTGTAGTCCCGGGTTGACCACACAGTATACAAGATCAATCGCTCTCACATACATACACACACACACAACCTCACACTATCTGATCTGTGGTCCCAAAAACGTTCCCTTCTGCTTCTGCCTCTGCATACTCCATGCCCCAGTTCCCCACCCCCATCTCTTTTTGTCAAATAAATTGCGATGTGACCTACTTCCCATTTTGCACCATTTTGCTCGTGTTCAGATATTATTGTTTGAATATGAGTGAATTTGTTTTGGGTCACACAGTATCAAAGAAAACACAGGGTACAGTATCCAGTATGGACATCGTATTAAAAAAATATAGAAACGTAAACATCAGCACGGACAGTTTTTTTTTTTTTTTTCATCCCAGAATTACAATTTACTGTGGCAGCTTCTTTTAATGTGTGCAACACATTATGGAGCTTTTGTTTTTAAAATTGCCCTTGTATGATTTGTAATTAAAGTACATGGTTCACCTATTTTCTGATTAACACGTACAATAATTCTCGCAGCCCTCATAATAACAGGATGTCTTTGTGATGGTCATAGACTGAGGAAATAAGGGAAATCAATTTTGCAGCCTAGCTAAGCAGAAAGCACAGTGGTTATTTTCAGTAATAACCATTGCTAATTCATTGAACCACATTGCATTTATAAACCAGTTAGGTCTGCACTAGTTGGCATCCTGTATTCTGTTTTGACTTGAAGCACTGTTTTAAAAAGCTGCTTGTGATGAAGAAGAGGATCTTATTGGAAAGGAGTCAGCACCCAAAATGTCATGTTGGCAACTTCTTCACTTTCTTGGGTCTGGAATGTTTCAGTATCCTAATAATTTTCCTGCTCATATCATTATTTTATTTTGTTATTTAAGAATTTTCGTTTCTAATCATCCATTAAGTCTAAAAAAAAAAAGTTACAAATAGTTTTCTGGTAATTCTTATATTTCACATTTAAATAGTGTATTTTCGTAACTTCACGTGGATGTGTATGAGCGTGCCAGTGTGTCTCAGTGTATCAGATCAAGGATCTTCATTCCTGCCTTCTCCCAGAACGGGGAGATGGCACCGGAGACCATGCTGACCCTGATTTATTGGGATCAAAATCCACATGACAGCAATTAATTTACATCCATTAACTGCATCGCCTGCTCTTTCCTTCTTGCTCTCTGTGGACATTTTTGCACTCCTGCACAATCTGTTCGAACAGTCTTCGTTTCTCCTCTCATTCTCTGACTTTTCCTTCTCTCAGCACGGGTTCTCTCTTGTAAGCGCTCTCTCTCGTGTGTAACTTGGATTTCATATTCCCGATCCTTTTAGAAGACCTTCAGTATCCCATCCTACCTCCATGTATGAAGGAATGCTAGATAAACAATAATGCCATGAAGTTCAAATTGTGTGTTTCACTCTCTTTTTTTTTTTACATGTAATTTGTCTCTCAGTGTCTGAGAGTTGAGGAAACTACAGTTTTCTTTGAATCGTATGAATGATCCCTGTGAATTAAGTGACGTGTATTGACTCTTTTAAATGACAGAACACACGGTGTGTAATCAGAACAAATTAAACAATGCTCGACAAACTGACTAATTATGATTAAACAAGGAATTTGACATTAACATTATAAGCTCAGCATCTTCTTATCATCTCAGTGTGTCCTCCATGCTGTTTTATCATTGAAGCTTCCAATTCACGCAGGTTCTTGTGCTCAAGGGTCTCTTTCTTTCCACTTACATTAAGTTTCTTTATTCTTCCTCACTGGCCTACATTTGTCGCTGTTTCCCTACCTCTCATTCTCCTTTTCTAGCAGTATCTGTCACCCAAATGCTTTTTCCTGGCCTTTCAACTAAAGACAGGAAACTTTGCTTCAGGGAGAATTTGCCATTTATTTCCACAGAAGGAAAAAAAAATGAAAAGGGGCATTAGCGCTTTGTATCTTTCCCCCTTTTTGTCTTCTTTCTCCACGCATCTTTGCTCTCTCCACTATTGTAGAATCACTATATCCAACTCAGGCCTCCATGCCGTCACTGTGTGAGGAGCATGGTAAATGTACTGGGGGTTGGGTGATTGGGACAGCTGAGTAGGGGATGAATTCTCTAGTCTCTCATCTAAGTCCCTTGTACTTATGAAATGTGAGCATTCTCAAACAATCAGGCATAAACATGCGCACACAGACAGAGAGAGCAAGTCTTTATCCAATATGCACATGTTCTATGTATAGTCATGTATTATGCTCACATACACATTCATACAATCAAGCATTTCATTTTTGCATAGTGTGTGTGCGAAATTTCACAATTCTTGCCTAATTCCAAATTCATTCTGAGGGGAGAGACAATGGGGAAAAAATCCTTCGCTTGCATCTTATACTCAGCATAGCTTAAGGGACAGGTTACCAGTGTCTATTCAACGATTGGCTGAGGATGTGGTGCGGGAGGAAAAGTTGCAGTTGGCAGCAGGCAGAAAGACACTGCAAAGGGAGCGGGGGTTCACAATAAAGGATTTTAAACCAAAGCCTCTTTGGTGAAGAGGAGGGAGGGAGGGAGGAAAGAATGGGGCTGTGGGGGTGGTGGATAGATACAGGATGACACAAGGTCCAGATTAACCCTAATCTCAGGTCTGGTAGTTTAGGTGAGGCTGAGGGACTGAAGGAAGCTATCCCATGGCAGGTGGTCATGAGGAGGTTAAAACTGTGAGGGTGGGAGGGTGGGAGGGAGGGAGGGAGGGAGGGACAGGGTGTTGCTGGGGAAGAGAGTGCGAGAGAGAAGCAAGTGCAATGAGGTTTTTAGGATCTTTGCTTGAAGCAACCAGATAGAATTTAGAATTCAAACCGAAAATCCAAAATGCCCGACCAAAAACAGAAAGAGCGGATTGAAGTGAGGAGGAGGGGGGTTACACATCTAAGAGAACAGCAGCATGGTGTGACAGTGGCTGCAGGGTGATTGGGTGGTTGGTGCATGGTGACAGTGGCACATGCCCTGGTGCATGGGATTAGAGGGACAGTCAGTAATCTGCTGTTTAGGCTGTATGTAGGGCAAGAGTAGCTTAGCCCAGCCACTCTTAGCATGGCTGGAGCGAGAGGGAGAGGAAGTAGACTGGCTTTATACAGCAGCGCTCAGCTTACTCAAATAACCCCTCGCTTTCGCTGGTTTTGTGTACCTATTCTCTGTCCCTGAGACTGCAACTCTTTACAACGTCCAGTGATGAGATAAGTGCGATTAAATGCGATTAAATCATAAACGCTAATGTGAAAACAGGACAAGTATATGAAAAGAAAACAAGAAGAACAAAATAAAAAATTCACCCTCAGTAAATGATTATTTGTAGAGGTCAATACCTTCTCTTTTCTCTCAAAGAATTCTTATCAGAAAATGTATAAGATACTTTGATAGATCATTTGAATATTCCTTTTCTTAAGAAATGATTCAATTGAAATAAATGCTGAACAAATGAGGACATCTCTTCTGCCGTAAAATTAATTGAAAAAGCAATCTACACTCGAGCTGAAAAATTGTTGCAGCACTTGGAAATTGTTTGCTTTTCATGATACATGGATAGGCAAACATTCAATTGTCTTTCAAACAGAACATGCAGTTAAAGGGGGTATGATTTAACACAGCCCCTTGGAAAATTAGATTTTCCAATAATTAAGTGAATGTGTGCATGGTGGTACAATACATGTGCAGTCCTTTGAAAAAGATATATAAATTTATATATACCCCTGGTCTCTGAAGTTTGTGTTTTTCCACTGTCTCCCTGTCTTTGACGTCAGCTTCTTTTAACAACTCTTTCATGCAAAATCCCTGCAGTGCACAGTGTTTTATTAGATGTAATTTAAATCCCAACAAAGCATTTCAGGGTGATTCAAATCAAGACTTTGACCTTGCCTCTCCATGACATTTTTTTCCCCCTTTTCCAGCCAATGCCTGGTGGATTTTCTATCCTCTCGTTAGGATAATGGTCCTGTTAATAGGTCCTCTTTCAGGTAAAACTTCAACACTCAAACAGATGGCCTCAAAGGATATTTTGAAATTCTTTGATATGATGCAGAATTCATGGTACAAGCTGTCCTGTACCCGAGGCAGCGAAACAACTCAATACCTAGCACTTAAATAATCATGCGCTGGTTTGCGGCAAACATGTCTTCTCTTATCGTGGCCAAACTACCCTTTGACTGGCAAGCAAGTTCTGCAGTGTTTTGAAATCCATGGCAATTGATTTTCCGTTGATTTTATAATTTATCTCAGGTTATTCTGAGATCTTCTATAAATCCTTTGTGAGACTCAGAAGCATCCATAACCTTTCTGGCCTTTGAGAACATGGTACTCTTCAGGACCAAAGAAATGATCAGACCCAAGATATCACTCACTAAAGAGGGTCTAATTAATGGCACCTCATTTGAACCTCAGGATTAAGATTTTCAGTTAAATGTCGGGGTGTACTTACTTACGTTCTTTCTTTCTACCACTGATCCGTCTTTTGTCCCTGAAATGTCAGCTTTGAGGGTCATTTGTTTGCCTGTATTATTTTTCTTGATAAAAACCATTTCAAACAGGATCAAATCTGTTTTCTTGCCTTAACAACCCTTCTACTGTTTAGTAACGATTTAAACTGAACCACAAATGTTTTACAAATCACTGAACAAACTAAACTTAATTATTTGAACCACTGACATAACAAATGCAAAACTCACAGCAAAACGATATGCTACATGACTCTAATGTCGACTGCTAATTAGCTGACTATCTCTTGAGAAGCACAGGCACATCAAATGTACAGTACACAGACTCAGTGACTGTCAAATAACAAGAACACACACACACACACACAAAATGCAAGCAGTGTGTCATCGCCTCTGAACAGGAAAAAGTGAGACAGAGATATACTTCCTCCTGTTTGTTGCTCTTACATTGATCAAGAAAATAAGATACATACTACTCTCAGAACTGAGATTATCATTTTATTAATCCATCGACCCATCAGTGATAAGTTAAGGATCAAATATGTTGATAATCACTTGATCTCTGATATAAAAAGGACATCAGTGGGCATGACTGCAAGCTCTTGGAAACTGTAATATACATTTGTTATTATTTTCTGACATCCTATTGTCAAAACGCAGATTATTAAACACAGTAATCTGCAAATTGAACTGTAAAAAAACAGCTGTCAATTTCATCTTGCTGAAATATATTTTTTGTCTCATTTAGGTCACAATCTATATGACAGAGAAGGGGAGGGAGAAGATGATCCATGGTATGATGCATAATACATTGTAGTATGACCTATGCAGAGTGTGCATTTACTGTAAATTGCTGCAAACTAACTGAAATGTACAACAACCATCTTAGAGAGGCACCACCACACAGTCTTCCCTCAGCCTTTGAAGTCATTCAAACAAACCCCCATCTCTTCCCTCCATTTTCCAATGAGCCAAGTGATTTATGTCAAGTGAAGTCAAGCATGGGCCAGCATATGAATCAAAATTTGTCAATTTCACTTTTCCCACTCTCGTCCGTGAGTTGATACGGCTTACTTTTGAATATAAATCCCCAGAGAGTGCCACGTTGCTTTCAACTGCCTGTAGCTTCAGCAGAGCAATCAAACCCTTTGTTTTTTCACACCATCCCACAATCCCACCTGCTTTGGCGAGACGATGGAGGGTCCTTTGAAAACAACGAGGCGGCATGATTTATTATTCTAATTAGCCAAAGTGAGACTTTAACAAAATCTCGATTATACTAAAATCGCCAAAACAGTTTTCTGGTTGGCTGCTTCCACTTCTGTACAGATGTTAATCAAAGGCATCTATTGAGTCGAGGTGCAAAACTGCTTGTGAGTCACACCATTGCTTGGTGATCTCCTCACAAACATGCACACAAACAAACGGGTGCTTGAGTCCCGTGTAGAATTTAAAAAAAACATGCATATCAAGTGAAACTGCTTTATTCTGTCAACACTAGCTATGTGACGCCGCTTCCCAACCACGTCCTAGTCAAACGGAGGGCGAAACGTGGAGAGAGACCCGTTCAAAATCTGCTGCAGTGTTTAATTCCAGGTCATTTCATAATCTCTTTGATACTCACATCTGCACATCTCTTCACTCTCACTCACTGACAATCAAACAGCTGCAAGCTGGCATGCTAAATCCTCAGCTATAACACACAAACTAAACACACACAAACACGTGAAGTCACTCACTACATGCATACACATATACACAAGTGCCAGTAGAGGAGCACACACACACACACATATAAGAATGTGTGTATATATATATAGACACAGATGCCTATGTCCACTCACTCACTACAGATGTTCCTCTAAATCAAAAGTATATCTTTCCACCACATACAGCAGAGACTCTGGAAAACGTTACGTTTGTTAGAGGAATAAACATTTACAGATAGACATACAAGTACAAGAAGGAAATGAACCCACAGTGCATGCTGTATGTATGTATGTATGTAGTTCTTATCCGTTCCTATGGTTTTCTTCACCTTTACTTCCCCTTCGTTCCTCTTCCTACATCCCTCCTCCCACACCCCAGTCCTCCTGCATCAACAGGCATGTGAACCTAGCATTCGATTCATCTCTCTCTATCGCTCCTTCTCGCTCACGTTCTCACTCTCTGCCTGCTCTATTTTCATCTGTGTGCTTCCACTCTTCTGGCTTTCGGGTAATTACCTGGCATTTGCAATGCAAAGTCCCCTGTGTCCACCTCCGCAGGTGATTGAGCTTCATTTCCCCGGCAGATAAGAGAGGGAGAAAGAGGAAGAGAGTGAGGAAAGGAGGATTGCAACAGGGTGTGATGTTATTCTGGCAGGATATGGGAACACTGCCCTGAATTATTTTTTGCTCTTGTTGTCAGGTTCAGAGCACACTCAGGAATGTTTTATGTTCCAACACCTAAATAATCATTGTCATTACTTTCATATCGCTTGGTGTGCCAGAAGTTAAAGTCGGAACAAAGTCAACTCTGCATTTGGATCAGTGCACAGCCGGCTCGGCTGGCCTTTGACTCAAGGTGACTTTTCTTTTTTTTTTTTAGAATGACTCACTTAGTGGGAGTTATGGTAGCAAATCAAACAGCAAGCAGAAAAGATAGTTTTCTTTTTTTGGATCTGGAATCTACCTCGGTGATGTTTTGTGTTGTTTGCATGTCAGATAAGATTTATCACCCTGGAAAGCTTTAAAAAAAAAAAGATCTTAAAAAAAGCAACATATCCGACATGTTAAAAAACACAACCCAATAATGTGTTGTTAGAGGGTCTGTTTTTCAGCCAACCCATGATGTTTTCTTCAATCCAACTAAGTGGTTTTTAATGCCTAAAGCTAACCAAGTGCTTTGGGTGCCTATCCAAAACAGTGAGTGAAGACAAAAGTTAATAGTCAATAAAATAAACTAGATCTCTTACTGGCATTGTCCAGGAAAATTAGTTTTTCCTGTCACCAAACCGGAAAAAAACTAATTTTTCCTTCATTGACTCATCTGAGTCATTCCTCAGAGTACAATTCAATAGATAACATTTCATCACCATAATGAATGCCATGTTGACTTCACAGCATTTTGAATTTAGGGTATTTTGAGGGTCAATGGTTTGGTAACAAATCATACTGTAAAGATCCAATGAGCACTGAAGCTCACTGGATCCTTACAATAAAAAAAAACACCTTATTAAAAGTTATTTTATCCTTATTGTGTATCAACTGTGACTAATAAACCCACAGTAACTTGCAACAATCAATATGTAGCCAAATGTTTTTGGAAGTTTTATAAGTGGCTTACTTTGAAAACAAGGTGGGAAAAAAAGGGTTGAATTCGGCAGGGGATCCAAATTTGGCACAAAACTGGCTTGTTAATTAGCAGATTTTGCTCTCAGCGAGTTAACAACAGTTTATGTGATAACTTAGATTCGTAACTGTTTCAAGCACTCAAAGTTAATCTTTTCATTTCAAAGACAGTTTACATTGTGCAAGAATGTGAGAGGGAGAGCTGGGGCTAAAATCCAGCCCAATTAACACATCCATATTATTTATCATGTTTTTTGACTGATTCTGCTTCTTCCAACAAGGTTTTCTTTTCTCTTTTTCTTCTATCTTTTTTCTTTTCTCTTTTTCTTCTATCGCTTCCCCTTCTTCATTAGAAATTATTTTAACCAACTTTTAAGCCAAACTAGAGATCAACTGACCAGTTTCTACCCTGATATTGTGATTCTTTCCATTTCTTGTTCATGTTCCATTTTGAAATCACGTTCAGCTTTAGATTCAAACATTAACATTCACTGTTGCACGTCTTGCCAGAAAAGTTCAGACAACGCTTTTAAGTATCATGGAGGAGGTCCTTCATTATGACACTTCCCCCAATAGAATTTTCTGAAGAAAAATACAGTTGTTAGTTTTAAATAACAGCCAAAAGAAACCCAAGGGAGGGGTAAATATAAAAAATGTGGTGGACACAATACTTTAAGAAGGGTCTAAATGAGCCTTTTGGGGGATTGGATTTATAGTAAATTGAGTTAGGCCTTTGTGAAATGGGGATGTGACAACTTTTTTTTTGCTTTCTTAGAGAACAACACTAGACTAAAGCTGTTTTATGGGGTATTGACCGTTGGCTCTTCCAGCTGTTACCCATTCATTCTTTCTCACACGCATTCCTTAATGTAAAAAGAGCTATCTTACCATCTAAATATCCATATTCTAACCTGGTACACCAGAAGCGCCTCCCACAAAATGAAAGCTGATAATTGGCAAGTGCTCATTTGCATGCCGAATGCAGTGGATATTTATTTAAATTTAATTTCGTTCCCGCACACGGTGCTCTGCAGGCTTTTGTGCCAAAGTCATATTAACCCCTTGACTAGTTAATATGCAGTGCACGACGTTGCCCACGCGCGATGAATATTCATATCGATGGCAAATATATATATATATATATTTGCCGTCTCTCCACCCCTCCCACTTCATTCCGTCCCAGTTGTTCAACGTAAGAGCGCGCCGCAATGGAGGCATCCCGGAAGGCTCAGTTGCTTCCCCAGATACAAATACACAACGTTTGGCTGCTTCTAGCTTATGTGTCGCTCGCTGCCGCTGATATAATGACAGATAAGGCTCAGCTGCCGAGCAGGGAGAGAGCTCTGAGAGGAAGGCAGGAGAAAATGGTCGTGGCAGGTAAATCACACAGTGGCGAGTTCGTAAAATGAAGAGGCAATAGGGGACGGGTCCGCTTAAATAGTATTTCTTAGTTGGGAAAGTTCCGAGCTGAATACAGTGACCCGGAAGTATCTAAGCGGCAGCCATCACTCGTGCAGCTGGAATGATATAAATGTTAAGGAATTTCGCTTCAGTAAGCAGTAAGGGAAACCCCTTACTGCTAATTACGCATAGAAAACACTGCGCCACCCTTTGTAAAAGGAAAGGGGGCTGTGCTGGCCCACAATTCCTTGCGGCCGCACGATTCAAAGCGACTCTCATGTATTTTCAGAAATTCCTACTAACTCATATTCATGTAAAATAAATATAAGAACAGGAGATTGAGCAGCCCGTGGCAACATAATTGAGTTGAGGCTTTTATGTTTATTTTTTCAATGATCAGTCTTGCTTGTGGTGTTTTTTTTAATCTACTAGGATATATGCATATATGATTCAGACTCTGGAAAACGATTTAAGATAACTTAATCTGACTTTAAAGCGCTTTTTGTGCGTGTGTGGAATGTGTTTTTGAACATCTGTTGTTTCACTACTTAATGTGGTCAGATTCTGTTTCAGCATGTTTGTCCTTTCCTTCGTCCTTACAAATTTGTATCATATTGAGCCCTATTATTTTCCAGCCAATTCAAAGAGAAGTAAGCTATGATTTTTTTTTCCCTCATTTTTTTCTATTTTCTTGCAGCGTTTCAAAATAAATATACATGTCTAAATGATGTCACCCGGAGATACCAAAATGGAGACCTTTATTACAGTCTGCATGTTCAGTCAGCAAGATGTCTGCTCGTTGGTAACAGCACCTGCTTTGAATTAAGCTTGAAGCAGACCGCATGGTGGAAATTGCCTCCACAGGCTTGAACCGTTGTCTTGTTCTGCAAAAGCAAAATGACAAGTCATTAGTTTAACAGCTTACCCTTTTGTATGGTTAACTAAACATACTGTACAAAAGAAAATAAAACTTCAATAAAAGCACACGGTTTTAGTAACACTCTCCAAAACGCCACCTTTAAAATAGAAAAACCCCATCAAAACGGATGCAGTGTGAAAGGTTGTGTGTCTGTTTTGTTGTGTTTTGCACCTCAGAAGGCACCCCCATTGCAGCCTCCAAAGACCCAAGCTTTGATTTTCGTGGGCATTTTAATCTCTTCGGGTTTTTGGGATGAGTAGGACCAGATAGGTATGAAGCTTAAATAAGCATGGTCTTTGAGCAAGAATTAGCTTATGAGGGGGGGAAAAGTCCTCACACCAGTATCAGGGGTTTATTTTTTGCGACCCAGGGACTCAGGAGGATGCTAATAAATTACAAAACCTGTCTCGAATGTATATATTTCCTATTTAAGTTGTTTCTCTCTCTTGCTCTTTGGTTTTTTTTTTCCCCACTTAGGTCCTTGACGTCATCTTGCCCCAACACAGGTTGTCAGATGACGCCAGACATGTCGGGGCCTGATTGATGATACAGTAAAGACATGATTTCATACTGACTGAAGTGTACCCTGCTGTACGACTCTTCATATTGAAGGGTCAGACCGGGCAGTAGGTAGCGGATGATTCTGGAGGGACATCCAGCTGTACATCGCTGGGCTGCTTGTCAATGCATTATTTGTGTTACTTTCACAGAATATGACAAAACGGCTCCGCACAGCTTTTATATCGATGTTGATTTGTTTGAGGCTTGTCCACGGTTGCTTCATCAAGCATACTTAACTTCCGGGACCAAATGTGCCAAGAGCACATTTGCTCTGATATCTTTTAACCCACTGGGTGCATTTTAGTGATTTAATCTTTGACTTATAATGAAGTCTTTGAGTTGTCCACAAAATGTGCCGTGGCAGCAAAAGCCTGCTGGGATATCTGGTGTATGTATCAAATAGTTGTTGATTAAATTAGGGTAACGTAAGTCAAGATTGATCAAATTCTCAGCTCTTTTAATAGCATATATACAAAAAAACCAATGCTTCTGTTAATACATCGTCACTTTTTTTTTTTTTTTGCCTTTACGTTGCTGTGTTCAGTTGCGTCTAATCTTATTATGTAGCGTAGAGACAAATGTGTCCCTCTCATAACTCTTAATTAATCTGTTCATATTTCAGTTGTGGGGCAGGAGGGCTGGTGTGCCACACATGAGAAACATGGTGCAATATGAACCTGGTGCTCCAACTCATCACCTGCTCAGACTGTAGCGCCCACGAAGTGCATTGTGGGAGCTTTGTGTGAGTGCATAGGAGGAAGCGGTGCCGCAGCGTCCATCTGGGCATTATGCGCATGAAGGCTCCGCCCCGTCGTAAGTTCCTTCTCCGTCTGTCGAAGCAGCTCGGAGACACGGCATGGCAGAAATCTGTTCCTCCCCTTTCACCGTGGGGGGGAGGTGGGGGCAGTTTAGATGGGGACGGGGTTTGTCGGTGTGGGCCTGTAAGCATGAGTAATTTAAGGATTGCAAGGACTGCCTCCACATATGGCCCGTGTAGTCCCGGCCTTGCATTTGTGTGAGTGCAAACGTTTGTCTCCTTGCGTACGATGAAGATCACTAATTTTGAAAGTTGCCCGTAGCCCTTCTGGCCTTTTAAAGAAGCTCCTCTTTCCTTGTTCAGACATCCTGCGGTCCTGCGTTCCCTCCCTCGCCCCAGTCTGTGTGATGTACTCTGTGACCTTGGCGAGAATGATCCAGTGGCAGATTGCTACATGGTAGGGGCACGGTAGCTATTATTTTGAGTCAGTGCAGGATAGACTGCCAATATTTCTTCTGAACAGGATGGGGGAAGTCAGCTGACCAAAATCAATCTCTGTTACGTGCTTTGCTGTGACTCTTAAAAGCAGGTTCATGGCGAAGATATACATTCCTGGTATTATTTCTCTGTTGTTTCTTTGCTGTCTCCACATGCCCTTGCTTTTAGGTTTAGAGGGGATGGAAAGAGTGTGCAAGGGAGTGAGAAAGCATGTAAATTAGGTATACAAACGTGAGATAAATAAAAAGGATTTGCTCATGGGTAGTGCTGTACCTCACGTGTTACAGCTGGCATCACAGCGCAGGAATGCAACCCGAAAGTTTGCTTGTTGGCCAAAGGTGTCCGTGCAATCTTTCCCTCTCATCTGGAAGCCTTCCAGAGGTCAAGCAGAGGAGGGACACAGAAGTCAGAAAGGGCTAAAAGCTGAAGGCGATGAGCGAAGTAAACCACGCCTTTACACATTTACTACTGAAACTGCGTTTTAATACATTCATTATGTTCATGTATACTGCAGGCAGTCATGCTTTGAAACGATGTTCTGGATGGCCACTGGACTTTTATTTAGTTGGTAATTCTCAGTTGTACTGAGTACGTGCAGCAGGATAGATACTTTTTAAACAGACAATACAGAAATAAGTATTTAGAATATTATTTAGTTCAGCAACTTTCTCATTTACTAGCATTGCTAATAAATTGCTAAATAAAAAGTAATGTGAAAAGAATATGTTATCAGCATTAATTATTGGCTGTAGGCCATCTTGCTCTCTCTAAATAATTGGCATTGAACGCCAAATATACATATCGATTGGAAAAACTAGTGTATACATACATTTCCATTTCCTTTAGACAGTATAAACATGGACAATCTCATTAACTATATTACTTCATTGTCAATGTTGGAATTTACGAAGAAATATATAGGCTATAAGTCACATTACTAAAACAAAGTAGTTTGAGTTGCCTATCCACTTCACAAGTTCCAGTTATGATTATGAGCCTAGAAATGCTGTTCTGCACATATACTGTTAAGAATCACATCACATCATTCTGAAAGACATACATCTGTGTTATGGTGAATACTCTGATCTGATCTGACGTTAACTCTATGGTGCATCACATTTAATGTTGCTGCTGCAAGGAATTATTGGGGAGCATCGAACTCCTTTCGTAAAGGAGCGAGTAGTGTATCTCAAAGGAGATGAGAAAGAAGGCATTGAAGCTTTTTCTCCTCAGGATTGGGTGAATTTAAGAAGATTTTAATTTTGGGGGCCGTTTAAAGATTTCTTCGTCCCTCGTTTGGGATCATAACCGAGCCCAAAAAAGGTGTTTCAGCTGTAAGCCCTGAAAAGTTTACTCTGTTTTTTGTCCGGTACGCTCTTTCACTTTAGCTTTATTGGATGGATTTGCTTGAGTTTATCTCCAATGGGAGTGTCCAAAGGCCTTTTTTTCCCCTGTAAATTTCACCGTATAGTTTGAAAGAAGATGCATTTATTATTCATTTTTTTTCGGGCCAGTTGGATGATGCACCTTCTTTTCTGTATCAAACCAGCTTGAAGGATTTTTGAACAGGCCCTAACAGGATGTGCTTCCATCTTGCTGGAAGGAGACGATAGAGGCGGTGACACTGGAGGCAGTGCTCTCCACAGCAACTGTTTCCATTGCTAGGATACCTGGAATGTATGACTTGTTTGAAAGTTTATCTCTTCAGAGTCCGGGCAGTTTTCAGATCCTGGACTGTGACACCTTTAGATATTAGCATATGCCACAATACCAAGTTGGGCTGTTTAAAGGGAACACTGGCAGCTGTTGTTACTTACCTCTTACTGCTCTTAAAAATGGATCACATCCCCCCAAATCTTGCCTATTTCTACCCCTCCTCTCTTTTACCCCACTTGATCTCCCCCCCTACCCATCCTCCCATGCAGCAGAGGGTAGTTGGCAACAGTATAAAGCATCAGCCTCCTCCGACGACTCGTGCCTGACTCGCTGCCAATCTGTGTGAAGCTAGAGAGAGAAACAGCAAGAGGGAGGGAAGGGGAAGAGAAAGGGGAAGAGAGGATTTTTGGAAGGAAAAAAACCGAGCAGCCTGGAAATCGACCTTCTATCACCAGTTTTGGCATCCAGGGATAGTACCTCTCCCATGTCTCTGTGCGAGGAGGCAGCAGCACTTGGACTTCAGTTTAACGGGTGAGAAACACAGGACCACAGGCAGAACCGGAGGGTAATCAAGACTAAAAACCCATCGAAACAAAATCAAACTGGGTGTTATTATCCGCTAAACAACGGATAGATCGTTGTGCCCCTGACTGGTGGTAACCTTAATTCAAGCAGAATGCCAGGGAGTCCGTTCTGATGTTTTGGTTCTGGTCCAGCCGCCTACAGCTGCTATGCTAAAAGCAACAAAAGGTGACCAAAGGGGTTTCGCTTTAGTCCCGATGTATTGCATAGAGTGAACTTCGCTTTCCAAATATCCTTGAAAACAAAGGCGCACAAAAGAATTTACGCCCATATCTCATCCAAGTTGGAAAAAAAAAAATCCTCTCATGAATCCTTCCCCCATATTCAGCCTGTTTCCTTCTTTTGTAAGCTCAGACAGTCACCCTCCCTGCTTGTTTTCTGTCGACCTCTATTCTTTCTTTTGCTGGCATAGTGAGGCAGCATAGTGAGGGTATTCAGACAGTTCTTTCTCAGTGCCTGTGTGTGTAAGGTGGGGTAATTCAGGCAGAATGGGTGTGGGGGGGGGGGGTGTGGGGGTATACTGGACTAGGCACAGTGAAAAGAGCTAGCCTGGCACCTTCTGGACCTCTGCCAGATGCTCTGCAAGAGAAATACCCACTACAGAGGTTGTTCTGCGAATGAATGTGTGGTAGATTGTGTTCTCGTGAGCACACACACACACACACACGCACACACACAGCCGTGCGCATGTTTGTGCACAGAGGAAAGTGAGGGATGATGAGAAGGTGGTGTGAGAGAGGGAGAGTGTAAAGTGAAGATGGAGAGCGGCTGAGCCGAGAGGGTGGTGAGGTTTGGCTCGGAGTTGGCTTCTTTGGACACTGCTGTTTTGACAGGTTCTTGGCCAAAAGTTTTACCTCTTCTTTTTTGGTTTGTTTACTTATTTGTGCATTTGCTTTCTAAGTGTTCTCGTTTGGTTGAAGTGCTTAGTTTTTTTTTTATAAAGCGCCCAAAGGCATGGCAGTCTGAAAGCCAAAAGAGTCCTTCACTCCCTCCCTGGTACCCTCATCTGTTGCTTTTCACTGGCTATTTACTCCTTTCATTATTTTGGCTGGCTGATCTTTCCTCCTCCCACTTCTCTTCCTCCTCCTCCCTTATCGCACACTTGTCTCCTCTCACTCTCTTATTTCCCTCTCGCAGTTATTTGGCAACATCGGCACCTTTTTATCACAGCGGCCAGAAACAGGATAAAAGGGTGCGAGCGAGCGGAGGACCGAGACAATAGTTCACAGAAGAAGGATGGAGATTTCCTATGTCCTCCTACCACCTTAAGTCACCCCACTGGACTGAGAAAATCTTTCGCCAGCGCAGTCACTGACACAGATATCCTTTGATTGCAGCTGACTGTGCCCGTGAACATGACCTGGCAGTGCCAAAAAACCTGCTGCTAAAAGACAGAACTGTCACACAGCGGGGGGGCAGGAAGCGACTGCCTGAGGGCAGCAAGGCCTCCGTGACATTTTAGTCCTTTATGCTTCTGCAATCTGTTACTCCCCACAAAAACTAAACCTTTTTGTTAGATATTAAAAAAAGAAAAAACAAGCCTTTACACACAAACGGATATTTTCAGCTCTAGTCGTCCTGCCTCCTTTATTCTTCAAAAAACTTTAACTTTAGAGCTAAACAGTTTCTTTTCAGTGCCTGTCTACGCTCTGGCTTCATGGTAATCTCTTTAAGTCTGACATAAACTGCAGGTAGCTGTTGGTATTTGGCCGTTTGTCACAGTTAAGGATCATCCCAGGCCTATCTAGGAAATGAACTATTATGTCTGTGTCAGATTAGGGATTGTTTGTATTCAGGTCAGTGTCACACATTACATCTCTTCGCTGCCAGTCACACATTGAACTTACACCGAGCTTCCATATTTGGTGTATGCTTAAGCTCTTGGTGTACCCTGTGGCCTGTTTATCTGTAGACTAATATTAGTGGTTGCAGTACAAACCAGCCTTGCTTAGTGGAGATTTGCACGCTAAGTCACCTCAGTCTTCTTAAACCCTAATCCTCCTAACACATCTGTGGGCTTCACACACACACACGCACACACATATACTTCCGTTTAGCACTCTAATTCCATGCAGCGCTGTTATCAGTGGAGTGTCACCTCTCAGTAGTTTGTTTGACTTATTGGGTATTTTTAACAGGACAAAGGTGAGGATGGCATTGCGTCTACTTGCAAAGCTACCCCCCGGTTAGAGAATCACATGCCCCTGAGGTGTCTTCAGGAGTCGGTTTGTTGACACCCTGCAGTGGCAAGCTGCACACCAGACACATTTATCATCTGCTGGAGCAAGAGAGAGATCCAGGAATAACTGCTTCAGTGTATTTAATTGTGTGTATTGAGGAGAGGAGGAGCAGGGAGAGAAGGAATGGTGGTCAAAGCGGTGTAATCCTTTAAATGTCTTCCTGCACAGAGGCCTCTGGCTCTGATCCGCTGGCCTTGGTCAGCCTGTAACGAAGTTAGAACCTTTGAGGCTGACTTGAAGCCGCTAATGGGCCTCTTTACTCACACGCTATAATTTATACTGTTGTGTCGCAGTGTTGTGATCTGACAGCATATTTCCTTGCTGTTTTCCTTCTCAGACAAGCATGCAGTCAATGGGAATCCCACAGTGGAGCCTTTTCCAGAAGGCATGGAGACCATCATGTTTGGTGAGATGGCACAAATACAGCTTTTAATTGGGGAATAACCACATATAAAATCTTCTGTTATAAGTTTGGGTTTTTGTAACACATTATAACAGTACATGGTATTACAACACAAAAGCGCTGATTGTGCACGTGTTTGTGTGTGTGTGTGTGTGTGTGTGTGTGTGTGTGTGTGTGTGTGTGTTCAGGAATGGGCTGTTTCTGGGGTGCTGAAAAACTTTTCTGGCGGCTTCCCGGAGTCTTCTCCACACAGGTGGGCTACGCAGGTGGTTTTACACCAAACCCTACCTACCATGAGGTCTGCTCAGGTACGTCTCTTTGCACATTTTTGGGTATTTATACCTTCCACACTTTGATTCACATTATTAGATCATGCAACCTTTCCATGAGCAGGTAAAGTTGGTTTGCGTGACTTTTGATGATGTTCAAGAGGCAAAAAATCGCGATGGATAAAGAGAGACGTACAGAGAAAGATGTTGAATGTGCAGCTCTCTCATCCACTTGCCTCTTCCCTTCATCTGCAGTCAACTACTCAGAATGCACTGCTCCAGATGGGCTGCACCCCCCCAATCCGCAACCCCCCGATCCCCACCCCCCCATGACCTACTTGTAAGGATTGGGCTCTGCACTGTGCTGTACTGCGGCGTTTTTACCAACAGAGGTTACTGTGTATGAAGCGCCATAAAAGCACTTCTTTCCAAGAGAATATGATTTTACAAACATGATGCTTGAAACACAAGGGCATGTTCTGTGTTCTGTTTGCTCTCTGAGATGTTGAAAATGTTTGGCTACTTGTCTCTTTCCATTTTCCTCATCACAGCTATCAGATCTGCTTCATGTGGGGAGTTGATGTATAATTCAAATGAAGATGTCTGACTGTGCGCCACTGTCTTGTGTTGCAGGAGTCATGAGCTGTTAGTTTGGGGTTTCTCTAATTCTCGGGGCGCATCATTGCAGGCATAGAGTCAAGGTGCGGTCACAGCTTGAGGCTCATGTAGAGGAGGGAAAGGATGCTCTGGGATCGGCTGGCAGGTTTTCTGAGCAGAACCCTCCACGTGATTTCTGTCAGTAGCTTCCCAGTCCCCGTTTCCATCGGCTCCCCAGCAACAAGACGCTCGGCTGTGGAGGGTGGAAACGGATGACAGAAAAACAGAGACCAAGTGTGGTGGCAAGGGAGGGGATGGGTCAAAAAAACTTTTCTGGGGAAATAAAATTTGAGAAAAAAATTGAGAGAAAGAATGGTTACCTGTCTGTCGGGTGAGAGGGTGCATGTGTTGCTCCAGTGGCCATGACGGAGCAGAACACTGCGACAGCATGAGACCGAGGAGCTGTCAACACAGCCAGGGCAGGACAGACAGATAGACAGACAGCAAGAGGAGGATGATGGAACTGTCAGAAGAGACGGGGAGGAAAAAAAGGACTGGCAGATAGGTGGATGGTCTGACAGACATAAACCAGAGAGGTTTGGGTGCAGTCAGATTACTCTTCAGTGGACAGATGCATGCAGACAGCGTGAAGAAGAGTGAAGAATTTATTATGTTATTATCAATCAGCGTATTTGATCTCATCTGATTAACAGCACAAACACCGTCCAGGTGCCAGATGTTTGCAGCATACAATGAAGAGCCGAGGCTAAAACGCTTTGTGCTTCATCTCTGCGTGAAGTGAAGTGAAACCCAAACCCAAAAACTCAAAGCTCATTCTGTCAGTGACTTTCAAAAACCTGTATAACAGCTGTATATTAGTGAATATGGCTGTATGTATGTTACTGAAATGGAAAAAGTCCCATGTTATGCCTGATGTTTTTTAAACTTTGGTCAGTGCTGGCATTAGAAATGAGAAATACCACATGCCAGTTCCACCTGTGGTCCTTATGCTTCAGCAGTGGCATAGCTTCAGAACCGATGGATGAACATCAAAGCCTCTTAACACAAAAGTGAAAGCTCTACAGACGGCAGTAATTACTCTTGTCACTGTTGCTTGTTAGGAAAGTGTTACTAAAGGTAATTTCAAGCATTTTAATTGGTGTCCAGTGCTGCATCCCTCATTCCTGTTCTGAGCGGCAGGGAAAAGTTCAACCAAAAAAGGGCAACAGGATGGCATGTTGATTCGTGTAGCCAGGGGCACCCAAAAGGTTATTCACCATGCTGAATGGTCCTTCAGCCAAAAATTGAATCTCTAACAGCTTTAGTGGTGCTGATCCTTGTTACTTCTCAGCCTTTCACCCCCTTCATATGGGACAAGCTTGGTGAGTCATGGCGTAGGGGTCATCTTTTTTTTCCAGCAGGTCTTGACAGGGGCTATGGCTCCAATATAATTTTTTTTTTATCATTCTTGTTGATTTCGCTGGTCCTTGACTGAGAGCCTACAACTAAGGACTATGGGTACAGTCTCACAGGGTAAAGAATAGCATGTGCTTGCATGCTGCCATTTCCCTCAAAAAAGAAAAAGTGAACAGTTCTACCAAATGTCAACTATTTGTTGTCAGATTCTTATAAACTGCTGAAACTCTTTGCAAAGCATGCCATTCTTGGGTTATAGCTGTTTAAACAATTGTTTAAGTGCTCTGTGTTTATTAAGCAAGAAATTATCTATTTTGCAAGCAAAGTAACTTTTCAATTTCAATGTATTTGTTTTAATAAAAAGGGGACATGTACGTTGCTTATAATTTAAATTAATTTGAATGTTCACAAGTCGGCTAAGAGGCTTAATTTCATTGGGTGTCCAATGAAGTGAGGAATTGGGTCTCACACAAGATGTGTGAATCAGGCACTTCTTTTTCCTATTTCCTTTTGAGATGCATCCATCTGTGCGATTTGTACCATTGTTGTTCACCCGAGGTTGTATTTACTTAGTTTTAAGACCTGGTGAGGAACAGATAATTGTTGTGGAACATATTTATTTATTTATTTTTTTTTTTCAAATCACATCCTGATACGTAACCTTTTGAATTCGCATTTGTGAAGAGTCTCCTGTTTGAGACTGCCTGCAGGCAGTTGGATGAAGGTCTGGGGTCCTGTCACCTACAGACAGGAATCAGTGTCTGTGAGCTTTTGTCAGCTTCCATCATAAGCTCCAGCCTTTACCGCGCCTTCTTTCTTTCTCTATCTGCCTCTTTCTCTGACACTTTTTCTCCCCCATGGTGCCATGAGCAATATCAGCACATAGTGGATTCAACCCGACTCTTCTACCTGTGGCATTTGCACTCGATGACACGTGCACACACTGGGCTGGCATGCCTTTCCTCTGCCGTGCTTTGCAATTTTTCACTTGGAGTTGCTTTGATTTCCGCATTAACTGGGTGTTATGTTGAGTGTTTGCAATGTAGAGGGACAGAATGGAATGAGGCTGCGAGATCTATGCCACTTAATGTTGATGAATACAAATGTGTGATTTCCCTCCAGGTCTGACAGGCCACACCGAGGTGGTGAGAGTTGTCTTCTCGCCTAAAGACATCAGCCTTGAGGAGCTGCTTAAACGCTTTTGGGAGAACCACGATCCTACACAAGGTAGCAGCACACTCACACACAAACCTCAAAGTCGCCCTCAAATAAGACCCATCCCAAGGGGCACAAAGTTTATTAGAGCAGAAGGATGATGCCCAGGCATGTGCCTGTGTGTGTGTGTGTGTTTTTTCGTGGGGGGAGGTCTCGTGGGTTTAAGTCAACGCTAGACAGTGTTAATGTGTCTGAGATCCAGCCATCCATAGAGGAACACACCAGTGGGTGGCATGTACAAGCCCCAATTGTGAAAGTGTAGCTGAGCATGTGCACGGCATCTACTTTATCCAATATAAAAAAGCCTTTTATCATTCAGTTCTCATATGGGCTTTTTTACTTAGGTAGTGATTGTGCTAAATTAGATTTTTCTATGTCGAATGATGTCTGGGAATTTTTCATTTTATCATATTTAGGTTTTTTGTAGTTGTCAATCACTGGAAGCTACTGACTTTTTTTTTTTCTTTTTTTTAAACTGAGCTGCAGTGGCATAATATTTCACCTTAGTACTTTAAATGTTTGGCTTGTGATGCATATATCTACACAACTCCATAAAGCGTGCCGCATAATCGCCACACGCGCACACACAGCGTCGATAAGAGCCCCCCTGGAACCCATCTCTCCACCTCTTCAAGTCTGTTGCTCTCTTGTTTTCCGTGCTCACTGGAGGAGGTAATGTAAGAACATTAATGCATCAGGAGGACACATGGAGGGTGTGTGTGCATGTATGTGTGAGAGGGGAAGGATGGGCAAAGTGGCACTCTGCTCGCTCATATTGAATGAAGGGAGGGAGATGACAAGTTGGGAAGAGATGGATCAAAGATTCATAGGCCCAACCTTCAGCACGCAGAAACAAGCACGCACACCACACTCTGCGATGCTGGCTGCACCAGTCCCGTTATCCCTTTTTGCATCTGTCATGATTGCATCCGTGTGACATAAATCCACCGAAATATCCACCATGTTTTCCAATATACAACCACTACTCATGGAAACGCATACATAAGCGGAGTGGTCAACTCTTCAATCTGTGGTTTGTTCATGAAGGAAAGAAGAGACTTTTGAAGTTGATCTGAGAAGTACATCCACCATCAGATTAGATTTGTCCCCTGTTCACCGCAGCTTTGGGCAGAGATGCGTCTCACTTCTGGCAAAGGCACAGGCAGAGTTGAGCCGACATGCCACAGGGCAGAGGCAGTGAGGCCAAAAGAGTAGTCATACATTTCCCCTGACTCAACGCCTTGTCTCATCTCATGTTTTATTAATTGTGTGCAGCTTATTGTCTATGCACTCTGCTTTGTTTAGTTTTTTTTTTTGTTCACAGTTAAGACCAGGCAACATATTTTGAAAATAACCGCAAACTCAAATATACAGTTTCCTCTTTTCTTTTCTTTTTCCCCGCAGGAGTGTTGTTCCTTGTGTGTGACTTAAATACGAATTCTTGCCGCTTCTCTCCTCTCACATTCCAGGTTTACGTGTAGCAGAAATTCTTCTGATTTGACAAATGTAGCGTGGAGTGGTGGAAAGGGGCCCGCTGGCTGTGCCTTCACGCATGCTTAAGCTCCAATTTATTCTGTCCACCTTAGAGCTGGGCTTAAAAGAGAATGGAGAAATTAAGGAAGTTCACTCTTTTCCCTTTTAACTCTGTTTTCTCCTGATACGTATCAACACAGCGCACAGGTTTATTTAATACTCTGTGTTTATAGGTGTATATTCAGTTGCATGTAATACTTCCTTGTAATTCATATATATATATATATATGAGTGTGCATCTGCAATTGTGTACACGCACATATATGTGAGCGTGCGTGTATGTGTTTTGATATCTGTGCCTCCCTGCTTTGCCTCAGTTCAAAAGGGTTTAGTCCCGACAACGTGATGTCGGGCTGCGTCAGCTCAGCCAATCCCGGCCTGGATAGCAACATTAGCAGCCAATCAGAAACTCCCAGCAGCCTTTGCTGTATGCCCTCTTTCCATATTCAGCAACACTATTCTCAATCTGCTGGCTTCCCTGGGATGTTGCATAAACCCCCCCCCCCCAATTCAACACGCTTCCATATCATAAGTTTCTTATGTCTGTGTTGAGACGTCTCTTCAGGAGCACACCTTCACAAGAGTTCCTGCGGAATGCTCGAGTTCAGACAAACCGTCAACAAAGTGGCTTCTGCTTGTCAGAAGCCACTTTTCATGTCTGAAAAGATGATTTGATTTGGAATGATCACTTTTTACACACAAACACATCTTGCTGTATTTTCACACACTGCTCGTCACGATAATATCTTTGACTTCCATACAGCCACCTGGATATGTGGACTGGCGTAACTCATGCCCATACTATACAAGCAGAGGGTGCATGAAGCTGCACATGCAGATCATCGTCTTGTTACAGACACCTTTAGGGCCTGATTTCCTCCTTGGTTTCCTTGTCCCCTTAACTGATAATGAAGGATGGAACATCTTACATGGCCTTTTTTCATTCTGTCAACTTGTCAAGTCATCTATCTATTTTTCTCTTTCACTCATACTCTGCTACTCTGCCTGTCTATAATGCTTTGATGTATTCAAAGATAAAGTCAACACTTCTTCTCGCCCCTCTCTCGATGATTCCTTGCCTTCTCCTCCTCTCTTCTGCCCCGCAATTCTTTGCTCCCTGCACATTTGCGCATTATTCCCCATCCTCACCCGTTTCACCTGCACCCCCCCCCACCCTTGTCCTCTTCGAAGTGAAGGGAGCAGAGGGGCAACTGAGTGAGCAAACGGCCCAAAGCCCGTCAGTACATCCGCAGAGCAGCACACAGAGTCGACCGCTCCCTGAGGCCATCCGCTCATCACACAAACACACTCACTTCTCTTTTATCTCTTAGTCACTCTCTCCTCCCTTCTCCTCACCCCAACCCCCACCCCCATCTTCAACGCTCTCCCATCTCATCCTCCAACCCCCCTTTAGCCGCCCTTCATCTTAACAACCGAGGCTTTCCCCCCTTCTTATTGTTTCCTCCTCATCTCTTTCCCTCTCCTTTACTTCCTCTTCCCTCATTCCCTTCATCTTCTCTATTTTTTGAGGCCATGCAGTATTTATGGTGTGGGCTGCTGATGCTGCGTCAGTGAACAGGCATCACAGGCATATGCCGATAGACACAAAAGCACAAATGCACAGCTAAAATGGCCGACGCAGCTGTCCTCATTTGATAACGTCTGCACGTACATGCACGCTCATCCTTGTAGGCAAGTGCCGGTGGAGTCACAGAGTACAGAGTGGTATATTCCAATCTATTTAACAAGTTTGAAAATGTTGGCTTTAATTTTTCTTCATCTGAGCTCCCAGCTTGATTTATTTTTTCATAAAACCTACAGAATGCAATGTTGGCAGTTTGCTGTGTTGTTGCACTCTACGTGATGAGCTATTTTCGCAGCTTATCATGTAGATCAGTGAGATTTCTTATCACAGTGTCACAGATTTAGCGTTTCTTGGGTCAGACAACAAAATGAACATCAATCAAGCTGTCTTCCATCTGGTGGCAGTTACGTTCTGACAGCTGAAATGAGCATGAATATTCCTTTATATAATGTCTTAAACCCAGCTGGCTGCGACACACGCCAATTCCCTGTTGGGGTACCCCGTATTCCCCTGTGTCAATCCATCCCTCAATGTTAGGGGTGCCCCTGCCATTTAAAGCAACCCCCCCAGAGGAGACCTTGACCTCTGACCTGTGGCCTCAGCCACCTCCACACTTCTAAGTCGACCCCTATTCTCTCGTGTGGTTGGCTGATGATGCTGTGCTCATTACCAGGTGTCAGTTATTACACCCTCACATATGCTGACGGCCTTAATTTATGGAGATTGTGGCACGTGTGCGCGCAGTATGGGGGTTGAGCTCTGCGTGTCCTTCTGTTTGCATTGAAATGATACATTTTAAATGTACTTTTCTTTTCACTCTTGAATTGGTAAGACCGAACGTGTGTAACTTCCAGTGTCTCCACTGACCCCGTTTCATCTCGCTTGGACACAGATGGGCTTAAGGACAAGAACTGGATTGAAGGAATGGGAGTCTCGAAAAAACACTACAGCCTCCGAAATAAAAAATGAAGAAAAAAAATAAATTCATCCAAGCCTGAACTAATGTTGCAGGTGACGTTGGCACTTGGCAGTTTAGCTGAATGAAGCCGGATAAAGTATTAGATGCCGAAAAGCACACATAGCGCAACAACTGTTAGTTGTTTTGTCAGATGAATATAAAAGTTTATTTTTGCCTGAAAATTACGTGCAGCAATTCGAAAACCTGTATACAAATATACAAACTAAAGGAATTGAAGCTACTTACTTTAAATTGAGAAAGTTGTAAGAATGTTAGTGTTCTGGGATTTTGCGGAGCGAACATCTGAATAAGGAAAATACGTTTTAATCCTTTACTAAGACTTCTGAGCTGAATGCTGCTTTACGTTGATTGTGATACAATTTCAGGAATCCAACGTATGATCTCATCCGGACAGATTTGTGTACAACAGTAGTGCAAACTGTACTTGCTAGATTTAGATGCATCTAAAGATAAACAACGAAAGGGCCAGAGTCCCACGGCTCTGACAGCGCGCCCAGAACCATGAAGTGATCGTGTTAGGGAGAACAGCTCCAGTATAGTGAAAATAAAACTGAAACTAAAGCTGTTCTCTCACATTAACTCCCAACTCTCCGCCGTTGTTTGTTCACACATGAAAAAATCAATATGAGATTGTGAGATTTGCTCTCATTACTGGAGAACGAATCATCGCCGCGATTGTGGTAATGCACACAGAGTCACAGTACTTTTGCTGAGCAACACTGATTTAAGATTGCTGTATGTGTTGTGTCACCATCTCACAGCCAGGAAAAGATCACATTGTTTTCCTGTGTTTATGCATGCGTGTGTGCACAGCACGTGTGTGTGTGTGTGTGTGTGCAGGCAAGTGTATGCGTGTGTCCACTGGGGATGCTCTCACCACCCCAACTCGGTACTCTGCCTCTGTCTCCAGCGCGTCAGGAGCAGCTTACATAAGAATAGGGCAAAAATAGCAGCTGAGAGAGGAGCGGATGAGAGAGATCTGCTGGCACGCACATGGTCGTAATGGGACCGCGGGGCACGGCACAAGCCTGCGTACTATCTCACACACACAGGGAACACTGCAGTTATCAGGAATTATGTCTTTTGTTTTTGCACGCTTTCTACATACAATAGTAAAAACGACACCTCCATCGACACCAAATAATCGTCTGTTGATGGTGGCGTGATGCAGGGCAGAGTTAAAGCTCTCTCTAGACTCAACTATGTAAATATTGCATTTAAGTGCACAACGATGGAGCGAGGGTGGGAGGGGGAGGGGGAAAAAAGGGAAAAGAAGAGGAAAAAGAAACTGCATTAGATAGTTCATTAGTGCCTACTCTTTCTCCCTCTAATTGGTACACACTGCCAAGTGCAATAATGCTGAATTCACTTCAGATATTTTTCCTCCATGCTCAGAAGCATGCAAGAAGTCACCAATTATGCAGAAACACTTCTTAATTACAGACACTGACAATAGCTTTACTGTTAAAAGTTTGCTATATTTTCTTCTCCATAATCAAATAATTAGTTTTCCTTTGTCCTCTTGCCTCATTTGCAATCTTATCTTGTTTTACATTCTGTACTCCTGAGATGAGGCAAGAGGGAATGAGTTCAAAAAGACGAGGGGAAGTACTCGAAGCAGTGAAGAGTTGAGACTGATCTCAGCTTTTGCAGTTGTTAACGAGTGAAGAGTTTTTTCGTGTAAGAAGATTCTTGAGAGAATAAGCTGGGGTCAGGCCAACAGCTTTCACAGGAGTGGGTGGAATGGACGTGTCAGGATGTGGACACGCACGATTCTGCATCCGTGAAATGACCGAACATAATCAAGCCAACAAAAAATAACCAGGCTCTGTCGGCATCGCTTCCTCGGAGAGCGGGAAGAGACTCACCATCTCTGGCAACGTTTGTTGTTAAGAATCGAGCTTTATTCGCTTGTCGAGAACCTTGGTTTTTCCTCTGATGCTTTTGACCTTGGAGCTACAGTAGAAGTTCTGTTCACACATATTCCCTTTATACAAACTCTACAGCCATACTGTGTTTCACAGAGTGAGAATCCTCTTGATCTCTACCCAGTGTTTTTTCAGCGGACGGCCTCGCAAAAAGATAAAACACCCTGTGCTATAAATGGTGACATGTATGAGTACTCCGGCATATTTAGTTGACCCAAAAATGGGCCATTAGTATTTGCACATCATCACTGAATTTCTGCTGCTTAGGATCAGTATGAAATTAGTGCCTAGACCTAGCCAATCTTGACAAGATGGCGAAATAAGACTGATGTGATTGGATTTGTTGATGAAAAATAGCTTTGTGTAGTTTAACTGTAATTTGAGGATGAAATACGTTGACATGCAACATGTATCTTTACACGTACTAAATAATTAACACATTCACTGCAATCAATTCGAATGGTTTTGCCAACAAATGCTCAACACCGCTAATGCTCAAAAACACAGAAAGCACCCAGACAACAAATCTCTTTCTACTCTCTTTCTACCTTACAAGTTCTCGATAGACATCAGCATCACACTGATTTCTTACTGAAGGTTTTCTTTTTCTTTCCCTTGAAGCTGATCCATCTCTTGCAGTCCAACAAGCACATAAAGATGTAGTATTTGCACATATGGCGTAGAGAGTAACAAATGGAATATGGAAGAAAATAAGTCAGCAAGCCATTAGGCATGAGCCAGAGAAGAAATGTGAATTAACACAAATTCCAGAAGCAAGGAGGGAAAAATGATGGGCTTTTATCCCCAACAGCCTACAGGGACAAGCTGAGTGGAGACAATTTTATTTTTCTGTTCCAGAGAAACACTGGAAGAGATTTTACAGAGTTGCAAGAATTCTCAGCGGGTTTGAACACAACAAAAAGTGTATGCGTGTACATTTATGTCCTCGGGGTTGTGCATGAACGTCTCTTGGAGAGAGTAGCTACTCCCATGGAGACTTGAGAAACCTCACCATCACCCTCCCTCTTTCTTTCACTTGAGCTTCCATTTGTGTTAAAGGGGCTACATTAACAAATTTCCCATTTTGGGGAGGGGCAGGTAATTAATTAATATTTTCAGCTTCGTGGGTATAGGTCAGTGACCCCTAAAGGCGTTATGTGCATGTGTGTGCACATGTGTGACCCTTCGCCCCTCCTCTTCTGTCCACCCCCATTCCCCTTTGCTTTCAGAAGCAAGACACTCATGCATAATGCAGAGAGAACAGGGAGGCTCTCATTAATAATTACTGCTGCCTTTGATGGATGGAGAAAATAACGAAGGGGGCTGTTAAAAATGGAGAGAACGAGAAAGAGACAGCAGAGGCCAGGACCAGAAACCAGAGTTTTTTGGGTGGTATTTGTTGCTATTGTAGTTTTTGGGACTGGGTGCTTATGGGGGTGGATTTGGAGTTAGTATAAGCAAAGGCTGGGTTGATAGTAACTCCTTCTCTCATAGTAGATGAATCTCAGAATAAAAAATGTATCTTAATTTAACCACTCATGCATTTGTCCTTCATTTTCTTAGATTTTTTTGTATCGTTTAAAATACTTCAGTTTTAATATAATCACAGTAGTCAAACTAAGAACTTCACAAAACATCATTGGGCCTCCTCTTTTTTTTTCTTTTTTTTTACATGTGAGCTTGAACATGCATATGCAAGAGTAGATGTGTGAATGAGTGAGCGGTTTGGGGGGTCAGAACCACAGGTCAGCGTGGAGGGTCGCTTGAACAGAAAGGCTATAACAACCCTGCCAGCCAGCCAATGAGAGTAAAGGCTTTGGTGGACAGCCAATTGCGGAGTGACTTGGTGGCCTTTGATGGAGGGGCCACATTAGCCTCGTCACTGAACAACAGTGCTGGGAGCAAGATGGCCAACATCCAGCACTGCAGAGATGGAGAAAAAGGATGAGGGTAGAGATGAATACAGAAACATAAGGACGATATGCATTGTTTGAACAAATGATTTTTTTGAGATTGCAGAATATGTGGTTTCTCTGTTGTGGTTTAGATGTATATATTCTGTGAAAAGGTTAAGGATACAGCCTATCAGAAAACACACTGCATTTCTTATTTTAAGGGGATTTTTCCATACAGATCTGTTAAACATTCAGATTTTGCTACTTTTGTGCAGAGCTAGACTAACTTTACTTTTTTTTTTTTGGCAATGTCCTCCTTCACAGGCAACAAAAAGTTCAAAACAAGGATTTTTTGTGAAATAAAGGCTATGAAAATAGCATCATATGTTAATTTTCCCTACATAAGTTACATTCCTCATTCGTG
This sequence comes from Leuresthes tenuis, assembly GCF_036924035.1. Classification (NCBI taxonomy): domain Eukaryota; kingdom Metazoa; phylum Chordata; class Actinopteri; order Atheriniformes; family Atherinopsidae; genus Leuresthes; species Leuresthes tenuis. The sequence goes on from NW_027325369.1 coordinate 20,275,924, forward strand.
TACTGGAGCCCTGAAATTTTAGGTATAATATGTTCTGGGAATATCGCATGTGCCGAGGCAAATGTCTGCGTCATTCAGTTGGGCCTGACTTTAGAATATTTCCTTTTTGAGTGGTGTTAATATTTGATGGGGGAAAAAGCTGCAGCGGGCTGAACGGTGGTTTAGTGGTTAGCACCGTCGCCTCACAGCTAGAGGGTTCCTGGTTGAATCCCGGCTGGAGCCTTTCTGTGTGGAGTTTGCATGTTCTCCCTGTGTATGCGTGGGTTCTCTCTGGGTACCGTCTTCCTCCCACTGTCCAAAAACATGCATGTTAGGTTAATTGGTGACTCTAAAATTGACCCTAGGAGTGAGTGTGAGCATGGATGTTTGTTTGTCTTGTTTGTCTCTGTGTGGCTCTGTGATGGACTGGCGACCTGTCCAGGCTATACCCTGCCTCTCCCCCAATGCCAGCTGGGATATGCTCCATCCAAATGGAAGAATGGATGGAAAAAGCTGCAGAGAAATTCCAGACCTGATTTTTCAGATATTGTCTGTTATTCATAACAAAAGCTTCACTTCCTCCATCAGTTTTTCCTTAATCATCTGCCCCTTGGTCACATTTGTAGAACAGACAAGTATGAGGAGTGACCCTATCCATCTCTACGGGCATTTCTGTGGCTCATTCAGAGAATTATTTAATTCAATATTTAAATGTCATTGGGTTGTGTTGAAGTTACCATTCGCACAAACAATGACCAGTTCCTCAACCATAACCTGGCTTCAGAAAAACACTCCCCCTATTTGTTATTTGCAACTTTACTCATTAAAGTTGATTTTGGAAGTCTGTTTAAGGTTTTAGGCAGATCTTCATGAGTTAACCACCATAGACGTCTTTTCTGGGGTTGTTGAGGCAGATTTCAAATGTAGTTTTTTCTTTGCATTTAAAAAAAAAACTGTCCATAAATACCTACAATATGCATGCCTTTAGTTCAGCAGTATTTTCCCCATAACGCAGTTTTGTTATTATCGTGCTTGAATCACACAAGCATTTAATATTGTGGAGGAGAATATTCAGTGAAGCAAATTCTCTGAGGCAGCAACATTAGTTATTGGGAGTTTATTCAATGTGTGTCGGAGAGCAGGCACTGACTGCTTGTCTGTTCTGATTTGAACGAGGACCAGATGAATGCTTATGGCCGTTATGCTTGAACAGGCTGTGTCGCAGATAGGTTGTGACACTCCATGATGTAAGGTAACGTTCAATCTGAGGAGAACAAGATATGCAGATCATTGTGTCAGGGAGATGTCTTGCCTGCACTGTCAGAGGAAATTGTTATTCTTACATGACGTAAATAGAAGGTCAGCTGTTGACATGTTACAGCAGGGGTAACTTACAGTATGTTGTCTGCCAAAATGCAAAATGCTGTTAAGCTGATATGCAAAACAGACCTGTTAATTATGGGTAAAGCTATGCAGATTTTTTTTTAAATCGGCATTCTAGTGGTAGCATCTTAAAGATAGGTGGAAGATGTTCAGTTTTCAGAATGGGATTACACTGTTTTAACAAAAAGGGGGGAAAGATTGTGGATTCAGGCCAATAAAAGATGGCAGATAATGGCATGTCCCCATGTTCCCATGTTCCTGAAGACAGTGAAAGTCTGCAGACCAACTGCACATCTCTAAATACAGTGCTCTGCTCCAGTGTCATAAAACTTGATCTTTTCTTTACGACTACATATAATTTAGTTATGGGCATCTAGGGATTTCTGTGCACACAGATTTTCCTCAAACACTAGTTTTCTCAGTTGATTGTGTGTATAGTTCTGGAATAGCGTATGCACTGTAATTTTTTTGTAACTCATATGATTCACAGTCCAAGCCACCAAGGCTTCCAGTGAAGCCTTAAACAATTAATTCAGTCACTGTGTGTAATGTGAAAACACTCACGTGATGAAAAACTAACAAGTAATTTTAGAGGGTTGGATTCATTGTCACCACTTTCATCGGCTTTATTTGTAGCTACAGCATGTGGAAGCGGAGAAAGAAAGCTCTTTGGGGCGGGTTACTTTACACAACCTGCCAAGCACCAAACATAAGAAGGACACTGTGAGCAACTATCTGGTGAGTGTTTTAGTTTAGATACTGAGAAGCCAGATATCTCCCGCAGGAGTTGGTGGATTGCAATACAGATAAAAGGAGTGTTCAAACTCAAATTTGTTGGACGGGCGCAAGCACAACTACAAATGAATGCCAATACAGCTCTGCGCTTGTTGTATAAACAAGCAACCTTTTGCCAACATGTTCGCATATCAGCTTCTATAAGGTGATTAGCAGCCAGTGTTGTGTTTACAGCTTGTTTTTCTGCCCTAAAGTAGCCAGAGAATTAATTATCAGGAAACTCGACAGAGAAATAGGGACATGTCAACAAGAAACAGCTGTATCTAAAAAGGTTCTGAATTCCCTGATAGACTCAGACTGAGCTTCTCAATTAATGCTTTGTTTATTTATATATTATATATATTCATATATAACATCTTTAAAAGACTAGCTGAAGCCGGCTGAAAATGATATGTGACAACCACAGAAAAGTGCAAGGACACCACTGGCTGGAGCGCATAACAAAAGAGGCCAAAGATGGAGTACGACGAGGATTTAGACAGACACATTAAGTAAAAAAATGACACCAATGCTTAGGGTGAGACATTGAGAGATAACAACAGAGCGGCCTGCTGTTGATGCATTCGTTGATGCCAGAGCTGCTCGTTATTGCAACATCTGAAAAGCAGGGACGTGACAGCAGCTGTTTGGCCTTCTAATCAAGGTGCACTAGGCCTGGACTTTCTCCAAACACACTGATGTAAAGCTGATGAAAATTTTGACAGTGCCACACAGATGACAAACAACGAAGACAATTCAGCCACCGACATGTGCCCATAGACCTACACACCACTGGCCTCCCTTATGGAAGTCCAAATCTGCTGCAGTCTCTGGGCTCGTTTGACTTCATGAATTCAATGCAGGATCATGACATGTTTGTGGATACCCAGTGTTTCCCTTATATGTAAATTAGACTGCACTTGGTTTGACTGTGGCACTTATGCTTATGTGTGTCTTATGCAGGTATGAAGCAGCAGAATGACCACGGCACTCAATATCGTTCGGCCGTTTACACGTCCAGCCCTACCCAACAGGAGCTTGCACTGAAGAGTAAAGCAGCGTTCCAGCAGGTATAACATCCCACACGCGTGCGCACATAAAAAGGTGTTATCATAGCACTTACTCAAGCATGGATTTGCATGGAAGCAAACCATGTTTAAAGTAGTCCTGGTAGAGTACCTTTTGAAAAAAAAAAAGGATGATTTGTGTAATTTTGTGTTCATAGTTGAGACATAACTCGATACGCATCTTTGCAATTTCACATTATTCCAGTTAAAATAATGGGATCATGGAGTTTATGTTTATATTTCATTAATTTCTATCTTATCAGTGACACAATGCCATTTTTTTAAAAATAAACACGGTTGTAATAAACGCTTTTCAGCCGTTAAGTGAGACTAAGCCTTGGAGTGGGGTTGTCCCAGTTATTTCAATGACAATTAAAAGCCATTGCCCAAAGGTCACCTACTTATGCTGTTTAGTTAAGCAAAGCCAGCTTTATTTAGATGATACTTATCTACATCCCTCCTTCGTAAGCTAAACGAGAAGAAGAGGCGCAATAGGTCATCTTAACTGATTCTTTTTAAAGCTCTCCCTTTCAGCGGCACACGCTTCACCCTTTTGTTCTTTTGGTCCATCTGTCCATCCATCCATCCGCTCTTCCACTGATCCCTTCATCTCTTTGGCTTCTTCATGTCTTCTCTCCTCTAAATGCTATTCAAGGACTGGCTTGCGAGGGGCAGAGGGGAACAAATTGTCTTTGTCATGGAAACTTTGGGCTCCCGGGGTCAGCAGTCACGGACCGCGGGGCTGTCACGTTGCCGTGGCAACAACCTCCCAACCTTGGCCTTGGGCTGGGGTCAGAGGTGAGGGAGGAGTGGCAGCTGGGACCAGAGGGGTGGGGGAGAAATCAAAACGGGGAGCAAGGGCTGTCACTGACTGGTTCTGACCCCACCCTTTGTCTGTCAACTGACCATGACCCCCCCCACACACATGCGCACACACAAGAACACACCACTAAGGTTTCTAAGCCATGCACCGTTTTATTTAGAATAAAAAAGCATTTAACAGTAAACTGTAACACTTTTTACTCATTCAGCAGCAGCCCCTTAGCTTTTCGAGATTATCCCCGGAGGAGCTGTGTGTGAGAAAATCTAAAGGGGTAATATGTGACTTTGGGAAACATATTTGCTTTCGCATCAGCAACTCAGACCAAAACAAACCACACTTAAAAGTGCAACCTATCAAACCGCTCATGAATCTATCCATTTCGAATAAAACAGGCCAATTTGGACTCCAACTCGATCCCTCTCAGCCTGGGAGACTTTTTAACTGAAGAATTTGTGATTTATCCAGTGAAAAGTTTGAACTTTGCTCGCTCAGCACAGTCACAAGTACATACATTTTCTTCTTTTTCACTTCATCGTTCTGAGGAGAGTCGGCGTCGATACCACCACAAAGAAACACAAGGCTTACAGAGAGAGACAGGCTGCATGCTCTGAGATCATCACCCCACTGCTATTTATTCACATAAACAATAGTTGTTTGCTTCTGTATTAAAGCTTAGAAAATATTCCCCACAATTCCACGATCATTTCAGGTAAATGATAGAAATATATTTTACCAACACTTTTTTTTTTACCTTTAATTTGACAAATCCCCTCCTCCAAATTATAGGACACATTATAGGAGCATTTCTTCTAGCTGCAAGCCTAAATTTGCTCACGGTGATGCTGTGGAGTTTGACTTTTCATCAAAACGCTGTCACCCATGGAAGTTATTTTACTTTAGGTAAATGTTCTGAGGCACCAATTATGCACTCAGGTGCCATTAAGTTACTGCAGAAGAGCGAGCCCTCAAGATGACTTCAGTTTCTTCTCCACCTTCTGCCTGCACTAATATGCCCATATGTTTGTTTACTCCAAACATTTTCTCCGACCTTTCAAAAATTCGACACGCTGGCAGGTGGATGGAAGCACAGCTGCAGAACTGTGTTATTCGTGATGACACGGCATTTGATCCTGAAAATTGTATCGACAAAATCACATCACCTTATGCGATAACATTTTTTGTTGATTTGCTTATTGGATTCGTGTGATGAAAAAGCAATTGTGCCTGTATTATTAAAGCATAATCAAAGCCTTTCAAGATGACGTGAGGAGGTTTTGAAGTCCTTTGGGAAAATGCAAGAATGAAATTTTAAAGATGCTATTTCTGATTGGTGTGGACGATTCTGAAATGATCAATATATAGCATGTCCTTAGTGTGATATAGATCACAGTGACATGAGCTTGAGGGTTCACAGGGTTCATATTACAGGAACAAAAAAAAAAAAAAGGCTGTTGCGTTGAGCTTTATTGTTATTGTCGCCTCCGTGTCACAGAACAGCTGATCCAGTTCACAGCAGACTCTCACAAAACACACTTACAAATATCAAGAAATCAGAATCTTCCTCCTCACTCATTTTCCCCTCTCTCCTCGCCAACGCTGCTGACACCGCCGATCTGTCAACCACTTTTGCGGCACCCCAGTTTCATCTGAGGGCCACTGGGACGTGCATCCTCTCAAAGCAGCTGACACACTCTGAACCAAAATGGCAGCTTCACACTCTGAAATGGTTGCCTCGCCGCAATGATGCTGAGTCCCAACAACTGGCGAGACAACTGCATCAGTACCGAGGAAGGCTTGCTCGCGGTGTGGGTCTGGCTTTGCGAGTGAGGTTGTTTCTTTTTCTTTTTTTTTTTTTAATCCTAAAAGGCCAACGCTCTCTGGGAGAGCATCAGCAGAAGTGAACGTGTGTTCAGTAGAGTGACAACAGAGTGGGTGGAGGCGATCTAAGACGACCAGAGATAAGACAGGCATCACAAAATCCAGATTCCACCCCACTGCCAGCTCATGACTCACACACACACACACACACACACACACACACACACACAGACATACATCCACCATGTACAGGCACAGCCCAATGAATAATTAACCCATATGAAGAGTCTCTTCTGCAGGGCTTTCAGTTTCTTAACTTCAGCATTGAGGGGGAGGTTTGGGGGAGGTGGGAGAGTGAGGCAGAAAAGCTTGTTTAAGCGCGTGAGTGAAGCGGGAGGGGGGGAGGGAGAGCAGAAGAGAAGGGGGTTCTCTGTAATGAAATTTGAAATTTGCAGAACATCAAAGGCTTCTGTAGCCAAGCCGCTGTGGCAGCAGAGCAGAGAGGAGGAGTGCATCTCTTTCTCTGTCTCCCCCATCTCTCCTCTTCCCCTTCTCTCCTTCTCTCTATCCTTCCCTCCCTGCTGAAAAGTGTCTCCCTAGAGCTGGGTGAGGGGAGTGGGGGTGAGTGGAGGGTGAGAGAGAAGGGATGGGATGAGTTGATTAGGAAGAGAGTGGGGGAAGGGGTGGCTTAGAGATGGGTTAGAGGTTTGGAGAGAAAAATGGATGAACGGGGGTTCTAGATATGTGTGTGTGTGTGTGTGTGTGTGTGCGTATGAACAATAGGTTTTATCAAGCCAGCTTGAATATTGTGTGTATGCACACATGCATGTGTGTTGGGCCTTGGAGGGTGAGTGTGCCCTCTGATAAAGCATCCTAACTTAATGAGCTTGAAATGGGGATGAAGAGGCGGGGTGCACAGAGGTTCAGATGATGATGGAGGGGGGGGGGGGCATCCGGGGTTAGAAGCGGTGAGGAGAAGCCGGAGGGTTGTTAAAACAGGGCACAGAATCAGCAAGTTCTGTAAACGGGCTTCCAGTCATAGAAGCTCACGTTTCCTATTTTGGAAAGTCTTCAAAAGTCTGATTTCCAACTGTTCCCCTGCTCTCTTATTGTGTGATCTGCTTTACTTTAAAATCGTCACAAAGTTGTTAAATCTTTCGCTGTGAAACACTATGAGCATTGATAGAATAATGGAAAATTGTTAGTAGTCTGCTAATAACTTTTTTTTAGGTGCCGGAGGTAAATACCCATCCCATGTTGTTGACTTCATCGCCATTTTGGTGTTAAATCTTTTCACAAGAATGCAGGACAGATTTTTTTGGGGGGGGGGTTCTGATGTTTTTTGGTTTTCAGATGTTGAGCTACTTGTTGTCTGCCCTAGAAAAAAAAACAACCCCAAAATTTAAAAAACCGAAGGAAAAAAACGAAACCGCTTGAGCGCACTCTGCCTCGCTCCGAGACTGAAGTGCGTGCATCCTCTCCGCTCTCAAAATGTAGGAGCGTTGGCTTCCTCGCTCACAAAATGTAGGAGGGCTCGCCGAAGATTAGAGCCCAGCTAAAATGGATGCCTGACCCGCGCTGAGGGAGAGAAAGACAGATGAACAGAGCAGGGCATGGAGAAAAAAAAAAAAACCTCTTCATCCTCTGTGAGATAGAAAGAGCCACAGAGGGAATATTCATCCTTTTGAACACACACAAACAGATACAGTGAAGTACATGAAGGCTTTTCACTCAACCTCACATGATTTTCATCATCTGATCTCTTTGTCATATATCTTTTTTTTTCCAGCACCACACTACAGCCTGTTTTCATTCCATCAGCTTCTATTTGATTCTTCTTCTTCACCTTTCATCATTTCTACGTCCGTCTTTCTGTCTGTATTGCCGTCCCTCCGTGGCTCCTAGTCTGAGGTCATTGAGGGCACGCACGGTGCTGCGGACCAGTCGACGAGCATCATGTCAGGCTGTTTCATGTGTTTGCAGGCAGAGCCACAGTGTGTCTCTTACCAGCGCTTCAAGTAGGAGCAGCTTTGATGTCTGCGGCACTCAAAACTGTATTTACATTTTTAAGATGTTTGAAGGGCTTTTTGTGAACTTGGCGTTCAGGTATGTGTTTGCACTCGATTCAGAGCGGAGAAGAATGCACAAATCTCATCTTTTGTCTTTAAACCCTTAGTTAGATTTGATAATTGGAGCCCGACTCAGACACGATTTCATACAGTTTATTTTATTTTTCTGCGCGGCCACATTCACTCATGATGCTTTAACAGAAGGCACATTAACAATTCATGTAATGACACTCAAACATATAATCAGCTTACTGCAATATTATGGAATAAACTCCACAACCCCTATATGATGTATTTAAAATCTTAATTACAGCTGACACCACATTAAAGGCTGCTCATCCAGTAAGTCATCAATAATGATAATCTGTAATACTGCAGTGGTGTCATCAGCTCTGGAATAGCTGCACGGTGCCCAGGAGCAATTCTGTGTCTTCATAATCAAAGTTGAATTGGTTCAGATTGTGAGGAAAAAACGATTGGCTAGAATGATCATTTTAATCTGCAGTCTCTTTTTAGCAAGCGTGCGCCCACACAGGTAAAAGGAATCCTCCGTGATTCAGGGCAAATTCTCCGAAATGTTAGTGTTAGGCGACACAGACACAAGAGTTCAGACGTCTAAAATGAATTGGGTTAACATCAGCATTTTTTTAAGAACAGCCTGAAAAGTGGAAGTTATGGAGCTTCTGCTTTTGGCTCAAATTACATACTGAGCATTTGTTTAGCAAAATCTATTTAGCATCTTTACAGGTAAATTTAGTGAATGCTTTTTTCTTTTTTTCTTCTTCTTTTCTTTTCTCAAAAAGAAATTGGAATTTTTGTTTCGTAATATGAGTAAAGCAGTGAATTTACACCGTGGCACTGCATTCTTGCTTGGTAAAGGTCTCGATACTTCCACCCTCCCACCCTTGAGCTATTGTATTTACAATGTCAGCCTTAAATATGATAACGCCAATAGAAAGAAAAAAAACACTAAAAGTAAAGAGGCAGGGGAATGGTGAATAGCAACATACCACTAACAGTAGTGGACTCATGGATGATTACATAAATCAGCAAATTGAGGTCATATCCCTCTTCAAATGTCTTCACCATGAGTCATCGGATGTCACAAACTCTATGTCAGTGCACGTCTCTTTGCCAGCACTCTGCAGCCGGAGGCCCTCTGAGGGAAGGCGACACAGAGAGACAAGACTGTGGGGTAAGGAAGAGAGAAAAGGAGAGAGTACATTTTCTTCCTCCTCCACCTCTACCCCTCTCTTGGGATGTCACGTCCTATTTGTGTCCCGGGGTCGCCTCTCTGCCGATGTGGCGAGGGGCTCTCTCGCTTGGCTGGCAAGCGGAGAGGACTTCGGCTGTGCGGAGAAGTGGTCTGTGCTCGCATGGGAGAGAGAAAGCAAGAGAATCGGCAACAGAGGAGATGGAGACGGTCAGAGGAGAGGAGGAGGAGGTGGAGGAGAGAGACGCACCCATTCAGCCATGTCTTTGACATGGGAGTCTTTCCGACAGGCGTGAAGAAAGGACGGGCTGACTGGGCTGAGTGAGCTCAGCCCTGGACACACACACTCAGACATGTTTTCCTCACTTAGGAGGGCTTTTTGATTTAACATTAAATGTAGCCATAATTAGTCCAATGTCTGACCCCTACCCTGACAGAAAAAAACGCCTCTCAACCCTGAACTGCAGATCAGATCAGCCTTGTGTTCATAATTGGGACACAAATCTACCTATGCAGCTTTGTGAAATGATTTTTATGCCCACCATCTGAGTAACGTACACTTGACCTATTCTTATCATGTCACTTTATAGCACTTACTGCTCTACATGTAAATAGATGCACAATCGCACTGATTGCTGTTTCTGTGTGGCCATCATTTTAATTCCATCCTCACAAGCATCAAAATTCTGAACTTGAGGATGTTTTAGTTTACCTTTTCTCCCCCCCCCCCATCTTTGGCATTTTTACCCTCCATGTTCTTCTCTCCACTGCTCTGCTGCAGTGTGAAATAGAGAGAGAAAGCAAAGCCACATAAGGTTATACACAGTGGCATGACGCCATGCATTCTGATTTATAGATCTAAAATGGCCGCCGTGTTGTGACTGCTGTAGAGGGCTGGATGGAGAGCGAGGGAGTGGAGCGGGGGTGTCAGGGTGGAGGTGTGCATTTGCTCAGAATGGCAGACCTTTCTTTGGATTTTTCCTTGCACAATTGTGCTCCGCTCCCTCAAAACATCCGGTGCCCCGGAGGGCTCCCTACTACTGTGCTTTGGTAGTGAGGGCTGATTAATTAGGCCATGATGTATAAAGCTGTATGCTTCTGTCGGCTGAGTCCTGGTGGATGCAAGCAGGGAAAATTTGCTCTTCTGTGTCAGACTATATGTTTTTCAGCAACGAGGGAAATATGTCTTTGTCCGTGAGGCTTCTATATCAACGGCTGTCCTTAGGTCGGTGTACACGGGCTGCATCCTACAGGGAGATTCGAGCCCTCACATTGAAGTGGCAGCCGCTGAGGAGTTAGAGGTCAGCTGCTGCCTCAGCCTCTCTGCGGGGCGCGGAGCTTTGATTTACAGACTCCACTGCATCAGCTTCAGCTCATTCGCACACAGCTAGAACCACACTGCCTCCATGTGGACACATTTACACACTACCCTGCTGCATTTCACCGACACTCAGAGCACAACACTGTCACCCGATTAGGGTGTCTGAGATTAAGTAAAACATTAAAAAGAACGCCAAAAATTGCTCATTCTTTGGCTATATTTATTCATAATTAACATTTGTTTGCACTATAGGTGTAAGACATTTTATGGTGGGATTTTTCTTCTCACCCCTTTTCTGTAACCAGTGGCAAAGTCTTTATTTGCTATCCAAGCAGTTAATATCACTGCTAACAAGATGTTTACATCACTGAGATTTTCAATCAGTTCTTTTTTTCTGTTCTGCGACAGTCAGCGAGTCTTAAAGGTTCAGTGCTGCAAATTTTCTTCGACAGGGCGCCTAACCTTTTTCTCCGTACTGGGATCCTGTCCTAGTCAAATTAGATGTAACAAATAAGTGAAATTTGGCAGGGATGTAGACAAACTCTGCTAAACAGATAACCTGTTAAGTTGTAGACTGAATTCTTCATTGCACAACCACCTATTTGAACCTGTAGAACTTTCACTTTTCCAGCTCTATAAAAGATGCAGTCAGCAGTCATCTGTATCTTCTTTCTAGTATGTGTTCTGCTAGCTTTGTTTAGACATGCAAATGTGATCAACTGTATTTATAATGCAAAATCTGAGCCATCATCTGGTTGCCAAATATGCTAATTATTTTCTGAAAATGTGTTATTCATTTCTGTGAGAAATGACTTCTCACTGCCAGATTTATCTACAAACAGTGACAATAAGTGCTTCACTTAAATGCAGTGTTGAGCCTCTACTTTGCATGTTCCACCATTCCTCCGCTTTTCAAGGGGAAATATTAAATTTTTTTACATGACAGTCAGGGTTAAGATGAAGATGTTGCATAATGTATCATATAATGTGTGTGTGGGGGGGAGGGGGTATCCAGACATTACTGTACAGAGCATCTGACCACTTATTGCCTATTGTTATATGTCAATCAATAATATAATATATATGTTTTATTAAGTAAATTTACAGAAAATGTTCCAAAATTCTATTCTGATGTACTTCACTTCAATATTTAAGATTTTTCTCCTTTAATTTTTCTGTATTTCAGTGGAGAACAACACAGATTATTATTATTATTACTACATATTATTATTACTCCACAAGATGCTGTTGATAGTTACTTGATAGCAAAGAGGAACTTTACAACCTCCCTGTGATCTGATGAATATTAAATGCAACCTCTCCAGGCTGAGTTAGGGAAGGTAAGATAAAAACTTAAGCTTATAGGTTAGAAGAAAAAGAACATCCATATCTGTAGCAATGAGAAAAGGTACACGTGATCATACATATAAGTGCGACTGGCTCTACGGCTGCCTTTAGACTCGGATGGCACGAACTGTACAGTATAAAAACAAGTGCAGGAAAATGAAAAGTATTAGTTAATGGTTAGTTTAAAAAAGATTAGATTCATTCATACATGAATCTGAGGACATAAACGAAACTATTCTTTTTAGATTACTACTAATTCTACTACCATTCTCATGTGTTAATGGGTTAGAAGTAGGTGTCTTTGTGCAGGACTTTTACTTGTAACAGTATTTTTCTACGGTTGTATTTGCACTTTTGCAGAAAAAAAGGATCTGAATTCCTCTTACACCGCTGTCAGCAAACAACTGCTAGTTAAGCAGCAGAAATGGAACCGTTTCCGTTGAATAATCACTATGTACACATGGGCAACATATTGAAGGAAAAACGTGTTCACAAGCCAGTTTCTGGCTTTGCGTGCCATGTGGCTTGCTGTAGCTGCCTGCTGCTGCTGCTGCTGGCAGTTAGGTTAATGAGAATGGAGAGAGTAAACAAAAACAGTCGAGGGTAGGTCCAATAAAACCAAAACGATGTGCTAAAACATGCTTAGCAATGTTGTAAAGGTGGGTGATAAATCCCTGTGGGTTCCTCGGGACAAGCAGCAACCCTTTCTTGTTTTCACAGCTTGGAACCTGTCTGCTCATTAGCTCGGCATTAAAATGAAAGCTGTGTTTGTTATTCAATCTTTGACGGTTTGGATCATAACAAACATAAAAGTTACACAATGCAAAAAAAAAAAAAAAAAGAATGTAATGCTGCACATGTATTTTGACAGCCTTTAAATAAATGCTTGACTGAAAATGGGGGGCAATCCATGCTGGCAACACTTACAATAAAGAAGCAAAGCAAGCAATTTTCAAGTTTTGTCACTTCATGATGGGCTAAATAAAAATCCTAAATCCCACTGACAATTATGCAGAACGACAGGACGTATGCTGATAAGAACAGCTTGAGCGTAGATTGAATGCACTCAGCTCCTTTTTCACGGTGCTTGCTGAACCCAGCTGACGCCCCCGCAAAGCAAAGCAAAGCAAAGCTCCTGAGTGCAGCAAACCATTTTGAGGCATAGAGAGCTACATGCAAGCTACTTGTTGCCCATAGACAGTCTCAGTGCGCCTTAGACTTGTTGTTTTGTCAGCTCCAGGAGGACTGATCTATAGAGGACTGAGCGCTCGTATTATTAGATAGAGAAAACCACTCAGCACAGCAGGTACACCTTTGATACATCTGTCAGAGGTGTTTAGTGTGTGTACGTGCGTCTGTGCAAGAGTGTGTTGCTTTGGCGCGTTTGAAGGCTTCTCTCATGGTGTTTAGAAAAGGGAAAGTGTGAAAGTGTCTTAAGGAGTTCTCAAAGAGAGCGGATACTCTTTGATGCTTTGTCCCACAGAGAGCCACAAAGGCGCGCTGCACTATAAAAAGAAGATGTTCCTCTCTTGTGTCACTCAATCACCTCGCCTTCTAGTTGAGAAGCGAAAACTCTTCACTGTATTATTGAGAGATATTGGAAGTTCACAACTAATACATTGCAGAATAAAACTAGGATTTAAAAGGTGTGTTAGTTTTGAGGAAGTTCAAACAGTTGGGGAAAGTAGTTCAGAATGTATGTCTTGTCTGTGACGATGAAAGCCGCCTGCAGGATCCAACCACATGAGGAACCTGCATGTTAGGGAGTTTCCTCCTGACAAGTAGGTCTGTTTAAGTGATGGTAACTTACTGGTGTTGATCACGGGGTAGTTTTGCATCACCCTCAGCCACTGTCCTGTTCCATTTGAAGCAGTTGGGCAGCGACAATTTCTCAACATTTGCACATAAAAATACTTGTAGATCAGTGCTCATCATGTGACGAAAGAGCAACTTTCTTGTTTTACTGCTTATTTTTCATTTTAACACCAGCGATTCGTGTTTGTATTTTGTCCCAAGGAGCTGGATAAGAAAGGCTATGGTCCTATCACAACCGACATTCTGGAGGGGCAGCAGTTTTACTACGCTGAGGACCATCATCAGCAGTATCTGAAGAAGGTACCAAAGGGCTACTGTGGCCTCAAAGGCACTGGGGTCTCTTGTCCCACCGGAGCTAGCAAGGATGAACTGTGACGGATGTGGTGAGAAAACGGCACATCAAGGCAATGGTGTCACTGTTTATTTTATTGAATGATTTTTGGAAAACTATTTTTTTAGAATGACTTTGACCCACTAATTCCTTATTAGTAGGTAATTGTCAAATATATATCAGACTATTAGCCTGAAATAATCTGTTGGGAGTAACTTGTAACTAGAGCCATAGTATGTATAATATATACAGTGTACTGAGAGGTGTCTTTATGATAAATTGAAAGTGTTTTTGGTGAGACTTGAAATGTATTTAAACAGTAATTTAAGGGGAAAAAAGACAATAAGAAATAAAAGAATAAAAAATGTCTAACTTTAAAGTTGCAGTGCAGATGGTGCATTTGACTGCATCTACAGTCAACTTCCACAGGGTGGCGACATTTCTCAGAGAAAAAAAACACAATACCTGCTCTTTTAATGTGACATGCTGTGGCAAAGGAATCATGCAAAACTTTGTCTGTCTGTCACTCGGTCTTTGTCTGTCAGTCTGTAAATTGGAAGAATTGACTAATATAAATGTTTCTCCGTTCTGGTATCTTTTTTTCCCCCCAAATCCAGTTTAAAGCTGGAGCACTGCGATAGAACTCACGGAGACTTGCTTTCATCTCTCTAAAAGAAAGATTTTTATGTGATCAGTGGCATGGCGGCAAACAAACACAACAAAACCAGCTTGATTTTAATGCTTTCTTATTCTTTTGTTTTTACTGTAAATAATTGATTTTGATTGTCGCCTCTGTGAAGACCAAATGTTCTGAGTGACCAAAAGTTCTTTATGTCACACTTTGGGGAACAATAAAGTCTTTTTCTACTGCGTTTTACATTTGTGTTTATGCAGATGTCTGATCATGTAGCTATATTAGTATTGAATATAATCTACTTCATAGATGATTTGTCATCATTTCTACCCCATTGAAGAAGGGACATACCACACCGCTGAGGGACAAATGGATATGACTCAGATATACTTAATCTTGTTCTGGATAGGAGAATGAGCAACGCGAGGCACTCATGTGTGCTATATGATGCACGCTTTCGTCAAACCCGCACCCCTCTCCCTGCAAACCCATAATTGGAGGGGGAAAAAAGAAGTCCTGTTAAACATCACGTTATATCTGTCATACTGAAAAGCATTGGGCGATCACGGAAGCGTTTAGTGCAGTACGTTTTCAAATTAAACGCATCGGCGTGAAAGTCTATTTAAAAATGAAAAATCACACTTATGGTTAGACTCCAAAATACAGAGATGATATCTAGAAAAAGCTTTTTGGTCGACCGCAGTAGTGTGATTCACCCCGCTCTTGTTTTTCCCCCTCCCTCTCTTCTATCTTTCTTGCTCTGTCTGTGTGTATGTGTCACATCCTGACACCTGTGTGTAGGTGTGGACCAGGGCACAGGTGCAGGTGCAACCTCCCCGGGCCTATTTTAGTATTGGGGCAGATATTTTTGCATGTGTCTGCATGCAGCAGCCTTGTGTGTGTGTGTGTGTGTGTCGAGGCATGTGAAGCTGTGGCTTGCTTGATCGAACTGCTCTGAGTGGTATGTGGTTGGGCTAGCAAGCTGTTTTCCAGTGCCTGCTTATATTTTGCATTCTGTCTCTTTTTTTTTATCAAGTCGGCGAGAGGAGATAAGCTTTTAATACTGTGATCTTCATTTCTTTTGGTTTGAAGAGAGGAAGGATGAGGATGTGAACCACTGCTTATTTCTGCTACACTACAGAGTAATCGCTATCTCATGCAAAGGTAATAGCAGATAATAAGTAGGAAGTTTCAAGGTTTAATAAAGACCTGTAGAAATGAGAGACGTTTAGAAGTAGCTGCACGAGTAAGTGTACGGTTTCTGTGTATTCCTTTGTAATAGATTAAAATGGAGCGTGGAAATGCATGGTACTCTCATATACGCATCCATACACAAACGCAGTGAGGCAAGGCAGGACAGGAACCAGGCTGTGTGTGCCCTTCAGACAGAGCCTATTGTCTGCAGATGGGCCTTTAATGGCCCCACAGCTGGCCACAAAGAGCATACCGCTCCAGCTTGCTGCTATCGCTCACTGGCCTATACTTAGTTGCCCTGAAGAGAGGAGGCAGCTCACATGCACACCAACTCCGACATGGATATGCATGTTCCATTATTCTCCTGCAAACATTTGTCTATTTATATATTTGCCTTCCTTTAAAGCTCATGAAGTGAAATCTTCCCTTAAGCGTCTTTAGAAAATAATAGGTTCGTTAAAGCGTGTGGCCCCATGGAGCAGTGGGTCGAAACAAAGTGATGGAAGGTGTTGGTTGTTTATCGGAGGTACTCTGTACCCATACATGCACTCACACAAACACACGTCTGAACCACTATATCGAATTCCGTCCTGTACTGCCTTCTAATGCAAAAGGCAGCGCCCACGCAAAAGAAGCACACACACGCCAAAAAGACACCTTGCAGAGACGTGCACCCACGCAAATTGCTTGCTCTGATATGCTTTCTATGGTGTCTTCCTTTTACAGCCTTTTCATTTATCTTTCCCTTGACGGCTTCAGTACATCTTAACATGTTTATATGTATTACCCTCTATGCCTACGTCATTGAAACTAGCTGTGTTTTTTTTTTTTCAGCTTTCCTCTTTAGATGCTACCACCAACATGGCATTGTTTAAAAGAGCACAGACTTTTCTAATCCTGCCAGCCAGAGAAGGGCTGTGCTTTCTTGTCTTTCTCCTTAAAATAATTACTTTTTGAGATTGTTAAGCTAGTAGGCACACGTTTGTGGTATGTGTTTGCATCTACTGCATTTGTGGTGTTGTGCATTTGCCATCCATTTTATATGGCTTACATCTATCTCATGATGATATGAGAGGTTGTGTTCAGGGTTTTGCAGATGCCAGATGTGTTTGCATCCCCTCCTATGCTCTCCCTTCCCCTCCCTCTGGTTCCTGCAGGGGCGCAGGGTCTCAATCAGAGCGTCAGGGCTCCAGGAACCAGAGCACAGCAGTGTCTCTGTGCTGCCCACAGAAGCGCAGCCTTGTCTGGGTCGGTGCATCTGCGGCCTGGGGGTGAGCTGGGGGAAGAGGGCAAACCCTGGTGCCCCTGCGTGCAGAGTTCTGCTCTGTCGATGCAGCCTGACCCTTAACTCTGAGGGGGAGGTGAATGCACATTACCAAATACTGTACATCAGCACATACCTACTCTCTCTTAGCCATTCATATTTCTCTTACAGGTAAGTTTGGTGCACAGTACAGTCATCAGAAATAAAGAAAAAACAATAAAAGTTCTCACATGTTCACTTATACACAGTGTTAGTTGGTTCCCAAAGAGGAAGTGTCACAAGCTTGTTCCTCTTTTCCTCAGGGAATAGAGTTGGGTTACGAGTGGGGGTGGAGGGCAGCACGTGCTGCAGGACCCAGTTGACTGCTAACTGGCCCACAGGCTTTCTGGCTGACGGCCCACTCTGTGACATTCTGCACCTGGGAGCCTGTGTGTTGTCAGCCATGCTAGCTAGCTCCAGCTACCACCGCATGAAACACAGGAAAGACAGAAATAACTGCTGAGTGTCATCAGCACTGTTACCATGAGCTGCTGCTGACAGAAAAAGTAGAAGGGTTAAAGGAAAGTACGAGACATGAGTACTAGCTAGAGTGATAGTGGCTGATTGCATTTGTCAGTAAGAATAGAAAACTGGAAAGGAAAGTGAAACACCAAGAAACTAAGGCGCTCGCACCTGTGCAGGGAGACTTCACTAACCCTGAGTCAAACAGAGCGTTTGCCATCATGCTCTGTATCCTGTTTATCATGTCATTTTTATAATCAAGACACTTCAAAGATCATCTCACATGTTGACATTTAACAGCGGAGGTGCTGATCTAACTGTAAAATTTCCAAAACACCTATCTCCCATGTTCATTTCTTATTTTTATCAACTCTGTCCATCTGCTTATTGAGTCATCTCAGCCTCACCTCACACAGCTGTGCAAGTGGTGTAAAGTGTTCTAACGTTGCCAAAAAGCCCTCGATTAGAGCTCAGTGCAGGAGAACGTTGTGCAACATTCGGGCTTTCAAGTAGTGATGTGCCGATGTCTCACCATTATGAGGAAAGAGGACAAAAACAGGACACCACACACACACACACACACACAGTGTTTGCATTGCAACATGCACAAACTG
This sequence comes from Leuresthes tenuis, assembly GCF_036924035.1. Classification (NCBI taxonomy): domain Eukaryota; kingdom Metazoa; phylum Chordata; class Actinopteri; order Atheriniformes; family Atherinopsidae; genus Leuresthes; species Leuresthes tenuis. The sequence goes on from NW_027325369.1 coordinate 20,294,071, forward strand.
CTTTCTCTGTATCTGTGCCACAGCCAGCTAATTTCTGCCAACACTGCAAACTGACGGTGCATTTAGCTCTCTGATAAGAGAGATCAGAGAGCTAAATGCATGAGATTGTATTGTGATATAGTCTATTTCTGACTGTTTCGGAGAGAGAAAGACATTTTTAATGGAAGAGAATAATTAAATGTTTAGGAAATGAGTAGAGAAGAGAGAGAGAGAGAGAGAGCAAAAGAAAAGGGAGGAGAGATGGTGCTTGCTGCACCAGGAGGAAGCTGGGTCTGATGCCTCTCCATGCAGCTGCTCCCAAACACCCACACTCTTCCTGTTGGAGTGTGTGCGTGTGTGTCTGTGAGAGAGATCATTTACTTTTTGTGTGTAGATTTGGTGTTTTACTTCCACATAGGGAAAGACTGTGAAGAGTGTCACCTATTATGCCAGAAAAAAAATCTTGAACCATAAACCAGTTAATCATATGACACCACTGAAAAATCGGCTTGTTACAAGCAGCTTGAAAGAAGAACCTCAGGTATCCTACAGAAGACGCCGCTTTCTCCTACCCGGCTGAGGCCTTCGGTTTCTTTTCAAACAAATGCTGACCTCAAAAAACATCCGCTGTTTGAAACACTGGCCTGTCAGTCAGTGAATGGAAAAGTTTGAGGTGAGAATGTGCCCACAGTGAGGTGTCAGCAGGGTGTGTGATTGTGTATGTGATGAATATGCGTGTGGCGGTCTTTCTAAGTTTCCAGAACAATGAAATGCAGAAAGCTTCTTTCACCAACCACAAAGCTGCTCTAACCAACTTATAACTGACGGGTTTGTTGCGCTATTGTTGACGTTGACCTCTGACAAATGTGCATCAAGACAGACTCTCAGATTTCTTTCAGCACTTTTCAGTTTAGTACTATGCACCCTGTTGAAGATTTGATTGGTTTCTGAGCCTTGATATGACTGCACTGAATATTCTTTAGTGCAAACCAAAAGGTGCTCTAATAAACAACACATCAACAATGTTACGAAATCTTAAGCACAGACATAATAGACTACATTGTAGATTCTTAGTGACATGTCATTCTATCCATGTAATTCAATAATATCGACCAATATGAAATTAAAGCTAAACTGAATGATTTAAAAGTCATAAGACCAGCTGCCGCCTCCCCTGAAAGAGCAGGCTTTGTTTTAGATCAACATAAAGTCAAGAAACTGAACTCAACTAAACACACATTAAATTGTCATAAAGACAACATTGTCAGCGCAGCTGCTAACTGTGTATCCAAACATACGAACCGTAGCCTGCAGGTCATCTGATTAAGTGTTACCCAGTAACTGATAGTGTGATGACTGGGGGCACATCTTTTGTATTTCCATTCATATGCTGCTGGTACGGGGAACTGAGCATGACAAAGTGCGTCTGCTTCACACTACATAATGATGGGGAACAGCATGTGTTCAGCACCAAAACTGTGTGATTGACTGCTACTTTACAGTCATACCACTTGAACTGAATGCTATCATTGAAGGAAATCGGAAGGTTTCCGCTTCGATTTTTTAAAATTTAAAATCACACATTTAGTTAATTCCTGGAACTAAAGTAAGCTCTAAGTTCTGAAGAAATTATGCAAAACATGTTTTCTTTTAATTTCTAAAGGGTAGAGGAAAATATTTTGATTGTTTTCGTGTCGTTGCTGCTTGGTGCTGTTGTAAGTTAGTTTCATGTCAACATTTATTTGCCATTAGACGTGACGTTTCCATAGATAATTATTGCAATTTTCAGGAAAACATTTGTTCCATTGTGAGAATGTGCCAAGAGTAAAATTGACATTTTAGGGCATTTTACTCTTCCTCAGCACAAGAGGTGGTGTCTATGATGTTATCTAATGGCTATCTTTCCCAAAATTGTAGTTGACATGAAAATATTTAATTTGTGAGAAGTGTGCGTCACTACAACATACAAATACAGGTGTTGAAAGATGCATTCTGACATATTGGGTATTTTTCATACACTGCCAAAACGTTTGATGACAAACCTATCTTCCTCCTCCCCGCCCTCTTCTTCATCTCTTCTGCATTTTCTGATCTGCCCTTTGTCTTGCTTATTGGCTTCTTTCTGTCGCACGCTTTCCCCCTTCTTCTCTCGGGGGCTGTGAGATGAGTACAAGGCAGAGGATAGTGTGAGCTGTGGTGAGCCACAGACCAAAATAACTGGTACTTTTTTTTTATAAAAACACATGTGCACCCACCCACACATAAAGTCACACATGCGTGCACTGCCTCATACAGACACAGAGCTCCCTTTTTTTCATATGGATCCCAGGACAGATGGGTTGCTGGATAGATTCTGGCGTTGCCAGTAGAGATGAGTGCTCTGGGAATGGACCTCAATGAGTGGACTCTGTTTAGGAGTCAGGAGTCAAAGTTCTGCCAGCGGTTTGGACGTAAAACTATTTCAATCTGTTGTGGCATTCTTTCAACTGCCGTGTTTTCTGCAAGATACTACTCTCCATCTGTCTCACTTTCTCTCTCGGTCTCTGTCGCCTTCTCTTGTGACAGATCCTGCAGCCTCCCTGTCAAGCTGGCATAGTGGCATCATTCTAAAACTGGTATTAGGCATTTCCTGCTGCGTCCGTTGGCGGGTGTAAGAGTGTGTGTGTGTGTGTGTGTGTGTGTGTTGGGGTGGAACGCACCTGGTCCGCGCAGCTGTGGGGATCCTAGCAGGGGGGAGACAGAGAAAGAGAGAGATAGAGGAAGGAGAGAAAAAAAGAGAGGGATGAGGAGAGACAAAAAGGGGGCCCTGTGTGCTGTACTGGGGACCCAACAAGTTCAAAAGGAAAGAAAGATGTGGGGAGAAATAGAGATTTTAAATCTGTAACAGTTGGTAAATAGGGCCCCACGCTGTAGAGATTAGTTTTCAAACTTTCATGAGCGGACTCTAAAATGCTATGTTCTTTTTATGAGAGCCAGTCTGTTGAAAGAACATTTGTGTGAGAAAGTTTCTGCATCAGCCACACGACTGTGTTGGAAATCAGCGTGCTCTGTTTCTTCTCTCCTGTAAAGGTTTGACAATCGTCTTAAACACTCCTCTTAGTCCGATAAGTTATTCCTGTGCATATGTTATACTCTTATAAATATGATTCTCTGAAATATCATTATTTATCTCTCATAAGAACAGAAAAGAATAACACGTCTGTCTGTCCTGCACAGCTCGTCACTTTCCGGTTAACTTTTAAAATAGTGGTCGTGTAAAACTTATATGATCATAGCATGCTTGAAATGACAGAATTTGTTGCTCTCCTCACTCTCCCTGGTCTCAAATGTATCACTTACAGTTCTGCATAGTAGATATGAATGTAGTTCCTCTGGTCCTCTGTAGAGGGGGCAAGGAATCTGGAGGGAAAAGAATGGAAGAGTAGTGGTAGTAATAGATTTTACTTTGCAGATTTAGAGCGGGAACAAAAAGCCTGATGATACAGGAGGAAACCACTGAAGAACCCACACTATGAGGAAACAAACAACTGTGTTAGTCAAGCTTTTTCATTCAAAGTGTGGAGAGCTTCTTCAGGATGTAACAGGAGCACAGATGTGCTCACACTCTCACAGAGTCCGTTTCACAGCTGGGTGACCAAGGAGCGGTCAGCACTGGAAAGGCCAAATGGCGAAGTCAAAGGTCAAACCACAGAAAGCTGCACGTAAGGAAACTGGAGCAGAAGAGCATCAAGCGCATCGTACGCAGACATGCACGCACACACAGGCACACACTTTATTCAAGTCATCTCCAGCACTTTTGCAACTGCTGACCTTTTGCTCCAGATAAACAAAAGAGGGAGAGAACACACACACACACACACACACACACACACACACAGCCCCTCCATCAGCATGTTGGTCAGAGTTTGATGAGAGGCCAATTAGGACAACATGGGTGAAGATCAAAGCAGCAGCAGAGTGCAACAGACAGCCTTATCTTTCACATTATTCTTTGGAGGTGAGATTGTTAAACGTCAGCTTTCGCCATAAAACTTTGGACACGTGGAAAAGAAATTCAACAACACATTCAGAACACATAAGGTGTAATATACAGGAATATCCCACGGTGGGCTGGAATAAAACTGCTAAATTTAAGGTAATTAAAAGTAAGTGATAGTTGAGAATGAAATGATCTCCAATCCTGCAAACTTCAGATTTCTTAATTTTGTTTAACTTTTAAAAGGTATTAATACAGTTTTACCCTGACTTGTTAAATTAATTAAAAACTAAAAAATGTCACTACAATCTAACGGCTTATTCAGTGTTCAGTAGCTGCAGGATTAACATCCCAAAGTCATTTGCTGACTGTGTGACTGCTCCATTTGTACAAAAGTCCTAATAGCTTAATGTTGTGCTATTTATATTATGTGGGTATTGTCACGGTGGCCACTGTGGCTGCTGTTAAAAAAAAAAATTCAAACTCATTTAACCCCAGATTACGTAGTGAGGTTTTTTTTCTTTCTTTTTTTTCTAAATTCCCATGATTAAAAAAAAATAACAACCTCTTGATGATATTTGGGGGTTGAAGGGTTACAGGTGTTGAAATAAAATGTCCTAATTACATAGAGGTGACTGGAATAATGCATTACAAATTGGTGTTCTAGTTAGTGCTCTAATTACAGCAAAGTGGGTTTAGCAGCTATTTCCAAACATCCAATCACTACCTAATGTGACCTTTGAATAGTTGGACATTTGTATGTATGTGTTAGTTTCGCTTCTGGTGTTTCTTCATGTGGCTCAAAAGATAATGGGCAGTCTATTCTGAGAAGTAAAACAAATTGAATTACAGAAAAAAGTTGCTGTCTCCTGCATGCGTACAACTTCCAAGACATTAGGCTGGAAAGACATTAGGCTGGAAAGACAGAGCCATGTTGAGGTCTGTGTGAAATTCTTCATTTGGGTTTTGTTACCTTCTCAGGAATGAAGAGAAAAATCACTTGCTTGGTTAGTTTTGATACGCTGTGGAAATGCATGCAGGGTTTGTTTAATGATAAGCTGCATCCAATCTCAAACCTTGTTGCTTATACCAACAGCAGCCCGGCAACGGTGGTTAATTGTTTACCTAAATCAAATCAACATGTTTCAGTGATTTTTATTGCAGCAAACTGTGAAATTTCCCTTTGAATGGCTGTTAACGTCTTTGTCCTGTAATCTAAAGCAATCACGCTTGTTGTTGTAAAGCTACCTTCTTGCTTACTTTGTTATTTTACCTCAAATTACCTGCAACACACACAGAAGAGATCTTATCAGCACATTAAGATATGCTAACTCGGATGCATGGTCAGTGGTGCATGTTGGTGACCCCGAGTGAGCCTTGGCTTGCAGCCTAATTTCACGGTGCGATCCTTGCCGCGACACAATTCTCCTAAACTGTGAGTGTTTACAAGTGATCAGTGTTGGTTTTTTTTTGTTTTTTTCTTAAAGAAAACAGTACAGTACCCAAGTGGAAAACAGCAAGTTAAGGAATAGGATGAGGAGACATGTAGTACGGGACGAGAGGTGAGAAAGGTGACACTGTATCCACTCTGATGGATGGATGTTCACATACAGAGATGGTATCTTTAGGGCTAAATGACCTCTGACCCAACCAATAAGGCCTCACGTGAAGAAAACAACTTCAATGGCGTTTTTAAAGTAAGGAAATGGGGTCATGTGACAGAAATATTTGTGTGCGTGTGTGTGTGATGGAGGATAGTCTCAACAACAGTTAAAGAGATATACAGTCAGCCCACTGACCTTCCGTGAGTTCAAGCCTTCACTCTTCTTTCCTTTATTACCTTTTTTATCTTTACGTACAGTGGCTTACAAAGGTCTGAGCTCCTCTGTTCAGAGTTTCTGTTTCTCTGAATAGCTGAATGGATATAAGACGATAAATCTTCACTATGTATGATATTTCTATGTTAAGCAAAGGTCGGGGCACCCAGCATGCCCAGGAACAGCTCCTTTAGCAAGTTTTTCATCTTGCTGATAGTTCCTGTTTCTGGGATGAGTCTCTCAGTTCTTGATTGGGAGATTTTCATCCCTTCTTCCAGCGAAATGCTTCTAGTTCTGGGAGATTATTGGGCCATCCGACGAGTGCTGCTCTTTAGAAATGTCAGTATGCTTTTCCACACGTGTTCAGAGATGTTTAGTTCAGGGGTCTGAGGCACGTGGCAATGGAGTTGTGATTTTGATACATGTTTAGGATCAAAGCCCTTTAGCCCTTACAGAGTAATTACATTCTGAGAAATTTATAAAAGTTTGAGAGCTCAACTTTTCCTTATAAATGTAACAAAACTATTAGTTTTTTCAGATTGTTGAAAATATGTTACATCATCGATATAGCAGGATTCAAGATGAAATGTGTCAACATTTGCGATTATTGTGACATTAAGATGTTCTGATTAAGATGCAAGGAGAGCTGGAGCTAAACAGTTTGAGGCCACTGGAGCCAAAAACCAACAATAAACATAGCAAGTAATATATATAAGCGTAAGGAAAGGTTGAAGCATGGGAGCACCCTCTGCCCTCTCTGTCTCCAGCTAGTCTGCTTCAACATCTGGAGCTCGCATCAGCTCTCCTTAGAGACTGGCACTGTTGGAGAAGGGGATAAGAGCAGAGAGAGGAAGCAGCTACAATAGCAACAGAATGTAAACAAGAAATAAGAAGGACAGAGAAAAACAAGGACTTTCATTGTCTATGATCAGATTTTGGTTTATTTTATTTTTTTCAAAAGCCACTCAACATTATATATTGGTACTTTCCAAATATAGCTTAAATGCTAAATAGAGTTGAAGAGTAACTGTTGTTTGTGTTCATGCATCTGTGTCTGTGGCAGGTGTGTGTATGCGTGCGTGCGTTGTGGTGCTGATGATTTTTCCAGTGATCATCTTCACTGCAGAGCAAAGAGCACATGAAGGCTGGTTAGCTTCTGTGGCAAAACACTCGGTGTGGCAGGAAACAGAACAACCTGTGATCTCTGCAAAAACACTAATGGAAAACCTCTCTCAGATAGAAGCCGGTGTCGATACATAAAAGCACAAACGTGTGTTAGAATGTGTATGTTTTTCACATGTGTGGAGGATGGGGCTTTTTCTAAATAATTGATATTCTCAAAGCTTATACAGCCCAACCGATGCTCCCAAAACAAGAGTAAATGCGACGTACAGCTGCTTTTGCACCGATTAACTTGAGAACCACAGTCTTTCCTTTTCAGATAACAAGTGAGACTTCCCTTAGAAATGTGCAAACAATGCAAACTCGATCGCAAGCCTTAAGCTTTGAATAACGTAGTAGCAGCTTTTTTGACTTGAAAATAATTATCCCTTTCTTTCCAACTATTGATATTTGGTTTGATTTTATGTAAAAAACAAAACAACAAAAAAAAACTGCTATTGAAAGCTTCTCTTTAATCAAAATCTAGATCATACTGTGATCTTATGCACTACTTAAATGACGAGAGAACATCTGCTTGATGTTAGCTCAGTCACAGGAAGTACTCATATCAACAGTATAAAAAAAATTCACTGTTCTGTCTGAAATAATGAAAGAAAAATGTATTGAAAATGCATTCAGCAGCAGAGGTAGAACCCATCGGTTATCTAAATGTAGACACACTCATCTGCTAATACAGGTGTTCTTTAGGAACTAAACTAGGAACTAGAGATGACAGCTCTGTGACAATTCTGTCATGCTTTTGAACTGTAATGGCCTTAAATCTCTTCTCTGACAATCAATTCCACTGAGAATTGAGACTAAATGTTCCATGGTCATGTCTTGACTTTGTAATGAGCCTTAACTGACTCAACCTACAGTGGTAATTAAGAAGAGATTTAACTGGGTCAGCAGTCAGAAAATCATGTCAAACCCAAGTTTATAGATGTACCAATGAGAGAGGGGGTAGTGTGTGTGTGTGGGGGTGGGTGGGTGTGTGTGTGTGTGCAGGGGTGGGAGGTCACAGGGATGTTCTTGACTGTGTCATCTCCAGCAGCTGTTTCCCTCAAACCCTGCCTCGCCCGTTCCTCCCCCTCCCCACCCCATCGCTTCACAATGAAACTAATACAAAGGGACAGGAAGTGCCTCCCGTTAACTGGGGCCCAATCAAAGCCATCATTATTCCTGTGTCAGAATTTTTACAGGAAATAGCTTCTCAGAAAATATGCCAGCTGTGCAGGGAGTGCGGGATTATTGTCTTATCAGTCTTGTCTGGTTTTTTCTTTTTCTTTTTTTTTTTTTTTTTTCATCTATCAGTGACTGCTAACAAAAGGACACATAGACCCGTCACGACCACGTGCGCGACACACTGTCACTGCTGTGTGTTCACTAAGCAAACCAGGCACTGTGTTCTCTGGGGCTGGGTGGTTATTGTGCACTCAGTGAAAAGGGCTTTCCTGCTGTGCCTGCTCCGGCTTCTTTGGTTCCCACCCTTAACTGAACCGAGCAATTGTCTTTTAAAAGTCTACGAACGGGGCTGAGCCCAGAAAGCACACACACTCACACACACTGCAAGCTTTTCCAACTGAAGCAGCATCTGTAAGAGCGCTGCTCAGATTACAGCATAAACGGTGGGTTCAGGTGAAGCCTAACGTTTGCCAGATGCTGCGGTTGAGTCACCGGGAGGTTAGCCTAACACTGAAGTGTTGTTGTTGGTCAGGGAGGGTGGAATCATCTGCCTCCCTAACAAGAAGGGCACACATCTGGCGTGAACAGAAAAGCAGTTTATATGTATTTCCTTTAACGAGTGTGGATGACAGCACTGATGCTTTTGCTTATCAGCGATTATTCAAACGGCTGAATGCTGCTGTAATCTTGGGACTGATTTGTGTAGGGGCCCAAAAAAAGGTAGCTTCTCTGTTTATTTAATCCTCAGTTTGTCTTCTGTAATCCTTCTGTCTCTCTGAGGCCTTGCAGACGTCTGGAGGCCAATAATTAACTCAGTCACTCAACACGTTGACACAGGTGAGCACTACTCCAGTTGTTAAACAGTCATTATAAGGCTGTTGTGATGTGAAGGCACACACACACACACATGCGCGCGCACACGCACAACCTGACCTCTAACTTTGCCATAGCTAGTCTGTCACATTAGGCTGAAGCCTATTCAGTAACAAAATGCCACTGTTGACTGTTTTTAACACAGATTAGATAACGGAGATGTCCCATCTGTTCTAAACTTCCACACTTTTATCCTCTGCTTTTTAGCATAAAGCCACATCGAAGAGAAGATAGCATCCTTTGCCTTTTAGAATTACAATGGAGTATAATGGGTGTACACACACCTCTTTTAAACTGAGCTTTGTCAGGCCTATCTCTTGTTTAGACCCAAGGAGCTACTCTATGTCCTTCACAGGGAAGCTTATCCGTGGTGTTTGAAGTGCTCGTCCTTATCTGAAAGCACTGTGTTGAGGTCATGTGCCTGACCCAATAGTTCTAAATGCCTTCACTGAGCATCTGCCCCTTTTTGCATTTAAAATGTTGCTTCAACCAAACTGCATTGGTTTTACGAAACACAACACTGAGTTACTTTCCTATTTTGGAGATTATTCATAATGTTTCTGCCTTCATTTTGGAAGAATGACACAGTGCATATGAGGAGACAGTAAATATAGTGCTATGGTTGAGGCATACGATAAAGTTTCCTGTGTCTTTGAATTTGCAATGGCGTAGGTGTTCCCAAAGCTAACTAGGAACATTGTAGGTGTTATGTGGTTGTTAAAACTGAAAATAGCACAGCAACTTCAAAAAATGCAGGTAGCTGCTAAGGTGTTGGTGTGTTGCAACAGGCACCCATATGAAACAGGAGCCAGGACAGCCCGTTTGAGTAATACATCTATAAAGTGAGGGCCTACAAGATGTTGAACACCGCACAACAAGGTCAGAGATGGAAAAAAAAAAGGCAGGATGTTTTGAAGTTAATTTGATCCTATAATGTGATAATCAAACACAAAAAACATCGTTAGAATTACACATATGAAGAATGTACACTTAAAGGTGAATGTTTGATACAGTGTATTGAGATAATCCTGGTATGGCAACACATCATTTGGAATGAATGATTTACTGATGCCCTTTATGCAACAGTCAGGACAGTCCAGACTCTTCACTACTCAACCCAGTTCAGATCAAGTAAAGGGAAATTTGCTTTGTCCTGCTCAGATGTTAATTCAAATAGATTAAGAATAAAAAATCGGCCAGATCCACAGCCATTGTTGTGGGGGTTTTTTTTGCTTGTTTGTGTTTATCGCAGTCCCTGAGGGAATTTTTCAAAAAGAGTCTCAATTAACCAGAGTTGAAACTCTTCCTGAAAAGAGAGTTTGTTGTTGCCTTGAGCAGCACAAATGGAATTTTATTCATTTCATAAACTATGGCGATTCCATAGGAGGAGCCAAGCCTTTAATGAATCGTTTTCTACTTTGTCCAACTCGTAGTTGGTCCAAAAAAGCCACAGACAGGAAATCTGTTCAATTTTTTCATTGCTGTCTCTGAAATCCAGGGAGTAAGTCAGGAACATTGGTGTTATTTTGCATACCAAGCTCAATTTTTGAAAAATGCCAGAACAGCTTTCTACCACCGATTAAAAATGTAGAAACTTTCCACAAAAATATCCTAAGAAATGTGTTTGTCCAGTTGTCTCCTGCAGGTTAGACTCTTGTTATGCTCTATATACAGGATTATCCAAGCAGAGTTCTTACATGCACACAGTATTTTAAACATGTTACTCCTTTACAGAAGTCCCTTCTTTGGCTCAGAGCACAGCATAGAATTATTATTTTCTCAAGCTTCTCTATGTGTAATGAAATGTCATGTGTAAATAAAATTCCCCTTGCCATTTTTTTAAACTGTGTGTGTTAGTATCATTTTCATTGTGTTGCCGTATCAGTGACATACTTGTTCTTTTTTAAGCCTAAGTGCTTCAAGTTTGTGAGAGCTTCCCTCCAAAGGCAGTTTTCCTCTTTTGGCCATTCTGGGGAATTAGAGGAAGCAACATTTTTAGAAATCTGGAGTGGCTTTGAGCATCCACTTTGGCCAGACTCCTAACTGACTGGGGCTAGGATATTCTCAGTAATTACAGAGTAACCAGGGAATGTTAGCAGGAAATGTCCATAATACAATACACACAGTCCAGACATAGCTAAACAAATATATGAATTTCCTGGTAGTGTTACTCTCTTTGGGAGTGACTCATGCTTGTGTTACTTACGTTTTTATTCTCAAGAGTAGTAGTTTGTATCGACTTTCAGGGATTTTTTAGGTTTGTAAGCATTTGGACCAGCAGTGACTAGGGTGCAAAGGGTCGCAGAGCGGGAGGATGGTGTCTTAAAGTCTGCGTCGGGGTATAACAGTTTTAGCAAACTAGAACAGCGAGAAGTTAAAAAATCTCCCACAACCTGAAACCACCGTCAACTTGGCGGCCATGTTTTTGATGGTTTCACACTCAAATGGAGAGCTGACCAAATGGCAGTGTCCATCCCATTATGATGTTCACACGCTTAAAGCGAGTCTGAAGGAAATTGGCATGGTAATAATTAGGAGGGGTGTGAACGTACAGAAAACTAAAATCACCCTCAAGAGAGTATAAGTCATTCTAACTGGATAAATGCAGGTATACATACTGTATATCTATATATCTACTGTATATGCAACTACATGATTGCTAAAATGGTCAACAGTCCAGTAGCCAGGTTGTGTTTTGTGTTTGACTGGTTATAGAGCTTAGTAGTGTCTCGAAGAGTTTATAATCAGGTCACTGAGAGCCCAGACCTCTTTGCTCCCACTCTGCCCCCTCCGTCTGGAGGGCTCCGCCAGGGGTGACCAAGAGGGATGCCACTGACCCAGATTAGGAGAGGGTAAGTGTTGTATGACTGTGTGTGGAGGAGTGGGGGGGGGGATCAGCTGTGTATCATGTCTCAGTCCGCATCGTTTCAATTCATTAGTAGCACGAGGAGCAGACACAAGAAACGAGGAGGGGTGGCAACCATGTGTGTTGGGGGTGGGGGACAGAGGAAAGAAGAATACAACATCAGTGACAGACGGAGAAAGTCACTAGATTTCTAGACTTACTTGACCTAGAAACACATGACACACACACAGGTGCAAAGATACTCACCAGGGACCACATTGGCCCTTATGAAGCCTGACCAGCTGAACCTCAGCAGCAGTTAGTCCCGTCTACATCTTTGTTTCCCTCAGTCTAACTCTTTCTTCAACAATCTGAATTTCTTTCCACTGTCTGTCTCTTCTCCTCAAGTCTGTCGCTTAGTCATTTACCACTGAAATTTTCTCTGCTTCTGTTCTCTTCATTGGACTACTCAAGATCAAGATCCCCCAAACTAATTTCCTGATTGTATCTTACTCCCACAGTCTCTGTCTCCTCCTCACAGATGCAGACGTGAACTCGTGAGATACGTTTAGAAAATAAATTTGGCCTTGATCACCTCAGCCAGCATATGTTGGCCAGTTCAAATTGAAAAAAAAAAAATCTTCATCTAACTTATCAAAGCTGTTGGGACTGGATTATTTACGTTTTACTGTACTTGCCTCCTTCCACAGCAACTTGCAAGCTTCTTCGCTGTCTAGGATGTCTTAGAAATTCTGAGTTTAGAGGCCAAGGTTTGGAGTATGCTGAACCGGATTTGAATCCCTCTTTGAAAGACTCTTTATTTACAGGCCGCACTGTGTGGGATCTCATGAGGCATGCACCCAGACAGGCCTTCTCCTTAAATGCAAGGTCATAATTCTAGTTCAAGTGAGTTTAAAGTGTTTTCACCACACATGCAACTAAAACAGCAGGAGGAGCAGCAATTACACAAGAGCATTTGTAGAAATAATTGCACGGTCTTCATCTGGTAGTAATCTACAAACTAGTGCATGCATCTTGATTTTGGTTAGAGTCAAGAATGTAGCTCCACAACAGACTGCGGATTCTTCTCTTGCAGTGTGGAGACAGCGAGCCACTTTGTTTCCGTGCTGTCTTACTCATTTTGTAGTTTTCAGAAAAGTTGACTTGCTCTGGAGGACAGATTTCTACATGACTCAGTTTGTTGATCCGAAATGACCTCACTAGATTTTAATTCAAAGCCTGCTCCAAGCCGCCTGGGAGGAATGATGGAAGGTGTTGTGACTAATCAGATCACACTCGCCTACACCAACCGGCCACAGCAACAATCCCCAAGAGTGGCCTTGCTTACGCACAGCCAGATGTTTATCCTCACTGGATGGCTACAGCATAAACCAACTGTTCCAGTCAGGTGATGAAAACGACAAAACAATAGTGTGACCTGCACCTGGCAGCGTCTCTCTTGGCCTATGCTCACTGAACAGTATACTCAGCTTGTTTTGCCCCTATGTGGCGGCCATGGACTTTATGGCCTTCTGTGGGTTGAGTCCCACCTGCTATACAGTTTCACAGCTTTAGTCCTGCTTGGGGAGAGCGGTAAAATCTTCACATTCAAGGACACGGACAGGGCCACCTGACAACATGATAATATCAACAGCACAGTTCCCACAATGAGCTGGCTGAGGAAGAAATCATTAACTCGTGACCAACCCCTGCCAGGTGTTATAATTCAAATGAAAGCTGCACATTTCTAATATGTAAAAGGATGCTGCTGTTTCTGTTTCTTGTTTAATGGGGCATGTTAGTTATTGGAAATCATGACATTTGGCATTAACTGTAACAGACAGTTATAAGTGGTTCTTATACAGTGGCAAATCAAAGATCTTAAGGCCCTTTTTATGCATTCTGTCCATACTCAGAAAACTAGAATAAAAATATTAGTGTATCCAGACATTATTAGCCTGAGGGGGGAAATATGTCTTTATTACATAAAGATTTTGTCACCAGCTTGATTTGGCAGAAACAGCCTTGCCCCTATGTGTCCAAACTATGTTGCAGTGGCACTTTTAGTTTCTTTGTACACATACTTTATATTTTAGTATAGCAAGTCTCAGTGTCATAAACATGAAATTGTTCGAAACCTAAACAGCAGAGATTAAAAAATATTGATTCTCCTTTAGAAAGAGTGCCTCTTTGTCACGGATAGCACATAGCGGTTGAATAAATCAAATATTCACATGCATGTCAGTTAATATCCTGACACATTAGGTGCACTCTCATCTCCAAATCTTGACAGATATTTATTCACAAGCTTCAAGGAGAGATTGTTTGATTAAGAACAATCGGCCAATACAAAAAGAAAAACAGGGTGCGTAAAATGTCATGTCACTGCCTGGGTCACGAGGAACAAAAGCTTGGGCTCTGCAGCTCTGTAGGCTGTCAAAGCTGACGGAGAAGACTGAAGCCCCTTTGATGAAGGACAGGGTGAAAACACTGAGCGGAGGAGGAGGAGGAATCCTGCGCGCGCACAAACACACACACATCAAGCATTACAAAGAATTAAGTTTCACTGCTTTTCTTGCTACTCAATTATCCCCTCATGATGGACCTGCACTTGTGGATGAAAAAGATACTCCTCTATGTACAACACTGGCTCTCCACATGACAGTTTGGCTCTCCTCCTGCTCCCTCCCTCTGTCTCCTCTCACAAGATGGCCCTCATTACTCCACACTCTGCCCCGTTGTTACTAGAAATAAAAGGACACAATTTGTTTGTCCTGAGAAAAGGTGTTTGAGACATAAAAATGAGTGGAGGACTGAAAACCCCTTCAGCGGCAAGGGAAGCACCTATTTATTAATGAGCTGGGCTGGTGTTCAGGATTACTGTCATAAAATTATATTTTCCTCATCGGGGGTGGCCATAAATAAAATATCGTGGAATCAAATTTAATTGGGGAAAAGAGGGGGGAAGAGGAGGGGGTGCTGCTAATTATGCGTGACGATTGTTGATGGCTTGATTGTCTGCGTCCAGCTGCACGGAGGAGCAGGGAGAGGGAGAGGGAGGGCGGGGAGAGAGGCAGACTCACTGACGCCGGCCTCGGAATTCTCCCATCCATTGAAAGAGAGACCCGATTGTGTCCGGGCCCTTTCCGACAAGCACCTGATCCCTGCCCAGACACACTGGTGCGAGTGTGTGTTCCGCACAGATTTACTCACTGAGAAGTCTGGAATCTGCAGGCGCTGGTTTGGCTAGAGGTTGGCCTTTTTTCCCTAGAAATGCTTCATAATTCCTGAAAAGTACTGAGAATTTGCGAGCAGCGCGTTCCATGGATCATGAAACGAAAATGTGTGATTTCTACATCTCAACGTGGAGGCCTGCAATATCAAATCTTTGCTGACCCCCTGTCCCAGTCAAAGTTTGATCTGTAAAGTCAGCAAATGCAACTCTTTTCCCAAAAGATCTGGGAAATCTGAAGCAATATTTGTCCTTCTCTTGACATATTTAAGAAAGCTATTTAAGGTCAAAGTCTTGTTTGGATACCCGGCGCCACTCACATAATATATCTTTAAAGCAGCGCTGGATCGAAGTCCTGTCTCACGGTTCAATATTATGGTTTGCTCTAAAGTGAGGTCGTTGAGTGACTTGTCACGCAGGGTCAGTGGTTATGAGGAGGTGGGAGGGGTGACATTGGGAAGGCAGTTGTGGCTCGAACATCTGTTAAACCTCTGTATAACTGGGGTAGCTCCAGCCGTGCGCATTTACGCACACTTGTGGCCAAACTGAAGATAAGAGTATGGTGTTGCTTTAACTTTGTGTCATACTTAATCCAGTGTTGCTGCCTGTGAGGCAATACACTACTCAACCAGTTGCTAGTTTTGTCATAATTACAATAACATTACTCAACAACGGGAATAGTTCACTCCCTCTGAGTGGGTGAGACTTTCATTGGTTGCAACACCAGGTCTACTATTCTGGCACGATGTGTGCTACTGTATAAAACTTTTCCTTTACTGGACAGTATAATTTAGCCCCCCATTTATTTGTCTGGCTTTGATAACAGTGGTATGTTTATTGTGTTAAACCGTCACTTTTCATCAAGAGACTGGAGTGTATTCATCATTTACAAAAAGATGTGGAGTATTTGCAAAGTTTTAACAGTTCATTTCACTTAGTGCAACTACATGCTCAAGGAGAGAAGCGTGGAGAAAAGGGGGTGGATAGAGTCCTAAATTCATGAGTGACAGAACCGGTCAGCCAATTGGATCTCTGAGCGCCTGTGTTTCTCTCCCCTCATATGGTTCACGGGGGAGGGAGGGCCGTCTGCCAAAGAGGGGAGTGCGCGTCGGGGTGAATGGATGACGTCGGGAGGCTGGCGCCAGCATGTCTGGGACTGGCGCGTTAGATCAACACAGCTGGGCCGGGATAGGACACACAGCTGGCTCAGGCCTGCATTCCTCCACAAAACAGGATTGTGAGAAAAGGGGAAAATAAGACCCAAATAGGAGCAGAACGGGACGTGCTTTGATGTAAACTAAAAGGGAGCAGCGTTTGGAATTGTTCAAAAGTAACTTTTATGACACTTTCATACAGAGGTGGTTAGATTTTGGCAGTAAGTGATTTGACGGTTTAAGCGCACATTTTCTTAATATTATGGGAGAATGAGACATATTTAATTACTCCCAACAAAAAGGATAAAGAGGCTGAATAGGCCTGTAGACTCTCCTTGCATTCATAGCCAGCCTATAAGCTCCCAGATGACTGCTATTGAATTGGTTATTATAGAAATAACCTGGTTTTCAGTTGACCTTTTACCCATATTGCACAAGTTTTTTACATGTTCTTTTTGTTCTAGCATTTTTATAGCTCAGGGTGTTCTAAAATGTGGAAACCCGTGAAATTTAATAAATGTTTTGCAACAAAGAGATTCATTATTGTGGAGTACTTAGATAGACCGAAGAGCAGTCAAACAAGCAGCAAAGCCTTAAAAAGGATAGTTGTTACACTGATGAGTCAAAGTGGAAAAGAAACAAGTCAAATCAATAAATGAGCAGATGTTCACCTTGCTGTTCCTCTCAGTTAAAAACTATTTATACTAAAAGTAAGCTTATGTTACTGAGGGGGGGCTGGGGTCCTTCTACGCTTCCAACGTATCGTACTTTGGAAACTTTATCTGGTTTATATAATTACCACTACCTGAAAAATAGCTAACTTATTGACTGACAATCTCCTTCGGGCATCCCATCCTAATTTCCTCATTCTTCCCAGCCTTTCCACAAGGTGACCTCAGCCAATGAGACGGTGCATGTTTTTTTACACTGACCAATCAAAAGACGATGCGAGAAAAGGGGCGTCTTCAGGCGCGCAGTGTATAAAAACCAAAACTGTACTCTTCTGTCACAACACTGTAGCTTGTTCAGGACAGTAACTGGCAGACCCGAGAGAGAGGAGAACCGAGGTACAGCTTACATCCAAACAGTCAGCGACTTTTGCCATCGTTTTCACCATGAAAGCCATCAGTCCCGTCCGCTCTGCGAGGAGCTGCTACAAGGCCGTGTGCTGCATTTCGGAGCAGAGTCTCGCCATCAGCCGGAATAAACACTCATGTGTGGACGAGCCGGTGAGCGCGCTGTGCGACATGAACGACTGCTACTCCAAGCTGAAGGAGCTGGTTCCGAGCATCCCGCAGAACAAGTCGGTCAGCCAGGTGGAGATCCTGCAGCATGTTATCGACTACATCTTCGACCTGCAGATCGCGCTGGAGGCAGAAGACACGGCCGCGCCAGAGATGGTTTTGTCAATAAAGGTGAGGGGAGATGTGGGCTGCTGGCTGGACTCGTGCTTGTCCTTCAACATCCTCAGACACTGACCTTTACTAATTGTTGTTCTCATGTGATCGTGAGTGTAATCTGATCCGAACTGAAGTCCATTTTCTGTGCATTCGGTAAAGTTTAGTGCGCTTCCCCTCGCAGCATGCATCTCTGCTTACATACTGACATTCTACCCAGAACGTTTGCGGTGCAGAAGCAGATAATGATCTCAGATATAAATCTAGGATGTTCTTAAATGAGTTCGAATCATGCTACTGCCGGCTGCTAAAACTATTTGTCTTTCTTGCTCCTCATTCAGACGGCGGACATTACTCGCAATTTCTCCAAAGAAGAAGGGCGGTTGTGCCATTAGGATGAGGATGACACATTGTGGTACGTATTTATCCTTCAGTCTATTCTAAGATCTTCCTTATCTCATACAGTCTTAAGACAAATGTCTTAAAATATATTAAGGTCATCTGTCTTGGTAATGCACTCAAAGAAACACAGATCATGCAGTTAGTCGTTTATAGTTTGCTAAATCGATGTGATTTTAGCTCTTCAAGTGAAATGAATTAGAGTAAAACCTCGTGTAAGCATTGATGTGTTTAGAGGGGGGGGGCTCTTCCTTTGCGCCACATTCACCATGCTTCCAATTAGACAGGCCAGTGATTGTGAGGCGGATCCATTGCTATCTGCCTGGGGTTAATGAAAGTTCCATGCTAGGCGCCAGTCTGTCTGCTCCCCTCTGTAGGGAGGGAGGGAGGGAGAGATCTGACTTCACTTTTCTTCCTTTCTCTCCATGCAGGTGCAGGGAAACACATGTCTCCACTTCACTCCGGGCAAGAGGACAAGAGGGGCAGAGAGGGTGGGATAGGTATTCCGGAGAGAAGGAGAAGACAGAGGAGGAGGGTTTAAAGGAAAAAAAAAAAGAAAAACAAGGACTGTTTCCTAGATGAGTGGGGATCAACAGCAGTGCATGAGCAAAAAAAAAAAAGAAGAAGAAGAAGAAGAAGAAAAAAAACAGAGACTCATTCTTTGGCTCCTGGACAGACAAATCAACACACCAAAGCAGAAGCCAGGATTTGAAACTGAAAGCAACCAACTCTGTATGTCTTCCTCACAAAGCTGGGATTCCATATAGATAGAAGTAGAAATATTGGTACACTGCCCTTTTATTTCCGTTTATTTTTGTAACTCATTCCAAACAGAC
Organism: Leuresthes tenuis; assembly: GCF_036924035.1. NCBI lineage: Eukaryota > Metazoa > Chordata > Actinopteri > Atheriniformes > Atherinopsidae > Leuresthes > Leuresthes tenuis. The sequence goes on from NW_027325369.1 coordinate 20,312,925, forward strand.
TTTTTTGTGAGTTGATCTCCTCTCCCATCCTGAACCAATCTCCAACAAGCCTTGTATCACCTCACATAACTATCACCCCCAAAACAACGGTTCCACGTGATCTGGATTCTGTTCATATTTAGGCATGTGTACGTATCTGCTGTGGGTATGTAAGGTGCAAGTCATTTTTGGATGTCTGTATTTTTTTTTCATGGGAGTTTTCTTTGTTTTATTCCAAACTCTATACTAGAGTTAATTATACATGTTTGTAGGGATTGTGTTATTTCTACAGACAACGTGTTATGAGTTTCATAAACTCTTTATAATAAAGTAAGTTTGCTTTGTATGTATGTTACGTAATGAAATAAAAAATAATGATGTGAAGCAGCTTGGCTGGTGTGGAGTATTTAGGGGGAAACAATGAATGAGTTTGAACTGGCGGCAGAAGATTCGGGTGACGCTGACATGACATTTTGGCTCTGGATGACAACAAAGTGCTGATACAACAGGATGTATTCAGATGAATCTTGAGGTTGAGTGGTTGGAAATCAAACAAAGGGAGTTTCCTGTGACTGTCTCTAGTTTTCCAGTGAAAGAGTAACAGCCAGTTTAAGTAAATCAAAACTTCCTACATGGTGAAGAAGTTGATTAACCTGACATGGCTGTTCATAAGTCAATTTAGTCGTTATTAACAATTGTGACACAACAGCACGTGAACTATGTCATCTAAGCCTAGGAAAGGTCCAATAACACATGTGCACTGGGAAATATCACTGTCGTCTCAGGAGCTGAACAACCCAATTTACCTTTTGGATTAATCTGGAAATCTGCACTTGTATGTTATACAGTATCACTGGTGCATCTGGATCACTAGTCACACTGAAGTTTTCTGATGTTACAGCTCCTCTTTTGATTTGAACTTTTACCAAATAATAGCAGAAAGTAAATAGATAAATAAAACAAAAAAACTCCCAAAATTGTGTTCTCCACTTTGTTGAAGACTTGAAGACTTGAACATGATGACCCAGATATAACCCTCACGCTGCTGCCAACAGTGAAATTGCAGCTCCATCTAGTGGCTAAAACGAGTTACAGGCCAGATCCATTTTCAAGGCAGCGGGAGACCTCAGACATACACTCAGCACACTTCTGGCAGAAAAACATCTGAAGATGGTAAAACAAAATTATAAATTCGTGAACTTCCTAATTTCCATTATGTTTGGAAGTCATTTGCATTGTTGTTAAGACTGTTAAAGGGTGGTTTAACTTTTAGATCATTTCAAGGACGTGAGAGCTGGTTCGCTTTATTTCAAGTTCATTTAAATCTATTCAACCTTTATCTAACCAGGGAAAAGAATTGTAAAAAAAATTGAATAAATAAATCTCTCTTGTAATAGCATCCTGGTCAAGAAAAGTTGTTGGTCAGTTTAGCAGAAATAATGCAACAATGCCTACAAACTATACACAAAGTAATATATACGCACAAATATCCTATAAATGAACAATAAAATAGAAATATAAATAACCAGATATATTTGCCTCCAGAATGTAAATCATTTGACTGAATTAGTTTAGTGGTATTGGCTCCTTAAGAATCAGGTGATTTTGCAGCTGAGTCCAAGCAGGAGCGGGAACACATTTATTTTTCCTAAATCAGAATTGTCATTTTTCACCTCACTTTCAAACACATTGGTTTCAGTATCTGCAGAAATGGATGCAAACAAACAAATTCTGTGGAATGGGACACAAACGAAAAATTCAAAACAGTTCAGTAACCAAGTAGGCTTCCATATGAGGGCACATGGGACGCCAACAAAAAAAAACAAGACAAGCTTTAGTTAAAAATTTCAAAGATAAGTCACAGTCTTGTGGAATAATGTTCTATTAATAAAGGAAATGTGAACAGAGCTCTATAAAAAACAGAATGCAGAGCATCAGTTTATTTACAGATGATGAAATAAAGCGCATAGAGAAAATAAGACTCTACCTACACTAAAACATGGTGGAGGTTCTATCATGCTGCACAGCTGCTTTCATGCGTCTCGTACTGGAGGTATTGAACGTTTCAAAGAAGTTGTGAAATCAAAACATTACCACAACGTACTACACAGTTTCAGAAAGCTACTGTAGGAGCTTGAACACATCGCGACAGAACAGTGTCAGTAACTCAAACCAGCTAACAGATGAAAGAAGCCTTTAAGGCTGCCATTACTGTCCAGGGTTCTGTAGACAAATATCAGCCAAGAAGTGTGTCCACGGTACATTTTCTGTCTGATTTATGTCCTCAGTAGACTTTGGACATTTCCTTGAAATTTTAACAAAGTCGGATCATTTTGCATATATTTCTGAAGATTTTGAAAATTCTAGGCCTTAAATCCAGGAGCGTCGAGGTTTCAGCCACTTCTTGTTTTAAACTCACCTGGGAAGCAGCATTTCTGTATGCCTTGCAGGTGCCTGCAGCTATTTCCAGACATCCTGAATTCACTGCATCGCAGAGAAACGTGTTATCGAGTGTCTGGTGGTCACATACTTTCCACTGAAAGAGTATCATGAAAGGAAAAGGGGGACGCTATCCTTGGAGCAACTGGAAGAGAATGGTGAGACCTAAACAGCGTTTGACATAATATTTTATCTGCTTCATGCAACAACAAACCAAAACCAATGTTTATGGCCAAAGAAAAGATGACCAGATGCCAGTTCACACCACAAGATGGGGTCGTTGGATGAGGATGAAGCTATGTGTGCTCTACTAACTTCCACACTAAACACAAGATGAGCTCCTCTTTATGAGTTGAAATAAATTCCTGTAAGGGAAGAGAAAATCCAATTATTCTTAATAGTGTTTTAGAAATGAAGAAATCAAACAAACAAAGTCTATCGTCATTAACGTTTAACACTGTTTTTCTCTTTGTGGGGCACCAGAGTGAGTTTATGTGCACATGCTTCCACATTTAAATCATATGTGTACTTTGTATATGAGGGTGAGGGCTTCTATCTGTTTGGAACACCCAGTTTCTGGACAGAATTCCCTTGCTTCAAAGCACAGAAGTTTCAGTAACTAAAAGAAATAAATCCAAACAAACTACTTCTGTAAAGTTGAATACAAACACAGAATCAATAACAACTGCAACCTTTCAGTTAGTTCAGTTTGGACAACAGAACAAATGCAGCGAACCGTCAGAAAGTTTTGCCTTTGCTTAGTTTACAGTGCCCACGTGACCCTGGTTCAACAATGCGTGATGATTTTCACCACATAAAAAGAGTCACACTTCTTAGTTTCTTTTTCTCTGGAGCGAAGACAGTGGAGTAGCTTACGAGCGCCTGAAATAACGATTTAAAAAGGAATTTCAAAGGCAACAAGGCAATCACCGGAGATCTTGAACTCTCTCCTTCAAAGAGAGACTTGACTGGTTTGTACCAGTTTCGAAAACTCAAAAACACAAAACACCAGAGTACAAAAAGGGATTGACTCTGCCCTCTTCAGTGTTCCCTTGTGCTCATATTTCCCAGTTTGAAGGCCCTCAAAAGAAATTGGTACAGAATTGTGGATGAGAACTATATTTTGTACTCTGAGTCTTCTTTCAATAAAAAAAAATTTAATAATCTTTTAACATAATTTATGTACATATATGGCATACAGTGTCATATTCACAGTATGAGACAGATCAGGTTTATTAGTACAGCTTCAGTGTATTTTTTCCCACATACCAGCATCCTCACCCAGACCAAGCTGTCTCTTTTTATACAAAGGCCTCAAGATCAGTTTTAAAGGGAAACTGTGTATGACAACCTCAGATCAGTCCCGGTTCATGCAGCCTAAATAAAAATGAATCTGAGATGTCATTATTTTTGCTTGTGCAATATAACTAATGTTAAAAGAGGAAGAAACAGGGCAGAGGTTATGTAAAATCTAGTCAAAGTTCTGGTTGTCTTTCTTGTCTTCAATGTTTCTTCGATGTTGCAATTATACGTCTGAAACTAAGTGAATTTCTTTACTAACTTTTCTAACAAATTATTATTAACTTTTTATCCAATGTATATTGTAGGAAACTGTCAGCCTTTCCCTTCAACCCCAGACCTTCAAACGCTTAAAGTCAGAGCTACAATTCAGAGTGAACAACAAGTACATTTGATTCATCGTGACCACAGAACAATTTAAGATAAGACTGAGCCCTCTTCAAATGTAGTTCAGATCGAGGCATGACAATTGGGCTTGCTTGGGTTGGGCATTGACATTGTCTTGGCCAAAGGGGGTCATAGTCATATGGCTTGGGTTGGTCGCTGCGCTTGGGGGAGGGGGTGTTTTCTTTCAATATCTCTTGAGAGCCAATAGCAAGAGTGGTACTGAGTGAATCCAATTATCATTTACAGACTATCCACAGCAACACCTTGCAGCAGGCCACAGGAAACTTCCGCAACACTGAAATATGAACGTAAAGAATAAATCTAATCTATAAAGAGGAGATCCTCAAGGATGAAACATTGTACTTATACACATAACCTTTATTTACATTTTTCTCCAACGTTTCCCTAAATGTCTTTCTTTCTTTCTTTCTTTCTTTCTTTCTTTCTTTCTTTCTTTCTTTCTTTCTTTCTTTACACATAAATGTTGACTAGAACTGCTGACTGTTGACTAGAAGAGCAATTTCCCACTGAAACGGTTTCATTTCCTCCCTCAGTAAGACCTTGATCCTTATTATGGCACAATTTTATGTTAAATATTCAACTATGATAAGATATTGCGTTTTGAATTGTAGATATTTTGTTAACACGGTTTAACAAGTTTTAAAAACGTCAAGAGCAGATCCTTCCATCGTTATGAGCTGAGAACTAATTGACAGATACGGAAATGTAGTTTGTTTTCTGTATCATTGTTTGTCGTGACCTGTGATAAAATGAAAAGGACGGGATGACGATATTACAGCTTTATCATGTTTATAGTGAACATACAGTGTTCCCTGCTCGTTATGTAAAGTGCAGCCTGGTTAGAAAAAATAAAAAAGCATTATGTCTCAAATGTCTGGCTACTGTCCCTTTAAGGGGACCCGTCCCTGCCCTATACAACTGTTTTATACAAATATGACAAGCCGAACGTGCCGTCAGCCAATGAGATTTGAGTTCCAACCGCGGGAGATCTAAATTTCGCGGGAGGACGTTTGGCGCTAAAAAGACTCTTCTTCCCCAGCTCTTGTCCCCCTTGTATGGAGAGAGGAGCCCTGAGGTGAACGGACAGCGGTCGCAGACTGGGTCGGTTTCAGCATCAGAGGCGGTCACAATAGTTGCAAATCTCCAGCTGTAACCCGATCCCACAGAGACCTGGAAGCCTTGTAGTGTTGGACTTTAAAATACTGGATGTTTGAAATTGTTCACTTATTCAGGGAGCATTTCTTTGCAACCGGTAAGGCAGCTTTTTCTTTCGATTTTAATCCTTTCATCACATTTTTGTTACGGGATAACAACACCGACAAGTCTGTTGAACTTATTAACGGATAAAACACGCGCACGTCGCGTGTATAACTCGTGCGTTTTGAATTGAATCGGTTCATTTTAACTGTGCCTGTTGCTCTTTTTGTTATTGTGCAGACACAGTCAGCATATTCACAGTAAGCCTGCAGCAGCAGGAGCCTGCTAATATCAGAACCGTTTATCACTGTGCTGAGCTCACGGCACACATTAACCCTCGCTTGACCAATCCGGTTAAATTTAGTTTACTCAGGAAAATGATGCGGATGCCTAAAGGCGTCTCTCCGGCATCGGCTCGGCCAGCGGTGGGTCTCTCTTGCTCCCAGCAGAAGATGAAGGTTTTACCCACCGGAGGAGTGAAGATGGACTTCTTTAGCACCGCACTGTCCAGTCCGCCCATAAGCACGGTACCGGCCGGCTATTTCACTCAGATCTGCAATACCACTGCGGCTGAACAAAGAGCCAACAGCCTGTACTCAACCCCCCACGGACCCGAGGCTAAACCCATCAGATCATCCTCCGGCCGACTGCCGGTAAAGAATCAAACACACTCTACAGACACAATGTTTTACACACTGTTTTATAAGAGCTGCGTTGTGTCCAGTGAGCTGTGTGCTGGTGGGAGGAATAATTCTCGATTTCCATTGGCATGCGTGTTTTAGCTGGGGCGCATTCAAATATGCTTTGACGTGATAAGCCACAGAGGGGCCACTGTGACTGCAGCCTGAATTCTGTGTGTTCTCTTTTTGGTCTAAAGATGTGTGACATCTTCTCCCGCAGTCCAGCTGGAGCCAGAGAGGACCAGACGCCATGTGTGTATTGATGGTTCGGATGAGGGAGAGGGAGACATGAGGGGGGCTAGTTAGTAGTGTTTGGGGCCCCTCTCTTGTGGAAAAAAGTGGGATGAGTGCCCCCCCGGGTGCAGAGAGGATTGCTTTTACACAAGCAGACAATGCAGGGCGCAAGGCCAGGCCGATTGAAGTCACCTCATGGTAACACATTCGCTGTGGTCCCTTAAAGCTCCATCTGCACTTCCCATTCACCATTACAGGACCTGTATAACCTGTTTATACAACTGTAGGAAGTTGGCGCAGGTCTGAGGTCCTCAGTCAACAGCTGCTGTTGTGTTGTAGAAACACTCAAACATCAGTCCTATGTTAAAGAGGAAAAAAACGACTATATATATGTATGTAGAAACAGAGAGTTTCCTGTTCCTGAAGTCTTTTCTTTTTGTGAATATGATCACACGGCTGGGAGTGTTTTAGATTTAATGTTACGGAGTGGGGCTAAAGGGGAGAGATGGTGTGCAGGGTCTCCAAATCTCATGTTAACCCCCTGCCCTCAGAGCCTGCGTCCACTAATAGGCCCTTCAAGAGGATTACTTGGACAGTGAGAAATAGGCTACCACCTGGCTTATCATACGCTAAGGTGAGCGTACCCTTGAAGTCGGTATCTATACTTGGGTTTGTATGTCACAAGGCAGAATTTTCCCTTTCAATTCACACACGAAACAGGTTTTTTCGCCCTCTAATCCAGCATTTAGACCAGGTCACGTGTATGCAGTGATGTGGAGGCGCAGCGGGCCGAACCCGTCTGTGTTTTCCCACTGGTGTCTGTGGAGTCCGTTCATTCTCGCATATTGTGTCGTGTGCATGTGTCCACATCGAGATAAGAGCTCAATCTGCCTGGAAACAAGTCATGGTGCGCGTTCTGTGGAGGAGGTTTAAAAAAAATCTGTGACTGTGAGAACTTCCCCAGCCTGTTTCAGTAAAAAAAGAAACTTAATTATAGAAAAGAACCACCTTGAAACGAACAAACACATTTTCTCATGGAGACAGAGCTCATGCTGTGTAACCTGTTTGTGTTGGAAGGAGAAGCCAAAGCAACAGGCTGGATTGTCATAGGCATCAAATCTATTGTGTTTTAAGACATTTTAAAAAGTCAATTAGCTTTCTGTGGCTTAATCAGGACACGTTTGCAGAATGTTTGAATGTCACTCGTCTTGGAGATAGTGAGACCTTCTTCATGGGTTTGCTGTCACAGCTGCTTTTTTGTTCAGTAATACGCCTTATGTTTACAGGAAATGTTGCTTTTTTTCTTCTTTTTTTTTTTTTACATACGGCTCACTTCCTTTAACTTAAAACAACTAAACAACCACCGCTTTTCGAGCTTTTTGGGGCCACAGAACCGGATGCTGGAGCTCGAATCCCTTTTTGACACAGACAGACTAAACGCGCCTTTAAAACAATCATAACGTACACAATCCACGCGGGTCGCGGGCTTTGAACGTCTAGATTTGACTAGCTGGAATTCACTTCAGCTGCAGAGACCTCACAGTTCCTTTATGAATCGTGCAGATTGTAGCTGAAAGGCAGCGCATCACTGATGAGTGTGTGTGGGCTGTTGATAATGTTGGGACAAACTGACACTGTTTCCTTTGGTGCTTGATAGTGATATAAATGTGTTACTGTATTCAAAGTCCAGGGAAGCCCTTTCTGTGTGTGACGGCCACATTCACGTCAAAGCCAATGGATGAATGAGTTTTCCTGTTTGATACAAAACTCACACGTGTACTGCAGCTACTGTAAATGGCAGTTTGGCCACAAAATGAATATCCATAACTTTGCCCAGAAACAATGTCTCAATTATCCCCTGCTTATAACGAATGTTTGTCAAAACTTTAACGGCATGTGCACTAATTTCAGCTTTCTCAATAGTTTCTGCCCTTCCTTTTGGTGAGAATGCATACTGTGAGGTAACCTCTAATTTCTTGTGATGACTTGAATGACTTCCCCAGAGTCCCTGTGGTTAACCCCCCCATTCAGACTGATGCTCGGGTGTGACATTTGTCATGTTGCCAGCTGTATGTATGCACTCTTCCTATCATTGACCTTGTTTTACCACAGCATAAGCATTATGTCCTTCGTAGGGTGAGTTTTGCATTTCAAAGCAGCCTGGCCCCCTTCCCCCATCAGCAAATGGACAGATCCAACCTTCCCTTTTACCTCTTGAAGGGCATGTTGACAATAAGCAATGCAGTCATTTTCTTTGTATCTTTCACTATGCAAGGGTGGGGAATTGTTGAGGCTCTGTACAGAGCTCAGATATTTGCAGGCGTACTGTAACTTGCCCTTGGATTGGATGGAATCTGATCCCTGTGCTGCCTGACCGGTAAAGTTTGTTGGTTTGAGGCGAGGCCCGACTGAACAAGCCTCTTCACAGGACTGAGACTCCGCGTGTGAACTGTGGACATTTCCCCATAGTAGCAGAGATGGCGGGAATTAGCAGATGAATGTTCGGCAAACAGAGGAAGCCATGTGCAGTGCTGGGGTGTAACTGGGCGGGCTGACAGGGTGAGGTTTGAGTGAAGCGATATGCTAGTCTTGAAGATAAAGGGGCCAATGAGTGTAGGGGGGGGGGGGGTCTGACTCACACCTTTTCCATTTTCTCTCATATCTGGACTTAAAAGGGACTTGTTGCATCTTGGAACTGATTTTGCATTTAGAAGAAAATCTAATGTGTAATATGGTTGACTCAACACAGAAATCCCTCATGCAAAACAGGGGCACCCGAGCCCCCCCCACCCCAACCGATACAGCTGCAGGGTGAAACTGTCGGTTCCGTTTTCACAGCGTGTCACTGCGCCTGTGGCTCTGACTCAACATCACTGTTGAAAATGCGAAAATGGTGCAGGCATTTAGGTCGTGGAAGAGCTCTACTTCCACAGGCTCTGCCTTAACACCAGGCGCTGGATAGTCAACAGACACACGATAGATCTTTCGTGAGTCTAAACCACAGCTGTCACTGCTCGCAGGCAGCCCAGCCACTGCCATCTAATTCCTCTCTGCGACACCTGGTGCGTGACAGCTACTCCCAGGACTACACTTTCAATCCCGCAAGATCTTATCAGATCCTGACGGGTTAGCATTCTGTTCTGAAGTAGCCGTTCCCCCGTCCAGTTATGCGTCTCCCTCGGTGTCCGGTTGATGTTTCTGTGTGGCTGGCTCAGGCCGTGTGCTGCAGGGATTAAAATCTACCCACTTGGAGTGCTGCTCCAGATGTCGCCGGCCAACAGGTGGACGTGTCAGGGAGCAGATTCGGACAACGGCAGCGTTCTTCAGTCCCTGCGTTCACACAAGCACATCAACACATGGTGCAGTCAGTTCACCGCTTTTCTCTTTCCCGAAGGAAAGACAGTTGCCTAAACCTGTTCGCTCAATCAGCTCACCAGCCTCGTGTATATTGCCGTGAAAAGAGGGCTTTGTTGCCAAGTATTTGCGAGGAGGCACGGAGAAGAAGGGGAGGGTGCCAGAATGTACAGATAGGTGAGGAATTGAGCTGAAATCATGCGCTTTTGTGAGGCTGCACAAAAAAGGAGGAGATTCGGGACTGATTGACAGATTTGTTGGTTTCAGGAGTTGTCTGGAAGGAGCTCAGTGGTGTCGCCAGCTTGCACAACATTTAGCTGTGTGGGCAGTTCCGGTCTTGTGACTTTCACTTTATATATATATATGGGTCATAGTAAAAACTGAATGGCCATTTGATGATGTTTAGTTTATGATGAGGTCCAAAGGTTGAGTGAGGGATGTGCTTTGAAGTTTATGGCAAATGACAGTTATTGACAGGTAATGGTGTGTCTATGTGGAGGGCCTGTGTTAAGCTGGGGAGCGAATGAAGTAGAGATGGGGGGCTTAAGAGGGGGAGGAAAGGTCATTGAGTGATTCCAGGGACTTCCTGGTGCTTGGCAGGCAGTGGGTTGAGAACCAATCAGCACCCCACCCCCCCTCCCTTCCATCCCGATTTGCCCACACACAATTAGCCCCTCTTGAAGTGCTTGGGAAAGTGTGAGGGGGGCGCTTTGTTCCTGCACTTGAGGATTGCTGGCACTTTTACGACACAGGGCTTTGTAACAAACCTCTGTTTAGTCCCTTTTGCTTGCATGCGTCTCAGGGTCTTGACTTGCCCTGCACAATGCATTTGGAACAAGAGAAATGGATGGGCTGAATAGTTTGGGATGAAAAAAAAAACTTCACAGCAAATACTACGACCATAAGACATACCCTGTTTGTTCTCACTGTTAGCATTCCCTTTTTTTCTGATGTGCACAAACCTTTATTCCCCAGGCTAAACGGAAGCTGGATCTGGAAGACCCTCTTTACCTGCCAGATTTCCGCACACCTAAAGGCAAAGGCAGCGTTGCAGCAAGGATACCAAGCCCACGGAGTGAGTAGGCATTATGGGTCATATGTGGGGAGGAGGTTTAATGTTTCACCAGTCGGGTTGTATTAAGACAACTTTATCAGAAAGGCAAAAAGGAAACGACAGATATGTACAATATCTTTAGATATGGACAATGCCTGGCCCGGTATCTTCTACCTTTGTGGAAAATTCAGTCATTAATAGACCTTAACATATTAAAAAGTACATGTTTTGGTCCTGATTGCAATGCCTGCCCATGGCGGGCTGTTTTGTTTCAAACGCCCTGAGGAATATTTTAGATATTTGGCCTTGAGAGCACAACAATATCAGTGTTTGGAAGATCAATAAGAATTTCTGTTTGATGTTTAACACACAGTGTTAGTCACAGTCAGGCCCAAACAAACACTGATGACACAGTTATATAGTAGTTTGTTTTCATGTTACACTCGTGTTAAGAGCCTGGCTGACTAATTCGGTAAGTGCTTGAATTTGTACTTGGCCTCAGCAGGATATAAGTGAATTGTCTACCTGTCTGTATGGTTTTCAATCTTACTCGTGCGCTTTTTCTGGGCTTCCTCTGCGCTCAGCTCCAAAGTCTCCGGGTGAGCGGACGCGATACGACACCTCGCTGGGCCTGCTGACCAAGAAGTTTGTGGGCCTAATTGCCGAGTCCCCCGATGGAGTTCTTGATCTGAACTGGGCCACCGAAGTGCTCGAGGTCCAGAAGAGACGCATCTATGACATCACCAACGTGCTAGAGGGAGTCCAGCTCATCCGAAAGAAGTCCAAGAACAACATCCAGTGGCTGTAAGTCCAGAGACAGGACAGAGGATGAAATGTTAGGAATTAGAACTATTCTGGGAGTTCTTGCTCTCAATTTCAGCTCGTGAGACCCTCATCGGGCGTCAAACGCAGAACACTAAAAAAGTTAGATCAAAGTTAGACCTCACGCCCAGGTGCAATGCTAATTACAGCCCATAGATACTAATAAACAGTCATCTGACACAGTTCTGTATGCAGATATTTCATGGCACTTAAAAGCTAGGTGTTAGCGGGTTTTTTGATAAAAAGGGTGTATACTACACTACAGTTCAGTAGAATTATCTTATTCAGTAGTGTGCAAAGTCATACTGACATATGGACTCCTGTGTAATATGTTGTAAATGTAATCCAGTAATCACATTGTTTCGTGACGCTGTTGCCAAGCGTCTGATTCTTCAAAGCCGACATGCTATTTGAAGGAAAATATGTTGGAAAAGTGTTGCAACATTATGTCTGTGTGAAAAGGTTAGAAATGTAAACATCAGAAGGACTACAAGCCCCAAAGTCCAAACTTTGAATACACGAGTGATCACATCAGTAAAAATCTGAGAATAAAAAACTACACGTGAATAACTTTCTCGGAATCAAGAAAAGGTAATGAACAGATAACTTTCTGCATCATGGAGACACGTAAAAATGGCTGACCAGAAGAACCGGGGAAAAAAAGGAGCTTTTCGCATGGATGGAAAATTATTAAAGGAATCAGTGAAAAGAAGAGTGTCAGGAGTAAAGATGACTCATCGCAACACTGATCAGATCAGCTGGAATCACACCAAGAACTGTGCACTACTTGCACAATTTCCCTGCAACAGACAGGAAAATGCCTTAGAACGGACACAGAGGTTATTGGGAACCAGAGTTTATGTCACGGCTCAATCGTTGCAAAGTGCGTTTCATAATGCCAACCGTCGTGAACGGCTTCCCAGAATAAGGGCCTTTGCTTGCTCTTTCACACAGATCGGCAGAAGGCGTTGCTTAAAGAAACATAATTCGCAATCCTCAGTTGAAAAAAACTTTATTTGGTCAGAAGCGGTTAGGATTTGTGTAATTTCCCTTTGGGATTTTTTCATTTCGTGTCACACATTTGGTTGCTTCAGCTGAGCTCCACCATCCTGTCAGGGCTGTTAAAGGGAATGTTTGAAGAATAACCAGTAACCAATCATCTCTTCATAACTTAAAACTCTGTTAGCATAGATGTTTGAACCAGGGCAGTGAAAGGTTTACATACACCTCCCGCTCTGCGGTGTCATTTTTATTGTTGAAACTTTAAACAGTTTCAGAAGTACTGAAGTTTTATAATTAATGCAAAGAGACAATGTGCCATGCAAGGGATTTTGCACAGGCTCTGTGTTTGATTTCTGTTGTATGTGACACAGAACCATCCAGTACATCCAAACTAAACAATCCTGATCCTAAACATCGTATTAAAGTTTATTTCAATGCGTTTGCATATTTGGAGTCTTTTATTTGTTGATTTTTTTCAGAGTTGACCACTTCTCCGATGATTGATTTTAATCAAAGTGCTATTTAAGAGCTGCTCTTTTAGATGTTCTTAGAAACTGTAGACACAGCTGCAAGCTCAGTGAATTTATTCCAATTTACATGTACTCTCCTGCCCCCTAGTGGTAAAGAGTAGACTTTCTGCTGTGTGCAGACAGCAGTGAACACCCTGCTGTGCAATACTAACTGTCCTGAGTGCTAAAAACAGCTTTGAATGCCTCATTTATTATTGTGTGTGTGTGTTTTTCTAGAGTGGGAGACGTATTTGAAGGTGGCGTCGTGGGAGGAGAGAAGGCCTGTGCCTTGAGGAAAGAGCTGGGAGACCTGGAGAGGGCAGAGAGGTCTCTGGATGAGATGATTCAATCCAGCACCACTCAGCTCAAACAAGTCACCGAGTACAAAGACAGCCAGAGATATCCTTTACGCACGGCTTTGTGGCCAGCTCCATCGTTCTGTGACAGCCCCTTTGTGTTCAGTGGCACACACACACACACACACACACGCTATGTCTGCTGTTGTAAAACCTTGACCGCACACATTACGCTGGGCTACGTGACGTACCAGGACATTCGCTCCATCGGCAGCCTCCGAGACCAGACAGTCATCGCCGTAAAAGCCCCTTCTGAGACCAAGCTGGAGGTGCCAGACACTGCGGGGGTGAGTGTTGGAACCTTTTCTGTTCAGCCTGAGCTATCGATCTCAGTATTTTGGCAAGTAACTGATGTGGTCTCCGTTTTCATGTCTCCTTACAGCAGGGCTCATTACAAATCTATTTGAAAAGTCGAAATGGCCCCATAGAAGTCTACCTCTGTCCCGAGGAGGGGCTTGAAGATGCCAGCCCTGTGAAGGGCGTCGTCAGTCCTAAAAAGGAGTGCCCTCAAAACCTCAACCCACCGGGTGCAACCCCAGTGGCACAACAAAGTTACTGCATCAAAGAGGAGCCTGTTGAATGTAAGCCGGGCATTCAGACTGTCTTTTATTCACACCGATATGCTCAGTTTAACTGCTCCTGCACACTAATCTTGGAATGCAGTTACAAACCATCCCGTTGTTGTGGAATATATTTCTGAGCAGAAACAAACATTATACAGTAGTTAATAATGAGAAATAGTTACAGTAGATTGATAGATCTTTACCACTTGAGCCCAGCCTCAAATGAAAACTGTGGGGCATAGGTGAATCATCAGCCCAGCCTCTGTGCAAAGGTTATGTGCTTAACACCAGCACGAAAGCAGAAATGTCCACACGGCTCTGTGGTTTTATGGTCTGTAGCAATGAGAAATCAAGTGTTGTGCTGTAAAAACACACTTTGGAGCATAAAATAATTCAGCTTTAGGAGGTAATCAGTCAGCTGAATGTCATATGTTTGAAAATCCTTCTCCTATCAGGCCACCTGGGGGGGTATCTATGTTCTCCTCACATTCAGGTGCTCTGCTGGGAATTTGAGTGTTCTGCACCGCATCTTAGCTGTTGTTAGATTGCATTCTTCAGATGTTGTACCCAGATTCTGCTGGAGCCACTCGTCCAGTCAGAGAATAGCAGCCCATCAGCTCTGAGACCGTGTTGGATTCTGCCTTCCACATCTGTTCCGGTATTCCTACTGAGTTGTTTCATGCTCCTTCTTCCTGTTAATGCCAGCGGTAATGCCACATCTGTCCCCAGCTGTCATCTTCAGTTCCTTATCTACCAGCACTATGTCCCTGTTGGTTGGACAGCACTTCCTTGTCAGTCTGGAACTCGGGAGTCTCACAGGATTTAAAGCTTTGCTGTTCTGAGGAACAATACTGTGGGACATCTTATCCAGTTCTGGACACAGATGTTCCTGTAATAATCGGAGCTGCTGGGTTATTTCTCTCTATCCCAGCTACATCTTAGACTCTGCTGCTCTGTGCTGGATGGTCTCAGGGGCCTGTCTGCTGTGGTTGACCCCCTGCCTATTATTGTTCCACTGTTCAGGGACCTCCTCTTCTGTGCTGTCCTTCAGGTCAGCCTTTTCTAACTGTTAGTTGGATTCGTTTATTACAGCAACTTTCTCTGTCTGCTGATACTTCCCGTGGAAGGGCTTCGTCTGCCACGATGCTTCCTCTTTCTTCTCGTCACTCTGTTTTTAAGCTGCCTGTTTTTAAGTCTGACTACCAATTTAGGAGGGAAAAGAGACGACTTCTCACTTCATTCATTACCTCAGAAAACACTGTCTTGAGTTTATGAGTGTTTTCAACAGAACTTGATCTTTATTTTGCAGGGTTTTTTTTATTTTTTTTAGTCACAATGTCACAATCCAAGTGAAACAGGGTAAAAGTAAAACAGGGTTTGCTCAGTAAAGGGACTAGAAAAAGAACTAAATGTGACTCAAGGCTTCACAACAGTCCACAAACCAAGGGTGCATTCACAAAATTATATCAAACATATGAATTGATTATGTTGTCTATGGAAGTATTCAAGGGGAAACAAATGGAGACTCTAATAATATTGAAAGACTCGCCCCTCAGGGATGCCGTTAGCAGGGTATCATATAGAGTATGTGGAAGTTTACATCATTTAAAGTTAGCCTCACGGCTGGCAAGTCAAGATTCTGACCTCAATCCTCTTTTCTTATTTCCTTAAACCCAGCCAACATATCTACAGCAGCCCCGGCTGCGGCCTCCAGTTCCTCCCTGCTGGATGTGGAGGGTCTGCTGGGTCTGCACCCCAGCCTGCTGCAGATCACTGACGACCAGCTTCCCGGCACCTCCTTCACCTCAGATCCCAACACCCCCTTTGTCAGTTTCTCTCCACCTTTGGATCACGACGATTACCTCTGGAGCTTGGAGGACGGCGAGGGGGTGTCAGATTTCTTTGACACTTATGATCTGGGGGATTTATTGAAGAGCTGAGATACGGAAGACGAAGGGGGGAAGAAGATTTAAAGGAGAAAAGCGGAATTATTGAACTCGATGCCTTTTTGGGGGCGGGGGATATCACACTATGAAGCCATGACTTGTTTTGCCATGCTAGAAGGATTCACCTACTTTGTTAATGTCGGAAATGTATCAATCAATTGTACATATTGTAAAGAGGATTTGGTTTTAGGAATGGAGTCTGAGATGTGTCATCTCAAGAGCTAGGAAACACTGTTTAAAAAGCAGTAAAGTTTGGATCTACTGCAAAAAAATTGAATAGTAAATAGGAGTTAGTATGCATAACATGTCATCAAGAGAAAATGATTGCATGAGAATGTGTTTAGAGTGAACGACTCAGGAATTTTTTCTTCTTCCTCTATTTCCAAAGTCTAAAATGACTCTCTTTGGCCTGTAGGGGGCAGCCTTGTAATACGTCAGCTTTATCTTGCAGTCTAAAAGGAATCAATCGCTGGATGAGAACGAGCCAAAGCCATTAAGAACCATACCCAGGGTGGGTCTGTACGATTCATGTGTTCTGACCAAATGAAGCTGTGACTGAAATCATTTAATTCCAGTATTTTTTTCACAGCCTCGGTGTGAAATCTGTGCACGGATATTGAACTTACTGTATAACTGATTCTGAAGGTGCTCAAGTTGCTTCTGTCTGATCAGGTTTTCTCTCATCTGCTTTTGACACGGTGTCAGGCCTTGTACTGCAGTGTATGCCAAAAATGTGCCAGCGATGGGTAAAGACTTCTTTATCTTTGACTGAGCGAGGGGAGTCGCTCTCTCTTGTTGGTTTGGCAGCTTTTAAAATCCAGATGCTCCCCAGTTGATTGTAACTGGGGACTTTTGATTTAGTCGTGTAAGACTGCTATTGTATTTCTTAGGAAATAACGCAGAGTGAGTTAAATTGCCGTCATCTGCGCTGCAGGTGAGTTTAATTAGAGAAGCAATTATTTTTTCCACTTGTTTTTGGAATTTGTTGTTTAGGAGAAATACAAGGAATGAGGACTTTCTGTCTGTACTGTTTCAGGTTTTAGGCCCATGGTTGCTTTCTTACATGTTGTAGGGCATCACCTTTAAACGTCGAAGAAGGCCAAAGTCAGAGCAGCTGTTATTTAACAAAAAAAGAAAAAAAAAATCCAAAATCTGTTTGACCTTTTTTTTTTTTAAAGTGTAGAAATTTGACGATTTGATTTTCATGATAAAGTTGTTTTTTTTTGGCTTTTCCTCTACACCGCAGAGATAAGCTAATTGTCCTGTCCTAACGAAACTTGAAAATGTGTGTGTGTGTGTGTGTATTTGACAGCTTTGCAAATGGGTGTCATGGTGTGTGTGTGTGTTTTTAACATGTAGAGTAGGGAATATGGATTTAGAATTTGTACATGTAGGGTTTTTTTTAAATGAGCATTATTTTTTGGTATTTGTACATAAATTGTTTTGTATTTATACCTATTTTTTCAGATTTTTTTTTTGACTGTTCGCGCATTCCTTGCAGCACTTAATATTTTGTAATATTGTGTGATCTGTTTGAAGTTGTTGAATAAATACTGAAGCCATTGTTTACACTCGGAGTACTTCGTATGGTCGCTGCTGACAAAAATGAGATTCCCTGAGGAGAAACGACAAGCTGACAGACAGACAGAGTGACCATAAAAGTGAGTGATTTATAAATAAACAAAAAAAAAACTACTGAATAGCTCGACATAGATTACACATCACTAGTTGCTTTGACAACCAGCTCACAGAAAGTGGGCAGTAAGTCATAGTTCAGAGGGTAATGATGAAAGTTTAATGCCTGGCGGCAAGAATACACTATATATATCACTTACTTAATAGTCTACAAGACTGCAAAACTATTCAGCTGCCCCTCATTCCTTTATACATTGCCTGGGAAATGTGAAATAAGAACTTTTTTTTAAATTTGCAAACACATGGAAAAGCAAAAACGGAGATTATACAATTCTGTTGAGAATGAAAAGCAATATTTAGTATAAGCACCTTTATTTCAAAGCTCTTCTTTAGATATTGGCTGTCTTTTGTTCTGTCCTCAGTCGAGATGTTCCAGTGCTGTGGTTTGGACTCACTGTCAGGTAACATTAATCTGCTGTTGAAAGTCCGCATCTATTGTCTGGTTTCCTGCAGTCTTTGAAGGGCACACTGCAGACCATGCTAAGATAATGCCAATTTTTTTGGTTAGTCTCTCTTTGAGAATCAACCTTGTTGTGACTTTATGACAGGCAGCTAGTGACAAAGTGCCTACAAAGTGCAAAATTCTTATTTCGCCATATTGCTCACATTGGGCTGGATGGGAAATTAGTGAAAGAGCAGCCAGAGCTCAAAAAAATGTTTTAGAAAGCCTTGAGAGCTAAGATCATAGGAATGTTTGGCTCACTGGAAGTAAAATAAAAAGAAATAAGGGATAGCTCAAGACCTTTGGACAGCACTGTATATGTGTACATATTCCAGTTCTTGTTAATTTCACATGCAACTATAAACTACTTTCACTATGTAGAACGCAGTGCCATCTGAGAGTCCTTCTAACGAACGTTCTGAGCTCAACAACTGTGCATTTCTTCCTCAGATCATTCTAAATAATAATAAAAAAGCTTTACGACCCTGAGCATTTTCAAGGTTGTGCATGCAGGAAAAATAAACTCTGCCTCTGCATACACACACTCAACTGCATCAGTTCTCTGGTGTCCGTGATTTTCAGCTGAAATCTGTTAAGTGTCTGTTAACAGATGCTGTACGCAGCACCTTTTATGTTTAACAAGACGCCGTAAAATGAAATGTTAGTCATCACATACACACACGTGCCGTCGACCGTGTGGTTTACATGATATTCAAAGAGCAGGCCGACTCACATCTGTAACAGAACACCTTGTCGCAAACGACTGCGTCAAGGAACAGAAGTAAATATTGTTAGCTGAGTGCATGAAATGCCAAAAAGAAACGTCTTCCACCATCACGTAAATGAGGTGATGGTGTTGCCCAAACATTACATGTCACCAAGCAGGATTACATTACTGAGCTATTCGAGCGATTTAGTGACTGTGGACCATGGGCCTTGAGCTAACTACAACAAAGTGTGATTATAAAGTGAGTGAACAAGTTGTGTTTGCGTGGACATCCATCCATCCATTTTCTAATTCACGCCCCAGGGATGTTTGCGTAAACAACTTTCTCCTATCTTCTATTTAGATGGACTATCAGTTTAACAGACACTAATTGATGGGAAATGAAGTTACAGAGAAACTGAATTCAATTAACTGTAGAGCTGAAATCAAACATCACGGTAACATTGTGAAATATTTCCTATGAAAGATTTGTATGAATCACAAAACAAGTCTGAAAACCCGTTTCCAACTTTGTAATCTTTCTTGCGATACGAACTGTATGCTGGAGGTTCTTGGTGTGTGTTTGAGGGCGAGGTTGATGAGCAGGTACAGTACTTTGCCAGCTGAGAAACCACGTCACAGACGTGGCAGAGGACTAAAGTGATACTGCCCAATCAAAAAGTCAGGGATGATGTACTTTACGTCTGGCTTTTCAGTATCAGAGATGCTTTAACTTGCATTTAAACAGGTTTCTTGAAGCAGATTGCCTTTAATATACAGGCTCTGCCTCAATACGCACCATATGCTTCTTTCAGTGGAAAACTGAATTACGGAACTGAACGATAAATTTAACTCTCTTTGCAGTCCTCCTATTTTCGGTCATCTGTGTTGACCAAAAGAGGGAGTATTTTACGGTAAGCCTGGGCCTCCTGCTTTGACATGGGTAGTAAATTGATAGCAGGAGAAGTGGAGCTGAGTCAACAAGCAGAGCGATGCAGGAGAGTGAGATTTTTTTTGGGGGGGGGGGGTTTGGAGGAGTCTGTGCTATTACTCTGGGTTGCTGGCTGCTGGAGAGCAGCAAGGAAATCCTGGAAGCTGTAATCTTTACTGGAAGATTGTGCTGTGACCTCTGCTGTGTGCGTCACAGAGAAAGAGGGAAGCTGTATTTGGTGTCCTTCACCTCCTTGCAGCCAAAAACCTAACCGCTCGCAGGCTTTGAGAAGACTTTGCATCGCAAAGAGAGACTTAATAGTCGTCAATGAAAAGGGTAAAGTAAGGACATCATAAACAGTGGCAGGAGAGTTTGTAGATGTGAGAAATGACAGCGTAGGTGTGACATGTAGTGTTAAGAATGGAAAAGGGTGGAGACAAGAAGGGAAAACATCAAATGACTCACTATAGTTTGTGTTCACAGGCAACGTAGCTTGTCTTTCACTCTCATTTCCTCTTAGTCCACCTTTGTCGTCCTCAGTGCATAATGCATTTTCCCCCACCCCGCTCCCTCCGTCACTGAAAAAAAAAGCAAATCTCCACTTTCAATTCTCCATTTCTTCTCTTCCCCCTCCCAGTCCTTGGGTTTGTGTTCTTCTCTATATGTTCGTTCGCCGCCTCAGCAGACCGGTTTGCTTAATTTCACAATGGGAGCCAGGCTCAAAGGTTGGCGGACGCACAAAGGCTCTGCTTCTTTACTAGGGGGCCGCTACGAAACTGAAGGAGGGTATTGTTGGGAGACGGCGAGCTCATGCATTGCATCAGCCCAGACATGCATGCAAAAAATGTGTGCATGCAAAATGAGCATGCAGACACATATATGTTGCACAAAAGAAAAGAAAATGCATCCATGCAAGTTGTTTGTTTGCATCCATTTGTCAGTTTCTCTTTAAATAACCCAGTGTTGATCTCATACATACAAGAATGCAACAGACACACTGTGAAAAAGAGTCCAGTAAACTGGGTCACCAAGTGACATTTGTGTGGATCCATTTGTGTGGATCTATTCTTTTTTTTTTACATGTCTTTACTTCCTTATAAAAGGGGATGTTTTTCCTATAATGATTAATAGATTAAAAAGAGAGCTCTGCACCATTTCCTAAGGACATTTTAGACACGTGTTGAAATGCGCACTGCCTGAATCTGTGGAAACATACAAGATGTTTGTTTGGAATCCCATGGAATATCCACTTTAAAAGGCTGTGTACATGAGCGTGTGCAACACCACCACGGTATATATAATGCTGTGCCTCTGCATTTTGGTGCACTTATTTCCTCAAAGACATTTGCAACACAAAATGTGTTTGTCCCTCTTTGTGAGAGTAAACACAGCTCCACTGTGAGTGCAAACAGCTCGGACACAACATCCATTCTGCGCTACTCAGTGAGTTGCAGTTTTTGTGTAGAAACAGAGAACAAATAAAAAAGCCTTTCGCTGCAACGTGAGTCTTTTTTTTTACGCCGATGAATACGATCAAGATAACCTCAAGCCGCCATCAGAGCTGCTTTCCTTTTCATAGTGTAGCTAATGTAGGCAAATATGTGGTTTTGTGGTGAAGGAAGCCAATGTATTTAATGTAGCTTCCTAAAATCACCCATCTGCACTTCATAGTGTATTATATCACTGCTCACCCTGAGGCAAGGTTCAATGATACACCTCTTTTCTTTGAGATGACAGGCTTGACAATGCCAGGCATGCAGGACTTAGGTTGTATATAACTCTTGCAGTTTTTTTTCTTTCCCACCCCTCTGATGCACTGAGTCTTTCACTTTGTCAGATGATTTCAGGAAATGTCAGTGCTGGGGAGGGACTTCAGAAATCCTCCCTCAAAAAAAAAAGAAAAGAAAAAGAAAAAGTCTCTTTGTGAGATGAAAATGAAAAAGAAGAGGCTTTCGGGCTACAGCCAAGAGGTTTAAGGTGCGACGACTCACATGTCCAAACTGTACATAAAAGTTTTTATTTTGTGTTTCATTTGTGAGGGATTCATTGTGCCGTCAATAAACTTCTATTGAGTGTAAAAGCTTAGAGCCTAACATGAAAACTCCTATTTCATGTATCACACAATTTTAGATGAACTGTTGGGCTACATCTGTGCCTCAGCGCAACCTTCTTCTCTCTCGTCCCTTCACTTCATGCATTGAAATTCCATTCCTTCAGTTTAGGCCATGAATGAGGCATTCTGCATATCCATGGTGACCGCACCGCAGACTCTATGGAGTTTGCATAGAAATGAGAAGTATTAATGAAAGAGTCGTACAAGGACCCGCACACACTTTTCTCTCCATATAGTGTGCCAAAAAGCACAAACATTCCCACGTGACAGCAGTTTGATCCCTCCCTCGTCGGACTCACAATAGCGCGCTGGTGCACCTCCACGCGCGCGCATTCGCCGAGTCCACGGTCCACGGTTCAACCTCACTCTAGGGTTTTGTTAACTTTCCGTCTTAGAAGACGTTGTGTTACAGGACCCACTCTCTTCTGCCGGAACTTTTTTTTTTTGCACTCAAGGGAAGAAGAAAAATACTGCCTCTTCCTCAAATGGGAATTATATGCGCGCGTGAAACTTCGGTTCACTTTTCTGCTTTGTGAACGTCGGACCCGTTTCGCTGGAAACATGCCGGAGCGAATAAGCATTTCAGACTTTGTGGTGCTGACAAACGAGGATTTGTCTTCGCCTGGGACTTCCAGTTTTCAGTCCAAAATGAGTGACTGTCGAAACACAGTTTCAACCGTGGAAGAGGTGAGATAAGTGGCGCGGGGAGGCGGTTATGCGAAACTCTCACCTTTTTGTCTGTTTACCTGTTCACATAGGTTAGGTTAGCAGTCTGTAGGTCTGGCAGGAGACGGGCTTCAAACACCTGCATAGTAGCCGTGTTTTAAGCTTAGGCAGGATTTTTAAAAACTTTTATTTTTATTTTTACGGTAATTTGAAGGTTTATGATAAGTTTTACATTCCTATTATTATTATTTTTCTTCATTTTTGATGAGAGCTGTTGAGGGTAAACTGAAATCTTTGGCACTTACACAGGTGCAACACCAAATTCTGTGACCCATATCATTTAGTGACCTGAAAGGGAGTCTCAGCAACAACTTTTTTTTGTTTTGTTTTTTGAGGATAACAACAATTATAATAATTGCCATTGTTTTTGTATCATCTCTTTCGCAGCCTTATAAACATGGTGGCACAAATGGTCACACATTTTAAGACCTGTAATTTGTGGATTTTGTGGCCTGTCAGATTGTTTGGCTCTACAAAATATACTGAAACTCTGGTGAGAGTTTTGCTGCTGTACTAACAGATCTATATACTAAAGTTGTATAACTAACAAAATGCGTGACCTTCTCTGAAAGTATCTTTGTAGCCTAACGGCCTTTAAAGTTTATGGTCATTTCTAAACACCACGTTACAATTTTTGGTGACACCTTTCTTGAACAAGTATTGCAGCCAAAATGACGTAATTGCATTTGAAATTTCTGTCTGGGTCACTGTGTCCATCTCAGCACATGGTTCTCTGAGTTTTTCTAGCACATAGAGATGCTGCCAAGTGTTTTATCAGCAAAAAAAATTAAACAAAGGAAAGCTGGGAGTTCATTATGAAAGCCTGTGATGTGCTGATTTGGAAAGTCCTCCTGTTAGAACATGGTTCTGAGCTGTTTGGTTTGACAGTTAATTACAGTTTTTCACCATTCCTATCAGGCATGTGCATGACTTTATATCCCGCACATACGTTTGTTTTCTGTGTGAAGTGCAGACTGAAATTTAGGCCGGTTAAGAGCACTCATTCTGATTCATTGTAGACTTGTCTGATTCAGCAGAACAGTGGAGGTTACTCGAGGTAATGTTGCATTTGAGGGAGTTTACTTGGCGTTGTCCTCAGTCTCGTGGGAGTGGGACTAAGATGGGACACAAACAGAAAACATATGTCACAGCATACTTGCCAGAAAGAAGTGTGACCTTTTGACAGAATTAAGTCGTGTGTTTGTGATTCTGAGCGTGCACTCGCATTATCGACGTTTGCAAGCTCGTCCGTGAAGGCCAATTTATGTTTTTTTTTTTTCTTCTCTTTGAACTGGTACTTTGGCTCAAGGCTTATTTGAGCTTTGTGTGTTTGTTTGAAATGTCTCCTCCCAAAGCCACTCAGGCGAAGGGAAGAAACGAAGGGAGGTTGCCATGAACTCTGCCTTAAAACAAATAATACAAGTTGCACACAAATCTGTCGTTCCTTGTCTGTCTGCCTTGTGACGAAACGTTGTGTGCTGTGTTCTGCTGTAGCCTAAGATGGATTCATGTTTTTGGTTGGTGTCGCATCAGTTTGAATCACCAAGGATTTTTCAACTCAAATTGAGAACCTTGCATAATTCTGCCCAATTCAGGTACACAGTGTCTCCTCATGTAGTGGTTGTTTAATGGCAATATGTCAAGGGGAACACTCTGAATATCTTGGTCTGGATATTCTGATATTGTATCGATATTGAACATTGGAATCGATATATGCCTTGCCCACAGTGCAAGGACCGGTAGAAATGGAAGACATTCAACTAAACTGAGAAGCAGACTGTGAAATCCAGGCTTTATAAAGACAATACTTTGAGGCAGCTGTCTGATGCATTTATCTTTGGCTTATGTCCTTTTTTTTATGGACACGACATACTGGAAAATGCATAGTTGAAATAGCTATCCGGGGAGCGTCATTATGGAATTCTACACATGTGCACACAGACAGACAGATGTAAGTGCAGCAAACTCTTTATAGATAGATATGGTTATTATGTTTAATCTGGTCAGCCAGCAATTGCTTGATTTATGGCAAGGGTAATGTGTGGGTATGTGTGTGTGGTTTAGGGCAGCAAACATTGAGACAGAGACACCATTTAACCCCCACACACTCAGCTGCTTGTTGCTTATTTGTCCCGATTAGAGGCAACGATTCAGTAAGATAGAGAGTAATTAGGAATGATTTTAGCTTCCTTTGTAGCTAGAATGGGCTTTATGAACAGATTTAACATGCTGATGTGAAATACTGCAGGTTTTCTGTTTTGTAAGCGTGCCATCAAAAGTAAACATCGATCGTATTCTGGTAAGTCAAAAATTCTAAAGTATGCTACCAGCATCAGTTTCAGCCAGACACTCCCTCGCAGCAGGTATACACAACCCAGCATGCAGGCAGAATTAGTGGGCGAAAAAAAAAAGGTAGCTTCCTCAACATAAGCACACTTATAGGCGGAGCTTCAATTCTATGCACTGGATTGTTCTTTGACAGCTTGCCATGACAAATGGGCGGGTTGTCTGGGTGTCTCTGTTCCCCAGTGCCCAGATTTATTTGAGAGGCTCAACAAATGCAACCTGTGTCACTGACAGCCAAAATAACAAGCAGAAAAACAATGGTGCTGCTACTCCAGTGTCCACTAAATCACTTTCCATTCACTGACTTGAGTGTCCCAGAGCGCAGGATCCATCCTGCCTGTTGGTTAATGAAGTTTCAGGGAGGGGACCTGACTGGGAAGGATTGGGGTGTGGAAACATGTGACGAGGCATAGTCTCCATTAAGTCAAATCACTGGCTTATTAAAGTTATTTCTGGTGTCATGTAGGTGGAGTTCCACAAGTAAACTTCACTGCAACTAGTGGCTCATGTGAGGGCAGAAAACCCAGGATGTATGTTTGTTCATATTCAGTAAAGCCACTTAACTGCATTATATCCTTTTGTTTGTTGTATCTCCTCAGCTTAAAAACCCTGTCGCAACCTGAAATGCTGCAGACGACAGTCATCACTGACATAATTTTGGGGTTTTCATGACAGTGCAAGACAGACAATTGTTCTCTGGGCAAAACCTGTTTGTCTTAGTCGTACGCCGTGAGAAGATTAAGCAGACACAGTTTCTCAATTGTGTTTCTTATGTTGCAGTATTCTCTTTGTTATTTTACCAACATGTACCGTAGTCAAACATGTAATTCCTATTTTTTTTAAAATATATATATTTCACATGCCTGTCTTTGTATCTCTGTGTCATTGCAGTCTCTAGAGATGGATAACACAACTCTTCAGAGGATGAAGAAGATGATCAAATCCATACACACTTCTGGACTCTGTAAGTGTCAATATAATGCTCATTTTAAGCTTCAGTCTCTCCAAAGTAGACCCCATGAAAGAATGCCTCAAATTTGAGCTGTTTTCCCAAAGTGCAGTTTGTGAATGCACTTTTTACATTGGTATATTCATAGATATTAAGAGATTACTACAGAAGTGTATTGATGCAGTACTTAAGTACATTAGAACGTCTTCAGTAAGAGAACAGTGCATACTTGGTTGCTTGTTTTCAGATAAAGGTCAGTTTTTATTATGGCAGGATATGCTGTTCAGAACACGAGGGAGCGTCAGCATAATTCATTGTGTGAGCCTCATCCAGATGACATCATCAAGCTGGACAAGGCAGTGGTGTTTATTAAAGAGGCCCCTTGTTATGGGACAACGGTGCGTGGGATGAGTGATTGTGTTTATGTAAAACACAGAGAGCATGGTTTTGTGGTGTCTGCGTTAAGGTAAATGGCATGTGTGGTTTCGCCAACAAGAGTGTGTTCAGTGACCTAGCAATCCTCTAGGTCAGATTGCTCTCTGAGTGGGTGTGCATCAAGCAGATCTGTGTAACCGTTTCTTGCCATTAGTCTATCGGATGTGAGCGTTTGCCTAAAAAATGTGCTGGAGAACCGCATATCATATCCTGAAGTTGTTTTTCTGAACTTTGGTTGTGAGCCTGCTTCCCATTTCGAGGATTCAACTCATAGTTTTTAGTAAAATGTGAGTCACTGAGCCAGCTGCACAGAATAAGGCAACCAGATACAGTCAGCAGCACTACAGCATCTGCAGAGAAGTGCTCCATCATTACTACCATTCTGCTTTCCTCCCCTTTTTTCTACCACTGCATGTAAGTAGAATCATATGGGTAAGTTCCAGTAATGTGGCAATGGGAGGCCCATTCCTCACTCATTATGTTTGCTGGACGCCTTAATCAATCCCGATGTTAATCCAAGATGGGACAGTCTGACTCATGACATAAATAGACAGCGGTATAGGCAAGCCTCTCCATGCTGGTCTAATGTTCTGATTACTGTGTCCCACATTCATCCACACACACACACACACACACGTAGTGAGATATTCTCTGCTTTCATTTTCTGTTCCCATAAACACTAAGTACAAGTTTTCTGCCAAGATGCTGTGGCTTCTGAGCCTGTGTGTGTTCTGGCACAGCAGTCAAAGAGTAGAGTTTCTTTGGTGGCATCTGGCAGCTAAAGGTCAGCAGTAAAATCATCCTCAGTGACTCAGCTGTTGGTTGTTTGTGAGTCTTGTGCATCTTGTTGGTTCTAACTCTTTTTTTTTTCTACATGAATGTGCAGCTGCAAAGGTTCACTTTTCCTTCTGCCCCTGGATTTCTTTCTTCTATACTATACTGTGGATCTGCAGTCCTTAATTAATTCCCACTTTTGCCGTTGTACAGATTGACCTGTTTTTGCTTTTGCACCACTTAGCACAACTGTGTCAGTCTGTCATCCGTCTATCGTCTAGTTAATGTTTTTTATACTTGTCTTTAAGTGGAAACTGGAGCAGAAGCTTTTTATGCTTATATCTGGTTTTGTCAGTTTAGTCTACAACTGACATACGTTTCCACACAGTATTTTCCATTGTTATTGCAATGAATTGTAAGAAATGCACATAATTATTGACTGAAAATCACAATTTCCTTTTCTTCATTTCAGCCACAAGTGGAGTAAAACATTGTTTAGTGCAATCTTGGCCAAAGTGATGCTTATCCTTTTTTTTTTCCATCAGCCTCTTTCCTTATGAATTCAATGCACTTGAAACCCACTAAGGTCATGACCTTTGGTAAAGGGACTTATAAGCCAAAGAGAAACATGGGTCTCTATGTGCTTGTCTGTCTCCTGTGTCAAGAGGGGTGTAAACCAGTACTAATTTATCCCACATGTTTGTCTGGTTGAAATATCCCCAAGGCAGCAGGACAAGTCTGTCTGTCTTTGTCAGATTTTCTCCACTTCTAATTTAAGAGAGTCTTTTTTTTTTTTTTTTTTTTTTTTTACTGTCTGCATTAATACTTACAGTCTAATTGTCTAATTGCGTTGCCTTTCAGCCCATGTGGAAAACAAGGAGCTGTATATTGAAGTGTTGGAGAACCTGGGGAATAGCCACCTGACCCAGGACAACAATGAAATCTCCACAGGCTTCCTCAACTTGGCTGTGTTCACCAGAGAGGTCACAGCCCTCTTCAAAAACCTGGTGAGGGCAAAGAAGTGGAGATGAAAATGGGAAGAGAAAGGAGAGAGTTCCTCAAATGAGCTGTCTTTACTAGACGACTCAACCACATACATGAGGAAATTGGGGGATTTATGATATTCACAATGCAAATTCAAATCGTGGCATAATCGGTAAATGCACAATGCGTTGAGGAAAGGGATTTTCAGCAGCTGCATGTTTTGGCCTTTGGCTGGGGCAGTCCGGAAACCCCCCATTGATAGTCGCTACGCCGAAGATAATTCATCCCAGACCTCCATGTGTGAGTCAGCACACGCACACATTTGCCGTACGTCTCACACACTCCCTCCCGTGCATCAATCAGGGCCTCGCAACGGAGACCAGGCCTAACAGATGGGAAAAGTAGTCCCAAAACACTACAAGAAGGGTGATTTAAAGAAGTCTGTTACAAAATCTGCCTTGTTCTGTTCAACGTGCGTATGAGCAAACATGTATTGACTGATTCCGTTATGTGTTGACACTGGGAGTTTCTCTGTGTCAGAACTCCATGTATTATCTATCAGTTACCTCAGTTTTTGGATGCCATCCAAAACAATCCGGCTGGTCTCCGGCCCACTGTGTCAATATCTGAAGGTTAGCTCTGCCGCCAGATCATGGAAGTGGTTAGACATTATCTATGGAAGGAGCAGAGAGCAGCTTGGTTATAATTCACCAGAATGGTGAATGGAAAAGACTGCTGGAAGTAAATTTGGATAATGGTCAGCTGGAGACACATGGAAAGGATTAACCCTGTATACAGCAGGGCTGCGTGCCAAAATAATCATGCAATTGACTTACATCGGGGAAATCGGTGGTAATAATGTATTACCGTAAAGTACAACCTGTTGGTTGTTTTGTGATTCATTCGTCCAACATCCACTAATGAGTTAACGTCGTCGCCATTTCAATCTGGAATTGATCTCGGCTCAGAAACTGTAGAAAAACAATTCATTAACGGGATTGCATCATGAGGCCACGTGGTGTCCAAGACTGGTAGTGCTGCGATTTATGACTCACGTGTGAAAAAAATGACTGCATCACCGTGTTTTAGGGATGCTCATTCCACTTCCCAGAAATGCACGGCTACTGTGAGATACCGTAAGTGTTGTAGAACCATTTGTGTGTGTTTAAATGCTCATTCTTAAGTTGATGGGGACCATCTGTGATGCTATGTGGGATGTTTTGTATTTTTTTTTTCACTCATCGCTGTTTTTCTACATGCTCTAGGTGCAAAACCTCAACAACATCATGGCATTTCCTCTGGAAAATGTGCTGAAGCCTGAACTCCGAGACAGCAGATTGGTGAGTCTGGATTTCATCACAAATTGTTTATTTACTGATGAGACTGCTGCTGGCTTTACTTGTGTTTTAATTGTGAATGACTTGTTTGATGTTAGAAAATAACTGCCTTTGAGGGAAAATTCATCCTATTTGACATTTGAAAATAACCTTTGAGAAACTGTTCAGTTGTTTAACGTTATGTCTGTTCATGGACTGATTGGCCCGAGGGCCCAGAGAGTTAAGGGATCACCAGATCTTTGCCTGCAGTCTCTTCCAGAAAGAAACACTAAAACAGTGTAAAGACACAGAGAAGTTGTAAATAAATGTACTGTAAAGACATGCAGACAATTATGAAACATATGCAAAATCACTTCACATGATATGGCTTTGTGATCTGTGGTTGTTTTTGTTTCTTACTCTCTGATTATCGTGCTTCTTTTTGAGGGCCTTTTTTGCTCCTGCACCAAGGAGGCAGTTATTTCACAATCTGTCCCTGAGCTCAGCTGAGTTTGAATATTTAATTCATGAACAGAGAGACGTACTGTGATTCTTTTTATTTTTTAATATTGTCAGTTGATATTGAGTAACATACTCAACATACTTATCATACTATCCACAATGATTGAAATACAACAATCTAGAGTCTGTTTTATTGGGGGGAGGTTCCTTTTTAGGAAGATAACGCTGTCTGTCTGTGTTGTAGTCACTGCTTAACTTTCTAATACATTGGATAATGTGAGGTTATTTATGCAGATTTAGTAAGATTGAGTAAGACGCAGCTATGTTCCAGTACTGAACTTATCTGTCTCACTCAGTACTTGGTCTTTTGATGGAAGTAATAACAGGCTAATGCTTTTGTAAGCTCCCGTCACTGCCCTGTCTTTAAATAGCTGATGCCACATCTGAATATTACTTCATTATAACTGTTAGGGATGGTGAAGTGCCTCTGAAATCTTGTTAAGCCAGATACTTCACAAGTAATCTTCTCTTCTCTTCTCTTCTCTTCTCTTCTCTTCTCTTCTCTTCTCTTCTCTTCTCTTCTCTTCTCTTCTCTTCTCTTCTCTTCTCTTCTCTTCTCTTCTCTTCTCTTCTCTTCTCTTCTCTTCTCTTCTCTTCTCTTCTCTTCTCTTCTCTTCTCTTCTCTTCTCTTCTCTTCTCTTCTCTTCTGCAGGAGCTCAAGAAACACATGGAGAAGAGTTGGAAGGATTACGACATAAAATTGTAATTTTTACGTCTGTATGTTTGCTCTTCACACAGCTGCTTATTATGAGGTTGTAGCAATGTTCTGCATCTTTAAGTCTCATTATTTGCCAAAGAAAAATACCCCAAAACAAAGCGGGATAAAACAGGTGTAATTGCTTTTTCTAACTTTTTACTGAGTCACAGAAGTTGGTCTAGCAGCAAAAGTTGAGAGGGTGATACTTCGTCCCTCATGGCCATTCTCCATTACACTCCTGTGAAATATATCTGAGGCACCTGCACTCCACAGCTATCATTTGATCTTCTGACCATGGTTGAAAGTGTTCTGTAATCCTATAAAGAGATTACTGCGCTCTCTTATTATCTTTCATTGAACTTTGGAGATCTATATGTGGAAGAAACTTTTGTTAGCCAAAAAAACAAAAAATGCTATGATGGAAAGCTCACCACCAGGACAGATAGTTGTGACTCACACTATGCATGTAAATGGATTAGAATAGCCTTCTTGTTGTCCTTGTTTATTGACTTTCTGCTGTCCACCCATCAGGGGGAAGCAGGAGAAGGAGAGGAAGGAAAAGTCCAAGCAGCTGGGCCTGATCAGGTTGGAGGGACCAGATGGAGGGGAAGACATGGAGAGAGAGCGAAGGATCTTCCAGCTGCAAATGTGTGAGGTGGGGGATTAGTGCCAGTCATAATACCAAATCCCAGACACTTCTTGCATACTTGCAGTCGGCTTTATTTAGTTCACATGGGTGGTCTGCCTTGTGGATACCATATTCCATCTATGCTGGACAGGATGCCCATGGCCATTTTCTTTTGTGGCAATCCAGAAATTTTATATATATATATATGTGTGTGTGTCGGAAAGTAAAATATTAACTTAATTTGATTTAATAAATCTTGGAAGAATTCTAGTAGAGCTTATAGCCATTAGGAAGTTTTACATTTTATAGCCAAAAAACCTGTTTTAAAATTTGTAGGTTCCTTCCAACTGTGGAGAAATGCACCAAAGGTGATGTTGCATACAGCTGGTGTGTGTCTCTGTTGAGTATTTTGGTGCACATCTAGCTGGAGAAAACCCTGAGAAAAAAAGTGTTCCAATCCTGACTGAGACCAGCTGTTGAGACCAAAAGGAGAGGCAGAGAAAATGGAATTTCCACTTGTTGCAAGCCATCCCAAACCATCAGTCTCCGCCGCTGTTTCCCCCCCCCCCACATGCATACAAATGCTCAGTAAAACACACAGAACCATGCATGAATATGCACAGAAGAAAAACACTTCAGCTGCAGACAGACAGATGGATTCAGACTGCGTTTAATGGTGCAAAGACATTGTAGTCACTCCTTCCACACAGAGCTTAAACTTGTGGGGTTTTTGTTCTGTTTGTGTGAAGCCTTTTTCCGCTCTCAACGTTCAAAGTTCATTGACCGACCAGAGTGTTGAAATAACATAAGATATGCTAGAAAGTATGCAGCCACACACTAAAAACATGCTCAGAATAGAATATTAAAAGTGTCTGATACATGTAACATTTTGAATCTCATTTTCATTCAGGTTTAATGTTTTTGTGCCTCAGTCTGCAGATCTGAAGCCATTCTGAGTCATTTGTGTTTATGCTTTTAGTATCTATTGAAGATCCAGGAGCTGAAGGTGCGTCAGGGTCCTGATCTGCTCCAGAGCCTCATTAAATATTTCCAGGCCCAACTCAGGTCAGTCTCAGCCAACAGTACCTTCTATGTCACAAAGCCACTTTGTGCTCGGTGTGAAATGGAGGTTAAAAAAAATATAAAAATAAATAAGAAAAGTTCTTCCTGGCACATAAAGCATGTGGATTTCATCTCCAGCTTTGGTTCCTGTCTTGGTTTCTCTTTGGTTTTTGCCTCTTTTCACAGTCTCTTATTATTAGTGTTGTTAACCATTTACCCGTTTTATTCATGTTAGGATTTATTTTTTTCTTCATGTGGGAACAGAGCTGCTTATACAGCTCCAGCATGTGATGTTTTTGTTGGTGAGGACTGGGATGTTTGAACCAAACTACCATCATTACTCAGCATTTGTCCTCTTTCTGGTCTCAGTTTCTTTCAGGACGGACTGAAAGCTGCAGAGAATCTCACTCCCTTCATTGAGAAACTTGCTTCTTCAATTCACACGGTAAACGTCAACTGCAAAAGGTTTTTCCTAGTCATGATTAAAAGGTCAGAACAGTGTTTTCTCTGTATATTGTCCTGATTATCTCCAACTGATGCTATCACAGGATGCCTACACATGCTCATGCCATTCCTATTTATGTTATCTTAGCCCCAATCCACTCAGCCCACACATCCACTTTATCTGCTCCCATTTCCTATGATTGTCATATCTTGCTTAGTCTGAAATATACGAAAAATGCTCTTTCTTCTTATTGTCACTACAGCCCAAACCTCAGGCCTTCTCCCCAGCTGTAATATCCCCAAAGTGAACCCACAGGCAGAAAGGGTTCTTACAGTTTTCCCCCCTAAATGCCTCCTCCTGTTTCCAAAAGACGGAGCTGAAAGATTCCTTAATTTTCATACTTTCCTTAGTGCAAACCTAATTCTCCAACCACTAGTCTCCAGTCTGGTTTCCACTCAGCACAACATTTGCCTTCCTCCCTTCTCTGGGTAGAGCACTGGAGAATAACTGTTAAGTGTGATACAGGGAGTGTTAGAGGTTTTTCTGGTTCTTCATGGGCAGAATACAAACCCGCTCAGACATGCCAGAACTCAGCCTCAAGAAGGAAATTCAGGTCAAGTCTGTGTTACGATTCCCAGTAAAATTGCTAAAATATTTCAGTTAAACCAGCTGATGCTGCATGTGAGAATGGTCACTCTTAACATGAAAAAAAAATAGACTTCTTAAGATTAAACATCCAAAGTTGAGCTCTGGTTTGCATTGTTTAAATAAAACAATGTCCACACCTAGAACAAATAAAAGCATTGTATATGACCCAATGATCATTGGAGAACATATAATATGCTAACCCAAGCCCTTCCAACTTATTTGATGTTTTATTTTACAACTTTTTATGGTGCTTGTTGTAGATGCGTCTTGAGCAGGACGAGGAGGTTAAACAACTCACTCAGTTGAGGGACTCCCTCAGATTACTTCTGCAAGTTGAGGGGAAAGAGGTATGTGTATTTCTAATATGTCAAAGTCTTAACATATACCAAAAGCACGTTGAGTTCATGCTTCTTTGGTGCATAAATAAAGTGCTGTAAAACGTCCAGTGACAGATGGTTTGGTTTTCAACTTGATCTAATAACTGACCAGCCACAGTTGCTCTGTGTTGTCAGGATCTGCAGAGGTGCTTTGATGCTTTTGAAGTAATGTCCTAGCTTTGTTCCCTAAATATTTATCCCTGTTTGTATCCCAGGAGTACCTGAACAGAAAAAACTCGGGCAACGGGTATAACATCCACCAGCCGCAGGGAAACAAAAAGTACGGAACAGAAAAATCTGGCTTCCTGCTCAAGAAGAGTGATGGGTGAGTAAAAGCGTCAGCTTATAGGAAGCAGGTACAACGAGAGTATTGTAGGAGAATTCTACATATAACCACTCAGGGAGACAAGATGTGATATAATGTGTGTTTGAACCCATTTACAGAGAAGATGTTTGTCAAAGAAAGTTTTTTTTTTTTTACTTCTTGTGTGTTTTAACATTTCAAACTGATAAACAAGTTATAAGAGACAGAGGTGATCATAACCAGCTGCTGAAGAATAATGAAGAACTGCATGAAAAGGGTAGGGCAAGCTGAGACTTTGTCTGCCCCAGCTGCTCCTCATTATTGTGAGATGAAGATTCAGGCAGGGGCCCCTCCTTTGGAACTTTCTAGCAGATGGGCTAACTGAGCGAATCCAACTTTTGCATCATCCGCTCACACAAAAACACACTCACTAAACTAGATTACTGTATGATAAGAATGGGGGGATGTGCTTCTGTAGGGTGAATGGGAGGCCGGGCGAGAGTGAACTCTCCTTCGGCAATTGACAGAAAACAGAACACATTTTACATGATTCAGTCAAGATAATGAATACAGCAGTAAAGTACTGTGAAGGGTACAAAAAAACGGGAGAGCACTGTTTTATTTAGCGCTTGGATTACTATTACTCATGCCAAGAGCACATTTTAAAAATGGTTTTAGTTCACAGTGGTCTGTAAATAAATCTCTCAGGGAGATCATGTTCCATAAGTATTATAATATCTGTTTTTTCTCAATAATAAGATACCTCTTTGTTGACATTGATCTT
The DNA here is from genome assembly GCF_036924035.1 of Leuresthes tenuis. Lineage (NCBI taxonomy): Eukaryota > Metazoa > Chordata > Actinopteri > Atheriniformes > Atherinopsidae > Leuresthes > Leuresthes tenuis. The sequence goes on from NW_027325369.1 coordinate 20,347,651, forward strand.
GCAGCCTAAGAAAGGTTTGGCAGAAGAGGAAGTGTGGCGTCAAATTTGGATGCCTGACCATTTCCCACAGTACGGTGAGGACTTGTGATGATTGTTTGCTTTGTGGTCTCAACTTTTTCCATGGAAATAATAACATAGAAGTGAATCTGTATTACTCAAAGTCTGTCCAAATCCCATGATACATGGTGATAAAATCCCATTTGTTTTCAGATCAATCGACCACCAGCCAAGTTGAACCTCCTGACCTGTCAGGTGCGGCCGAACCCAGAGGACAGGAGGACCTTTGACCTGATCACTCGTAGGTTCACCTTTAACCTTTTTATCCCTAAACTTTGCCCAAGACAAATTACAATTAATGAGTAATAACGGTCATCTTCAGTGCAGCTTTCTGGAAGCGTACTTGTTTGGTCTCCACAATAACCAGGCATTATTTATGGTTAATATATAATATATTTTATTGTTGTTATTTCTGCCATCCTGCTGTCTTTTAAACTTTCGACACTCCATCTTTAACTGTGATTTGCCAACAACATGTAATCACCATTTTCCCTTCTTTATAGATAATCGGACGTATCATTTCCAGGCTGAAGACGAACAAGAATGTGTGAGGTAAACGCTGACATTTCTGTGGGCTGCATTTTAGCATTTTTAATGACACGTCAACTTACATTTTTTACTGTAAAGCAAGCTATGACAAGTCCTTCCACTTTCATATGTAAGCTGTAGCCTGTTTAGGATGAAAAAAGCCTTTCAGTGTTCACAATGTCACAGAAAAAAAAAAGAGACTGGATCAGTTAATGTTTTTATCACATAGGAAAATGTTGTCATTTGTAGTCTGGAGCTAACAATCTACAGAAAAAGGAGAGAAATGAAAGGATTCAGAAAGAAAAATCTGTCATCTCTGACCTCCTGGCCCATCTTGTTCGGGGAGGGACTTTTCTTTCTCACCACAGACGGCAAGCAAAGGGATCTTTATATGTGTTGTGATGTGGTTTCAGATGGGGGTGCATCTGTTCCCTGCCCTTCCCTTGCGAGTGGGCCTCCAGGGCTATTCTTTGATGTGATGTGTTCTGTGAGTTTAGGGGCAAAGAGAGATGAAAATGGTTTGTAAGGAAAAGTACTGAAGCATCAAAAATGGCAGATGTATGACTCAGTATGAGTCTTAGAATGAGTGAAGCTGTGAAAAAGGGAGAGTGATGGTGACTTATCATTAAACAACAGAAAACACATGCGCAGCACATGCTTCAAAACATTTGAGCCTTTGGAGAAAGAATCATTTGCTTCTTTATGGTGTCACTCATCGAATGAGCTATTGCAAAATGTGGCAGATGGCTAACATATGGAGACTATTTTTCATGTATGTGTAACTGTACTTTCAGTTGGGTGTCAGTGCTGCAGAATAGTAAGGAGGAGGCCCTAAACACAGCATTGGGAGGAGATCAACAGGATAGCGGGCTTCAGGAGCTTTCCCAATCCATTATTGCTGAACTGCGACACATGCCAGGCAATGAGGCGTGTGCAGACTGTGGGGCTCCAGGTCAGCCAATCATTGCTGATGATGATCATGAAACTATATGTGAAAATACATCAGAAGATTAAAAAAGTCGATACAAGTTTCCTTACGTGTTATTCATAAATGTAAGCATTTATCAGGTTTTTAAAAGATCGGTTTTGATCTTTTTCTGTTGTTTATCTCAGACCCGACGTGGCTGTCCACCAACCTGGGCATCCTGACATGTATAGAATGCTCTGGGATCCACAGAGATCTGGGTGTCCATTACTCCAGGATTCAGTCACTCACCCTTGACCTTCTGAGCACCTCCGAACTACTGGTACTAAATAAAGACATGGAAACACAGATTGCAAACAAAAACAGACACAGTCAGTGTGGAATTTCTGTTGTCGGGATGTCTTAATTGGAGACATTACGCAACTGTCTGCCTTTCATTGACATACCTTCATGTCACATCTTTATGGCTGCTTTGTGTGTCACTCCAGTTGGCTGTCAGCATCGGCAACACCAGATTCAATGACATCATGGAGGCAGGCCTTCCAAATGACTCAGTCAAACCCTTGCCACAAAGTGACATGTGAGTTCCTGATTGCTTTTGAATCAGTCTAATTGTTTAAAATGCATACTTTGAATAAACGTTTTATATATCTGAATGTTTCCCGCACGACCAGGAATGCCAGGAAGGAGTACATAGTGGCAAAGTACGCTGAACGTCGGTACGTGCTTCGCAGAGAAGAAGCAAATCCAGGCCGGCTGTACGATGCCGTGAGGAGCCGCGACATTACTTCGCTGCTGCAGCTCTATGCCGAGGGAGCAGACCTGGCCAAGCCGCTCACTCTCCCTGAGGGACAGGTAAAGATGATTTACAGCCACAAGTGCATTTGAAAAACTACATTTCTGGCTGAGAAGTGGCCTGGTTTTGGATTTGGGTTTGTAATAAACCCATTATATCCTGTGACAAATTTAAACTCCCAACACTCCCACAGATGTCTTGCATTTAGCGTGAAAGACAGCAACATCCTGACAGGGCCGCCCCCCCCCCCCCAGTTTGTTTGAAGCTCCACATGCTTTAGTGAGATGTTTCAAAAGTTTGGGAAACTTTAAAGTTTTGCTTTAAAGTTGTGGCAGAGATTACCAAAAAACTATTCCAACTGTTAAAAAATGTCACACGGTGCTTAACGCAGGACTTGTGTGGACAGTTACTGTATATGAAGTTTTGTACGCGTTCATCATTCATGTGGGCGGTTAGTCGGAGGCACTCGCATTTCTTTTTGCCTCTAATCTACCTTTTCCCTCCCCCTTTTTCTTTCCTCAGCCTCTCATCTTGTTCTCCCCTCCTGCTTGTCCCTTTCTAACCCGTCATCTTCTTGTCTTTAATCATACTCTAACCTCTTGTCAGGCACTTCCTGGTCAGCTTTAACGGCGTATGTAGTGTGCTTTTCTCCACTTTGTGTGTGTGATTGTTTGTTTGTGTTGGTTGGCTTTCATTTATTATTTCAGCTTTTAGGTCAGAGCTCATGTCTCTAGAGAGCAAATGAGACAGGCTTATTGAATTACACTAGCACCTCTGCCCCTCCTTTTGCATTTCACATAAACAGATCATCCTTGAAGCTTCAGGAATGTTTTTGATTTTTAACGTATAGAAAAGGGTTAAACAGTAAGATCCCCAATAGACTTCATTTTCAGTCAGTGACAGTACTGACAGTTAATTTGCAGAAACTCCAGAGAAAATACTTGTTGTGTACACTTGGAGTTTCTCTTTAAGCGTTGATAATTTGCCCTCATTTGTCTTCTTTTCTTCCTCTTTAAGGGGATCAAAGAGACCGCTCTGCATTTTGCTGTGCGTCTGCAGGAGAGAAGCTCTCTGGCGCTGGTGGACTTCCTTTGTCAGAACAGGTCAGACAAGTGGCATGATTCGTTACCTTCTTCTAAGCACTGTAGGATTGCTTAGTCAACTTCTGTAAAGTTTAACACCATCTGTCTATGCCATATGTTCACTGTGCAGCAACTGCCTGGAGAAGAGGACAGCAGAAGGGAACACGGCTCTTCACTACAGTGTCCTGTATCACAAACCTGAATCTCTCAAGTTGCTGCTCAAAGCAAAGGCAACTCTTCACACAGGTAACTTTTACTCTGTTAATTGTAATTCTGTATTTTACTATATAATGAGTAAAAAAAAAAAAAACATTCATCTTTTTTTCTTTGCTCTGTAGTGAATTCAGGTGGAGAAACGGCTTTAGATATCGCCAAGAGGCTTCAGCACGCACACTGCATCGAACTGGTGAGACCTCGTGTTCCCTTTTATAACTTTTATAAGCTTTTATTCAGATACTCGAGAACACACACTGTCAGGAACACACTGTCACACTCTGTCAGGAAGCATGTTCAACTGTCCAATACTGAAATACCTCCCAGAATGCCACTCCAGAAAGAAAACAACACATCTTCCTCTGTTGGAAATAATACCTTGAAATAACTCCCCGTGCAGTCCAGCCCAGCAAAAGACTCACTCCCAGGACAAGACATCATATCCTTATCAGGCCCCAATGTGTATCATTTAGCAACTGGTTTTATTTTCTTACCGGCCATCTGTCCGGCTAAATCAGACCTGCCTTATGCAATATCCTGTTTTATTGAGAACACCCTCATTTTACATGATGTTGAGTAGAAATTAAAAAAAGGAAGAGAAGAAAAAGAATACACAACTGTTTTTCTGTTTTTTTTGTATAATGTGTTTATTTTTTATATAATTTTTGGAATGTTTATCTTAGACTTGCCAATAGTTGGTTATAATCTGTACCTAAAGTCCAAAAACTGCTATCCAGCTCAAGCTAAGAAGCAGAAATAGGACAGGAACTGCAATCAAAGTGGCATTGAAGGAGAAATAAATAAGATTTGATGGAGTCAAGTGGGGCTTAGTTTTAGAACTACAAACTACAGATTCGGATGGCTGATTCCAGTCATTACAGGCACATGTGTATTAGTGGAAAAAAAAGATCATGTGTATGCTGAAGATTGTGCCCACCTGTCTGTGTGTGTGTGTTTTAGTTGGAGTTGGCCCAGAGTGGGAAGTTTAACTCTCAGATCCATGTGGAGTTTATGTGGGAGACACATTCTCAGGAGTTCTATGACAGTGAGGATGACCTGGATGAAAGGGTATATAACACATACACACACCGCTATCTCGCCTCTTTACTGACTTTCAGCCAGAGGCCTGTTGGAACTTTAGAATAAGTATGTTTGTGGGGTTTTAATCATTGTGGAAGAACAGATGAAAGTGAAAACTGTAGAAATGGACATTAAGATCGTTTTCACTTTTCTTCAGGGGAGCCCATTACCCAAAAACCGTTCTCCATTATCGAATGGAAGCGGAAGTTCTTCTTCTTTTGCCCGCTGGAGTGGGAGTGGAGGTAGTTCAGGTAGCAGGCCTTGCCAGACTTACGAGAATCTAGACTTTCTGTATGGAAATCCTCCTGCTAACAGTGCCCCCTCTGGATCATTAATGCCACCACCACTGCCGGCTAAATCCATCCAAAAAGGTAAGCTACTGTTTTCAGCGTTCCAATGCTAGCTCAAACAACAACTATGAGTTGTTTATTTTAGCTATGAGTAGCTTGATTCATGTTTTTCTTTTTAACTGCTTACACATTGTTGCTCTTGGTCTTTGTGTTGACCTTCACAGGTCGCTCAGACCCCCAGATATCAGTCTCAACATCGGAAGGAAACCTCCCTTCACGACGCTGCTCTAACCCCTTCTCCCACTCATCCAGTCCTCAGACACAATCAAAATCTTCTTCACCCAATACAGAGAACCACGGCCAGAGCATGAGACCCCCGAGGTCCCCACATGGGCCGGGGTCCCTCCACAGGCCACAGAGGCAGACCTGGGATGGCCATTCTAGTACAAGTTATGGGTCTCAAAGTAGTTTTACTCCAGCATCCTCTCAGAATCACATAGGACCAGTCAGGTGAGGAGAAAGCTGAACATCTATGTTGCTTTAATGCTGCACAAATGAAAGTTATCATTGACTTCACTCGAGTGAATGTATTCGCAAATAGTTCCACATTATGTCGGGGTAGTTTAAAGTTTTTCTGTGTCGCTTTCCAGTTCAGAAAAGACTACGTCGTACCGTCGCACCAGCAGTGGAGGGGGCAGCCAGGGAAAGTGTGGCGCTTTGTCTCCGAGCTGTGTGGGCAGCCAGGAGGAGCTGTACTGCAGTTTAGTGGGGAATAGTTTGATCCCAGCTCCTGCTCCAGCCCCTTCATCCTCACCTACAGTGACTTGTATTCCACGATCCCGCAGGAACGCCATGGTACAAACTCATAGAAACCCTCGTGTTGTATTCAGCCTGCAGTGCTCAGTCTTCAGCCTAGTGGATAAAAAAAAAAAGGATTATTGAGAGATTTCACAGTCCGTATGAATTTGCTACTGGCACACTGTGAATTATATGACTTGTCTCCTCCAGGTTTCTGGCAGCAGGCCACAGAAGCGTGTCAAGGCTTTGGTGGACTGCAGAGCAGTCAGTTCTGAGCAGCTTGCTTTTTTCAAAGATGAAGTCATTGTGGTCACGGCCACTAATGACCCCCACTGGTGGGTGAGTGCAACTGCAATTTTTTGTTTTTGTTTTTTTCTTTTCACAACAGCCCCTTTTCCACAGAGTAGCAATTTCCATTTGTACTCCTAAAGTCAATTATATCATTGATTGTTTTCAATATCGGCCCCTTGTTTAGTTACTTATACTCCCTACTTAATGGACTCTGCAGATTACTCTGTGGTTACCAGTAATTAGAGATTTGAGACACTAATCACTGTTAATGACAGCTCATGAGCCAGCTGTTTCGTTAGCATTGCTATCTGCTGAGAACAGTGTTCATTACTAGTTTGGTTCCACTGTAGAATTTTGACTTTCCTTATGTGCTCACATTATAAACACCGCATTACACCTTGTCTTAACAGGTTGGCCACATAGAGGGGGAACCATCCCGAAGTGGAACCTTTCCTGTTAACTATGTACACAAGCTAACAGACTGAGAGGGGACCGCACCTCTGAATCGTGGAACCTCATCACCAAGTGGAATTTATCAACAGGGGAGGACAGTTTTTTTTTCCCTGGATGTAACTCAAATTAGTAGGTTTGAGTAAACAGAGAATATTTCCACGTGAGGTTCTACTAGTCTAAGAGAAGATGTAAATGACCTACTTAGGGGTTTACTTCTTTTAAACATTTACTCATCTTGGAAATCAACAATGAAACCGAAAGCTTTCATATGTTGTTGTAAACCTTGGACCACAATCCGAAGGGTCCAAAGGTAAAGCATCGTGGGCACGGTATAATCAGCTCTAAAGTCCATTTAACCATTAATCCCATATTTACGTAGTAGATATTTAAGTTACCGATATAGATCAAGGACTTAAACATGGAGAGGAAAAAAACCCTTTTAGGCACTTTAAACTCAGAAGAATCTTCTAAAGACTCAGCAGAGCTGTAAATGTTTTCGTACCAGCTGCTGAACTGGGATGTAGCTGGTCGTTGGTCAGAATGGAAAATATCTGGTCTTTTAAATGGCAGTAGACTGAGACTTATGGAGTTCAAACCTGCCCGGTGTCTGCTGCCACCTACCCTGGGGCGTGCCTGCCAGTCTGCCTCCCAACAGAACGCCAGGCGTCTGTGCAACCCAAGGAGAGAGCTGAAACTTTGGCTCAGTCTTCATAGTCTGAGCATAGCTCACCGGCTGCAGAGAGAGTGGAGGATCCAGTTTCTTCTGGCTCCAGGCATCAGTCTCCAGAGAACCTGGAATAACAACATTGTGTTAGAGGGGAAAAAAAAAAAAAGACTCTATTCTACCAGGAAATGGCACTTAAAGAGGGCTTCTTAGTAACAGCTTCCCAACACAGTAATTTGTACAGTGAACACAAGCTTACTCACTGTAGTCATTTCAGATATACACAAGTACTCTTGGACTCAGTGTATTCAGGGGCCTTTGTGGGAGAAAGTATGTGTTCTGCCCCACGTTGATGTCGGAACCAAATACTCAAATATAACACATTTCACTGTTATTACACTCTGTTTGTTGTACATAGCTGTTTCAGTTCTTTTTTTCACATCAGTATAAAGGACAGTGTTAGTTTTTGTTCACAATTTCATGTCCTTTGATTTGATATCGCATGTTCTCTACTCTATGTTCTCGAAATGTCTGTTTAAGACGATACAGAAGGGAACAAGACAGGTGTTTACCGTCTCCCAAAACAGAAGAACACTGACGTGTATAACAGCGAAGAGCAGATTTACTTCCTTGCAATGGTGTGATATGTTTAAACAAACCAGCAAGGAGTCTGTTTGCCCGTTGCTGTTTTCTGTTAACATTTTCTGGTTCGTGTTGATGATTAAACAAAGAAACGGTGAGACGGGCAGGTTGGCAGATGGATGAGGCAGCAGACGACTGCGTCAGACTACAACCGCGAGTAGGAACTCTGTGGACTGTAAATAAATCGACTCATTTTACTGAGTGTATTTGTAACATACACATTAAACATTTTTTAATCAAGCGCTAAGCTGTAAATGAAGTGTGATATTTGTAGAACTGGCATGAAAACAAAATGTATACAAACCAAAAGAGAGACAGTCCTTGACACTCGCGTCAGAATGTGCTTCTAATATGTCAAACTTGTGATTTCTGCACATCTGTAATACTTAGTGTATTAAACACAAAAGTGGTCAAATGTAACCTTTGGACGTTTATCAAATGGATTAAAATGTAAAAACGATAATGAAAAATGCTGTAATGATTTTAATTGTGAGGTATGTGCTGATATCCCATAATACATATGATAGGGGGGGGGGGGGGTCGATACTTTCTTTTTCCTGTTATCCTCAAAGCTGTCTATTCCCTCTAATTTATATTCTCCCCTAAAGCCATCGCTCTTGGCAGTTTCCCCTGCAGGCTCTCTGTCCCTTCCAGGCTCGTTTTGCCTCCATCTGGATGCTATCTCGCACCGACCCTGCAGCCCAGAACCACCATGATGACATTTCAACCTGTCGCTTATATAATCGTCCACCCCACCAACAGCTAGCACAATAAAGCTTCATGCCACCATCAGTTTAAGTAGCCCTTATACTAATGCACACAACAAACACAAAAAGCATTCTTTGTAAAATGTTGCTTCCAAGTCATTCTGCATTATAATGTGGTCTTTGTCCATTTTTATCTTAATGGGTACAAACACACATTCAGTGCAGAAATATTCGTCAACGTTCTGCACACATGGTGGAATATTAAAGTAATCCATGAGAAGCAGAGTAAAGTCTGCAGTAATCCCTGCGTTTGTGTGATTTCCGAATGGGCTCGAAGTGTGTCTCGGGCTTATTAGTATTACTGATACAAGGATTTCCAGTTGGTGCGCATATGCTTCTGTAATCTATATAAATGACTAAAAGGTAAATGATGACATTCAAAAATTCTATCAGACAAGGTATTAAGATTCCTTTCTACATGGTAATACTGCTTTTTTTTAAAGTGAGCGACAGAACAAGCATCAGCTGAATGTCAACTCACAAATCCCAGCTTGCAATGGTGAGCAGCTGGAGGTGGGTTATATATCCAGTAATTCTGCCTCGTTCCAGGAATATAGTGTTATCTAACCTCTATTTAACTAAATAATCAGCTGGGAGCTTTTTCACAGTTTGCTCCTGTCTGGCCTGCAGCATCTTGTTACGTCAAAGAGCCGTTTTCCGCTGACCAAGCCCTGCTGCTGCTGCTGCTGCTGCTGCAAGGTGACCCCAGAAGTCCCTCCACTTCACATTCAACTGCAAAAGATATCCAATTGAGCATTTTGTGAATGCTGTCGTTAGAGAGACCGTAAAGGATTTAATTTCTTACCTGAAATCATGACAAAAAAAACAAATTCCACTGTTGTAATCCATTTATTCTAATACTTCAGCTTATTTTACAAAAAAAAAATTAAATGCTTAAAAAGATATCAACTAGTATCTATAAGTCGTACACATTGTAGCTCTGTGTTGAAGGAAATAATGCTGCCAAGAAAACAAAGTCAAGTCAATGGAGTCAAGTTTAAGCAGAAAAAAGAGAAATAACATTCATCATTTCACTTTGCAGCAGAAAGTCTTTTTTTTCTTCTTCTAAAAAGCAGGACCACTACGTCAGGTACATCAATGCCAAAATGTGCAATCGTGTATTAAATATCTCTAAATGTAAGCTAATCGGTGCCAAACCTGCAGTTACTTTTAAGCGTACAACATTTTGATTAACACAGCGTGAAATTTTACTGAACATTCATACAAAAGTGCGAAGTGGAGCTCTCAAAACAAACAAAAAAACTAAAAATGCTCTGTGCTCATAATCTAGATTCATAAATCACATCATTTATTAAACGGGTAATAAAAACATTCAAATGATGAATAAACGTCGGCAGGGTGGGTTGCTTTTGGACCTGTGATTGGCCAGCATCTGTGTCAGTAAAGGGCTGTCAGAGGTATAATCATGGAAATTTACAGTTTCTCATTGATTCGTAAATAAAACTTTTTTAGCTAAGCAACCTCAGCTAGAATGCCATCCCAGAGGTATGATAGAAATACAAGAACCTGAATTACCAATCACAAGTTCAAACAAGATAAAATGAGATTATACAGTGTAGTAAGTGTTCAGGAAAAAAAACTACAGAAACACTTGAGTAACAATCAACATTACATTCATTCTGCAAGTGGGCCCAGAGATCTTTGGGAAGCGTTGTTTTTTTCTTCTTCTTCTTTTTTTCCCCATCCATATAAAACGGAAAATGTGCAGTCCCAGCGCAGTGCATAACCCGAGTGGTTTTATATCCTGCCCAGAACAAAAAATGCTTCCGAATGCGGTCCGCGATGGTCACGAGTTCAACCATCTTCTCCTGGCTTTAATGGTTCGATTCCATTACCATCATTACGGTAAATGCCAATGCACAAAAACTGCATAAGGCAAATTAGGCCAGCTGTAAATGCAAGTCTGTAACTATATACACAGAAGCATGAATACATGTTTAAGGCCTTTGAGACCCTAGTATTGTTTGGTATTGATGTGTGCAGAGATGGCAAGCAGTGGTCACCTTGGCCGTGTGGAATGCTTATAGTTAATCAACATTCAAGGAGGAAATCTTCATGGCTATCAGCCCAGAAGAGACTTCATCTGCAGAAAACTGATCGTTTGAGCCCTTAGTGTCAAACTTAGAAAATGCCCAAACCGAACTCTAACTGATTTGCACCTACCTACTTTCTAAAACTCTGTAATTCTTGATGTCTGTGTTAAATGTGTCATGTTTTTTCTTCTCGCTTTGATGCAGGGTCTCTGACACTAGCAGCCTATCTCCTCAGTGCCCTCTGGCAATCTTGACTCGATTAAACGAAATAGAGGTCCCAAACATATCATCTATGTCATTGCAAGCAGCGAAAATCACAATTGAAGCATCTTATATAATGTGAGAATTGTATGCCACAGTAAGCTACTACATAATTAAATCATGTGCTTCTCTTGTAAGCAGTCTTGCTCCTTTCTTCTTCCGATTTGTGACAGAAGAGCTAACAAAGCAACATCAGGAATTGTGCTCTTAAAGAAATCCCTATTCCTCCTTTTAAAGAGTAGCACATATAGAAACTAGAGTGCGTTTTCTCCCAATGAATGTATTCGGATTGAATCCATGGCTCGATGCTACAACCTTCAACTTCCCGAAATAGATATCCCTGGTGTATTAGCTATGCATTCTACGCACACTGATGCATTTGAAGCAAGGGAGGGGTGGAATAGGATGTGAGAGATACTTTTTCATTGTCGGTGAGAGGAATGAAGACGTGTGAAGGAGGAAATGGAAAAATTAGGCCAAAATAAAAAAAAAAAAGAAAGAAAAAGAGAGTGATCTCTATATGCAACTCTCTATAATCAGGTCGTCTCCTGCATATGGGACAAAGATCTTACTGGGAATGACATTTTACAACATAATTAGTGGTTAATGTCAAAATAAGAACAAATAAAAGTGCGTTCACAGGTAACAAATAAACCAAAATGAATAAATTGAAATAAACATAGATCAAATAAAACGGTCAAGTGTTAGACTCTTGGACAGTTAAGTACTGTTTGCATTCTAAGAAACCAAGTTGCAGCTATTAATTGCCTGTTATTGTTATTGTCACATACAGCACCAAGACACAATCAGCAATTAATAATGGCATACTCTAGATTTTCTTGCTGACACATTTATGGCTAAACCCAAGTCTTAAAACAATCTGTAATTCTGTCTATAATGTGTTTGACTAAATCCCTCGGAGGATCTCAGCTGGCAGAGTGTTGTAGTTACAGAGCTCAGCTGGACACATTCTGTATGTTTGTGAAAGCGGATTTAGGATAGGAGGGATGAGTGGTTGCTAGGTGACTGGATGATAAGAGGCCACAGGTGGAATTGTCCCAGCATGAATTTCTTCCCTGCCACCTTGCTTTTCCTTGTAGATACTGCCCAAAACAGATGCGTTGGTTGTGAACAAACAGTGTCACAGAAGCCAAGGCACGTTGCAACCTTGGTTTTACATAACAATGCAGAAATCTGTAGATAGACGTCTATCCACCCTTCACTCCTCTTTAAACGAGCCAAAGAAGCAAAATGCTTAAATCTTTCATTAGTTTTCTAATGCAATTTTTCGTTCCCCTCTTTGAATTACATAATCCTTACTGCTGCATGAGTTAGCTGAAGAACAGTGTAGCTCTCAGTGCCTGAACCTCTCCTCTCACATCACCTGACTCATCCCGTGCACCATGGATACTATCTGAACCTCTCCCAGCAAGCTTAACAGTATTTGCAAGCAGCAAAGTATCTGTGGAAACAATGAGGACACAATGACATCCTGTACACATTGCACTAATGCGAGCTTGATTGGTTTTCTTGCCCGAGAATTTCTTTCGAAATACACTGAACAAGAAGTTCCAAGCAACTGTAATATTTGTAGGCACTCTAAAGTCCTGGAGGACCAGCCTCAGGATTCAAGCGCAGAAAGGTTGAAAATGGAGCGCAGCCATGTCAACGAGCGATAACTGAAGAATGGAGGGCTATCCTCCCAGTTTATGTAAAGCACATTGCTAAAATGATGGATGGAATGCAGGCTTCGGTCTTATTTGAGCTTCACTGGCCAGGGGAGGCATGTACGAAGTCCAAGCATGGAGGAAAAGACAATGGTGGGTCGATGCTTCTTGAACTTCAGGCCTTTCTTCAGGCGTTGGCTGTTCTCTGCCACGTACAGCTCCCCCTGCTGGGCTGCACTGGATATCCGCGACACCAGCTCCCCATGAACCACCACCTGCTGCTCTGAGCGCACAAATACCTCCCTAAGCTCTTCCAGTCGTCGCTCCATCTCTCTGATGACACGTTGACGCTCCTCCACCTCTAGGAGGCGCCGCCGAGCTGCCTCAAACTCCATGCTGGAGCTGGGGGTGACGAGTTTGGAAGAGGGGGCAGTGGCAGAGGTGGAAGGAGGCTCAGAACCAGCTAGTAGAGCCCCTGTTACCCTTCGAAAGTCTCCCATGGAAATTGAACGCCTCGTGGCTGGAGAGGCCAGTGCCAGGAGAGATGAGGCAGATGTAGAAGGTGGCATGAGTGAAGGAGGAAGAGCGGAGGAAGAAGATGATGGAGATAATGTGTCCAGTGGGTGGAGATCAGGATGCGAGTCCGTGCTTTTAATAGCTGCTGCCATGTCCTCAGCTGTGCCCTCATCATGCATCTCTCTGTTTCTTTGTCGTCTCTTCATAGCCAGCGTTTCTCTCTTCGTCTGCTGCTGCCCTTCTCTTCGCTGCTGATGTTTTTGTCCGTACTCCCGTGTCTGATGAGAGAGCAGCTGGGCAGAGATGTGCAGTGATGGAGCCTGGGAACAGCTCCATTCATTAATGAGAGCTCTGAGCCAGGATTGTGCCGTATCTGCGTCTGAGTGGTTGTGCTGGGGAGGGCGCCTCCTGGCATTTCATTGGCTGCTGATCTCACAAGCACGCCTGATGATGATTGGGCAGCTTTCCTCTTTGCTGCTGATGCTGGCAGACTGTCGTGTCCTCCGCTTGACTGTTCTGCTTCGTCGTCATCCTCCGGAGCTCTGCTTTGATCAGCTTTTCTCACTCAAGACATGCAGCAGTATCAGGTTGATGTTTTTGTGATGCCGTTTCACTTAGCTTCTGCTCTCTGCTGCCATTCTGCTTACCATCTGGACTCTCCATTTTTCTCTTTCTCAGATGGTTGCCCCTAGCAACACAGCCTTGACATCAAATGGCAATAGCAGGCGGGAGGGGTGATGTTCCACTTTATCTCTCCCTTAATCACCTTGCTGCTCAGCAATTTCACGCTTTTATGATGCAGTATTCCTCTATCACATTCTCTCTGACGGAGGGGAGTCTTCATTTTAACTGTACACTGGCACTCCTAATTTCTAGACAAACATCATCTTCAAAAATAAATGTAACCTAAGCGATTTTGTATCCTTCAACTCAATTTAAAGTTGCTGAATAAAAAAAGCTTTCATCAAGTATAGATAACATGCACCTCGGATTCAATTATTGGCTCTTTTTTTTATATTAACTTGAAATTATTCCACAAACAAACAAAAAGCGGAATTAAAAAAAAAGAAGCCATTTATCATTTCTGCTTATTTGTAAGGGTAAAGACAAGAGAGCTGTGTGAGAGCACGGAAATGTTATCATCAAAGAAACGTAACAATTGCATAGACTGCAAAGCTATACATGGTGATGATGCATGATTTTATACATTTTATCAAGACGTTTCACAGTCATAAGGCACTTCTGCTAAGTGGAGGGAAGAAATAAGTAAATTGCAAAGGTTGGTGTGATAAGCAGGGGAAAAGGAATAAAACAAACAAAACATCATGCCGTGCAAACATCTAATGAGCTTCCAGTTGACCAGGAGCAATGTGGAATTTCATTCCATCCTGTATTGTACACTGAACCAAGCAAGGCTCAGTGGGGAAAAGAAAGAGGTCACGATCAACTCTCCTGACAGAAAGGTAAAAAAAGGCAGCCCTACTTCTACTGTTTGTAAAAACTTCAGGTTTTCCTGCAACAGTGTTCCATGGAAAGAGGAAACCAAAATGAAGCTCTGTGAATTCAGTACAGTTTTTTAAAAAAATAAAATGCCTACAAGGAAAAGAACAATGTATCATAAATGTGCCATATATGTGTCATGGATTGGATTTAGCTGCCTCTACTGGATGCCCCCTGAGGCATGATGAACTCAGACTATTGAGACTAAGCACTTTACAGCGAAATCTGTCACCAAAGACCTATTTCTTTGGTCTTTTAGCATGACAACCTGACACACACAGGCAACACCAAATGTTGAAAAGAGATTGGATTGTTTTAAACTAACCAGCAATGAGTCCTGATCTAAATCCTAATGAAAACCATTTGGGACAGCAGAATTCATTTCAACAAGTATTCCTGCAAAGAGCTTTAGAGAGCTTAAATGCACTGTAGCCACACTATCTGGTCAGACTGAGTCAATCACACACTACGAATGTGCAACTCTCTCTTCTTCAGTAAAGTTCTCTACAACAGTGTGCAGAAAAGGGTCAGCAGCTCACAATGTGCAAAAAAATATATTGAATATGTGGTTCCAGGTATACTGTATATACACACAGATATGTGTGTATAAATAAATACATTGTAAAAGATATACTACTGTATGGAGTAGTATTTGCATGTATTTACATGGCCATTTATGTTTAAATGTATTACTTCATGTAACAGATGACATCTGGATAATCTACATCAAAGTATCAAAGCACAAAATGAATTTTCTTATCGAGCATACTGATCAGATATAAAACCTTGATTTGTTTTCTTCTTGCTGTGATAGTCAGTCTATATCTGCCTTGTAAAGAATTAGTTGATTCTGAAAAGGCGTATGTAAAGCAAAACACGCCATAAGTTCACTCACATAGCCCCCGAAGCACAGACATAAACACAAGAGCCTGAAGGGTAACACACGAGAAGCGATGTTTTATATAACCCTTTTAGTCTGAGGCAAAACAGATCAAGCTTTTAGCAGGTCAGAGGTGGGTGGTGCATGAGTGTGAGTATCTGTGCGCTTGCATATTAGAGTGTTCACTTAGCTCTTTGCTTTTATCCCAGGACCGGTATTGCATTAGCACTGACCGCTCTCATTCTGCTTTTAGCTCTGCTGATCTCTGGAGTGAAGATGGAGCGGTTCAGAAAACTGCAAAGACAAAGAAGCCAAAAATAAATAAAGAAATAAGCTAATGGATGGATCGTGTCTGTGGAAAGAACAAATTACACGCTTCACAAAGCAAGAAAAAAAAAAAAAACCTGAAAAGAAGATTAAAACGATAAAGGATAGAAAGAGCAGCACGGAAAAGGTAAAGTTGGATGGAAAAATGGAGTGATGATGAAGTTACAATGACATGTCTGAGTAATCCTCATGAAGAAACTTTATGAATGCATGAAGAATACATTCTGTATATCGTTATACTTTACATGACACAGACTTGATATGATCCTTTTGTATGAGCTGCATATTTCTGTTTGTAGTTTTATACAGTTGTTCAATATATGCATAAATTCTTGAGTAAGTAAAGTTTTAAGATCCAAGCACTCATTTTGTTCAATGGATTTTCTGTTGTTAACATGGTGCCCATATTTGGAACACTCAAATGCAACATCCCACAGTTAAAGAACACTCACTCTAAACTAATCCCTGTGGTGCCTGTGAACTCAACACCAGATTGCCATCATCGTAGGCAAATATCTCGAGCAGCAAGAGTCAGCTTGTTAGCAAGTCAAGTACGCATATACTTTTTTCTCACTGTCACAAAAACTGCATAGACACACATGAGACAAGCTGTCATTTCATCGAGTGCTCAGAATTAATTGCGGTCACGTACCCAAATCCTTTCAAAATACAATTATCCACTCCCCCCATTCCACACATCTCTCCTCAATCCCTTTTAAAACCAAAACTGTCATGAAAGCCTGTACTCAGTCTCTCAAACTGAAGCCTCTGTTCCAGATTACTTTAATCTTTGTGGCGTCACGTGTGAAGGATCGAGTGCCTTTACATGATCTTATCTGTCTTCGATTGGAGCAATTTTTTTCTCAGCCGTTAAACTTCAGAGATGTGTGCAGCAGTATTTTACCAAAGCTATTACATAACCTGACATGAATGAATAGGTGGACGCCCCGAAGAGGTCAATGGAGTGAAAGCTGCAATTCATGCTCGTCAAGCTATGTAACCAAATACACTTGACAGTACCGTTGCTCTCTTCCGGGACTAAATAGCAGCAGTACTGTTGGTCTTTTATAGCTGATGCAGTTACTGTCATATGGAGTGTGTCACATGCAACATGCCACACACACATCCAGTAACTGCAGGGTTACGAAAAATGATTTCCTCCAGGGATGAATGGTGGAGCCTGTGTTGTAAAGCTGGAATTGGGGTTGCATATGTAATGGTTCGAATGAATTCAAGGGAATCATTTTAGTTGGCATAAAAAATGACAACTTAACCTTGGAGAGTGTGCTAGAGCGAGAGATCCAGTGACAATATTAGGTTTTACAGGCATCTCAATAGAACCACAGGAGACACCATAAGCAGCATAACTATGATTCACATCAGGGAGACCAAAAACAAAAATTGAATCAATAAGACCTTCTTAAATAGATGATGTTTTGAAGAATATTCAGCCCCACAATGTCATACACTCCCACAGTTATAAAAGCACATTCATATTTAGCTGACAGCAGCAGTAAACTGAGGAGACAAGACAAGCATAAAAACTGCACCACTTTGTCCCCTTCCGGAATGGCAGACAAATGATGGTGATGGTTTTCCACTGTTCTGTAATCAATATCAGTTGTTTCCCTCTGCTGCTGCAGGCTGATTCAGTTAGTCTGTGAGCATGTGCGAGTGTGCGCGTGCACTGGAGCGCAAAATAGCAGTAAGTCATTCAGTGCAATGTGAATTACTGGCACGATGACATCAAAGCGCAGAGAGTGGAGCCCAGTGGGAGCACATTAAGGTGAACATGTTTGTGTATAAATACAGGGATTGATCCTGGTGTACATCTGTTCTGCATTAATCATCTCAGTAGATTGCAGATGACCGGCGCCCCCACAGTGTGAGCAGCAGTTACTGTGGTGTCTGTTATGTAAGGCCGTGCTGTTGTGCATACAGAGGTGGGTAACAGCAGGTATGTGGTGATACTATGGGATGACACTCTTAAGTGAAGGAGGGAGGTGGGTGAGAAAACATGCTGCAGAAAATGCCTCAGACAAGGAGAAACAGACGGAGAGGCGCTGAAGAGGAAAGTCGCTTATGTACAGACTTCACAAGCCGTCTCCTGTGTGACTGCATATATACTGTAGAAGTCATTAGTTTCAACTTGACTTTATTGTGATCGCAGAAACAGGCGGAGTACTTTTTTTTTTATTGGAGGTCACTAACCGTAAGCATTCATTCTTACAAAGACACTTTTATGGTATTGATCAATATGTCACCATAATTAAAGGCACCATGTCAGATGAATGATGAATTAACTTAAAGGAGAGAGTGCAGTGTTGGTGTTAGTCAGGGGTTTCTTTGACAGAAATGCCTCAAACTAAGCAGGCCTGCATTCTTTCAACTTGTGCACTTTATCTCCCCCCAGTGATCATCTGTGGAAACACTACTACGGTGACCGACAAGGGTCAAACGGACGGCAACTGCTCAATACGTCTCAGCTCGAGAAAACAGCTTCAAGTACAGAAACGATGCAAAATCACAAACTCAAACACAAGTCTAAACGAGGTACAAAACGAGGAAAGTGGTGCAAATGAAAAAAAAAAAGTGCAGCAAAAAACAGGCACATGCATCATCATCAAACGTGCTGCAAATAGAGAAACGATCTGCAAACCAAGAAATGATTTTCAAACGAAAAACGATCGAGCTCTAAACCTGCAGGGGGCGCTCTCAGCGTAACAACGCAATAGAGACACACGGGATGGAGAGAGACAGAACAGCTGATTGAACCACAACAGTGCATGAAAATACAGCAGGAACGATAATGTGATTTTTACTTAAGGTGACCAGACGTCCCCGATTTCCGGGGACAGTCCCCGTTTTGGGTGACCTGTCCCCGGTCAAAGCTGTCCCCAAAAATGTCCCCGATTTTGAAGCTGAATGGGGGAAAATGCGCGCAGACTCAAAGTAACCACACACTTTGCAAGTGGCCGTTCGCTTGTTAGCTGTCTGTGTGAACGCTTTATAACCAAATGTGACAACATATGCCACATGGTTGCCATGGTTCCAGTAGTTTGATATCAGTGGCTGCACGCATGCGTGAGGCTACGTTGCGCTCAGCCTGCCATCAGCCTTCATACATCGGAATTAATGAAATAAAGATGAGTCCCAAACCTCGAGTCCAAATCAAGCCTCAAGTCTTTTGAGGGCAAGTCTGAAGTCAAGTCTTCAGTCTTTGTTTGTGCAACTTAACCCTTGTGTGGTGTTCGGGTCTGTGGGACCCGTTTTCATTTTTTATTAAAAGAAAAATGATACAATTAATTAACTTTTCAAACTGAGACTCACTGACTTTGGCTCATTTTCCGTGAAGAACATATATCAGAATACATATTTAAATACCACACACCATACACCCCCCCCTACACATTTCTATTACATATAAGATGTCCGGGTCCACTGGACCCGGGGCTAATAGAAGTGTGGAAACTGATGTTCTGTGTACCACACGCACACCCCCCACCCCCCACCCGCGCACGCGCACACACACGCGCGCGCGCGCGCACACACACACACACACACACACACAGATGCCATTTAGGGGCCGCTGCCCCTTTCGGCAGTATATACCATCTAAACTTGCAAAGTATGGTATAAAGATCTGGGCTGCCTGTGATGCCACTTTCTCATATGCTTGGAACTTACAAGTCTACACAGGGAAACCTGATGGAGGAGCCCCCAAGAAAAACCAAGGAATGAGAGTTGTCCTCGACATGTCTCAGGGACTCAGTGGACACAACATCACATGCGACAATTTTTTTACCTCGCACAAACTGGGACATGAGCTCCTGAAGAGGAAGCTGACCATGGTGGGAACAATAAGGAAAAAGAGGTCAGAGCTCCCACCTCAACTGCTGACTTCAAAGAACAGGCCTGTCAAGTCTTCCAAGTTTGCATACACGGCTGACACATCCCTGGTATCCTATGTGCCAAAGAAAGGCAAGAATGTGGTACTCATGAGTACACTGCACAGGGACATCACAAACCAGAGATCATCATGGATTATATGATGGCTTATATCTTCATTTGTAAGTTGCTTTGGATAAAAGCGTCTGCTAAATACATAAACATAAATGTTATAATGCCACAAAAGGAGGGGTAGACAACATGGACAAGCTGGTGACGGCCTACAGCTACAAACGGAGGACTCTACGCTGGCCACTGGTGATATTCTTTGACATGTTGGACGTCTCAGCGTATAATGCCTTCGTCATTTGGAAGGCACTGAACCCAGAGTGGAAACGAATGAAGCTCCAGAAAAGACGGCTCTTTCTTGAGGATCTGGGAAAGGCATAGTGAGACCACAAATCGAGAGAAGAAAACATGTCCCCAGAACCCCAGCCTCTGCAGCCATGGTGAGGAGGATTCAGGAGGAGAATGCTGGTGCCCTGTCCACCCAACCTACAGAACCACAATCTGCAGAGCCTGAAGTAAGTGTGTGATGCTGTTGCAGTACAACAAGAAGAAGCTGTGCGAAGTGTGCGGACCCAAGATGGACAGGAAAACACAATATACATGCATCAAGTGCAAAAAGTATATCTGCAACACACATACAGTAAAGCTCTGCCCCTCATGTGTTGTATAGGCTAGTGGCTAAAGGCCATGTGTTCTATGGGGCTGATGTGTTGTCTTGACTGATATGTTTACTCTGTGTTCATGTGTTGTGCACCTGAATGAGTTAAATTTCAAGTTCAAAGAAATAGAAGTCAATAGTTTTGAAAAACCTTGCTTCACTTGTAAATTTGTTTCCACTCATGTCTTGATTTTGATTGATTTTCTTTATTATGTTTTAAATAACAAGTTATAAACGTGACCTAACAAAGGTAAAGGGCAAATATTAACCATATATATTGTTTATACTGCTTGTAATTGGGATAAAGTAAACATCTGTTCAGTATTTTAACATAAAAGTGTTTGATTGTGAGGCATTAAAAGCCACAAAATGCAACAGGTCCATCAGACCCACAAACACTGGCTGAGTAACAACAATATGAACATCACACAAGGGTTAAGTGAGTCCCCATCTCTGGACAGCCGCTGTTACGTCTTAACCTGCGTCCACGTTCACTGGCGACCAGAAGAGGCCGCTCAGCTGTCCTGGTCAACTGTGTGTGTCACATCCACATCCCAACGCTGCCATGTTTGATTGTAATGTGGAGTGTGGTCAGAGTGAGCAGCCGCATTCAAGAAATATTCAGTCAGATGTGAGTTGTTGCAGATCAGCAGGAACAGCTGAGAACAGGATGCGAAGCTCTCAGCATCAACATTAAACTACTTCCAGTAAATTTCCAAACTGATCTGCATCGAATGGGAAGTTTAGTTTCAGTCCTGTTCGCAGCTGTTCCTGCTGATCTGAGGAGGCAGAGTCTTTACCAGATTCCATTTTTGAAGGCCAAAACTAAAAAAAAAAAAAGAGACAAAAGCTTCAAGAAAGACCAAGCTTCTGTCAGGAAGAACAGCTTTGGCTGTTAGATATCACCTTGGGAAGGCAGAGGGACTGAGTTCAAGGTTCCACTCAAACCAACAAGTCAGAGAATTTATCTGGATACAGAACAGTCCCAACCCAACACCAAGCAGCTGAACAAACCAAAGACAGTTGATGAGCAAAGCTGCTTCACAGGAAACATGTTGGAACACTAAAATATAGAGTCTGTGGTCATCAGTCTCAGGTAAAAAGTGCCAAGAAAGCAGCACAAACCAGCAGAGTCGTAACTCAGAGGCTCAATAAACTGCTTTGGGACTCGGAGCTCATATGTTCAAGTCCTGTGAGCACTGCTTAAAGAGTTTAAATGTCTTCAGGTTTTAGAGGCCAAAGGAAAGAGTGAAACAGCTTTAAGTTGTGAAGTTTAAGTCTCTTTGCAGCTTTGGGCTTCAATCTTATCACTCTGAGCTATCTGCCCATCCCTTTAACACTTTGTTTTGAAGCTTTGACCCAACAGCCTGAGCTGAGCAACTACACAGTGAAAGGTTGAATCCTAAAGTTTCTCTTTTTATTTTGGCTTCAAAAAGCCCAGCCGACTCTGAGCTGAACAACCTGCCCTTCCTTTTATAAAAGCCATCAGCATCCACAGGAGTTGAACCCCCTTCCTCTGCTTACACAAGCTGCTCTGTACCTGCCTGAACCACCAAAACACAGCTTCAGCCTCCTTTCTGAGCTGCTTCCATTCTTCTGTTCAGATGCTGAACTGTAGAGTTTATTCCTTTAATAGCTTTGATTCCTCATCTTAACAAACTAAAAGCTGCTCAGTAACAGTTTGAGCCATTAAATGAGAGATTCAAGCTTTCTAACTTAGAGCGCTCTATGGGATCAAATAAGGGTCAGAAAGATATTTAAGTTTTAAAATATTTTGTGTAATATGTATGTGTAAAACTTAAACCTGACAGACACACACATTTCCCACCTTCATGTACAGCCCTGAAGTTACAAGTTTACAAAACTAAAGTTACAAGTACGAATTCTGACCCATTTTCACTCCTGAGTAAGGTGACCAGACGTCCCGTTTTGGGTGACCTGTCCCCGGTCAAAGCTGTCCCCGAAAACGTCCCCGATTTTGACACTGAATGGGGGGAAATGCGCGCAGACTCAAAGTAACACCAGTTACTATGGTAGCCATTTAACACATCGCCAGAGAAGACGTCATATGAACAACAACAACAACAATCTAGATGCGACGAAAAGGAAAGAAAAGGAAACCAGCGGCCGCGATAAATGGTATGTTGTGTATTGACTTATTTATTTTTGACAGGGGTTTTTTTTGGCAGATTTTTCACCTCTGCATTGAAAATGTCCCCGATTTTCATTTCACAAATCTGGTCACCTTACTTTTATTTGATGTGTATATCACTGTACAACGCTGCACATTTACATGTAGATTAGCCTGCCTAGTAAGACAAGATGATTAGAGATTGATATAAAACACCTGTTTTAATAGTACATCAAAAGGCCTTCTTACCACAGTCTCCCATACCATACAACGGTGCACATTACATGTTACAGTATGCTTGTTAATGGCAGCAGTTATCTTGTAAGCAGTTATGAATTATCTCCGTTGTGTGTCAAGAGGTAGTGAAGAGTATTAGGCCAATACTCACCTCAATAATGTTACTTAGGCTATCATGTTTCTCATTTTTAGTTTTCTAGATTATACTGATCTATCTGCTTTTTTTCAGGCTATGTTTTCCCCTTACTGTGGACAAGATCTTGGAACAATTTACATGTTCTGTGGCTCATGTGGCTCTAATGTGCATTTTTTGGCAGAATATGCAGACAACAGTAAGTGGACTCATATCCAGTTTGTTAATAACATTGATGTACCGTAAATTCCGGACGACAAGCCGCTACTTTTTTTCCCAGGCTTTGAGCACCGTGGCTATTGTACGTTTTTTTCTCTTTTTTTTTCATGCCGCCAAAAACATTTTGCCTCATAACATTAGACCAATTAAAATGAACGAATAGTTCACAGTGGTCCAATGAAATTGTACGATAAATCAAACACACTTACACTACTAAATTATTGTAAATCGGTCATTTGTACTCACCCTCAACATGGAAAACAAACGAAGAAATGCATATGATGCAGTGGGTGACGAAGTTCTGAGGCTGTTCATTTCATTAACTGAAGAAGATGACTTTAGTGCGCAGGAGGAAGATGAAGAAGGCGATCAATGACTTTTCCTGGTAGGCTACTGTCTTTTTCTTATTCTTACCAACCATGTTACAGGCACTGTTTGAAAAAAAAAAAAAAGCATTTACGCCGTATTTGTGCGTTACCGATAGGTGTTAAAGTTGAAACCATCTGTGTTGCAGGCACTATTCGGGAAAAAAAGCATTTACGCCATATTTGTGCATTACTTATTGGTATTTAAGTTAAAACCATCGATGTTACAGGCACTGTTTGAAAAAAAAAAAAAGCATTTACGCCATATTTGTGTGTTACTGATCGGTGTTTAAGTTAAAACTATTGATGTTACAGGCACTGTTCAGAAAAAAAAGCATTTGCAGCATGTATTTGTTTATGTTACCATACGCATTAAACTAAAAGTTTAAAAATCCTCACATGTAACTTCTTTCTGTGTAAATATCTATTCAAATGTGGACACCCGCGGCTTATAATCCGGTGCGGTTTATACAAGCACGAAATGGATTTTCTTTTCAAAATGAGAGGGAGCGGCTTATATTCAGGTGCACGCTATTGTCCGGAATTTACGGTAGTTCACACCACACCTTTATGTAAAATGCATTATATTTGACTTTTAACAGCTTGTGTTGTGTAATAAAGTTACAGTGCAAGCTAACCAAATCTTGAGCTGTGTGTCGTTGAGGTGCATTGTGAGTTTCACTGCCATATGGGTAGAAAATTTGGCGTTTATGCAGGTTCTGATGTTAAAGGACTTCCACAGTCCATCAGAGGCAAAGTATGATAATTCTAATAAAATTCAATCTCTGCCTTTATCCCACTCAATGTTTGTCAGGATCCGCATCAGATGACATTCTCCATAGGCAAAGTGGTGTAACGCAGCCAATGACCTGGGAGACCTGTGTGGAACTTTATATGACATTGAAGAACATGGCTGATTTGTAACAGAACTGAAAATACAGGTAATAACTGTTGAACTTTAGACACTAAAGGTCAACCTAACAGTTTGTTATACAATAAAAAAATAAATGAGTACAGTCCAAAACCAGGTGAATTTTCTATTCCGAAGTCCATGTCCTTTGCAAACTCTTCATAAGTCATTGACAGTGGAATTTCCATTGTGTTTGCACAGGTTCTGCTGCATGGGAAGCGAGACTTCCTTTGAAACACCAATTTTGGTCTTGGGTTAATCCCAGATGGGGGCAGAGAACTGAGTCCTATGGCGAACATCAGGATGTCAGCCAGGGAAAGTCCTGTTTTTTTATCTGGAAAAAAAAACATTATAAAGTTAAAATGTGTTTTAGTAAATCTGTCATTCATAAAAGATGAGAGAAATGGGAACAATTGTATGACATGCTATTGTAATAAACCTTCTGTATCGAGGAGATAGTCTCTCCAGAATGCTAGTACTCTGGTTTCCTCTTGGCATCTTGTAGTGCCTTGTTTACTGAGATGAACCTCAAAAAGGTTATCCAGTGTTGTGGATGTCAGCTGTTCCACACTTGAGCACATAAATGCCTTGAATGTGGATGCATGCTGCTCCAAAATGACTCACATTAAGTGCTGAAAGCCCATCCTTGAACCTACAAAATATTCAGAGAGAAAAAATACTGTAAAATGGCAAGAAAAATATCAGTATCAGAGAAGACTGGTAACATTAAAGGGGTATTTCAACAGTTTCGTAAATTGGCCTCATGCTACAATCCCTATAGTCATATGAATAGGTGCATTACCTTCTATTATCAGTGCCTGTTATGGCAATAGGTCAATTTGCCAAAATGTTGAACAATCACTTTAAGCACACTAATTACTTAATACAATTAACTTTATGTAAAAGTCTTAAAAAATTTAATGAATTAATATGTGAAAATAAAGCACATTACCATTACCTGCGTCCCCTGCAGGTTTGGAACACGATCCAAAATGATTTTTCGTTTGACAATCGTGTCTTGGTTTGCAGATCGTTTCTCTATTTGCAGCACGTTTGATGGTGATGCATGTGTCTGTTTTTTTTTTCATTTGCACCACTTTGCTCGTTTTGTACCTCGTTTAGACTTGTGTTTGAGTTTGTGATTTTGCATCGTTTCTGTACTTGAAGCTGTTTTCTCGAGCTGAGACATATTGAGCAGTTGCCTTCCGTTTGACCCTTGTCGGCCACCGTAGTAGTAATCCACTATGGATCCTGATTCAAGTAGCAGTGCAGTAGAAGCGCTCTGATTGCTATGTGGAACCACCTGGACAAAGATGAATTAAAATCAACATGTGGTCAGCTGACATTCTTTTAAGAAATTAGTTTTTTTTTGTTATCAGAAGTACAGCCTGCAGTACAGTGACTTTCAAATAGATTAAACCTCTCTTACCATACCAGACATACAAATCGAACTTCGAAACATAGTACTTCACAAAAAAAAAGAAAAGAAAAGAAAGAAGCTATTTTCTAATTTGATCACATCCTTCGTCATAGCCTTGACGCTTCAACACCTGCAAGTCCGATATCATTACACATATTAGTTTAATGTTTAAGAAGTAATGTCTCAAATCGACAACAGCTGAGGTTTTTAGTTCAATTTGAGACAATCTCTACCCTCTCAATTGCAGTAACGCACGTTGGGATGTTCCCTCTCGGTGTTGAAATATAAATGTTTTCATTCCCATTCTAACTTGACATAGAACTTAAGTTGCTCAACAACTGAAATTTAAAAAAAAAAAAAAGTTTATTTAGCTGTCATCAGGCTTAGAATGAGAATCAGTTTTTATTTTATTCAGGTTTGTGCAGGATAGGAACCTATCCCAGTGCATTAAAAAAAACGCCATTTTCAACAATTGATAATTGCCTTTGTAATATTTTCAATTAAAAATGCTTTTAATGCAAAAGGAAATCATTTAGTTACAATCTGATAAGTTTACATTTTTACACATAATCCAACTTGTATTTGCAGTAGATTTGTATAATGTCTTCTGTGGAGCTTTCTGGTGATTAACACGGAGGATCAAATAAAAAGACGCTATTGCCTGCAGTAGGGAAAAAGAGGGATCCATTATTAATGTGAAAATACAGTATTTGAGCCTCTTCGGGATGAATTTTAAGCCCTTTGAAATGTGAGTTTCTTTGTGGAACTTGATTACCCCCATAGAAAGCATAACTTATGAAAAAAGAATGCAAACAGCTCATCATAGCAACTTAATTTTTAATATTGTAAGATATAAAAATCTTCTTCTTTATCATACAATAACATCTTACCATCATACCATTAATCAAAGAAGAGAGAGTTTTGCCAACAAACAAGAATTATAACTTTGATCCCTTTTGAGGTAAGACAGCTGGTTCACAGATTATTTAGCCACACAGGTCTTTCCTTCTAAAGATGCACAGAATCGTCTGGATTTCATGCGTTTCCCATGCAAGACATTCTGCCTCACCTGTAGGCCTAGGCACTGAGCTGAAAGCAGGACCTACCCCGTGAAGCAACTTACGATGAGACACATTTTGTCTTCTTTAGAAGATCTCAAATTCAGTGTCACTAAAGTGTAAACAAGTGAAGTTAACAGAACTAAAAATATCAATGGAAGTAAAAGATACTCCACGATGAGGGCAGATCTGTATGAGCTGGTATGAGGCATTTGTGCCGATATGGTGCGTTTCTTTTTTATGAAACGTGGTGCTGTGGATTATGACCAAATATCTCCAATTTAGTTTATATAAAACACATTTCAAAAAGGTGTCCCACACTCTGGCAGGTGTATGCATCCAAATTTATTGATCGCCATTTCGGCCTCAGGGGCTTCTTCAAAATAAATACTAACAGTTTATTATATCACGTGTTGTTCACTCATTCACATGACTGCGTATAATCATAATCTCAGTTTGATCTGGCAGCACTTCAAATCAGAACTCATCTTAGAACCAGTCATTTGAAGTGTTAAAATTTACATTGCCATTTAAAATAAATCTATATTCATTTAAGGCATAATCTATTCTGAGTTGATAAACACCATATCTAAAGAATGTACTTAGTTTTGTTACCTTGACCAGTTTGGGGTCCTGGTGTGGGAGCTGGCTGTTGGGTAGTTTGTCTCTCTGGACAATCCAGGGGTGTTTGAGAACCTGCTTAGCAGTTAGTCTCTGGTGGGGGTCTACATGAAGCATCTTTGACACAAGGTCCTAGAAGTAGTATGAAATGAAAGTAATTACTTACAAGAAAGACACCAAAACCCATCTATAAGGAATTTAAGCAAATGAGCCGTCAGACAGATCTGGAGCGTACTTTTGCAGCATCCGACACGGTGTCCCAGTTGCCTCCAGTTAGACTGAAGTGACCGCTTCCTATTCTGCTCAGGATCTCATTTGGAGTATCCTCAGGTCCGTTGGCAAACGGAGTAAAACTGGCGGGAGAAAAGTAGACAACAGAGTGAATACAGAGTGCAACAAGAAAGAAACTATATGTGCGTCAAAGACACTTAAGTGTTGCTATTCACCCAGCCAGCATGGTGTACAGCAAGACACCCAGACTCCAGATGTCACATCCTTCGTCATAGCCTTGACGCTTCAACACCTGCAAGTCCGATATCATTACACATATTAGTTTAATGTTTAAGAAGTAATGTCTCAAATCGACAACAGCTGAGGTTTTTAGTTCAATTTGAGACAATCTCTACCCTCTCAATTGCAGTAACGCACGTTGGGATGTTCCCTCTCGGTGTTGAAATATAAATGTTTTCATTCCCATTCTAACTTGACACAGAACTTAAGTTGCTCAACAACTGAAATTTAAAAAAAAATATATATATTTAGCTGTCATCAGGCTTAGAATGAGAATCCGTTTTTATTTTATTCAGGTTTGTGCAGGATAGGAACCTATCCCAGTGCATTAAAAAAAAACGTCATTTTCAACAATTGATAATTGCCTTTGTAATATTTTCAATTAAAAAATGCTTTTAATGCAAAAGGAAATCATTTAGTTACAATCTGATAAGTTTACATTTTTACACATAATCCAACTTGTATTTGCAGTAGATTTGTATAATGTCTTCTGTGGAGCTTTCTGGTGATTAACATGGAGGATCAAATAAAAAGACGCTATTGACTGCAGTAGGGAAAAAGAGGGATCCATTATTAATGTGAAAATACAGTATTTGAGCCTCTTCGGGATGAATTTTAAGCCCTTTGAAATGCGAGTTTCTTTGTGGAACTTGATTACCCCCATAGAAAGCATAACTTATGAAAAAAGAATGCAAACAGCTCATCATAGCAACTTAATTTTTAATATTGTAAGATATAAAAATCTTCTTCTTTATCATACAATAACATCTTACCATCATACCATTAATCAAAGAAGAGAGAGTTTTGCCAACAAACAAGAATTATAACTTTGATCCCTTTTGAGGTAAGACAGCTGGTTCACAGATTATTTAGCCACACAGGTCTTTCCTTCTAAAGATGCACAGAATCGTCTGGATTTCATGCGTTTCCCATGCAAGACATTCTGCCTCACCTGTAGGCCTAGGCACTGAGCTGAAAGCAGGACCTACCCCGTGAAGCAACTTACGATGAGACACATTTTGTCTTCTTTAGAAGATCTCAAATTCAGTGTCACTAAAGTGTAAACAAGTGAAGTTAACAGAACTAAAAATATCAATGGAAGTAAAGATACGCCACGATGAGGGCAGATCTGTATGAGATTACCAACCAGTGATTTGACAGAAGTTGCATTTGAAAGCTCAGATCATCTAAGACAGCAGTCAGCCCCTGCCATTCTTTTATACATCAGAAGAAGAGACGTGTACGGCAACAAGTCCATAGGCTATGATCTGCTCAGCATGTCTTTCACTATATTTAATTCACCACTTTCTTTGGACAAAAAGAAAAGAAAAGGAAAAAAATCTACAACAAAAGCAGCAAACACAAGAAACAGCTCTCAATATGCATTATCCAAGAAACACAATGGAAAAAAACTGAGAAAACACAAAAACAAAGCAAATCGCCAAATTTCAACATGCCACATCGTTCCTCGGGCAGGTTTTCTTTCACAGAAAGCCACCTATTTTACTAATTTTTGTAGTAATAAAAAATAATAGACATCTCCAATGTTTGCCAGCAGATTGACCAAGCAGAGAAAAAGGGAGCGCAGCAACACAAGGAAGCCACATGACATCATCACATCACCAAACAATGCACGACTCTGCAGCATCCCGCAAGACAGTACAGACACACACTGCAAGTCATGCAACTGACACACACACGCACACACACACATGCGCTCTCCATAAAACCAAATACAAGTTTAGATTGACATTAACCAAAACATCAGCATTTGACATTTCCCAGAGTCAACATATTCTGGTTGTACCAAAGCCAAAGAGGCATTTATGGCAGAAATGTTTAATATTTAGATCAATAATACTCTTTGAAAAACATTTAACAGCAGTTGGACAGTACTGTGGTTATGTGCTGTCAGCACAAGTTGATTTGGCAGC
Source organism: Leuresthes tenuis (assembly GCF_036924035.1). Classification (NCBI taxonomy): domain Eukaryota; kingdom Metazoa; phylum Chordata; class Actinopteri; order Atheriniformes; family Atherinopsidae; genus Leuresthes; species Leuresthes tenuis. Next base: position 20,377,595 of record NW_027325369.1, read on the forward strand.
ACAACCGGTAATATAAAGCTCATCAACTCTACAAAAAGAACAGGAAGACAGATGGCAAAACAGGCAGACGGACAGGCGTGCAGTGAGAACCAATTACAGCAATGATCAGGAGAGAAAACTTTCATTGTCACTATCAAAAACATGGCTGTTTCGACTCTGTTCCAGGTCATGCACACACACACACTCACACATCATACACCCACACAGTACTAATACGTCTGTCAAAAACCAAAACCCCTCGTTTCTTTTCTTTATGCCCTTATTGCTCCCATCCATCCTCATGATCTTTTGCTGGTCCAAGTAGACTGGCTAACAGCTGCTGATGATGAGCCACACAAGGAGAATGATAGCAAGAAAAAGATGTTAAAGGATGCTGGCAGGACCACAGTCAGTGTTCCTTGGCTGGTTTCTAGTGGGTGGACACTACATCCACGAGCAAGCTGACTGAGTGGTTTGGAGCCAGGAGGTGTGGTTTGATCAGACTCCAGAGAGCTGATTGGCTGTTCCGAGTCTCTACAGGGAGGTGGAGGGCAGCTTCTTCACACGCCTCTGAGCAAGGAAGGAACTCTCAATGGGCTTGAGCTCTGGAGTGGGTTGGGAGTTCTTCAGAGCAGAGTAGGTGGCTGCCATTGCACCCTGCATACAAACAGCAGTGTTAATGTAGCCCAAATACACAAAAACTGGGTATGAAATTTCAAAGACACCATGATCATTCTGAACCATTTTTGGAGCTATTCAAGTATTTTATCTATATTTTTTTTAATCCCAGAGTTTTTTTTTTGTTTGTTTGTTCATTTATTTATTTATTTTAATGGGATGAGGACTTCCCCAAAGTTCCCCCAACAGTTTTAAGAGAGGCTCTGAGAATAGAAGTGAAGCACAATTACAGCAAACTAAAATATTGCTCGAGAAAGATAAATTCTGTACGTACTTGATGTGGTCTGAACTGATGATAAACAGCTAAGATTTGACAAGTTTGGCTTCATAAAACTAGATAAATAAACACTAAATACACTGCATGATCAGCAATAACTTGAAGCAGTCCTTTTCTGAATACTATTATCCGACTCTCACGTTGTTGTATAGGCTTTTTAAAGGTCGCTTCTTTCAAACGTTGCTGCAGTTCATTGAGGTTTGCAGACATTTGTTTATGCATACGTGCATGTGTATAGCGTTAAAAGAATGTTGGTTTGGTTAAATAGCCCAGTTTGAAGTGCAGCTGCAGTGCATGTAACCATGCTGATTGACTGCAGGGTGCCCAGTTCTTGCGGCTGCAAAACAAGCCTAAATGATCACCCCTCCACCACAGTGCTGACAGCTGGTATGAGGCATTTGTGCCGATATGGTGCGTTTCTTTTTTATGAAACGTGGTGCTGTGGATTATGACCAAATATCTCCAATTTAGTTTATATAAAACACATTTCAAAAAGGTGTCCCACACTCTGGCAGGTGTATGCATCCAAATTTATTGATCGCCATTTCGGCCTCAGGGGCTTCTTCAAAATAAATACTAACAGTTTATTATATCACGTGTTGTTCACCCGTTCACATGACTGTGTATAATCATAATCTCCCAGAGTTGAAGGTGAACTAAGGGGGGGATTCAGTCAGTTTGATCTGGCAGCACTTCAAATCAGAACTCATCTTATTGTCATTTGAAGTGTTCAAATTTACATTGCCATTTAAAATAAATCTATATTCATTTAAGGCATAATCTATTCTGAGTTGATAAACACCATATCTAAAGAATGTACTTAGTTTTGTTACCTTGACCAGTTTGGGGTCCTGGTGTGGGAGCTGGCTGTTGGGTAGTTTGTCTCTCTGGACGATCCAGGGGTGTTTGAGAACCTGCTTAGCAGTTAGTCTCTGGTGGGGGTCTACATGAAGCATCTTTGACACAAGGTCCTAGAAGTAGTATGAAATGAAAGTAATTACTTACAAGAAAGACACCAAAACCCATCTATAAGGAATTTAAGCAAATGAGCCGTCAGACAGATCTGGAGCGTACTTTTGCAGCATCCGACACGGTGTCCCAGTTGCCTCCAGTTAGACTGAAGTGACCGCTTCCTATTCTGCTCAGGATCTCATTTGGAGTATCCTCAGGTCCGTTGGCAAACGGAGTAAAACTGGCGGGAGAAAAGTAGACAACAGAGTGAATACAGAGTGCAACAAGAAAGAAACTATATGTGCATCAAAGACACTTAAGTGTTGCTATTCACCCAGCCAGCATGGTGTACAGCAAGACACCCAGACTCCAGATGTCACATCCTTCGTCATAGCCTTGACGCTTCAACACCTGCAAGTCCGATATCATTACACATATTAGTTTAATGTTTAAGACGTAATGTTTCAAGTCGACAACAGCTGAGGTTTTTAGTTAAATTTGAGACAATCTCTACCCTCTCAAGTATGACTGTGACTCTATGTGAGCTGCTCACCTCAGGTGCTACAAAGTTGGCAGTATAACACGGGGTCATCAGCAGACCATTGTTGGCGCGCAACTGCTTTGCAAATCCAAAGTCACAGATCCTGATGGACTCGGGATTTCCTGACTCGTCAACATAGAGAATGTTGCTGGGCTTCAGGTCTCTGTGCACCACCTGATGAAAACAAGAGGATACAGGGAGGGGGGAATAAAACGAGAACAAAGCAAGAGGGGAGTGACTGTAGATGAAAGGAGATTAAATAAAAAAAAATCCACAATATTACAGAATATGAGCAAAAGAGCTTCAGATGATTTTTGCATATCCTTAAGGACGATTTTTCAAAAGATCTAATCAAGATTACATGAGATGTAATGATACTGGGACGCTAAATGCTTTGGTTTCTGTTATAGCTGAATCCGGCTGCAAAGTGCCTTCAAATTTACCATAAAGCACAGACAGCAGTGACATCTGTGATGTGACAGGGTTGATCTCACCTTGCCAACAGACCCGATGCGGCTTCAAAACAAAACATTTTTCTCCTGCACAGTTGTTGTTTTTTTTTTCCTCAGAGAATTTCTGAGAGTTTTTTAACAAATTTGTTAATTGAAAAAATTTCGACTCAAGAATATCTTTTGGCTTTTAAGCCGGAAGCTTTTTAGAGTCAGGAAAAAGGCATGAAAGCAGGAACGACATGCAGATAAGCTATATGGGCACCCAATGTGTGTCTTTCTTGTTGCAGATTTACAGCTTTATCAGTTTTACAAGTTATTGTTCATGTGAGAAAGTATCGTTGAAATTGGAAACTGCTTTTACAGAAAAATTGGGCATCCGAATGGGATGTGCAGAAAATGAATTATCATCTTCAACCTGAGTAATGAAGACAGGTATAAGTAGTGTAACAACAGGCTGTGTGCTAATTGCCCCTCACCCCTTGTGAGTGGAGGTACTCTGCAGTCTTTGTGATGGTGTGAAGCACGGCGCTGGCCTCTCGCTCCGAAAAGAACTTTTGCTTGAGGATCCGATCCAGCAGCTCTCCTCCGCGCATCAGTTCCGTCACCAGGAACACCTGCTTACCGTTGTCATACACCTGGGACAGAAACAAGGTTCCACCAACAGTGAGGCTTATTCTTTCTAATGCCCAAGGTAAAAAAACAAAAAAACAGCTTGATTTAAGTGTGCGTTTAGACTCACATCCTTCAGTGTTATGATGTTGGGGTGCTGTCCATATCTGAGTAGAATCTCAATCTCCTCGGAGGGGTCCGTGCTTGTTTTGTCAATCATCTGTCAGTCACAAAAAAACCCAACAGGACTCATTTTGCTCTTGCTTCACTCTAGACACAAACTCAACAATAAAAGTGGATTTAAAAAAATTCTAAAGATTATCAATCGGTTTTTGAGCTAATCAAACAAATTCAGCTTGATACTGTTCGAACTATAACCATTTCCCATGTGCCATACCTTGACAGCATATTCAGTGTTGGTGGCTTTGTGGATGCACCGTTTACAGACAGAGAAAGAGCCCATGCCAATGTCCTCCTTCAGTACGTAGCCGTCGCTAAACAGCAGGTTCTTTCCATGCAACTGCTGCAGAGAAAGAGAGGATAAGGGAAGAGTGACGGAGGTGTGACAGACTGACAGAACTGACAAGGTTGGAGGACGCTGACGGTTTTTGGGAAGAAGCTCAATCTATTTACGGGAACACTTTTTCTCTGTCGAACTGTCACTCTCAATCTGCCACACGCAGCTCATTGCTGCTCCTGTCAGGCACAAAACCCAATCTGAAGCCATGTAACCTTTACTGAACCATTTCATTCTCTAATGCTCCAGTCTGGCTTGCACTTTACAAACTGTGTGTGTCTTTCTTCCCTTCTTCTTCTTCTGTTACCATGGTTCCTACACACTTTCACAGACTCTAGCTTCTGGATTTTCTGTTAGATTTTGACAGCTGGCGAGATGGCTAATGTGAAAAATAAATTGCTTAAAATCCAGCTGTTAACAGACACCTTCCGCCTGTGTTCAGGATATCCACTCGTTCACTATACAGTCCACTGCAGAGAATATAATCGGCCATTTTGCAGTGCTTTTTCAAATCTAGATTTCATCCACCACAAATCATTAAGTGGTAGACTGAATGTAGTGTAAAGAGACTGCAGGCTCCGTCGATCAACACAAACCCTAATGTACGGTGTCATTAACAGCTTAGGTGCTAACGTCAGGAGCTAATTAATGTAATTTCATTTGATACATTTATTTATTTTGCTGAGCGTAATATTCCTCACCCCCGCAGTGCCTAACCTTCACTGCATGAACAGCCGGACTTTAAACATTATCCTTACAACACAAACTGAACCATTTTTGGTGTGCTGATATGACATTCAAAGCATTATTCTAGTGCATTTGTCTGCTTTGTTCTGTAAATAAGTTCAGTAAATACTCTGATAGCATAGTTGGTTTGCAGTTCCAGTTGTGCTTGAATAGGTTGATACAGTGTGCTGTAAATCAAGTTATGGGCGCACAGATGAGACAAAATCTTGTTTTCTCTCATTGTGATGGGGGGGATATGTCAGTGTTGATGTGTACTGCTCATTAGGGAAATGTTAAAGCTCTGGTGGAGAGGCTTCTGGTGTTTCAGGAGACAGACTCGGTTACAAATACACAGTTTATACTTGTGTAGCAGTTTATAAAAATTCAATAATTCAATTTTGAATAAATCTGAGTGTGCTGAAGCAAAAAGTTTGACCACAATGTCTGTCTGCTCAGAGCAGTGAAAAGTGCTTTGCTTGTATGATCAAATGTCTTGCGGAAATGTGCCTTTGTACAGGTTTTTTTTGCCTTTTTTGCTATAGCCCCTCATTCTGCATCTATAAAAAGATAACCAACAGCCCACCTGGACCACTGGGTGTGGTGGGGGCTTCACAGGCTCCACTGATCCTTCGTCCTCCAACATAGTTGATGCGACAAAACTGAAGCCTCTGAATAGCTGATGAGCTCCGGCACTGGGAGGCACACCCGGGGAGTCTGTAAGAAAACTCAACTATTAGAAACATGCTTACCAGAGTCCATGTTGAAAAAAGTTGGTGGAATAAACACTTTAAACCACATTCTTTTCAGCAGATAGGAAACACGTGAAGCCAGTTATCAGAACAGCATCAGGTGACCTTTCAGTTTTGATCTCTTACCTTTTGGTGTGCGAGAAGTGAATTCGGAGTCAAAGTAGAAGGTGTCGTCCGGACGCGCTACAGCTGGTTTGAAAGGGGGCTTTATTTCTTTTCGGAAGAGTTTCTGAAAAAAAAAGAGATTTATTCACTACATAAAGTTGATGTTTTGTACATCATCAGTTCTTTTTCAACCTATGCACAATTGAAATGTGCTCAACAGTCAGACACTCACATTCCAGTCTATAGTGGAGTAGAAACCTTGCCGCTTAATCTCCTCTGCACCGTCAGCACCTGATCCTATAAGCAAAACATCAACAGCCTATCAAGCGGAGCATTATTATCGCTCCCTCTGAAACTGTGACAGATATTCTGCCGTTGGTAAAAGTCGTGCTCTTGAGCTGAAACTAACCCAGTCTGTTGGCAGGGTTCCTCTTGAACAAAGCCCGGAGCAGAGACTGAGCCTCTGCACTAAGGAACTGAGGCATTCCTAGACGTGCCCTGCAGTGAGAGACAGACGGGATGCGACTTTGAATTATTGCACCCAAGGCACTTTTAATAGTGGCAGAATGTGACTGTTTTTGGAAACAGATGGTACTCACTTCAGAATGAGATTCATAGTTTCTTTGCGGTCCTTCCCTTGAAATGGCAGCGCCCCTGTCAACATCTCAAACTAGGAGGGAGAACAAACAGTCAACTCAGCTTGATACATGTACGCAGTTGGATAGTTATAGTTACAAGGCTCTGAATAAAAGAGGACCTGAAATAGTTGCAAATGAACATTTGTGACCCAGCATGAAAAAAAATCTATAGCCGTTTCTTCCCCCCTCCTTACCATTAGTACCCCATATGACCACCAGTCGGCACTGTGGGTGTGTCCCTGCCTGTTCACTACCTCCGGGGCCATGTACTCCACAGTACCGCAGAAGGAATAAGCTTTCTTCTCATGATCGATTGCTTCTTTACACAAACCAAAATCTGGAAAGCACACCACCGGACATGTAAAAACATTATTAATGTGCAGCACGAATCTGTTGTTTTCATCTTCAGCAGTTAATCTTTGTCTGCAGAAGCCTCATTGGTGAGTCTCTAAACCTCCTGAGGTCACCTTTGGTTCAATGGAGGCGGGACACAGGGATGTTGATAAGTATAATAATTAACTCAAGGAACATATACAGGTCCATATGCAGATATCTGGAGTGAGCAAGATAAGGCTGTCAAGGAGCAATGAAGGTCAGCAAGTTACGAGAGGAAAGCTATTGTGTCTGTGTGTATAGGTATTCGCCAGGTAGATTGGGATGTAAAGAAAGGAGCAGGAGACTCACCTGTGAGTTTGATATGTCCCTCTTCATCCAAGAGAATACTGAAAGGAAACAGTGCCCAAAGTCAAAATAAAAACATCAAATGCTGCAAGTGTAGAACAGACTTCACTTTATCGGACATTCCTTCGCTCTGCTGTAACCTGGGTTATCACTTGGAAAACATAATAATAACCTTTATAATAATAATAATAACCTATGCTTTAAAGGGCACCTCTACTGACTTTTTGATCAGCAGCTGCACTATAGAGTCATACTGCGTCTGTTGTGCTCTTCCTGTCTATGCCACAAGATCCGGGAGCTTATGACGGTAAAAATGTAATGTCATTGCATGTTAATTTGTGCTTACTTTTCAGGTTTGAGGTCCCTGTAAATGATGCCAAGGCTATGAAGGTGGTCCAGTCCTAACGCCAGCTCAGCTAGATAAAACTTCACGTCTTCCTCTGTGAACATCACCTAAGAGGCGTTGAGACATGCACAGAGAGGTAGTGAGACACAAGAAAAAAAGAGAATAAGAATAAATAATACCGCAAGAATTAAGCGGTGGAGGAAATTAAGACAAATATTTTCCAATTAGTAAAACAACTGACTTTACTTTGGACTAAGTACGATCTGATCTCAGCCCAGCAAAACACTGTAATTTAGAGAATTGCTCTCACCTCTTTAGACAGTCTAGTGAAGAGATCTCCCCCTCTGAGAAAGTCCAGGATCAAGTACAACTTCCCTTCAGTTTGGAACGCTAAAAAAAAAGCATTTCATTTAAATCAAATTCAGCAGTAAATCAGAAGATATGAGTGCAGTTTCTGAAATTTAAAGATCCAAAAGTATTGACAGCAAATAATGTCTAAGCTCGGGAGCATCAGGTTGACTCACCATAGTGCAGCTTGACAACAAACGGGTGGTTGACGTCTGCGAGGATGTCTCTCTCCATCTTGGTTCTCACACGATCTCTCACTGAAGGATGAACAAGATAAATGAGAGTTCAGACACCTTTAAGGCGTAATGTTCTACGAGTGATGAGCCCCCTCTAAAGCTTTCCATTGGAGACAAATTCAACCTTATAAAGGTAGTCTGACAAATACTTAATTTGTGTCTTCACTGAGTAATAAAACTGAACAGCCTCAAAAAACATAATGCAATGCACAGATGTGGTAATTAATGCAAGTAAAAGAAATGTATTGATAAGATGTGAATCCAAAAGTTTTCTTTGCAAATCCAAAGGTTTTACAGATGACTTTCTGCTACGTACAAAACCCTGACCCAGAATCAGGTCGCCTGCAAGGGATCCAGCACCAGGTTCTCCAACTAGATTATAACTGGCTTGAATTGGCCTGCATCTTTGAGGTGGCCTGTGATTTTTAGCACTATATAAATAAAACTACACTGAACTAATAGGCAGTATCTATGCTGAGAGATGCGTCTCTGCTGGTCTTTCTCAACAGGAATGAGTGCTTGGGAACATCCACAGTTAAACAAAAGAGGGAGTCTGTGGAGAAGACAGAACGGGAGTGGAGAGGACAGAAAATCAATACGCAGGTTGTGTCTAAACACGCCATCAGTACCATCTTAAACGTGGTTTGAATGTGAGGTTTGTTATGGTGCACGTAGATTTTACCTGTCCTAAATTTTCAGAGCAGATCCTGTCAACAAAATTCTGCTCAAACAGCATCTCAGATTTTCATGTGAACTATTGGTTCAACATAGAAACTTACAGATTTAAAAACAAACATTATTTTGAGTGCAGAATTTATAATTTTGCTTTGAAAATCAATTCCTGAGTGCAAATGTATTATTACTATAGTCAAGCACAAGTAAATTTAAGGGGCAAAAAAAAAAAAAAGAAAGAAAAATGAATAAAAAAAACTCCAAAAAACAGTTGCCTGGACAATAAATGATCAATTCAACATATACTGTTGATTTGCACATTCACAACAACACTTAGAGAGACCGTGAGAACAAATCGGATGTTTATCATGGCAATGAGATCACACCACCTGTGCACAAAGATGTGAAAAACCCACTGAAAGCCAGAGTGGTCTTTGCTCTCATATCTGTGTGTGTGTGTCGCTGGCAGGAAAGGAAACGCCCTCTTACTTGAAACCGAGGCTACAACTGTATCAAAAATACTGACATCAGAAAAAAGAAAAACAAATCTATTTGTTGTGCCACCCTCGAAGGAAAAGTAATAAGTCAATATTCTGGTCGACCCATTACCCATAACCCTAACATAAATATATATTTTCAGAGATCTTTAAAGATCAAAATAAGAAAAAAAACAACAAGCCTTAACATTTAAAGGTTAAATTCCAGCAAATATGTGAATAGCTTGAACAGGAGATCAATCGTTATGGCACCAAAGCAGAGACAATCTAATTCCTACAAACAAGAAGGAACTTCCGTCGTTTATTAACTTCTGTCACTGACTAAATGTGTTAGATCTGCTGCAGAGCAACTACCCTAAAACCGGCTTCTAAAACAGGCTTGTAGGGTGGAGAGCAGAAGGAATATTTGCACAGCAAGAGTCTGTGATACTGTCCCACCACAGTAGCATGATCCAAGCATGTTGCAGGTATCTGTACCTTTGAGAGTGGCCTTCTTGAGGACCTTCATGGCATAGAGCTGGTTAGCATCTGGAGGAGTCACCTTTCGCACGAGAAACACCTGCAAAAAAATACAGAAATAAATAAATTCAAGTGAAATCACAAGCACACACCAAAGGAGAGCCAATCAAAGTTCAAGAACACAGCTGCAGCTGAGTGACAGAATGAGGTAGCAAAGGAGGAAGAGAAAAAGAAATATGCATCGTCAGACAAAGACAGAGTGTATGCATTGTTACCTTGCCAAAGGATCCCTGTCCCAAAACCTTGAGCAGTTCAAACTGAGAGGCGTCAGCCTTCTCTGAGCCCTCTTTGACCACATGAGTGATGTTGATCTCCTTGATGTCTCCATCTTCCTAAAATAAATAATTAAATAAAATGCAAGAATATAATAAACCATTTGGCAATCATAAAACAGAATGATAAAAAAAAAGGCTGGAAAAGTGATGGAAGTGAGACTCAAACTGTCAGATGAGTTGTCGTGTAAATAGGGCAGCTTTGAGTGAGAGAGTCTCCTGCTGTAAATAGCGCTGTATCAAATTAAAACTCTTGAGAAAGAGGAAGCAAAGCGAAAGGAGAAATGTGTGTGCAAGTGTGATTACAACCAGTGGGTTCTCATCAATGCACTGTTGTATTTTTGTGTTTCTGAAAAGTATTACGATTGCAAAGTACAAAACTATAACGGTAAAACGCCTTCTCAAAAAAGGAGCCGTTGTGGTTAACCGTTCCCTTTTGTTGACACACTTGCTGTGTCTGTGGGACTTTTTAAAAACACAATCCTCACAGGGTGGAACCCTGCTGGTGCTGCCAGCTACAACACACAATCACCCACTGCTGACCTCCTGACACTCCTGACACAGCCTCACCCACAACTCATCAACAGAAAGTCATCAAAGCATCAACAACATGAAATGTCCTTTTTTTTCTTTCAGTTATTCCCCCCCACCATCATTTCCCTGGGCCACCATTTTCAATGTGGCAGCTTAGCTGGGGAGGAAGTACTTTTTGCACTTCTACCTGTGAGACTCAGAACTAGTTACAGGTTTTGACTTCCACACAAGACCTGATACGTTGTAAACTGTGACCATACACACAAAATACTGGACAAAACATTCAAAATAAGTGGTTGATTATCAGCAGAAGTGGCAATACAGGATCCTTTTAGGCCCTGAGGGGAAACTTGTGATGTATTTCATAAACCCAATAAGTGAATATGCAAGTCGTTAATGAATTAGTTTATCTACATATAGAAAACTCTTTTCTGAATAACCATTCAGATCGTTATTAATATTTCAATCGTCAAAAAATAGAAAAGGCATTTTCAACAACATTTTAGCTTAAAAAAAGCTTAAAAAAAGAAAGAACAGTGCAGAGAAGCCACAGACCACTACAGTCTGGAATGGAACTCTTTCTGACAACAGGAAACCAGAGTTGGTTGAGCATGCAAGCTTTTAGTTGCACCTCGTTTCTGAGATAAACTAAAGATAACAACACACATAAAGCCTCCCCTGCACTTATTAGAGACACTAAATCTCATCTCTTTGCTTGGCAATTTAAAAACTGCACCGACAACAACACAAACAGCTCTGCAGAGACTGTACGCTCAAGCTTATCAAGATGGCAACATGAGGAGGAATCACTTTACCGTCCACTGGTTCCCTGGTTCAGGTGAACAGCCATTGCCAGTGCTGTTGCCCGTCTCAGCTGTGGATATGCAGCCGTTACAGTGAGCAGGGCTGCCAGCCAGGGATTTGTTCTTTCTGAACAGGTAGAGGAACAGCATGCGGCTCAGGCTGAACTTTCTTTTGTCCTTCTCCATCTCAGAACTTCTCGAACCGTTTACTCATCCCACCCACATCCATAACAAGGCAAACACGGCACTAATCATGTCAAACTTCATCTCATCTCGGAACAAGTACACTTCAGACTTTTTTGTGCACTCGTGGTTTTTTTTTTTGTTTTGTTCTGCAGGCTGCAAGCAAGTTTGGAAAAAATATCTCAGTCTATTCCCTTTACTTTTCTTTAGCAGGGACCTCCTGCTGTAAATCTTAGTAACGCTTCTTTTTCTCTTCCATTATATCTCCTGGTCTTCTCCTCACTCCCTCTGTCTGGCTGTGTTGGTCTGATTAGAGCTGTGTCCTCACCAACTTGCTACAGATGAAGTGAGCTGGAACTAAAGCGAGTAGGAAGGAAGAGCCTGCTCATATTCTCACAGTCCTGCACTCAGCTTGTAGCACCTAAGCACATCTGTGACTAAGAGAGAGAGAGAGACAGATATCACCAGAAACAGTTTAAAAAAAACAAAAACAAGAATGAGGCTGATGGAAACAAAACAAGAAGAAAAGAGAGAAAGAGGTGCAAACAAGTCTCTATGTTAATATAAATTTAAAACCAAGCAAAATATAGTTTTATGAATGTTTTAAATGATTTCCCAGAGTGAAAACCAAACTCTTTGCCACTTCCCTTTACCCATACCTCAACAGAGAGGGGAGGGCAGACTGCTGGCATACCTGTAAAGATTCAGATGATTCGCTCGCTGCCTGGACAGTAGAGATTTTCCTGTTGACGATCAGACGCACTCCTCCCTTCCATCACATTAAAGTCCAGTCTCATCTGCTCTTTTAAAACATGTCCTGCCTGCCCTATTGCGGCCTCATGCGGCCCCTTTTTCTCTGTCCTACATCGCTCTCTTTATTTCTCCTACTACAATAAATACCCCGTTGACCGGAGAGAAAAAGCCATTGAGTCAACTTCTCTCTTGACCAAATGGCAGCAGAACTGAGCTATAATGGACCTGCATTGCAGTCTATGCTCTGAAAAGCTGAATGCTTCACATTTTTGTGATTGGTGGAGTCAATTTCCAGAGGGCAAAGAGACAAAAAATACACAAGTGTGTGTTCAGTCTGAAGTGGATGAAAAGTAGCAGTAATGTTGACGGATGACTAATAGAAAGCAACTGGGAAAGTTGAGAGCTTACCTGGTCTTTAATATTGGCAAATTCCCTCTCTATCCAGGTGATGCGAGAGTCGTTCTATAGGAGGTGATTGAATGGAGCAGTTAACAGAAGTTTCCGGGAACATTGATACTAAGGTTCCCTTTTTAATTTTAATTTTTTTTTATTTTTTATATAGCTGTATTAGACACAAATGCACAAAAATCCTTGCACAAACAAAGACACACACACAAAGACACACACACGCACATAAGGGGATACGAAGAGGGCAAGACGGTGAGGATTGCAACATTAGTGACAGGAAACTTCTCTTGCCTCCTAGTTTTCACTTCCTCTTTTCTTAAGCCCATCACACTTCCTTCCTGTTCGATAACTTCAACATGCTAGCAGCGGGGGAGCCGAATTTCCCAGAATTATGGCAGAGATCTCACAAAGAGACTTAGAAATTGAGCCAACATATCAGATTGTTCACACATTCAAGTGTTTTGAATATGCAGCAAATGTAAGTTATGTTAAATGTCTGTTAAGCTGAAATAGCTCCGATGGTGTTGCTCAGCAGTTTAATTCTCATTGTGTCGATAAGACTATTTCGCACAATGATGTATAGTATAGTCGAAAACAAAGTGTTTTTCCTGAATCATCACTATCTTGTATGGCGATTGCACTTTTCAGAGTTTCAGATGACTTTTTATGATAAAGAGGTGGAAGTTCTTTTAATTTTACAGCTGAGAAATTTGCAAACCTCATACTAAAAAACCCTCTCCTCTCTTCCTAAAATATCACACCAAACACACAGCTGCTTCAAGCTGCAGGCAAGCCCCCAGCAAACCCATCATTCTGGCACCACCCCCACACATTTACAGGCACACACTTCACCTCGAGTAAGAGGTTATTGACAAGCACATGTAAAAATATAAAGAAATCCATTTATGAAAAAAAATCTGCCACTTGCCATTGTTGTGCGGGCTTTGGTGCGAAATATGAGCCTCCACATGTCTGGGTCCAGTTATTTCCATGTCACTGATGCTGTTACAGTCTTACAAATACACAGTTTCTATGTCAGTTAGCTAACCCTTTCTGTGTGCAATACCACATGAGATACAATCTACATGTGTGCGCACGCACGCACGTCAAAATGAGAAGTCAAGAAAAACAAGCATGAGCAACAGACCGATTTGTTCGAAATTGCTGCGATGGGAAGAGGTTCCAAAGCAGCAGGAAGTGACCCTTAGGAAGCATTTTTTTATACAGGGAAAATGAAAGCAAAAGATGTGATAGAGTAGTTCAAACACACAAAGAGAAATGCCTTGCATATAGAGGAACTCTGCATTACAAGCCCACAAAGAAGATTAGGAAACTGACTTCAAGGTTGTCTGTGGAGATGACAAATCTGTCTGTTTGCGGTTTGCTTTGGCATCGCATCTGGGTAAGTTCCAACTAACCCTCAACAACAGACAAGGCTCTTAAAAAAAAAAAAAGAAAAAACTCTTCCTCTGTGAAATCAAAGCAAATTAACCAAGAATATCTGTGCCAAGCTGAAATTGCATTTGAGTCAACAGCTGCACCTTAATAATTCATTGTTCTTTCTTTGTCTGCTACAAAGCAGATGTATCATGTAACAAAGGCAGGGACGGTGTAATGCTCTTTGGTAAACACAAGGGGCCAGTGCAAGTCTACAGCCAGTCCGATGGCCGGTGCCTCAACGAAGAATTTTATAAGACGTGAGCTTTAGCCAAGTAAGGGCATGCTCACATTGCTAGCTGATGCCTCATATAAATCCTGGTATTGGCTCTGACATCAGTTACAGAGGGACATATAAAATGGTACAGAAAGAGTATGTGGGTTGTGATGCAGGATGGAGTTTAAGCCCTGCAGCGGCCATGTCTAGCTCAAGTTTTTCAAAAATGAAAAGGCAGAAACTGCTAGATTTGTTGACAAGGTTTAGAGGGGAGTTAGGAGAAAAAATAAAAACTGGATGTGGTTAACGTCAGCCGACAGAGGAAAGCACAGACTAGAGCATGACCCTGAGAGAAGTTCATTCAAGCTGTGAGTAACCGTATCTGAGAAGCACACGACAATTACAGTTAGTCTCTGTGCTTTTCTCTGGTGCTTCTCCTCCTTCCTGGAAAGTGGAGCAGGAGCACCTGCATTTTTTCAAATGCATGACAGCCCCGAATGCTGTAACAGAGAGGGACTGCTGGGAAAAAGAAGGTGGGCATGACAAGTGTATATGGATGGGGCAGAGCAGTCTAAACATTCATCCAGCCAACCGTGGTTCAGTCCCATTACTGTGAAAACAAGTGTCTGCAGGAGCACACACACACAGTAAATTACACAAGAAGCATAATCTACATAATTAAAACAGAGACTGAAAATACTGCAGGCTGCATAAATACAATTTGAAGAAACATTTTCCACTTAAAATAACAAAAATAGCACTTAAGCTTAGGCCTTAAGCTGGAGCTGCAAATTTATTACTGGTTTATCTCTTAGCAACACACTTGATTTAGTCTTCCACTGATGATACATTTTCTTTTTTAAAAATCAATTAATTAGTCTTTCTATATTTAAAACTTCTAAATAAATATAGAAAACTATCCATTAGGTCTTTAAATTGCATATTTTTTGACAAACAAAGGCTTTCAGTTTACGGAGTTGCAAAACAGAAAAAAAAAAGTGCAAACCATGCCAACAGAGGATGAAAGAAGTGACAAAAATTCATAAGAGTTTAAAGTAACGGGGATTCAATAATAATAAAATGACTTAAAAAAAAAAATGACCAAAGAACAAATCTTTGAATTTGAATGATCATCTTCCTCCTAAGTGAAAGCTATTAATCTTATTCAATTCTTTTGGGTTCCCCTTCCAGACATGTTTAAGGAAGTGATAATAATACTGGTTGTTAATTTAACTGTTAGAATGGGTCTCGGAGCACATCTGCTCCACTTCCCTCATAGATTAAGTTGGGATCCGGAGCGCTCCAACCACCACTGCTCCTTGTGCACTAACACGGAACCTGCTGTCCTCATCAAAGTCTTAATTGTTCCACTGAAACCATTAATTCATCTCGAGAGAAAGCAGTGGAGAAATTCAAACAGACACCAAGAGGAATTCTATCAGTAGTTTATTTCTTTACGTTTCATTGCTTGGTCATAACTGACCGTGGCTAGCCAGTTGTTGGTAGTACACCATCTTTCTTGCGTCTGCAGCTCAAAACCTGCAGAATTGTAGCTGGTTTAACTCAGTTTCTATGTAATAGGTTTAGTTCTTACTACATGGTCGACACTCTCCCAGAGACTTCTAGTGATAACACTGTAAGGTGACTGGTCCAGGCAGCATAAGCATACGCCAATACATAGAGTCTAGAAAATCCCTGTGAAAAAACACACTTTTTACATTAGCCTTATGAAGATGTAACACAGGGAAGGCTTTTTTCAACCACTATGACTTGTCCACAGGTTGCTGGCCTGCTATTATGTCTCTTTGGCATTCCTACTGGCAGTACAAATCCCCACACAAAGGAAGCCTTTGAACATACACAGATCACCATTTACCCTCAGGGAGTTTGTGCAAAAGTTTGGTGGAAAAGCTCTAAATTTCCCATTCTGCTGTGCCCTCCTCTATGACACTTTTGAATGATTCATAGTTTGAAATAAAAAAAAAAAAAAAAAAACTGGATTGTCTCATGCTGGGCTTTTATAAAACCGTCTAAAACAAATTGCGTTAGCTCCTCTCTGTTTGGCTGCATACTTGATCATGGTGCAGAGTTAACACAGTGCCTTACTAGACAAGAGTTATCAGATTTATTTTTTTTCAACGTTTACATTGTTCACGATGACATAATGAAGATAAATTAAGTCTAATTAAGCAATTACTTAGGAATTTCAAGACTTCCAAAAGAGGTTTGTGTTTTTGTGCATGGGTCTACACAGGAGAGTCCTGACAGGTGCCCATATCTGTCAGGTGGGACAAAGGAATGTCTCCCTCTGTTTGAATCAGCCTGAAAGTACCCCCCTACTAATATTTAAGGTGTGGAACCAAAGAGTGGCACAAAATTACAGAGGGCAGGATAAAGTTGTTAATTAAACCATTTTCACTCTCATTCACTGAGCTTTTTTATTTCTTTGATTAAAAGTCCTGCAACACACTTCCTTTCACTTCCCCCCAAATCTCTCCATCTGTTCTTTCATTTCGTCCTCTCCTCTGGCCATTTAGTTCTCTCTGGTTCTCTTATTGCCCTCGAGCAACACCTGCTGTGACAGAGAGAGGGGAAGCGAAGCTGGCAGAGGGAGTGTTGCAGATGGACATCCTCTTCCAATGAAATCATGCAGCTCAGTAGTGAGCAAGCGGTTTGAGAACAGATCTCAAAGAAGATACAAATGGAGAAAAATGAGGTTCAGGTTCAAGGTGGCAGACTTTCCCAAAGGCTTACAAAGAGCACACGAGTACCAGCCTATCAAATACTTACAGTCTTAATCCCCAACTGCTTAATGTGATTATCTCTGTCTTTGCCAGTGTGACTGCTGTTATTCAACAGAAAGATGGAAGACTAGAGTTTCAATCACTGCGTAGCATTCAGAAAAATAGGAATAGGAATAGTTTTCTAAAGAGGATTACAAAATGAAGGACACAATCGAGGGGGTTTGCAACTGTCAAAATGTTCTGACTTGTTGGAGGGCACCTCTGAAGTTTACATCCATTCTCTGGCAAACCATACCGTCAGTCCAATCTGCTCACACAGCATAACCCATACGCACTTCTATACATTTGCAGTCAAAATGTAATTTTGATACACTGAACAAAAGGGCATCACTGAGTGACAACAGCAAATGCTTGGCATCTCAACGGTCACAGGTGTAACTAACCACATCAACAAGAGGAGGGAGGATGTAACAGGAAGTGTTTCAGAAGTAACACAGGATTAGCACTGGAGCTACAGGAAATCCTGAGTTGGTATCTGTAATAATAATAGCAGCAGCAAGAATGGCAGTAAGATGATAGGCAGTTCAGCGCTGGGCCAGATGACATGAGGCCTAATGGCCTTGTGTAATGTCTATCTACAGTAGCAGCCATGGGGAATAAAAAGAGAGAAAAAAAAAGAGGAGAACAGAAATAGCAGGGAGGAGTAAGAGAGAACAAAAGAGGATAAATGGGAGAGATGGATGAGATAAATAGAAGAAAGAGAGGATGCTGGGAATATACACAATGAGGTCATCAGAGTTAAAGCTAAGCAGGCTGACTGCAGTGGAAATGTGCAGCACTCCACAGCCTGTGACAGCAGCATCCAGGAAAAGCGAGAGAAACACCTGCATTTACAGAGTTCAACCCCTACACACACACACATTATAAGATCACCTGAGCTGAACCCTGTCCACTCTCATAGCTCTAACTCTGCACAGCAGCCAAATCTCAGTCAGTATTTTCTCTTCCTCTGTCTCCCCTTACTTTATTGAAAAGCTTTTTAAAAAATCTGTTAACAGGTTTGTTTAATTAAAATGTGAGACACTCCAATTTTCCTTTCTCCGGGTGGTCTATTTAAGAACTGGACACAAGGTCAATATACTTTTTCCATTTCAAAATTCCAAAGCTTTCAAGACATTTTTCAGATATCTCAGTCCTTTCTCAGACATCAAGATCACCCTTTTATCACACAGTCATGAGGCTAATGACTAGCCTCCTTCTTTAGGAACCATGATAAACCACAGATTGTGGTTAAAAGATGGATTGCTTGTCTATTTTGTCAGAATGAACCCATCTAAACTAAAGAGAGCTCACTCTACTGCAGGTTAGGCACTGACTGCTCATAAGTCCTTCACACAGCCCCACTTCAAAAACACCAAAACATCCATTTTAATGGGAACTATTTAATTGTATGTTAAAATATACCTCTTACTATTAAAGAACTCTTCAAAACAGGTTATAGGACCTCATCCCACTCTAACTCAACAAATCCCTGAATAAAGTGCTTCAGGTTAATAAAAAGAGAGTTCTGTAGAAATAAAATCCAACTGGAAATGATCTGCACTATATTCAACTTTAACAGTCCCCAAGTACAGAGAGGGCGATGCCATTTGACGAGCTCAGAGGATGGCTCATTTGGATGAAAATGTGTTAGAAGCTAATGGTCTCCCTTACAAAACCTGCAAAGAGACGTCTTTTACCGTAAATAATATTTCACATATCAATTATTGATCTGCAAAAAATGTAATGTGCAAACATGTGCAGTGGTTAAGCACCTCAATGTAAGTGTTACAACTCAACAGTGGCATTAAAAACATTAGCAGATGAAAGAACGTACACGGTTGAAAACGATATTGAAATATGACGATTCTAGTTGGTTTCATCCTGCAGTGCTGAAAAAGGAGGGAAGCGTTTCGAACAAACGTGCAGAAAAATTGCAGCCAATTCAAATCGACACAGTGATGTAACAGTTATGTAACATATGTATGTGACGGGTCCACTGGTGTATCGACTGCCCCAGAACAAGCTGGAAACAAAATCATGATATCATTTTTTGCCTGGATTAAACTTTAGGAACCTTTAAAAATAGCAGTTTCCCTTAACGCCAGCTGAGTTAGATCAACAGCAGCTTGACCGATTGTGTGATGAAAATGTGACTGAAATAAATAATTGGATAGTTATTTGGATGCAAAAAGTGAATCATTTTATTTCTCGATTTTCATTTTTGCAAAGTTTCTGCTACTGCTAAACTGAGCGGGGAAATAAAGGAGTTCCCAAGAATGACTGAATAAAGATAATATTAACCAACAGTTTAAAGTTGATGATAAAGCGTTAGTGGTTCAATGAGGTGACACCAGATCAAAAGAAGTACAGTACCGGTATAGGAATGCTGCACGGCATCAGTTCGGATCTGTGGTTTTACTGACTTTACTGAAATATGTAGTTCTAAGCAAAACGCTGTATTTCCTGCATATGACACAGCTGTCATGGTAACGCAGGCTAAAGGTTACATGCTCTTGGGTGCAACACTTGAAAACTGCTGAGAATATGAAACGTAGCGAAAGGAAAATGAGGAATTCAAGGCCAACCAAAAACCAACAGAATTAGGGGGAAAAAAAAGTGCAGCCGAGGTTTTGTTAAAGCTGACAGAATAAACACCATAAGAATCCATATTAATGCAAACCATATAAAGGATGAGAGGGAAGCGTGAAACTATGGCAACTGTGTTTTCTGTCTCTCTGCCTCCCAGCCAAGAGGTGGTACAAGAGTCAAGGCCTTTTTTAAGATAATGCTTCCAGGTAACATTTGCCAACCTCCATCATCACAAATAGAGCACTTATGTAGCTTTGCACATTTGTGCAATATGATGCCAACCCTCTTCTTCACTTCGTCCATGCTGCATGACAAGGGATTTTCCAGTTTATTAAAGAAGTAACACATTATGATGCCCTTTAATGGTTGGCAATGTAGCTTGTGACTCTAATATGAGAGACTTTTCAGAGTACACAGACTTATCCATATTACAATGCGCTCACACAAGCATCCACTGGATGATTAATGGGTCTGACTCTCTGTCAAGGCTTCTCCTCTGTGTGCTCGTGCCGGTGTGTAACAGAGAGAAACGAGGTCTGTGATGTGCGAGTGTGTATGCGCTTTAATCCAGATAGATATATGAATGAAAATCCCCGCGATTTGACCCACGAGGATTTATGAGAATCCTCTGTTGGTACCGTCTGCTCTAATGTGTATATGCATTATGATAAACCTCTTTGCTCCTGGCAGCACAAGTTACAAAGGGAGCTTAGCGACGCTGAGGGCACAGTAGCCATGACAACTAGGCCAATAGCAAATAAGAATGAATAGGGGGGGGGGGATTAAGAGAATAGATGGATGGTTGTATCAAGCGTCTGTGGGACATCTGGGTCAAGTCCAGCAGGTTTTTAAAACATTTTTTTTATAAATCCATCATATCATTCACATGGATAGATGGGAGAAGTAACATGAGCAAACAGACGATAAACCTCCAGGTTAAGTTTACCTGTAGAGAGAACAAAGGCGAGTTTTATCCGAGTTTGTTTCTTTCAGAGGTTACAGACGGACACTCCAATCCAACTACTTCAGTTTGGGACCTGCAGTAGTATTCTGAAGTAACATTAACAAGGGTGACATTTACTACTGATAATAGAGGCTTAAAGGCTGAGAATCCCTGATTTAGTCAATCAGTTTAACTGTTGACTGTTATCTACCCGTCTGATTGTCTAACAACTTGTATTCTTACCTCATTAGTTACGTGATTAGAGGTGAACAGGTTCATTGATCTGGCCAATTAATTAGAGGCGTAGTCTGGGCTCGAAGCAGTGGTGGAGAGGGTCCATCATATATAAAAAGTAATTAAGGTTGTTTCCAAAATGTTTTTTTTTTTTTTAAATTTAAAAAAAAAAAAATTTCAGTAAGTTCTTTTTTGAAGGAAAAAAAAAAAACAGATTCGAAATGCATCTGGGAAGTCTAAAAGTTGTCTATCAAGGTGGAGACAGGATAACCAAACAAACATTCCTTATGTGCATGAATATGTATTGTTTCAATGTATTTTCATCCAATAGAGGATAGAGGAGTGGGGGGGGACTGAATCAAAGCACCGCAGGACGCCATCATTGTCTGGGAAACTGGGAAAAATACATTCATTACAAAAGTGCAACATTCGTCGACTATCTGCTGTGAATAGTGACTGGTGGTGGATGAGGAAAGGTTTTACTTGCAAGTGCGGAGCAAAGATAGAGATATAAGTTCTGAAACTCGTGTTACCGTATTTGAAGGTGCTAAATCAAGTGAAGATCAAACCTACCCGTCTGTAACAACAGATCAAATTTAAAAGCAAAAATCATTTTCAAGCGTAGTCTTCAAGTCTAGAAATGCAAATGAATTCTGAAAGTACAATGCTTTTGTCTCAGCTTTTACGCAGCCAACTAAAGCCAAACTAAGCCAACTCATATTTATCTAATTGTTAACCAATCACCATCTGACCCACAGCTGTAGAAGTAGGTTTCCACAGGGTTTGACCTCTCTCTATGATATTAGCAATGGACTTATATTTTCAGACTTGCAGAACTCATCTGTACTTAAAGATATGATCTGATCCGTATACATAGATTAAGTTTGTCCTTGTGTTCCTTTTCAGTCAATCACATATGGTGAAACAAGCTACAAAACATGTTTATATCTTAACTTGATGCAGTGGCAGTCTTAATTTCCAGTTCACTCCTTAACCGACAAATTACAATATTACAGCTTTCAGCAGACAGTTTGTAACCAGCCGTGAAGGACTAAGACAGCAGGTTAAAATGTCTATTAGTCACGCTACTTTTCAGCTACTAGTCCTTGACAAATATTTCCACATGTGCTGTTTGAAACGATGCGGCGTTTACTCCAAACAGAAAGCAGCTGAACAGATGCTGAGTTAACCTATGGATTTTTCCTGTAATCTTGGCTAATACATCTGCAATCAGCTTCGATTGCTGTGAGAAAGTTCTCTTCGTGTCTCTGTTTGCATTCATCAACTGTGCAGTTGCAGTTCACTTGGCTTTTTAAATTTTCCTCCACCTGCAGCACTATCCACCACATACTCCGTCTTCTCCAGTCCATCAGGACCATTTTATCTTCTATTAGTTAAGGCTCTACTTCCAGTTTCTACTACGATTTCTTTCAACCTATCAATTAATTACTCTTTGCTCCTTCTTATACCAACAAAACGTGAGCATTAGTTTCGTACATTGTATACTTTAGACAGTGTATATGAAATGAAGGGTCACTATTAAAGGGCTGTTTTATTTGTAAATGATGAGCTTGATAAGGCTGGTTGTAAGATAGTATCATCATTACACTGGGCGCCAGATAACTTCTGCTCTGCCTTAAGCCAAATTTCCAAATGAAGTCAAAGATTGTTTATTTGTGACAGCTGTAACCAGAGAGTAATTGCATTTTTTTTCTGCTCCAAGCTACAATTATCTATCAGCCTTAAAAAAAAAAAAAAAAAAAAAGAATAACCTGAACCTGTCTGCTCGTAGGCTACCTGTTACAGCTGATAGAAATTATAGCCAAGACTATGACTTCAGAAAACTTCTCCAAGCATGGATCTTTCACAACAACTTTTTGCTGCTAAATCAATTCTTTAAAATGATCCCAAAACCCTCCCCCCAAAAAAACCTTGTGATTGAGAGATAAAAATGTTTAACAACATCTCATGGAAGCAGAGTAGTGAGATCAGCTATATAGCTGATGGCCAAGAGGAGGGAGAAGTTATATTGCTTACAAATGGGCCCAAAGATTTAGAGCCCCTTCTTTCAAAGAGGCAGGCTGGATAATTGGACCATAAACCATATATCCAAGACTGTGTATGTTTGTGTGTGTGTGTGTGTGTGTGTGTGTGTGTGTGTGTGTACGCATGCATGTTTGTTTTTTTCAGCATCCCAAGCCACCTAAACTGCTGCTACCACTAGCATCAGTTTTGCTGACGACAAACTCCAATAGAAGGATACCTGCTTGACAGACACGCATGCTACTAGCTGGAGAGAAAGTGCATTAGATTGTCATACATGCACGGAGGTACACACACATACACATGCATTCATATAATAAAACCCCACGCACCCCTCCTGGGCCCACAGAGGCAATCTTAACAAGGTTCGTTAGCTACTGCAAAGAATAAGGGGCCATTTTAATTTGTGTTAAACCCTTCTGGAGAGCCTCAATTAACCCGCCGCATAAACACAACTCTGACTCACTCTGTCGATAAGACGGAAATGATGGTGTGTGTGTGTGTGTGTTTGCATTTTTTGTCTGTGTGAACCTGCAGGTGTGCAAGTCTCGGTAATAGATTTTTCTTATTGTAGCTGAAAGATTGCGCCTGAAGGTTTGTGTGCGTCAGTACGAAGTCCAACTTGCGTAAAGAAGCTGATTTGCCATTCAATGATTTTGTTACCTGACTAACTTGCCGTGTTGAAGAACAAATACAAAGAGTAGTTACATAACAAATAGACCAAACGGGGCTTCAACTATTCACCGAAAGGTATTGATTCTCCCCACGCCATTCAATCAGGCACCACAATGTCAAACATTCTTCTAGCAAGACTGAATAAAAGAGAACAAAAAAAAGAGAACAAGAAAAAAGTAAAGAACTAGTTTTACAGTGATAAAAATCTTCTAGGCCAAGCTGATTTTGAGGCTGGCACTGCTTTTCGAGTGAATAACTACAAAAAAGGAAGGAAAGTTTAGCTCAGAAACTTTGCAAGAACCAAAGCGATTAAAGCAGAAGAGTCAAGGACGCCTGCTTAACAAGTCGTTAAACAGCTGGGCTTTATCTGAACTATGAGACATAATGATGAATTAGACTTTAAGAAGAAGTGCTGTAGAGTAGTAATGGAAGATAGGGTGTGAGGAAGAAAGGACAGGGACGATGTACTGGAATGCTCAGAGTGAAATGATGAGGGGCAGTGAGAGGGGAGAGGATAAAAGAGGGCATCTTCAAGCCTCACTGCTTTTTCTCATTTAGGCTGAGTGTGTTTGTCCGTGTGCGTATGTGTGTGCGTCATCAGGGTTCCCTTCCTGTCATCCAGCCAAGTGGTGCCAGAACACCAGAGTCCCCTCACAAGGCAGTTACTGGGAGGTCTGGTTATTAATTATCAGCCTGCAGGTGAGATAATCAGATGAGCCAGACCTTGCTGCGTTTAAAACTGACGCGTTCAATCTCATTATCCTGTGTAATGGAAGAAGATGGAGACGGAAAGAGGAAGAGATTATCGCAAAAACAGACAGAGCAGAGAAAGAAAAGAGATAGAGAGGACACCCAAGGGCATACGAAGGTCAGGTCAAAATCTACATGAAAGATAACGATAGAGTGGTGAGATGGTGATCTCCAAAATAAAGGGAAAGAATAAATATTCTTTTAAACTTTTGAAGCAGTATTGCATTGTTTTTACTATTTTACAAAGAAGTACAGGAAAGGAGCACAACACGAAGGTTTGGGTACCACAGATCGGAGCCCACAGGTAACTTTTATCCAAGTCTCAGATCTTAATTGACATTTTAGGCTATGGCTTTTTCAGAATCATCACTAAGAAATACATACAGTTTAGTTTTTAATGCTTTATGAATACTTGACTATTCAAACCCAGTCCCAACAAATAACCATGGGCTTGTTATGCTGTTTTAACATCAAAAGTAGCATATTCAAACATGGGTACACATCCACTAGAGCAAGCCAATTACATACTTTCCATTGCTAGTAGAATCATGTTTACTCTTAGTGCTCTGTGGGGGATGTAGTGTGTTCACTGCAGTAACTACCACCATCTGCCAGGGGACAAGCCTGTAACAACATTAAGCAATGTCATTAAACTATCCTTCAGGCTGTGTTGGACAGGTTTCTGAAGTCCCTTTGAAGGTCAGTTTCTGAACACTTTGACATGTCATTCAAAAGCCAGATGTCTGCAGGTGTTCTGTCCTGTGTCAAATGGCGTCGGTGAGGACTGACCATGCAGAAATTGATTTGCTTTTTATGCAAGTTTAAAACTGTATAAAATCGAAACAAAATATTCTTAAGACAAAAGAAATATGGACCGTATTTTATTGCTGAACACAGCAACAGACATTTTGGTAATGGGGGCCCCACTTTCCCATGCCACTGTTCAGGATTAAGGTCATGTGCTGATAGGCCAGAACGGATGCTTCAAAATAGCAAGTCCTAAGATCAGATCAGATATTTATCACTGAAATGACAAAAGCTAAAACCTGATAGATGATGGATGAACAACGACAAGTGATTTTTCAAACAATATCATCAATTTGGGAGCTTTTCTTCTAAGTTAAGTGTCATCCGCTTCACCACAGAAACAGCAATAAGGAGCCGTCATCAACTTTTCAGAAAAATAAAACACTTCAGAAAAACAGCATGACCACATAAAACACACGAATCTGCGATGCGGAGACTGAAAATGAAAAGTCTGGCACATTTTGTCCGTTGTTGTTTCATGGACGAGCCGATATCAGATCCGCTGTGACCAACATGAGAGCATGAGTGCAGTACAGCTGCTGCTCCCTCTTTATGTACTGGCCCACACGGCTCAACTCTTAAAGAAAGACAACACCTGTTACAATCCTAAATACAGCATTTATAAGACAAGAAATAAACGAGGCCAAAGTATTCAAGCAAACACAGCACCAAGAAATATTTCACAAAGGTTTTCATTTCAATTGCACAAATCTATCTTATTCATTTTCTCTACTTTTCTCAACACATAGACAAACACCACCTAGTTTAGGTTTAGTATCATACAGCAAGATCAACTTTCAGGATGTGGTTTAGTATCAGCACTGCTGGCTCAGAAACAGGCAAACATCTTCAAAGATGTTCCATGAGTCGTCTGACTCTTCTCAACGCACAGTCGACTAGATTTAGTGGTATGAACAATTAATTGTTGTCTTTTACTGTCAATTTTAGGTTGAGACAATTCATTTTCCATCATCTGCATTTGATTTGTTCTTTGCGATTATGTTTAGAGGAGAGGCATTCATGGCAATAACGTTACAAAATCTTATTCATTACTTTTACAATCTCAGCTTAAAGATGTATTGACCTTTTTAGTTCATGTGATAAACTACGGCTCCAGTAATTGACATCAATTCAAAAGACAAACTTTATGACAGGCCCAGTCTTACTCTGAGATGCATCATCGTTGTTCTGACTAATAATGACTGGCATCCACTTGTGTGTCAGGATAAAATTAAATGTTACCATCACGGTCAATCTTAAATATTTCCTAAATTGTTCCCTTTATTGGATGCTGCTTTATCTTGATCTAAATTTGGCAGTTCGGATTTGTTACAAGCCACATGTAAAGAGAGATGATGGGTAAAAACGTATATTAGCAATGGAAAGAAAAGAGCTAAAATAACACAACAGGTCTTAATAGCTCTACAAAGAGCAAACAGTTCTATGAGGCCAGCACATAATCGAGCTCTAGAGGTTTAGCTGTCTGACTCATGTATGAATGGGAGAGAGTAGACTGCAACACATCAACGAGGAAAGAGAATGAGCAGTCCAAAAGAAACAAACAAAAAGAATGAAATATTCATGCTTCAGAGACCGACAAGCCCACACAGCACACCGTGTCTGTGCTATATCTGGGCCCAGTGCGCGTTTGTACACATGTGGCTGGAGGATATTTCCTACAGCTGTCCTGTCAAAAATTTTGGTTCAAACTACTCAAATGCTCTCATCTCACCAATTTAGTTAAAGGAAGGGCTGTCGCCAAGACAGTGCTATATAAAAACACAAAGCCATGAGCTCCCACTTCACGTATTTTTTTGGGCACATGCACGCGCCCGGGAGTACGATCTGTGATGGGTACAACCAGTGTCACCCCTGTGCATCAAGGTGGTGATTTTCTTTTCCTCTAATGCTGCAGTTGCAAATGTGTTGCATATGTTCACAAACACAACCTTGCAGTGAGCGCCACACAGCAGATCCACACTGCTCAGCAGCTAGAAATAAACAAATCCAAACTGTCCTGCATTTCAGGGTTTACTGAGCAACAAGAATAGCAAGCCCAGATTTTATTGAAAAGTTCCAAGTTCAGGACTGAGGATGTTACATTTAGCAAGAGACGCACTTTATGCCTGCCTGCATGCACAAAAGGGGACAATATACCATTAAGTGCTACATCCTGACATGATATAAGCAGTCACAGGCAGCTCTATTCCCTCCTTCCCTGGCATGTTTAGAACCCCTCCCTTTCACCCTGCAGTGGAATGTGAAGTGTTAAGCTCTGTGGAGCTCCAAGGCGTGTTCAAACCTTGTTAATACAGGCCTCTGCTCACAGAGGATCACGGACGAGCAGATGTCGGCACAATGTCTCGCTCCTCTGGCAAGGTTTCATGTTCTATTCCCTCTGTGCAAGATTGTGTTCTGGTTATCTAAGAAAATGTTTGACTACCTCTCGCTCTGAAAAAAGCTCAATGAGGCTGCGCAGGCCAGGAAGAAACAGCAGAACACAGGATGAAGCAGGAACTGTAGCTCAACAGCCATCATCATCACTGCTTCTGTAAAGTTTTATTGTATTTATTTAACGTTTATTGAGCTCAGGAGGGCCAGCAGAGCATGTATGGCCCTTTCCAGTAATATCCTATTGAACAGCCATCCAGTTATCCATTTTGAGACATCGGAGATGCCTTGAGAAAACATTAACTCATTCTTGATTCCAAACTAGACAGTCTGAGTGATTAGACGTAGAATCTTCTTTTAAAGGGAAGTGGAAGCTTTGGGTCAGGACAAAAGACCATAACAGAGTAAATCATGAAAATCCACTCATGCTAAGCAGCTGAAATTAAGATACTCTGAAGTAAACAAATATAAATCACAGCCTGTTGATAGCATTTGCAAATAATTCTTGGCATTTACTGGAACTTGGCACAAAGGAGGACAGGAACAGATGGTTGTGGACTATTATTAAAACAGTGTCAAGTTATTTAACAAACACAAGAAAACTGATATGCGGTCCACGTTGCAATCCTAAAACTATCTGGCACTTAAAAATGCAGCTCAACATTCTTGTGTGAACGTAAACTTCAGCGGGAGCAAGGGGGCAAAACCACACACCTACAGGAAAACTGTCGGGTGAACATGCCAGTTTCTTCACATAAATGCGAGTCGCCACAGCCCAACGGGGCCAAGGAAGTAGGGCAGCTTAAGATGGCAGGACGTATCTCGCTGAGCTGAGAAATACAAACTGCCCTTGTAGGGATGGAAGCCAAGAGAAAAAGAGACGTGTGAAGATGGAAAAGAGGAACAAACAACTAATGCGAGACTGCAGAAAAGAAATGACTTTGACAGTCTTTTCCCTCAGTCTTTGTGCTCTCTGGACTGCTGCAGAGAGTTCAGTGAATTTCCAAGACCGAATGCCCTCAAAGGAGCAATACTTGCAATTCACCTACAAAGGATAATACCTTGCATGACAGGCAGGCACAGAGAAAATGCAAGCAGACAAATCCTGTGCGAGGAGGCTCTGCTTGAGGAAACAGTTCAACATTGTGAAAAATATCCTTGTTCGTTTCCTGGCTCAGAGTTTGATAAGAGCAGCGTTTCCCAGTCCAGGTCCTGTGGACCCTCTTACCCTGCATGTTTATGATGTTTCCCTGCTTAAACACAAGTGATTAAAATGAATTAATCATTACCAGACTTCTGTAAAACTTGAGGGAAAGCTGACAAGTTAAGCCATGCATTTGACTTAGTCACTTAGCAACCACAACTATTCCACTTCCGATATAGCAAATGGGCAGGGAATTGCACATATTTTACTCTCATACAAAGCCAAACAAAGTCCGTACACCGAAAAGGAGAGCTAGAGAGGTTCTTGTGGCAGCTGCTGGCGACGATTAGCCAAGTCTGTACAGCTTCATAAGCTTCATCATGAAGTTATCTTAAACTAGGACTATCATTTGCAAACTGCCAAAATGATTGTGGGAAACAGAAAGAATGAGCGTTAACACACAGCACGGCACATATTGCAAAACTGTGCACTGCATCATCTGGACCAGCTTTCGCATAACACACTAGAGTTTTACGACTCTGCAAGACCTGGAAAGGAGGGCTTGAAGTGTCTTCCACTGCGGAATATTTATGTGTGCACGTGTGAGCGTCTGTATGCGAAGGGTGGGCAAAGCCGCATATATCAAGACAAAGGCCAGGTTTGTGAAAGAAAGGAGAGCAGTTGCCATGCCTACAACATGCGTGTGCAAAGAGAGTCTTTGAGTTACACAAACACAAACCATAAGGCTGCACGGCCTTCGCCATCCTGACTCATTGGCCTTGTAGGTCAAAAAGCCCATAATTTAAATTGCAATACCCTTCCTCTGTCAATATTCAATCATTTCAAAACATTTTAAATCATTACTTCAGTCAAATGGCGTAAAACTACATGGCTGCGTCTGTGTCCCCAACTGACTCCACACCTGCCTCTATAAACCATCCCTTTCCTCCCTCTCGACTCACACACTTGACGACTACCCTGCTGCTGCTGCTACTCTGCTGTGCCCTTTTGTCACTTGGCCACTAAAGCACAAATACCACTCGCTCAGCACCTAGCAGCAGTAAAAAGCAATTATCTTACATTAGGGACAACAAAAATGCCACTGACACCAATGGAAAAGGCATTACCTTGCTCTGCTTTTAGCCCTCAGGCCTGGTAAACGGGAGTTCAAACTGCAGTGTAAATCGTGCAGAAATAAGACAAAAGAACGCACAAAAGAGGCAATCTGCATACACTGCATTTCACAGGACAGGTACCAATACTTAAGTTTATCAAGCTTGCAATTAATGGCTCAGTTCTTCTGAATGACTTGTGCTTTCTCCTTTGTGTTTATAAGAAAACACATGCATTTATAGGAACACAGAAAATCACGTATTATCTAATTATTACCCTGCCTGCTTTTGCTGCACTGGATGTCAGTTGCCTTGATGAAACCATGACAACAAACTCTCCACGCACTGAAGCAATATTACAACTCCGGGAGGTGCGACAATCATCTAATGCTGCAGTCTGTTGTCATAAACTTGAAAGACTGAAAGACTTCTTTGATTGCAGGTCACCGATATCAAAATGTGTCACTGGTCATTTTCAAGGTAATTTCACTACCACTTTTAACGATCTAACTTTTACTTTTAAGCTCATTAACAGGGACCAGTGATAAATGCAGCAACAGTTTTTTTTTTTTTCAGAACAACATAGGCATTGTACTATATATAGCATTTGACAAATACACCATTATTAAATATCTATTGAGAGGTGTCTATATGTCTATATCCAGCTGGTCAGCTGATCTATTTTTTGCAGGACTGCAACACTGCTGTATGTAGCCCTGACCAGCTCAAGCACCCTCAGAACAGGGGTGATGGGTGCAGGGCTTCATCTGCACTCATCATATCCTGATGCACCCATTAAATCTGGAACAGAGTTAAACGAGACTCATTAAAACCACATGGCCATTTGTTGTTGCTCCATAGTCCAATCTTAATGCTCCCAAGCCAGTTGAATTTGGCTGATAGGCATAACTCAGTCCCCAACATTGCATATCAAATCCCCGTTCAATAAAGAAATTGCATAAATCACGCTGAACACGTTTTTTTCTCTCTAATTCTTAAACAACACTGTGTTATCATACTGAATGTCAACACATGGCTTGCTCCAGACCATCTTTTGCAATGTTTTGTTGTGCAAATCTCTTTACCACCAGCTTTAATTCAATCGTAATTATGTGGTAACATCAGAGAATATAATGCATAAACGGTTGCAGAGCATCTTTCATTTTCAATCTTTTTCAGACAATGGACAACAAACTCATTTCCTAGAGATCAAGGTGCTTCAAAAGTATTACTTTATTAGATTCAATTTAGAGAGACAGGAAAGTGAAAAGAAACCAATCTGCGCATCGAAAAGCAGAAACCAGAGCATAATAGTAAGCTTTCCTTGTAAAATGATTCATTACATAAACCAAATTGTCATTCTTTTCACTAACTGTTGCTTTAAAAAATGAGCATTTTGAAAATGTGTCTATGCCTGACCTTCCATTAGAACAAAAACTGTCACGACACACAGCATCTGATTTCCCAAAACGCTCTTCTGTCACCTCCCTTCTTTAAAGCTGAGATTTCACCCCCTTTATTTCAGCTTTTTGACTGAATGCTCTTCCGTGGCTTCATCACTGACGATAAGGCTGAAGTGATCTGTTGCTGTTGTCTGATCATCCCTTATTACATCTCACAGGAGGCTGTTATTAACTACTGTAGTGTCACACTTGAATCTAAGCTGTTAGTCCACATTTACTGTAAGTCCAGTGTAAAGTAGGAAAGAAGCACATGCAATAAAACAAGATTTTCTTTCTATTGTTTTCTGCAAAAAAAAAAAAAAAAGAACTCTAGCTCATATTTGTATTATTAACATGATACTGACACCTTTTTTCTTAACATCACAATTGTCAAATGGAAATTACTGAGACCCCAACCGACAAATACTATTACTATTGAAAATATGTTCAAACCAATTCACGATAGATTTCTTTCCACGCGTAAACATACAACTTCAGAAATTGTAATTTAAGCAATCAACTTGCCAAGTACGATGACAGCTACTGATTAAAAACAGTTAAAACCGATAATGACATGGGGAAGATCGACTGAATCATCGAAATACATAGAAAAACATATTTTCTACAGTCACTTGTAGTATATCTGCATCTCCCATCAAGAGCCCAAAAGTGCATGTAAGGGACAAAAGCTGCATTACAGCTAAGAAATATGCTCTTGTGTATTAGTTTTGACAACACAAAGAGAAAAACGATATCTCATTAGTGCTGTAGTTTTCTCAGTTGGGAATAAGGACTGACCGAACCTGCATGACCCCCCCCCCCCAAATACACACACACAATCAAACAATAATGTGGATGACCATTATAGTCCCTTTCAGATTTTGAAATTTAACCAAAAAAGGACATGTACTCTCCTCTGTCCTCACTTGTCCGAGGTTATAGCCTTTAACCTCTACCCCTGCCTCACCCTCTGCTCCTCCCATTAGGTCTGCTGGAGCCAGGTAGCTCCCATGGCTGCAGTAGATAACAGCAGCCATTATCAGATTCCCAGCATTTAAGCAGCTGCTTGCTATTGATCGCTGTAGCGCCTGGTTACAACTGCCCTGCCGGCATGGTGTCTGGGGATGATATCTACTAGCCACCCCACAACCTCAACAATGAACATCACATGTGATTTATACATACAGTATATTTTTCTAGCGGTTATTCAAAGACTGCAGACTTATTCTCATAATACATAAGTCAAGATGATACCATTTAAAATCACAGAGCCTCTCTGAGTATAAGGTACCACTTCTGTAGAATTACTGGCTGAAAACCTTATTCAGAGGAAATCCTAATTAAAAAGATGACATAAATTACCAGATTACTAGAGTACCCCACAGGCGATTAGCACAAAATGTAGATAATCACAGTGCTGCCCAAGCCCTAGTGAGAATTAAATATTATTGTCACTTAGCAGAATCATACGGGTATAATGTGAATAGAAATGTGACAATCTTATCTATATATCCTTTTGTATGCATTTGTAAATGCTGGAAACTATACTTTTCCACTGAACACCAAGCCAAAGTTTAATTTATTTTTTCCTGTCATG
Organism: Leuresthes tenuis; assembly: GCF_036924035.1. Lineage (NCBI taxonomy): Eukaryota > Metazoa > Chordata > Actinopteri > Atheriniformes > Atherinopsidae > Leuresthes > Leuresthes tenuis. The sequence goes on from NW_027325369.1 coordinate 20,410,236, forward strand.
AAAAGTGAATGCCTTTGACCAGCTTGGCCCCTGTGACCACTTTGACTGAAACCTTTCTTTTCTCGTCGAGGGCACTCAGCACTCCCTCAGTCACAGCACATTGTTCTGAGCTGAAAGAAGAGATGGCGTGCTCTTTAGAGACTCTGCCCTTGACAGCAAAGCCAGAAAAAAAAAAATAAAAAAGAAGCTCTGCCAGAAGAACCATTTTCCTGTCCTCTGCTACATGACTGGAGAGCAACGGAGTTCAGGAGGAAACAGGATCAGGTTTCAGGCCACGACAAAGAAGTGCAGGGGCCAAGCGGGGGGGGGGGGGGGGGGGGGGGGGGGGGGGCAGGGCAGGCTGACTCAGAGATTGTCAGTGTGTTTTTGTATGACAACGTTTGTGTGCATTTCTCTCTGCATGACGTGTTGACATGTAACTGGGCCACACACTATTTGTAACACTATGGCCTTTTTGTATTGACGCAGACACATTCCTGTACAGAGTGGCCGCAGTGCCGCTCGATCAGCCTCACTCAGACAGTATTCAATACATTAAATTCCAGCCAGCAAATACTCTCGGAGGGCCGTCACTGTAATTGCTACATGAATAGAGCAAATCATCATTGATGAATACAAAAAAAATAAAAAATTTGCCCTTGGATGAAGTGGGCCTTCAGAGAACATTGTAAACAAAAGCCAAGAATTCAACCCAGTTTTCAAGTCTGATTGACCGGATGTTCGGCTGCACAAATATTGTGTCACATTTCGTTCGCCTGCGTGCGTCTTCGGTCCAGATATGTCACGTACCTTGACGGAAGTTGTGACTCCATCCTCAGCAGTGCTCTGCCCATTCTGTCAAGAAAGCAGATGAGAGAAACAGTCAGCGTGTATGACAGCACATGTATCACAAGCGTCAGTGAGCATATGGGGAAAAGAGGGAGAAAAAGGCAGAGAGAGATACTAGAGAATATTTGCAAGACTGTGTAGGCGGCAGCAGTCCACTTTGCTCCTCTCCAGACAAACCTAATAATCTGAGGCTGACACACAAATGCATGCCCTTTGTCCATTCCCCAGTAGGTAAGCCTTGTTGAAAAGGGTAATCACTGTTATTTGTCAAACAATGTCTTAAAAATGGCTATTGTGAAACATGCTCAGGCAGCAGAGGTGGGCAGCAGACTTTGATCATCTAATCTGACTCAAGTCTCAGCATATGTTCAGAGTGCGTCCCTCTCTGTCGCACGGAAAGGTAGGGACACGAGGAGGACCGAGGCGAATCTATCACATCACAAGTAGACTGGAATCTACCTACACACTGGGATGTGATTATTAAAAAAATTAAAATATAAATCAAATTAGGGATGCAACGGTACTCGGTAAAATATTGAATCTTTCGGTCCACTATGCACGGGATAATACACCCTTATGGACTGCAGGTTTCGGTTTTGCAATTCATTTTGCACTGATGCTTTACACTGTGTGTGCCTGTCCAGGCAGGTGAAAAGCCCTCCCTGCGAGTTGCGAGTTAATGTCCAATCACTGTTGTGTCTCCACCCACGCACCCCCTGTCAGTCACACTGGTGTAACTGGAGGCAGGTTCAAAGTGCAGCTCACACACGGAAGCAGAAAAAAGAAAACAAAGAGGCATGGCCAGCACTAGCGGAGGAGTTGAGAGCAATGGTGGACTAGCCATTGGGAGCACCAGGACATTTCCGGTGGTCTGGCCCCCGAACTGGCCCAGTCTGCGATTGCCGATGGTCGGTGGGCGTCTATTGGGGCTGGTCTCTGGTCTGGATGGCTGAGCTAACAAAGTCTAATAGTGGCGTAATGTTCCGTTAGTTAGACTAATTTACATGCAATTTACATTGCAGCGTGCATTGAGAGGGCGGCGTTTGTGTGCTGCAGCGTTTGTGTGCTGCAGCGTTTGTGTGCTGCAGCGTTTGTGTGCTGCAGCGTTTGTGTGCTGCAGCGTTTGTGTGCTGCAGCGTTTGTGTGCTGCAGCGTTTGTGTGCTGCAGCGTTTGTGTGCTGCAGCGTTTGTGTGCTGTGACTAATGGAGCATTCAAGTTGTATACGAATCTCGGAATTTCTGAGCTCCGAGTCAGAATTTTAATTTCATCATTTAGTAACTGTTAACTTGAAAGTGTTATTATTATTATTATTATTCAGTGTGTTATTATTATTATTATTATTATTCAGTACACCAGTGATACTAGTATGTTTACAGTTTTTGCTGACAAGCAAAATAAAGAGAGAATTTTGGGAGAAAAAAAATTGTTCTCTTTATGCACAAAACACGTACCCAAACTGAACCAAAACCATGGCCCAAAAACCGAGGTACAGACCGTACCTGTACCGTTGCGCCACTAGTCAATATGTAGGATTATACTTTTTAGTGAAGTAGTTCAGTGTGTGTGTGGTAGGGCTGCTAGACTTTGACAAAAATGTTCATTACTATTTTTATCCCCGATTAAGATTAGAATGATTTAACATGAAAACAACTATTTATTCCTTTTGAAAATACTATGAAAAAGCTAAGCTTTCCACATCCTGGTGACTCTCGAGTCTGTAGTTCTATAGAGGGCTCAAGAGATTTTAAAAGAAAGAGGGGCTTTGGTTTCATAACGCAAGACATGCACAAACTACTACAAATTCTCTTAAAAAGCCAAGTCAGACAAATTATTCTAAAAGAAATCCAGAGGGCCAGTTAAGCTTACTTTCAATGTCCAACAGGAGAATCATGCAAGCTGACAAAACCTGTGTCCCTCGTGGTCAGCATCATGTAATTAGAAGGGTTATGTTAACAGAGTCCAGGCATTATGACCTAATGGACATTATACAACAACTTGGCCTCTGGAAGCAATGGTCACCATTTTAGGACTTCCAGTGTAATCCAGATAATGAATACCAAAGATGTTCCATTATCTGGTCATTATCTAAATGCAGATAAATTGAAAAGCTATTAAGGAGCTAAATCATCGCCATGAGGCAATACATCCGGTCTTTTCTGCTCTCCTCATGGACGCTTTAACTGCATGGAGCCGAAGCTCACTCACCACTTGTTAAGTGTTGCAACTCAGAAAACAAACCATTACCACAGTCGTGTCCCTGTGTTTACAGGATCTGCATACTTATGTGTCAATGCCAATTTTATCCACGAAGCACATTTAAAACAATGCGAGGTTGAACCATAGTGCCAGTTCCTTCAAAAATCAACAAACAAACAGCAATTAAATAAAAGAATAAAGCACAAAAGGTGAATTTAATATAAATAAATTAAATGGACCCATACTAATAAAATCATCAGATTAAATCAAATCACCAAAGACTGTTTGAATCAAACACAAATTAAAATAATTAAGTCTCAACTGTCTGCTAAGTTTCTGTTCTGAGCTGAGCTTAATATGAAACAGTTGGTTCTTCCAGAGAAAGCAGAAGCCACTGCAGAAACATGAACATCTCTACTATTGTATCAGCTTCTTGGAACATTCAAGAGCATCTGCTTGGTCGACCTCAGTACTCTGGCAGCAGCATGAGGATGTTTAAGCTCTTCTGGATAGGATGTGGACAGCCCACAAAGGCCTGAAGAGTTCTTGGTATTAGCTAAAAACAAACCCTGCAGTGTGGATCCTATACTTTCCAAAATGCAACTGTCATCAGACTACCGTTTCGAGTTAAATGCCCTCAAATTAAACTCCTCCAGTTTTGTAATGGAGGGTTTTTTGTTACAAATGTGTAGCCATCACACCAGAGTGAAACTGTTGTCATGAGCAGCCAATTCTACCATCACATGACATCAATACAAAACGGCCTGACTGAGTAACTTTTTGTGAACAGTGTTGATACATGGAAAAATAAATACATGAACCTTTCCAGCGAACAAAGAAACGGTCCTGAGTCCACGGTCATGTCTAAGTGTAAGGACAACATAAATAACCTTCCTGTCCCTTTTCCCCTTTTTGTTTTTCCATTACAGAGGGGCGGCCCTGATGTTGTTCACATCCGCCGTGCCCTCTTCCTCTTCCCTTAGACTGCACTAAATAAGACAGGCAGTCAGCACAATGACAAGCAGAGGCCTTAACAATCGAACATTAAACAAAAAGGGCACAGAGTGTGTCGTCGAGATGTCGAGAGAGGCAGAGGCAGTGACAGCAAAGAAGCTTTGAAGAGTAAAAAGATAAAAATATATAAATCCTCCGAACAGAATGAGCACAGACAGGGGATCTACTTAACTGTCACTGTGACACCTCAAAATACATTCTCAGTGTGGCAAGACTTGTTGTGTTTGCCAACTGAATGTACATAAATATTTTCCCGATAGGGTTTCAAGCAAGAGCTACTAACTGGATACGTGCTTTAAATTCACAGATCAACATTTCATCTGATTGGACTTTAATCAGGATCTCAATGGAGGCTATTTGAATAAAAATTGCCAGCAAATACATGGATCCATAATGTCCCACGAAACAGAAGAATTTTGAGGCACTGCAGTAATTTAAAGCTTAAGTTCAGGTTAAAGTCAGACCGGAGTGATAACTCAAAGAATCCCCGACTGAAATGTAGTAATGATTGACCTAGAAAACAAATTTAATGAAAGTCTTTCTACCTTGCCTAACTTGCATTCCCACTCATCTTTTTGTATCCCATTTTGTTTGTGCCGACAGCTTTGTTGGGTACAATGCAACTGTCCATACATTTGTATTTGTAGTTAGCATCATCTCTTTCACATTTCATCCCCATTAGCTCTGCAAATAGCCCAGTTAAAGGCACTTTCCTTCCCAGTGCAAAGAGCCAAGGCATGCACATACACCAAAACAAAAACAGCCACATAACACAGTACACCAGTACCCCATTATATCAATCAAACCTGACCCAGACGGCAGCCCTTTAGAATCTATGTCAGGATCTCTACATGATCAGACAGACAAAGATCACAGTCTCAGAGGATGGACTCTTTATGTGTGTTTGATAGAGAAATCAATTTTATTTAAACAGCGCGATTAGAGCTGTGCTGCTTTGTAACTAGGCAACGCAGAAATACAACAAACCAAGTCTGCACCGCTTCTGACATTTATGATAGGACCACAAAAGATTGTTAGCCTTTCTGACAGATTAACCTTCAACTTCAAAAGGCAGGAGAACTGACTTTCTCAAGGCTCCTATCAAGTAGTGAGTTGTGTTATCACATGCCCACCCAGCCCTCCTCCACCCCTATGGCTCTGCTCAGGTGTTCCGCCATTGGTTCACACCCAGATTAGCTGCAGCGAAGTGTGAATACACTCCCACAGAGTGAGGCATATATGAGACCTGTGCACACACTCACATGCAGTACATGCACACTAAAAAAAAAAAACTCAAGTACCTGATTGTACTTTGCTGACCACGCCCGTGAAGCAAACATGGCACACATTCCATCTCTTAACCCTACTTTATCCCTCACTTATCTCCGTCTCCTTCATCTTCCACAGCAAGCTTGAGCAGTCCTGCTGTATAAAAACATACGCTTTTACTTTTCATCATAATCCATCTGATCCCAAAATCAATACAGCAGAATTCAGTGATTATACTGACTTAGAGGGACGTTCTCTGTATAAATCATACTCTGGGGACTATTTTCCAAATTAATCCATCTTCAACATTCAATCCAGACAAGAAACAAAATTTCAATAGTTTTCTAAGTGAAAATCGTTCCTGTGTGACAGTCTCACTTGTGATTGTTCAGACACTAGTAGGCACAAACGAAAAAGAGCAAATTTGGTGCTTACCAATTCAAAGAAAAGAAAGACGGACAGCGAGTTCCTCAGTAAATGTGTAAAGTCAAGCCGTGCTTCATATGGAAGAAAACAGCTAATGCCATGAAATGCAACCACCTCCATTTACAGAGGGAACAATAATATACATTGTAGCTGCAGCAATAATAATCAACTGTGGGCAAAGTCTCAGGTTCGGCATTGTAGGGGTTTCATTTGTTCATGTTCTATACCCACTTTATTCTGCTCAGTGTCGGGAGATGGAGCCTTTCCCAGCAGCCCTTTGGTGAGAGGTGGGGTACAACTTGAATAGGTTGCCAGACCATCTCAGACTCAGACTCATTCACACACACACACTCACACTCACACTCATCCCTACAATCAATTAAAAAAATCACCAATTAACCTAACATACGTGTTTCTGCTGGGGGGTTCCAAACAGTGCAGCCAAATTGGATATCTGCGATAACTAACAACATCAGCATGATTCTGAACTTTTGAAGGAGCTGCCTTAAACTAATAATGACAGTGGCTGATGGAGGTGGTAGTGACTCAACCGGGATAATTGTTAAAGTACCTTTATCAGAGATGATTCACTTAGAACAAGTTCATTCACAACAAATGTGGCTCGGTGATGAATAAAGGGCTCGAAGGCAAACATTTTTGAATAGCTCACTTTGCTCGATTCTACTGCTTGCTGTGCCGCAACATCAAGGACAAATGATAACTAAACTGATTTCCATTTGTTTTACGATACCTGTTTGGCTTTCTAACACAAGCACTCACATACTGAGTCATGTGACGCACACTTTTCATTTGTAGATGTATCACAACACATCATCGTGTTTAGCCGCATGCGTTTAAAACTTGTGTAGAGGAGGTGATGTTTTATTACTACATGATAGGCTTTTATCATCCATCTTCTGCTCTCCAAATCATCCAAAAGGGCGTCTCCGTCTGTCCCATCTGTCCATATGACTAGTTAGACTCTTCCATGGCTTGGCCTCCCTTTTCCCTCTCCCCAACATGTTCACTGGCATGGCCTCCAATCTCCCTCACTCTTACTGCACAATCATTCTGAGCCCTGAGCAGGGTCTGGCTGCCATCAGGAACCAAAGTGTGCAGCTGGCTGGTAGGCTGGTGACAGAGATAAATGGCAAAGATCCTATTCGGACTGGCAGTGATTTGCGTGATCAAATTAATAACAGAAACAGGTTTTTAGGGACCAATCCAATTACACCAGAACACCAACACCACATCCTCCATCAAGAAAACCACAAATACGAACCATAGAGTTCTAACTATTACACATACTAAATGTATGGCATTTTCACAGGATTAAACTTAGCGCTTTTCACAGGTTCTGCACCACCATCTGTTTTAGCTGTGACATGCTACTCGCCCAACTCACATGCTGCAGGATACTGTAAATAGTGGAGTCTGTGAACATTCTTTGTCACGGATGACACCGAATTTCAATTACCCAAAGTTTTGCCTTTTTCATTCATCAATCAAGAATTTCTGCATCCTTCAAATAATTAATACTCCTCATATCAATTACATGGCTTAATTTGTCAAGACTGCTTAAACTTGTTTTGGCTGAAGTTAAAATGAGCTCAATTTGGGCTCAAGAACTAACACCAAACTGATATCCCTTTGAGTTAAAGACCCACTCTAATTAAATCAGAGTGATGATCTGGCCCGACTGTTAGAAAAATTAGCTTCATTCATGAAACATTCTGATCCTCTGCAAAGCTGATTGAGGACGCTGTTTAAAGCTGTGCGCAGAGCTATTCATTAGTGAGATCAGACACACAGAAAACATGGGTATCACATAGTCCCTTCACCTGCTTAATTGGCACACAATTAATTCAAAGGAGCAAATTTGCTTGATAACCTCAAAGTATTAGTGAGCCACTGCTTGGTCCCAGTTCCAGATCTGCTCATCATAACCTTAATGGGTGGGTGCATATTCATGAGTAAGCAATCAGGCTGTTCAGGGAGCAACTGAAGTGTTCATGAATAATGATGCTACAGCGCAACAACAGGGGCCTGCACAACACTATGGCCTTAAATCTGTCTCTCATTCTTGCTTCAACTTCTGGAGTGCATTATGCAAAAATATATTCAGCACTGAGGAGAAATCAAGCTCAGTAGTGTCTTCAATCAACTGTGAAGTCATCAGTTTTAAAAAAAAAACAAAAAAAACAATAAGGTGAACTCTTGCGGATGTCAGCATGCTTAAACTATTTTAACTTCAAATGCTTGAAACTAATTCACTGGGATGAAAATAACTTATCCTACAATCTACATTACAAAGTCAAACTTAAGGTTGGGCAATACTCGGTTTTAAATTTAAAACGTTTTACCAAGATTGCATGACTTGTAAATTGCATGGTCTCAATAAGCAGAAGAGAGCTCATCCCTGCCCTTGTTTTTCCTGATTCCTCAGAGAACCTCCTAGAAACCATTTAACAGGTGAGAGCCGTGACAGATTGTGATCATGAGCCTGCGTATTAGATGACAGCCGGGACTTCTGAGGGCTGTTTTTAGCTCTGAAATTGAGTTGCTCGTTTGTTTCAGTATCTTAGAAAGCTTGAAATCAATGGCATAAAATTAAATATTATTATTCCAATTTCTCTGATGGTTTATCGTTCGAATCGTACCATACAAGCCGTCCTGACGTCAGTGTGTGGAAAAAAACACGTCCTATGGCAAGTGGAAATTTGTGACACTTTGAGTCACCCTTAGTAAAGCTCATGTACAGGTCACCCCAGCTAAGCTGCCAACAGGCGCGACTTCAATCATTTAAAGCAACTTTTCTCAAAAAAAGTGGATTTTCCTAAAAAATATAAATAAAAAAATTCCAAGGTGACTGCTGAACACTTTCTCTGTAGGGATGCAGCGTTCACACAAATCAAATGGTCTCTCACGACTGCAATTTACTTAAAGAAAGTTGGCCAAACAATTCGTGCATTCCTCCCCCCCAATATCAGCACATGCACCTTCCATTACCTCCGTTTCAAGCTGCACCAGTTCCATTGTGGGCCATGGCTCCGCGATTTGTGCGAGAGGCATTTTCGCTGGATTTTCAGTTTCCTGTCAGCTTGCTCAAGTGTGAATCTGGCCTCTCCAGATTTGTCGGTGCCGCTCTTGACAAGTGCAGCTCTTTGCTCAGGTCCCAAGTCCAGTCAGAGCAGATTTATCAGCACTTTGCTCCCTGCACGGAGCGGAAGACGCGCTCTCAGACGCCAGTAGCTTCACAAACAATTGTAACCACTTGAATGATTTTGGCGTCGATTGGTCACTTGAGTGTGTTTGCTTAAAGTAACTACAATCCAGTTGAGAGCCGTAAATACCGAACACCCGGCTCCTTGCAGATAAGCGCGTCCTCAGGTCAGGCTTTGGGTATGACAAGCGGGAGAGAAGAGCGCAGTGTCCAACACTAAGATCCAAGCTGCTTTAATTAATTATTAGCGCTGTGCAGGAGTCTACAACCATATTAAGGAATTAGCCGGTGTCCGCGATGCCTTGTCAATCGATGTCGAATCGTATATTTACGTCTTCCTTGCAATGAGCTTCTGATTTCTCCCGGTCAGAAAGGGAAGACTTCCCCTCTGTCTTCCAGCTTTCCAACAGTAAGCGCAAAGACCCCAGTGTGGATCTGTAGTACGAGCAGGCTCCAACCCGAGCTGTCATTGGCAGTCTCCAGTAGAATTTCAGCCAGCCCCCTTTCCTGCTTGTTCCGCCCAAGTCCGATCGCGCCATCATCCGGTGGAGGGATGGACTGCAAATACGTAATGCGTAAAAAGCGAGCTATTAATGAACGAACCCGCTCTCTTTGATGTTTGTTGGCGCAGCAGAGGGTGCGTCAGATCGCCAGTTTTCTTTAAAAAAACCGTCAATCTTCAGCAATAAAAATGAGAAAACAGAGGGAAGCTCGGGAGAAACGTGGATTTATGTCGTATCTTGTGTAAACTGATGCAGAGCTCAGCTGACTTTTCTTCTCTGGAGTGCTTCCCCCAAACTTTGATTTTGACTTTAAGTGGATTGAATTAGTGCGCGTTGCCTTCAAACCCACATAATACCCTCTCTGGCTCTAAAAACGTCACATTGTTACAAAAATTACATAATATCTTTGATTACACAATAACTATGATGTAAAAAATACAAGTTGAGAGAAAAGACTGTTTTAGGTCGTGACTGGTGCTGCTCTGTCCGGATATCACACTTATGCAGCGCTCTTTTCATTGACAATAGCTCTCATGAAGGTCCTTGTAATCTGCAGTAACATAATGCACCCCATCCACCCGCACCACTTCTCTGCTTCATTCACTGCCGAGTGGATTTTGCTCTTGGCCAGCTTTGGTTACTATTGGCAACTGGAGGGTATACAACCGCCTTTCTTTTGTGGATCTGTTGAATTTTGTATTCAAATTCAGATGAAGATGGCAGTTTACAGACACAAAAATGGAAAATGAATGGAATGGAGATATGGCTTATGATTTGGGGCCTGTTTTTTGATGGCTATATTGTAAATTCAAAATGAAGGACACTGACACATTCATCTCGCCAGGCTACCAATGCCTGTCCGAGATGATTGTAGGAGGTTACTCTCATATATCTGGACACTCTTTATGGTGAAAATGCATTATGTTCTGTGTTTTTTTTTCTTTTTTTACTTTAGATTCAAGCTGCACTTCAGCACCTTGTCTTTTTCAAGTGAAAGAAAACCTACCACTTTCATTCATGTCATGCCCACAGGGGACTGAGAAGGAAGCCTGTAAAAAAAAAAAAGACATGTTGATTTCTTTTTCCTTTCAGTCAATTTATCTTTTAACAGAGCCATGACAACCCTTCTTGCTTTAATCAAATGGTGAGACAGCATGCTAAAATTGTTTGTAATTTGCAAAACCAAAAGCAAGCCCAAAGATCTTATTAACCAATCGCTTTATCTCTATGATGGATAAGCAGCCACAGGCAGCTCTCATGGTACCTCATAATGTTTTGTTGGTGTTTATGATCTAGCTTCTAGCGCATCCACACAACAAACTGCTGACTCTCTTTTCATCATCTCTTCTGGGTTTTTTTTTTTGTCCAGTATATGCAGGGTAACAGCAAATCTCTCCTCTCTCATCCCCTCATCCACACCAAGGAGACCAGCAGACTGATGTTAAATGTTTATGGCTCCTCCTTTATGATCTGATGGATTTCAGTGTGAGTCAGCAGTGACAGTTTGTGGTGTAATAAAGGTGATTTATGGGAAGAAAGAACCGAGAAAATCATCGAGAAAGATGACAAATCGTGGAATTATGAAAAAAACTCTCATTGACATAGATTTAAGGAATCTCTTCTTCTGTTTGTGATGCTCCTGTGACATCACACTGACTCAGAGGTCTCCAACAACTCCAGGGATACCCTCACCCCATCTGAAAAATGATTCAGTCTAGCTTGACATACATGTGCAATGAAGCAAGACACACCAAGATGTGTTGGTTTAATCTCGCACGAATGAAATGTGTTTTTGTTGAGGAGCGGTCCTAAAATGGATGGCAGAAAGCTTTCTGGTCTGATAAATTGAGGCGAAGTCGACACTGCTTATTAACCTAATTTTTTGGTTAGAGTTGAAAAAAACAATGAGGGAAAAACAATGAATCATAATGTTTAATACCCGGTACAGCTGTAAACGGTGCGGTTCAAATGCAAATACAGTGCCCTCCTGGTGTGAAGTGGCTGTCAGTTTTAAAAAAAAACACATCCATTAATCTGTTTGATTTATTCTCTCTTGCTATTTCAATTGATTCAAACCTTTTACTTTTTATAAAGCTCAGTAATAAAGTATACTAGTTATCTATATGTTCATCTATAGAGCTGTGCTTCTTCATTTCTCTTCAGTATCTGGTGCTTATTGTGTCTTTTATATCTCTCTTCATTCCACAATAATATAATCTATTTCAAATGTGATATATATAAGAAATAGTAGCATTTTCTTGCTTAATGCAGTGTCTAAAATAAGTCAATGCAAGTTGATTTGCATATGGAAACTCCATGAACATGGTGGCCACCTTCATTATGAAGCTACTGTTGTAGCTACCAAACTTTATGCTTTTCTGGTAAAACAACACAGTAAAACTGTATGTGTCAATATGTAGGAACTACTTTATGTATACCTTCAAATGTAATCACTGTAATAGATTTTCAAAAGTGTTATTTATGACTTATGATTATACTGTTTCAAATCCACTTTTCCATCCAACATTATAAAAAGTGAGCAAACCTGTTTTGGGTGAAAAGATTAAAATTCTGATGATGTTTGAAGAGAAATATCTCGGTAATCCAAGGGATGAATTTGCTGATGCAACATATCGACTGATAATAGCCTAAAACCGGATCATCCTTGCATCAGAACAACAAGACAGAAATGGGAATGATAAATACAAACACCAATAGACATGGTATTCCCACCAACATCAGGTAAAATATTCAAATTTAGTATCCCTAATTTTAGCTTTAAACATTAGACCCATGTGTCAGATGTCAGGTGTCAGGAGAAGTGCTTTGGTAATAATTCCTTCTTAAATGAGACGAGTGAGAGAATGACTGCAGTGTAAGGAGAGTAGTGGAGAACAAATTAATTAGCTACTCAATAGTAAAGCAAGGGTAATTATCCAACCTCTGCTTACTGACTGTAGAAGGAGAAAATGGCAATGTCATTATTCACTCTGGCTCTGTGCCACAGAGAGATGATGCACAAATAGTGTGATTGTGTTTCAGCCATCAGTGGAGTAGTCATTTATCACAGAAATGGCTAACAGCACAGACTGGCTTCAGATGTCCTGTGGTGGTGATACTGATTAGTAATGACAATAGAAAAAGAAAGGGTGAGGGTGAGGAGACAAGCAGTAGTCTTACATGATAATCACAGGTTTCAGTTGGTGGTTGCTGTTTGTCTTAGTCATCAATAGTGTATAATCTGTGGTAACAGCAGCCAAACCAAAGCAACGTCTCCATTATCATATGGCTCCGAAAGCACAGTTGAGCAAAAACAGCATGTTGAGGCTTGAATTTTTTTCTATCTCAGGTATTTGGGCAGGGCAAAAAGGCAGGGCAGGCACGCTGTCTTTATAAGACAGCACTTCTGAAACCAAGCATAGCGCGAACAAACAACACAAACACATCCTGTGTCGCTGATGTTCACTGAGACATGGGCCAAAAAAAAAATTGTGAGTCAGGAAGATACATGCTGAAACAATATGACACAAAGCTGCTATCACTGGGCTGAAACAACTGCTGAGCTGGAGGGTGCAGGGAAGTGGTGGAGACTTAGAGCAAGAATTTTACAATTCACTGATTTTCCATTATCTGAGCTCAAGCCTTGAGTTGTCAGGTTAGTGGAGTGATGTCTCACACTGGTTCAGTTATTTTCCTCCCACGCTTTCAGCAGAGAACATCTTAATACAACTGAGGATCAATAGTAATTCAGTCAGCCTTGATAATGACATTTAGACAACTCCAATCTATAGATGCAGTCAAGGAGCTTCACAGCAAGCAGGCTGCAGCTTTTCAGTTTAATGTTTGGTCTTTAGTTTTATTTTAACCATAATCTGACTGCTATTTAAAATGGTTAGTTGCACGACCACATAGAGGAATTCTAACATGAAATTCATGTTGTTTTGCCTGCTGACATATGAATCTGGCTTCGCCCCCACCATCACTCTTTCTTTCTCTTCGCTCAAAAGGGATAAACAGCAGGGGGTGCCAAATATCAGAGAGCAGCTCTTTGATGAATATAGCGTTTTGATCAGGTGCTGCCCTTTACTGTTGGGAAACGTTCAACAGCAGCCAAAAAACGTTGCGAAACTTATATGAGATGTTCACAAGAGATTCATTCACAAATGGACTTATGGTAAATGGACTTGTACTTGTATAGCGCTCAAAGCGCTTCTAACACTACAGGGTGCCAGACCTGAAGTCTTGAGCATGAATGGAGAACACAGTTATTCTGAAACAGCATTTAGATTGAGTTCACTGTTTTGACTTTCTTCAAACCTCAAGTATAATATTGAAATATATGATGTAAGTGTAATTAACCTTTTAGGACACCCAACCCAGTAACTGACTGACTACCTCCTTGTTGAAAGCCCTATCAATGGGGGAATAAATAAACAAATACATAGATAACCACCCATTAAATGGGCCTCTGTTATGAAGGACGAGTGCAAAGCCAAGGCATTAAAAGAATCATTGTGTTTTCATGTTCGTCAAAAACTGTGCAGATAACTCATCCATGACACAATTCATCATGATACATTCTGCTCTGATAACTATTGATACTGCAAATAATTCAGCAAACAGCAATACTCTCATACTATGAAAAATACCGGGCAAAAGTTGATAATATTAGGGCAATGTTTTTTTTTCTCTTGGAGCACGAGAGCCAGCAGAGTTAAAAGAATAAATGCGGCGTAATTTATAGAAACATCCTTGGAGAGCAATCCTGGCACCAGCTGCAGGGTGAGTTAGAAAGCTACACAGTCCTGATAACTTAAGGGTACTGATTGCATAATGCATGAAAACGGCGGAACACAGGAAGGAAAGTAAGGCAGAGATAACCACAAGACTGAATCAAAATCCTTCTGGTAGTACGCAGCTTTATTATAGGGCTATTATTTTGTACAGGTGTTGTTGCTACTGCGTCCACCAGTCGTCTTCGTCTACATGCTGCGGTGCGTTTAAGCCCTGCGCGCTTATCACGCGGATTGCGCGTATCGAGCATGACAGGAGATATGAGGGAAGTTATGAAGCCTTAAAGCTGCAGCAATTTACAAGGACACGGTTCCTTCAGGTAAGGAAGGGGTGGGCGTTAAAGGAGGGAGGGGTCCTTGCTAGCCTGACAGTTCTGTACTATTGGCTGACAGCAGGGGGACTCTACCTGTACCTGCAAGAAGGAGTGCCATTCGTCATCGTCCGACTCCAAATCAGGATCAACTTTTTTTTCTTCTAGCAGCACTGAGAGGTAGAAGTCGGCCAGGACCGCTGGGAACTGAACGAGCGACTGCAACAGGACTCCGAACATGGAGCCTATAACGTCGTGGAGCGAGATGAGAGTCACCGAGTGGCTCCAAGGTGAGGAACGTGGTTCCGAGTTAGTTTTTTTTTTTTTCCTCCCACCCACGGTTTTATCCCCTCACAGGTACTTTAGCTCGGAAGGTTAGGTCAAAAATAGAAGCTCTACGCAAATCCTATTGGAAGTGAAAGGTGGAGGTGGAATGAGGAAGTGGCCTTTGCTGAGAGAGAAGCCGCAAGAGAATAGTTCTGATCAGTGTCAACAACAGCTGAAGTTGAAACCCGTGATTCTGTGAGCATGGCTTTCTGCTTCACTTCAGTTTGGGTTCACCTAGCAGACTCAATTATGCATTGTTTTGTCAAAAGGGACAAATTAAGTTTTTACTTTAAGATATGACATTACAGTGTTATAATGTTACTATCAGCGTATCCGCCCAATAATAAACATTTAGGGAAATACTTTAGTTCATAGGTTTGCTTCAATCCAGTACCTGGATTTTAAGCTACCTAATAAGAAATCTTGTACATGTACAGCTACAATTCCAAGGTTCAGATTCCGATTTGACTTATTTTACGAGTGTTTGATTCATTCAATTTGTTGAAATTAGTTCCACATAGGCTACACTGTCAAAGATAATTTATATCAGAATTACAAATGCTCTAAACGTTAATGTAAGATCTCATTTTAAATGCTGTTTTTACTTCAAGCACATGTCAATGTCAATCTTTTTTAAAAATATATACATACTGTTAAATTTATGCAACATGAACATATTCTTATAGAGCAGCATTCCTTATTTTGTTTATGTAAATAGTGTTATAACTGTCCTTGGTTTAAAGTAACACTCAGTAACACATTTGAAGCTTGAGTCTTAACGTGCACATTTAAATATAATATTCATCTTGTAAGTACAGAACACATACGTTTTAAACCTAACTGCTCAACATGCAGCTGAGCAGAAGATGTTTTTCATGCCTGTACATGCATGTGACTTTTTGACTGTGTGGGGCTATTTTATAATTGTACCCAGCGAGTGGTTGAAGCTTTATATGTGTGTGCTTTTGTGTCTTGTTGTGGCTAGGTCTGGATGCCCCCATTAATCAGTACCCGGTCTCAGATTGGCATTTATCGGGTCTGGAGCTCCTCCAGTTGACTTCCCTGGACTTGGAAAAGTGGGGAGTCCATAAAATTGGACACCAGGAGCTCATTTTGGAGGCTGTAGAGAAGCTCTGTTCTCTGGTGAGTGAGGATCCACGGTCGTATGTGTGTGCTTACAATGCATGCCCACAGCACCCTGTGTTTTCAATGATTTTAATTGAATTTGCTGAGGAAGTAATGTGTGAAGAGTGAGACATTAATTGAGCAGTCATCCTCACGTCTTGCTTAGGTGCTGTGTTTGTTTTTTTTTTATACTACAGCATCTATTTTTTCATTGCTGTCATGGTTTTAGACCCTGCTCTTGTTTGAACAGTGGGACCAGCAGCTGCTGGACAGCCTGTCAAAAATCCAGCCAAAATACACAGTATCAGTGTTTTTGCTGCCATACAAGTCCTGCCTCAGTTAAATACTAAGAGCCTTTACCAAGTCACAGCGAATCTCCGTTCTTTCCACTTTGTTTCCACTGCACAGTTGAAAAAAAAAAGGGATTTGAAAGCAAACCTCAAAGGACTTTTCATGCTTCAGCTGCAACCAAAGTAGATTTAGTATACAAATTTCTGCCCCTAATGCTTTCCATGCAAATGTCTGGGAATGTTATTTAGTCAAATAAGGAAACACATCTGCCCTCCCTTTGATTCTCTCTCCCACCCTTTGCTGCTGCATAATTAAATTAACTGTCTAACCAATGTTGAGAGGGGATTTTAGGGATTTAGCTAGCGTTTGTGTGTGGGGGCATTAGTGTGTTTCCAGAATGGTCTTTGTTTCAGTGTAAGGGCTGATTTAGCTGGACAGTACCAGGCAAAGCCCAATCTCTGGTGGCGTAACAGCCTGTAAACTTCAGGCTAAGACTGCTTAAACTGCTTGTTTTTGAGTTGTTGAAATGATTGTAATACAGATTGAATAACATTAAGATTTTAACTCCTAAATCTTTGTGAGTTAACGTGTAGTGGAAGCTTTTCCCTACAGCCCTATGTATGTGGGTGCATGTGTCTGCTGTTCTTTTCTCTGACTTGATGCTCCATGAAGCTCCAACACTGTGCTCATTCATAAAATGACCCATCAGATGCTCACATGGAGCAGACCACATCCAAGTACACAGCTGCATAATTAACAGTTACAGTGTTGAAAATGTCACAAAAGATTTATGACCACTTGTAGACAAGCGTGTTGTTCCGACTGGATGATGTGAACCAACAAATCCTGACCGGTCTAAAGTGCTTGACCAACAATGGGTGGGCCACGACAATGAAATGCTGCTTCTTCAACGGCTTTCATGAGGCACGTCCCATGCTTCTGAGCAGAAAATTGGCATGACACATATGAAAGAGGCAGGAGAAACTGTCCTGCTGAAGGACCTTTCAGGTGATCTCTGTGTCTTTTGCTGCACAATTGATTTGCAATCTGTGAGAGTATCAACTTTATTGTGGCTTTGTTTTATATTGAGTTATACTTTGGGGTTATGTATATTATTTTTTAGCAAATCGGAGGCAGTCCAAGGAAGGAGTGTTCACACTCGAAGCATTAGCAGAAAATGATGTTGTGATTTTATAAAAACATTGGGGAGCATCATTCTAGTGTATTTTCTAAGAAGTGGTAAAGTGTGTGTGTGTGAGAGAGAGTGACTCAGTGTGGCTTGTTGTCCACAAGCACTTTGAGTTGTCAACAACACTGGAAAAACACTATATAAGTACTGTCCATTTATGATTTGCCATATATTTGGTCTGTTACTTTGTGTGCGGCAGTTCCCACATCACACTATGGGAAACTAAGAATAGTACAAGGCTGACCAATCTAAACAGACTTGACCTTTTAGGAGGGATGCTTTAAAGAGACAGGAGCTAGAATGAAGCATTTCAGGCTGAAGGTGACAAGCTGTGGTGTAACAAAAATGTTTTGTTTTCTTCAAACATTTCTCCATGTAAACTATGATTTAGCTCAAAGGCGGTTTTTCCTTTCGCTTGTCGGCATCAGTAGTGAATGTCGGTGAAAGTCTGCATGTTTGATTTTTTTTTTTTAATTCCCTAGTTATGTTGTAATGACACGACGGGGAATGTTTTTAAAACTTTCTGTGGCTTTGAAAGTACACCGTGGAGAAGTGAAAATAAATCAGCGGAGAGTTGGAAATATTGATGCTCATCAGAGAACAGGACCTGGGCCAGAATCAAACCAGTAATGTCTTCAGTGTATAAAATGCATATTAAACTGCTTGGCCCCTCTTTTGGGTTAAGTGACAGCAGTGAGTGGAATATATCATTTATCAAACACGTGTTTATTTTGGTGTGTGTTCTCTCTAGACTTATGGCATTGGAGGAGAGAGCCTACAAGGTCTGACAGAGAATCTGCGCACTGTTGCCCACACCCTGCAGATGGGCATTCAGAACCGCTGGTGCCTCAACAGCTATGATGGACGTAGCACCACCAAGCTGCCAGCTGGCATTCTTCAGATTGTAGTTGAACTCATCACATCTGCCAAAGGCCTTTTCTCATTGCTCAACAGGTTTGTAGGCTAGGATTTATATGCGGTTTTACTTTTATAGAGTGCTATTACTTTAGAAACACTTTTGGAAACTGATGCTTGTGGATTTCAGAAAAATGCTTTGGTATATGCATTACTCCCTGCCTTATCCCTGTTCGCTGTCTTTCATTTTAGAAACCACTACAAGATCTCTTATTAGTCTTTGTTCACTTTAATTGCCTTGTGGTGAAGTCTTTTCCTTCCTTCTACATCTGCATTCATTTCAGGTGTAATCTGTGTCTTTCCAGATATCAGTTTTCACAGCTCAGTGGATGCACTGCTACCAAGAACATATTCAGTTACTGCAGAGTGCTGGGAGACATTGTACACAAGGTACGCCAGTTCATTTTAATTAAGTGCATAAAAGATCAGCTGCCGTCTTGTCGTGTGACTCCCATTTATCAAGTTATATTCTGCCGTGTGCAAATCTTTCCATCCGTTGTGGGATGTTTTTCTATTTTAGTCAAATGTCAGAATCTGTCTGCAAAATGTTGAGTTAGAAAATCCACAGAATGCGTTTGAGCTTGGTGCACTTAACACACGTTTGTAAAAGCGTAAAATGTTTTATCTCATGAGGAACCACCTACGAGTAAACCATGTCTCTAGTTGTAATGTCATGCACGTTAAAGTTCCAAAGCAGAACTACAACCTGTTCTTTGAATGCCCACTTCTTTTAAAATCAGCCACTAAAATTGAACAAGACAAACTGAAGCACATAAACCTCCCCTTTCCCTCAGCTCAGTTTGAGTAATGCATTTTTATCTTTACATTCCTGGCATATTTGGAGGCGGTTGTGCCTTGTAGAAGCTTTGGTTGAAAGGACTGCCAAAGTTGCAGGCTGGGTTTTGTTTGTGTTTACCCCATTACGGCGCTGTGTAATGTTTGAAAGACAGGGGAGGAGAGAGAATATTCATAACAACGAGCATGTGAAGTGGGTGAAAAGTGTACATAGGTACTCTCTAGCACCGAGGACAGGCCTAGATATGTTGTGCTGCCTGAGGGAGGGAGGGAGGAAAGGGCAGAGTGGGAAGCAAAAAGGAAGGCAGAGAAAGAGGGAGGAGACTGAGAGAAGGATTGCACTGCCACTATTAAATGACTTTTGTCTCCTGGGGGAGTGAACACACTGCAGAGAGCAACAACAGGCAAAGAGAAGCTATTAACTCTGAAACAGTTGTGACATTAGAGATAAATAACCTGACAGAAGTTTAGATTAGAAGAAATCAAAACGAAATAGAAGTGAAAAGACAGTAAGCAACACAGAGAATCTGAGTAGAGGAGACTAAGTTTGTTGAGGAGTTTATGTATAGCCAGCATTGGACGCCTTCCCAGCACAACAGGTACCGTTCTCACCTCTTTGATTGGATAATTCTCCACAAGGTGATCCTTCTTTTGCTGCTATTGGATTTTGCTTGAGTTCTTAGAATAGCTCGGGCCACTTAAATAACATCGCGAGTGTATTCTCTGTCTTGCTAATCTGAAACTCATCTAGTGCTGATTTCTGCGAAAGGGTATTTTCTTACAGATTAAAAACTAACTACTGGTCATATGGGGGCAACTTCAAGTGGGGCCATCAGTTTGCAGAGTCCCTGGGTCTTGTACATGAGAAGTAAAATTTATAGATTAAATATGACTTTATTCTTATGGCCCTGGAAGAACAGAGATCAAGGAAGGAAGTGTGGATTTCAGGGTGTTGTAGCTTGTTCACTGGGATAGGATGTTTTTGCTCCTATGCAGTGAATCAGAGTTGGTCCTTTTGTTGTTTTCATTCATTTTTGGCTCAGATATATGTGGAGGCAGAGCGCTGAATGAGCGATTAGCAAGTTAAAATCTTTCCGCTTTTGTTGCTCAGAGGTTGAGCATTATGTTATTGATGTACTATTGTTCTATCATTTCCTGTTTTTCTTTAATTTTGTGCATGCATGCCGGTGCTTTAAAGCTGAGAATTATTGTCTCTAATGAGAAAGAGTTGCTATGACAGATCATCTCCTTCTCAGATTTCAGCCACAGAGTTTCGACACATTGAATGATCAAATAGTAACTAAATCCATTGATAAAAACAGTGGAAATGGATACTGTAGTTTCATATCTCTGAAACCTGCATATTGCATGTTTTGACAGGCGTATGTATTGCTTTAAAAATTCTTGGCAGGTGAACTAAAAGGTCAGTTTTGGGTAGCTGAACAGGTGTCACATATAGTTAACTGAAAAGAGTAAATGGAAAATCCTCTTATATATGGGTTCAGGCCTCATCTCTCTTTATGTCATCATAGTAATATATACCTGCAGGCACAGTTCATGCAGTCAAATACATTGATTCATACCTACTCGTAGTGTGAACAGTACAGCTGAGTTATATTACATAAACACGTGTGTTCCTCTATACAACACAGACAAGCATGGTCACATCTGCTTAAACCTCGCTTGTGGCTAATTGAGGTTGGCGTCCTTTCCGAGGAAGAGCTTCCATAGAAGCCGCACCACATCCTATACACAAAATAAAGGACCCTTATTTCCAGTTTCTCTGTGAGTGTTTGAGCGTTTGTGTGTTTTTTCTCCCACCCTGAGGGCGATCTGGGCTTGTTGTCAGCTGGTGCTGTTTGGATCCCACACTGAAGTTGTCTGAGTTTTGTCTGAGTTTCACAGTAGCACAGGCTCAGTTTGCTTTGAAGCAGCCAAGCAACAGAGGCAAAGTCCAAGAGAGTGAGGGCAGAGAGAAAAAGGTGGGGAGCTCTGTGAGCTATTGGGAAACATTCCTTTAAGGTATGTCAGTTTAACGGTGACTCTGAAAGAAAAAGTTAAGGACATTTCTTCAAATGAAACTTTTATTTGTGCTTTTGACATGAAAAAACCTAAAGGTGAATATGTAACTCCAAAAAATTTCAATGTCTGACATTTATTGTAAGAGCTGAATGCTTCTGAAACAAAAAAGGATGGTTCCTTAGTTTCAAATGTGCAGTTATGTATATATAATTAATTTTTTTACTGCAAATATATGGTAATAAACAGCAAAATATGGAAAAATAACAACTGTGTAGTAGCTGTTGTTGACTTAGCTGTGATTAGCATGTTCGCTGAGTTTTTGTTACTACTGGATGACTTATTAAAAAGTCAGAGAGGAGTAAATCATAACAGGTTTAAAGACAGACAAATTGTGAAAAGAGGATGATAAACCATATGTGGTATAAGCCTGTAACTTCTGTAACTTCTATAAAAATGCATTGTTTTGTGCAAAAGTCACGGAAAAGACCAGTGTGAGGACTGGAAAGTCGCTCGATCAAGTGTAGAGACGCAAGTGTAAAAGTAAACTCGTATAGTTATATCTCCCAGTCTTTTTATAGCAAGTCTGACCTGATAACTGGGGATGTCCAAGTATGTAAACATGCAGGCAGAGGTAGACAGAACATGAGGAGTCCTGGAGAAGAGAACACCATGTTTTCTATTTGCATGTATCATGCGACATGTCATATTGAGTTGCAGATATCAGAAAGAGAAGAAAAAGTACATTTCTTTAATCATAACTAAAATTAAGTTTAAGTTTAAACATACACATATATGTCCTTTCTGGGTTGTTTCTTATTGTTGTGTCTAAGTTTCGTCTTTTTTTGCATGTGTGTCCATGCATGACAGTGCACAATCTTCTTGTCTCCTTTTCAGAGTGTTACACCCACATAATAGCATACCTTTGTTTCCTAGACAACTATTGAGTGAACAGCTCACAGGCAACGTTAGCTACAAAGTTAGCTACCTGGTTGAACCGAACACCATACCCCACAGCACAAACCAGCTGAGGAAGGCTGCTTACCTTTCACCTTTTTGACAATGTTACGGATCACTGGTGTCATTCGTCGGTGGTTGAAAAGGAGATATTTCATTCGAACAAATCTATCTTTGGATCATCCTGTTTGAAAATGGTCCACAGTTTATTGACATCTACATTAGACCTGAGCCTGACCCGAGAGGATCAAGTTGCAGTGATATTCAAGGTGATGTCAGTATATGTACCGGTTTTACAGGCTTGTGACTGCCCAGACATCTGTAAAATACTGCTTACCATGAATCTGGTTTTGAATTAATTCTTGTGGCTCTAAAAGACCAGACATGAATCAGTTGGAGTGTTTCAAGTTTGTAGACCCCTCCTTCTGTATTTGTTCAACTGGAGAGAAACCGCACTATTTTTAAAATCCTGTGCTTCAAGTGTGGGTTCCTTTAAAAACTGTGGCTTTTGTTCTCAAGTGAGGTATTTTTCTTTGAAATTTATAGAGTTCCAAAGCAGAATGAACAGAAAGTCTTGCAAGTGGAGCATCGATATGCTGGAGGCTGTTGAGGACTAAACGCTTCTGTGCCCCAACCATCTTCCTCGTGTCTCTGCCACAGACATGAAACACTGTGAACTTATCATTGGGCCTCACATCTTTCATAAGAATTTTGTGTGTCATACCTTTGTGCATATGCAAATAACTTTTTGTAGGTATGAACTTATACAACTGCGGTAACAGAGACCGTGTGGGTAACATTTTGTTTCACTAAAACTTCTTTGGACACAAAGAGTAACTTAGAAAGTGAACAGGTGTCCATACACGTGTGTTTGTAAGCATACAAATGCAATGGTTCTGCTTTCATTCTGTTGAAATGAATTTGAAACCAGCAATGAGAAGCATTCACTTGTGCTTTCTGTTTCCCGCCACACCTTCCTGACATTACACCAGTTTCTGCACATAGCGCCTCTTGCCCACCTCATATAGATAGTGTCATTTCCCGTTCTACCAGAGTTTGAATGAAATGCAGAACTGGTTGTATTGTTCTGGTGAATGATTGCAGCATGACTGAAAACAACAAAAAGCAAAGGAATGCAATGCGGGAAAGAAGGTGGCGTTGCTAAGTGAAGGCAGAAGGGATAAGACGTAGGCAAGAAGGAGGTGGCACCAACTCTTAGCCTCAGCTTCTTCTGTCACTTATGAGAGTTGCTGTTGTTGGTTTTAAGCCTTGCTGTAGAATGATAAGTTAAGAACAGAATGTGGACGGCAGCTAACATCCCGGACCGAATCGGTTTTGTAATGATCAGAAACTGAAACTGAATCAAACAGAGTTATCTGCGGTAGACGCCCCTACACCACATTTAATTGAACTCATCAATACGGTTAGATCTGGCTTTTTTGTAAAGACCATAACACACCAGCAGAGCACACCTGTGGTGTTATGGTCTGCTGGTGTTCGATGATTCATCGAACGCCACTACTAGTGCCAGTAGGAAGCATTGCAATGCGGCTGATCTGACCACAAAGATTGTAGATTAAGGTGAAGTTCCCTTTTGTGCTCGACAGTTTTTAAATACTAAGTTGAAAAAATATATAGTTGTATTGTTTTATACAAAATCGTACAAAAAATGATTACCATAGAAAATATTCTTAGCCACATTGAGACTTTAGTTTAAAATTCAGTGTGGATATACTGTATACTACTACTTAAACTAGTCCCTTTGACACGTGTAGCTGAATTTAATGCTGGGTCTGTTGCATCACTTTGCCAGTGTAGCTTGCGATGGAAAGTTGAGCACAGTCAGTCTTTTTCAGGCAGCAGTGGAGGCTGCAACCAATCAAATCACCTAACCAAGTGTGCGTCTGATTCGTCAGGTTTGAGGTCTTCCCACCTTAGAGCACTAAAGCATTACATCTGTGTGAATCTTGCCTTGTGCCAGGCTGCATATCATAGAGTGCCAACCGGGAAACGTGTGTTCTGGTCTTTAGACAGCATTCTACCCTAAGATGGCTGTGTTTACAACACCTTGAGCTATTGGAAAGTATGTGTAATTCAGTATTTTATATAATTGTCCTAGGTTTTGTTCAGACATTCACACTGTACTCAGGATATTATTAAATTGTTAAAAGTCTTATATACATTTAGCTTTGACCGATACTTATCTTTATGATGAAGCCTTTTAAACGTTGAGTCTCAGCATTTACTATTACAGTATAATCCACTCAGTTTCAATACAATTTACTCTTTGTTTGGTGCTAATTATTAAATGTTAGCATGCTGACATGAACTAAAGATCATAGTGAACTCTTAGAAAATCCCACATCTCTGTTAACATATAAAGGATTTTTTGTATGGTATTGTGCTGCATTAAAGACTCTTAAATGGGTACAAATTAGCTTTAAGCTACACTTTAGAGCATGCTTTGCACTAATGATATGTTTAGGTGTGCATGTGACACCCAGAAGCTGCATATTACATGTATTATGTTTTTTTCCAAACCAGGTTAGTTGATTTCTTTACTCTTCAAGTGTCATTATGCTGGGAGTCAGGTGTGGCTACCTACTCAGCTAACTTTGCCTTTGTCAGTGTAGCACACAACCAGTGCGACCATAACAAGATTACTGTAGTGCTTGAGTAGAGATCAAGATAAAGATCTGAACATCCCCATTGGTGTTTTTGCATAACCACTTATAGTATGTTTTGGAGTAAATCGGTATATCACAGATTCTGTTAAGCATCCACACTCAAACAAATATCAGGAATACCAACACACAAAAGCAACACAAACACAAGCAGGCAATTTGACCTACCCAGTAATCATGTCGCCTTATAGACTTGTGCCATGGCCTTTAAGCAGCCCAATCCATTTGTGTTCACTGCTAATCCCTTGCTAGATTTCACAGGGATTACCTTCTCCTTATAGTGCTTTATGTAACTCATCACATCATCAGCTATTGCAAATTAGCTAAGGGCAGTATTGCTATGTGCCCTTGGTCTGTTAGACTGTATAAGCACCTATCCTCTTCTCTTTGAGCTTCTTCTCCTCCTCCTCCCTAATTTGAAGCCCCCCTCTTCATCTCTTCTGAGCTCATGACAATAAAGCCTGTAAGAGCATTATAAACATTTACTTTCCGGAAACCAGAGACAAGATTGATATTTAGTTCCACCGAACTGATTCTCGTAACTGCCTACTGACACCTTTGAATGTCTGCGCATGTATATGTGGAAGAGCATAGTTTACTGTAGAAATACGGTGTGTGTGTGTGTGTGCAGGTGGGGATTAGTGGAGATCCTTGGATTTTGCAGTGGATTATACACACTGTTCTGCAGTATGTGCAGTGACGGAACCCTTCCTAGGTGTTCTGAATTTCTACATGGATTGGTCATAAAGCTTGATTAAGTATTGTTTCAAATGACAATATTGTGCAGTCTTATCTGTTTAACCAGCTACATGCAATGTATTGTCCATCTTACGTATATAAAGCTAACTGAGTTACTAACTGAGGCCCCAATCAAGAAAACAATACGGTTTAAATCATAGCTATTGACATTTATGAAATATTTTCAATTTTCTCTTTTCGACTTTATTTTTACAAGTAATCATACCAGTAAGAAAGAGGTGATAAAAAACTCCTTTCATACCTGCAGTTTGCAGAACATGACTCTGAAATCCTTTGGACTGATTGAACTAAGGTCAAAGAGTAAACAGCATAAAAAAAGGTCATAAAAGGCATTGAAACCTGACTCCAAATGTGAAATGCAATGAAGAAACTTTCCTTTCAGGATTTATCGCAGGTCCTATTAATCATGTGCTGTCTACGTTTTATTGAAGTTGCTATAAAATCCTGAAAAACATTGATTAATATCTGGAATAACACTCCTTTTGCCCCTGGAGACCCGTGGCCTTTCCCTTCCTGACTCATGTAGCAGAGAGGAAATAGGACACGGGTCTTTGAGTCAGATTGTCCTATTTCCACAAATCAATAGAATTTACATATGGGTTGATGTGGTGTCATTTTGTTACTCTTCTGCTCATGCCATGTTGTTTGACTGATCCAACAGGATACCACGGTCTATGAAAAGGAAAAGGACATCATCTCTGTTGTGAGTTTGCTGGTTATTTGCATGTTTGCCTACTTTCTATGAGTAATTTTGGTCGAATTTGCTTAATTTTAATATGAATGTAATGAGGTATTCAAACCAAGCAAATCAAGTTGTTTTTCATCTTGCAGTGCCGGCAGTTGGTGGAAGTTTGCGATGAGATCCTAAGCTCCAGCCCCAAAGCACTTCTCACCCATACAGCTCACCTGGAGAGTGTCGACCTGGTGCCTGTGTCACCAGCTGATGAGCTGGTAGGGCCTTTTTTGTTTTTAAACTCTAACCCTTTTATCAATGTGGTTTTCATCTCTGTGAAAAGTCATCTAGTTTAACATGAAATGCAGATTCTGTTTCGTCGATATATGTCCCATCAAAAGGTTTCATTTTGTTTTAATAAGCATTTAATGGGCTAATAAGACCAACACAAAACTAAAGAAAAAATACGCACAGATTCAACTTTATCTCCATGCACATGCAAAATTTTTTAATGTATTTAATGTAAAAGCTTCATTTAATGATTGAGTGTTCATTCAGTTGAGGTCTGTTAAGCCAATTCTAGCTTCTCTTCTTCACTTTTCTCTTCACCTTTCTCATCTCTGCATCTTATCGTGTCACTTTCACTGTCATTTTTTCCTTTATTTTATCACTGAAGCACTTATTTGTTTCAGTTCAAGTCTCATTGTCGGTGTCTTCTGTTCTGTCACAATTTCAGTCATTTTCAGTGTTTCTTTTCTCCCTTCTTCACTGCACAGGTGTGCTCATCAGAATTTGGTTCCATTCTGCGCATCTTTCCTCTAACTCAAGGTTCTCTGTGTATCCAGTACTATTACTCTCTCTAAAACCTTGCCTTATGTTTAGTTGTTCACAAACAATGCTTTTTTATTCTATTCCTCCTCTTCTTGCTTTGAAGTGAGCACATTCAGTTCTATAATTACAGCTCCAGTCTTTGTTTGTTATCAACATAATCTAGCTTCCCTTTCATATTCATATCTAAAGAGCCATTTTCTTCAAAGCTTTTTCCCGGTATCCTTCCTCTTTGTGGTAATCAGCCCATTACCTAAAGATCTCTCATGTTAGCAGTTTGGCTTCCTTTCTTAATTTGTCCTCCTCATCATATCAGCTGTGTTATCTTTTCAGCATAGATATGTGCAGTATATGTCCTCTTATGGCAGGCATATATGCTTTGTTTTGTCTTTTGATGAATAGCTGTGTGTGGCTGCCGTTGTGTGTGGGAAGTGTATTTAAACTGAACTGTCTGTCAGGGTAATTTTTCACACATTTCCTACAGTAGAACAGGATAATTTTTACAAATGTACTGAACAAGAGGCGACTAATCGTGATTATCCTCGACTGACAGTAGGTAATTGATTAAAGCCCATCACCAATAATGAGATCTGCACTCTTACAGATTGAGAGTAAAGGAAACTACAGACAGAGAAACAGACGTGAGAGGCAAGAAAAATGAGGATTTAGTCATTTGGAGATTGCGAACTTAATCCAAACTTAAAAGGTTTTGCTTTCTCTTAAATTTGTT
This sequence comes from Leuresthes tenuis, assembly GCF_036924035.1. NCBI lineage: Eukaryota > Metazoa > Chordata > Actinopteri > Atheriniformes > Atherinopsidae > Leuresthes > Leuresthes tenuis. The sequence continues at coordinate 20,438,092 of NW_027325369.1, forward strand.
TTACTTTAATCAAAAGACTTTGACTCAAAATTATACACTAGATACATTTGTGACGATTCAGATGTGGATCGTTGCATAGAAATTTCTAGAATGTCTACATGCAGTGTCATATTTGATATAGTTGATGAAAAAAATACTGTAATATGAGGTTTGTTGCAGGGCCAAAACCCCTTCAGAAGATTTATACTATGGCAACACTTTACTTAAACCCCCTATGCGCTTAATAAGTTGCTTATTGTACATAGAATATTTTTAGTGATTACAGCATTTGTTAATCGTTATATTTTCTCTTAATGGAAGGGCTTTTTCCATTATAACTGCTGTGTTTTTGAATATCGTCATTCCTTATCATAGTAATTATATTCCAGCTTTCGCATCACTAGACAAATGTAGTTTGCGTAAACCATCTGCAATGTATATTGATTTATTTTCCATACTGTACATAAAGGATCACAATCACAATGATTACGAATGATCATGAAGCTGTTAGGTTCAGCTTTCTGGAAGAAAGGGTTATTTAGGTGTCTCTTTCTATGCTCATTATGACAGCCTTGGCAAGCTGATTTTTATTACAGAACAGATAGCATTAATAAGATTATCATGTTGTGCAATTTTGACTCAGTGATGTGCACAAGCACTTTTATCATTCTGAAATGTATACAACATCTTTCATTTTCCCTTTTTTCCAGGGGATTGAGATAACGTCCACCAGTTCCAGTAACCACTACGTGACCGGAACAGCTGCTGAGGTCAGAATCTCAAATTTGCTTTCCTTCTTTCACTGCTGATTCAGCCAACAAACAGAGTTAACCATCAGTGCCATTTCAGTGCTCTTAAGATATCCTCTGTGGAGCAGCATGACTTGGACTGCTTGTCTTGAGCTCTTTTCACAGGAGCTCCATGCCAAAAGCTGTGAGACTTCTAAGTGTTTAATTACTTGAACTGTGACCTATGAATTGGGGACTTGATGTGATACTCAGATTCATTCATACTCATTATTCATTAAAGAGTACCTGTTGTTGCTGACTCTGTGGAACTGGGAAATCTTGTATGTATGTTTTTTTAGGTGGAGCAGCTTCTCTGAGAAAGCCAAAGACCACTTTAATCAGGCGGCTTGTGAAATATACAGAGAGCAGTGAAAGACGGAGGAGTGTAGGGCTTATAAAGTCAGTGCAAGTCAGTAGCTCTCCCATGGGACACAAAGATGAAGATGTTATTTTTCCATGATGTCAACAGCAGGGTACCCGAGCCTCCCCTGCTACTGCACCAACATAACTGTGGCTGACTAATGAGAGATGAAATCAGTGTCCACAGGCACATACAAACTACACGAATGTGAGAAGAATCCTTAATTTGCAAAGAAAGAAATGGTGCACATCTGGTTCACTGGATTATCTAGAATGACAACATTCTCACCTAGCTGCCAAAAGATAACAAAAGCAAGCTTATCAATGCAATGACTTCTAAGTGCTGGACAGAAATATCTCTGTTGTCATCTGAGAAAATAAAGTCTGCACAATATTAATGCAATCATGGGTTTCTTTTATACACTACAATCCTGCACACTCACAAATATAGTTATAAAAACATACATATAGCATGTCACTTACATGGATAGAGGATGCCAATCCTATCACCTATCTGCTAGGTTATATAGTAAGGGTTGTTATGTGCTATTTTTGGTTAAGTATTGTTTGTCTCTTCTAATGCAGCCTTCCACTGAATCTTATTTGAGGATCTTGGCTGGAGATGAAGTGGTTCAAGTCAATGACCAGATAGTGGTGAGTGATGCAGTGTTTACAAGCTTGAATTCTGTTGACAGTCTGTCCCTGGAGCAATAACCTTCATACTGAAAAGTTCTGTGTCACTGCATCAGGTGGGCTGGAGCAGAAAAAACCTTATCAGGAAGCTGCAGGAGAATCCCAGAGGAGTGACCCTGGTCTTGAAGAAGATTCCTGGATCAGTACGACGCAAAGACTCCGTCCAGCTCTCTTTCACACAGGTCAGATATAATTAAAGTCCACCTCCATGCACACAGTTACTTCACAAACTAATTATTATTGTAAAGTTTTAGTATATTTAACTCTTTGAATAGAAAGTGTTTATTTTTTCTATACAAGCCACATAACTCGTGGCTCAATATTTCTTTTTGCTGTGTTGTTCATACTTTGCCTCAGAGTTAGCGAAAACAGCTTAGAGTAATTACATCCTGAGATGAAAGTCCAGCATCAAATCCTCCTCAGTAACCGAGCTGTTTGCTTGTTTATGTCAAGGGAACCTGAGCCGTTCTTTCCCATTGAACATAACTTGGGATCGGTTTTCATAAACTCTTGCAAGTTGTCACTGAGCCGACTGTTGTTTGAACTACAAACTGAAATACGTGCTGCATCTGAGACAAGCTCACAGATACGCACTGTGCATTTCACACCCCCTTGTGACCAGTACCATGTTAATCTCAGATCTAGCTGGCGGCTTGTGGTGAGAGAACACTTCAGAGGATGTGAATCAGCTGCGTGTATCGTCTCCATATTGCCCTCAGAGGATGCCCTGATTTTTAGATTCACAGACTTTGTGTGTGTTTATGGCAATGTGTTGCTGTCTTGTCTGCTAAGCCGCAGTGTGCAGATGGAGACCTGAAGAGAGGGCTGCCATCACAGCCCACATGACATCCGCTTCCTTACCTCTGTGCTAAACCAAAAATACACAAACATACACACAAACACACACACACAGAAACAACCTCTAAGAGCATTCTCACATGTTTGAGTTTTCTTTCATTTGTTCTTACAAGGAGGACGAGGAGAGAGAAGAAAGATCAGAGGAGGAAGAAGAGAAGGACGAGGAAGAGAATCCAAGGAACTCCATATTTGATAGGGTCGCAGCTTCCGTCAGGTCCCTGTCTTTTAGGTGAGCATAGTAATTCACATTCCCCCTGTTAGTCAGTCCTTATTAGAACCTGAGGTATTTGATTCAGATGAATAGCCAACATTTTTAAGCCAAATTATTTGATCAAAACTTGATTATTTTAATTCAAAATTAAAAGAACTCCCCCATGTTTGTAATACCCCTTGAATAAGAGGACTTCAAAAAGATCCGACAGTGGGATTGCTGTTGAATTGCATCGTGAACTAGCATAGCATAAACCCATGAAACAATTTGTTTTATCTCAAATAAAACTCTATAAAGTATTACATGTGGAATTGTCAGATGATTCATGGAAAGTAAACTATGATGTCACTAAAGCACAGAATGCTCAAACACATTTTGTTTTCATTTTGAAACTTAGGCCTTTTAATCTCCTAAATACCTCTAAAAAAAGTAAATTGCTGTGGAAGTCTGTTATTTAGCGTGATTCTGTGTCGGCATGCAGACAAAGTAGTGACATAAATGTGGTTCACTGAAATGTGAAGGATTAACTCAGTAGAACAGAACCTCCCGCAAACTTTCCTGACCTTTTTAATATGTCCGATCCCGATAGGTTTACAATGACGTCACAGGGCAAATGCCATGAATTCCACTGTGCACACCCACCAGCCACAGCTGACTGGAAGCGAGAAGAAAGGAATAAATGGAGAAACAGCTATATAGCCGAGGGAGTTTGGGAAAGATTAAGAAAAGGAGAAGATGGTGAAAGAGTGAGGAGGAGAAGAGACGCAAAGGGTGTTGATGGAGAGCAGGCAGACAAATGGAGGGAGTGTTCGAAGATGGTGCATCATGGTTGTAAATAATTCTGTCATGTTCTGATACACTACAGATCCAGCCTCAGAAAAAAGGGAATGTTTATGAAACAGGCATATCAAATCATATCTTTTTAGGAGACCCAACTGTAGTTTTTAAGTATTTAATGGTCTCTGTTAAACTTTGTGGTCACAGGTGTCACTACATATCAGTATTAAATGACACCTGTTACTTTAAAGATTTTTTTTTTTAGGGAAGCCATCATCGTAATGTGATTGGAAACAGGGATCCCTTTTGTTAAATATTATTTTAATTTCTCTGTCAGTTGGAAAGAATTTAGATTACAAATCCCAGGTGTTGCCTTGCAGAGGCGCCCTGCAACACAACGGTGAGTTTCTCAGGTTAATATTTCTTTTGTACTTTGCAACAGAAAAGCTGTTCGGGGGCCAGAGGTACAGCAGGAGCCTATGGGACAGGAGGAATCTGAGCTGTTCTTTGACAGGGAGCTGGAGGGGAGTCTGGATCCAACCTCATACCGAAACAAACAGGAGAGGCTGTCACCTCTGTCGGCCTCAGGTAAGGAACTTTTCTTTGAAGTCTCCAGTGAGTGGAGGCCAATTTTAGTAGCCTTTTTTTAGTTCTGAGAGCAGGCTAGAACATTATTGGCTTTGCAAAGACAGGTAGGTTTTGTTCAGGAGCGGCATCTACGTAGCCTGCTGTCACCAGAGAATTTCACGAATGCAGATTAGTCCGAGACATCCGAGTCCGTTCATTTTCTGTTTTCTGGGGGCGCTATTAAAACACCATCAGATTAACCCACAACCAAAAAAGAGCAGTGAAATTTAGCACTGAGTGATGTGTCTCGGTGGAGCTCTTCTGTACAGTCTCATCATTTCAAAGCAGCCACGCATTTGATAAATGTTTGGCAGGCCCTGGCATGGCAGGGTGGAAATCTGTATGAATGGGAGACCATAAACATTCTGCCAAAGCAAAAGAAACATGAGCTTCCCGGTCCTCAAAATACAATAATCAGAAAAGCATGTTAAATGTTATGAATGTCAATTAATATGAAGAATAGAATTCTTCTTTAGCTGGAAGTGAAACACTATAATTACATTTGCTTCAATAAGACAAACTGAAATAGACCCGAGATCTTTCTGTAATCGCTACAGGCTTTGGTTGACACAAGTGGGTGTATTGTAAATACACACTTTAGCTTCAGGATGTTTGCCTCTCCTCTTCTTTAATAAAATGTTTCCCTTATTTAAAATCTGATATTTGAGGATGATGCACACTGAAGACATTTCTAACCCAGATAAAGTGGTGGTTGTATAAATAAGTCATTAATGTAGGTCACTGACATACAAATGTCGTAACGATATGTTATATTGTAGATCATTTTTATCTAAATGTAAAATGGACACATGGTGCTGCTCACAGCTGCAGGTTTATTTATGGTCTTCACCTTCGTGTGTGTTTCTAAGTGGAGCGTCACAGTTCGGAAAGTGCGAGGCTCTCCCCAAACTTCAGGGGAGACCGATCACCCTCACCTTACAGAATCCACCAGGAAAGAGCGAGCGTCAGTTCCTGCCCTGAAATGGTCGGGCACACGGTGAGAGGAAAAGAACAGCATTTACAATCAGATGTTTCAGTGTGAAATCAATCGTATTTGAATATAACTGCTTTTGCAACACTAAATGATCTCTGTCTGTTTATCTTTACAGCCGAATAAGGAAACCAAGAAGAGCTGTACGAAAGGTACGGTTTTTCAGATCTTGAAATAATTAATTGCATTAACTGAACTAAAATCTGATCATGTACAAATTACAAAGCATATTGCATTGTGACAAACTGTGTTAACACACTATATTAATGTATGTTGTTATGTTCATTGATAAATGGGTTTTACAAAAATGCATTCATACTAATTACTAATGGATGCTTATAAGTGTTTGGGCCATCATGTGCTACACAAACTCCCCTGCACAGACTTCTGCCAGCAGACTGACTCCTAGAATAAAATGATAAAATGAAAGTCAGTCATCAAACGACCAAAGTCAAGGCCGATCCAAATCTCTACAGGTCCTGCAGTTTTGAACTTTTGAACTTATAATTTTCAATTTCCAGTGGAGTTTCCAGGTTCTGGTGGATGCTGCTGTGTTAGTGCAATATATTGGTCTCATGACCAAACTATTAACTGCTCAACAGTTGAGTTCATTCATAGTGCTCCTCTTTCCTCTTTGTATACGTTTTTTTTTTTTTTTTCAGGAATGACGACGGTTCTGAGCCGGCGCCGCGTGTCCTGTCGTGAATTGTCTCATCCCGACTGCGATGGGTGGCTCTGGAAGAAGCGAAAGGAGAGCAGTGTCTTCATCGCACAGAAATGGCAGCGCTTCTGGTTTGTCCTCAAGGGGCCTAATCTTTACTGGTACACAAGCCAACAGGTGAGCAAGGAATATGGACTTAAAAAATGCTGTTGTTTGAATGTTTTACTGCTTCAGCTGTATCTACCTCGTTCAGTCTGAGTGTCTGATGTTCATGTCTTATGTTGTGTCTGTTTTTCTTCAGGATGAAAAGGCGGAGGGTCTGCTCAACATAAGTAGCTACAGCATAGAGAGTGCTGGAGAGCACAAGAGAAAATAGTAAGAATGAATTATGATTCAGTGATGGATCTTCCAACATCTCGTTTAGGAAAATCAGGGATTTTGTAGTTTGCAAGTATTTGTAAAGATATAGTACTGGTGTGAGAAGTGAATGCAGTTGTTTTTACTTTGATAGCTGATATAATATTGTAAGGCAGCAGTTTCTAATCAAACACGGTAATATAGGGGAGAATGTTATTGTGTCCTTGTGTGTGTATGCTTGATTTGGGTTTTAATGTCTTCATGACTCATTTGCTGACCCTCTCCTCCCCAACTTTATTCTCTCTCCACCAGTGTTTTCCAAATGTGCCACCGGAAATTTCAGAACTTCTTTTTTGCTGCTGATAATGTCACCGACATGAGCAAGTAAGCTGGAAAAATAGATCTTGAGTTACCTAATCTAAACTTGATAATGTGTAACGATAGACTGATGTCTACATAATGATCTGGCTTGGTTTTGATACCCCAGATCCAGTATAATGCTGTCATTCATTATGAATGTCTGCACTGCCCTCTGGAGTTTAGTTTTCTCAATAATCTTTTAATGCTTTGGGATATGTTGATCTCTTCTTTTGAAATAAAATTATGCAGTTTCCCAAATTTAGACATTTCTGGAGCTGATCTTATATATGTTGATAGTTAACTGTTGACACAGTTTGTCATATTTTCTTCTCTCGAGGTGGATTAACTGCCTGATTTCAGCCATACAAAAGCACAAGAAGTTCCTCAAAGGTCCAGATAGTGAAGAAGGTGAGGAGAGAGTTTTCTTACGCCTGGGATTTGGACTCTCTGACTATCATGTACTTGAAATTCAGATTCTTTCATCCGTTTTTTTTGTTCCTGCTCTTTTGTGCTCACATTTTCTATGATTTTAGTTTTTATTCATGCTGAGGTTGTGGTGTCAACACCCATGGGAAAAAAAAAATGATCGTCCTCTGTTTTGTGAAAATTGTTGTCTCATAATTATGTTTATAATCATTTCACCAGATGAGTTTCTGTCATCAGAGAATGGAGTATATATGTTGCTATGGTTACCTGTCAGCCTGTTGAAAATGATGAAAAATGATGACATCTTTTAAGGTAAAATCATTAATTCAACACCTTTGTTCATGTTTTCACAGAATGTTACAGTGAGACCGAGTCAGAGAGTGAAGCATCTCCTTCTCCACGCAGGAGAAACAAGGTCAGAGCAGTTAAAGACTCTCATATATGTCGATACCTAACACACACGGTGTGTAATTCAGATGACCAGTGATATTATAGGCTTTTTTTTCTCTGTATCTCAGAAAGTGCTGTCCAACACTCTGCCTCGACCAAAGGGGAAAACGAACAAGGTGCCACTATCAAGTTCTTCAACAGAGGGCAGCAAAGGAACAAGTATGGCTCATATGACGTGTCTTTCAACCCATGTCTCAATTTCTCTTCTGTTTTTTTTTCTATGTTGATAAATGTGAATAATTTCTTTAATCGGCGAAGATTGTAGCCTTCCGGTTAATGTTTCCATCATTTCATCAAAGGCCCACTTCCCTGTTAATATAGAGTCCAATCTCTTTCAATCATGTGCCTCTAATTTTATTTGCTCTCTCTCTCTCTCTGTCTCTCTCTGTTTTTTTATTCCTTGCGAGAAGGCGGCCCGGTGGATGAGATGGGCATGATGTTAAACAACTTAAAAGAAGGAGGAGTTTCTCTGATAGGTCACGAGCAGCCGTTCACGCATGACCACTTCAGGAAATCCTTTATTCGACGCAACAAGAACCCCATAATCAATGAGAAGGCGCACACGCTTCGAGCCCTGCAAAGTACTCTGAAGGTGAGGTGGGGGGGGGGGTCTTACCCACTTTGTTTGGCTGAGTCTAACACATGCCTCGGGTTACCTTTCCCTGTCTTAGGGCAAAGCATGTGATGAAATATTGACTCAGGTGAGCTAATTTCAGCTGACAACATTGCTGACTTTAGCAATTCATAGACTGGCTTTTGAGTCAGTTGAATTTCTCCATGTCTTTGTTTTCGACAAAATTTTCCTCGTTTCACGAAGCTCTTTGAGGCAAAGTTCAGGAACGGTTCAGTTCTGTTTTCGTGTGTGCAGTTTTTTTGGGAGTTTTTTTTGTTTTCTTTTACAAAAGGTGTTTTTTTTATAGTCCGACAGATTCACTTGAGCTCAGCAGCTCAGTAATTGAAGTTGCTTTGCTTGGCAGGCCAAAGAAGCGGAGCTGCTGCAGATCAACAAGATCCTTGACGACTCTGATCTGACAGCTTCAAAGTACCGTCGGTGGAAGGAACAAAACGAGGAACTAGTTCAGGAAATCGAGAGACAGGCCTCCAAAGCAGAGGACATCGTGGCGGTGCAGGACACACCTGCTGAGGAGGTTTCCTTGGAAACTGTTGCTAAGGAAACAGCCACTGCTGAGACAGAAGGCGCACACAGACTGAGTCTTCTGAGCCTCAGCGATGGTGAGCAGCTAGTTGATGCGGAGCCGTCTGATGTTCTTCTGGAGATCCCACCAGGCTCTCCGAGCCCAGAGATGAGCCCAGAGTTAGAACTCTCTCTGGGATCGCTGCAGGAGTCCATAAACAAACAGCTGAGTGAAATGGCAGAAAGTGGAGAAGCTGCAGAGCATTACTTTTACATTTAAGATAACGCTGGAGCAGAAACACCACTTCAAAGTTGCTCTGTTTATTTAAGTCAGACAAAAAAAAAAGAGGGTTGCCATACAGCACTCTGATCTGGGTGCATTTCACCGTGTTTTCTGCAGACAATCACCTTAGAGGATCAGATCAAATCGCCTCTCAGTTAGTGCTCTAATCAAGTATATCAGAGAAAAACATCTGTACAGACTTATACTGCATGTATTTATGAAATTTTGCGGTTCTCTTGTTCTTATGATGAAAATATCAAGTAGGACTTGGAATTCAGTGTCAGTTCCGATGTAAGATGTAAGAAGAGTGCATTTTTTTAAATGTGATATGTACATATAGTTTAACCACAGATACAGTTTGTATTTGTTTACTGACCTTGCCTTAATAAAGGTACATAAGAACAATGTTGCACCGAATCGTTCCCTTCAGAAATGCTGCTATTGCTCCTGTTTTTCAAGGCTATTTTACTTTATGACACATGTTCACTTGTTTATAAACCATGTGCCATAGTTTAGTGTTTCTTATTGTCTATATTTGCCATGAAGGCAGCAAGGCAAGTGAAGACAGTACAAAAGCTGAGTCATCTGATATGGCTCTGTTTCATTTCAATATAAGCTTCCCTGACTGGATAAGAATAAAGAGTGTTGATTAGTTTTATTTTTTGGGGTTGGGTTTAAGATTTAGATTAATGGGACTATTGTAACAAAGTAACAACTGATAAACACTGATAAAGTAGTGTGTATGTATTTATCCTCATTGCTCCTGACCTTTTGCATTTTGCTGTGAGTGTAAGCTCTTTCAAATCTGTGCACTGAAGGTCAGCTGACTGGACAGATCATTTTTTTTAGTTTTTTTTTTAGTCAGCTCTTTCTTTTTGTCCAGGTCATTGTCAGCTCACCAGATCTTGCCTTGAATCTCGATCTGTTTTTTTTTACCCTGCTTGAAATAATGTGTATCATGTGAATACATTTGACACATCTCTTCTTTTTTCAATGCAGTACTTCCACCTGTTCTCACGTTTGCTGTCCTTTGTTTTCCCAACCATGACTCATTCATTCCACGGGTTTGTGCCTGGTTGGCAATAGCTCCTGGTCTCGATATGTCATTCACTGTTAGTCACTTGCCGAATGTCTTTGTTTGAAACGTAATTGTTCATTTAGTCATCTTTTGACTTTAAGTAGCCTGCCATTACATCTGACATCTAGTTACATTACAAGGTCATTTCTGATAAACCACTTAGGTTGACTGCAGTGAGCTTGTCAGTGTCAGAGTGTTGGCTGAGTATTTACTCTCTGGCTCTCAGCATTGTGTCAAGGCAATGAGTCTGAATTATTTTTCAGCTCACTTAATCGACTCAGAATGTACAACAGTAGCACGGATGCATGCACACAGTGGTTGTAATGTGTCAATTACATTGAGTGCAAGAACAATATCAGCTTGTAAAGTGTTTATTAAAAGTTTGCTGAGGTCATGCAACAAACTTACTCAGACCATGTTTTTTTGGAAATCGAGCCTGCAATGACTTTCATTCAGTTAATGATGTTTCTTTTTGATCCAGGGTATCATATGATGTGAAACCTATGTGACAAAATAATTCACTTCCATACAAACAGTCACAGACCTCGGTTTCTGACAAAGTATGTCATGTCAGGCTGAGTTGGTTTAGGCTTAGCTTTGTGAATTAAATAATGACACCATGTAATATGTCATGTTGTTTTTCATCTGAGGTTGAGTGTACAGGATTTTAGTACATGGAAAGGATAGGATTTCAGTTTTCAGAACTTTTTTTCACTGAAACATTTTTTAAAATGCTTTTCACTGTTGATGTCTTAAAAAGGACAGATACTAAGAATAATGCGGCGCACGGTGATCCGCTGTATCATGGGAATGCTTTATTGAATGCACAATGACCCAACAAGTAGAAATGCTTTAAAATAACAACAACAAATCATTTTCAAGACTTAAACTGATGTACAACCAACTAGAGGACTCTAACCTCTCACTGTTCACATGATTGTGGAAAAAATACCACATTCACCAAATATAGTCCCCTTGATCAAGGCATCACACAAAAGTTTTAACTACCTGGTGCAAAAATTATTATTCTCACAATTCGGACGTCAAAAATATTCAAAGTAGATTGAATAATGTTTTGAGGTTTTCATTTAAGATTTTTGAGCACTTTTCCAAACCCACAAAGAATGTTCTACCTATTAGTCAAATTTTCCCTAAACATGTTACATAATACCAAAAAGTACATACATAGATACATCTCTATATATGTAAAAGTATTTTTTTTCTGTGATAATCTGTAATAGGATCTAAAACCACTCTTAACACTCTAAAATCATCTAAGAAACATACTCTCTTGTTGTATTTCACAGTCTTGTTCAGATACACATGTCATGTTTTTGCTGACAGTACAAAGTCAAAAGGCATCAAAATGTAATACTTGAACCATATTTCACTACATTTTGCAGTTAGAGGCAGTTAAAGTATTTCAATTTTTTTTTTCTTGTAACATTCATCACTTTCTATTTACATTCTAAATCATTCAAAAGCGAGTTACATCCATGATGGTCATACCTTTGTTCGAGTTCATTTATCTGTTATAAGCACTCTTCTTCGTAAGTGGATTCAACTTATCTTACATCAGCTGGCAGATTTATGAGCAGATAAGAGGGTTTAAGAATGGTTTCCACATTTTTGTGAGACTGGGTTCATGATCTAACAGCTGACTTCATATACATCCATGTCTGTTTTGCTTGTCATTTCTGGACATGAGTGACAAGCAGGGCAGACAGTTTGCTCTGGGCGGGATGGGCATGTAGGGCATCTTGGTCGTTTGAAGCTGAACAGCAATGCGCTGCCTCCCACCAACTGTAAACATGAACCCAGCCATCCAAAGTAGAGCGAGCCAGCTGGATACAAGCTCAGCTGGGGGGACCTAGGGTTACTGATCTCTTGATTTGGATCTATCCCAAGCCTTTTAAGGTTGTGGGTGTACACTCCTAATGCAATCAGGCTCAGCAGCCCAGCAATCACCACTAGGAGTCCTCCTGAAGCTGCCACCCCTCTTAAAGGTAGATCTGTCCAGCACCGGACCCCAATGCAAGCCAAAACAATGCCAGTCCCGCACAGAAACAAGGAGGTAAGCACCAAGCCCTGTGCCAGACGAACCCGTGGGTCTCTCTGATATGGACCAGCTACCGGCCAGCACTGCTTCAGCTCAGAGTGCTCCACCTGCAGACAGCTCTCCCACAGGCCATCGGAGCGCAGTAAGAGCAGTGTCTCCGCTGACCCAGATCTGGCACCTGTCCCTGAACCTTTCGCTCCTGCTCGAAGAAGAGACCCTGGCCCTGCCATGCTCAGACGTGCTTGACCCTCTCTCCACTGGGGGGTGATAGCAGCAGTGAAGACAAGTACCAATCCCAAAGGGGCAAACACGATTCCCATCACCATGGAGGCTGGAGTGTGCATAGTTTCTACTGAAAACTTGATTTTCTCTGAAAAATTTTCAAGACTTAGAGCTAATTAGTCTTTTGAAAATAAAACTGTAACAACACTGAATGTGCAGTGAGAATTCTCCAAAACACAAACAGGAGAGACTGTTTCTCCAGGTGGGGAGGCTGATTGTTGGTCAGATAATTAGTGTGGCGTCAATCTGCTGAATCACATGGATCTACCCTTAAAAAATGAAGAAAGAAAGAAAGACATAAACAAGACATCACAGTCGTAGCAAAAGTAATCAGGGTAAAAGTAATCAATGATCATAATAATAAAGGCTCACCCCACACCTCTTCATCTCTTCATCCACTCCTCTTATTTAGTTGCAGAGTCTTCATTCTGAATGTCTGAGTAAGTAGCTTCAAGACGACCAGGTGGAGAAGCAAAGGTAGGGCTGACTTCACTGCTCCTGAGCTGGACAGGAAAAAGAACCAACAGTTGATGTCTGTCTCTGTTGCTAGGATACAATAACCTGGCCAGTCTCAAAGTGGAAGTGTGTGTATGCGTAGCTGTATTAATGAGAAGACCTTGTTACACCTCTCTCTATGTGATGCTGTTTGCAAACATTAGAATCGTTGTGTTCGGCTGGGTGTGTTTCACAGGAGGGAGCTGTTATCTAAATGTCTGACGACAGATGGTCAGATATGACCTTGGTGGAATCTTGTTGGGCTAGAAACAACGCCAGGCCTGATTACAGAGTGAGTTCATCTCCAGTTTCTCAACCCAGAGACGGGAGGAAAGAGTGTCCTCGGTAAAGGGGGCAAGTCAACCTGCAGACGCGTTGTACGAATCATGCAGACACAATCAATATGTCTGTGTCAAACAAACACCCAGAACAGAGACGACGTCTCTGCAGGAAGGGGCACATTTGAAGACAAGAAAAGACTCCTAAAGCCACATGTTATACACTTTATTTTAAGATATTTTTAGTTATAAGGACAGTGCAGCAGCAGCCCAGTTTTCAGTACAAAATCATCTTATTTTCTGAGCCAACAACAAATATGATGATGAAATTTGAGATGTAAAATATGAAGTTTGTGAATTGTCCAGAATTTCTGGTTGAGATTTAAAGATTAAATAAAATTCAAAGCTGAAATTGAGAGCTGACCTTGCATCTCTAAAGTATTTTATGCTAAATGATTATAATTTTGTGCTCATATCATCTTACACACAGAGACGTTTACAAACTAATGAAATTATGTGATTCTCTCAAACCAAGGGGTCATGAGATTTCCATGTGAACTTTGTTGACATAGTTAATATTATACCAGCCAGATCTGCAGGTCTGTGCAAACAATTTTTAGCACCTTAATTATTTCTGTTTATCTTTCATGCACCATGCAGGAAAGGAGCTGAAATGTAGATGAATAGAATCACAGCAAAGAATTTACAGTGGAAATTTTCATGCCTGTTGACATGATAGAAAAATGTAATATTGGGCCAATGCTGATCTGTTTATCTGTATATCTAGGACATAATTAATGGGAAAACAGTTACCCTGAAAATGTCACAGGAGAGCAGATGCCATTTAGCTTGAGAAGACAGAACAAACTTGTTTATATCCTTAATTCAATATAGAAATAAATTTTTGAAGAGGACACAGACAAAGAATAGGTACAGGGTTAGGGTTATCCGAGAATATGCACGAATGTACCAGAAAAAGAGTTAAATCAAGAATATTGAAGAAAATAATGCTTGAATAGACTTAAGAGTAGAAATTTCCATAATAATGCACGTTTGCATGTTGATGAGATTGAAATGAGTGGAGCGTAACTCCGTAAACACAACAGCTACGGGAGCTGTTGATGGGATTTTTGATGCTTTGCTACTAGAAGCTTTTTCAGCGTACTGATGGGAGAAAGAGTACGTGACAGACGAGAGGATCTGACACAGATGTCAGTCGTCATTGAGTGTGTTGTATGAATGTACACATTTTTTTAAACTTGTAGATATATCTTGTATTTTACTGTGGCTAAAACAGTATTTTTTTTATCTTTATTAATCTTCTTTTAAGGTTTGATCATAGCCTATAAAAAATAAAGAAATTAATCTCTCAGAGCTGCCAAGTTCACTGATGCCCTTGTACAGATTAAATGCTGTGACTTACCATGGTGCTTAAGTTGTTCCAGTTCACAAATGACAAAAGGAAAAGTACTGAAACATCTGCAGAGAAACTGGTAACGATCTACCATGAATAGGCTAAACACTTTCTCTTGAACGGGCACGATCAGAGCAAAATGCAAATACAAGCATGCACACGGATATGGTCCATGAAGTCAGTTACTTACCATTCAGGAGGGCTTCTGTGTATCTCACTGCAGACTGTTGGCTGCCTCGCTGCTCTCGCCTGAACGGCGAATATTTTTCTCTCTTTGGTAGCAGATGGTGCAACCACCTCCTCATTATTCTTGCTCCCTTTATCTTCTCGTCTATCCTTGCCGCCACAGTTTCCACGAGTGTGTCTGCCTCCTAAATTTCTCATTCCTCATGTTTCTGTCCTTGTGTCTGCCCCCCTCTTGTTCCCTCCTGCTTCCCTGTCTGTCTGCTCCTCTGCCTCTCTCTTTCCCTCTGCATGCATTGCTATCTCTGACTTGCTGAAGGATGTCTTTGTAATATCTGGAACAGAGTGTTTTTCATGTCAGTGTCACTAATAGGGATAGTGAGCTCTCTATTGAACATGAACATGCTGATTACTTTGGAGCACAAGGAGCTTGAAAAAAAAGATGTGATTGTGTTTTTTTTTTAATGTGCATATGATATCTTACACCATTTGGAAGATTTCTGGTTCTTACCTTGGTTTATCTACAGTAGTCCACATGTCCAAGTGGTCTTACCGAAGTGTCCTTGGAAAGAACACTTAGCCCTATGTTGACCCTGATGTTTTCATATCAACTTCATTACTCTAAGAGATATGATTTCAGTCCTCTCACCTTGAAACAGATCATTACTTTACATAAGTGATATAATCACAAAAGCAGAATGTCGATAATACCTGGGCCACTCATATTAACACTACATATTATACAGATTCACTGACAATAAGACTGAACCTCTCTCATGCTGAAGATTTTCAGGCTTTTGTTTGAGCCGATTGTGCAATCAGTTGTTTCCAATATGCACTTCACCTCTAAAATCCTATTGAAACTGTGCACATCTGCAGAACAAGCATCTCACATTGTAATTGTTTCTGTTTGTTCTTGCAGTAATATATCCTGGACAAGATGTGAAATGACAGTTTTCAAATTAGTGTGAAATGACTAAGACCAACACAAAAACTTATTATGCATTTTCTTTATTTTCGTACAAAAGGGGAAATATATGACTAATATGACCGATATAGCCATGGTATAATAATGAAATAATACAGGGATACATGTTTTGAAATGATGCGTTATGTTAAAGGAAGCAAAATCCTGCAAGTTTCTCCACACACATACACATGAATGTTATGAAAGGTGCATGGTGATTTGAACTGCTTCCAGAAAAACTCTGTGGTTATACCGTACAGTTAGGAAATGTCCAGAGCTTGGGGCTAAACAATGGCCTGACCAAAAGCAATTTGTGTGTGGTTTTATGGGTGGAAATGTATCACGTCAGTTTCTGAATGCAACCTGGCATTGGGCAGCTTTACTTGTGAAACTAACTAACAGGAAGATTTTTGGCCTTGGACAACACTAATCTCAAGGTTGTGGGTAAGAAAAACGCACCAATGGATTTGTAAAAGAAATGATGAGTACACTGAAAGCAGCAAGAGTTACATACTTTAAAGACGCTGAAAAAGCTCTGAAAAAAATTTGAAATTCATAGCAACTTGAGGAAAATGGATGACGACATGCGCACGGCTAGTTTATAAAAAAAAAATATATATCATATTACAATCTATTTACATATATGTACAGCCTGGTCATGATAATTGCTCTTACATTACAAAATTAAATTTAAACAACAAACAATTTGAACTGGGCTGAGCAGGAATCCCAAAATAAAATAAAAAAAAAAACAGTAAAAAAACAAAAACATGAAAATCTTTTCATATCTGACAATCAGAAGAGGTCCACTCTAGCTCCTTCCCTAGCTTTTGGCAGTCCACAGCTTTCATTGTCTCTGATGGGGCAGTGCATTTAGATTGTTTGGACTATCACCCGTGTTTGTTCATCCTTCAAAAGACTTGTTTTCATACTTCAACGAGAGTGACTTGGAACTGACCGGTGGCCACATCAGATATTTCAATGAGGAAGGCTGACTGGTTGGTGTAGTGTTCAATGATGTTATCGTCCATGTTGACGAAGATCCTGCCGGCAAGACATGTAAAAGCAAAGTGTTACTTCAATTCCTACTTTTAGTGAACAGAGACAGTAAAACGCATTAACAAGATTAAAGGAATACACGGCCATAAATTCAATTATGTAAACTGAACTAAAAGTGTTGTGCTCTTCTTTCCATCCAAGACAGTTTGGAGGAAGCTTCTTTGGTGATAATCAGGTGGGCGGTACATCTCCTACATTGTAATAAATCGGGTCACTGTCTGTTTTCTAACCTTTAAGTCTTTAATGCTTGAACTAACCAGCGACTCACGCACTCAGCCCGCAGGGACAGGGTTGATTGAAGACGAGAGCAAAAGAGGAGGGAGGGAACTGCAGGGGGAATGTAATCCAACCTGTTAGCTTAGCTGCTCCCCCTACAGCGATAGCTGCCTGTAAGTGGCAGGAAAATCACCCAAAGCTGCTGCTAAAGAGGTTACAAGAAAGGTCCTCTGATCTGTCCTGGTGTCATACAGGAAGAATTCTTGGCCATCATGTGTCAAAAAACTTCAGCCCTGGCAGAAGTTTTGTGTTTTTTTCAAATTTTTTTATTTAAAACAAATGCAAAATAGCCTTGTGGAAATTCTGCTGAAGAGACATGCCTTTTTCAAATCCTGCTCGCTGTGAAAGCTGCCTAACAGCAATGACAGCTGTTTTCCAAGCAGATCTTTATAAACTTTCTTCACCATCAGACAACCTCATTTTCCCTTTTATTGAAACAGAAAATAAAAGAGGGGGCCTCCTATCCAACTGAAAACATCCAAATCCGACACAAAAGATGAACATCTCTTAAAAACTCATATGAACTTTGTGTGATGTATGGCTGTTCCAAACTTGATGGACAACCTTAAGCTGGTGATTGAAGGTATCTGAGGCCTTTATCAAAAGACACTTCTATTTGAAAGGGACTTCCTGATACTCAAAGGAGATACAGTTAAAAAGAAATGTTGAAAAAATAAATAAGGTAAACAATCCCGAATGACTCATCAGCAGGACTTATGAAATCTTTTCATCCTCCTTCTTTAGAGGAGCTACAATTAACGCATTCCAGAAGGCCAAGTCAACTAACCTACCAACCCGGTCTGTCAACTTGAGCTTGCATAGAGAAGGATGAGATTAAAGCTACAAATGAAACTCAGAGTTTGTGCAAATCATCTGCCTCAGGTGCGCTCCTTTAATTTGTGTGTCAAGCGAGTAGTAGTGTTTAAGACATACCAAAGAAACAATAGAATACTCACCCTCTTTTGCACTTTTTGTAGATTTTCCCAATGGTGTTCTTTTGCAAACAATACTTTTCTGAAATCTGAGAAAGGAAAAGTATATGACATGACAGTTAGCATGATCTCCTGCAGAAAGAAAGAAAATAAGCTTTCTGGAATGTACTAAAGACATTGACGGTGCTGTCTCTTCTTAGACACCAGATCAGCTCAAACAGGAATGCATTTGGGAGCATTTTTGTCACGACCATGTAATACTCACAGCTTCTCGTAGGCCCGACACCGTTGGTGAGCTCAGCATGAGTGCATCAAAAACTTCCTCTGTGCTGGTCCTCACGTATAGCAGAACTATTGGAGAGTGAGAAAGAAATAAACATTTAGCCTTGAAGGAGATAAAAACTTATTGGCTTATTGTTGTTGCCTTTTTAATCAGACTTGTGGTTTCCTATCTACCTCGTTGTGGGTCTTCTTGGCGGGCTTGTTTGTTGAGTGGAGAGGTGCTCTGGTCTCTGTCTGGATACATCCTCTTCATACAACTCCTGACAGCACAAAAACAACACCCATATTAGTCAAAAGCAGGCCCCACATGCCAGTTTGAAAATGACAGAGAATGACGACCCAATGTTATTTTGCTTTGACAGTGCTTACCTCTCAGTTTCGTCCTTGGGAGTGGCCTAGTGAGATGGAAAAACAGACAGGAGACCAGAAATCTGATTAGACACAACTCCACTGATAAAGACATTGCTTAATAACCCCCTTCCCACCATTGCTTGTGTGTGATACCTTATAAAAAGGAATGTTATCATCACTTTAAGCATGCATTTACCCATGACCTCTAACACAGCCACATAAGCGTGGACACCGATAGAGAGACATAGATAGTACCAAATTACGGTTAATCACACTGTCCAATCAGAGATGTGTTCTGCCTCAGCCTTTCAAAGCTGAGTGTGTTCTATTAACACCATTTTCAGTGACTGCAAATCAAGCCTTGTTGCATGTAAAATAAATCTAAATGTAAGTGTATTGTCCAGTATTTTTCATTCACCGCTGCATACACTCACAGATGTATCTCTTAAGACTCCACTTTGCAGGAAAGCTGACCTGTCTGAACAGCACTCTCACCACACTGTTTTGCAAGTGTGCGAGTGAAATACATTAGAAAAATGAGGGTGGCGTGCTATTTATCAGGTGTGAGATGTTACATCAGGTGAGTGTATGTTTTCACACAAGACATAATAGCTTAATCTCAATGCCAGCAGCTGGAGCAGCTTGGACTAGTTCCTCATTCGACTTCAATTAGCTCATTTGATCTGAAGTCTGTACTTAGCTTTACTTTCGCTGGCATTAACAACACACCCACTCGCCCTACTTCCATCCTACTTTTCCCACCGCATAGTTTTCCACGGTTTTTTTCTGCTCCGCTCGTGCCTGTCCCATCCCCTGCAGGTGTGAACAAGTGAAGAGAGGAGGAAAGAGGAGCAAACAACAGTGTGGTTGAAGAGAGACCTACCATGCGCTGTAAGCTGGAGAGGTGTGTTTCTGGAATGAAGAGAACAGGCTGGGTGATGTGGTCATCCAGGGTCTTGAAAAAGGTGTACTCAGTACCGATGGAGCTACTCACAAAAGACTTAGCTGGAAGTAAAGCAGAGAGATGAGCAACATTAGATTTAAGAGTCTTTGATAGCAAAATGATGGTAGTACAGTTGATTTGCAATACTCACTGTTTGAATCATTTGTATTCTTTCCCCTCCTCTTGGATCTCTTCCTATCCTCATCTCGCATCTTTCTCTCTGCTCCCTGAAGACACCAACATGGTTAGCTATGGTTAGACTTCACAAATGGCATTTTTTAAACTTTATTTGTAGGTGAATGAAGTAAAGTGAGGTACCTTATCGCAGAAAATCTTGACCTGGCAGGCAGCTCTGTGTATGAGTTGGTTAGCTCCTGAGCTGAAGTCGTAAGTGTCGATCTGTAGGTTTAGAGGCAGACCTTTCACTCCTTTTTGAGAGGAGAAGTCTGTGCTCAGGGAATTGATCCCAATGTACACCTAGAATAAGAAAATTATGATTTAATCATATTATGTATTCATTTTGAATGTGTCCACCGTGACGAGACATAAGTTTTACTTATATAGTCAAAATGAATTAACAATATGGTGGTATGTTTCCAAAGCAAGCCCCAGTTTGAGGTGAAAGGAAGAACACTCATCTGCAGCTGGATAGGTGACCCTACTCAAATACTTTTGGGCCACAAATAAGCTTGCATAAGCTGTCGTGGCTTTCGCCTAATGTGGTGACAAAGGCCTTAGGGGCAAACACATTTCTTGGATTCCTCTCCTCCCTCCTCTGCCACTCCTACCCTCCCCACCTCCCTTTACCACCATCCCTCTGTGTTCCTGTAAAGTTCCACCTGTTCTGTCACTTCTCCATTCCATGACTTCGCCTGGTAGAGCTGTGTAAAAACATTGGTGTATATATAAGTGTGAACGGCGATGTGTGTGCACACTTCTCCTACCTTGGCCTCCTCATTTGGGTTCCACACAAAAGAGAGAGCATTGAAGGCCACCTCCTCTACGTTGCTGATGCCACTGAACACTTCTTTGTAGTCCGCTATTTAAAAAGATATAAGCGAAAATATTCTGGTCACATTACCTAATGATGATTATATTACATACCATGTAAAAAAAAAATCACTTTTATGAATTTGTTTTTTTGCAAATATACAGTGACAATACAAGTATATTTTCACATGTCGAAGAACATACCGATGTCAATGACCCTCTGCTTAATGGTTGGTTGGCGCGCATGCCAGTGGTTCCAGAAGCGGAGCTGCATTTCTGCGCTTTTGTCATTCTCAAATACAGCCATTACAACAGTCTGAAAAACAAAATACAACAGAAAAAGTCAATATTAGGCTAATTTGTCTGGCTGTATGTAATTCTCTACAGCTGCTGACATTTCCTGACTGACCAACTCTCCTTTAAAGACCAATGGTTCATTCATCACTCCAAATCCCTCTTTTCTCCCTAACTGTCATCATTTATTTGCAGTGAGCTTGCACTCATTTGTGTATACTCTTATTCTCTGATTCAACCGACAAAGAAAGAGGCTGTAATGTTCACCACACCTTCCTCTCTTCTGTTTTTTTTTTACCTTGAAGACTAATGCAATTGAGCTGAGCTGTGCTGCACTCTTGCCTCATTTAACTGCCATAAGAATAAATTATAGGGGGAAGACACTGCCATTTTCATGGCGCAAGCCCAGTGCACAATGTGTCAGCAGGGAATTAGTCATAGAAATAGCTGACTCCAAGGGAGGGACAGATATTTGGGAAGGGTTCATTTGGTGGCACGCAAATAATTTATGTACAATATGATCCAGAAATCTTTTTAAAAGCCTTTAAATAAAGATACAACAATGGGCTAAAGTTCTCTAACGTAACAGTCAATAAAACACTTTGGAGATACATTTTCACACCATGAATTACCTTGACTTTTGTGGCAGTGAAGCAGGCACTACTGTCCACTCCATGGAGAGTGATGGGGTAGAACTGGCCCTTGTTCAGGTATACCATGGGTAGCTCGCTAGACTTGTGTGAGGAAGCTGCAGGAGCTCCAAGAGAAAACTGGAGCTCATTCCTGAATCTTTCTGGTGGGGAGCTGGTGTAGGAGCCTGAATAGACTGGGCTGGAATGGTTTTCAGGGAATGGATCGCTGTAGGGAAGATTCTGATATCCACACATATGTATTAGTGAATTAGATATAGGTTAGCGGCACAGGACGCAGAGTTCAACTTTCAAATAATGACATTAAGCTTACCTCAGCGCTGTGGTCTTGGAAAACATTGCTCTCTGGCCACTTCTGCAGCAAGGTGTCAAAGATAATGTTGAGCTCCTGCTTCTCATATGTGTCTGCTACAACACTGGTCAGGGTGGTGTATGTGTCTGAGGTGGTGGGAACAGAAATGGGCAGAGAGGTGATCTGTTTCGAAACCTCATGGGGATGGGACGAGGGAACACTTTCGGAGAGAATCTTCATGACATTGTTGGATGCCTCCAGTGAAACAAGCTCATTGGTGTTGGTCAGACTCCTGCCAAGTTGGAAAGTGGAGAAGAGTTTAAACACAGCAGGGAATTCAGCGTTGTGAGGTCATCACAAGTGAGATGTCAACAGAGTATGAAAACGTGACCGACTGCTGGCATGCCTTTAACATTACAGAAGCCTAAGTCGACCTGTACAAACGTACAGCAGTGACTAAAAGCACTAATTGTGTGGTGGCACACAAAGCTACTGCAGAAAGCTGCTTGTAGAAAGGTAGGGTTTGAGTCTGGGTGGGAACTATTTGTTTCCTAATCCAGCCTTTTTTTCTTCGCTATGTTTGACTTTCTTCACTGAAAATGTTTGTGGGGACAACACTGCGCCCTAACAATGGCCCTTTCTCACCAATCCAACAACAGGGAGGAATAAGGAGGAAAGAAGGAGGAACAACAAACTGTCCTCCTGTTGTGAAACTCTGTTAGAGAGGAAGACGATGATAGAGAAAGGAGAGATGAAGTGGAGTGGTGGACATTAATCCCTCTCACTCTGTTTGACTAAAGGATTACCCACTCTTGAGTTTATGACCTCGTAGAGTGAGTCCCTTTCTCTTTCTTAATCATTACTCTCACAAGTTTCATTGAATTAAAAAGGTAAAATAAACAAATGGATTGACTCAAATGTATGATTCAGACTGGCATGGAAATAAGGAATTGCCAATGATGTGAGGTTCATATGAGGTTTACTTTATATATTTTCAAATATGTCCACGATTGATACTATGAGACAATCATGTTGCAACTGCAACTTTCTGTCCTGCAGATGCAGATGTTGGAAGACTCACCTGTCTGTTGGATTGCAGATATTGGGAATGCGGTTGCAGACAATGGATTTTTGCTCTTTTTGGTTCTGGAAAAATATCAGAAAGAATGAAATGTTATCAAAGTCGTGAATCATACTTAGGGTTAAAGTTCAGCCGGCTTGCTTTCCCAGAAGTTCAAACTAAACAGTATTTACCCTGCACTGCTCTTGAAGCATTGTTAAAGCTGCAATATTGTCTCCTGGGTGGAGTCTGGGTTTGGAGTTGTTCTGCTCAGGGACAGGGCTGTCCAAGTAGGACCAGGAGTCCATCATGTAGTTTGTGTAATGGTTACAGCTGAAGTTCTCACTCTGAAAGACCAGTCCCAGAGTCCTACAGATAGGATGAAAAAAAATGTGTGATTTATCAGATTGACAGTACAATTGACAAATCAAAATACACCATAAAAGAGTAAAACAAATGATATCAAAGGATTATTAGCAGCAATCCAAGAGGCGAATACACTTTTTTTCAGAAGCGTTAATGCCTCTTCGATTGACAGGGTTTGACAGAGCAGAAATAAACTGGAGTTTAAGTATAACAGTGCCGGAGCCTCAGAGCACTGCACATACTTGCCCTTTAGCTTGAAAGGTTTCGATTGCAAAACCTCAGAGCTGAGTAACATCCCTCAGGAGCAGTGTTGTCAAAAAAGGTTTTAGAATGCAGAAATGAGAACATACATGCAGGTGTGTGTGTGTGCGTGTGTGTGATGTAGTGTTTTTAAGCATTGTGAAAGGAGAGGGGACTACATTCCGAATCCTGTATAAACTCTCTTATTTGCATTGGAGATGACAAGATTTCTTCACTTCGTAAACAGAAACCCACAACTGTCACTGAGGTAAGCTCTGGTTTTCCATTTCAGTTGTAATAAACAAAAAAGACACCCTGGGATCTGATTTGTTTGGAAAGACTCACTGCGACATAGGATTGTAAACATTAAGCATGCCAGGATAAGCCCTCTTTGGAGTTAGTCAGAAGTGGCTGAGGAACAAATAGCTGCTGTGTAGCCTGGATAAACAGTTAATCAAATGTGCTGACAGGAAGGCAAGACGACGGATATTTACAATCAAGGCAGAGCCAAAGCTTAGAGGGGGCTAAATGTTTTAACCCAAAGAAATATTTAAGAATGGAAACCGCATTTCAATTTGTTTAGACATCAAAATATAATATTAAACTCCGTACATAGATTATAGGCTCTGAGGCAAAACTCGAACAGCTGGTTCTTGGTGCACCTGTCTGTCACTCGCAACATGCTTTTTATGCAATAAAATGTGTAGGTTATTTTGCATTTCATTCCTAATACCAGCTGAGAGCATTTTTTTTTACACAGACAGAGCAAAGTGTACTGTAAAGTTTCACCGTTGTGTAATTTAATGCATTGCATGCTGTCATTACCCTGTGTCTCTGTCTAACACCTCAAGAAGAGATTATTATTTCCCGGTCTCCTTTTGTACCCGTTGGCCCCCAGGTTAGTGACAAAACAAGCTGAAACAGACCCATTCCAACCACAACTCCATCTGTGTGTGTGTGTCTACTTGTATCAATTTCCATGTAAAACATCCCCTTTTAAAAAACAGGGATTTTTTATATGTGGGTCCCGTGGCAAAAAAAAAAGCTTAGGAATGGGGTTCTTTACCTGAAACTGCCATATTTCACAAACTATTTACTGTATTAAACAGTGTCCACACTAAAACACTGACAAAAAGCCCAGTATGCAAGACACAACATATTTATATAGTGCATATTTCAAGCCAAACCAGCGTAGAAAACAAAATAAAATCCTGAAAGAACTTACTCAGTCTCTTTGGTCATGTCTCCAGTACAAATCAGTCTGAACAGGTTCCTTTTAGTTCAACTCTTTGTGTTTTGTACGCAGTTTTCTCTCTATGTCAGTCCAACAGGGAAGAGTAGTGACACACAGAAATGAGTCAAGTGGAGTGATTCCTTCGTAAGAGGGCCCAGATTTATTTCATGTCAGCACAGAGATTTCCTCTCTCCTCTGATTGGCTGAGAGCTGTGCAACAGGTGTCTGATAGGACAGGTGGGGGGAAACTTGCCTGCAAGTGTATGAGAGTTTGCAGCCAGATCCATTTGCATGACAATCCAAGGCAGGAGCATTCTGAATCTCATTATGATATCGGATAAAAGAGTGAGATTGGGGATCCCCGAGGTGTGAAATGTTTGGTAATGATTCTGTGAAAGACAATTAAGGGAAGGGACACAGATTTAACATGTTAAAAGTTTTCCAGTATCATTTTTCCCTCTCACCTTTTGCTTGTATGTCATGAAAAGGTTTTGGTTTCTTTACTTTCTGGGAATCATAGAACCAAGAATTAACTTATTCGGGAAACTTATTTTATATCTTATTTCAAACACGTTTTTGAGCCAAATGGTAATGTTGTGAGACACATGAATGTTCATATCATATATTTGTATCCTCAATTCTTGAACATATCTGCTGTTTTCTTTTCCTCTTTATAATTTGCCATCTTTGAATTTACACAGCAAAGTATGATCAATATAGAGGTTTTTTAATTTAAGTAATCCTCAATGAATGAATGGATGATGAAGAAAATCGAAACAATGATACAAAAAACAATAAATACAAATTATTTAAAAAATATATATATATTTATTTTGATCGGCAGACCATTTACCAAGTTTTGCATCCAAAATTAGGTAAAAGTACAGAGGAGCTATCAGCTATCTGATACTGAAGTATCAGAAGTATTCATTTTACAGAATGGTCCCTTTCACAGCTGTTAATGATGCCCTGATGCACAGTAAAATGTGTTTTATGGTTGTTATTCAAAGCAGCTGGGGAAATTTTGAATACTGAGTAAAATGTTATGAATTTTACCTTGAAATGATGTTTCTTGCAATTAAATAGGCGATTATACCTTTGAAACAACTAAGTTAGATTATGATTTCAATATCTCCCTCTGAAATGTAGTGGTATGGAATAAAAAGCATATAATGAAAATAAACGAGTAACGAGCACTGCTATTGTTACAGGAAGCCTCTCACCAGAGTACAGTGGCAATGAGGGGAGGACAGTTTTGTAGATCATGACAAGAAGATGTGCTTTCTTACATAACATGGCTTAACATTAAAACAGAAACACTTCCTAGCCAGGAAAGCCTCAATTTATGGCTCTGGCTACCAGGAAGTCAAGAAGAGGGAGGTTTTATCACATATCGTCCACATGCTCAGTATCCAGTCAAACTGAACAAGCATATGATTTCATGTTGCTCTTTATCTGTTGGTTTGTGTATATGCAAGCTGACCCCTGAGGGAATCTGGCGTGGTAACACACTAGGGTGCGTGCTGTGCGGCTTGCCTACACACTCATGCACACCCTTAAAAAATATTAAACACGCAAACACAAAGAGGCCCTGAGGGGGAATTGGCTTTGAATGAAAAGAAGATTTTTTTGGGGAGGTCTGACATGCCTTCATTTCTCTGCAGTAAATAGGTCCTGAAAAGAAAATGTAGCCAATCAAGCTAATGTTCATTACCCATTCAGACAAAACATATACCTGTAAGCCATAGCATCATGATGTCTAAAATGCTACAGACAGGCCATGTTTAGGTTAATGTGGATGATCATCTTCAGTTATTAAGGGTGTGAGCTTTTTCTCTTTTATTTTATTCATTTATTTCTGTCTTGACCCAGCCTTTCTTATATTTTCTACACCTATCCTCCATTGAAACTGTGAAATAAGCACATCTACATGTTTAGCTCTTTTATCCTGGCTTTTAACCTTGCCCCTTTACCAGCGCTGTTTGTGTCTCTTCTCTTTAACTACACAAAAAATCCTTTAACATTCTGATTTATTCACCTTACATCAAACCTTGAGATATCCCTGGATGCTTGCTATAAATCAAAATCAGAGGGGAAATTTACTGCAATTGTGCAATACACAGGTACATACTTTTTGTATTGGCAGCAAGTTATTAATGAAGCGGCATTAAAAACTGTTAGAAAGTGAGTTTAGAGTGAGAAAATATCACAAAGTCATTTTTACAAAGCAAATATGTTAAAGGATATTCTTTATGGGCTTGGTCTTGTATTCACTTATCTTTTGAGGTCTCTCCATACCATGCCAATGGCGTTACATTTGCTTTTAGAATTTGCTGATAGCTAATTCCTCCTTCTACCTCCTAAGTGTTCAATGTGCTGCTAGCTGGGACACAATCCCAAAGCGTGAGCGATGTTTAACAGTTGAGGACATTTCTGTAAGAAGCTCTAGCTTCGTCTGTCCAGGAGACTTGTTTCTCAGTATCCATCTGACTCCAGCAGGAATTCTGATTCAATTTGATCTCGCAGACCTCAACTTCAACACCAGAAAAAAGAAAGAAAGAAGGATTAACATTTAGCTTTAATTCCTATGGAGACACAAGATTAATTATCTTTATTTTCATGCAACTACTCACGGTCACACATATGTTGATCCACTTTCCATGCCACTGCTTAAGTTAAAAGAAACTGAAAAATCAGTTCAACTGCAAGTGAGAAATTTTGTTTTAGTTCAGAAAGCAGGGAATCACCATGAAACCAATCATTTCCAAAGAATAACTTTTATATTTATAGAATAAATTTTCCAAACAGATTCATGTAAGGAGGAAATACAATTTCTCACTATTCAAGAGTGAGTTTCAAGTAGTACGTTGAATCAGTGCTAAATGATAAGTCATAAAATATATGGCTAGTTCAACAAAAATGGTAGAAAATGCACAAGCCAGCTGCAAAAGGCAATAGAAATGTGAGATGAAATGAGATATGAAATAGTAGAATAATATTTGACTGATTTTGTTGCATAATTACATAGTTTCTTCAAGAAATTGTCAAAGAAAATGATGGGATGGGGATTCTAAGCTGCCAGTAAATGTCCGGGAAGCAGACACCTTTCCACTGTTAAGATTAGGCTTAAAACTTTCCTTTTTGATAAAGCTTATAGTTAGGGATGGCTCAGGTAATCCTGAAACATCCCATAGTTAAGCTGCTATAGGCTTAGACTGCTGGGGGACCTCATCTGTCACACCTTTCCTCACTTTGCTCTCTTTTCCCCCCTGTTTAATTTCACAATTGATTTTATGTACATGTGACATTATTGTGGTTATTAACTTGCGTTTCCCTGTTCCAACAGGTATCCTTTGAATGGCGTTATGGTGTTTTTCCCCCCTCTTTTCCCTCTTTTCTGCCTTCTCAAACCCCAGCTGGTCGAGGCGGATGGCCACCCTTCCTGAGTCTGGTTCTGCCAGAGGTTTCTTCCTGTTAAAAGGGAGTCGTTCCTTTCCACAGTCGCCACAGGCTCGCTCAGGACGGGAAATTGGACTGAAGACAAGTTTCGGTGCAATCTGTTGGTTTCCTTAGCTAGGATATTCATTTTTGAATTGGCTCTATATGAATTAATTGGATTATGATTACAATGAATTGAATTCCAATTGGCTTGAATTGGACTATATTACTTAAGTGCCTTGAGATGACAATTGTTGTAATCTGGCGCTATATAAATAAAATTGAATTGAATTGAATTAAGTTTTTCTTATTCACTGTCATGAAAAATCAAATGACCTTAACGATGTTGATGTCTTCATACAAACTTTGATCCTAGCATTAATGTTCAGTCAAGCTTCCTTAAAGTTATCTCTTTAGTGAGGTACTCTCATGTCAAACCTAACAAATGTGTCAACAGCCACACAGAGACCTCAGGACTGATATGACAAGTTGGGAACGACAAGAACGCTCAAGATGGATGAATGTCATAAGATGTTCGAAAAACTGCCTTGAAACTCTTCCGTTGAGTGAAAGGCGAGTTTCAAGCACTGGGGTACTTCTGTCTGTTGGGTGACTGTTTGTGTGCATGTGAATGAGAGCATGCAGCCATGCATGGTAGCATGCAAACAAACGTCAGCACTGGCTCTATACGCACGACTGCTGCTGAGAAGGGAGAACTCTCAACACCTCTGTCCTTCAACTATATGTCTCTCCTCATCCTTTCACCTCCTTTTCTTCCTCCTACTTTCCCTTAAGACCATTTGGCTAATAAGTCTTATCTGCTCCTACCGCTTCAGGACAATTTCAATGTGACCCAAACCATAAACACATTCACTTTTGGATTCTTACACCGGTGTCATGCAAGATGAAGAAACGTGTGGAAATGGAAGTGATTTCTTTTGTTCTCTGGCTGATCCCTCTCATCCACTCCTACACACCATGCCTATCTCAAAAATCTTTCTCTCTGTTGTTATCTCTCTGCATCAGTGTTACCCGGTTCATCGTGGAGTCATGCATGCTGAAGGTTGAGAGAGATACAAGAAGCCCAGGGCATGCTGCTGTCTTTTGGCTTCTCACACCGGGAAACTTGGCTGCCTGGAAACAGAATGCACCTGTTATCATTAGAAGATACGTGTTTAAAAAGACGTTTCTGACATCAAAGATTCCAAGATTCTTTCCTAAATTTAAATATGTTTTCTACTTTCCTAACAATTACTTTTCAGAAGTAGTCATAAGCCGTGTCTGCTTGGAGCCAGACATCACTACTAAGATCAATTCAAGTGTCATGATAAGCATCAGCAGGACTGTGAGACTTTCATTGTGAAATAGCATTTACACAATGACATATGATAAATGTTGGGTTGTACTCAAAATCTGTTTGCGCACTCTTTTGGTGAATCATAGTTTTAAAGAGTTATAAAGAGTAATTCTTCTTCCTTTACTCAGAGCTAATTTCACCTCATGATTTTCCCTTGCAACTGTATATTAACAATTTTATTAGAGTTTTCAATCATTTTCATTGCTTCAGTGCTGTTTGTTAGCATTTTGGTTTTTCGCAGCCGCTGATCCTCGGGCCTGTGTCCATACGGTACCAGGCTTTAGGTGCGATAGAACTCCAAGAGAAGTTTATGATTAGTATAGTTAATACAATTAGTATATAACAAGTGTATAATTCTACTTGGTGGAAATAAAAGTGGTTATGAGTATCTGAAACTCTGATGTCTGTGCTAAAAGCTTACTAAGCTGTGTGTTCACATGATCCGCTGACCTCAGACAGGTGTTTTTACTTCTTCTAACCTGCAATACTGAGGAGGATGAGGAGATCTCTTTAGCAGAACTCTTCTGTCACTTTGTTTGATCTGGACTAGTGAGGCTCCAAGAGTCTGGAGAGATTCTTGGACAAACCCCCCCCCCAAATCTGCACCACTTCTGTGTTCTGTTCCAACCACCAAGGCAACAGCAGCCACTCCCAGAAACTCCACATTGCCCCAAGTGAGGGATCATGGTTGGGGGTAGTAGGTAAGGGGGTTGAAGGGTGTTAGGTGTTAAATTGAGGGATGTGGGAGTGACAATGAGAATATGAAACAAGATTATGGAGCAACAGCATGTGGGAGAATCAGAAAAAACATGGAACAGTCAGGAATGTGCAGCAGAATTTTAAGAATCCTACAGCCATAAACATTTCAGTGCTTTGGCATGTATGCGTTGACTGACTGAGGGTAGGATAACACACGCCTGGGGCAGGGGGAAGCTGCAGAGTTGACTGGTGGTGGCATTGCTCAATGCTCATGCATTTCTCAGAGCTCTGCTTCGGGGAAACTCTGAAGAGAATAAGAAGCCTGTTTCCTGCTATTTCATTTAATGACAATACAAAATGCAGAAAGCTAAATGCACGAACAATTTGAAAAAAAGAGGTTTTCCATCCTTCAAAAATTGTCTTGCTTCAGACTGAACTTTGTTAGACCTGAGAGTAAGCACATCTGAATGACATGTTGTTATCAACATTTCTCTCAAACTTTAACATTTGTGATCTTGCACTTGAAATACCTCTGAGTTGGAAGATATTTTTCATTCTGAAAGGAATCATTTAATACTTAGCAGTCAAGGATGTTGCAAAGTTTGACAGTATAAAGCAGATCCAGTCCGGATTAAAGCAAAAATCACATCACATCTTTTGAAGATGTCCACTTTTGATAATTTACAAGCTGTGTGTTACTTCTGCATCAATACAAACAGTTTTTCTTAAATATAATGTTTACCCTACAGTAGAACAGTCAGGTAGGTCTAAAAATACAGAGAGGAGCTATTTGTTTAAGAGAAGGAAAAGACTGTAGGTATTTGCACTCTTTGTTGTATTAGTTTACTGTCATACCTTGTCAACCTCTGTCACAGACAACCCTTCTGTTTATGGAGCACTGGTATGAACACAACTGAAAGACTCGATAGCGGAATGATGCATATGCACACATCTATAGCTGATCATTTTTGAAAACTTGCTTTCTTTCTTTAAAAAAAAGACTCGAAACATAAGCACATGCACAGCAAAAGACACACGCACACAATCAAAATCAAAAGTTGGCAAATGCAGTAAAGTGATCATTATGTCAGTCACACAAGCCATCGTATCTCAGTGGTCTCCTTGTGGTCATATCAGCTAACGGACAAATCAGTGAAGCAATGCTAATGAGAGAGAATTAAACAAAAGTTAAGCATCGAGTGTCAAGATTCAAGGAAACACAATCTCCGAGGGAGTATTGATACGGTAATTGAGAGTGCCACTATACAATATTGGGAAGTACAGTAACATTTTAGAATTGTGTTACTTTAAAAAAAATAAAATAAAAATTAAATCTGCAGCAGTTTGACATTACATGTTTGGCCATCCTTTTCCTCCAGATCAAGTACTTAGATATCAAGAGGTAAGCCATTACAATCACAAACCCACTGCACATATATGAACAGCACGTCAGAAGAATGAAAATAAGATGTCAGGTTTAAAATACTATGTTAAAAGAGGGGGCTGTAAAATGTCCAGAGCCAACTCATGGTTTGAGTTGTCAATTGTCTCTCTCTCTCACAGAGAGCAGTTGTTGGGCTCATCTCCATATCAGGTTTCGTTCTGGAACCCTCAGGCCACATAGATGCAAACTCTCTCAAAGTTAGCCTTTGAGGACTCTTATCTGCGGCAACTAGCAACTCTTAAAACATAATTGAGCTCTGATGTGAAGTGCTGAAACATTCCTTGGTCTGTGGAGGTAACAGCCCACATTTAGGTTATTAACTTTATTGTAAATTCCACAATCGAACATTTAAACTGTTTTCTAGATTAAGGCTTTTAATGAGGGATTTAAAAGGCAAAAAGAAAAGTTTTGTAAGATATGAAAAATATTTCTCAAAACTGGCATTTCTAAATACTCTCAGTTTCTAAATGATTAATGGGGACAAAGGCAAACACGCCCTAACAACCCTCACGACATAAAAATGCTGCAATGTTAGCCAATCCAACAGGCTGCTATTCGTGACAAAATGAAAGTGCTCGTCTTCACCTTTACCTTTACATGTGTCTGGCGTGTTCGAGAGGTCTATTTCTGATATCTGCTGCGAGGTGAAGAAGGAAGAGAATAAAGAGAATACAGGTTTTCACATTGTGGTAACATTAGATTAGTTTGGACTGCTTGCTCTAGATGTAAGCACCCCTGTCTTTAGCCTGGCGCTTGTAGACCTTGTATGGCTCTTTTGACCCAGAGAATTCACCCCATATTGCTGCCATTTTATCCATGCCATAGCTGCTTGGTTTAAGATAGAACTATCTCCAAACCCTACTGATCCTATGTGACGGTAAAATACGGCAAAAATACATAAATTTTCTTCAATACACCCACTTTTGGGAGAAAACACTTTTGTTAATTGAGATAATGTGTGAATATATTACTGATTTTATTTCTACATAAAGCTGAGCGCAAATTAGAAAAAGTTAGACTTTATTTGTGTGAGGCGCTATTTCTTAATTTGGCACATTAATCACTAAGGTGAACAGGCACAGTGTGTAGAACCGAGTGTGAATGCATTAAACAATCTTGTCCTTCCTTAAATAAGTCCATCTCACCAAAACAAGTATTTGTTGGTTGTGATTTTAGCAGCTTGCGCAATAGTAAGGATATCGTGTCCCTACTAGCTAGTAAATTGTGAACAAAATGGTCCCCTGAGCATCGAATCATTTGTCATTCTAATGAAAAATTTCAATTTGCTGGTAGGTTTGTTGTGGCCGTATAGCCTTGGGCCCTCAATACCCTTAGGAATCCTGAGTCTGACATTTTGGCTAAAATCTCCTGCAGGCAGTAATATTACACGCTTTAGTATGTTTTCACAGCAGATACAATACAGCTCACATTCTTCAGAATAAGGCATGACACAGTTGGCTGACAATACAACAATCCTGTGCTAATTAAAAGTTTTCTTGTGTCTTTTTCTCACACGTCAGTTGTTTGTCGAGCTCAAAAAGAGATGAGTGACTTTTTGGGTCTGTGTGTTATATGTCAGCATGCAGTATTAGAAGTTGTACAAAAGTGGACTTTCATTTGCAGGTTAAATTCAATGGAAACTGAAGAAGATTGGGGCCAAAGTGGGAAAATGTTTTTAAGAAATTACACCCCCGTGTGCAGGTTAAAGCAGGAAACACGTGTCTACACCTGCTTTCCTTTCCTTGAAGATAAATATCTCTCTTCCACCTTCCCACCATCTCGTTCTTTCCCTCCCTCCTCCTCTTCCTCATCCACCCATCAACCCTCTCTGTCCCTCTTTTTGTATGGATGACTGCTGATATTCCCGTGGGATAGTGGAGGAGGAGAGCTTTCCAGGGCTTGTTGCTGCATCATCCTAAATAAAACAGGGAACATGTTCAGACCACCTTGCCGAGGGTTCACAAATGAAACTCTCAGACAGAAACTGCTTTTTTTTTCTGCTTGTATGTCCTTCTTGTATGCACAATCCCTATTGATGCTATGAACAGTATTAATAATGCTGTCATTCTCCACTAACTCTCTCCTCGAATGATTTGTTTGTCTTTTTATGTTGCTTTTATTTGTTTAGTGTCTTTCTGGTTATTTTGCATCAAATATGAATCAAAATATTTATCTATGAATCAAATATTTTATTTCATAAATGAGGCATCAGTGCAGTAATTTTTAATTAAATCAGTTCTGTAACGTTTCTTCTGTATATTTTATAATCCAAAACAAAAAATAAATCAAAATAGAAACATGTAATTAAAAATGTCACCTCTGACAAGTTTGAATTGATTTTCAGCAAAGGAAGAGTTTTTTTCTCCATGTTCACCTGTGATACTTCCCCATAATCTATTTCTCTCTCTCCCCCTCCCTTTTCCTTTCTTCATCTTGCGCCCAGTTTCAGTCTACATGTCTCAGCTCGTCGAAGGATTGGAGTAACCACACACTCCTTTTCTCCTCTGTCAACAATCACGGTGCCCTGCTCAAGGGCCGCAGCAGGGAGCGCCACGTTGCAGACAGGGAACAAGGAAGATTGACGTACTTGCAGTCCCTGTGACCTCTAGGCTTGGTCCACAGCCAAAGTCTGTTCCCATGGAGATAGTTTAGTGTTTTTTTTCCTGTAAAAAGCTGCAGCGCCCAGTTGCAATTACTCAATCCGATGGAGGCTTATTTGTTTTTTTTCTTTTGCCTTTGAATCTGCTTTTCTGAAAGATCTTTTGAGAAATGTTCATAATGATATATTGAAATAGATGTGGTTGTTAGATGTCGTGTGGTTATCTAGTTTACTGCTGTAAGAGTTCAAATATGATGATACTAGTGGCCATTAGCAGTCAGTGTCTTGTTGCTCATGGTCGCACTCCTTGGGATAAGCAACTATCCTTGGGATCAGAATGAACAGTCAAACCACATAAACACACAAACTCAATGATATAGATTAGCAACATGATAAAGTAACTGAAGGCATATTCAATGATAGAATATATTTGAATTTCCAGCATAGGGTAAGATTTAATACCCAAAACCAAACAAAGGTCGTTTGTTAGTCTGATGGCCTGCTGAGTTGAATTTAGTTTCCTTATGATGGTCTGATGGGCCCCACTGGATTGTTATTCTATCAGTTTCTTTTCTCATCATTTCTTTTCTTACTTTTTGCAAAGGTGTCACGTTGGGTGGTGGAGTGCGAGGTGAAGGTAGGACCCGTATGCAGATACTTCCAAAGTAAAACTTGATTTATTTCAAAATAAACAAAACAAAAGCACAGCTAGGCCAGAACACAAAAACACCCTAAACTGTGGAAAAAAAACTGGGCAAAACAAAACCTGACTGTGACTATGAGAAACATGGGAACAAACTTGACATAGGCAAATCTGACTTGACCTGAGTCAGTGACGGCAAGGATCTGGCAAAGTGCATGAGGAAACCTGGAGACTAAATACTGAGGAGGGTGATTGATGATGGGGTGCAGCTGAGGGGAGAAACACAGGTGACGTGGATGAAGCTGATGACAAGACAAGAAAAACTAAGGAAAACATGGCAAAACTAAAGACTAAACCAGGAACTTAAAACATAACAAAACTAACAAACATGACAGAAAGAGCCTGTCTTGAACTGGAAGCCAGTCATTTCATGACATGAACACACTCCATTTAAAAGCTAACACTAGTTAGAGTTGTACAGCAAGGGAGTTGCATTGAGGCCATCCTGTTTTTCTGAAAAGTTGCTTCTAAATCCTTAGAAATGTCAACCTGCCCACTGGTTGGTGTAGTGTTAAAGGAAATAAGGGTGAAATAAGGGGAAATAAGGAAATTACGCTGTACTCTGTTTACAGATCGGCAACAAAAGAGCTAATATAGGCTCAGTTGATGGCTAACTTACTATATGACATGAAATGCCTTTAATTGCTTTTAGGCCTTTTATCTAATAGTATCTTATGGATATTTTAAGTGAATGTTGCACCAGTGCTGAGTAAATTTAAACTATCCTATTATGGGACAGCAACAGTATGATTGGGGAAAAAGCAAAGAAGACATGCTGAAAAGTCTTAGAGTTGATGTATAGTTTGCATGTTTGACCTGTTGACCTACTGCGGCTGCATTAATGCATTTTTTTTTATTTTTATCTTTGTTAGGTTTTTAAGCATACTTTTGTTGAGTTTTTAGCCTGTTTATCCAACCAGCAGCAATATGAAAAAACACACGATTTCTGTGGATATCTTTAAGGCAGACAGGTGGAGAGTGAGAATGCCATTTTCATCATTTTAATGGGCAAAAAGAATTTATGGAAAAATGATGAATTGCTCAAACCTTTGGTATGTTGGCTGTAATGATAACTGAATATATGTTGCTTTGTCTGTGGGACAGCTGTGGCTCAGGAGGTGGAGCAGTCATCTGCCAATCGGAGTATGGTGGTTTGATCTCTGGCTTCTCCTGTCATCATGCCCAAGTCTCCTTTGGATTCCACTTTGTTTTTATCAGCTTGAGTGTGTTTATAATAAGCACTGTAAAGGCTAAGACTTGCATACACTAATAATTACTGTATGAATGTGTGTGTGTGAGACGTGGATATGTTGTGTAAAAGCATTTCAAGAATTCAGAAAGACTACAAATAAGCTATAAATGTGGCTCTTTTTAAATGTATCCTTGAAGAACACCTGCCTGTATTGAAATGTTTAGATTTGAACATACTGACGTAATATTTGATTGTGAGATTGCCAAGCGAGCAGCATTTTGTGAATATCTTTAATCTGGTCAAACAAATACAAAGTAGATTGTTTCATATAATAGAAATGGGTGTGATGTGAAGATTAACCCTTTAATTTCCTACTCTACCATTTGGTAGAGCACTTTTTTAGCATCTATAACGCCTTTGATCAAATATTTGTGGAGGTAAACCTATGTGAGCCATCAAGATTTGGTTTGGGTAAGCAATGCAAAAAGTGCCACTGCTTTTTCAAATGTTGATACTTTTACCACAAAGTGATATCTTAACTATTTGTTAAAAATACTGATTATTTTTATTGTTTTCATTTGCATTAAAAGGTTAAATGCAGAAAGTGTGTATAATTATAGTTAGGCCAGTCTCAAGATAAATAGGGAGCATCCACACTTTGAATAAGAGCTTTTAAAGGTTTATCAATAGCACTTACTTAGATGGGAATGCAATGTTTTCATAAAGCATTTGGATTAAATTACAGCTTTAATTTCACTAGTTGAGTTGCTCCAAACATAACCTTTCTGAATGATATCCGGCAGACGTGCACCTGCTATTGTGCAAGTTAAGACTCTCCTGAAAGAGAAGTCACCTGCTAGTGCGAAGGTGGAGAGGAGAGTAAGGAAGGAGGGGGTAGAGGGAAGGGCAGACAAAATAAAGAGAAAGCAAGGAGACACAGTCATGCCTTCAAGACAAATACGGCTTGTCAACCGTTTAAAAGAAAACGCAAATCAAGGCAAAGGTGTGAATGGAAGACTGGAGGAGATGCAAAGAGGAGATGAGGAGGGTAAAAGAGACAAAGTGTGTGTATGTATTGTGGGGGTGTAGGATGGAGGGAGTTGTCGTCTCCTGCAACAAGTCTAACCTGAATCCAAAGCTAACAAGATGCAATGATTGCAGGGTGCTGAAAATATGAAGGAACAACCACAGACAGCAAGGGGAAAAAAGAAGAAAATTAAACACCGGCTTTTGTTCACTACACTTATCCTTCTCTCCTCAGGTTTCAGGCAGAGTTCGACCTCCTGTCTGTCCCTGTCACTGACACAAACAAAGTAATGTTTTTTCCCTTTTTTAGGCAGACAGGACCAAGTTGCCCATGTCTCAAAAATCATGTTGCACAGACAGCCAGGAAAAAAGCAGCAACTGCTCCAACAAGGACCTTCATGGTGCAGATCATCACTCAAAGTCTGAGCATCCGAGCACTTCTCCTACATACAGTCACATAAACCAATAAATGCTCAGCATCTACATCTAAACACTTGCAAAAACAAGTATGACACTATGTGGGGCTGGGGTATACAGATGGTTGGCAGGAGAATAGATATTTGAATATTTAAGTAGCAAGTGCAGTTTAGAAACTGTTACAGAAAGAGTTTGCTTATAAGAAACATGAAAACAGTTAAATGCTCCACAATGACTCATTTCAAGGAAACATTAAACATGTCACTGTTTCCCACTGAAACTATGATTGTGTGCAAAGAATTAAAACATTTACAGGATAAATCTTTTATTAACTTTTTTATTATTGTTGTCCAGCAAAGCATGGACGTGACCCAAAAAGGGAGTGCAGGAGATCCAAATTTCATCATAATACAAATGCACAGGGACATGGCCAATATCTCACTGCAACACTGTGAAATGAGTAATATATAGATCACGTCGGGGTCAACATCTGTGACAAAGTGTTGTCTTACTCAGCTCGTAACTACAGCTTAGAGCAGGAAAAGGCTGCAAACCATGACTTCTGCAGAAGGTGGGCTCTCAGAACATTGTTTTTGTGTTGGTCATATCTTGTTAAAGGTTGGTACACACATGGTCTGTGTGTGTTGCAGGATCATTTTAAACGTTAATGCCTGCTGTAATAGAGCAAGGTCTACTTGAAACTCCATGCAGATTAAAGCTGAAATTTTCTGGTTTTGATTGCTTGCGTGTCACACATTCGGGTTAAGTGCTGAATAGAAAAACACAGAATCAAAGGTGAATTTTGCTCAAGCAGGTAGTTCATTCAACCCATCAGGCCCTCAAGCTGAGTGCCTCGAGGCTTCATGAGTCAAGTGCAAAACTGCTTTGTAATCATGAATTATCTAGCTTTAAGATGGAAAAGGTTGTCATCACGCATGTACTTCTTAGCCCTGAGTCATATAGTATCTGCCTTTCATGACATAAATGGTTTGTGGTGTTTAATTCCGTGGGATTAAATCCTTTCGCGGGTCCTTTGTGAATGAAAGATTTCGAGCACAAAGGCGCTTCTGCAATAAAGACTGAAGATGATATTTATTCATTAATATATAGTTTTGATCAGTTTTGGACACGTTTATTTGTTTTTCTAGAGCTCTGATAAAAAAGGAACATAAAAAAGTGCTTAAAAAGTCATTTTTTTAAAACATAAAAAGAAGCTTAGGTCAATTACAATGTAAATACAGATTAATATTTTATGATAAATGCAAGAAAATACGGGACACCAATAGTTGTCTTAGTGTTAATGAGAATAATTAATTTCCACTGATAAGATGCAACGTGCACCTTTTGAAAGCTTTGATATATCAATAACACCAACGATATTATTTAGATTTCTTTTGACAGAACGAATAAGGTGTTTTATTGATCATAGTGTGATAAAGAGAATGATGTACTTATCATGAAATCACATTTGTCTGTTTTCATTATGGAATGAGACTATTGAATGATAATATAGATGATGTGATACTCAATTTATTGACACTCAAATACCCCTATATTCTACTTCACAGGGCCACACTTTGCTGTTTTGCTTATTGTCTCATTTGGTGCTCTCTTCCTTTATCTTCATAACTGCGACTCTCATTTAACAGAGTTCAGGATAGTTAGATTCCAGGGCAATAACTGTTCATTGAAAGGGATTGTTCATAAAACAAGTAGGAAAAAAATAGCCCTTTAATTTTCTGTTCAGCTGTTTGGTGGAGCACGTTTTAACCACTATACTGAGGAAGTAAACCTGACTGAATCATCTCTTCCTCTAAGAAGCGTAGGTCTCATGCAAAAAGTGAGATTATTTGGTCCCATTTTGTGACATCTAAATAATCTGTTTAAAAAAATACGATTTTCCAATACTTTTTTTCTTAGTATACGGCTAAAGTCTCATATAATGAACTTTGGCTCTGCCCCTTGACATGAGGAGCTACGTCTGGCACAATAATCATAATCTAATCTCATTTTACAACTGTGAACAGTTTGTCAGTTTTAAAAATCAGAGGCCATCCGGTGACCCACTGAAACAATTCAGTTAGCTTCCCAATGAAAAGATTCCGGATGCTTGTTAGAGCAATAAGATCAGATGTTTATGTTTTCCCCATTCTCTGTTAATATCCATGCTTAATCTATCTCTTAACAATTCCTTTGACTTGTACCTTTCTCTTCTGCTTTTTTCTTTTTTTGCATGACTGATGCAACAACCTGCACAGAAAGTCATCGAAACCATAATTCTGGAGTAATGCCCAAAATGTTTTGTTGACACAGTGAGCCTTACACCCACAGTCACAACTTGTGCTTCATTAAATCCATCTATTGGAATCGACATTCTTTGTAATGGTGTCATTGTCACTTTGGGGCACAGGTGTTCACAACAGGCCTGGACTTGCAGAGGATTTAGGAAAGGCCTGCTCTTCTACCACCACTTTTTAACGTGTTAACATTCCGTAACAAGTTGGAGTATCACCTCAAGGAAAAGGAAAATACTTCCTGTTGCAGGGTGCCATGTTGTAATGAATACATCTCCTTCTTTCCCTTCTCCTATCTAACGTACATACATTCTTCAGTCATTATAAATGAATGCTGGTCTGTTTGGTTTTTAAAACAGGCCAGGCAGTTATTAAGTACACCCCTTCACTAACGTTCGCGCATTCCTCTAGAGACGGTGGCACCCACGCAACACAATTAACACAAGAGAAACTATATATACTGTGTTGAAGCAAAACAGAAAGCAATTTTCACATACAGTATATCGTCTTTTACTGCAGTATTGAGGATAACTCTCCTTTGAACAGAAGGAGCTGCAGGTGAGAAATGTGAGTTTTAGACGGGATTGGCTGTTATGCTGAAAACGAAGGACACAAAAGCATTGAAATCAAGTCAGTTTTAAAGGTTCTTGATAGAAACATTATTCTCATAAAATCTATATCTATACCTAGATTGCATCTTTTCAAATTTTCATCAGGTTTTCTTGTTATGTTAAATTTGTTACATAGAGACTGTTTGAGGGAACAAGGATTTGAGAGGCCATGGAAACTGTGATTGCATAGAAATTGCACCGCGATACTGAGAAATCAAAAGGATAAACTGAGTAATCATGAGGATGAATAAAAAGAAAATTCAATACTATTGTAGTCAGTAGTTAAAATCACTTATTATGGATGCTTTTAAAACCGATCGGCATGCACATTCACTGATTCATCTGTATGAGCATGTTAGTCTGTTAATTTTTCCACTGGGCCTTAAAGCTGTCTCAAGGGGCCACATACAGACACACAGGCAGCAGTGAACAGGTTTTACCACCATTTAGCATGACCTTAGATCCCAATTAAGACACACACCTTTAGCTGGAAGGACTTCTGATCCAGGGGGGTGTCTTAATCTTATATGACTTCATATTAAACTTTTTTTTTTGTTCTTTTACACATATCTATCAATTGTTAAATGATCTGAATTAGAATAAGAATACTGCATTTGGATTTTTGAAATACATGCTTTCAGCAGCTATGGGATATACATTTATTTGCTGATGCATTTTTGATTATTTATGATAATTTGTATTAAAACACAAGAGTTACTCGGTTAGGCTTTGAGGATTTGGTTGAAAAAAAGCAATTAACAATTGCGTTGAATTGAATCCAAAACAAACTTTTTCACTGCAAATTAAACTATACAAACTATGTTGACATTAGTTGCAATTTCTTTTATTATTCATCATCTTGTTTTGATGATGCTTTGCAGGTTGTGCATGCACTTTCAGCTCAACAGCATTTTTTAAAATCTTTTTGTCATATTCTTTCACAGTTTTGTAAAATATTTCTGTTTAAGTATTTTAGTTTTCCTTAAGTTCTAGTCTTTTTTGAAAAAAATGCATTTCAGATGTCTTGAAAAGCTCTTTGAAATCTTTGAATCATAATTCTTTGAGTGCAATTACATGAGCATGTGAACATTTTTGCATGTAAACTATATGACATAATAGTCAACTAACTAAGCAAGTTGGATTTGTTTAATTTAATAAAAAAATTTACCACTAGATTTATTTCTACAAAGTATTTTTTTTTTTTCGGAAAAAAAAAATCTTCATGATAGAGATCTTTTTTTGTCATCCTTGTTAAATAATGACTGCTATTAATATAATTTGTTACTCCTAATACAGTGGAAAAATCCTCCCTTCATACAGGTGCATACACCTGTTAACGCCTGGAGGAAAAAGCACCTGTGCATCTAACCTCTTTCACTCAAGCACAGAGTTGTAATCAGTGCCGGTGTAATAAATATCTATGGCTCATAACGCCGCGTCGCATTCCAGAAATACATTGAGGGCATTAAAGCATGAAAAGCTGGGGGAACATAAATGCCTTCCAGTTTAGAAAAAAATGATCTTTCTTCTACCTAATATGCAAGATGCAATAACAACCCACAAAAAAACGTGCAAAAGTTGCCTTAGAAACTAAACTGAATAAAGACAACTGTACATCAGCTGTTGTAAGAAGTAGCTTTAAGACGGAAAACCATCTCTTTCCAAAATTTATTCAGATGTATCTCTTAACGCGGCGCTCTGTGTTGTCAGAAAATGTTCAGTGGGAGTTCAGCTGAGTTCACAGGAAAACAAGTTCCTGCAGCGCTTCAGTCAGAAAACACAAAGGAATATTTCCCCAAAAATGGATTTAATCTCTCATTTTGCCATCACACATCCATGCATTTACATTGTCAGATTTGTACAAGCAAAGTGTGGAGGAAGCTGACAGCCAAACATCAAATTGCTATGAAAATCTTGCACAGGTATGTGTTGGTTTGTATTTCAGCAGCTTCACATTAAACTGCTAGTACTGCAAACCAGATTTGGCCTTTCCCTCCCCTCACTGGTTAGAAAAACGTTCCTGAACTGAGTTTTTTTGGCATTTTGGTTCCTAACATAAAGTTTTCACTGGTGACTTTTTTTTCTGCTGTTGCTGTCACTTTTTTATTTTCATTTCAACTTTTGGTTAAATCTATCCTAAATCAATTTAAAAACAAAGGTATTTATGGATTTCCAATAATCTTTCTAGTAATGCATGGAAACAGTGACTCAGCAGTTTCTCATTTGATTTGTACATGCGTTTGAAGTATGAAGGAAAAAAACGTGTGTTAAACATTGCTCACACCCTTCATTGGGCTATCTTTGGTTTTTCCACTGCTCCCGTGTTAGTAACACTAATGACGAAGTGTGCTATACCTCCTTCATTGCTTCAGTGACAAAAAGAGAATAGAAAACATACCACTGGTGTTAGTCAGGATACTGTAGCGTGATGCCATGATGACAAAGTCATTGACAGTTTTATAGGTGATAAGAGGTTAATTATGATAAGATGTTGCTTGTACATCCATCTTCATTGTTGTGTTGACATTAATATGGCATTATATACGCAGAATATGTATATATCACGACATAGCAATCATTCCTGGATATGTACATGTTGTCTAGCTTTTTACAACAGGGTAATATTTATCATAAAATTCACGAGTGTCTCCTAACCATTAATTAAATACATCGGTCTTCATCTTCAGACGTTAACGTTCCTGCGTCGATTCTAGCTCAATGGCACAATCTAGTGTTTTCTTGCAGTACTGCAGCTAATGCTTTCAACACCAGTGAAAGAAAAAAACGCTTTAAAAGTAAACCTTATAAGAGGAACCTCGACACACACCCATTAACTGTATTGTTGAACTGAATACAAGCAGAGCATTGGTCAATGCTCGTGGTCATGTGATTTGTGCGTCACCGTCTTGCGTCAAGGCGCAGCCAGAGCCAGGTGAATTCAATCCGGAAGTGGGATGCTCTTCCTCCAGAAAATGGTGTCTTCGTTGGTATACGGCTCAAGAAATATCGAAGTATGAGCGATAGATATTTAATTTCAGAGCTGAAGCAGCGTGATAAAATTAAATATCTGGTAATTGAATGTTCGGCTACTGTTTGTGATAAATAAATTGCCCCCGAAGGAGTACAATATGGAGAGCAGCAGGGCTCAAGGGGGGTCTTACACGGTGAGACAATACTTTCACTTTTAGCCGGCTTTTGACACTTTGGTTTAACTTCTCGTTGCTGGTGTTAAAAAGGAAGGAAAAGTCCTACTGTGTTTTTTGATGATTTACAATACAACAGTGCGACTGTAGATACAGAGTATTGTAGGTTACAATTAGACTGATTGTAAACAAGAATGCCAGCACATCCAATGTTATCGTTACTTTTTGCTATATGAAAAAATATTATTGATCTCCATTTTTTTTTCGTAACCTGAGCAAAATAACTTTCTTTTTCAGGACAATCTCATTGGGACTTTACTTGCCATATTTGGAAATTTGCTTGTCAGCATCTCATTAAGCATTCAGGTACTAAACTCTTTCTGGTATTAACACACTTGACACATATTTCTTATACACTTTTGATATCCTTAAAGTGCCTTAACAAATATAGAAGCAGAGTTAGCGTGAGCATCATTACAGCTTTTTCCACACAAAACTATGCAGTTCATGTGGAATTGTTATCTTTTTACCCTCAACTTTCCTTATATGGTGCATTAATGTTAATACTTTGTGTCAGCAGTTTGCCAGAATAACCCCTCAGGTATAGCCCATGTGTACAAGTTCTATTTACAATGTGAAGTTACCATCCCTGTATTCTTTTGTCACATTTGCGTTACTGCTTAACAGTGCTATAAGCCTTCATTTGCTCTAAGCCGTGTGTCCTGCAGTCGATTGTCTGTTTACTCCCTGTGTTTTACCTGCATGCTCTTGACTCGCAGAAATACAGCCATTTGAAGTTGGCAGGAAGAAAGGACCAACGCGCCTTCTACCGCACTAAAACCTGGTGGTCAGGTTTTGTGTTCACCTGTATAGGGGAGGGAGCCAACTTTGTC
Source organism: Leuresthes tenuis (assembly GCF_036924035.1). NCBI lineage: Eukaryota > Metazoa > Chordata > Actinopteri > Atheriniformes > Atherinopsidae > Leuresthes > Leuresthes tenuis. Next base: position 20,482,589 of record NW_027325369.1, read on the forward strand.
TCTTACGCTTTTGCCCCCCTTGCACTTGTAGCACCTCTTAATGCGGTATCTGTCCTGAGTGAGTATTTGCCCAAATATTAGCAGCAGCGATGTTTGTAGATGAACACACGATATCTTAACAAGCCATATACTGCTGTAAATGCAAGCAGTTAGTCACTGAAATAATCTCAGCGTTGATATGTAACTGCGGCCTCAAATTTACTCAATTTAACATCTTGTGTTTATACCGTTTCAAAATGTTTTTCAGCCAGCTCAATTTTGGGCTTCTTATTTCTGCGAGAGAAATCTAAACCAAAGGACTTCGCAAGTAAGTGACCGAAGATGTGGAGTTCCACACAGACTCGTGCAAATAACACTGAACTTGTGCCATTTGCGTGCAAATTTCTACAACGCCCTCAGCTGCTTTAAGGACTAAGAATATAAAGCCTTATGAACATATCATCACTGTCACTGAACTAGTTCCGCTTGTTTTCAATCGGTTTCAGAGCACTACTGGCTGACCTTCCTCGGATACATCCTCACTATTGGAGGCACATACCTCTTTGTAGCATTTGGACCAAACTCTCATGAAAAACTCAAAGCGGAGAACATCGTGAAGCACATTGTAGGCTGGCCTGTGCTCTTGTTTCTGGTAAGAAGTTTTGTTTAAAAAAAACCAGAAAGAAATCAAAACGGTCTGTAAATCTGCTCCATCCCGCACTCAGTAAACTGATTTAAAACATCTCACGTTTAGCCGCTAAACTGTTGGTTTCCTTAGCTAGGATATTAATTTTTGAATTGGCTCTATATGAATTAATTGGATTATGATTACAATGAATTGACTTCCAATTGGCTTGAATTGGACTATATTACTTAAGTGCCTCGAGATGACAATTGTTGTAATCTGGCGCTATATAAATAAAATTGAATTGAATTTAATTGAATTTAAATGTGTATGACACTGCTGAGTTGTTTATCAACCAAAGACACATTTTATAACCTGTATAAGAACAAATTCCGAAATGTGTTATAGTTTGTTTTGAATGATCCAAAATGCGATTTGCACGCCTTACCGCACCGTTATTCATTTTATGCCTGTATGACATCTTTCAAAAGAAATTCCGCAGCCCTGCAGGACAAACCGAGTGACTCTCAGAGCTATTTAAATCAACTCAGTGTTATTTCTGATGTTCTATTTTGTAAAGTTGAACATATGAACTAAAGAGGTTGCTTGCAAAGCTTATTCAGCTCTAACTCTCGGAGACTCGACACTAACCAGAATTCCAGCCTCTACCAAAGAAGCAATGACTGCAGGGCAGCTATGTTTCTGGTTGCTTTCTTAATCATGGTGCTGTTTGGGCACAAAACGTTGATACCTGGCACACACACATATTCGTGTGGAGCTGTTGTTGAATTGTGGTGTGCTTAGTATTTTTAGTCTATATGACATTATTTTGATGTTTATTGTTGCTGTTATGCTAACTGACAGGGCCTTGAGATCATCGCGTTCTGCCTGCTTTTATACTTCTACAAACAGCGCGGCGCCGACTACCTCGTTGTTATTCTGCTACTGGTTGCGTTGCTGGGTGAGTCTCCTACAATAAAAGCAGTCAGTGTCGCACTCTCCATAAAGTCAGGCTGTTATCATAACTCCTTAGAATACGTTTCCTTGTGTTGATGCTGCGCTGAAGCTGTTGTGAAGCTTTTTTTTTGTTGCTCATTTCTTTGTTTAACTGTACTGTGTGTGCACAGGCTCTGTCACAGTCATTACAGTAAAGGCAGTTTCAGGCATGTTGGTTCTCACCATCGAGGGCACCATGCAGCTTGACAACGTGATCTTCAGCGCCATGTTTGTGTGCATGGTGGCGTCGGTGATCTTCCAGGCCCGGTGAGTGGCCCAGATGTCGGAGATTTTTACAATAAACACGCCAAGGGATGAATTTTTAGTTTTTTATTGCAACAACCCTGTTTTTTTCTTCTTTAATACCCATTCTGTACACGAAGGCTATCTTGATAGTTTGTTTCTCTCATCCTAGATTTCTCAACCAAGCTTGTAAACTGCATGACTCCTCTATGGTTGCCAGTGTAAACTACATCCTCTCCACCTTCTTTGCGGTGGTAGCTGGTGAGTTATGGCTTTCTTTACCCCGTGGACTCCTCTGTCTGTTTGTTGTTTTCATGTCACAATAAAGCTACTTGAAGTTAAAAGCTCCTGTTTTGCTTCTACGGCATATGTTTGGAGTCAAAACCCGGAAGTCAGCAAAGATTTCCTCTTGTCTCGGTTCCCAGGAGCTGTGTTTTACCTGGAGTTTAGAAATGAAGACGTCCTTCACATCTGCATGTTTGTGTTGGGGTGAGTAAACATTTCCCAGAAGACGTTTGTGTCATGTCACAGTTGGAAAAAAAACAAGGTCGAAATGTTGAGATTAATTAAGCGAGAGTCTGTTTGGTTTGAATTCCCGGTCATAGTGTCTATTAGCTGGCTTCGGGGTCAGCAGTGATTTTATTTTGAGTAAAAGCTGTTACTTATTATGCTGTTGTTTGTACAGATCTGCACTGTGTTTCCTTGGGGTCTTTCTCATCACCAAAACCAGGAAAAGGACAAAGATGTTCGAGCCATATGTCACTATGAACATGGCTAATGGTTTGTATAAGCTTGTGTTAACCACACAGTGTCTGTGTGATTTATGTTTGCAAACCTGCCTTGTCAGTCTTTAAGCTCCCAGTATACTGTAGAACAGGTCGGTTTGCATTATCCATTAATCGCTACAATAACTCATGTGAAGCTGTCCTTCTCTTTACCCTTGTTCCCGATCTGTTGCATGATCAGGTGCCCCAGAAATTCATGATACGGGCCAGGTTGTTCAGCCAGACTACAATGGATCTTTCTCCTACGGGGCGCTTGTCAACAATGATGGAGTGGCTCCTGCTACCATACCAGTCAACCTGCCGCCACCAGCAGTCATTTCCAAAACCACAGATGCATCTAATGGCAAGCCTGACCTAAAGAAAGATTGAAACGAAGTACCTTTTTCAACTCAGTTCAACAGTAAACAACATTCAAGGACCTTAAAATACCATGGTGGTTATCCCTAATTCTTTTTCTTATAAAACCTTCATCATTCTCTGTCCTCGCCTTACACTCCCATCTCCTTTTCACAATGACTCAGCCAAAGCCTGATCTGGAAAAGGTCTCAGTTTTATGATAAGATGTCAACTGTATTAATTACAGAAATGAGTTGGAAAAAAAAGCTGAGGTTAAAACAAAGACTGGGTGCTTCTCATTACACCTACTTCAGCTTCCTCGTATTATCTGTTCTTCCTTGGAAGTTCCACTTTTCCAATCCTCGAAGTGTTCCTGTTCTTAAAGAAAGACATTTTGGACCCTGGAGTCGAGGAGCTCAGAGGAAGAAAACGGCTCTATGCTATGCAGAATTAGTTTATGAACTGGGTTTCTTGTAAATACTGTTTCCCCACACATAGGACACCTTTTGATGTAGCTTTAGAGTGACTTAGAGGAACCATGAATTTCTTGGCGTCTCTGCCTCTGCACCAACTCCCTCACGTCGCCTGGGAGGAGTTCAGACAGGAGCAAAGCGAGTGACGCGTTAGAAAAATGAAAAGCGCTCAGTGTTGCACCCTGAAGCTTCCTGCCGTACACTCCGTGTTATCTTTGATACATACAGTGAGTAGCAACTTCCACAAATATAAAGCAAGTTGTTCCCATTAAGACATTACTGGAGAGATCTGTTCTTCCACTGATGAAATATCTCACGTCAGCCTTGTTACAACAAATGTTGTAATGTAGCTGCAGAGTTTTTAGAGGACACGCCAAGTAACATTTTGCCTTTAAAAATCTGCCTCTACCCCTGTCATGCAGGAAGAGTTTGGACTCACTTTTCTGCCTGGTGTCTGGATTTCTTGGAATTTTTTCTTTTCTTAATTTGACCCAACAGTGCGTGCGTTTGTTTTAATTTATTGTAACATATTTATTCACTTTGACTGCTTTGAATGCATTTCATAATGTAGCTTTACACTGGACTGATTACAGAAAGGTCGTGCATGATGCAAATAGTTATGAGATTTTTTTTAAAGGTAGCTGGATTCTGTTGGTGCCTGTTTGAATGAAGATTACAGTTTGCACTTTTGAAATAACAGCTTTGAACAACTATAAACCGAATGTGCTCTAGAAACTAGAACTTGAGCCACACGGTTAATGTTGCTCGCCTTCTGTTTCTTTCTGGTATAGCTCACTTCCAAAAATGAACTATTTTTCTTTCTACTTTTGCTGCATAAATGGCACATTGAGAACCTTCTCCACACGCAGCACCGCATCTCTTCAGTGTTAAAAGAACTGAGCTACTCAAGGGCTAAATGACTCGGTGCCGGGTTCAGTATGTGGCCTGATGTTTGCTGAAATATGCTGTCTGTAAGTGGCATTGTGGAAATGAACTGAAGTCGGGCTTGTTATTTATTCTACCCTCTCATGACATCAGGAAAGCTTTGCATTGTAAATAGCATGTACTCCCCTGTCATAAATTCATGTCAACCAGTTGTTGAGTCATTTTCAGTTGTGTTTGCACAGCCATTAATTTTCTTTACCTCCGTGGGAGGATTGAGAAAAGATCAGTTCTGCTTCACAAACGTCACATTTTCCCTTCATTCAGAGTGCACAAAAAAAATCCCACAGATCCACATAGCTGTGAAAAACAAAAACAAAACAAAAAAAAGGCTCAAAAGATCAGGTAATAAAAACTGAATTTAGAAGTCTTAAAGGCATAGTATTTTATTACCTCATTTTGCATTGATTGAATGAATAATCAGAGCTTCTACTCAAATGAAAGTACCACAGGTAAATGTCTTGTGTGAGTTAAGTTAATTTTATTTATTATTGTCTCCTAAAGACATATGATGAGCCTCATCAGGTGAAAACACGACGCCACAGGAACAGAAGAAGAATAAAAAACATTTAAGTAGTAAGTAAGTAACCCACTAAACTGCTCTTTAATCGCGTTTTTTAAAGCTTGTCATGTTATACAGCGTGTAAAATCTCACATTTGTTGAGTAAAAGTCTCCCTTTGAGACGAAGTGGATATCAAATAGAATAAAGCTGGAACACTCAACAGCAACAAGTGGCCCCCAGAGAACTGTAGTCCGTGTGGACATATTTATGTCTGCAGACCTCATTATTTTAACACAGCAGGCGAGACAGGTTCTCGGGCGCTCTGGCATGACTCACCAGGCCGTCCGTGTAAAGCAATTAAAACAGTTTGCAGCAGAACCGTGTGTCGCTTTGCTGGTCGATCGCCACCAATCTTGAAGCGGAGCATCCTCCCCTGCTGCAGCCCGATAGGTCGCTGCGGGCCTCCGCCGGCGTTTCATTGGTTTCACCTGCTGGTCCCCGGTGCCTTGTACTAGGCTGCATCAGATAGCGCCCAATAATCCATTGAAAACAAACACCCACGCATCTGAGCGCAAAACAACAACAACAACAGAGCGCCACATTGTGATCTGTTGTGATTCGGCAAAGTCAAGTGACGTTTCAGATTATTGCTCGAGTCAGATGGGTTGCTTCGGACGCCTTCACTGACGACAGTGAGGTGAGTGATAAAAGAGACGAGACGATTTGCATTCGAAAGCCATTAGAGAGGGAAATTAAAACAGTAACTTCATCCGTGTGCACGCCGCCCTGGCTCAATGGAAACTTTGGTGTGAATTAAATCTGCACTGTGGCTTTAAAACGATATTTGGCGCTGAGAATAAACGTATTATACCGAGAGTATTTGAATGCCCGTGTTACGGTATTGGAAGTGCCACTGCATGTATTTAGGCTGCGATGGGTTTTCTCCCAAAACCAAAGGTGTTTTTCCTGCCAAGATCCTCCACAGCCATTTGACAGCGGACATATTACGTCATAATCCACTGTTGCCCTTTTTGATTTTCGTTTGACTAGAAGGACCAGGTTGTTGTACTGATATAAACTCACTCGTTGTTATTTTAAATACCTGCCATCCGCTTGATTTTTTTTTAAATGAGATGTTACTATGTCTAAAATATTTGTAATTATCATTTCTATATAACAACCACTAGATGGCGCCACACCCTTAAAAGAGTATTGGCTTTTTGTGTCACGAGTGGAAGTAAAGGCCTTTTCTGTGATCACCTGCGATCAGTTAACACTTTTTGATTCCTTTTCTGACATAAGAAGTTGTTAGAATTGCAGAACAGTCAGAAATGCGTTTCTAAGGCCAAGAAATGCTTCATTCACATGCAGCTTTTCCATTGATTATGTGAGTAATGTGAATTTTAGAGGGTCTTCTGTGATGATAGAATCTAGTCCTAAAGTTGTGAGTTGTGATCCGTTTGTTGTAAGAAATTTCTATCTCCCAACTAACATTATCTTAATTCACCTTTACCCAGTTCCCAGCTCCTGTGGTCTCCACCTGCCTCAGAGGGCCCTGAAAGGATTGAAGATGCTGCGGGAGAGCTCTAAGGCATGGAGCAATGGCTCAGAAGCCTACAGTAGTGATCCCGATGAGGAGGAGGAAGAGGACATGGTGTTTGGGGAGAGCGATCAGGCTGGCATTGCAGAGGAGATGATGGACCTGAGCGACCTTCCAACAGCGCTCTTTGCGTGCAGTGTCCACGAAGCTGTGTTCGAACAGGACACACACCGGGTGAGATGCTGCAAACTTGACTTCCTGGGTTGTATGTTTGCGATGTGTTTGTGTGAGTATGTGCATCAGTTTACTCACATTTGAGTCATCTCGTTCCGTTTGTGAGACGGTCTAAGATTTAAGGCGCAGCAGCAAATTTCCGGTGTCATTCACAGCTCGAGCTCCTGTCTGTGGAAGTCCAGTCATACTCACACTGTGCTGCTGATTGCTCAACTGCAAAGGCACACATATACAGACACAGATCATACACACCTGATGCAGCTGTTATTTATTTAACAGGTGGCATGAATGTTGGTCAACAGATTACATGATTGGCACAGAATCATGAGCCAAACTCAGCCTTAATCCATGAGTCACCACATGTCATTCGCTCATCATCTCATGCAGTATGTTGTTCATGCCTCATTACGCTCAGGCAGTATATTTACCTACAGGTCCAAAATCCCATACACATACGTGCTCAACACTTAGATTTCTGACCATGTATACACATTTTCTGTGTCTTGAGCATTTCTCACAGCTTGATCAGACCGTTGGAGCAGGAGGGGTTGGGCTCATTGGATCCTTTTTGCTGGAGGAGGATACAAATAGAATACTTTTAATATTCTGCCCTCTTATCTAACTACGCTGTCCTGCAATCCTTTATCCTTCCAGCTGGCACTCTTGCATCTTGCCCCTTTAGCTCTTTCCGTGAGGTCTATCCATCTCTCCCTTTACTGTACTGGCCTCTTAAAGCTATCCAACTCATCTCCAGCATAACAATATTCTCTCCTCTCATGAACAGAATTTACAAACTTGCTAGTTAGGTTTCTCCTCCGTCTTTGTCTCGTATTTTTGATTGACCTTCTCCATGGATAGAAATGCAAAGCAGGGTGGCTATATTTGGCACACACACAAAATCCTGTTAAATGAATCACTCCTGCTTTGTGAGGTTGCCGTTTGTACACCCATTGCTCCTCGCGGTGGAGTCCGCCCCCTTCGCTCTGTTCATTTTGCCTCCTCACTTCATCACGATTTGCGCTCTGGCTTTTAAGTGGAAATGCCACCCACGCACACACACTTCAGTCAGAACATGTCAACAGAGCACTCACTATCTGTTTGAAGAGAACAAGCCTTGCTAAAAATAAAACTTTTATAATTTATTTTGACTTTGAAAATGAGGACAGAAATAGAGGGATGGGGTATGAGATGAAAGACGGGCTTTTTCAGATGTTTTCCGAGCATTGAACAGGGACCTCATGCATGTCTTTTTAACATACACACTTACCCCGAATCAGGAAAAAAAATCTGCGCTTTGAATGATTGTCTACTTCCTCAGTGAAGAACAGGAACACTGCAACCTACATTTTTGTGTCTTTGGGCTCTTGGCTTTCTCCCAATGCCGACATTACCTTCTGTGTCTATTCTCAAAGGCCTGCATGCAGGAGGATGGGCTGTTTCTGTAATCACACTCTTTTAAGAGGAGAGAACAGAAGGAGGGTCAGACAGAAGAAGAAAGAGAGAGAGAGAGAGACATGTGTGTCCATATTTATGAGAAGCTCTTACCATGCTATAAAAGCCTTTTTGCTTTCTTTTGCACAAGTTAAACGTCAGTAAAACTTACCGGCACGCTTTTACGTTGATCTGCTGTTATTTCTACCTTTGACCAGCTTTAAATGTGCTCATTTGTTTCCGGGGAAAGCTCTTCTCAGATTGGATCAGCCGACTAACACAAATGAGTTATTACACATTTACTAATTCAAATTTATTCTCATGATTAAAACAAGGTTGCACTACAGCACTTAATGATTTGACAAATCTTGCATTCGAATGATCTGTTTGCATGTGTTGTGTTTGATGTCTTATTCAGCATGTCGGATAAAGCTGCTGGCTTTTGTTAGCAAAATGTTGAGATTGGATGTTTTTTGAGTTTCTTGATTGCTTTCCCCCCCGAATGCATATCGCAGGAATTAAGGTCGATTGATGTTTTTTTTCTTTTACTTTTTTAGTAAACTGTATTTTCCTTCTGAACAACTTTTTTTCCCTTTTTCTTTTTACTATTTTAGTTCCTATATTCTGATTTGTTTCAGTGTAATTGCCATATAGTGTCCCTTCTGTGAAACATTGCAGCTACTGTAGTGCGCCTTCTAATTTGGACATGAATCATTACAGCATCCACAGAAAATAGCAAAGGAGTGAGGTATGTGCAGACAAAGTAACAGAGGAAAGGGGTTTCTGTGCTTGCCAAGACAAAGGTCAGAGAGGCTATTATAAATCTTTCCACATAGTGCCCAGTGTATGTTGGGCCTAATCAGCACTGTGCAAAGCTTTCATTGCAGCTCCTGCTGCTGTCAGACAGAGCCTTCCTCAATCCACAGTCAGCGCAATCAAACAGCTGCTAGGTCGGTAAAACATGAAGCTTTTTGTCTTTTCTTTTTTCTTTAATCTTGCAGGGACAGGGAAGCCAGTACGGTAGCTTTTTTTTAAAATTAATTTCATAGGATCATTGTAAATGAATGATATCAACTAAAAGTGAAAAATGCCCAAAATTAGTATTTTCACATCAACAAAAGGTTGGTACTAATAAGCCCATAGAGAACTTTGAGAGGACCCAGCTGGCTTTCTCAGCTCATCAGTGCATAAGTGGTACCCCTCCCCCCACCTCATTTCTAGCTGCTGAAAGGAGTTTTTATTCAGCAAACAAGCTTAGATAAACCGCTAGTAAGTAACCTACTCAGCAACAAACGGTTACAAATTAAACTAATCTACAGCCAGTGGAAGGGGCGATTTAAGGGTTTGACCTTAAGGAGTGCTCTGCCTCTAATGAGAAAATGGATCCAGTTGAAAAGTAAAAAAACAACCTCTTATCATCGCTTCCTAAGTTCTTTTCCTCGACCTCGATGAAAAACATCACAGGGTTAATGAAAGTTGGTAGGAAATAAGGACCCTGGAAAAGCCGACCACGCTGCAGCTGTGATGTAAGTTTGCAACACTGAAACTACAGATGTTCAAAAAATGTTCTTCAGATACTTTAATACAATCTATCACATTGTTACATGAAGGTTATGTCTATCTATATATTACATTAGAGATATATATGATATTGCTTTATTATTAAGGTTCATACAGGGAAAATAATTAAGCGTCATAATGAAAGTTGCGGCTGCAAGAATCAGTGAGATGGAATTATCTCCTTTCTTTCATAAAGAATGTTTTGATGTATCCTATTCTAAAGGAGATCTTAAATTAAGCATTTGAGCTCTTTTCCTTAGCATTTTGAGAATTTAAACAGCTCTCATCATAGCTGCTACTCAGATACCTCTGGGTCATTTCACAAATTCATGAAGCTTCCTTAGCAAAAATAGACAATTCAGCCGGAACTTATGACTTGCAAACAGTGCCCTACAAAACTAAGTGTTTATTCCATGCTACACTACAGGTTTCACTCACATTGTTTGAGGAGGATAGCTGGATTAGGTTGCAAATTTGTGGTGGACAGAAAACACAAGAAGAGAAGAAACAGTAAATACATTTATAGCTCGGCACTATCATCTCAAAGTGACAGTTATTCAGCTTAAGTCATGTTTATGACGTTTTGGGTCGTTACTGTGAGTCATAAAGTCTTGTTTCTACAAGTTAATTCCGTGCAACTTGACTGGAGGGCCATATGATTAGTATTGATACAGCTATACAGGTGTAAAGTATATAAGGTGTAAACTTCTTTTTGATTAAAACTTTTCTTTTAATGGAAGCACTAGCACTAAAGGGAGCAGCCCTTACATTGACTTCAATGCAACACTTTCATATTCTCAAGTATGTTGTCTAAATGATTGTATATAGTATCAACATATTTGTAGAAATCTGTAACAGTCTGACTGATGACTGATAAAAGCTGACATTGAATCTGAGCAAACACACAAACACAGTTTTTGTGGGGTTTTTTTATAGGCAGTTTGTATTTTCTTAAGTATGTGCTCCCTTATTGGAGAATGATCTATCTCCACTCTTTTTGTTGTAGCTGCTATGTGACATTTATTTGTGACGTTCTTAGTGTGTCTGGTTCTCTGCAAAGCTGTACATCTGTACACGCATGATTTGTAGTCCTGTTTGACATCTGTATACTTTTCCGGAAATGTTCTCTGATACAGTGCACAATAAAGCAGGCAGTCATGTCAGAAGATTTCATTTGGACTAGCTCTACGCTGGGAAGTAGTTCCAAAACATGGGCCACATTTTGTAAATGGCAATACAAACATTGCTTCCAGGAAAACGTTTATTTAGTAAAGTATGTTCTCTTTTTGAATATTTATTTGATTTAAACGCAGAAGAAACCACAAAGGAAATATGCTGTGGTTCAGACAGAAATCTCTGAACTAAAACTAGTCTAAACAAATGTTTCAATACCAGTGGAGTTGGAGAGCAAATTATATTAGCATTAGCCACTAGATCTTCTCCGTAAAGATTGTCTTCGCTGTTCCTCTTAGCGATGCATTAACAGTGGGCATGATGGAGTGCTGTAAGCATGGTGGACACTTAAGCGTAATGTGTTTGATAGAGTAACTCGTATATATTGGACGCTGAAGTAAGACAACTCCAGTGGAGAGTGCTGCTGAAACATCAGGGACTAAAGATAGCGTCACACAGGATGTGAAAAGTGAGTGTGCGTGTGTATTGTTTGTCCACATGCAGCATAATGTACGTACATACAGTGGGCGGTCATGCATGCGTCCAGTGGTGATATGTTTGCATGTGTCAGACTGCGGTCTATTTTTGGGCGTTGGTCCTCAGGGCTGAATGTGAGGCAGTGGGTGCTTGGTAGACTGAAGGTCAGAGATAATGCAGTCGAGAGTGAGTGAACGCCCCTGGCCTCCTGCTCCTGCAGCAGCGCGAATATTATTCTGGTACACTGACTGGCCCAGTGTGCTTGTTTTGCTTTTATTCATTATACTGAAAAAAATCAGCAAGTTTTGGACAAGCTGACAGCAGTAGAGTGCACAATATGGCTATTTGAGCGGATGCAGTGCTCAAGTATTTGACAAGATGACAACATTTTTGCTTGTGGGGAAGGTTTGAACTGCATTACTCATTGCATTTTGATGAGTATTCCAAGTTTAAGTTAGATTTACCTGTAAAGTTTGAGGCTCTCCTGAGGTTGGAGTTCTACTATCATAACTGTGTTGTAATTATTGCAACACCATGACAAAGTATTTCCAGTGGCAATTTTTTTTTTGCAAAAGACAAATAGAGCGGATCAAGTAACTTTATTTCTCTTTCATCTGGTGCCCTAAACCCAACCAGCCTGCTTCATAGAGAGAAGTCATTTGAAGAGAATAAACTGAATTAATTTATACTAGATTTATAGTAATGCAAATCATTTTTAAAGAATGGACATGAGTGTCTGATTGGCTTGGGAAAAAGTAGACAAGAGCTTCAGCAGACCAGTGTTATGATGTCAGACAGGAGAGCGAGCTAAGTTAAGCTAACTGGGAAGGTGGTAGACAGTAGAGCAGCAGGAATAATTCATACATTCAAGTATGAAGGCAGACATGGGGGCACTGAGCTTCCTTATGGAAACTTACGAAAAAGCACCTTCTGCGATTTGTGTCAGACAAGCTTGGTTTTCTCCTCTTTCCAAAGACGTGACTAAGCTCAAATACCATCTTGAATGAACACGACACAGTGGCGCTTAAATGATGCCAAAGATATATTGTTGCAATGCAAACTGTTACTTGCAGCTGACTGAATGGAGAGGCTCTGGATCACGTTATCAAACAGCTGAGAAAAAATCTGTGACAGCATCTACAGTATATTACATGCTGTTGTTTGTCAGCTTGTAGACATTGTGTGTCATACCCAAAGCCCCTTCTGCTTCCTGGACTCTTTCTTTCTCTTTTTGTCCCACTCTTGCTGCTGCGTTGGAAAAACACAGGTGTAAATAATTGAGTTAGGGATTGCTGAATTCCATTTAGCTCGCTCAGTTTCAGAGTCCTGATATTGTGTAAGCTGACTCACTGGCACACTGCTGTGGCTTACTGGGCCACTTAAGCAGACATCAGTGACGTTATTAGCAACACTGGTGCTTCTATGTCAATAAGTCTGCTGGGGAAAAAGAAAAAGCTTAATTCTTATTTGTACAAAGAGTCCAGTGACCTCAGTCGTTTCTAATTTACCCATCTCCAGCTATCATCCAATTGAGCATAATTTGAAAGCACCTGTGTCTTTGCAGACCAACAGTGCTCTTATTGTGTGACCATAGTGCAGATTCTTCCAGGTTTTATTTTAGCAGAGATCTGTATATTATATATAATCAAACTTATATTATATATATATATTATATATATATTTTAGTTTTTTATCTCTGGCAGGTAGATTAAACAAATAAATGCAGGATGTCACTTTGTGCACTCATAACTTGCAGTGAGCGTCTTTAACTGTTTACTTACTTTGCTGTATTATTTTCTTCTTCTTTTCACAAGTTTTTTGTATTAATACACTTTGCCCTGAAACTTTCTTGGCATATTCTGCAGTGTAAGAACACAAAGGTCCACGTCAGACAGACTGGGCCTTTTGTTGAGTTTACAAAGACAGTTTCCCAGCATAAGTCTGTTTGAACATTCGTGAATAGAGCTGGAATCTCTGCAGTAAATTCACAGGGTAAGTGCATGTTGAAATTGGTTAGTGCTGTATTTTATATACTGCTTGGCTGTATGTTGCTTTTTTTTGTCTCTCTAGTGTTCATGTGAGTTTTCTTTTGTTTGGGAGACATATGCAGCTGTACAGTACTTATATCTTCACTGCAGTATTATTAGCTATTCATTTTTACATGCTTAATTACCCGACACGCAGCTTGTCAGATGTGGTTACATAAGTCTATGCTGTCATATTTCTAAACCTTAAATATAGCATCCTTATATATAACCCCATTACATTAAACCTGTTTTGTTTAGCTGGTTTTACAAAGCGCCTCCCCCACACCTTCAGATGACGGCTTATAGGGCCATTTTCTTTTTTCCATTTGATGTGTGATTATGACCGGTTTTGTTTACGGTTGCTTTGATTTGAAAAAAAAAGAAAAAATGTCTTGTCTTCCACAGACGCTTCTCACCTCAGCCCTCGCCTACTTCACAAGGGCTGATTATGAAACGAGATTAAGGATGCTGTGTAAGCAACTGAGGTATTTGTTCTCTATCATGCTGCTGTGATTCTATTTAAATCAAAATTATTTTCTGGTTCAATCAAAATCTAAAAAGGGAAATGTTCTGTGGGCGTTTTCAAGAATAGAAAACAGCCAAGTATGATCTCTTTTTAGCTGATGCCAAGAATAAACGGGTCCTTATGAATTGAGGCATAAATGCAGTTGTGGAGTCCATGAAATTGAAAAATGCTGCGCAAATGATTGCTTCTAGGGATGAAAGTGTAAAATTAAAGATTCTAAATAAGCTTCTAGACAACAGAAAGTTTTGTTCAGCTGTGAGCAGTGAATAGAAAATATATACATTTCGGAGCTGCCTGCCTTGCTCTATTTTACAACTACAGTTCAAAAAATGATGGGACGCTATGTACAATCCTTCCATTTTTTTTTATACCAGTTTAATCCAACTCAGGGTTGTAGGGGAGCTAAAGCCTATCCCATCTGACAGTGGGTGGCAGATGGGGTACACCTAGGACAGGTTGCCAGTCCATCACAGGGTCACACAGGGGCAAACAAACATGTTTTTGGACGGCGGGAGGAAGCCGCAGTACCTGGAGAAAACCCATGCATACACGGGGAGAACATGTAATCTCCACACAGAAAGGTGGTGCTAACCACCACATCACCATGCAGCCATGTAAAATGTTTACAAAAAAACACAATGCAATTTACAGATATCTTAAACTAATACTTTATTCACATGACAACATACAAAATGTTTAAAGTTAGACATATTACTGTTTCATGAAAACCTGTTTCAAAATAGTTTGAACAGGGTGGATGTTACCACTGTTTAGTATCCCATCTATGTTTAACAACAGTCTCTAAACATCTGGGAACTAAGAAGACTGGTTGCAGGATTTCTGGGAGATGAATTCAGTCCCATCCTTGTCTGATATAGTATTCTGGCTGCTCTGCAGTCCTGGGTTTTCTTTGTCATATTCTGTTTAGTATAAGTGTTTCGCTTGTGAAACGTCTAAACTGCAGGCAGGCCATCCCCACACCCAAATTCTGCCACTACGTGGTCATGCTATTGTAATAGACACAGTGCAGAATTTGGTTGAACACTGTCTTGCTGAAATGCAAGGCTTTCCCTTTCTGGATGTGTGTGCATGTTGCTCTAAAACCTGTATTTACCTTCCGGCCTTGATGGTGCCAAATGCACAAGCTGCAGATCCACAGGCACTAATACACCCTCATACCATCAAGATGCTTTTAAACTGAGTATTGATCATAAGCTTGATGGTTCCTGTCCTCTTTAGTTCAGAAGTTGTGGAGTCCATGACTTAATCTGACCACAGAACAGTTTTCCACTTCCACTCAGTCCATTTTCAATAAGCTTTGGCCCAGGAAAGATCTTGTTCAAATTTGACTTCTACTTTGAATGATATAGCCTAAGCCTGACATTTTTGGATGACAGTTTGAACTGTGAACACAGAAAATTGCTTCTGAAAGTGTTGCAGCTTTTTTTTTTATTATTATTTTTTTTTCCTGTGCTATCTTTTGGCTCAAAGATTACAGGCCTCCAATAGTGCAGCATTCCAGCAGTCGTGTTGCTGCCGTCAAATTCAAGACAAGTTCAAAATTTTCATGGAATAGTGTAATGTCTCTCTTTTGACATTTAATTTTTTGTTGTGAATAAAATAAACATTTATGAAATTTGAAAATCATTACATTCAGTTGTTCTTACATTTTGCCCAGCATCACAACTCTTGGAATTGGGGTTGTAAAAGGAAAGTTTGGACTGTATTGCGCATCCTGAGTTAGTTCCATGCGACAAGCCTTTGCAGATATCCCCCTATAGCTTGTCTTTCACCTGTCTGTTAACATAACCTTGTTGGTGAGTTAACGTTGTCTGGCAGCTAAGACTGCAGTATCAGCTCTGAGTTTGTTTTCCCGAAGCTTCTTATTGAGAGAAGGGTGTGGAGCACGGCATTTAAAATCAATTTTTCCCACTTCTAGTCTTTTACAGGAAAGGACTATTAATGGGGTTTTTTTTTCTGTCTTGGTTCTTGTTTTTTTTTTTTTTTTTTCACCACTGTGAGTCTTTTTGAAAATGAAAAACCAATCATATATGTGACAGTCCCCGATTCCGTTTTGTTTATTTCTCCACAAATCTTTGTTAATTTTCCTCCACGAGGGCTTTTCTTCATTGCCATTCAAGTCTGTCTCTGAATACATTTCAGCAGTCTGACTCACCGGATGTCATTTCTTTTTTGAAGCCATTGCCATTTTAATAGGCATTCTACTCCTCATCTTCTGTCTGCAGCTTGCCATTTTAAAAACTTCCTCTCTTTCAGGAAACAGCAACTCAGGCGCACCCGCTTGCGTCTTTGGCTGTAATCATTGTAAAGATCTACAAAATAGGTTGAAAATGTTTAAAGACAGGAGTATTTTTTTCCATATTACACAGATTGCAGTGGGTCCTGCCTAGGGTGACCAGATGTCCCGCACAGTCCCGCATTTTCATTACTTTTCACACGTCCCGCAAATTGAGACATTGTCCCGCATTGTTATTGACAGTCAGACTCCAGTTTTGAAATGCGTGTTTTATAATCTGGAACTTATCAAATGGCTGTGTGGAGAAAGCAGTGAGGGCTGTCATCAGTGGGGCGGGGCGGGCTGTTTAATCATGTCAATCAAACGGGAACGCATACGAAGGTTAAGGGCGCGCCCACCAACAAAAAACAATGCAAATCAGGTCAGAACGGCACCGACATGCAGCACAAGATATGGTCAGAAAGGGAGGAAAGCACGATACAACTGAGAAAAGAAAATGTGGCTACAACAAAGACTGGGAAACCATCTACCCTGCAGTGCAAGCCGAGTCAGATAAAGTTAGAGAAAATACAGGAAAGCCATACCCTTATTAAAGCACTATGATTGAAGGAACAATTGTAGTCCTGACTGTCTATTCCGTTGGAATCTGGACACCGTAGTCCTGGCAGATCACTCCCCTGTGCTGACATGTTATAGAGATTGATCAGGCAATGCTAGATTAGACTCTCACTCCCGCCGTTATCATGCTTTTGACGGCCTGTATAAAAAAACATATTCTTAAATGTGTTATTTGAGCCATTTAATGGCTTCATTCACAGAGCTGAATTCTGACTTCTGCTCTTTCTCGTGCAGTCTTTTCTTTCGCCACCACAGCAGCTGATTGCACAGGGGCTGGAATACCTGTCCTGCTCAGATTTATCCACTGCATTACTGGCATAGGAGCCATCTGGGTTGGATGTTGATTAACATAAGTGATCAATCTATCCAGGAGGTTTCTTTTGTCCAGTGTAATGGCCATTGATTGGCTTTGTGTTTCTCATCAACGTTATTTTCTTCATTTTGAAAGGAACATATTTGAAAGAATGACTTTTTCTGTGCTCGAGAGCATAGCTTAGCATTTCTACCAACTCAAAAACTCCAAGAGAACACAACGATGTCACTTCGTTTGGAGAGGTCTCGATCTAAATATTTTTTATTCAGCGAGTCCTTCAGATTTACAGTGTGCTGTTATGTCACAGTGCCAGCTCAGAGTAGAATGACCAAACCTCTTAATGGCCAAATACAACTTCAAATTATGTTCCATTCACTGTACCTTGGAAGTGGGAAGTCAAAATTTGTGGGAGACCACACACAACGCAGCCACATAGACCGAAAGTGGAAACAGCTAAGGGTGAGGGCCGCCAGCTTAACTTGATATAACTTGTGGTATTCTATCAAAAGCATGTCACAGGTATTTCGTTAAGGCCTCAGGAGTTGTGCCAACTTGTGAAAAAAGTGAATGACATGTCTCCTTTTAGAAAAAATAAAATTCGTCAAATTCCAGCATTTCTCTCTGTTAAGTTGGTTTACTCATGTTGGTGTCTGGTGGACTTCTTTCTTTTGTTGCTTTTGGATGTCTGGAGGAGATTGGAAAGTGATAATGTTAATTCCTTTTTATGTAGCGTGCATATGGGCCAAAGTCACCCTAAAATATTGTAATCTCTTTGTTCCATCTTACTGCTTGTGCTCATCTTAGTTGCCAGAGGATCCCTTGGCTTTCAATTAGAGCTGTTTGAAGTGAAAGAATAGAGAGCTTTCTTATCCTCTGCGAGAGTCTTATGACTTCTTTCTTCTTTGTTTGCTTGCCTTGGAAAGTGGCATCCATTTCTCAGAGCACTATGCTGTCTTCGAATCTCTGAGACAGCCCCCGGTCATTCCCTGCGCATGTTTTTCTTTTCTTTTTTTTTGTCGTTCCTGCTGTTTTAGCTGCAGCATTGCTTGCACAGGGGAGAGTCTGCCTTACCCATCCAAAGATTTGACCTGATTTGAAAGCAAAGCAATCAGTGGAACCATCAGCACGTGTCATCTGTGCTTTCTCCTCCTCTCCCTCTGCCTCTGTCTCCCCTCACACAGCTATATGACGGCTCATCTCTGCAGCTATTAAGCTCCTGGACTGAGTTAAAAAGCTAAACAGCTGCTAGTTTCCCAGCAGATGTGGGCTAAAAACCAGAAACATACTATGTTGTCAGTTCCCATGACTTAGCTGGGTTTATGATGCCGTTTGTAAAACGCTCCATGCCTGACACAGCTTTTATCAAATTTACATGTTAATACTTGCCATGTCATATAAAAAGCACAATTGATACAGCAATACCTAAAACAAACAAACAAAAAAATTAATCTATGTTCTGACAAATGTGTTGTTAATCACTGATTAATAAATAATATAAAACAATCATCTCGTAAATTAAGTCAAGTCTCAGAATCCCAGAGAATGAGCAGTGCTCTCTGCTCGCAGACACTGCATCCATGTCCACTGAACACAGTGACTGACAGATCTGGGATCAGTTCTGATGAACCTCATGGGGCAAACAGGGTGCAATTCATTTTAACTGAAGCAAACTTCTTATTTGTGAAACCCCAAACGCACAGTGCAGATATGAAATATTTTGCTCACCTTCCTGCTGGTTACTAACTATGTTAAACTGTGCAGCTTACATTCCCATGGTAGTTGTTTCTCCTGATATTGGTGGAGCATGAGAATGCCAGCAAGAGTCTCAGTTGGCCAGTCACAGCAGTGCATGGGTGTGTCCATTAATACCAGCTGTCTTTGGTAAAAGTTTGTAAAAGTACCAGGTGAGTAATGAGGTGGGAGTTGGAAGTGATCCTGATCTCTCTATCACTGTCGCAATGTGCAGAAATTATCTGCAGAGTTCATTGACCATAGTTTCTACCAAAATTTGAGTTTTCCCAGTAGATGTACGGCCTTCGAACTTCAGCAATGTGCTGCTGGCACTGCTGGAATGTTGTTAGATCTGCAGTGGTGCCGCATTTCAGCATCACTCTTTGCTAGATAAATCCAGCTCTCTCAGTCTCCTTATCCTCTACGATTTAAGTAGATAGTTCCAGGGAAAATGCATTTCGATGATGAAGGTAAAACTGTTTGCTAGCTAATTGTTAGTCCAAGGCTAATAGATCATAGTAGGCCTATTTAAAATGTTTCTGTGTTAGGGGTGAAGTTGGCTTTTGTTAATCTTTTATGTACAATCCCATTGCATCCTGGTTAGAAAACTGATGAAAAACTGAAAAACTCACCTGGGATACTGAAAAACTGTTCATTACCAGTGTCTGTGTGACACACCTAAGTACTGTACGTACTGTGTATTACATACAGTCTGTTGCCTTTCAAGTCCAGCTAGAGTTTGGATAATAGTTTCGTAAAGGTTTTCAAGAGCTGGTAAAAATCAGTGCTTTCTACGAAATAGTGCTGTGGAGTTGGCTTTGATTGATATACTAGATCCTAATTGTTGCATGTAAGTATATTAAATCCCCTTTTTTAATTAAGAGCAAGACGCTACAATGAGAGCTTACCCATGGGAGTTGTCTATTACTATTAATTAAAGCTTGATTTCCAGAAGTCATGAAAAATGATCAAGATTTTTTAACATCAAACGACTCGACGCAGCAGCAACCACAATTTCTGTTTCACATTTCATCCTGTGTGTAGAATCCTAACCACAAGATAAAAGAAGTTTGGAGCTTTGAAGGGGTGTAGATACAGAGTACTGTCCTTTTCATTGGATGGCTGAAGGTAAACTATATACATACTGTCCTTTAAACTTAGCAGGACACCCACAAACTCTTTGTCTTGTTCAATATTCAGTCACCTGCTCAGTACTTTTAATTGCTCTATGCCAGTCCTGCCTCTCTGCGCTTATCTGTTCACCCTCACTCTTTCTTGCCTACTCTCTGTAGATCTGTCTCTCTGCCCTGTAGACATTCTTTTATCCTCCCATCCCTCTGTCTCCCCCTGGCTCCCTGTGCCTGTACTTGGCGGCTTGCTTTATAAATAGCTTGGCCTAGATTACAGCAGCTGCATTGGCGCTGGCACTACAGACTGGTTTTGGCTGGGCCAAGTGAAGTAGCCTGTTGTTGCGAGAAGTTGGCAGCAGAGGAATGGAGCATGTGTGTGTTTGCCTGCTTATGGGTGTGTTTGTATGCATGCATGTAAAGATCACAGGGCTAATACAGCTGCGGGATGTCTGCATGCCTGCAGTCATTCGACTGTAGAGTTTGCTTTAGGTTTTGATTTTTCTGCTGCCATGGTACAGAACAACCCAAACACAGAGCTTGTGTGCATTAGCATGCATGTGTGTATTATGAGTATGCGTAAATCACCCCACCATGATGATCCACTGCCCTGATTTCCCCCTCCTGCTCCTCTGCAGAGCTCCACTACAGAATACAAATTCTGCTCATCAGTGAGTCTGAAACACAGCATCTCACCCTTTGAGGCCCCTGCTGCGTCCCTGCTTTCTCTTCTCATCTCCTAAAAAGTGCATTGTGCATGCCAGAGACTCTGCAATAACTGGATTTCTACCATTGAATTGACTGTATGACTCATACTCATACATGATTGCAAATTAATTTACATACAGACACACACAAAAAAAGCACAATATGACCAGATGTTTCCATCAATCGAACTACCTTCTCCATATTACATGATATTCAAGTATTTGCTTGTCCAAAGCAGAATTTAAAAACAGGTCATTGTTCTCTGGCTTTTACTGCACCACTAATAAGTTACAGCTTAAGCAAGTGGATTATACGTGAGGGAATAGTTTTATTTTTAGGAATTGTACTGTAGAGATGCTTTTAGACATATTTAGTTTGTTTTGTACAGAGCCAGCCTTGCTGCTTCTCATAGTCTTGGTGCAAAGCTGTGACAGCTGGCTGTAGCTGCATATTTTCTGATAGAGATGAGTGGTATCAGTCTCTCATCTAACTAACAGCAAAAAGACACTTGTATGATATGTACTTTATAAGGATATGCATTTGATACTGCGCAATATGAATTTTAAGTTTATAAATTTAACATAAGATCTAAACAATGTGAAAGTGTGATATCTTATTTAAGGAAATGTAATGGTTTAAAAATGGTGTAAAACGTCTACAGTGTAAGTAACACGTCTTACAAGGTACCAGCATTTACACCAAATGTTGAGAAATGAGACGCCAAGGACTCTTCTCTCTCTTTAAATAAAGAGAATATTTATAATGTCCAGCAGTCTGTGGGGTCATGTTTTGGGTGTACTGACTGAGCTGTAACAGCAAGAATTGTGAATGAGAAGAAGGGAATTGAGAATGAAGAGGAGGAGGGGGTCGCAAAATGAGGCCAGAGAGGAAGAAAAGTGCTTCATCATCCAGGGCGATGCATCCTACTTATCAGGCGTGACAGAAGGGATCAGAGGAAAGCACTGGCACAGTGCTTTTATAACTGAAAGCAATGAAGTACTCATGCAGTACACTGTATGGTATGTTGGCAAGATTTTAAACAGAAGTGGACTGTAAATTGACCACAACATCACAATAGTATGTTGTATGTTTCATGTCGTGTTTGTTTTTAGTTTTTCTCCGAAACATAGACATGTGGGTGCTTTTTTTAAATTCAGAATTTATTCACTCTAATTTTTCTGCACAATCCATGCTAACAGCGAAAGCACTTTCTGATGTACAAGCAGGTTGGGAAGCAAAGTCTATATTGTGCTGCACAGATGAAAGGAGTCCAGACTAAATGTCACACAAAGTACAGACGAAGTAGCATTGAGGACAATGGTCCAAATCACTAAACATCAGCAAGCATCAGTTCAACTTAAATTTTCTTCAGAAAGACAGTGAATCCCTGCTGTCTCCGACTGACCCAAGACTTTATAAACAGGGTAAAGAGAAAAGAGAATTTTCCAACACGGCATAAATAAATGATCGCAACTTTTGGTGAACTAAAACTACATTAGCTTCCAGAAAACAGAGTGGTTTCAAAAGAAGGGGCAACACAGTCGTGTTGCTTTATTACCTCTGAGTGTGTGATTAATGAGCTGTTGGAGTGATTTGGAAATAATATCTGAACCTGTCAAATCGCATCTTCTGTACTGCCTTCCCCCACTGCTGGGGTTTGAAGAAATGAAACAGATTTACTCCCAGCAGATGAAGCATCTGACAGTGCTCTTCAAACTAAGGCCAACGTGTTACTGTGTCTGATATGTGGCGGGTTTTTGGTCTTTACAGGGAGATTTTTCCAGACTGAGTGACTTACTGATCCTGTCTGCTGGAGGAATGTCACAGTCATCCACACATATCTTTCTCATGTTCTCCGTCTGCTCGATGTGGACAATGCCTGACACACAGAGACATAAATAGCATCTCAGTATTAATGGCTCACGGGGACTTAGCTGTCTCGGCCGGTCAAGCAATTATTACCATTATGAAATGAAGGGAGTGAGAGCGTGATGATCTGAGTGATGGAAAGAAGACATGTTTGTTGTGCAATGGTATAATGGCTGTGCAAATGTTTTAAATGATTGATCCTCAGCTGCAATGGAAACTCAGATTATCATTATAATGTAGAGAATGGGGCCATGGCATCAGTGTGCGATCAAGAGCCACAGTACAGTTAATCTCCAATCAACTAGTTAGCAGTGGAGGTGCTCGGCTTGCAGAGAAGTTCTTGAAAGGTTTATGTTTCTTGTTCGTTCCAGACAGATGAATAATAGACACCTAATTTTGGCTTTACAGTCCTCAGGACAGATGCTAGCAGCTTTCGCCACCCAATACATTTGCATGACTGCCATTTAGTCATCTTGTTTGTCTGTTTAACCTAAATCCACGAAGCCACAGACCATGTCAACTGAAAGCAATTAACTTCCTGAGCCGCCTCACGCTGACTTGCGTGGTTATGCAATTGTGCCTTGACAGGGGGAAAAAAGTGCAGTAGATGCCTTCAGCAGGCAGAGTATTTTTGGCAGTGTGGATTGGTCGGTCAGTCAAGCTTATTATATGGTGGCGTAGGAAAAAAAAAAAAAACCCACTGCTCTGGATCTGAAAGTATTCTTATAAAACAGACCTGAAACAGAACCTGAGAGATGGATCTGGCCCTATGGTTGACCCATCTACTGTTCACTGAAGTCTAATCAGTAAAGGTCTTCATGGGAAGGTGGCTGTCAAGAAGCCATTCATAAAGAAAGGAAACAGGGAGAAAAGGCTGAGGTATGCCAAGTGGCACAAGAACTGGACTGAAAATAAGTGGCAACAGGTCTTAAAGAGGGATGAATCCTCCTCAGAGCCCAGACCTAGATATTACTGAAGCAGTGTGGGATGATCTTGTGCCTAGGATGGGGGATTCAATTCAAGAGAAGTTTTGATATTTGTTGGTTTAACAAGGCAACTTTTGTTTTTTTAAATCATTATATGAATTGGACTCATTTGGATTTTAATTAATTTGATTTGAGTATGATTGCATCACAATGAATTAGATTATAGTTTGCTTGAAGTGGACAGTATGTTTGAAGTGCCTTAATATGAAATTTGTTGTGATTTGGCTCTATAGAAATTAAACTGAGATGAATTAAATAGATATGCGATTAAACTTCCATGCCGGATTCAAACAGGGAACAGATTAGTTCATGGTGAAATTGAATATTTAGTTCGCCTTTTGATTTGATGAAAAAGCACTTTGTACATTTTTTTCATTATAATATACCGCCCCCCCCCCCCCCCCCGCCCCCCCCCCCCAAAAAAAATTGCTTCCCCTCCTCTCACTTATCCTCAACTCTGCTAGCCTTTTATGATAGACTTGAACCAGGGTTCATTTCCTGTGTTTCTCTTTTTATATCCTCATCATGGTCATTGTCAGTAGGCTATAAAAAAGCATCAGTCAGGCCACAGTTGTGAATAACAGGCACTCTGCTGGAATCTAGATTAGTCAGTGTGACACCGATGTTGATGTTACACGTGCATTTTTTTCCAAACGGTTCTGACACAATTTTCTCCAGCAACTCGGTGAGCATTAGAAGACACCAAAATCCAAGAAGAAGCGGAATAAACCGGACGGTGAATTCTGCAGTGCGCCCTGTACGGTTCGTCTAGCACTGTAGTGGCGTAAAACACGACGGACGTGATGATGGTAATGACGTCAATGTAGAGTCAGGGGGAGGGCGGGAGCGAGGCAGAGAGGGGGAGCGTTTGTGCGGCTGCTGCAGCATCACTCGAAGCAGCGCTATAGTGCAGTGAGGAGTCCAGGCGCAGCTCTCTCAGCCCCTAATAGCAACCAGAACCGCCCGCAGGACGTAACCTCAATTTCCCAAAGGACACCTTTTCTCTGTGACCTGCAAAGAGAAGCGAACAGACTTTTACCCAATTTCGTTTTTCTTCCAATCACGCAAGGGAATGCCATCCATAAATATGAAACTGGAGATGGTGACCATCATCGCCTGCGAAGTAGACATCGAGGTGTTTACATCAGACAAAATGCAGGTACGGCTCACTCTTAAAAACGCACCCTGCAACGTATCATGACTTTGTCTTTGTCGTGTGGTTGTCCAGCAGTTTTCGCAGGACCCGACTGATTGACTGCATGCTGCCCTATAGAAGTGCATGCATGTCTTGGTGACGTTGAATGCAGCCTTCTTCCAGACGAGGATTTTTATCAATGAGAGCCGCAGCTCTTGAAGACGCGCGCAACGCACAGCGATTGACGCTGAATGAATTTCACAGATCATGGAAAGAAAGGTTGACAGAGGAATAATGAGGCATAACAGGGAGTGGGGGTGGGGGGCTTCTTGATGTCTGAATTGCAGTAACATATTGTGGCAGATGTGAGCGCGAGGAATTAGGAGACGATTTTGAATGGGAGGGTGCGATGGACTTAATTGTCTATGCAAGACATGCAGGGGAATAAGTGAGTTCGTTTCTAGACGCAGTGGCGGACACTCTCTTCTCCCCCTATCCATCTTTTCCCTCTCGTCACAGCATTGCAGGTGCACTGGGTAAGATTGATACTTATAGACTTGCAGTTACAGGAAACCTCTCAGAGAAACTGAACTAACATCACATACAAATACAGGAATATAGACAATCTTGCCAATGCAGTCTTTTGGGGTGTGTTGCTTTTGCAAATGAAAATCCAGTTTGTATTAGTCCTTTTGAGTTTTTTTCTCTTTCCTCCCTTTATATTCAGTAAAGATTGGTTTAAGTTGGAATACATTTAGGTTGGCGTAAACTCAGCTGACCTGCCCCCAAACACACTTTACAGCTGTATTTTCTTCATTTCATCATAGTTCTTGTGACAAATAAGATAATATGTCGCTTGTCAGTCACAGAGCGGGGAAGCAGTTGTGCTTGAAGGCATCCCAGGTGAGCCTAGGAACTCTACTTCTGGCTCTACAACATGCCAATTTGGAGGCGCTAAAGGTCACACAGATGGTCTACCAAAGCTAGGCTTCCCCTCTGAACCATTCCCTCACCTGCTGGCTGCGTGTCTGCTTGTCTGATTTACTCCTCACCAGAGAGACAGAAAGATCTGGAAAAGGTGAAAAAATAACTACAGTTCAGCTGAGTTCGATCATCTCTGACTATGAGTAGTCTCCAAGGCCAGTCTAAGCAGCGGAGGCACTCCTGATGCTGCTGGTGTAATGATGTGCTCTTTCAGTCCCAGGAGTTAAATTCCCCATCACCACACCCACCTTGTTCAGCACTTTTTTTGGCAACTGCATGTTTAGCACTTCATCCCGCCTCTTGTCATGACCTGCATGTGCTTGTTATTTGGTGTTACTGAAATTACCCTGCACATATGAGCACACAAACAATGCACGCTGACCACTGGCTCAGGCTGAGGTACGCATTTGCCCAGTGAGCCAAGCAGCTGCTGTGTTTGCTCCCAACTCTCATTACATTTCTAACCACTGCAGACCGGCCAAGGTGAAAGGCACCAATGTTTCACCCTGCAGTTGTTTTTTAATTATGGGGATCATCATCCTCAGGATTTTTCAAGGAATTTTAGTGTAAGAAAAAATTTAATTGGCTCCGTGGAACTGATAATACTTTTGACCATGGCTTAATGACTCTTCATTTATGACAAATGGTTTGTGCTTGTGTGTTTCAAAGTAAGACCAGGTTTATGCCATATAATGCACCAATACATATTCTGTAAAACTCTGTTTAAAGCTCTTGAATTACAGCTTCTACTGAATCTTCCTGTCATACAGTGCTCTCCTAGAGCTTAAGAAGAAGGAGTCTGGGCACAATTAAATGAGCAGATAGAGGGCTGACTTTCGAATGGCACAAAGAACACTGCTAATCCTGGTTTCTGGCACAGAGGACGCGATGGAGAGCGCTGAGGGATAGGGCAGATTAAAGCAGGGCACGTGGAGAGTGGCCTCTGATTGAGCTCACCTCCCTGTCAGCCTGCTCTTGTTTTTTTTATTTTTATTATCGTTCAACAAGATCTGGGTTAGGGTTAGGTGTCTGAGGCTCCTGGGTTTTTTTTAAAATTTTTTTTTTATTCCTAAATCTGAGGATGAGAAGTTATAGTCAGGCTCTGTTTTGTTGCAATGACTATGGGTGAAATAATATGTGGATTGCTGCTATTTATAGACCTTTCAAGGAAAGATTAGGCAGTGGTATCTGAATGGACAACATGAAGAAAAATAAGCGAGGGGTCTTTAAATCAAGGAGAAGCTTTGTGAGAGTAGCTTTGCTGTTGTGGGGCCTTTGTTTTGTTACCATTGAAATGATTCTCCCAGGCCTTGGCTCGACCTCTGCGAGTTATATCACCGTTGAGCCAAACAGAGAGGCTTTGGATAGCACACGCTGCTGTTACAATAATGCCAGAGCTTGCAGCACCGGAGGTTCTTATTCCAGAGTGTTCTCTTTTCAGTTTTGGAGAAAGCAGAGTGGCTGTTGGTGTTGCGCTGAGGTTCAGTGAAACCGGCGCTGCTGGTTGGCTGCAGACACTGTACCGTGTTCATGTTTGTCACAACATTATCATTACCTGGAAAATCTACCAGCATCAGCAGATGACAGCACAGGACGCACGGTGAAGGTCATTGCAAGTTGACAGGCAGTGAATCTATGGCAGTTACCTGACATGCTTGATTTGTTGCTGACATTTTCATGTCATTCATTTATTTATTAATCCACTCAGTTTGATTTTTGCCTGTTTCTCTGGTCCTTCATATGTTTAAATATTTGATAAACTAAGCAAGCTCCTCTTTCTCTTGATAAGTGCCTCTCTGGCTTCCATCTGTCACCAAATGAAGTGTTTATTTTTTGTGGCGAAGCATTAAACACATCAAAGTTGTGAGAGAAAGAACGATTTGGACCTACTAACAACCTGCCATTTAGACTCCACAGAGGCTGCGTTTTCAACACGAAACTAGTAACACTGACACAGTCGCACACTCCAACCACAACAATGAGTCAGCGGACTCACAGACCTACAGACAAACAGCTGTGTCAGCAAACACTCAAAACACCTCGTAGATGATATCTCAAGATGCGTCCATCAATCGGAGTCATTTTACATTTGTCCTCCCATCCCTCTGCCTCGCTTTTTATATCTGTAACTTGTGCCATGTGTCTATGTGATGTGTGCTGTTCATGAGAATAGAGGAGATATTTGATGACTAATGGGCTAATTGTCATTCGGCAAATCAGAAGTGATTTTGCTGGCATCTTTGATGATGTACAACCTTACGCAACATGTCACTACTTTTCTATTTCAAGCATCTAATTAGCAAAACAACAGGCAAAATGATGCACTGTTGTATATGTTAGGATTATCTTGAACGTTCTCAGCTTTCGAGAGGAAAACTTCCTGCAGTAAAAATACTCGAACATGGTCAGATTTATTGTATTTGATTAGATTTTACCCTATATTTATTATCGATATACAACCACAAATCTAAAAGAAAAACTTTGTGGCTGCCAGAGTCCTGTGTAAAAATGCAAAAAAAAAAAAAAAGTAAAGATTTTAAAATTTCATAATTTAATATTTTATTACCGATGGAACCCAAAAACATATCAGATGCTGAAAGTGAGACAGTTTAATATTTAATTAAACACATTATCTCAACTTGAATTTGTTTACCACTGTATAATGTCCCCTCTTCTATTAACACCAGTCCTTTAACATCTGGGACCAGTTGCTGGATCTTTGGGAGAGGATTGTTCTCCGGTTTTGTGTCTGATATAGATTTCTAGCTGGTCAACAGTCCCTGGGTCTTCTTTCTCACATTTTGTGTTTCATAATGAGCCACATTTTTTTGAATTGGTGAAAGGTCTGGTTTGCAGACAATGAATTTTTCTGATAGTGTTCCTGAGCCCATGGAGGGATTTCCACGACAGAATCGTGTGTTTTTAATGCAGTGCTACGTGAGGGTCAGAAGGGCATCCAATATTGATTTTCAGCCTCGCTCACAGAGATGTCTCCAGATTCTCTGAATCTTTTGATGATGGTATGTACAGTAGATGATGGAGTCTTTTTTAACGTTGAGAAACTTTATCCTGAAATCGCTCCAGAATGTTTAGATGCAGCTTTTTGCAGAATGCTGAATCTCTGCCCATGTTAACCTCTGAGAGTCTCCACCTCTCTAAAGTGCTCTTTTTAGACCTAATCACATTATCAACCTGTTGCCAGTTAGCATAATTAGCTGTGACTTGTGCCTCCTGATGTTTCCTTTTCGTACCACTAACTTTTTTGCCTTTTTTGTTGCTTCTGTCCCAACTTTTTGAGACGTGTTGCTGCCATCAAATTCAGGACGAGCTGATATTTTTGATGAGACAGTAAAATGTCTCACTTTTAACATTTGAAATGTTTACAATGTTCTACTGTGATAGAATATATATATATATATATAATATTATTTCATAAAATTTGCAAATCATTGCATTTTGGTTTAATCTACATCTAACTCAGCTCTCCAACTATTTTGGAAATGGGATTTGTTCAAGAAATACACATTTTTACATTAGAAACAGCTTTAACCAGCCATCTTATTGATCTATTGCTTCATTGTCCAATTAGTCAGTGGTTTCCTTACTTGGCATTATATTTTGAATAAAAATAGATACATTTAGAAAACACTAACAAGGCATGGTTCATATCTAGATATTAATGTCTTCTCAGACTCGCATTTCCAAATTCTGTTATGGTGCAGATGTTGGGTGACAGTAAAAGGCAGAGGAGCAGTGGCAGGACAGACAGACTCTATGTAGACGGTGACAGTATCATGTTCTGTACTGGTAGGAAACTAGATCTGCAGCTTGGCAGGGTTGAGCGATCCTGGGTCTGAGCTTCGGGCTCAGGTGTGCCTGCTGCCCTCGGTCTGGCCACTAGGCAGGAGGAGATGAGCAATTCATATTGACCTGAAACCCAAGAGAAGTGCTTGGGCTCAGGTGTCAGGTAAAGGTTGGAGCGGCGTCCGTTATGGTGACGTAGAACAAAAGACTGACTCCTGGGTGGGGAGTCTGGTTACCATGTGGCACAAATGACACTGTGATGAGGTGATAAGATTAGAAGCAGAAGAAAAGGCCTTGCAATGGAATGTAAAGGCCCATATTTTACTCGCCAAGGAAGATGAGCAGAAAACAACGTCATACAATGACTGGACTTTGTAATTGAAGTTACTGAAAGGCACTCATTTACTTGTCAGATTTTTCTATTCAATTTCCATTCCAAAGCAAAGACACGACAGCCGTGACACTACTCTATTTGGAGTAAATGCGCTTCTTACTGTAAGCTACATCGACAATATTTTAGGTAGTGCTTATATTTGTAAAAAGTATTGTGCTGAATTCCATTGTCAGTCAATTCAGAGAAGATTTTCAACTGCAGTTAGCCTATTGGCAAATAGGATAATATAAACCAATGACAGTGGCCTGTAGCTGTTGTGTCATGGTTGTGTTGCACTGCGTCACTGAATAGAATAAATTAATTTTATTCAAAGACAGTGCAGTGCAAGTCTGAAATGCTGTAAAACGGTTTTAATTGTTTCCCTGGCATCCCTGTATCATCCAAGTGATTATCTTTGACATTTGTGTGTGTGTGTGTTGACCCAGAATTTCAAAAGTCAGTGCATACTGTCTTTCAACATCCAAAGAAAGTCTTGTGTAGTCTTGTGCTCTTATTTGTATCATTTAAAGCTGATGAACACTCTTTAAATAGCTTGCAAAACAGGCCATTTGAAGATGTCAGCTTCCCAGAAGCAATCACTCAAATATTTAAGTGCAGAGATGTAACCTGGGCTACGCACATCGTGAAACATGCCCGTCTTTGTTTCTGTCATCGTCAAAACACCAGTGCAGATACTGCCACTAGAAAGGTAGAGAAAAGGGATAGAATGCAAGAGTGAGTGGTAAGAAGAAGTAGTGTGGTGTTGGGTTAAGAGGAGGAGCTAATCGGTCCGTATGCTTTAACCCGGGGCTGAAAGCTGTTGATGCAGCATATTTTAGCCACCTTATGTAATGTTGTGTAACTCCTGGATTATCATTACCTCTAAAGTGCATGGACCTGCGTGGGAGCCTGTGTAGACATACTTGCGTGTTAACAGTGTCAAAGGAGAAGATGTTTGTGTTAGCATATGTGTGTTCAGCCTGGGCCTAAGTGCTGCTTAGGAGGAAAAGCATCTGCCTCAATAAAAACTGTAATGACCAGATTGGTGGTAAAAGGATTAATGTGTCCCTACATGCCATAAAGTGATTTCAAGCTCCCTGCTGTGGACATATTGGCCCCAAGGGAGTGGCGAGGTAGCGCCGGACCGTCGGCTCCTGTCAATACAGCCTCTTGCTCAAGGTATTGATTCCACTGTAATAACACTTGGACCATTCACAGTCCTGCCCAGTCCTTACGCACCCTTTATAGTACAGACAAAGTCATTAATCACAAGATGTTTTTGCTGTTTTGTAATACTGAGGATTTGCTGCTGTGCTGATATTAAGGGCTGTTTTGATGGACATGACTTGTTCAGGTCACCACGCAGACCCATGCACAGTCTCAGAGTTTCTCAAACTCTTTTTTATTATCATATCTTAAATACACAGCAAGAAAAATTAGGTCTGACTTTCCAAGAGCTACAACACAGACCCCTGACATCCAGGCTTCAACAGCAAGTGTGTTAACATCACTGAGGAAACCATATCTGTGTTATTGGCAGACTATCATGTTTTTGGAACAAGAATATTTTAAGATACTCTTGTATTTGATATTTTTGCGATAACAATTCAAACATAAATGTTTTTGAAGCTGAAGTAACTTTCAGGGAAAAAATATTTGTTCATTTTTCTTTTTTTATGTCTTCCCTCATTGTAGGCATAATGACAGTCTTTTACTGGAACCAAATATAAAACAGGGAAAACAGAGAAAGACTAAATCTACTATGCTGCTCCCATTGTCGGTTCTTCAGTTGATCCCTGAGCTCTCGCACATCAGGTCACTCAGCAGCTGCTCCCCACAAATTTAAAAATGGAAGGACTATTAATTGTGTAGTGATGCCTGAATGATAACAAACTGTGGAATCATTCAACCTCAGCTGAACATATAAACATTCAGATGGATTAAAAACATAGAAATTAAGCCAAGATAAACTAACTCAAGTCACTTTTACGTCACATCTTGTAGATAACGTTTTACTTTTTTCAATTGTTGGCCTGAGCCAGTGCAATGGCAAGCATGGTTAGCAATTAACTGATTGCAAATGATTGTAGAATACCTCTATATGAGAAGCAAACTTTACTGAAAGTAGATTGTTGATGCCTGTCATTAGGTTCATTGAGGTGTTGTGGTCCTGTCCTATACATCACAGCTAAAAACCCTGAAAAATTCTTGGAAATAATCATTATTTTTTAGTAATTTTTTAGTGTGTTTAAACCTGTTTGGCAGCTGAAAGGAATGCCTAATACATTTTCATTTGTTTTGACGCCACGCAGTTAACTGCATTGGAAAATTGGCTCTGTTTTATGGAAGAGTGATGGCAAATAATATTAAATGTGATAAGGAAAACTATGCAAACGTGCATGCTGGTTGGAGATTCTTTATCGCTACACTCATCCTTGTGCGACTGGTTACAGTTTGGCCCCTTAGGGAGGATGGCAATTAAATATGATGGTCCACATGCTTAAGAAATTCAATTTGATTATTTGAACACAGTGTATTTCTAGAGCAACATTGTCCTTGATTCACTCAGAGGCTCCGTGACCTACTTTGTTGGTTTTCACCCAAATCCTGTTCAGGCATAAGGGTCTGGATTAGACTGTCCTAAAGCCACGCACGTGTAGAAGAGAAAGCAGAGTGATTTATCAAGGGGAGGGGGAAAAAAACGAATAACCATTCTTTACATCTCAGTTAGGCTCGGTTAATCTTTTCATTTTGATCCAAAACACCAAATGGTGTAGTTCAACATATAATAGAACCAACCTTTGGATTATGGGCATAGATTGTGGTATCGAGGGCCAACGTGACTGAAACACAGTACTGGCTTAAATGAAACACCAGATCAAAATAGGGAATTATGACTTTGTCAGTGAATTTAAATCCTGTTGGTATTTATATTTCCTTTTTTTCAAAGGTTTTTATTGATATAAAAAAAGTCTAATCAAATATTTCCAAATGATTCTACTGAGTGTATAACCTCTTAACTAACAGCTTTTCTTCAGTTGCAGTTGATCTCTACCTACAGTTCTCTCATCGTCCATTTAGCTGTTGAATTTTACTTGGAAATTAAGATTTAGGCCTATTTTTGTGCGCTTACTGCCTTTTAATGCACATGGCTTCAAGCTCAAAGTGGAGATCGGAACGTGTAGCTGTTCCACATGACGTGACTTCTCACTTTCACCAGTGACACCAGACAAACAGCTGAATATGTGCTATGAGCTCACAAACACAAGGTCAGTCAACAGGACGCAGGAGCTTTTGTGGAACAGCGCAACTTTAACATCATTTGCTGAGAATAATCAGTGTTAGTATAGTGTTGTCAGTTAGTGTAGCATTTGTGCAGTGCCAAAGAAATGTTTTATCCTTTGTCAGGTTTGCATGCAAACAGAACAGGATGAACCTGCAGGTCTGTTTTCTTACACAGTGAGGAAACTTAATCCAGCCTTTACATAAGAAGGGGAAACACTTGAGTCACAGTCATCAGTTGAAGTAATGCCTAATTTAGCAACTTGACTGATTCATTAGCTGGAAAAGGTGTGAAGCAGATATACAGTATTAAGTGGTTGATTCCTCAGCCTCTCCCCCCTCCCTCCTGCTTCGCTCAGCGCTCTCTGTCAATCATGCAGTTTATTGTTCTGCCTCTTGAATTCACCCTAGAAGGAACCATGTTGACATTACCCAATAAACTTCATTCCCTTAAGCTGACTGCTCTTTTGTTCAGATGATTTTCTGTCAGGACCACTGGCTGGCTGTGTGCTTGCTACCTTGTGAGTCATGCCCACAGTCATGTAGCCACTGTGATGACAGGCTTTCCATTACCCTCAGGAGCATAACTGCCTCATCACCCAAGAGGCATCCTGTTGAAGGAAGGCCCTTCAGCCACCACCTGAGTGCTTATATCTTTCTATCTTTCTGTCTTCTCTTGTCATATCAAAAAGACTTAACTGTAAACTGCAGGAAGTAAAGGATGTGTGGATTTTATTTTTTGATGAAAGTCCATACAAACTGAATCTGTAGAGTCAGAGAAAGAATTATTTGTGCTTTTGATACAAGATATGTTTTCAGGTTTTACGAATTTTATTTGCCTCAAATGATTGTAGATTGGCTTTAGAAAATAAATATATACTCATGGCTCATAAGTATGCCTGGGTATGAAGTCTGTTTAGTTAAGCCTTTTTAATTATGGGAAAATCAAACCATTGGAGGGAAAAAGATTGTAGCACATTGTACCTAACATGTTGCCTCAAAATGGCTCTGTTGTGCAACAGCCAGAGAATAGTAGAGACGCAATCAGGAAAGGAATCCAGCCTATAGAAGTACACCCTGGGTGTTATGTAAAGGTAACATGGAGAAACATGTGGGCACTAATGGTGACCACACTTGCCGTTTAATTTAAGCTAAGCTGTCGGCTACTTGAGAGCTGTGACCTCACACCTCCCTCTGCCTGTCTCCACCCTAAACACATCAGATTTCTCTTGTCACGTGAACAAAACCTGCGAAGAAAACAAACTTTAATGTGAGAAAGTATCAGAGGGATGTTAGATGTGTATAAAATTAGCAGAAGTTTTGCTTTTTGATTTGATGTTATTTTCCTAATTTATTCTTAAAATATATCATCAGTAGAGGCTGTTTGAGTGGGGAAAACATTGCTGTTTCATTGGACATTTATTTGAACAAAAAACAAGAACATGCTGTTCATTTCTCCTCACCTGTTGTCCTACATCCTCTCTCTAGCTGGAAATAAAGCAGCAACAGGATATTGTGCGGCTCAAACCAGTCTGTCTCTGCTGACAAGTCCAGTTGTCCTTCAGCTGTGCTAAGCTACTAATTGCGCTACCTGTCACATCGTGTTATTATGCGGCTCTGTTTGGGGGCATATGTGTGCTGAATGCACGTTGGTACCCACAGCTAACTAATTGTGGAAACCCAGTGAACAATCCTGAACACATGGTCTGCATCACACACATGCTTACTTACTTTTTATCACACACACATATTCACAAAGGACAAAGGGAGTAGGTCACCACAGGGAACATTGCCGTGGCAGATGAGCGGGCCTCCTTTCAGCCGTTTGTAACTTAACACCCCTCTCCCCTTCCTCGTTTCCCTTCCTCTTCCTCCTCTCATTCCCTCAGGATGTTCACTCATAGAGACTACTTAAATTAGTGATCAGCACACTCACTTGCTATGCACCAATTGGCCGTGGTTGTATCAACATTGGTGCTTGGGATTACAAGCAAACAGTGCTTGCTATTATGGAAAATGATCTTGGAGCTTTCCCACATCTCTGCTCATGCCAAAACATCAATTTAGGTTGAGGAAGTAGCCACAGCGGGTGTTTATGTGTGTGCGAGTGTAAGCCTTATCAGTTTTACTCATGGCGTCTGATGACATGTGAGTCATAGTAGCTGGCTAAAGCTCATGGAAAATTCACAGTGTGAATAAGGGCTTAAGTGGGCTCTGCAGACAGGCCAAACAAGTGTTTTGTTGTCATTCTCAGGGTAATCATGATTATGCTGCAATCAGGAAGATTTACCAGCAAACAGTAAGTCGGAGTAATAAATTGTAAAGATTGTACAGTGAGATACTGCATCCAAGTTCTTTTGGTTTCTCAGTTTTGTTTAGTATTTATTTCAAATTATTAACAGTCCACTTATACATATTTTCATATTAGTAATAAGAAACAGTGTAATGTGTGATTTGAAAGGTTTCACTCATGGTTAACACGTACAGAGGATTACCACCTGTCGCTGCATTATATTCCCTTCAGCTCAATGGAGCTTTAAAGCCTTATTTTTCAGGCAGTTTCATTTTACACCATGCAAATTTAATATCTTAATCCCAGTTTACACTGGACAAAAAAAAACAAAACAAACTAACAACTACCAACCGCTGGCTGTTGCTTTCAGTGGGAAAGGGTACAATGGGCAGCCATCCTCCGGTCAAATGACACTGCAGTCGTTATTGGTATTTATTGGCTCTATGTTCGCTCGACAGCAATGTCGGGTAACAAACCTGTTACAAGATCACCGGCATTAAAAAAAAAAAAAAGTGGCATGTTACCTTCTGAGAGAAGTACTTTAAGTAAGTATGTTGCAAGGAAGGTATTTTTGTTCATTTCTCAGCTTTAGTCAAACAGAAATCTAGCTGCTGCTGTTTTGGAGCTGTAGCACCAACATCATTCCCCATGTCAGCACCAGTGTTTATGGAGCTGTGCTCAGCTTGCAGGTGTCTATCAAGTTAAAAGTTGAGCATCTCACAGCTGGCTGACACTTCCATGTCACTGAAATGTTCCTTTTGTGACCCACGAGTTGAAATGATGCCAATATTTCCACAATATGTAAGCTGTCTCCTCTCCCAGCTTGATGGCTGAGCTTCATCATATGTGCACTGACACAGCCGTGGGATTGGACAAAAGGGTTTTCCCTTTTTTTTATGTTTACTTATTCGGTGACAGCAGTAGGAACAAGGAACTATCACCACCAACTAAGCATCTGACATTAGCAGAGTCCATATTTAAAAGAGTAATTAAGTAATTCATTTGTTGAATAAAAAAATCTAAAAAGATAGATTACTTGTTTCAAAAGTACTGGCGTTTTGTCATGACAGTATTTCTGTCCTCTGTACTCGCACTCGATTGTTTGTGAACCCTGTTTTCCAGCTTTATCCAAGTTATTGAAGATTGCAAATAATGATACGACATAAAAGCTCCTCTATACAAAGTAAAGTACAGTTTAGGATTTAACTTCTATGAAGCTTTGGGACTTTAATGAAAGAAAACGGGTCTTAATACATGTCATGTGCGTTTTTTTTAGGTGTAGCTCCTTTTACTATTTATACACAACTATGGGGGTGAAAGGATCAATTTTAAATGAAGTGAGACACAGTCTTCCCTCTCCTCTGGCTCATCCTCATCTCTCCTCAAAATAGTCCCACTTTCCTAACGTGGGGGGGAGGGGAGTTGTTGTTGGGGTTCTGAAATTCAGCTGGATACCCAGAGGCGTTTAGAAAAGAGGGGACCGGATGCACCGACATGGAGAGAGGAACTGGAATTCAAACAACAAGGGAAGGAAGGAGGATTTTGAGCGAAAGCGCTAATCTGCTTATTTTTTTAAATTCCTGATTGTTTGACGACAGTGAGCAACACACTGCAGCATGCGTGCTGAGTCATTTACCAGGTGTCAGATAGGGTGATGATGTGATCCTCAGCTCAAATGTTAAATTATTACAGTACTTTAGTCATGCATATCTTTTTTCATATATTTTTTGTTGATGTCCACCATTTCATTATGATACAATTTTAAATGCGGCACACATGACAAACATACAGCTGTGACATACAGTCTTATATTGTATCAAGTGAAAACAGTGGAGGAGTAGATGCATGCTTGCAAAAGTTTTAAGATTCACCAAAAAGATACAGGGCTGACAGAACCTGACACTCATCTCAATGTGATGAGTTTGCAGGTACCTGCCGTCTCCCGTCAGCACGCTGTCACTAATGTTCAGAGGCACATCTCGACATGCTGCCTGGGTTCCTTCAGGTAACGGGCATCCTTTCCATCCTGAGAGCTGCTGTGTCAGCTGAACCGGGGACATTTCTTTTTACGAGTATTCCACTTTTTCTCTCCTACTGCCACAGAAAAAAAGATGAGCTCAGATAAAAGCTGCCACGCAGTAACAGAATTAGGGGCTGATTTGAGAGCAGTGGTTCCCAATTGACATTCATGCCACTGATTGCAAGCATGTGGTTCTCAGGTCTCTGAACACATGAGTAGATTAAAGGGAAAGGAAGGTGTGCTTTTTTTCTACATATTTAAATATGCTTTTATGCAAACCTTCAAGGCAAATTTATGTCATTGTTTTGTGATAAGCACAGCCACTGGCTGGTTACATCATTGTTGCAGGATAGCACAAGTAAGAGCAGTTTCAATCGGTCTCGCACTATTAATAAAAAGCTGTCCTCATATGAGAACGGCACATCGTCCTTGATTCTTGGAAAGGAGGCTCGTCTCACGGTGAAGTTGTCACTGCTGCTGGGAGATGGTCGGCAAGGAAACAAGGAATTGCACTACTGCTTACTTAGAAATCAGCTCTCCTGGTGGCCGTCTTCCTCTTTCCCTCCTGCTGAGCAGCTTGATTGAGTTCACAGCTGAGGAGGCCAATTTGGTGCCCAAGGAGAGAGCTGAGCTTCAAAAGCAAAAGAGATGTGGGAATACATCATAGGGGTATAGATACAAAATGTGAGGCCTTAGGAAGAAAATGGAGATAAATGTGTTGAGGTCAAAACAGGGAGACATACGGGACTGTGAGAAAAACAACACCTAAGAATACTGCAGCAAAATTACATAAAGCTGGAAATCAAATTTACCAATGAACTTGTGATGGTGTTAAGCAGTTAGTCGTCTCTGACTCTCACAGTGAGGTGTAAGTGAATAACTTAGGCTAATACTAGAGAATCTGGCAATTCAGGGCTTCCCCTACAGTTGTGGGATACAACACCACTGTCACGAAAAAAGAAGACTCTTTCTGAGCCCAAAGATGCCATCAGAAGCCAGCAAAAATGTCTCGCCAGAATGTGGGGTGGTATTTTTATATTCTCAAATGTGTGATGAACAAACACACTCAAATAAAGAAATGTATGCGTTTGCTTTTTCTGGGTTACATTTTTGAAGGATTTGCATGTGGTGCATTGTTTGCGTAGCGTTTACAAAGCAAATGCAGTAACACAAGAGAGTAAGAGATCAGTTATTACTTACATAGTGTAACAATAAAGCTAACTCTGCATTCGTCTGTCATCCTGTTTTTTTTTTTCTTCTTTCTCTGGAATCTCTCCAGCAGAAAAATCTGGTCTGGTCTTGATTATTATCTTGTGTGTAGCATCTGTCACAGTGTTTAGCTATTATTATTATTATTATGGCAAAAGTGGATTGTTATCTCGTTGTTGTTATCTGTCATGGTTCCATAAAGCATAACAGTGCTGAGTTAGCCTGGAACCCAAAGGTATGAGCTGCGCTATGTCAGCGGCTTTTGCAGGTCCACAAATATGCATAACGAGGTTCAATGTCCATCAAAGCTAGTCAAAGCACATATTTTAAGGTTCTCTAGTGTTGTTTAAAGCACCAACAAGCTCACTCTAAAATCTTATCTTTATAGTGGGCAGAAATGACATTCATTGAGAACACTTTAATGAAAGTCTGGAATTGAATATGAGTATGTATTTATGTTAAAAAAATTAAGTGCGACAAAGTGAGATTAAATTAGATGCTTAAGTTGACATTATACCTAAAGGCAAGCACCATCCTGCGTAATTACTGCTGAAACTGTTTCTTAGACAATTAATGGATGAGTACTAACAAATAACGTACCTAATTATTTAAAATACAGTATGAAGTGGGTAAAATTAGCGTTTTTCTGGTTTAGACAAGATAAGTTAAACATCTCTTATCATACTTGTTTTTTGTGTTTGTATCTTCTGTAGGAGAGGTTTGAAGCATTGTTCAGGATCTACGACGAACAGACGACTTTCCAGATGTTCAAAAGCTTTAGGAGAGTTCGGATCAACTTCAGCACCCCAGAGGCAGCTGCCCGCGCTCGCATTGAGCTGCACGAATCAGAGTTCAACGGCAAGAAGCTAAAACTCTACTTTGCTCAAGTGAGTGTCTGGGAAATGGTACGAGGAAAGGGCTAACCTGAGGAAGATTTGAGTGTGTTTTATTATTTTCTCTCCAACATTCAGATTCACGAACAAACCAAACACTGGACAACAGAGGAGGAGAGGGAGGTTGGCTCTGACTCTCCTCCCAGCTCCTCTCAGTTTCTTTTTTTTTTTTACTGAGGCTTGCTTCTCTGAGCCACACTTGGCTGCTTCTTCAACTCACAAACCCTCCTGTCAGAACCCATCAGTCACGCGGTACAACACAGAAACACATTTGTGATTTCTCTTCCATATTAGCTGTGTGTACGTGTGCGCCTGTATTTAGCCTGTGGGGAGAGGGAGGTGAAGAAAAACAAAATGGTATATTGCAGGAAGAGCAGAGGGGCATGTCTTCTTGTTCTTGTTATGGTTTCAGCAGAAGTGAATTGGCCATATTTTAGTGTTTATTTACAAGAACAAAAAATATTCAGCTCAGTTTAAGCATAGCTGGCATTGACATGCTTTTTTTCCCCTGGGAACATCAGTGTCAACTTGATTGAAATCGATGCTTTCATTTACACAAATGCATCATCAGTCATGACCCCTGCGGCACCTCTTTGTACGTTGATGTAAGAGGATTAAGGATTTTAGAGCTCAGACAAAGGCCACTTGTAGGTATTGTAATTGCAGCGATTGGCAGCTATCAAAATGCCAAAATCCCTTTATGGGAATGAGTCTCCAATTTGACACTAAAAGACTGTAACTGTGGCTTTTCTTATGAATAACTTACACAATGGCATATGGAAAAAAGCATAAGAACTTCCCCACATTTATAGATCTTTGCAGTAAAGATCCAACTATTCATATTTAAAATGTCTTTGCTGTATTTGTAACTATGTTTGTGGACAGCATATCATGATGTTGACATTATGCAACTATAGCACCAGTAACAAATGAGACTATTATGCAGAAAGTAAACTGCAGCCTCTATCGTTTATCATCTCACCCTCCAATAGATCCAGAATGGTGACGAGGACATTGACAAGTCATATCTGGCACCTCCTCAGCCGGTTAAACAGTTTCTGATCTCGCCACCTGCCTCGCCACCTGTGGGCTGGAGCCAGAGCGATGACGCCACACCTGTCATCAACTACGACCTGCTCTGTGCTGTAGCCAAACTAGGACCAGGTTAGTACTCCTCTTCAACTGATTTAATGAAAAAATATGTTAATGTGCACAACAGTAGGAAAAGAGTGTCTAATTTAAGTTAGAGATCTCCGAACAGTGACCTAGATAACAGGAAATAATTCCATGCACCTCAGATGGCAGCTGAGAAAGTCTAATTTACCAAAATCTTAAGACTTCCATGGCATTTTAAAGTAGATTTTTAAGTAGATGTGAAATCAGCACTTCATGCTGTGCCGTGTTGCTCAGTGCATGCATTTTGTCAGGATTGTCAGTATTAACAATAATAATGCAAAAAACAACAACTTGAAGCTCATTGATCAAATATCACAGCATATTACCATGATTCCATATGTGGGTGTGATTGTGCTGATGAGGTGGAAAAATACTATTTAGGGAAAGCATAAGGAAACTTTCCACTCTGTTGCAAATATAAACATACACACAAACACACTCAGTCCAGCTCAGAGGACCACTTTCTGCCATTGCCATAGGAACACAAGGCATCAGGAAATAGCTTTGTTCCTCGTCTCACATCCTGCCATTTAAAATCAGATTAGGGCTGGGCTGCAGCACAGTGCGCTGACTCCCTCTGTCAACTCCCTGCGGTAACAGCAGGACTCCATTCACTGTCCGTCTCTGTGTTTGGCACCACTGTGAAATCCTACCAGACCAATTTCCTCGTCTGCCAGCTCTCTGATCTCATCTCCATGGTAACTGCGATACAATCTTGCAAGTCTGTGTTTTCAATCTGAGTTTGTTGAGTGTGGCATCAGGACAAATAACAGGACTATTCCCGGAAAGGTCTTTTCGTTTTCTCTTGATTCGATGTTCCGAGTGCCGATCTGCGCCTGAACCAACAGAAACACTTTTAGTCTCGTGCTGTCAGTATTTTATGTTGGAGTGAGTGTGCAGATATGTTTTTAATAAGTCTTGCTTTCTTCTCTTTTTTTCATTCGTCGTCCTCCCTTCAGGTGAAAAGTATGAACTCCATGCAGGCACCGAGTCCACCCCCAGCGTCGTCGTCCATGTGTGCGAGAGCGAAACGGAGGAGGACGAGGCAGCGAGGCCAAAGCAGCAGATTGTCCAGACAAGACGTCCAGACGGGCCCCCCAAGGTCTTCAACTAGAAGGGGCCCCTCCACCCACCCGACACCGGCGCGGCCCTCAACCGCCCTTTAAATCCGCAACACACCTGCCCTCTCTCTCTCGTCTCTGCACTCACAGAGAGCGTTGATGCCCCTCATTTCAGTTCAACAAGCAAAAACCAACCAACAAACATTGCTCGAAGACGGTGTTTGTGAGGAGCGCGGCGATTGAATGAGGCGGCTTGAAGGGAATGGATGAGAATCACACACACACACTCATCACATTCTGCGGACAGCATGGGGAGCGGTGGGCATGCTTGCCTCCACCCCACCAAACCCCCCCCGTTTTCAACAAGAGGGGTCAAAATACCTGTCCCAACACAGGCACCTGTCACTTGTCTCACACACACTCAGCTCTCATTGCTTGCCCTGCTCAGTAGCTTGCTTGCCAGTTAGCCCGTTGGCCGTACCTCTCCTTTCGTATCACAGTCATGTGTACAGTAATCTTTACGTGCGGACTTGCAGCAACTCAAAGCAAAGACATTTTTTCATTTTCTTATTTTAAATTGTTT
The DNA here is from genome assembly GCF_036924035.1 of Leuresthes tenuis. Taxonomy (NCBI): domain Eukaryota; kingdom Metazoa; phylum Chordata; class Actinopteri; order Atheriniformes; family Atherinopsidae; genus Leuresthes; species Leuresthes tenuis. The sequence continues at coordinate 20,524,861 of NW_027325369.1, forward strand.
TCGGTCTATACATATATATATATATATATACATATATATACTTAGATATACTTAGATATTAATTTTCTAATTTTCTTTTTAATGCAATTTCATATCTGCAGTTTGATGCTTTCGCTTGCATCGGCATTGAGTGTGTGATGTTTCCACTCTTGTCTGCATGTATATACTGTATTGCGAAAAATACGCACAGAAACACAAATACAAGTTATCTGAAGAAAAAGGAACCTATTTAACATCAAAAACAGCACGAAACGCCATATGTGAGTTGTGGTGGTTGTTTGACTTTTAGTTTTTTCACTGCTTTTTTCTTTCCTTTTCATTTGGAGAGGTGTTGTTTTTGGCTGAACTACTAGATGTGTAATCTTACTATGTATTTTATACCCCAACACTTTTTGCATGCCTACGTACTTCAGTAGATGAGGAGCTGAGGCGTTTTTTTTTTTGTTTGTTTTCTATTGTTGTTTGTGATGACAGGGACATGCTGTGACGCATCTGACATAAGTGCATATTCCTGCACAGAGTTTAAAGTGACGTCTTTTTGGGAAACAAACTGAACGGATTTTTGTAAGATTGACAGTTCATTCTTTAACTTGATGGCAAATTTGCATTTGCTGCTTTTGTGGAGATTTGATGGATCACGGACAGTTCACCCCCTCATTTCTTCAGAGTTTTGGATGTGTTTTTTTTTGGGGGGGGGGGTTCGGATTCTGTTTGTTGTACTTCACATCTTTATTGTCTTGATTGCATCGTTTGATCAATCCCACCCTCTATGTGTCAGGTTTCCTCTGAAACCAACACTGCTTGTTTTGCACTGAGAACTCTTTGATGTCTCCAGGCTATTGCGGGGCTCTTGGCCGTCTCCTACTGCGCACCTGAACACTGCACTGCTTCTTGCTGTACATATGTCAAAAGATTCCTTTAGATTTTGCAGTTTTTCTCACAGAGAAAAAGGGAAAATTAGGTTGCCTCATGAGATACCAACTCATACACCAACCAAAACATTCACTCACTTCACATTGTCCTTGCAGCATGAAATTGTTTTTCATAGTCAGGCATTGATGAGGATGATCAAACTAAGCAGAGAGAAATAATGTTTTCTCAACACAACTGCGGCGGTTACTTTTCTTACAGTTTATCCTTAAGTTAAAACCTAAACTTATCCTATTTTGCATTCTTCATCTTTGGAAGCAACTTAACAGATGCTTGTAACTGGGCTTTTGGGTGTCAGAGGTCAGTCTGAACCTTATTAATGTCATTAGGCTGCATGGATTCTAAAACTACTTTTTGCTATACAACAATATTAATAAGCAAAAGACAAGTCTGTGTGCATGTGAGTATTTTACTCTCAGTGTTTTCTATGTTTCCTTCCTTCCTCATGAAAGTCTTTTTTGAGACAAAGTAGGGAGCACATTCTTCAGTTTTCCTTTCGTGTGAATTTATTTTCTTTTAGTTTGAGCTGAACACCTGGTTAGCCTTTTCACCAGCATATTGCAGTGAGTGAGACGCTCCACTTCAGTTTTGCTCGTGTGAACCTTTCAGGCCTTTTGAATCGGCGAGAGTGTACTTCTCGAAAGGTGTTGACGTGCCGCGCAGGTGGAGGGAATGACACAGCAGAACAAAAAAAAAAAAAAAACAATGTCTCTTTTTTGTGTTTGTCCACAAGAAACATTCATCCTATCTTCTGAGAAAAGAAAAAAGTCCTATGAAATGCACCGTGTTGGCAGAGTGCTCGTTTTTGTGGCACCGCGGGGAAAGTTGTCGCACTCGTCGGAGCGGACGGCGTTTCGATGGATGATGATAAAGAGAAAGCAGCGGAGCAAGAGGAAACACACTCGTGAAGATTTTTTTTACTCTGTGGTAATTGTGTTTCAAAGTGGTGCACTTTGTTCACATTTAAACAGAACATGTATATTTATGTACATAAAAAGTGTTGTTTTTTTTTTCTGTCTTTTTTTTTCTCTGTTGCTGAGGACGGTCCCAGTGTGCGGTTTGTTATAGCTTCATTTGGCACTGTTGTAATGGAAATGGAAAACAAAAAGTATATATAGCAAAAATGTGTAACGGCAAGTCTTGAGGATGCTCGATCAAAACCAACTGTCATGGCGTTGTGTTGAAATTGGACTCGGTTTGAATGTTGATTTTATTTCTGGGGGAATGTCCACTAAAAAGCTCAATACTACCGTTCTAACTGTCATTGTTGTATTGTTTCTGTTGAAATCTAAATAACGTGTCTCGTATTGTAGGAATCCAGAAAACAAAGTAGCAAAACAAGCAATAATTTACAGTTCTATAATACCAGTATGTGTATTTTACATGTTCTGTACTTATTTCTCTGACATGGTCTCTGTCTCTGACAGTATCCACTTCTACTTGTGTCGTATAATAGTCATTTGTTTCACATCAAAAATGCATAAAGACTTATTCTTAAAAGCCATGTTTAGTGTTGTCTATTTTGGATGATTCGCTACTTTGGCAGCAGCGCTTTTGATTCAGAAACACAGAACAGCAAGTAAAAATGTCATATCCAGTTGGCTTAAGCAGAAAGTAATTACAATAAATACAACCCTGGCTGATGCAATATCCAGCTGATATTATCGGGTGATGTTGGCCCTTTTGCCAATACTCTGGCATCTTTATCTTTGGTGATATAAAATGTCCCAGATGTCAGGAAGCTATTTTTCTGCAAAGGAGCGGACTGTCAACAAAATATTAAAAATGTATTTTATTTGTGGTCATGTTCACTTTTTCCATTTAATTTTAGACCCGTAAGAAGATTTCTCATTTAACATGGTCTCCATTTTAAACTCAAATGTCCCACTCTTAACTATTGGCCAATAAATCAATACCACTATTGTTTTAGTCTTAAAGAATCAACCAAAAAAAAATGAAGCACACGATATGTTGAGATAACTTGGCAGTCGTCTGACAATGACTCACAAGCCCATCTGCCCTTTAGATAGGATTTAACAGGGTCTAAGCATTAGGTGGATGAATGCATGACAATGTTTAACCAAAATGATTAAGGTTGTTTCGCAAAATGTTTTAAAACCCCAAATCCTGTTGTTCTTTTAGGTCATAGACTATCTGATACATGACAAACACTTTAGACTTTCAAACTCCAAAAATTTCTTTTAGATAGATCTGACGTTAAATTAGATAGATAAAATATATATATATATATTTGTCTGTCTTGTCCATTCATCCATTCTAAATCCTCCACTGACGCAAACTGTTTGAAACCCTATTAGTCTGGTACTGACTCGAGTTCTGCACAAAGCTTTAACGTACACGGAAAAGCTTTGATCAACACAGTGACATGTAGTTTAATCTTACTGTTTATTGGGGCCAAGCACTGTCACCTGAACACGGCAGCGCATGTTCTCCCCAAGGACCCAACGGCAGTTAATATTCTGTCTGGTCAGTCCGATTGGCAAAAGCTGCAAGGTTGAGTTAATGATTCTCTCAGTAAGCTACACTGTATGTGAAATTTATAGCGTGAGAAGTGAGCAAGCTGTGTGGCAATATAACCTGCGTTTCAGAAGCCTTTTGAACTTCCCTGCTGCAGCTTCATGCTCTCAGCCCCGAGGAGAAGACAGATGGCTGCTTGTGAGTCCAGTTATATTAGATTTCTCTTATCCATTTCCTTTATGATTACAAGAGGACAGAAACAACAACAAAGTCAAAACACGCGGCCTGCCCACGTCTCCGATGTCACAAAAGGATGTTGTGCAAGCACAGGTTTGCTCAATTGGGGAAATGTATCCATCCACACAGCTGAAACCTCTATATGTTTAAAGCAGAAGCACACCTGATCTAAGGTAAGACATCACCTGTGTCACAGCTGACAATCTTGATGACTCAGAAGTAAAACAAAGGGCGCCTTCAGGTAGCGAGGACTGTGCAACAGCTGGGAGATGAGGCGTACTCTGCACCACCCTGAGCTCTCTAAGACACAAAAAGCCCCTCTCATCTTGTTGCAAGGAATGGGGAATTCCTCCTCACAATGACCCTTACTGTTGAACGTGACGATGTGCGTATACTTACTACAGGGAATAGATCAGGTTAACATGGCTCTGGTGACTGTTAATGAGCTCAGGAGCGACAGATTCTTTTAAAGGTACCCTTCACGTTCACACAACATAGTCTCTGTACCTCAGAATTAAATCTGCAATGAGTTGTCATGAGTTGGCAAGATGAAGATAAGGTGAACAGTGAGGTTTTATTTATAAAATGACTCATTTAAGAGGCACACGGTGAATTCCCTACAGTTTTGTTATATTTTTACATGAAGAAACTTTTATTTCAAATCGAAGGAGGCTTGAAGGATTCCCATTGTTATTTCACATTCAGATCATCGTAGCACACAGGTTGTTTACACCATTTCTACTGGACTGAAACTGACACAATGATAGGATCCCATTTTGTAAGATGTATTCTTCTCTGTGAAATCTGACCTCCATCTTTTATATGCTTATGTAATGGTCTGCTAAACATGGAGACACCGGCATTGGGCACATTTGCAGGCCAATAATAGCGCTCTCAGCGCATTGGGTGACACTAGACAATATGTTTATCCTCAAATTAAGTTCACTAACTCGTTTTACCATTGTGGACACCAACTAGCACCGAGAGGTAACATGGGGCTCAATCCTGGTGTCTTGTTGGCACAGATTTGGAGGAGATTCTACCAGACTACACGACTCTGTACCTTTCAGGTAGATCAAGGGACAGTTAAGAGGATGAACAAAATCAATGCCGGTGAAAATGATTCCTGCCCAGAGAACAACTTTCGTCTGAGCTCATTGTTATACAATACAACAGAAAAATAGGAAATGGTGATGCATATCTTTTCTCTTAACACACCCAATACCTTCTGAGCAAGTAGTTCACATAGTTAATATTCAACTACATACAAAAAGGATGAATACAGTTAACACTGAAACACTGATAACACTGAAGCCACATACTTTGTCTCCTTTCAGACAAAACAAGCACACATGTAGCTTTATTATTCTTCATAAATGAGTTGTGACGATTTAACAATTTTATGTACTGAAGCATGTTTGCAGTGTCTGCCTTCACATCTGCACACAAAACTGATCACTGTATTTGAGGTATTTCTATTTACTCGGGCTAAATTCAATACACACCCTTGTGTGAGATGCAGAGGTAGCGAACATGGACAGACCAGACAGCTCTGGAGAGCAGTCTACTTTTTGAATAGCGGTCGCGGCACGCCTAGGGGCCGGGCGGAAGGACCTGAAAAACCAGCTGCTTGAGATTAGTGCTCTCAGGGCAGTAAGTGAGCAAGCCTGGAGTCCCCTCCTCCTCCTCGCTCTCCTCTTCCTCTTCACATAAACACTTTGATTCCCACAGAAAGCAAACACACAGAGGCACTGCTGCTTGTTTTTGGTTTTAGCTCTGTGTGTCTGTCCTTTTGGTTTGTACCTGTGGGGCTGTCACTTTTGCAGCTGGGACTTATTTTTCTTTCTTGGTGTAGCTTGCATGCCCGTCTACTCCCGTGTGTCTTCTTCCCCAGAGCTGCTGTGACTGCCAGTCCTCCGCTGGTGGACTATGCCTCCCCAAGTCAGCTGAGGGAGGGGGCTCTCTACCGCTCTGGCTCCCATCTGGAGTGGGCTTGAGCTGAATCCAAAGAGGAGACGGTTTGGTAGGTCACAAGACTAATCTTCCTAATGCTTTTTCTGGGTGGATTTTGTTTTTCTACTTGTTTTTCTGTGCGTGCTGTTCGATTGCGACTGTGTGAGAACAGGGGTTTTTCTCTGACAACATGCGAGACGCCAGGTAAGCTTCAGGTGCAAGGGAATAGCTTGAATTCCACATTTCGACAGAAATATGATATGTCTCCAGATTTCTGGAACCATTTGAGTGGCATAGACTTACATCTGAAGTATGAAGATTAAACTTAAGTTTCCATCACTATCAGGCTGCATATCTCTTATTGATAAGTAACTGTTTGATGAAGCAGCAGCACTTATCCTGTCATCAGCTGCCACTACGTTGTAGGAAAATGTGACTGCATTAATTCAAAGCTCACAAGTTGAAGACTGCATATTGTCCTCATCTCCTGACCAGGGTTGTTCTATATACAGATCCAAGATGAGAAAGATTTTACTCCTTTCTTCTTCTTATATTTTTCTTCACCTATCACAAGGTTTTTAATCTTATGCTGCTGTCAAAGTTCCTCTTGGACTATGTGGCTATGAGCTGGGTCCACAGGGCTGTATCAATATCATCAAACATAGTTGAAATGAAGAGGCACTTTTCACAAAAGAATCACATTATCTTCTGGCCATATAGACAATAAGCACAATTATCCGTATGTGCTGTATTATCTACTGTTATCACATTTAACCCAAACAATCCCTGTCTGAAAATGTGCTTTGTTTGCCAGGCTTAAACAGCATGCTGCACATACCAGAAAAGAAGAGCATGTTTTGCCTCATTTGCACAGTGACAGAAATCTGTACTGCCAAATGCTGAGTAGACACTGTGGGATGCTCACCTGGTTACACAGGTAGACACTCGGATGTAGGTGACAGCTTAATGCAGTATTACATATGCATATACAAGAGGAACTCAAAAGTAAGTCATGCTCTACACTATAACAACTTATTTAATCTGATATTAGAATTATGATTACTCAAGGGGAGTCCTGCTTCATCCCACATTTCTTATGAGTTGGCTTCTCCCCTGATGATACGCCTGACTTTTAATTTAAAAGCAAAAAAAATGAGGGAAAAAATATGCTTTTACACTCATGAGACATAATTTTATACTTATGAGAAAAGCTTTCCAATTAAAAAATGTAATGGTGTTCCTCTGAAAGAAAGATCTGAACAAATCAGCTGAGATCTCTTTATTTTCCTTAGATTCAGTGTTAAATATTTTTCCAACATCCGACTGATCCTCTTTAAACTGTGTAGGATACGCTGAGTGGATTTATTGCAGAATCCATGTTGTGATTTAACCTCCATTTCAATCCTGTCTTTGGGCAATATCTGTCAACTTCTCCTGTTTCAGCTTAAAATTAAACTGTGGGAGTGAGTTTGGTCTTTGAGCTGATGTGTGATGTGTAGATATGCAGTGTGTGCTTTTCAAAGTCAACTGTAATGCAGTCACAATGTACAGAACTAATTTTTTGGCAATATGTGCCAGTGTTGCTGCTCATGCCTTGGTAACAGACTGAAATGCCATAATTAAATACCGCTTCAGTGTAGGACATCTGGAAAACAAATGCTAGGGGAAGTCTTTATTTGACCTAAAACCGCTGAGCATCTCCACTTTGAAATCAAACTTCATCCTCGCTCTTCAAAGACAAATATAAAGCCCAAATTTCTCTCATTATCCCGTTCAAATATTGACTCTGTCTTTTGATAATGGTTTTATGTGTTTATATATGCCACAGACTTCTGTACTTAATGTGCGGATGAGCAAAGTGGATGTGCTTGCGAGCTTCATCTGTTTCTTCCCTGTAAAAAAAAAAAAGAAAAAAAAGAGGGAAATAAAATGTTCCTGTTCTGCGTTGAGTCCACTGTCTGAACAAACCAATAAATGATTTGTTTACTAAGGGTGGAAGAGAGGATATTGAATCTGCAGCATTTGTGAACAGTAGCAATTTGTTGAACAACAAACACACTACAGGGAGCGGACTGACAGATGAGGAAATTGATTTAACTTGTGAACAAAGTCATCTGATTAGTTTTAGTTACAAATTCCTTTTCCTTGACAATGCAAAGCAAGAAAAACAATGCATGTGAATTAGTAAAGCAACGTTATTTGGGAGGGTTTCTTGCCATTTAAAGCATGTTTTCTGCTCGTAAGTTCTCTGCTTGTGTGTATTACGTGTGCATTATGTCACATAGATCCCCTAAATATCCAAAGAAAAAGCTGTCAGATACTGTTGCGGTGTCTGCTCAAGTGGACGGTTTCATTTGAACTTTTAAACTAAAATGGTGCTTTGTGGAATGTCAGTGGTGTGACCTTACAGAAATATCTTCCTTTGTCTGAAACTATATTGCTTAAGGCCTTGTAGATGTTTGTTACCGTTCTCACAATGTGACTCATCATTATTTGACCGATTTTCCTGGTGTTATATTTACAATCAACTCAAAGATATATGCTCATGACTTACGTTATTTCCAAAGTGTTGCTAAGCTGAACAACTGCTTGCACTGTTTGATTAGTGCACTGCAGATGCAGCAGCTGATGAATGCACGATAAAGATATGCACCACTCACAAGGCTGTGCAGTAAATATGAAGCTGCTGCCAGTATCCAGTTAGTGTAGAGTATTGTGAAGGTTGGAAATGCTATTGCCTCAATGTGAAGTCTTCACAGGGTATTCAGCCTGTCAATTCAAACAGAACAGTGAACAATGTAGTGGAAAAACTGAACAGCATTTCATCACTTTACATTAAGTTCACTTATGATTTTACCCATCTGTCACTGCAGCTTGATGAAGCACCAAACTTAAGATAAAGAGGGAGCGTTTGCTAAACACCATCCCTACATCTGTAATGTTGTAGTAATTAAATGTTATCCTCTAATTTACCTGACGGTTACCTCAAAATGACAACGTTTAAAGCTATGAAAATGATTGATTTTTAGGAGAGGATACTGTTGGTAATGCTAATACTAGCCTATTGGCAAACTAAACTATGTTGGTTTGGCTAGCTTAGCAGTAAAATAAACATAAACGTCAGTTTTCTGTGCTAAAATGACTACTTCAGCAGCAACAGTTGATTTGAATACTAGCAAAATTTAGGGGATGATGAAAATATTGCAGAGTTCCTTGTTCCTAGGAGAGGCATTTTGTAAAGGGAAGTCCAGTGATTCTGGAATGGCAAGTTTGAACTGCATTTGAATTCAGTCAAGGTGTGATAAAAGTAGGTGTTTCCTCAGTTGAAGGCTCTGCTGAGTCGTACATGACCTTTGCCACGTAGAACCAAACCTAACTCATCTGTCTCACACCCACAACTGATGAACCACAAACATGTGGAGTTACGTATACTGACAGGATATGCCAAATTAAATACAGCATGGACATTCTGTTACACATTCTGCTACAGCTGATATGTGCTACTGCTGCAGATTTTTACTGGTGACTGGTGATTTACTGATACCGGAGCTCTCAGTAGCTCTGTTTTAAAAGAATATGTGAAAATGATGGGGGAAAAAAGTTCCCTTGTGGGGACACCTTAATATCCAATATGGACTACCTGTGGAAGGCCATACTGAAGGTGATACTATGGCCCTCACGATCCTCTGAACTAAACTCCGTTATAAATCTGTGGATCGTCCTCCAAGAGCAGTGTGTAAAAGATGGCCAAACCATCTAACACATGTATTCCTTCTTTAAGAAAGAAGAATAGATGGAACCCCCCCTAAGAAAATCTGAAAGACTCACAGCTGCTACATGCAGCCTTTACAGGCTGTGATACAAAGACTTTTACTTGAAGACTATTCAGGATGGCCTCACTTTTTCTTCATGTCCTTTATTGTTATTTTGAAACTATAAAACTATGATTTTGTATTTGTATTTTGCTGTCAGAAATATACAAAAATGGTTGGTTTGCTATCTTAAGAAAAAACTTGGCTTCCTCCTATTATCATTCACATCATTAAAAAGCTGTTTTTGCTAAATGAGTTCTGCTCTGTGGCAGGAGAAATGTCGACAATACTGTCCTCCAGAATCATTTTTTTTACCTCTGTTCGTCAGATATTCATCAGCACAAGAATGTCAAGTTCATCTTTTCTGTATATAACTTAACTCTGTGTCCTTTTTCTTTATTTCTTACTGTAAACGACTGACTATAAAGTCAGATCAAAAGTTAAGAAATGTTCTGTTTGGGCAATTTTGTAGATTTAAAAACATTGTCAAATATAACTATTACAACATCAGTTTGACATTTTATACCTCACTACGTAACCAAAGCAAATGCGTTGCCAGTCGATCGGTTAGCCACTTATCAGTGGCTGTCACCTGGGTAAACAGAAAATGTGATATATGTCATTATTAATCTCTGTTCCCATTAGTATGTCAGCACCTGGAGAGTCAATCGCACAATATTTGCTGTAGAGCAGGAAACTGGATAAGATGTTCAATACACGAGAGAATCGAATACCAGCTCCACAACTCCGTCATTAGTCTGCAATAAAGAGTAGATGTGATTATTTGCATCTCAGTAATAAAAATTTTAAATCCCAGTTTGGTGAATAGTGCCTTCAAATTGGGATCTTATATCAGTAAATGCAGTTTCGTACATTGCTACTTCGTATTCTTGTTATGTGATGAGTGTCTCATGAGTTGTATATGTACATTTTTCCATTTCTGCCAGGATTAGCAGAGCTTGTAAACTGTCATGCTCCATAGAGGTCTAAAACTATACAAGTCACTATATTATTTCATATCTCATCGACTGACACTCGTCTTGAAAAAAGCGAGAGTATAATTTTTATTGCATCTCTAAACGGTAGTGGTTAGAAAGCAAAAATAAAAAACACTTCTTTTTCAGATGAGAAAGAAAATATGGCACAATATTTGATAAAAAAATAATTTTGGGAAACGTTCTCGATCTGTGTTTTACAAAGTTCATCGTGTTCAGCAGTAAATTAAGAAGTGGTGTGAAACTGAGGGGTTTTGCATATTTTCTTGTGAATTTGACTGCAATCAACATACCAGTCAATCATATTTAGAGAAGAAAGCCAGCGAGGGCTTAGTTTCGTGTGTGTATGTGTTTGGGACAGCACTTCCGTGCGTAAGGGATTTCAGCCTTTTATAGCTAATGCAAATTTTGTCCGCTTTTATCACCCCATTTGGATTGTGCTCTGTTCCCATCCCTGTTGGGCTGCCACGTCACACCAATAGATATTCTAACCACTGTTAATTGTAGCACTTTCTTCATATGATAATTATAATGTTAAGGCCCAAATGTAGACACCTACAACTATGACAAAGCCTGTAATTTCTCTAAGAGAACAACAACGTGATTTTAGGATTAGTCACTGAGTGCATTTTATGAGAATTGATAGCCAAGACGCAGCAAAAGGGAATTAAAGTCACTATTCTTATTCATAAGGCAACAAATCAGTTGAAGTAATTATGTGTTATCATGGAACATAGTATCTAAGGAACAAATCTCTCTGTCACGCTCGACTGATTCCATGACCTCATTACTAAGTCTATGTTTTACATTGTACAATGAGAAACGAGTGGGAGGAAGTCCCATGAGGATGTTTGTCAAGTTCCTGTGTGTCTAAAGTAGAAAGCGAAGTAAAACCGCCATTTTAAATAGTGAAAGCTCAGAGGACATTTTTCCTGTAAACCAACATATATACTAAATATATATACTATTTTTTTTAAAAGTGGAACTTGACCAAAAAGTGTCCAAAGGTATAATAGTTTTATGTGAAATTTGCACGAGTTGATATCCATGTCAAACCATGGTGTCATTGTCTTGACTCAGGGGAGGTATCATTTGCAGGGACAGCCCTGACCTACAGCTGTGTGCAGACTGTTTCCTGAACAGTATCAGGGATCCTCTTAAAAGACAGTGAATCTCTGCCACATGGCACATAACAGCATAAATACAAGACGATAAATGAGATGAAGATTTTAGTATTTTGACATCAGTTAAGACTGTACATAGCTTTCATTGTTGTCTGACTGAAACAAAATAATGTTGGGGGCGCAAGCATTGCCAGCGGTCATGACCAGCTCAAAAATTATTAGTGTTGGTCTGTCTCACTGGGGTTCTGTCTTCTCCACCCTGTCTAGGGTGGTCAGTCCCAAGATAATTCATTTCTACTGATTATATACTGTTCATTCTATTCAACGTATACTTTGTGTCAGTCTTGAAGAGGGTCTGTCAAATGTCAGAAGCCTTAGGGGGAAAGTCGTGCTTCACCAACACTGCTTGGAGTGGAGGCAGGATGCTGCTGAGAATTCATTGAGGATTTTCTCAACCCAACTAATACTCAGAGACATGATGTCACAGGACTTTCTTAGCAATAGTGCTGAGGTCTGAGTTCACTGAGGTAGTTAAACTCCGGAGCAGTACGGCTCCCAGGAATGAATGAGATCTCACCGGAGTTCCTCAAGGTCTAGGATGTTGTGGGACCTCCTTGGTTGACAACCTTATGTTGAGGTCCGAGGTTGGTTGGCTTAGGATCTTTGTGATATGATGCATGATACGGTCCTCCTGGCTTCATTGAGTGGAGACCTCCAGCAGGCACCAGAGTGGTTTGCGTTGAGTATGAGGGACCCAGTTGTGGTGGTTCAGGCACCTGGTACCTAGTATAGCTTCTGGACACCTCCTAGGGGAGGTGTTTGGGACATGTCCTACCGGGGGACAACTCGTGGAAGACCCAAGACTTATTGGACAGATTATATCTGTCAGCTGTCTTGGGAATGCTTTGGAGTTCCTCTGGAAGACCTTGAGGCGGTAGTTGGAGAAAGAATGATGTGAGGATCTCTGCTTAGAAAATTGCTCCTCTGACCCCGTCCTGGATAAGTGGTATTAAGTCTAATCTTAAAAGAAGAGAAAGTGTCTACCACCTGTACCCAAACTGGGAGCGGGAGCCACGGAAAAGGGGCCAGGCAGGTGGAGGCTATGCCTCCGATTCTACTCCTGAAAACTCCGGGAACAAAATGCAGGTATGCAGTCTGAGAATAAAGGGATCTGGATATCGTGTGATTTGGTTATCGCAGCTTCATAACTTCAATTTTGAGATCAACAGGGAGCCAGTAAGGGATTTCAACATGAGAGCAATATGACTCCCCTGGCTATTTCTCCTGAATAGTTCTACTTAGTTTGAGTTGATTTATTCTGCTCTCAGACTTAGGAAAAAGTTGGGAAACTTGGTTTGATTGTTTTTGGACAATACAGGAGGCCTCTGGCACATAAACAGGATATTTATATTCACCTGATTCACTTGGGGCTGTTTGCTGGATAGTAGGACTCTTGGTTACTTTGAGTGATTACATTTCAATTTTACAAAAATTGAAAAATTTAATAAAATGAATAAACAGAACACATCACATAGTCCCTGCAGTTTGTTTGTCCGTTTATTCCACACTTTGTCATTCAAAAATCATTCAAGTAGTGCAACAATCCAATGGGTTCTCTAAAAACCTTCTCCATAATCCACTATCTTGAACATATTCAGTCCCATCCTCAGACGTCATGGCCAAGGTTTTAGAAATAATGGTTAGAAAATTAAATTGATTGAAAAAATACAGTCTCACTTTTGTGAGACTGTCTTTACAGTCTTTTGTGAGACTGTAAATTTTCAATCAGGCCCCTGGAAATAGGCCACACTCTCCAAAGTGTTCACTGATCATCTTTTAGCAGCTGACCAGCCTCTCATCTCTTGTAATGCTTTTATATCTCACCATGATGATCATTCAGTTTTAAAACTGTAGCACTGTGTTATGATTTAACTTGTGTCTCTGATACAGCTGCTATTGGTCACTGTAGATCCTCCGTATTTGGCCAGTCTGGGATGGATCCCATTGGCGATTGTCTGCTGACTGTGTTTCTGTGTTTTAGTAGATATATTCCAGATTGTTAACACCCCCCACCCCCCCTCAATTTGTTCTCCGTGTAAACTGATCTGCATCTCACAAATTCTGGGTACTCTAATGCTAAATCTTGTCCCTACAAATAGATTCTGCATTCTCATTAGCAATATGTTATCAAGATAAGTCCTTAAACACATTGGTATTAGTTTACATTTTTATTTTGCTGCACCGCTTAACTAATGTTTATTATGTGTTGCACAGATATTTTTATCTTCAAATCATCTTTCATATATTTTCCTCATTCTCTTCTTGTCTTTGTCTGTGTGAGGACTATCTTCATTTCTGTAATCTCAATAATTTGCAGGTTTTAAATGATGATTTAGCTGACAAAGGTGATTAATTTTTGTCTCTTGCCAGGGTGTTGCTAAAGATGACTTCAACTGTCTCACCTTTTCCCAACACTACAGTCCCCTCAAACACAACCGCTGTCACCAAGTCCAACGAACAAATACTCATCCAGAGTAAGGAAATATGTGTGTGTTTGTGTGCGGGTGCATGTTTTTTTTTTGCTTTTTTCCCCGGCAGCTCTTCAGTTCGACGTAATAAAATGCCCTGTGTTGTTTGTCGTTGACACCATCAGACTTTAGAGTATCCAGATGAAGAAAAATGACATGATAAGCCCCATGAATAATGACTTGTTGTGTCAGGCTGGTTAATCTAGGAAGTTTGTATGGGAGTGACATTCGTGCATCTACTAGAACATTTTTGTCATTTTGTGCGTGCCTGTAAGTTATGCTGTTGCTAAGTGACAACGCTTCTTGAGGATATGCTAAATAAATTGCAAAACAAGACGCATGGGTGTGTAAGAAAATGTGTGAGAAATATAGATTTTTAGAAGAAACACACGGGCAACTCAAAAACTACCTTTCATTGTGTTCACGGCTCATTCTTGCTCTGTCTGTGTCTCAGGCTCTGGGGCTATGATTGCTGTCATTGTCATAGGCATCATCATCATTCTCGCCATTCTACTCATCATCCTGAAGACATACAACAGGTGAGGTAACATTCCTGCAGACTGAGTGTCATACGACAGTTGTGCTATTTGTGTTCTCTTCAATAAGGAATATAAGCCTGTTCAGGTTTTTCAGTCTTTCACCTGGCTCTGTCTGAAATAATAATGTCTTATAAAAGCAATCAACCACTTCAGAGATCCTATTCTTTGTAGGTTGGGAATTTTTGCTGTCAAGGTGACACAATATCTGCTCATAAGCCACTGTACAGGTCACCACATATATTCAAGACAACAAAAGGAAATTCTCATCTCGGACTGTTTGGAGTTGAAATGGGAAAACTCCCTAAAGAATAATACTAAAAAATGTCTTCTGCTGTTTGTTGTTCTGACTTTTTAAAATAATTGTTCAATGAACCAGTTTATCACATTCATTATGGCCCCTCGAGCATTCCCCAATTCATCTTGTGTATGACTTTGTGCGAAAATGGTGAAATCAGTATGAAGTGAAACTGAGTTTCTTATCCAAACTATTGGCTGACATAATTCATTATATTATATACAACCCCAACAACTCATTGTAAATGTGACAGGACTGAACCATTTTGTACGGTGAAATATGGAAAATATTGTCATCATAACATGCTTACAACATCAAAGTAAAAGTGCTTCAGTTATTAGGCATAACTCTGTGATCGGCTATTAGTTATACACAGTATTGGTTGATTGATTACTGATCCGGTCCTGAATGCCCCATAAGCACAAGTTTGATATGACTGGTCAAATTTCTGAATATCAAATCAATGATTGACTACAATCAGACGACTTTAAAAAGATTACAACAAAGAGAAACTGTCACAAAAATGAAGAATAAACAACTACAGTACAGAGACACAAAGCCATCACAATAAGCCTCAACATGACTACAAAGAGAAGCTAAAAAAGAAAACACACAAAGAAACCTGAAACATCCATATGGAAACATTTCTGTCAAGGTCTAAATTGCTCAATGTCTGAGCGTGACGAATCAAACGGCAGAGATGCTGAAATAACACAACAGCAGGGTGTCTTTCTCCTGTGTAGGAGACATGAGGGGCCTCTCACAAGTCTTTGCACAGGAGGTCGTTGCCTAGCAATTCGTCCATAATCACAAGCATCACAAAATACAAACATTCAACTTAAGTATCTTGAACTTGTACTTAGATACAGTCTTAAGTGAAGTGAGGTAAGGTTAGCAATGTTACTCCACTGTCATGTATTGGGATTGAATTATATTAATTCTACGTGTCTTTTTAATGAATAGATCTTTAGTGTTCAATAATTAATAGTTACACTCTTTTTTTCACTGGATAGGATATACATTTTTTTACAAAAGGGCATTAACTGCTATATTTTCATACAACTTAATCTTTAACATATTTCAAAATGACAGTATCATGTTCTTTAACATCGTGTTCTCCTTTTGACCAGGCGGACACATGCATCCAGAGTCCTGGGAGCCAGGAGTGGCTCTAAACCTCGTCCGAAGCTGTCACAATCCACAATTCAGAGCAACATGCCTCTAAACACCATGCAAGTCAGCTCTGTGTCCGGCAGCATCGTCAACTCAAAACCACCTTCAGAGAACGGCTTTCAGCTGCCCAGGGTGGAGATGAGCAGTGTGGAGGGAAATCACATAGAGCAGTTCAGCACCACCAGTGAATCCACCGTGGTCACCATGCACAGCGCTCCCTCCTTCGGAAATACATAGCACACATGCATGCATAGACTGCAGTTTAGTCTCAAAACAGGCATTGACTGATGTGTCGTCTTCATCCCCGACCGCACACTGTGCTGACTGAAAGCCGTGGAAATCATTGGTGTCAGTGTTGTCTCTGTTCTTTTGATGTACAAAAATATACATTATGAACAAAATGGCACCAGAAACAGACGCAATGGATATTATGAAGGATATTGCATGAAGGCAACTTTGTTTTGAGGAACTGAAGTCAGTGTTCAGAGTAAACATGTTGTTGTGCTCATTTGATACAGTGAGAATGAACACTATAATGGCTGAAAAATGTTAGTCCAAAGCAGTGGTTCTTGAACTTTTTCTCCTTTTTGATACGTGATTTTCTCTGTTGTCATCTATGCCCTTCTTCAGTGGCAGCATGCCCTCCTGCTTGTTTGAGAACCATTGGTCCACAGTGTGTACATTTCTGTATTAAAGACAATTAAAAGTTTACGAGCCAGAGTAGAATTAGCATCAAAGTTAAAGAAGACAAAAAGAATAGACATATTATGACTAACTCTGTAAGGTATACCAGTATGGCTGAGGAAAGATGTTGATTTTTTTTCTGATTTATCTTGACCAGTAGTATTCTTTTATCATATCTGGTTTACCTTGTGTCTTTTTTTTTCCATCTTACAGATTATTTTGTTAAAAATAAATCTATGAGTTATCAGTGCAGGGTTTTTTTTTTCAACCACAAAGAGTAAAGACAGCCTATAGATATTTTGATAAACAACTGTCAGCATAAACTGCTATTGTAAATCCTTTTTGATTTGACACGAAAGTATTTTGCACTTTATTTTCACTATTCCCTGTATTTGTATTGTTTGTGGCTCTTTGAATGAATGTTATGGAAATAAAATGTATTATTTTTAAATGTGGATCACCTGTGAATTGACATAAACTAATTAACACAAAATACCAAGTGATAGTCTGTGATTTTGGACAAACAGAAAGACAAACAAGGAGTAAAGAGGACACCGTGTAGCCACCGAGTTACTGCGCCCTCTGCTGGTGTCTGTTGACATTGCAACTTTGAGGAGCTTTAAAGCTACATTCAAGATAACGATTCTTGGCAAATCATCTAATTTAAGGAAAAAGATCAGTGTCGTACATTTTTTGCTGAATTAATGCAGATTTTTTTTGTAGAAATGTTTCGATACACAAGATATGTGTATCTAAACTAAGCTAAAGGAACAGTGATCCTTCAAAAATAAAGTTAACATTCAATGACGACTCTTGAATGCGACTCAAGGACAGTTTAGCATGGTGTCTACGTGAACATGGTGACCATAGGTGAGTGGTAAAAAGCTAATTTATCCTCGCATCTACTGCTAATGTTTGGCAGTTGGCAGTGTAAAGATGACTTTTAGTATTTTAGTTTTTTTTTTTTAATATATTAACTGCTTTCTTTTTTATGTCATTTACACAAAGCTAACCCGACGCTAAATTAACATAGCACATGCTAAGGAAGCAAAAATGCTAACTGGCGTTATAAGGGATTTGCAGGTTAGGTGCTAACCAGACTGCTATGCTTTTTCCATCTGTTGCCGTCTGGCCGTAGTTTAGACACTTTCATACGGTTATGATATGAGTACCAAATGTAAATAGAATATGTAGAGATGTAACTGTGATACATGTATTGTAGTGGAGCTGTTGAGTCTCCTCCTGGTGTCAGTTTTGTGGGGATGCACCAACCCTTTCCTGAAGAAAGGCTCAGAGGGGATAGAAGATGTGACAAAAACAAACAGAGTCTCACAGCTACTGGCCGAGATCAAGTTTCTTTTTCTCAACCTTAAGGTATGTTTTGAAGGGTAATAATTATTCCCCTTTTCAACTGACATTTGTTCCTATTGTTGGTTTAACATATCCTTCTACTTTATGTTGCTGTCTAGTACTTGGTACCATTTCTTCTAAACCAGAGTGGCTCTTTGGTCTACTACTATACACTGTCAACCACAGGTGAGACAAATTTAAAAATGACAATCAGACTCTCTGCTATACTGGAAAATACATAGATTTATATGGGGTAATACTGGAATCGTATACAAATTTGACCTATGTGGCACAAAAGAGATTCAAAACAACCCACATGAGCCACAGATTATACCCAAAGTGACACAAAAGTATCTCAAAAAACAGAAAAAGACAACAAAGATATGCATAAATGACTAATTTATGCATAACCCAGCAGTGCCATTAGCTATTTCAGTAAATTGTCCCAGCACAGAAGACCTGATTGTAGCCAACATAAATGTAACGCAGCCATCGATATTATTTTTAGCTTTATGTATTAAACATCAGAAGATTATAAAATGCCAAAGTTCCACTGAACCCACGTTGACCTTTTGAAGTTCCTTTGTATCGATTTGTGTAGCTCTCATCCCCACACATGAAGAAAGTTAATGAGAATTCACGCAGTTTGGCCGGCGACAGAGACAGGCTTGTGTGCGCGCCTTAAAAAAAAAAACGACCGCATAGAGTGAGAGTTTCTTTGGAAAGTTGGAAAGGGAACAGAGCTAACAAGAAAGAGGAAGAGGTGTGAAAAACAATAAGGAACAAAGAGGCATGGATGAGAAGCGCAGACAATAGCTACACTGAGCAGGCTGAATTACTCCCTCAAAAAGCAGTTGTTCTTCTGTGATTTCCACAGCAGGGAAAACAAATGATCAACAGCAGCACCTCTACATTTCAGACTGATCCATGGATTGTGTCACTCCAAACCGTTTTCATGGGCAAACAATACACGTACAGATCTAGGTCCCCATTCAGCCAATAGTTCTGGTACCTGTTTGAACACTGATGTGGGCATGGACCAGTTATCTGGAAGTACCTGTCACAGGACTGACCTTATTGGCCAAAAATGAAATGATATTAAAAACCAACTTTCTTCTCATCCAGAGTTGTCTTTTGCTGTTCCTGTGGCCAACTCTTTCACCTTCCTTTGCACTCTGCTGACTGGCAAACTACTAGGAGAAGAGTTTGGAGGCAAACGTGAGTCACCTGTGTTTCTTGTAACGATGCATCAGCACATTTTTCCCCTTCGGCACGAGCAAATTTTCCTTATTGGCTGCAAGACGTCGTGCCTTCCCCCTCTCTTTGAAAAACATGGCACTGATGATGTTTTTTTTAACTAACATGTCCTCCTCCGCCTCTCCTCTTTGCAGAGGCTGTTTTGGGGATGTTTCTCACCATGGCTGGTATCACTCTTTGCGTTATAAGCTCCATCGATGACACTCTGAGACAGAATATAACGCAGCCGGTGCTCTAACCGCGATAAGGATGAAAGCGAATTCTTCTGCATCGTCAGGGGCGATTCTTCAGAAGACCAAAGTTAGGGCTGGAGCAGGACTGTGGGGGGCAATTTAGATTCAGACAGCAGCTCTTTAGAGCAACAGTTCTTGTGAGGGAAATGTGCCCAAATGAGCTCAGCTCAGAGTTTCAAAAGACTTGGGAAGAAGACTCTTGGAAGAAGTTGTTAAGGGGATGTGGGTTCATGTGGGGTTCAATCCAATGCTCAGCTGAATTTATGGCGCTCAGTGGTTGTTAACTTTTACTTGTGAATACTCTGCTGTTCTCCATGTGACAGACATTTGCATAGATGCTATAAAGACAACATGCAGTCAAGGCAGGGGTTCGAAATGGACCAATTAGGTGTCACCTTCTGGTTTAACAAGGACATTTTATAGCAGCTCCCTTCTGTCTGCTGTAGCCGGGCACAGGAGCAGACGGATTGTTCCGCTGCTTCGTCCCTCTTCTCTGCCGTCGTCAGTACGTAATGCATTGCCGAGGTAGATATTCATTTTAGGGGAAAGGGCTTAAATAGAGTGGGACCCCGTTGTAAGCTCTGTAAACACGTCTGAAAGAAAACTACAGAACAAGACAGGCCTCATACATAGTGTATATATATATAGTTTTATTATCAGTTTTCACTTGATACTATACACTGTACAGGTTACTTTGTCATTGCTTTGATATATTCCCGAGTTGTTCATATTTAAGTAATAAATCATTTGAAGCACGACTTTTCAACTGTTCTTCATCACAAATTTACCCAAATCGACGCTACGCTGGCTTATTTTATTTTTTTCAAAATATGGCCTTTTATGGAATAAATTGCAGCATTGAATATTTACAGAGTGCCAGCATCAGAATGACCCCCCCCCCCCTTGTTAAACACAATGAACACAATGAACACATTATCGTGGGCAGCAGGAGGTTAACAATAACGCACTACTTTCAAGAAGACGTAACAGAGTTGGTTTATTCTCCTTAAAAAGAACCCGGCGATAAATTAATTTGATTTGAATCAACACCACGGTTAAAGTACGAGCAGATCAAGCAGACATTCTTTTAGCTGCATTGTGGCAGAGTAAAGACTCAGATTTCAGCTGGGAACCTGCTACGATACTGCGACCTCCTCCTGAAGATGGTTCTCTCCTGGTCGAACAGGCGAGGCGTCCTGCGAGCGCTCCTGCTGCAGCAAAATATTAGATTAGGAATGCAAACCAAAGGCCATCGAGAAGGTGATGAAATTTGCAGTGTGAAAGTCGGGGAAACTTGCCTGTTCTTCCCTGGTTTTTGCCTCTGAGGAGGACGATGAAGGCCTCGACTTTGAAGACGTCCGCTTCAGCTCAGCCTCCTTTTGAAATAAGAAACACGCACATTTCTCACAGAGAACGCTGTTGTTTCTGTCCATACCCTGGTTAGAAAGCGGCTGAATTTATTAATCAGGTGTTTGGCTGTGTGGGTGTATGTACCAGTATTTCACCTGTGGATTCCTGCTCGTGTTCACATGGTAGTGCCTATCGTAGGGAGAAAAAAACATTTACACACACAAAGTGAAATGAACCTTTTCATGAGGCCAAATCTAATTGGAATTGTCTGAATGCAAACACCCACTCACACACACTTTACCTGCTTTCCAGTGTACTCGTGTGGGTGTGCTTTATTGTTGTGCTGCTCGCTCTTTTTCATTTCTGTGTGTTTCTTGAGGGAAAAAAAAGAATGGGTTTATGTGGGGTTTTTTTTTTGTTGTTGTTTTCCCATAATGCACTGCACCTCTGGCAGTGAATAAATCAGTGAATTGAGGAAGTATTGACGGTGAAATTCACTTCATGGTTCGCTGGGTTTTACTTTGGTACAGTTTACAGTTTATCCGCTACATATTAATTGCTTAAAAATGCGTGGACTGTACGAAGGTCGGCATAAAAAGTGTAAAACTAATAATAAACTAATAAATAACTAAACTTCTCGGATTGTTTTCAGAATTGCAACAACGTGCAAAAGTCTCGAGCCACCTCTCATATATTCATATTTTGTTTCCAAGTAACCGGACACACCTGAAATCATTTAAAGGGGCTTTGAGCAATAGTTCTCAGGCTTTCTGAGGGTCTGTCAGAGTTTTACTGGCTGCTTTTAAAGTAATTTATTTTAGTCCAGTCCTTGTGCCGGATCATTTTCAGAGGAATGCTTTTTGTTTGTGTGTTTAAACACTGACGGATGAGTCATTCTAGCATTAAAAAGGCACTAGCAGGATGTTGCGAAAACACAATTTCTTCCCATTTCTTTCATTGCAGCTACAAAAAAAAAAAGCGTAAATAACTTTCTTTGACTGACAAAATAGAAATTTTGCACCAAGAGGGGCATTCCTAAAAATCTATTGGCTGAAAACTTGGTGTATCTCGGCATGTAGTGCAGTGTGTCCTGAAAAAAAGAGGAAACTGGATAATTGGAGGACATAAGAAGTCTTTAAGAAACAGGAAAAAAACAATTCCAAAGACAGGATCTGAGAGATGCATCTGCCCCCTCAGCTTATCTGTCTACTGTTCACCGAAGCCTCGTCAGAAATGGTCTCCATGGAAGGCTGGCTGTCAAGAAGCCATTCATAAGGAAGGGAAGCAGGGAGAAAAGGTTGAGGTGTGACAAATGACACAAAAAGTGGAGTGAAAATGAGTGGAAACAGGTCTTAAGGAGTGGACCTCAGCATTATTGATGCAGTGTGGGGGAGGGAACAAAAGGCAGCCGACATCCATGGCAGAGATTTGGGATGTCCTTCAAGAAGCCTGGAGAACTATTCCTGAAGACTACTTGAAATCTTGTTCGTGGGGCTTCAGGCTGTGTTGAAGAATGAAGATGCTCAAACCAAACGTTGACTTTCAAGCTTGTTAGAATTGTACAAACGATAAAGGAAGAAATGAGGGGTGGTTGAAGACTTTTCCATTGTGCTGTATACTTTTTATGTTACTGAGCTTCCCCTACACTGCATTGCAGAGTGAGTGGCTCTGTAAGGCAGTGTTGTCTCCCCTTTCTTCATTTGTATTACCTTCTGAGTGCCGTGCAAAGGATCCTCTGTGATGTTTAGGTCTTCATCCTCCACTATTTCGGCAGCTCTCTTTAGTTAGAGAATTTAAAAAAATCAGATTTAGATTTATCCAAGCTTGAAGCGTATCTTCATTAGCTAAAGTGATATTTTAGCATTTAATTATTACATTGTGCGAAGCGTTTTAAAGACAGAAGTGTCCCAGAGGTGATCTGAACTAACCTGATCAACAGGGAGCTCTGTAGCTGTATTTTCGTCCTCCTGCACCTCCTCGGCCCCTTGGGCCTCCGCCCTCTTTTTCCGTCCTGCCCTTTTGAATGCGCTTTGCTGAACTGTCACGGAAATAAATCAAGAACATGCTTGTGTTAAAAGACGCATTTGTATTTGTTTTACAATCTAAAGGTTTGCTCATATCGGAAACGTAACCAGATCCATTGCTGAGTGTTGGTCTGGTTTGCGCTCGATTCCTGTTGATTTTGACCGGCCTGGCAAAGAACACGGAGGTCTCATCGGCTCCCGCTCGCCTGCTCATCTGCTGCGAGGCTTGAGGAGCTGCAGCTTCGTCTCCAGTCGACTTCACCCTCCGATCATCTGACTGAAATTCATGGCTTACAACTGAATATGAATTTCATTCAGTACACAGTTGACAAAAAACATTTCTGTACACTGGTGTGTAGGATGGGAAAGCGCCACATGGACCAAATAATCAGTCCTAATGTAGCATCAAGTGGCATGAATATAAAACAGTGGCCAGTTGTGCTTTTTACCTCTGGGAAGTCGAGGAGAGCTGAGTCACTGTACTGATCCTGTGGACCACTTCCTGCTTGCCTCTTCTAAGAAAGAAAACACACAAAAGATTGTCCTTTGTCTGCTCTGTTTTGTTTTCCACTTTCAACTTCTGACAGTTGTCACTCAGAGCTGACCTGCCACAAAATGAACTGGAAGCAGCAGAATAACAATGCCAAGACTCTTTTTAAGACATGGAAACAAGTAGAGAGTGGACTGCTTACTTCATGTCTCCTCAGCAGTCTCCTCTTTCCAGGGTAATATCTAGAAAACACAGCGACATCATCTGACATTAAGAAAATGGGAGATTAAAGTGTTCACTGTCATCTCATTCCATGGTAGAAAGCAGAGCAGCTGGCTCAAATGCGCATAAACACACATCTTTACACACAAACAGAGAACCTTGCATGACAATACCTCTCTGTGGCTTTTGAAACCAACAGCTCCACATATGGAAGTTTCTTGAACCTCTCGGTTCCCACGGCAACGTAACAGTGGCCAGTCTCAAGCTCCCCGGCTGAGGACACAGTGGCTCCTTCCAAAGTGCACAACCTGAAAAGAGATATTCACAAGAGCTCCATCTCTGCGTTTATACTCAGCAGAGAGTGCGTGCGAGTTTCTGCCCGACAGTCTCTCTGACCTGCGCGCCGCTCCGGTTCGTAAGCTGACCTTCTCTGTGATCAGACTCAGGATCTGCTCCAGGTCCTGTCGCATGCTCCGAGGAATGATGAACCGGAACGGTGGACACAGGAGATCTCCGTTACGGAAAACACTGAACGGAAATATGATAAAAGACCATCTTAAACAATCAGTACGACTCATGCCCATATGATTAGATGCTTAGCTTTATTATTCCAGGATGAGAGATAGAAGAATTTGTATTCTTAAGCTCAAATGTTTCTATATTTTCTAAATGTTTTTCAATACAGAATTCTCTCTTTTTTGGCTTGAAACCAATGTGAAACCATTTCTTCCAGATATTCATCTCAGATACTATCCAAATATTATGGGTGTGTCCGACTCACTGTATGATGCAAGGCACGGGTATAAACTTCCTCCATTTGGCTGAAACATTCGGCCTCTGGATGACTTTTGCCTGCAGAACACAAGCAGCAACAGATGAAGATTCCCTTGTCAGATTCACGCCCCTCCTGCGCCGCACATCAATTCCGCGCACGTCTATCACAGCGAACTCCCTTGGCCTGCTTGCTTCCGCTCAAGTGCTGCAGCCATGGAAACGAATGTGACTAAGGGATGGTAAATTCACATGCCATGTCTGATCGGAGGCATCCTCTCAACGCTCTTTATCATGTCATCCCATGTCAAAGCATGGGATGACACGCGTCCACCTCTGATAACTAAGCTGGATGCAATCAGTCATGTCAGAACAAAGCAGACATTACTTTATTTCTGCGAGGTGGCACACATTTAATTACATCACAGCGAGCGTGAGCAGAGAAGGAATCTGTGAATTCAGGCCTTAGGCCTGCCCGGACATGCACATGGCCAGGATGGAGTTGTGTGGAAGCTTTGTTTCACCGGCAGGATCAAACTCACGCAAACAGACACGCTTCCTGCATTGCTCCACAGCAACCACAACACAGGCATGTAAGACTTTAAAACCCGACGACTCTTCAAAAGGAAAAAAAAAGAAAGAAAGAAATCTGCTCTCCAAATGGCACGCACCCAAGTCACACACATTTACCCCTCCACGGTTTAATGCTTTTCACAAAACACTAAAGGCTTAAGACTGAGAACACACTCTGGTAAAAACCCAAGCAGTCATTCCTGTCAGCTGGTGAGAATACAAAAATACAAAGCAAGTACTTGTCAGGATGAGAGGCTCGGTGTGTACTTATACGTGCACAGCTCCAGTGAACTTCTTTGTGAATAATACTACCATCCCCATCACAATGTCCATCACAAATTGCTAAATTCCAATACTTTATATTGGACTAAGAACCTTTTCCTGATAGGACCAATTATAAGATCAAATATAATCTTTAATTGATTGAAGCTAAGGTGCCTTCAAAAAGCACTCTAAAAGCTCTCAGTGACTGTTTGACAGACAGCACTGTCATTAGCCCTTTATTTCTGGTAAATTACATGACAACCTGTGACATCACGAGGAAGGGTGACCCATGTACAACTGATGCTAACAATGCAATGTGCCTCCGCACAATAAGGCAAATATGAGCTTGACTAAGTAATGGAAAACCCTGACTTGGCCGGTGTTTCAGCAGATCACAGTTCAGCCTGGTGGTGCATTCCTCTCGGTTAGAGTGGGATTAATGAATGATGGACCGTGCTGGGGGGGGGGGGGGGGGGGGGGGGGTGGGGGGTCTTTAAAAGAAGATCGCCACATTAGAAATGACAAAGCCTACCTGGGTTTCTTCACGAGTGACGGGCTGCTTTTTCGCTCCGACATTCAGGTAACTGCACATGAAGATGACGAGAAATGATAAAGCGAAGCTTCACAAAACACTTTTCCTTTTTTTTTTTTTTTTTTTGCAAACAAAAGAGAAAAGAAACTCCCCCAATTATATCAACTGTAAATACAAAAGAATTCACAGTGATCCGTACAGTAAAGTACGTTTGTACTCACTCCAGTTTCTTGAACCTCTCAAAGCCAGCAGCAACATACTGCGCTCCTGTCTTAAGGTCCTGGAGGTCTGTGACCCTGTGGCCCTGCCGGGGTGTGTATAGAGTCCTGACAGCAAGAGGAGCCCCGATGCTCTGGGTCACGTCGTTCAGAAAGGACTCCATAGTGGCTACCTGACGCTGGTTGACCACAAACCTCCGTCCACTGTAGAAGGCGTCCCCATTCCTGTACACCACCACACTCTTCACTGGAGGCAGGTGAGATGTAGCTGCGGCACTTGCAGACATATCTGAGCCAGCGAGTCCACACACATACAAAACATAATAAAAAAAAAACAGCCTTCCTCACTTAACTGCATCACATCCACACACGTCCCTTTAGTCACACCATACATCACTGCAAAGCACATATGCTACAAACACTATTCAGTCTCTCACAAACCTTCAGGGGGGGTGAAGCAGGGAAACTTCAGGAGAACCAAAGGTGTAAAACAGTCCCTTCTGTTGTGGTCTGCCTTGACTCCTACTCGCCACGCTCTGCTGCTTTCTTTCCCCCCCTTGCACGGACACTACTACGCTGACGGTGGTGAGTATTTCCTGGTTGCTATGGCAGCATGGCCAGCAATGACTGGCTTTGTGGGCAAAACCATCAGTAGAAACCACAACAAAAGGGACAGACAGGGGAGGGGAGAATGGGTGGGTCACCGTGTTGTAAGCTGAATCAATAAGATAGCTTCTACATGGGTTTGTCAGCATTTTTCACCCCCCAAAATGTTTTTTTTTTTTATTTTTTTTTTTTTTAAATCATGAATATTAGTTAAACAAGTCATTATTTAAGAAAAAAACCTTTAAAGGCAACTCTTTCCACATATTCAAGCATAATTTTATCAACATAAAATTGTGATTTCAGCAGTTAAACCTATAAACTGCTTATAGGTGAACATTTTTGGGATGAACTCCTCATGCGATTAGCTCATTCACTGTGATCCGGATGGGAAAAATCCAGGTTGATACACACTACATTGGGTTTAGAACCTCTTCTAACCTATTTTCTGCACAACCATAAACTCAAAAAATGACCAGTGAAAACACAAAGAAGAATATGTAGAAAAATAATTTATTCATTTTCACATTTGAAAAAACATACAAAATCTACACTTTATACAGACAACTTAATATATAACATGATCAATACAATGTGAGAGTAAATAATTTCCTGCTTTTGTGCATGTTCTTCCCACACCGATGGTATTTGAGAGCTCCATTGACGGACCACAGTTCTATATTAAGTCCAGGTCACATGATTTACCCCGTCAGGTTACAGTTAGTCCGTCCTTTAGTGATAAGTACTGTACAAGGGCAAGAAAGACAGGGAAAGCCCACATTAAAGCAATCACTCTGTGCTATAATCAAATGTCTGGATGATCAAATTCTCAATGCAAGCTGACAGATCTACAAAATGTTTTGGATTATATGATCAAGAGGTTTTACTTTACATTTGGTGATCGTCATGCATATTGTTTCAAATTTTGGCAAATATACAACCGGAGTTTAAAGAGTGCTTCATGGAAATGATAATACGGGATTCATGAGAACACCAGATGTGTTAGAGATGCATGAAAGGATTCGAAATCAGCCCTGTAGTTGTTTTTTTTTCAGCAATAGCCATTTGATGCAGAGAAAATATATGGAAGCGCTACGTCTCCTTATTCGTGGGTCCTACCTTTTTCCTGCTGTCAATGGCCTGCTGCAGCCAGAGCAGCTCCATGGTCAGTGCGTTTCTATGGCGACGCAGTGCCTCCGGGGTACGAGGCACCTCCTGTGCCAAGCAGTACTGCCGACGACCTGAAGGAACGATTGCAAAATGGTTCATGAGACCTCCTCTTTTAAGATTTAGTTTAACATTCTTAATCTATATTTCCAATTAATTTTTTTCTTTTGCTCCTTAACGAAGGGAAAACCAAGTTCCATCACCCCATATCTGAGGTTTCACATCTTTCTGCTTTTCAGCGTCATATGACAGCTCACTGCACGAATAAAACACAAAAGTGGGCACAATGAAGAGAAATGTCTGTGGGGTCTTGGAAAATGTGATGACCCACTTATTAGATACTTAATCTTTGGCTGCGAAAAAAAAAAACCCCAAAGCTGAAGCCATGAACATCAGAAATTCTGTCTGATGTCAGGCGTACACAGGATACCTCAACGTGACACACCTGTCACTCACTAGAGCAAAATGTATATTTTGTTTATCAAATATAGGAAATTCAGCACCTCCAAGAGTCCTTAACTTGTAATAAATTGTGTTCAGATTGTGTCAGATGGACCTCACTTGCAGGCTAGTTACTTAAAGAGGGAGAACAGTTGAAGTATTCTTGTATCCGATAGCAAAAAGTTGTCCCATGGCATGTTTGAAGATGAACATCCTGCAGTGTGAACACTGGACTAAATTTAGTCTACAGCACTTACCTTTGTGAGAGTTACTGTTCATGTCCAGCTCCAAACTGCTCCAGATGGTGGAGGACCTCCCTGTGCTCTCCATCGTCCCTACATCTGTATCTCCGGTGCTCTGTCTCTGCTCCCCTCCAGCCCCTCTTACGGGGCTGATGCGTAAACAGTCTCCTGAATCATCTCTCTCTGCCTCTTTTCTCTTTAACAGACCACAAAGACCTCCTGTCTCCTCGGATGAGGGTGTTGAGCTCTGGGGAGCATCGACGCCTCGTCCTGGCTCTGATTGTTTGCTAGTAGAGCTGCACGGACGAATACACGGGCCGCCCTGATAAGGCACGGAGCACGGACGTGAGAAAAGGCGGTTTTAAACCACAACTCTTATAAATGCAACTGTTACACACAGTTACTCACTGTGTCTGTGAAGTGGGGAATGGAGATGACCGTCTCAGTCCACTTTAAAAGTGTCAGGCTCCCGTCAATCTCCTTTACAATTTCCTCAAAGTCCTCACGCGCACGTCGAACCGCGCTCCTCATTAGGTATCCGCGTGCACATGCCTGTCGATGGGAGGAGAGTAACAATACTAACAGTATCAAGTACAGTTACTGAAGGTGGCGTATGTTACGTCGGTGCTAATGACTAGCCGACGCAAGCTGTTGTTTCCCAGAGTTAGCAAAGTAGCTAAAGAGCCAAAAAAAACCAAAACATTGGTTACAAATTACTGCAGGTATTAAGACGCAACATGCCATTCTCCTAAGTGAAAGCACATGATGGGAAACGATTGTTACCTGAAAATGTGTGATTATCCTTTCCCATTTGCTTATTTCCATTGCTATGGTTACGTGACTGCGCCTCCACAGAGAGCGGGAGTTGAACTCAATTTTTATTTAGTTCCGGTGTCAAACTCAAAAGATTAAAAGTATGCCTTTGTGAAATCTGCCTCAAAAGCATATAATTTCAACTTTTAACCACGATGTGACTTCATAGTAAACCGTGCTGTAAATAATAAAAAAAATGTTTAAAGTAAATCCTACTGTATTTAACCGTTGTTATCAATGTGGTGATATATTTTGAAAAAGCGTTAGCGGAAGTAGCCTTCTGTTTGGGTTCAGTCGCAATGTTGCTGCTAGACACATGGCACTGTTTCATTAAAGTTTGACGCCACGACTAAAGAAAATGAGTGGCAGTTCGAATCAGAGAACTTTGTTCCAGACTTGGGGTGCCTCCGTGGCCCAAAACAAAGCTGCTCAGCCGACAAAAGAGGCTAAAAAGACCGCTGGAGTGCGCACACCGACTTCAAGCAACATTGCCCAGGTCGCCAGAATACATCCTCCTCGAAATCCTCTATGGACAGAAATTGGTCAAGAATCTACGTATTTATCAAGTGACCCAGTGAGGACAGAGGACGTCATACCTGAGGATGAAGACGACGACTTGATGGTGGTCGCTGTTTATGAAGCAGAACAGAGCCTGCAACTTGAAAATGCTAACTTTCAAGATGACAACCATGCCCAAGCAGAAAACCCAGCTCTTCCTCCTACCCCAGGAGGTGGGCAGATATATCCAGACTTTCCTGGCTTTGACAGCTCCTCAGCTAAGGTATGGATCTATCCCACCAACTATCCCATTAGGGAGTACCAGCTGAAGATCTCAGAGGCCGCCCTGTTTCAGAACACACTTGTGTGTCTACCTACTGGTCTCGGGAAAACTTTCATTGCATCTGTGGTCATGTACAACTTCTACCGGTGGTATCCATCGGGGAAGATTGTGTTCATGGCACCCACCAAGCCTCTAGTGGCCCAGCAGATCGAGGCCTGTTATAAAGTGATGGGCATCCCCCAGGCACACATGGCTGAGCTGACAGGTAACAAACCCATGATACAAAAAGCCACGACACTCATTCAACCCTTACACAGACACAATGTTAACGAGGCACCAATTCACTGATTCATAGGCAGCACAGCAGCAAAGCAGAGGCAAGAGGTGTGGCGATCCAAGCGTGTCTTCTTCCTCACCCCTCAGGTCATGGTGAATGATCTGTCCAGAGACACCTGCCCAGCCAAGCAGGTCAAGTGTGTGGTGATCGATGAGGCTCACAAGGCCTTGGGCAACCACGCCTACTGTCAGGTACAGAAACCTTTCGGGTACTGTTATCCCATAGATGCAAAATTAAAATCTAGTCACCTGTTTTCTTTTTCTTTTACGTAACTTTACTTAGACCACATGGATTATACCATGATAAATGACTTCAGGGACCTGCTTATTTTCTGCGTTCTGACATACTAAGTTTATCAAACGATGCCAATGTAGCGGTAACGGTGTCACAAAATTGGGCCTCTATCTCTTCCTCAGGTGACAAGACAGCTCTGCAGCCAGACTCTGCAGTTCCGCATCCTGGCTCTCAGTGCCACTCCAGGAGGAGATGCGAAAGTGAGAAGAATGCATTTCTGCGTGGAAAAAAATGTGAAATATCTAAAGATATAATGTCCACGCGACTGTTCTCACATCTCTCCTCCTTTACGTCATGCTTGCAGTCGGTGCAGTCGGTGATATCCAATCTGCTCATCTCCCACATTGAGCTGCGTTCAGAGGAGAGCCCAGACATCCGGGCTCATTCCCACCAGCGAAGTTTGGATAAAATGGTGGTTCCTCTTGGCGAGGCCCTTTCTGCTCAGCAGACGCGCTACCTGCAGGTAGGCCAATGCGGTCATTTGTTACACGCCCTGTCTCCTCCTACGGATTAATTCACTTAGAATACCAATTTTTCTTAGAGATACGAGTGAAAAGTCAAAGGTTGGAAACTGAAGGGGGTACCTGCACAGGAAAAAGTTGTTTTTTTCTTTTTAATTTCCGATTTGGGGATTTTATAAATTGACACTAAATCATTCAGAGAAGATGTATTCTTTTAAATTTAGCCCTATCCTCACGCTTAGCAGTCGTCATCCATTCACTGCAAATATATCCTTATATACTGTGGCAAATATGCAAGCATCTTGTTGCTTTCACAAGCACAATATTCTGCCATGTTTGGCAGCTTTTTACATGTAATTCCAATTTGAGTCACCGAATCAGTCTCTGTCTTTCCTTAAACCACGAGAGGTATGTTTGGAGCGCTGCTGCCACCTTGTGGGTCATCGTTGGCTTGCCTCTGTTGTGAAACCTCCTCAGATGCAAGTCTATCAGCATCACGTCTCTCTCCTGGCTGCTTGGCTCTTTCTGGGTCAGTTGATATCAAAAAGGATTGATTTGTCTTGAAAGCATCATCCTGTCACACTTGGCGGTCGAGCTTTTGGTGTTGGTGGACTGAACGATTGGGGATTATTAACGGACCCTACCTGCTGTCTCCTTGTCACGGGTCGGCTCACTGTCTGTGTGTACTGTTTTGTAACTGTGCAGCTACACTTCATTTGTTTCGGCCGGCTGCACAGCTGGAACGTGACACCTGCATTTGGAAGGTTTTGACCTGTTGTGTTCCAGCTTTGTTAGATCTTCCTTTTTTCTTTTAGTTCCGTCCTCTCTGATTCTCTTCATATTTTGGTAATAATAGGGAAGAGTAACCTCCTTTTTGTTCGTTCTTTTTTTTTTTTTTTTAAACTATATTAACTGCCCCATCATTATTACCCCCGACTGGAGGACGTTTGCAACCTGCTTGTTAGCCTCCATTTCCCTCCGAGGAGAAATGGGGTAACACTTTATTCACTGTAACATGAGCATTACCGCAGTCATGCAGGCAGAATTCAATCACTTTTGAGCAAATCAGAAAAATGAACCAGTCATGCAGACAGGGCAGGCAGTTTTACTTCAGTTATATGGGTTTTTCCCTTCAGTTTTTGACCCATTTTTTTTTCAGCCCATATTCATCTTGATTACCCCTGAAGTAGCCTCCTCTTTTTTCTTTTTTTAAATTTGCGCCTCTGCATTGTGGTTTGGATTAAGCACGGATGGAGGCTTCATAGACAGAGAGCGTATTGTCAGCGAACATCTAGGCCACTGTGGTGCTGAGTTATTGGTCACAGGGTTTGCACTTTTAATGCAGAGGTGGAAACCTTTTGGGGGGGGATTCTTGGCTTAAATTCTGATTTTTGAGGAGGAAAAACAATTTGTCCAAAAAGGCCTGTTTCACTCAAGTTTTTCTTGGGGTGTCATCTGTTTACCTTTTTGTTTTTATTCGCTCAATGAAAACATTTGCATCTTCAGTCTGTCTTGGTGTTTGTGTCCCTGTTGCGAGGGCTTATTGTGTTACTATGCTCCAGTAACTCGGCACCAGCTCCTCTTGTGGAGTGGATTATGCTATACATTTGCAAACTAGGTTGGGCGTGGCGTTTTGGTTCGATCCCATAAAAGGAAGGAGTAGACCTTTGGGGGTTTTCTGTAGTGACAGTAGTCGCTGGATGGTGGAAACGCAGACGACACGATCTCATACTCGTTTTGTTTCCACCGTCATGTTGAGTGTGAAGGTGACTCGTTTCTTTCATATAAAGTCTTTTGCACTTGTTCTGCAGGATGTGGTTCAGGCCGTCTTTGGAGAGGGACAGGAGCGATTTCCCCGCGTAGCTTTTACAGTTTTCAAATCATTTCTTTTCAAAATCGAGGCGGCTTTGAGAACCACCGAGCACACACCCAAGATCATTCAAAGCTGCCGCCGTTTGTGGAAATGAGTCCGGTGAAACTTAACGCTGCAACATTTCAAAAGACGGGAGACGAGCACGTTTTTATTGAACAAAGAAAACCACAGTAGCATTTGTTTGTTGCACTTGAATTTTCACAGTACATCACACTCTTGCAAAATATTAAAATTAGATTTGAAAAAAAAAAAAAAAAAAGGAAGGAAAACAAAGTAATAGTCAGGCTCTGAAATGGAAAACCAACCTAAGAGTGTTACGGCTTTGCAAGTGTTTGCACGCTTCAAAGCTGCTATCATTTAATTCAAAATGTATTCTTTGGACTCGGATGTGTTGTCATCTGAACTGCTTTACATTAACACCGAGGAACCTCCTTACCCAATACATTTCTATTCTTTTAGAAAATTCGCCAATTTTCTTCGACTTGGGGCTTGGGTTTTTATTTTCCAACAGGTTTCTACAGCTGTCTGCCTTATTATTCCATAGACACTCCTGTCATGGTTTAAAAAAAAAAAAAAAAAAAATCCTCATAGGGATGATTTTAACTTGTTCACTTCCAGTTATCCCAGCAGTACATATTCAGAGCAGAATCATATCAACAACTTGTTTCTTTCGATGGATCCCATTGGTACGTTTAATTTGAAAACTTAAGCGTTAACATCTGACTTTATAAATCTGACTTTATAAATTCTTCATCATAGATGATAAAACCCGAACAGCTTCAACTAAAACGAAAGAGTTGTTTTTTCTTTTTTCATATTTTAAACACACAATTTTAGTCACGGTCGACAATCTCTGCGCTATTTCTTCTTTTCTGCTTGCATTGTCTCTACTCGGCAGCAGTAGTGTTTGCAGTACATTAGTGAACGCTAACTAACACCGACACAGAGTAGCAAGAAGAAAGAGCATGACGAAGAGGTACACTGGTAAATACTGTGTACGAACGAGTGCTGAAACACCAGGAATGCATTACTTTGCATCCCAAGAGAAGAGAATGTATAGAATCTATTGTACTTTTTGATTGTCATTCAGCAGTATAATCAGTGAGTTTTCAGCATTTGGTCTGTAGAAGTGTGATGCCTTGTAGCTTTACATTCATCCACAAGCACATGAACCTACTATGTTCATAGGTGCTTGTTTTCTAAATTAGTGTGACCTGTCTTGTCGCGCTTATTTATGTTTGAGGCCACTAGTTCTGGTGTGGGTAACGTCTATTGGACACTGGGCTGTGGGGAACTCTGCATATACCCTTCCCTACATCATCAGCAACTAAACACACCCATTGATTGGGTTAGGCTAGTGGCCCAGAAACTGGCTTCTTGATTATTGGTCTTGGAATGAATATTGCACTTCCTGTTGAAACAAAACATGCAGCGTGAAAAGCTTTGCAATCTTCAAATCTGGGGTTAAATTAAAGAGTTGGGGCCATGGCGACAGAGCTGAAATCACTTGCAGGATGATGGCGTCCCTCACGTGACGAGACATTGCAGTTGTGCAACAAACGGAAAAGGGGAGCACAGTAAGGCTGCATGTCCACTGGGAGTCTGTTTCCACCTGGATGGACAGGCTGATTTAGAACGTCCCTGACGCCACTTGTCGTCATGTTTATAGAGTGCGAACAATCGAAACTATGTAAAGTTTTTAACAAGAGGGCACAGTGTACAGAAAAGGTTTTGAGCCACTCAAAGCAGGAGGTGAAAACGATGCTCCCCCATAGCATCTGGTTTGTGTTCATGAGACTATGGCAGTGGAAAGGTTCGGTTCAGTTCTGGTGAAACGAAACGCAGATAGTTTTAAAATTAACAGAAAGGAAAGTCACTGAGCAAAAGACACAAAAATAAGGGCTGAGCATTATTTTTTTTTTTTACTTCTTCTAAAATCAAAACACCGGCTCTGGAGTGTGCTAGGCTGCTGGTCGTTTCAGGTAGAGATGGGGACTGAAGATGATGTTGCACCTGAGGCTGTGGCTGAGCTGGGGCAGTGTTAAGAGTTTATGAGGCTCAAAAGTCACTGGCAGGAGGCCGCGTGTCCGTCAGCGTTGCTCAAGGAACCAGAGCTCATTCTGACGGTTGCTGTGAGCAGGGTTGGTGTAGCCGGCCACAATGAATGAGTCGTTGACACACACACCTGGAGAGTCCAGCAGCTCAGCCATGGCGGTGATCTGATCCATGATGGTCACTTCATTAGTTGGACCAGTGAAGGCCCTGGAAGACGAAGGAAAAGGAGTAAATAGGAGGCCACACATTTTAATGTTAGAAAAGTTCAAGTGCGATTTCTCTTGAAGTTCTGAC
Organism: Leuresthes tenuis; assembly: GCF_036924035.1. Classification (NCBI taxonomy): domain Eukaryota; kingdom Metazoa; phylum Chordata; class Actinopteri; order Atheriniformes; family Atherinopsidae; genus Leuresthes; species Leuresthes tenuis. The sequence continues at coordinate 20,560,254 of NW_027325369.1, forward strand.
CTTGTGTAAACTGTAGCGGCAGGCCAGACCTCTATGACTATCTCGTTGTCAAGAGGTTGTGGAGGCTGGGCCTGATGCTCAGCAGGAAGGTAGTACGCCACAGTGACATCATGGGAGATCACAGAATGGTTCTCATCTGTGCGCACCACCGTCACAATGGGGAGCGTCATGCCAAGGTAGTTGCCTAGGAAGTAAAATAAAACAACTGTCACGTTACAATGTTTAAAACATCTGCCAATCAAGGCAGAGACTCAAAAACACCAGAACTGGATCAAATGCTCCTTTGTTTTCGGACTCACCGATGGCGTTCTGCTGGCAGATGTATCTCATTATCCGCATAAAACCATAGCAGATGCTCTGTTCGTATGTTTCCTCGCGCATCGTTATACAAGCCCAGTGGCTCTTTTCATAGTGCCGTTTCTCATATAGCAGCTCCCCACACTGAAAAAGACCAGGCAGAGGTATGACCCAAAGCAGAGGTGGAGCACAAGTGCCTACCGCAGACGGTTGAACTCAAAACTACATCTGAAGCCAAATTGTGAGGAAAATGTATTTTCTGAGGCTGCCAGTACAAACATTGGTATCTTTTATGTAAAATAAGCTGTAGAATAACCCGGATTTATTTGTAAAAAAAATTTTACGTGCTGAAAACAATCCCCAGCTGCTGTTTTTGACATTTTCTTTTACTGTAACACTGTCTTAAACTGTGTCCCCTGCGGTTCAGGTGTATGACCAAACCGAGGCTGGCATGATGTCGCCATTTTATAAGACCCTAAAAACTGCTCTAAGAATAGGTTGCTACCATTGTCCTTTTGTTTAACTGGAGTCCTCAGCCAAGCTCTAATGAACTAATTAACTCAAGTTAAACCAATTAACCCTCATTATTTATACGGTCCCCAAAGGAGTTCAGCTTGAGTGACCCGATCATTGTGCCGGAAATAAATAGCTGACCCATACACACACAGAGGATTTGTACATGACGGCGGATCAATAGTGACACTGTTCGTGTTCTACATTTCATGTTTTTATGCGTTTATTCATTTTTATTTCACATGTGTAATTCAAGGCTTCTAACCAGGTCACTAATTTTATAGCCTTTGCCTTTTATATGTAGAGAATGGAAAAAAAAGTAGAAATAAGACAAGGTTAGATTTGAATCTGATCGAGAAAAAAGAAAAGAAAAAACTCAAAAAAATCCGACTGATACCTTCTCTTTGCGTGCGAGGAGCGTAAAAGGGACGTGTTCTCTGTGACTGCGTCCTTGGTTGTTGCTGCTTAGCTGTTGAATGGGCTCTGCCATATCTGTCAAACAGACAAACGTTAGCTGGAATGTTGTTCCATGTATGTGTTGACACAAGTGGACAAACCTGCATAAGATGGACACACACAACCTTAAACATTGTTTGTTTTTTTTCCTCCATATGTAAAGCAAAGTCGAGGAGGAGAAACTTGTTGTTTTGGGCCTGTATGTTAAGGAAATATCCAATATAATTTGTATTATTCATAATCAAACGTACAGTAATCTGCACACCTCCTCTTTCTTTTCACACACACACATCATCAATTTTTCAGCAGGCAATTATAAAACCCAATTTGTGCCCAAGCACAAGAAGGCAAACTTGGAAATGGACGAGTCTGCAAGAAAATTAGAACAGCGATCAAACCAAAAGGTTCCACACAACATGCCCGTGATGCCAGAATAAACTGTGGCATTATGTTCAGTTGTCAAGCTGTCAAATGCAGGGCACTCATGGTGGACGCATTCCACTCACATTATTTCTTTCGGTGCCATGGAGGACAACTGGGTCAGAGGGATCTGTGGCATTTAGGCGATCAATCATTTGACAAACAAAGCTGTGGGCTGGGATTCTCTAAGTGAGGCGGACAGGAAGGACTTTTCAGCAGTGTGATTTTAATCAGACGATCCGATGAAATTTGAAGTTACGATTCAAGAGAAGCTGGGCACACACGACGGCCTTTCTACGACCGACCGACTTATCAGCCCAGCTATTGAAAGGGTCCTCCACAAATATAGGAATGTACTGCATTTGCACAGGAGTAAACTCAGCAGTTTCTATAGCAGCCACTCAGTAAGGATGCAGAACTGCAAACACAGTCAACCCACACACCTGTTTTTACACCGGAGCTCTTGTAACATCCCAGTTCCTGTACTGCAACACCTCTGAAACTACACTTCAGTGTTAACATTTGCTTAGCATTAGAATAAATATGACACAGGAAAATCGAGCCTGGGATACGGGCCGAATAACTTTGTCATGTCTCTTTCCATTCAGGTCCCAGTCAATGTGACGTGCGAGCGAGACTTAGGAAAGAAGTAGGAAAACTATATGCAAAGTAGTTCAACATAACCTGTTTATCCACTTAAAGGAGTTTACCAAGTAGCTAAATGTGGAAACTGAAATGTTTTGAGACCGAAGCATGTTTTGGTTTTACATTACGTCAGCCTTCAGTAAGATGGACCCGCAACAATTTTATATCGGGGACGGTTTTTAATACAACACCACACTCCTTACCATCTGCACTCGTTAAGTTTAAATGTGTCAACTGTGTTACATCAACACGTAGTTACCGTGGTACTCGTAATAAATTGGCAAAAATCGCCGTTTTGCGAATGAAAGACGCACAACCAAGTCAAAAAAATGTCACCACTGTCATAACAGATTAGTGGGGCTGAGGGATAAACATAAAAGAGAGTGTGGTGCTGTTTAATGGGCTAACCAGTTATTGCGGTGTTTTACTGTTAATATGCGGGCAAACTAGGACAAAGTTATTTTTTGTTTATCAGGCGTGCCGTTTGCCCAAGGTGAAGTTCCAAAAACAAAAAAGAAACCCACACTGAGGGCTTACAGTGGCTCTTTGATAGCGCTTTTGGCCTGAATCTTTGAAACAATAAATTCCATCTTGTTTACAAGCTAGAAGCCCTTAAAGTATCCGCATGAGTTGATAATATCTGCTCCTGTGACCTCATTTTTCCAACAGACGACTCGTACTGACCGACTTTGTCTCGGCACATAAACCATAATGTCTGTGAAAGCGGTTTTCACACGCAAAAACTAGACACGTTCAGGAGAATTAGCGTGTTCTCCCGTCTTTTTCCCTGCAGTTGCTCCTCGCAACGGGAGGCCGGAGATGGGCCCTCGCAGCTGAAAATGTGAGATACAGGAATTACGCGCTGGAAATCGCCGTTTTCTTTTCAAGCCACTGAGGACTGCAGATGGGGCTCATTATTGTGTTGAAACGGGGGCTGCATGCATCTGTGCACACCCAGCGGGGAGCGGACAAGCGCTCACCGGCGCACAGCAAAAGCTCCCAAATATGTCCCGGCGCGCTCTTACATTTTCTCATCTGCTGATTTTTTGTGAGATTGTTTTTTACAAGGGGGATTGAGTGGAAAATTTCCGCGAGAAGTTCGAAAGCCAACGTCACGGACGTCTGCGTTCCCTCATGCCACGACTCTGGCACATCTTTAGAACGTTTCAGGGCTCCAGTGCGCATGTGAAAGCAGCTTATAGGACTTACAAACAAGGCCAGAAGGATAAACCGCAAGACTCAAAAGAAATAAAATAGTAAGGACAGATCTTAAGAGCACCTCTTACCACGCGTACCAAGACCAGTACCTCTGATATCTTTTTACAGCACGGAACTGTAAAAGCAGCTTCTGATGCAAAGCAGGATGCGTTGTGAGATAATCAGATCCAGGTATTGCACGGAACTGTACGACTCTGGGGGCAGGAATGATGTCCATAATGATTACTTGTGTTGTTTTGGAGCAGAAAACGGCCCCAGCATGCCCACGCTCTCACAGCGAATTACTTGCTCCATCCTCACATGATCTTGTTCAGATATTATCTGGACTATACACTCTGGAGCTGGTAGGGTAAAAAAAAAACAACAAAAAAAACAAAAAAAAAACTGCACACAATCTGATCTGATACGCAAATTTATGATCTCACATTCAGAGCCTCTGTGTGGTGTCCGGAAAATATCAAGCAAGCGTGAAAAGGTGGTGGTGGTGGGAGTAAAGAAGTTTACTGTGACTTTGGCCTGTGTCCTTAGCTGCAGTGTAGCAAGGCCACAACCTCAGTACCAGCACACGCAAGGTAGCTAATCCTCTCTGAGACAGAAAGCCCCAGCAAGTGATTTTTGTTTTAAGCCCTCAATTAGTGCCATGGGTCTGAGGGCAGAGGGAGGAGGATGTGCCAGTCTCAGTTACTGGATTCCCAGTGGGTTGCTTCAGTGCTTTTACAGACATATGAAACGAGCAACAGGTGGCAACATGTGGAGAGTGCTTGATGCGAGGCTGGATTTTTGCCTCCATGTTAGACTAACACAGAGGCTAAGTAGCAATTTGAGCATTATATGTATGCAATGGCGTCTGCTGTTAGAACCACCAAAACTATACCCGGCAGAGGGATTCTATGCCAACCCGTTGAGTTTCTCTTTGTTCCTGAAAGTCGACGTTACTGTAGCTCACTTCAGTTTAATGGACACCTGGACCAAAGGAGTGGAAATGTCCCCGATTCCAAAGATGCATCTTAACGTGCGTTGTTAGGTTACGCTGAACTGCCCTATGAAAACACAAGTCATTCTTATGCGTTTACATAAGAAGAAGTTACATGTAGCTTCAACAAGGCGCTTTCAACGTTGTCTTTCAACTACGTCACTCAAGTAGAGGCAACTTCCACAGCTATGGAATTTACCAAGGTCAAGAACTCTAGCGTCCTCCCATATGTTAAGATCACGGAGCAGCAGTGGAAACATCCACCACAAACATCTACACTAGCACTCTGCAGCCAAACTAAAGTCCAGGTAAACTGAGCAAAGCTAGCCATCCCGTGTGATTTGTGAACTTATGTTGCAACTTTGCATTTAACAACATGTCACACTGACACTAAAAAGACATCTGTCTGTCTGTATATTTCTTATATTTTTTTCCCACCCCTAACTTGAAGATTTAAGACACTAAATGGCGTCATTACCTACATCAAACCATTAAAAGGAGAATCATGATAAAATCGAAAGCCAAAAAAAAACAAAAAAAACAGCCAAATAAATGTTGAACGGCATTAAGTGCTACTAAAAGAACTGCAGTGTACAGAGGAGGAATGGCATCGGTACAGTCTTGCCAGATTAGTCTGTAGTTGGATTGTAAATCTAACGCACACAAAAGCATCACCTTTGAGCAAAGGACTATGCTGCTTAGACGAGACATACCAAGCAGACCAGTTGTACTTGTTGCAGTCTGTTGCCATGTGTCTGTAAGAAAGCAACAAGTGAGGCAACAGGTTTGCTAATGCGTCGGGTCTGCCACAGACTGTCAGTCTAACATGAAAAAAAAGACTATGGTTTTGTTTTAAACAAAAAGTTGTGTATCTGATGCGTGTTTTGAAAACAGCATTTTGTAACTAAAGCAGGAATTAAAATGTGGAAAGTCTGGCTTATTTCAATAGGTCCATTGTTCTGCTCTGTGTATCCAAGATCTGTGATTAGCAGTGATTTGGAAGGCTCAGAGATCAAGTCCACTGTTGTTGTCCCCCTGGCAAACACAACATCTGGCTGAAATTGAACTCCAATAACTAGAGATTAATATTGAAATTTGCTACTTTTACAGCACAAGAGTTTGACAGCTGAGACGATCGCAGCAAATGAGACATGAATGAAATCATTACGCATCACAGTGAAATATTTGCAATATTCGGGAGCAAAAACAGTCCAAGACTTCTTCATATTTAATACAAAGACATTTCATGGTAAATAGAGAGGACAGAGTGTTTAAAAACACATGTCTGCATTTTTTTGTTGCTGTACTGGTGCCGCCTGGGGGACTTTTTTTACTGCAGCATTGAACACTCCCGACCACATTCCATAAACTTGCCATTTACTCATAAACACAAAGACATAGACAATCAACTCTGTCCCAGAGGTGAGGAGGGTTGAACAAGCATACAAATTTGTTCATCTGTCATCTTTCTGCCCATGTAGTCAAGTGAATAGAAGAAAGACGCAAAAAGACTCCCCTACTTTTCATGTTGCGTGCAATTTTAACACCGCTGTGTTCTATGTCCTAAAGTTACTGATCTGGTCGGTTTGAAATGAAAATCTTTGGTTGGAAATATGCAAAACACCATATTGTAAATAGCAGTGACTGTAAATCAAGTCTGTTATCACGGGAACTGCGTCCTCTGTCAGCTTTACTCTACATATTCCAGACTTGTTGGCTTACTGTATGGAAATTAGCTTAATAAAAGGCAAAATGGAGGGTATAATTTGACTCAATTTCCATTTTTACACTCCTCAACTGCCTACATTCATTACTTTGTCAGGTGCTCATGTTGAACCAAAGGTACGAGGAAAAAAAAAAATCCAGATTATTAAAGTTTAATTAACAGTGCGAGTGGTATTTGCTTGTCTAATTTGTTAACTATCCTTTGCATTCCTCAGCAAAACAAAGCGGCTCTTCGTCTGATGAAACCAACAAGGCCTTTATAATGATTATTTTTATTTATTTATTTTTCCTTTCTTCAAAGCTTACGTTCCAAGAATTTTCAGAGAATTGTCTTAACCGTTCACCTCAAGAGAGGCAACGTGCGTGACAAAGATGACGGATGCGCGGGTGTCATAAAGTTTTTCCGTCTTTTTGCTTAACCCAGCTCTTTGTTGCTGAACAAAATGCAGGATAAATGTGTATTTTGTTTCACCACACGCTTTCTTTGGAGCTTTAATCTGCAAGAAAACAAATTCTAGCTAATTTAGAGCACTGTTAACCGTTATTGCTGTGGTTTTAGGCCATACTCGGAAAGTAAAACCACTACTTTGTTAGTACAGTCTTATTATATTTTTGATTATTCATACTGGCAAAAACTGTCTCTAATATAGTTTTTTTTTTTTATCTTTGAGGCGGTAGCTAACATATTAGAATTTAGTACTTATTGCTTTCAGTGTAACATAGGTGGACTTATCACTACTGCTCACAGTATCAGCAGGGGACAAAAGGTCATTTAACTGTGGGCCAAAGAAGTACATCTGTATACAGAAATGCTGGAAGATACTTATTTAATGCATACAGTTCAAAATCAACATTTACAGTACGATGATATTATATTTACACACTTCTAGTCATTAAAACAGCAGGTAATAAACTCTAAAACAGGCTCATCTTAACTAATATCCCTCCAGTTATCCTTAGAGGTCCTATGACCCCATTGCAGACACACAAATGTGTGTGTACTTAATGTTCTAATGCAGCATTGTGCTCCTTTAAATTATAACCTATCGGCATGATAGGCGATTGACTTCTTTGTTTCATTAGCTCCAGTTATTTGTGTCTTGCATTTACTTTTTAAATAACTAGTTAAAACACATGGTTGCCTGAAGCGGAGGGAATGTCCTGGCTCGAACTAGTTGGTGGATGTGCCTCATAGGAAACTAGGTCAGTGTACATGGTGGAAACCCTTGATAAAGTTGAGTACCCTCACTTTAGTGAAACAAGTCGTTTTTAGTTTTTTTTTTTTCCTCTTTTAACTTGTCTGTACATCCAAAGAAGTTAAGGCTCCCAAACTTACTTTTGATCAGCCAAGAAAACAAAGTAAGCTGCCGTGTTAAGTTGATCTATTTTTTTCTTTCCGTATTTATCATATTCTTGGTTTACATTTGTTACCTTGGGAAACTTCCACTTGGTGTCCCCTTGCTACCTCCTGCCAGTAATGTAGCAGTCGGTCGGAATTTTCTTCTTCCTCCATGGTTTCTCCTTCCTCTTCGAGGCTGCCATTACCCGAGTCTGATAGCTGGTCCTCGGAGAAAGACTCCAGGTCCTCCAGTGTGATCATCCCGTGTCGGTCGATGCCTCCGCCGTCACCGCCGCCGCCTCCACCGCCTCCACTCATCTGGCAGCCGCCACGGTCCATTTCTCTTCGTCAAACTAGCAAGTGCCTATAGAGGGAATAGGCCTGGATACGGTTAACCTAAAGTGAAAGGAATAAACTAACAAATCGTTGCTGAATTGACGCTTCGTTGAAGTTCCAGGGTTTTTTTTTTTTGTTTGTTTTTCCCCGTACCGCGGTGCTCAGCTTGTCCGGATTAGGACAACCGCTACTTTCTGGTCAACAAACCAGGCACTACTAATCTCTGCCCGACGCGTTCAGCCATATTTGCTCTTCATGTCTCATGTCTGACTTGGACGAGCCATAGTCCTGAGCTGAGCACGCTTTAAATTGGCTGAAACCTAAGAATAGTGGACGTCTTCGTCGCTCGTGCAGGGCTGCGTGACGCTGCGGTGCTGAAGGTGAATGCGATGTTTATGAGGGCGGGCCAGGGCGACACGTGACGCTGCGGGCTCTCACAATACCCGCCTCCTCGCGCTGACCGAGATAATAAATACCCCGAGACCCCATAGCCGAGCACTAGCACTTCATACAAAAGTTAAAGCTGAGAGTCTAAGTTGACGCATTTGATAAAGGGTTTAATCTGTCACGTAAAATGAGTTTAAAGGATCCAGTTTCCAAGTTTGTTTTTACTTTTTCCGTCCAAGTCCAGGTGCTCATTAGGCCATTTCATGCTTAATGCAACTATTTTCATTGTCAGAGGCTTGAAGAAATGGTGACGAGAGGCCTTCCGGTGTTTCTGCTTCTCAGTATTGCATTTGTAAGAATATGTATAGAAAACAAAAAAAGAAGGCATCGTTTAAACTGTTAATTCCTGTTTTTTATGTACTATTTTTCATCAAATTTTGGTGGATGATGAATTATTTTGAAAGTCCCTTGGAAGAAGATTATAAACAAACTTGAACTCGATCACTAGGGGACAGCCTAGGCAGGATTTCCTCTGATCTGTGTCGCTCAACAGCCAGCCACCATGCTGTACCCTTCAGCTCGCACGTAGAGAACATTATATAATCCACTATAGTGTGTGTGTATGTATGTGGGAGTGTCTGTGTGTGCTCACACAGACACTGATACACACACACACACTGACAACACACCACAAGGAGGGGCTCCTCACAGCCCCCCCCCCTGCCTGGCTGCATCTACTACCACCAGGTTTCTCTTCAATTACTTTCAAGCGTGTTTGTTATGAATGGTCCCGGCTAAACCGAGAACGCACAACAGCACCGTTGCAGCAACAGTGGCCAGGTCCGTTTTTACATTTTGGAGTTACCACTGCAAATCAACTCGTACTGAAGTGTCTGTGACTCTAAGGCAAGCTTCGCAATGCAGGCACACGCACAGCATTAAACCACCCCCATTGTTGACATGCGTAAAGTGAGAGTTGAGCTTACTGTAGGCTCTGTTATTAATAGCTGCAACAGACAGGCTTTTTCACTCATTCCTCTCGTCACTTTGCTCCATTTCCCCTTAGCCAATCAGTTGCTTGGCCACACTGAGCATGCTCGCAGAGGCTATCTTTGCAAATGTTGTCGGTTGGCCCATCGCCATTCCTTACCTTTTTTTTCCTCCTCTCCTCTTGTTGTCAGTCTTACTAAAGTACATTTGTGCAAACTTTGTTTGTAAAAAAACTGAAAAAGCTTTCTTAACATCTATTAGTCCCAATAGTTTTAAAGTTCTTGAAACACATAAGTGTAAAAGAGTGGCTCGTGACACCTCTTTACCAACATATGTGGAAATATTTGTACTTTAGACTTTTTTTCTTCTGTAAAGCAAGTTAAAAGCAACGACTTGAGGCGTAATTGTAATTTCAAAATATTTCATCAGTCGATTACTTTATAGAAATGGTAATTCAAACAATGCTGGTAGACGAAGGCCAAAGCTGATTGCTATAAGTGAGCGCAAGCACACATGATGTGATAAAAGTATGTCATAGATTTGAATCAGCAGAAAGCAAATAGGACAGCGTCACTGGAATCGTAGTTAGAGGATCACAGTTTCCCTTGTGCACATTTTGTTGTTTCACTTTACATTCCGACCAGGCAAAAACAGTGACCTCACTAATCTTAGTCTGTGTAATCTCATAATCTGAACCTGACCGCTGTGTACACATTTCCACATTGAGCTCCACCTGTCTGTCAACAGACTTTTAGAGAGCAGGGGAAGGGGCGCTGTAGCCAGACCCTGGCAATTTCTCCCAGTATATGGGAGCAAGTCAGTTTTGACAGTACAAAGATGAATGGTTGTCTCTGTAACCCCCCCCAAAAAATATGAAAAGGGAAAGCATTGATTGACATATTCCTTCCATTTATTTGTTAGATAAAAGTGAAAAGACTATAAAAAAAGAAGAATATATGCTCAACTAGGATTTGACAGCAAAAGGTTTCAAAGAAGTTGGAACAGGGGTCCATCACCTCCTCTTTTAACAGCACTTTAAGTATTTGGCAAGAGAGGACACCAGTAGTTTTTATAACCAGCTAAATGATGTCAATGGATGACAGGTCAAGGTAGCACCCAGACTTCTTTTTTTTTTTTTTTTATCACTAGTCCGTTATTGTCTTGCTGAAATGAGGACGTTCTTTTCCAAAAAGAGACATCACTGGACGCTTGAAGGGAGTGATGACAGTTTTCATATCTGTGACCCAGGTGGAACTGTTGCAGGCACGCATCCATGCTGTCAAGAGAGGCTAAAATCAACCAGATCCATTAATGGAGTGGTTGATGTCAGACCTCAGAATAACCACAGATAGCACATGATGTAAATGATCACTGCAGTGAATCAGCGATGAAGAGGCAGTGACTTATGTGTTAGCAGGTAGGTACAAACAGTGTTTGATTATGTAAACAAACATACAGATAATGTGCCATCACTATATTCTATGAAGCACAACAGAATCACTTATTGCCACCTGCATATCCTGCACTAAGAACCTGAGAGCTGATGTGTTTTGCTCTGGCAGAATATGTATGCATACCTGTTTTGATGGGTGCAGCTGTACAGGGTTAATGCCCCTTTTTGTTTAAAAATTCTCCACACAATCTTTATTGGGAACAACCCAGTGCACATGCCCTCTTCCTTTGCAGGCACGTTTTTTTTAATGTGCTCAGAATGGGGTTTTGCATGGTCTTGTTTTGTTGGAGTGGAATATTTGCACGGGGGGTCCCTACTTTACTTTTAAATGGAGAAATCTTTCTATGATTGCCGGGACTTTTACCGTAGCTTCAAACTCTTTCTGATTTGTGGTTGTTAGTCGTAAAGTAGAAAATAAAAGTCCATGCTTTTATCAATACACTGAAGATAATTCTTGCCATGCTTTCTGATAATCTATTCGAAATATGTACTATAGTTTTTTTCACAAGGTGACCGTAAATGTTCTATATTTTAAGCGCGAGCGGTAACAAATTGGTTAAAGGGAGGGGGTAAAAAAATCCGTCTTTGGTTGAAGATATCCTTATCTCCGCTTCATGTTATGTTATCTGAGCTATAACCTTCTGTACACTCTCGGGATCTGCTTCAAACCAGATCCACGCGATTGTAAAGCACACATTAAACCAGATGGCCTGTCCTTACAGTTATGAGAGAACATTTACTATAAGCTGTCTATGTTTTTGAAAGGTCAGTCGAGTTATGAGTAATTTAACCCTGTGCTTTTGTCTTCTTAAGCCACTCGATTCACATTCGCATTTCGCCTCAGAGATGCAGGCTGAGGTTTAGGGAAAATAGGCCAAATCTTCTAAATCTTTATTATTTTTTTTTTATTGTTGTGCATTACTTAATTTCTACCTCTTTCGGTAAGAGCGGTAATTGCCAAGGTTGTTGGAATATAAAAGGTGTGTCGAGGCAGACACTTGAATACATACAGTTCCTTTTTCCGCTGACTCATGCGAACATGAAATCGTGGCTGCAGATCTATATTTTGAAAAAACAACTTCTTTGTATCGAATTCATTCGTGTAAATGATGTTACCCCGTCATTTTCGCCTTTTCATTTTGTCGATTGTGATGCTTGAATACCCCAGAGCCAGTAAATTGCCTGTCATTTGTTACAAAACTTCGTTTTTACACACCAATTCACCTCAATGGGGAAACCGACTTCCTCTTCTAGGTTAGTCTTTTATTCTGTTCAGTTTGCAGAGCAGCAGTTCCACACAGCTAAAATTGAAGTGATAATGATGCGGCCTCTCATCGTCTGCAGTTGTGAAAAGGCCGCCTCCATCTGTTTTCCCCCATTATCTGGAAATGAGGACAGGGGAAAGGTCCAACACAATTTGGTTTTTATTAGGAAATAACACTTTGATTCAGTCTGTACAAGTCTGCCTAGAAGTAGAGGTAACATCTGTTTACCTCAGAGTGGCCTGAAAAGGTGTGTGTGTGAGTGTGTGTGTGGATCAACACAATGCAAGCAAGTCAAAAATATGTTTCTTACTCGTCTTGCCAGGTGCTGGAGAAGTTCATGTCTCGTCTTGTTCAGAACCGGGTGATGGCCCACAAGGACCTGCGGACTCTCAGCAAATACCAGCTCATTCTCGCGAGGGATCAGTTCCGCAAGAATCCGCCGCCGCATATCAAGGCATGGACTTTCAGGAAAGATTGAATAAGATGCACAACCTTATGTAATCAGTGTCACTCATTTCTAAGATATATGGAGCCTCGAAAGTCATATTGTGCAGGTAGATATACAGGTTGAGAAGAATTCCCGAAGACGTAAATTGTTCCTTAGTTTAATAGTTAAAACGGCGGCAGTCCGTATTTTTGTTATAACAATATACTGCATGACAAACAGAAATATGTCCCTTGTGATGAACCTGTGGAGAATTGTCAGCATTGCTTCTACAGAGTTTCAGCTAACTTATTTAGACACTTTTTAAGTAAACCTTCTAATGCACATAGAAGCGAAGCAACAGCATCCTCTACCAGGGCCAACGTCTTTATTTTAACCTCAACAATGACTGCATTCAAAGGCAGTAGGATTTCTCACAATTTGTCCACTGGATTTATTTAACATCCGTACCTTCCAGCGTGACGGAATATTTGAGTCACACTCTTACAATTGGTCTTGAATTGATCTCATGGTCTTACACGCCGTCATGCTCACCGCAGGGTCCGCAGCAGGGAATGCTGGAAGGCGACTTTGCCCTATGCATCAGCCTGTACCATGGCTACGAGCTGCTGATGCAGATGGGCCTCAGATCGCTCTTCTATTACGTCCAGGGAATCATGGATGGATCCAGAGGTCAGTGTCCTTGTCGGCAGGTTTAAGACTTATTTTATTGCCCTCTCAGTAATATGTGATGTCCAAATGTCCCCGGAAGCATGTATATATGTTGTGAGGAAGGTGTGCTTTGTTTGGCTCAGAGATGTCCAGGGCCAAGAATGAACTCCAGAGGACACCCACGTTTATGGATCTTTACCATGACATGGAAACGATGTTTGTGAAGCCACCTGCTGGTACATGATTTAATTTATAACCATACAACACAACTAATGAGTTTTGAAGTCATCCAGTGTAGCAATTGTTTCTCTATCTTTTTATTAAATTTTTTTTGTTGTTGCAAAAATACAGAATTTCTGTCAATAGATGAAAGAATGCCTCTGTTATGACTGTTTTCTAGGTCCAGATGAGCCATTCATTTACAGCCACCCCAAACTGGAGAAACTGGAGGAGGTGGTGTTACAGCATTTCAGAGTGTGGGCTGAGAGCTCAGCAGAAAATAATGGTGATTTTCTTATTATAGCCGCTGTACGCTGTGACTCATACATGGAATGATTGTTCTAGCTTAAAACTGAAATCTATCAGTCTCTTCTAACTGGATCGGAGGAGGCAGTCGACCACAATCCGGGAGTTGTTTGATTTAATGCTGGCGTCAACAGACTTCATTAGAATTTTATTATGCGATGCTAATAGTTTCTAAAAAAAAAAAAAAAATTGTCCTGGTGAATTTAGGGTGCCACGGGGTCCATAAAGTGTTTGCAACTTATGCAACAATTTGCAAGCTTAAACCTGGAAGCAAAAACCAAAATAAACTAGGTTGAGAAACTTTGAAGTGTAGAAGTTTAGAAGGAGAGTTTAGAGAGCAAAGCTTTCCAGCATGTAAATTCAAAGGGCCTACTGTGCATCAGTGTGTCGTAGGAATTTTTAATCAGTCAGTTTCTCCTCCGTCTCATTAATGTCCCTGTTTAGGCCCTCAAGGAGTAAACACACGTGTGATGATCTTTTCCTCGTTTCGGGAGAGCGTGCAGGAGATCGCGGCCATGTTGAACCGCCACTCTCCGCTGATCAGGGTCATGACCTTTATGGGCCAAGCCTCGGCTGGGAAGGGGGTCAAAGGCTTCACCCAAAAGGAACAGCTGGAGGTGAAAAGTGTTGCTCTCTTTTTAATGCAAAACATCCTCATGCTAGTTCTTATTATGCCTCATGCTGATTTTTTTTAAACTGAAGACTTATTAGTCAAAGAAGTGAACTAAGGATGAAATCTCAAAAAAGACCAGAAAATGTCAGAGTAAAATGCTAAAATTTCACGATTTTTTTGTCTGTTTTAAACTTGTATTGCAGGTGGTTCAGAGGTTTCGGCAGGGAGGCTTCAACACACTGGTGTCGACCTGTGTGGGGGAAGAGGGACTTGATATCGGAGAGGTAGACCTCATTGTCTGCTTTGATGCACAGAAGAGTCCCATCCGCCTTGTGCAGCGAATGGGACGTACGGGGCGGAAGCGGCGGGGACGCATTGTTGTCATTTTGGCTGAAGGACGGGAGGAAAGGGTGGGTAAGACTGATCCTATCAAAGCTCACACGGCTACATGAAATCACCTATACCGAATTTGTTTTCCACAGACCTACAATCAAAGCCAGAGCAACAAGCGCAGTGTGTACAAGTCCATCACTGGCAACAAAAGTGGGTTCCATATGTACCCCAATAGTTCCCGCATGCTGCCGGATGGTGTGAACCCCAAACTCCATAAAATGTACATTACCTGTGGCCAGTTTGACCACCGAGAGAGCGGCAGGAGGTCTGTCAGGGGTCGGAGGTCGCACTCCGAGGGACGGGCTTCTCTCATCCATCCTCAGAACCTGAGTGAGTAACAAGACGGCAGTTTCCCTATCTGGATAATGTGAACACGTGTTTCTGAGTTTAAGCGTGTGTGTGTTTATCATATGGCAGTTCAGCAGGGCCGCACGACATCTGATGGCTTTCTGAGCAGCACAGAGTATTCGGTGTGGGCGTCCACCATGAAGCTGGAGGAACACGAAGCTCATCCAACCTTTAAGCCGTCCCGCTTCCTGTCAATTCCCAGTCACGAAACACCTGAGGTTTCTTCTGCTTTCTTCCCTGCTGATGCAAATGTTAAAACAACTTAATAGATAGCTATGGGATAACTTTCAGGATGCACTTCCTCTTCTTAACTCTGTGCTATCATTGAAGGAAGCGCAGCTCATAGCAGGGGAAGCAGCTAAATACAAAGACGTTTTGAACAGATTGATATTGAGAATTGGTCACATCTTATATATATATAGACATAATTTTGACCCGATACTTAATTTCTTTACGACAGGAGAAGAATTCCAAAGACAGACCGCCATGCAGAGAGTTCTCTTTGTGGGAATGGAGACACTGGCAGCATAAAGCGCTTCCTTCCCATGTTGTTGATCATTCTCTCCGTTGCAGCCATTTTATTAAAGTGATGGAGCTCATAGACGGCATGAAAGAGGAAGCTGAGGTAAGCAAAGAAACAAGTAACTTGTGAGTGCTTATTTAGGTTTTTTTTTTTTTGACCAGGAGTCTTAAACAGTTTATTGTTAGGTTAGAAGCCTGTCTACAGCCAAAGTACACAGTACTTTGGAAAATGTGTTAAGTCCTTTGTCATCTTCCTACTCTGCCGTCTTACAACCTGGAAAGTTCAGTTGGATTTGCTGTGGTTTGCATGAATTGAAAGCACAATATTTTTTACCAATTTAAAGGTACAAAACACGTTTCATCATGAAACAAACAATAAACTAGACGTGATAATGAAAAACAAAAGAGGAAAAAACAAAACTTAAGCTTGTTGAAGCTTTAAACTTCCGTTCACCCCGCTTCACACAGGCGATCCTGTTCTCAATGCGATGGGAAACGCAGCCTTTCCCTCCATGGCCAAAAAAGTTCAGCTTCAGTCTCAGCTGATCAGAGTAAATTCTTTCATATGTTTCAGAAGTCTCCCGAAAATGCCTCTTGGCTGGCTCCCTGCGAGCTTCCTTTACTCTCCAGTCTCCGCTGTGGCTCTTTGCAGCTCTTTCAGGGTTAACTTTTGAACTTTCTGAGGTTTGTTGTCATGCCATTTCCTTTTGGGAGATTTTAATTTTTTTCTTAAACTCAACCCTAAGCTGTACTTCTGCAGAACTTTGTCCCTGGCCTGACTGAAGAGATCCTTGGTTTTCATGGTGCTGCTTGCCTGGTGGTGCTCTTTGCTTACTGGTGACACCGACTCTTCTGATGTACAGCGTATGCAGTGACATCATGTGGCGCTTACAGCACACACAGGTTGACTGATTTCTGAAGGCAGTTGGCTTTGCCAGATTTTGATTCGGGGCATCAAAATAAAGTTTACAATTTGGACTTGTTTTGTGTGTGTCCATCTCACAAAATTCCCCAAAACAAATCCTTTTAAATTCCTAGTTTTTAATGCAGCAAAATAGGAAAAACACCAAAGGGGGTTAACACTTTTTCAAGGCACTGTGCACCAAGTAGTTTCCCGGTGTTGGGAAAATGGTTTCATAAAGGGATTCCAAACATCTTGCATAAATCCAGCATGGTTTCATAATAGAAAGACAGTAGTGTGCATTTACCCCAAAGAAGACCAAACTTTCTAAACGCACAAGGCTGAGAGGAGTCAGCTGAGCTGCTTGTGAACATACAACTGTGGTTTGTCTTGAGATACTAAATTTGTCGTTTTGACGTGCAAAGCAAATTCCTTGCATGATAAACAGGCTCCATTGTGGCATTAGTTTAAAAAAAAATTAATCAACAGGATGTTTCCAGACTGTGGCTACTTCTCCATCTTAAATTAGATTCACAAAAAAAAAAAGCTTTCTTTTTAAAACGGACTGGAAACACTACAGCCGCTATGTTCGTGATCGTATCGAACGCTTCCGTTCATTTGAATCCAGCTTTTTGGATGGCCGGGCAGGTGCCGAGGCAGAGGCATGGGGCTGATGGCTGTTAGTCTGTCAGCACGGTTAAAACTGTTGAGCTGAATTTCCCGTTTCGAAGAGTTTGTCAAAGTTCGGTGTGTCTGGACGGCTCTGAGACAGAGCCTTGGCTGGTGTTCATAGACCGTTCATTCTATGAACACTTGTTGTTCGTTACTTTTGGGAAGACGTTCAGCAGCAGCAGCAGCAGCAGCAGCTTGACACACGGTTTTAGTTGCCAGCTGGCAGTGACCTCACTGCCCCGGTAGCTTGATCAGTTCGATAGTTATCGGACCTTCACAACCGTTTTCATAACCTTCAGTGCAGACAGCATCTGAAGCAGGGAAGATGTAACAGTCTCAAAAAAACAAACAGACTGTTTTGTTTAGATGTGATTTGATAATCAGTATCAGTCATGTAATGTAACCACGCAGTTATTCAATTGCTGTCCTCCTGACCTTGCCTGCATTTGGCCAGTTTCCTCCCATCGTGTTCCTTATCACCAATTTCCCTCCTTTTTTTTTTTAAAGAATGTTACGATTTTCCTCGTCTCAACATCTGCTTCACAAGACTGTTGTGGATAAGACTTAAATTCCCAAAATTGGGTCAGAGATTACGGTGTGGTGGGTTCTTATTACCTTGCCCCCCCCCTTTTACTCAGGATGGAGAACATGGTTATACCTGTACAAACAAAGTGGGATTTACTGCATGACTCTGCAGTTGATGTCTCAGATGAATTCAGGTCATAAATTACAGATTTACACACGTGACAAACTGATTTAACTTAGTCTCAAATACAGAAAAGATAGAATAAATGCTGTTGCAGTTAAATCTTACAATAATACATAAATCTGTGGATTTGTTCTCTATCAGTTTCCAAGGAAAAGTAGTTGCTAAGCCCTACAGCGCTCCACTGTGTGCTCAGGATGTTCTCACTGTGAGGTCGATCAGTTACTGTGGAGTGGGATTTCAGGAACATAGTTGCAGCCGTCAGTGTGTTATTATAAGAAACATGGATCTTTGACCCTTAAACAAAAAAAAGAAAAAAAGAAAAAGCAACGGCCGTTAGAAGGTAACAGTGTTTAGTGAAACTCTTGTCACTGTCCACTAAAAGCCCTTATTTCACAGCCTGTTTACTCTGTTTCAACTGTAAATATTTAACTACCTTCTGTTTTATGGTAAATTCTGACTGAGAAATGATCATAGTTATGTTTTTTTTTTCACGAATTAAAAACGCTCATGTCGGCAAATTCACCAACAGAGCCAAGCAGCTCTAATTAATTGCGTCCGTCTGTCGTCTTGTTATTTTCTTTATGCTTTTTTCATCAGAAAAATTCAATCTGATGTTTGTTTTTGTCCTGCGTCTTGTTTGGACACTTTATCTCTTCTACCCTTCCTCCCATAGCACTGACCCGGCTCTAGTTGCTACATCTGCCACAAAGGCTTTTTTTTCCCCATGTTTTTTTATTTTTCACCTTTACTTATGATGGCAAAAGTGTGTTTTTATCTAGTTTTGGTGCATGGTGTGGTACCGTAAAGCAAAACGGTGTCGACAACCAAAGTTTCAGCCCTGGCCATGTGCATAACAAAGGTTGGTGTACTTAAAAATGAGTCGGAAGCACCAAGTTTTAAGGCTCACACAATTCTGTAGCGTCTTGTGTCTTTGCTCGTCCAGCGTCTCTTTGTTTGCCTTAAATTTGATCTCATGAGCAGTTTTACAACTTTTCTTGTCAGGTATCAACTCTCGCTGACGTGCATCAACACTAAAGGACACATTGAATAACTTTCCCACAGAGAGTTCATCTTTCAGTCATCAACACATTAGCAGCCTCTCCCTCCGTGTTTCGCTCTCATCCTAACTCTGTGATGGGTAAAAAGGTCCTAACATCACTTCTCTTATAGCCCAAACATTGCTCTTCTAAATCGCCTGCCAATCCAGAAGCCTTTTACACTCTTTTATCAGTTTTTTTGTTGTCTTTTTTTTTTTTCAACTATGAAACGCAGGGCAAGCACACAGGCCTCCTTGCCTGCGATTATGTAACGATTCTCTGAACCGTTGCATAAAGCCAGGAAGCAGGAAGTGGGTCAGGCTGTGATGACCTAGATGTATAGCGTCCTGGACTGAAAACAGTAGAGGTAGGATAATAAAAAAAACATGCAAAAATTATTAGAAAAAACTTTAAAGAGAACTGTTAATAAGAACTGGCGATTTGGCAAATGACTTCCCAACCTATGAGTTATGATTCGCATAGAGTTTATAGTTCATGAAGACGTTTTGGATTTGCTTGAGCTCGTATGGCATTGATTTTTAGTGCCGTTAACATCCGATCGTGTCAACATTTCTGCGCGGCATCTAAAGCAGCTCTCAGGTGCTTTATTCAAATGTCTTCATCTCTGACGGGTCGTCTCAGGGCCAAAGCTAAAGGTGCCTGCTTTTCCAGGTTTGTTTGCCAATGATCGCTGCTTTTTTTTCCCCATGCCTGTCGACACCATGGCATTTGGAGCTAAAATGCCCCAAACTCACAAATGTTTTTGTAGTTAAGCAACCTTTAAATTTGTACCGTTTGAGCTGTCGGCCGATGGATTTTTTAAAAAAATTTTTTTTTACAAAATTTAGAACAAAGAGACTCCAGCAATTGTTTGGAAACAAGTTCATGCGGAGCGATTGATCCAGATGAGGCATTCTTTGTGTGTGCTCATGGGCATCAAATTCATATGATTATTGTAGTTCAGTGAGATAATCAGCAGAGAGGAGTTTCCACTTTGCTGCTTCCTTCATCTGAACGGCATGAACCGTGTGACCTTCCTCGTCTTTGTAGCTCTCCTTCGTCTCGTCGTCAAGGTTATTTTGATCTGTGATATCTTTTAGATCTACAGCATTGATCTGAGCGTTAATTAATTGCGCTTCATCCGGTTAATCCGACGTGAATCAAATGCTATCCTTTAGATTTCCCCAACAAAGAGTGTTTTGTTAAAGGATGCGGTCAGAAAGTGAATATTTTGCTTCAATGGAGAGATGAAATCATACACCCCCCCCCCCCCAACACAAAAATCCTGAAACGATTTAAATCCCAACTTTGATTGTGTCATGACTTTTGTTATGTCGAAAAGACCCGCTGCTGCCTTTCAAGCCAAGCAAAGCTGTGACTATGAGATTTTAGAGTTGGAAGTGTTTGTATGAGATTAACTGCCCTTAAAGACGGCGATTCAGGCCACAGACGTGATGCTTAACTGAATTAGCTTTGCTGATCAGTGAGAACATAATGAGCAGGAACACTTGCGGAGTTGCATTCTGCTTGTTGAAGCTGATTATTAATCAGAAGCATGATAACTGGTTCTGTAAAATACCTGATTTATAATGTCAGGAAACAACCAGTATGATAAAGACTGCAAAACCCTTACTGGATGAGAAGGATGATCTTACCTTGTTGCTTTAGGATCCAGCTAAGAAAAGGACAAAATATTTTTTCTTTTCTTCTTCTTCTTCTCGTTATTATTGTTGATAATATTATTATTATAATAATTATATATATTTGGTGGCTAGTTAGGCCAGGTCACAGCATCTCTATGTCATAATCCAAGACTGTGAACTCCCCGATGACCAGGCTCCCTCTCCAGGGTTGGGGGGCTGTTTTTGGTAGGGATCACTATGCATGAGTCTCTCTGAGCTCTCTCCTCAGATACAGACAGAATCAGCTAAACAAATGACAATCGATAGAACAGAGGATTATGCAGCGGGTCAGCTCTCTCCGGCGGGGTCTGAAGGGACCAACTAGTGCATAAAATCTAATTAAAACAGCTTGATTGGTGAAATCGATAAAACAGAGGAGGAAAAAAAGAGTAAATCTAATTTTGATAAACAATACTGATGTCCTGGACGACCCCACCCTGATGGGTCCCTGTGCGGCCCACCTGATCTGGGCCTGGTTTTTTTTGTGTAGTATTTGCTCATTTTCCAGTGAAAAAAGTCAGGGCGGAAGCAACAAAAGGCTGGACAGTATGACCCTAACCTTCAGGTTATCAGATCACACAGCATTAAGGACAGATGAGATTCGGTAGCAGCAGTCACTGCATGGGCTTCAGCGATTTCAGCTTATTCCAGCCGCAAAGGCTTTGGCCTGCGGTGAGAACCGCAAGAAAGTATTAAAATGTTAAGAAGAGATTGTAAAGGCTACAAGCAGCTCAGTGTATGTCTGGCAGCTTGTTTGTCTAGTTAAAGGATTAACGTGTGCAGAAACAATAACGACTGGAAGTGCGCTCAGGCGGCACCGTCCTCTGCCAAGGCCAGTGCCTTAACTCACAGCTGGAATGAAAGCAGCCTGGATCCGCACTGAAATGTAACGGCTTCTTTTCGAGGCCTTAGTGCAGCTCTCCTGGTACAGACATTGAACAAATTCTTGCAGCTTTTGTTTATCCATTCGCTACATTTTGGATGTTAGATAACAAAGCAACAGTTTCCCAGAAAACCAGACAAATGAGATTAAAATCATGATGCTAAAATTCATTCACAGACATTTTATAGACTGATTTGTGGACCTTTTGTTTCAAATCCAGACTGAGGAGCTGTGAGCATGTGCCTCTCTTAAGTATGGGCTTAGTAGGTCAGAAATAGTGTTCAGAATCAATCCATTTAATGCCATGTAAGTGATTAAAACTTTTCAACTGTATTATGGAGTAATTGGGGTAATGTGTTCTCTTATAGTTCAGAGCCTTGTAGGGGTATTTTGGTTTTAGTGCCTTTTTTTTTCCCTCTGAGTGCTGAAAATAGAAAGTTAAATAACCAAAACAGAAAAAAAAACCGAAGGCTCGAGCAACTTTCTCCAGTCAGCTGCACACAGAAATATGGAGGATTTTACACCTGTTTTCACACACTTTTCAGGGGTCAAGCTTCTCTCGATACAGCGCATGAAATGTGCTCTTCGTCGGCTCTGCTTTGTTGCCCATCATTCATACAAAGAGGAAAGTGTTTTCCCTTCCTCTCTGGGTTCACTGAGCATCTTCCTCCCGCTGGCCGCAGGTTCGATGGCACCCTGTCGACCCTGACAGGGTGCCACTTTAGGGGAATCACTTCCAGGTCGCATGTTTGCCCAGATGACAGGTGTTAGATGATCGCAATGTGTTCCAACAAGGAAGAGGTAGCAAATGGTAAGATGTGGACATTTAGCAAAAGATTTGAGGCTGTATCTTTCATTTTAAAGAAGGAAAAAAACAAAAACCATTATGGTTGTTCATTCTTCAGTGCTATTTTATAAAAACTGAAGAATTGGGGGGGAGGAAGTTACATCAGACTCTTACGTTTGCTCCATGTGTGGCTGTGACGTCTCTTCATAGGACACTTCCTTATTAGATTAGTCTATGAACATGAACAGACTTGCTGTTTTGATTGGTGAAGTGGCCTCTGCATCTTTTGTAAAAACGCTCCCCCACAGAGGGATCTTATACAACTTTCTATGTGTGTGTGTGTGTGTGTTCTTTTTTCAGGGGGAGTGTCGTTACGAAAAGGAGCTTCTTCCTTACCTCCACAAAGAGGGCGCTGAGAAAAGCGGACCGAAGAAGCGGAAGGCCACAAAGACCTGCAGCAAAACCGCCAACAGCAAACATAAACCGTCCCGCACCTCTCTGTCTGAGCTGCAACACTTCGATGAGGAATTAGAGGGGGAGGATTCCAGAACAGCAGGGTTAGTTTCCACTTTTGCAGCGACAAAACAGAACCTTCCTGCTGGGCATGACACTGACGTGCCTCGTGACGACATCTCAGATTACTCGAAACAGGAGGCGAGCGGTGATGATGATGACGACGACTGTGCCGTTGTTAATGTCACAAAAGCAGATCAATCTGTGAATCTAGACAATATTTCAGAGCTGATCGCTAAGAACGGCGAAGATGTTGAACTTCAGGCAATGTTCTACCTTCCTAAATGGCAATCGGCACCGCAGACGCGCTTCGACAAACCGTGGAGAGACGAGAGTCTGGAAGCCATCCTCACCAATGTGGCTGAACTTCTCTCTCGATCTCCACCTTCGCTGCCGGACATTTTAGAAACTGACCAGGCTGTGCCATTACTTCCCCCTTCTCCTCTTCCGCATCATCAGCCATTCGTGGTCAGCTTTAGCTTGAATGTAGATGATGATGATGATGAAGAGATGAGTGGTGGAGCTGCCAATTCCCCCCCCGGCCCAGACGCAGAGGAACCTTCAGTGAAGGAAGAGGTCAGTAGAAATAAGCGGCCTATCAGTGCAGCTGCTGACAGTCCTACCTGGGATGACGTTTTCGAGGATGAAGAAGAAGATAATTGTGATAATGATGTCAGAGATGACAACAAGGGGACTGATTACGAAAGGTGCAACTATTCCAAGAATGAAGGAAACGGGGAGATAAAAAGTAACGATGTCTTGAGCAAAGAAAACGACGTCTGGGGCAAAACGAGGGATGGGGTATTGCCTCAGCCGATGGATGGTGCTGAGAAAGAGGACAGAGCGTCTCGGGGCTGCTCCCAGATGGACGAAAGCATAAATCTGTTTGAAGACGATGAAGCCTTCCTGCAGATGACAATTCCAGAAATCCCCACTCCCGAGGACCGCGTCACGCCCAAGACATCCCCCAATGCTGAAGACATTGATAATCGCACTGAGAAGTTGACTAAACCTGCTCAGACCCACATCCCAACAAACACACGGGGCACAGCCCAGTCAGCTGATTGCACACACAGGTTCCACACAGAGCACACAACTCGGCACAGTCTTAATCCTACAGACACAAAACTCAACTTGCACACAGACGGTCCGAAGAAACTCGCACCTCATTTGAAATCTCTGACCATGCAGGACATTTCTGAGCCATTTGACAGCAGTCATGACTTGTTTTCTGTCAATTTTGACCTCGGTTATTCACTGGAAGACTCCGAGGACGAAACAGGAGTAGATGCTGTCCCTGGCCCGTGTGCGCCGGCATCTCCGCCGCCTAAAAAGCAGGCTGACGCCACCGTATCGTCGCCCGCTGTCTCCAACTCCTCGACTCCTTACGGCAGACTGAACACAGACTCCAAGTTATCCGCTCCACGAATTCTACCAGCGAATTCTACGCTCCCGTCTCCCATCGCATCACCGAGAGCGAGGCGAACACTCGTGTCTGGTCTCGCCGGGCCTGCCTGCTCCAGCTTGAAAAGGAGACGACCAGATGCAGATCCAGGTTTGTTGAAAAGAATTTAAAAAAAGGATTGTTATCTAAACAAATGAAATAGAATTAAGATCCCTTAATGTTTAACGCATGTTTGTCTCCTCCTTTGTTAGAGTGCGGCAGTGACAGCGAGGATGAAGTTGTGGTTCACAGAAGAAGACATCAAAACAAAGTGAACCCCCTGTCATCCCCAGAAGCGGTGAGCAAACTTAATCAGTAGTAGATAACGTCATGTTTTGTGAATGGCTCCAGCTTTTAAATGTCTGGAAAATGGCCCAAACGCTCATGATGGCGCTTTGAAAGCTTTTATCCAAAGTCGTCCAAAATCAAGTGTTCGTGTTTTCCGATGTACAGTGAGAGGGTTCTTACTTGTTGCAGCTCAGTTAAAACTTGTTGTCGCAACATTTAATGCGTTACACAACACCAAATAAATGAGGAGCGTGTGTTCACTTCTTTGTTTCGGTACAAATGGATAGAAAAAAAAAAACCAGCCAAGTCTAGAGATATCTGATTCAGACAGACCTTTCTTCCTCTGCCATTTTCAAGGTGCCTGCAGTTGTCATAGCAACCCCCCTGTGAGCTCTGAGGAAACAGTTATGCCTTCTGAGATGCGTTAGCAAAAAAAAAAACCCAACAACACAGAAAACACTGTTTCACATGTTTTATGTAGAAACATTAAATTCACAGAGTCTTATTCTTAAAGTCTTAAATGCAGAATGTTTTTTTTGGTCTGGTCTAGTCTAAGATCGCCAGTGATGTGGACTCCCCGGTGGTAATGAAAAGGAGACGCACGTCCGCGCTGAATACGGTAAGACTCCACACCTCATTGCTTAGTCTGCTCAACATGCTGATTGGTTTAGATACTTTGTGGAACACGTGCAACAGCAACGTTGGACCGATTTGTTCTGTCTTTGTTCCAGTCTGATGAAACACGGGGTGAAGCCGTTTCTGATGACGATTTCCAGAATGAGTCCGTGTTCCCACGCAGAGCCACGGCAGTGGGAGCTGAGAGGAAACGAGTCAAGCAGGCTAAACACCGGGTGTGTACAGCAGCAGATGGCTGTGCACGGTGCCCTGATGATAATCCCTATGATTTAATTTACTGTATTTCCCATTTTTTTTCAACTACATGCTCTGGTTGAGTTTTATTCCTGTTATAAGTGACAAACATTTTTTTTTCTATGACTACAGTGACATATTACTGCTGCATATATGGATTGTATTTAAGTCCTATTCCTCATATTATTCCGTACTTACACATTCCCTGCATGACAGGAGTTGCAAACACACCACTGACACAAATATCTGGAAGGATGCTCAACGTCACAATGAAGCTCAGTAATGCCAGAGCCGGATGCTGCTTTAGGTGGTGTTTTTCTGTCGGTTCATCCCTACACGGGACCCATTTTGAGGGGTTGGCTCATTTTCACGTTGGTGCATTGCAACAAAAATGAGTTACTGGATTTTTTTTTCTCCTTCAGAAGCATCACTGTTCAAGTGTCAAATACTGTATGGGCTCCTCTGTCGTTTTTATAGAAACGTGAAACCGTTATCTTTGACTTTGACATACACAATAACATTTCCCATGGCTTGGTTTCAGAACGCCACGCGTCAAAACGGGCGTCACTTCCTGGACGAGGAGGCGCAGCTGTCAGAGGATGAGGAGGGAGCCGATCTTTCCTCTGATGAAGAGGACGGAGAAGACCAAAATAGGTCCCTTGACGGCTTTGTGGTTGACAACACACACCTCCTCTCGCAGGGCCTGAATGGTAGCTTGCTTGACGTTTGGTGGACGTTTCAAACCTGTTTGCTTTCCTTGGAGTTTTTCGGGGGGGCAGCAGGCCGAGTGAGTCACGCTGTGACATTTACCTTTTGTTTTCCTGTCTGTTCTCCTCTATATCAGACTCCGAGATGCAGGGGATCTACCTGAAGTCAGTGAGAAGCCCTGCTGTGCAGGGCAAATTCAAAATGTCATACAGAAACCGTCACAACGTGGACATTTTTTCCCAAGTATACCATATTTTTTTAGATCTCTGCTTGATTCTTTAATGCACATTAAAATCTACAAAATGACCGATTCCACTCCATTCTTAATATTTACAACCAGGTACCTGAGATGGATGAGACGTATGCAGAGGACAGCTTTGTGGTTGGCAGTGATGTGGAGGAGCTGGAGAGCAATGAGGACGAGGCAGAAGATGTTGAACTTATGCCGGAGGCCTCATATGTGGACGGGAGAAGGCAGTACGCCACCAGGCGACGTGTTTTCCTTCACAAAGCCAGAGCTAGAGCCGGCTCTAAGACCAGAGCTGAATCTCCACCCGAGCAGAGAGCGGCAGAAAAAAACAAACGCACCCGGGTCATGCGCATGAGGGACTCCAGTGAGGAGGAGATGGAGGATGTGAGTAAAGAAAGGAGCCTCGTCAATGAAGGGAAGGTCGTCCCCTTGCAGCCAATTATGGCACAACCAGAGCCCCGCAAGCAGAAAGCCACGTCCTCGGCTTCTGTGACCAAAGCATCCAAGGTGTCATTGTTGAGTAAAGCACACAGCAGCTCAGTGAGTGGAGAGCAACAAGATGAGAGGTGAAGAAATCTTCACGGCTTTGCGCACAGGCAATCCCTCATCAACCGCCTGAGCACTGTTTTCTTTCTCCTGCAGGTGTCGCCAGAGGTTAGAAAATCAACATCTGCTCTCTGAGGAGCTCGACTTTGTTGAGGCAGAGTCGCTTTTTACCTCAAAGAAACAATCCCAGGTACGACCGAGCAAGAAGACGAACACGAGATGCAGTTTGTTGGCGCGGATCACTCAGTGCAACTCTGAAGTAACTATACTGACGTGTTTTTTTTGTTCTTTTTCTTTTCCTCAGCCAGTTTCTGCCACTTCCTCTGTGCCTCAGGCGTGCGCCACCCAGGATCTGCCTGGCTCCGTATGCATTCTGGTGGACAGCCGCTGTATCAGCAGTGGAGTGGAGCTGGTGACCTGCCTACGACAGCGACATGCAGCCACCGTCCACGTCTGCTCGCTGGACGCCGGCTACTTCATCGTCAGCAACCGCATGGCAGTGGAGAGGCACAGCCAGTCGGACTTAGCTGCCATGCAGAGCCGGAAGCGGCTGGCCGACAGAGTGAACAGCTTGCAGGAGTTGTTTGAGCGTGTGTGTCTGATAGTGGAGAAGGACCGAGCCAAGACAGGTGTGTTGTTCTTTTACTTTAGCATAATGATGGCAAGAAATACTCCAAAATGTCAGATTGTTGAGTAGAAATGTTTGTTTTAATGGTCATTTGTGAATGTTAATGTTAACCGCCATTGTTGAAGGCGAAGGCTGGCGGCCGTTTCAGCGCACCCGTTTCTATGACAGCACCTTGGCGGCGCTGGTGCGTTTGGGGGTTCGCTTGCTGTGGAGCGACGGCGCTGAGGAGAGCGCTGGTTTGCTGGCAGACCTCGCGCGGCTGGAGCAGCGCAAGGGTCAGGGCATTACCGTGCCGCTGGAGGTCAAAGGGCAGCACAGGGAGCAGGCCCTGCAGCTGTACTTGAGCCTGCCCTCAATCAACTATGTCCATGCTCTCAACCTGAGCCACAACTTCAGCTCAATTGCTCAGCTGATAAACAGGTGAAATAGCGGCATGCAGAATATTTTTTTTTGTCTAGACAGGAATTCCTCCCATCTTCTCATGCCTGTATGCTTTGCACCTGCAGCCCGATTGAAGCCATACAGAAAGGAGGCCGCGTGAGTCGATCCAGGGCCGAGGAGATCTATCGCTTCTTGCGCTACTCCTGCGACTCCTTCCTCATAAAAGCATCAAAAACCGGAAAGAACAGCTAGCGCTCTGATGGAGAAAACCCTGTAAGAAACCTACAAACTGGGAAAAAAAAGCATCTCTGCGATTCAACCCGAACATTTTCTGCCTCTCTCTCTCTCTCTGCTTCAGCAGAAACGAGGACATCCAGTTGCTATGTGACAGCACTTTCTGATACTGAACCTCAGGATTTTTATTTATAATTATTTTTTTTTTTGCACAATAAGTGGAAAAGAGCACACCTCTCAACATTATGCTAAATAAAGCATATATAGTTTGTTTTATGCAATTTTTTTTTTTTTTTACAGTTGGGCCGAGTAGCGTTTCACACACCAACGGCGATCGTGTCGGATGGTATTAAGCAACACTAAGCATCTCAATCAAGTATTTACACATGTATAACTTATTAATAAAATAATGTATGAATCTATTTCCACTATACACATCCGTATGTGAAACATTTGTCAGATTTCCTTTATGAACGTGTGTTTTTTGTACACGAAAGTCGAAGTATTGTGTTCTGTGTGTTTGAGTAAAAACTGATACCCACCTATGACCACTAGAGGTCAGCCTTGTGTCTCTTTATGAAAACTTAATTTCTTTCAGGTCCTTGTTTTTTTTTTTTAAATTTATGTTGAGGGGGCCTGAGAGCTGTAACAACTCACTCATTTTATTTATTTATATATATATATATATAATCTATAGAAAATGAATAATACCAGCAAAAAAGTGTATTCAAAACAAACTTGTCTTTTATTTCAGCATGAACTACATGTAGATCTTCTACTTTAGTGCAACAACAAGCACAAAGAAAGGCAACAGCAGACATGTAAAGCAAACCCTTTTTTTTTTTTAAAACAAAGAAGGAATCAGGGATCATCCAGCAGTCAAAAAACTTTTTTTTTTTAGAAAAAAAAAAAAAATCAAGGAAAAAAATACAGGGTTTCAATTGCAATAAATCTATAAGCCTACGGAGATTTATAATTAGAAAGAATGCACAAAAAAAAAAAAAAGAGAATCGCTGTATGTAAATCATGTCTTCGGACAACCCCCGTGCAGTTTCAGACCTGTGGTCTCAGGTTAACCTTCACCTGCATGAGGAGCCGTCAGCTTGTGCACAGTCTACATACAGAAGGGGGAAAGCAACTTGTTTTTAATATCATTATAGATTTTAAAACCTAAAGAAAATTAAACAGAAATGTCCTGGAGTTTGTAAAAACAGTGCAGCCAATAGCACAGACGAGCTCTTAAATACAGACAAATAGTTGGGAAATCAGCAGCTCTATCAAAACTCCAGTAACAATTACCGTCTCTGCCTCAGGGCGGCGCTAATTAGTGCACGGGACCCGGTGTGACACCGCCAACGTGGCGCCTGTGGAGCCCCGTTAAACATTGCATATCGCATCCGATGACAGGAAGCAGGTTTACAATACAGACTTTGGATTTTACAAATTCCACTTTGGACAGGACAGCACTGTAACAAACTCTCGCATCAGTAGGAAACACAACATAGAAAATCCATTAGGTGTAAAGTGAAGAATTTCACAATACGTGTGTGTGGTTAACATCGCATAAGGTGCTTTTGTTTTGACATCCACAACGAGATTACATAGCCTCAAATTTGACTGAGGGTCGTGTCCATTATTTTAAAAACACATTTTAAAGAAATAACATGATTTCAGCACTCGATCAGAACTTTAGACAGC
Source organism: Leuresthes tenuis (assembly GCF_036924035.1). Classification (NCBI taxonomy): domain Eukaryota; kingdom Metazoa; phylum Chordata; class Actinopteri; order Atheriniformes; family Atherinopsidae; genus Leuresthes; species Leuresthes tenuis. Next base: position 20,589,999 of record NW_027325369.1, read on the forward strand.
AGCAATAATTTGGATCAAAACTTTTCATAGAAAAGTTAAAAGTACATTCACAGTTTCTCATTTGAACGGGCTCGTGAAATGGGTTGGTCTACAACCACAATAGCACAATTGAGCTTTAATGTGGTAGACTGCAGAATGGATGCAATGATTGTGACTCACAAAAAATGCTCAACTTTATACTTACCGGTAATAACAGTGAGGGGGGAAAAAAAAAAAGGCATATAAAAGGTGAGGCAAATACTCGAATGACTTACACTGCCTTCCAAATCATTATGCAAATTGTGTTCCAGTGGAATCAAGTTCATGGATGGTATTGTGTCTCAGGGCTCTTTGGATCACTGAAACAATCCCCCACCCCCAAATCCTCAACCCTATTGAGAACCGTTGGAGCATCCTCAAGCAAAAGCCCTCTAAGGGTGGGAGCCAGTTCACATCCAAACAGCAGCTCTGGGAGGCTATTCTAACATCATTCAGGCAGAAACTCTCCAAAAACTCACAAGTTCAATGGAGGCAAGAATTGCAAAGTTGCTGTCAAATAAGGGCTCCTGTGTTGAAATGCAACTTGACCCGTTAAGATGTTTTTGATTGAAATAGCTTTCGATTTCAGGAAATATGCCCTAATGCTGCAAATTCAACAAATGACCGTTTTCAGTTCTTTCCAACCTGTAAAATGTTTTTGAAACTCTGTTGAGCAGAGTAATGTGGAACAGCGCATTTAAAAATACTGTAATCATTGGGAGGTTTGTTTGGGAACATTCGAATTACACTCCCAACGGTTGATGACTTCATAATTCTGCCGGCTGTCATTTTCATCGACTATTCAGGAAAATCGGGGAAAAACATAATTTGCGTAATAATTTGGAAAGCAGTGAATTAACTGAACACGGCATCAAAGACTTAATGTTTCCTTGAAGTGACATTTGTAACTGTTTGTAAGTTTCCTAAATTACTTTAAAAAAAAAAAAAAAAAAAAAACCTTAATATATGTACAAAACCATGCATGGTCAAAAAGAAGCCATATTTACAATCGCAGCTTTCATCTTGAAATACATACTCTTTAAATACCACGTGTGGCCACTTGGCTGACACTCCACGGACAGACGCTTCCCTACAATCAGTTTGTCATTACGGACGCCAGTTAACAGATCGCAGACCTTCAACACTCTCTCTACCATGTGGATTGGCCGCCAGGCGGCACTGCGGTGGCCTACATGCTGGTTGGTTGCGTCTGTTGCTGCAGTGGCTGCAGCTGGACGGACTGCGACTCAGAGTTCTGAATGCTGCATTCTTCTCCCTCTCGCATGTACATTAAAAACAAAGTCACTGTGGCAAAGGTGGTGGCATTCACCGGAAATGCACGGAGCAAAGTGGACGTGAGTCCACGGGTTAAGACTCTCCAGCCCTCCTTCTGGAAGCTCTGTCGCACACAGTCCATGATGCCGTTGTACTTGTTCACGCCGCCGACTCCATCTGCCTGCAGACGGGACTTGATCACATCCACCGGATAAGTGGAGAGCCAGGAGGCGATGCCCGACATTCCGCCGGCAAACAGCAGTTTTGGGATCATATAGGGGTCTTCGGGCTCGCAGCCCAACGATCGCGTCAGCACGTCGTACGCCAGGAAGTACACGCCAAAGCCAGGCGTCTCGCGCACCAGGGTGGTCACCATGCCGCGATTGATCCCTCGGAATCCCTCCTTCCTGTAGATTCTCACCAGACAGTCCAGCGAGTTCTTGTACACCTTCCTCTTTGACTTCTTCTCGCCAGTCCCTTGCATCTGCATGCGCGTTTTGGCCAGCTCCATCGGGCAGCAAATGACACACTGGATGGCTCCAGCCGAGGCTCCGGCCAGGAACTGGTTGAGGGGCGTGTCGCGGCCAAGCTGCCGCATGGCGTTGCCTTGGACACCGAAAACTATGGCATTGATGAAGGTCAGACCCATCATTGGAGAACCGATGCCTTTGTACAGACCCAATATCTATAGGCAAGGAGACATCACTGGAATAAGTGAGAAGCTCAACTGAGTCACAGGACACAAAGAGCAGCACATTTAAAAAGCTAAAGTTCTTAATTTGGATGCATGAGGGCCAGGAAACTTTAAACCGTCAACATTCTGCCATCATAGGGAATTTCCAAGTAGGATTTCAAGTACAACATATCTAGTTATTTGCCTCACAATCATAACTATTCATTAGCCTGTACGACCCAACCTCGGATAAGCGGATGGATGGATCTATGGAACACTTTCATCCCAAAGCAGAGGCACCACAGGAATGCGGCTACTATTAAAACCCAATAAGTACAGTCCCATATCCACTCTGAGCAGATTCCTTCACACCAATGATGATCGTGTCACTTTCATCATGTGACTTTTCTGAAATCACTCGCACGCCTAAATAAAACCAACTGGCAGATTGTTTTTAGCCGAGTAAATTTTCCAAATCAAGCCGAGAAACATTTTTTTAACATTACTGGGAAACTGACAAAATCCAATTCGACCACGTGAAACAGCCATGATGCCAAGCATACTGGTGGTATGACTTCCAAAGCTTTTTTTAGCACCTGTAGGTATGAGGTCCTTACTAACCCTGGCACCAGACAATCCCCCACTCACACCCCTCCAACAGCCCATATTAGGATCACGCTGACTGATGCCTGTGCTCAGAGATCAGACTGTAACTGGACACTTTAACTAGTTCAGAATCTGTGATGAGAGGTAAATAAATAAGTGATGAACCCATTTAACCCCTCTCTTTTAAAAGGACTGGCGCACAAACGCAAACTGACAAGCTTACCGACTCCTGCCGTATGATGGACTGGAAGCAGTGAATTGTCCCGCGGTACAGAGGTTTGTCCACATTTTGAACCTGAAGTCGCACCTGTGGATGACAGCAGCAATATTAGAGTCCCACGAAGGAGAAAAAAAAAAGGGCCACAGTGACTACAAACCATATACTGTTTAACAGGTTTACAGGGAAAGTGGAAAATTATCTCTTTCAGGGTAAAGCTAAACAATAAATGCTTACAGGGTGCAACATGTGGGAGGAAAACATTAACCGAGCAGGAGGTTGACTTAAAAGAAACAAAAGCCTTCGGTGGTTTTTATTTCTATAGCTCAAAACAGGAAATTGGGTGAGAGGAGGAGGAAAAAAAAAAGAAAAAAAAAGAGACCTTGACCATACTTACTAGGTCACATTTCCGTGGAGAGGTTGCTTATTTCTCTCTCTCATCTACAACACAGTGACACTGTTGCTGTTAAAGACAGCCGCCCCAAGCAGACAGCGGCTCAGGGAGAAATGACATTGAAAGCAAGGTGTAAAAGAACTACAACCAAACCATTCACCATCTGCGTGTGCCTCTACAGTGGATGCCACCAATGATACAATCGTATGCTTTTTAACTTTAAAACTCAAGTGGATGATTGATAACAGCAAACAGCGTGTCCCATTTAGTTTTTTAAGTTTATTAAGTAACTGGCTTCAAGCAAAAAAAAAAAAAGCTTTCAATATTCACAGAAAATGCCTGCAATGTCTAAACCTCACGTAACCTGAAGAGAGAGCGGAAAAGCGTTGGCTTAATTATTACTTTAACGCTACCTGCCTACGATGCATCCTGCTGTTTTGATGGATAAAACTGACGACCGAATACGATTAGGGAGTTTTATTCAGCCAACTTCTCCATTTAGTGTCATTCAAACTTGTGAGCAAATGAGTGCATGTCAGCATATCGTCACCATTATGTCTTTATATGTGCCGTTTAAAATGTATAAAGAGAGGGAAAAAAAATTCAAGTCACCAACAGTGTCGAGCATCGTCGTCCGAGTGCTCCACTGCTCTTGCTCTGTTATCCTTCTTCCTACAGTTAGCTGTGTAAGATCTGAATCCTGTCATTGGCTAACAAGAGTGAAAAGGATGGAGCAGACACCCACCTTTACAGTGTCAAAGGGATGTCCAACCAAAACACCTGCAGCACCTGGGGAAAAAGGAAGAAAAGCACACGAGTGAATGGGTTGAATGGTTCTCAGTTAATTATCTGTGCTGAGGTGTAGGGCAACTTGGAGTGAATCGCACTGTGGAAATCCCGAGACGCAGGCAAGACTTTTCATTTAAGCCACAACCATCTTAAACCGTTAACTTTTGTTTAATCAGGCTGGTTATTGTACTACTTCTCAGATAAAGCCACAACACCACAAGCAACACGGAATGCATGGTGAGATTACGACTCGTCGTCCATCACCGTGACGCACTGAAATGCCTGTTTGATTACCAAAAGGCCATTGACTCGTCATCTTATGGATCACCTTGCAAAAAACAACCCGCCAGCCCTTAGTGAGATATGAGCAAAATGTCAGCTGGTCAGTGCACTGCGCCCTGTGACGACAGCACGACGGCCGCCCCGTCCTTGACTCATGTCAATGATCCCAAAACTCATTTTTTCACAGCTGTTACTTCTGACTCATGAGCCAAAAAAAAAAAAAAAAAAACAGTCATCGAGCATTTTTTTTTTTTTTACATTTGTCAGCTCATTTCTGCATTTAACAATGTGCAAAAAAAAAAAAAAACATGCAGCAAGTTAGGATTTTATAATCTATGCTTTGCTTAAGTTTGTGGGAAAAGTCAAGCTGCGCCTCTTCATACGTCAACAACCCGAGCAAACATACCTCTCCTGATGTCATCCGAGTAACCGCTCCAGGTCAGCAGCTTGCTTTGGGGACACACTTGTGAAATGGCTGATTTTTAATGAAACGCCAATGTCAATGGCAGAAAATAGAGGGCGGTTTAAGGAGAATAGGAGTGAAATATACTACAGGACGATGAGCGTGGATTGGGCTCGGTTTCTGTGTATTGTTAGGAGTAGTTCAGGTTATTTAGAGGACTATTCCATTGAAATCAAACCCATACTTCACAGCTAACACTCCTAGGCTCCCTGTTCATAACCGATCCCATCAGCATCTGAAGTGAATCAGGAGGTACTTTATGTATTATAGTTAACAATTACCTGACTTTTAGTTGAGGGGGGAGGGGGTGACAAAACAGCTGACAAATTCCCATGAGTTTGAGGTGAGGCTCTGCTGGAGGCAGATAGTCTTGATCTTAACTAAACAAACAGGTATGACCTATGTGACTCTTCAGAGGACCAGTTCTCCAGGGGGAAACGGCTAAAGTGGAATGATGTTGACTTATTACAAAGCAGAATGAGGTGGAGGCAGTCAGCTGATAAATGTTGAAAAGATGACCCTCATATCTTATCCTTTCTATTTGTTTGGACAGGAATGTTTAAAACAAAGGCAGATATTATGATTTGACGGTATATAAAGAGGAAACATCACTTCCTGCGTGGGAGCTGCAGGTCAGGAATTTTTCTAAAGTGGCACCCGGCGTTTCCACACAACTATTGAGAAGCGCTGATTTAAAAACCTTCGTTTAGAGTCTACAACCCGTTTTGTAGGTTGCTTGAGAGGTTTCTCAGTCAGTCCTGCTCGCCTGCACGACTATTCAAATCATGGCCATGACTTGGCACATCTACAGAGCGGTCCATGTGGAACCAGGCGGTGGAAAAACACCGAAACGGCTAATGCTAACGCTAGTAGTTGATGCTAGTCGCCAATTCACGGCCGTCTCACATCACTTACCTCCTATACATCCAGCAGCGAAGTCCAAGGCCATTCCCTCAAAAATTCAATAGTTTATGGGTGTCGAGCGAGCCTAATGGCAGGCAAGCGTATTTCAGACGCTTTTAGGGAGGACTTTGGAGAGAGTTGTCTCTGAATCTTGTTTACACCCGGCTTGGTGTTCAGCCAGGCTTCCTGGATTATTAACGTTGCTGATGCTGCGCAAATGGAAGATGAAAAGTTACACCGGCTGCTGAGTGTCACTTTTCAACGGGAGCCTGCGTAAACCGACTACTTTTGCGCCCTCGCTCCGTCTACTAGAGTTGCTCAAACCTTTCTATTTCTGTGCCGCAGCAGAAGGCGGAGGTTACGAGGAGAAAAGAAGAAGCGCGTGTGCCCTTTTTAAGGCAGTCCAATCGGATTACTTGTAAGCAGACAACTCCCCTAGCGGGTTCTGTCCGCCCCTCACGCCCATTGGCTGCTGCGGGTTAAACGAGGGTTATAATTGTCGCGGCTGAGACTTCCACCGTCAAAATCAACAGTGTTATCACTTTGGTCCTCATCACCTTGAGTGAGTGTGCTACTGGGAAACATAAACTGAGTGACCTGAATGCCATGGCAACGCACCGCGGCCACATTAAAGCCACACAATCAAAAAGCACCACATCGAGAAGTGTGGTCCCAGGTCGCTGGCCCCCGACTTTTAACATCACCGACAATATGTGAGCCAAGAAGAAGTGGCCTGCAGGTATGAGTAGAAGACAGTTCCTCAGTCAGGAACAGAAAGACTTGCCAGCCACACAAAGTGTTTGCAAGCTGTGAGATCAATGAAATTATATCCTGATATGGCAAGAGGAATTTGGCATTTTACCCAGGGAGTGAGAGTCTAGGTGACACCTGTGATGAATAAGTCCTGATTTTTCTTCTACCACACGTGTTCACATGAACATGGGTCAGCACACAAGTATCAGCTTATTTTAGGGTCTGTCACGTGTTCGGATGTCCTCTAAGGTGTGTGATTTCCTCAAAGGCAGACGAAGTCAGCTGTGTCCCTCAGCTTCTCTGCTCTGCTATGTTTGACCCTCAGTATGTGTTAACTACTACATTGGAGTCCTGTTACTTGGACTGCCAAGTACATCATCCTCTCTGGCATGAGTGGAGGAGTTGCAGGTATTTATGTGTATTCACTGAACTCGAACTGTCCGTCTGATGACTGGAATCCAGTCTCAGGTCAGCACTTTCATAAGTAGAAAGGTTATTTCCGCACGCGCGTGTGAAGCCATGTGCTTTGCAGTTGTTTGAATAAGGAGTGTGGCTTTCTAGTGATAGTAATAATAGTACATAATACACATTTTTCTGTGTTACAAGAGACGATGACCCATGCTGTGCTGCTTTCAATCTGCAAAAGCCCCACCAACCGTCTCACAGAGCCGAGTTCAGACAGCCCACACATTCTGTGTGGAAGATTTGTGGAACCGATCCTGAATACTGGCTGGGTGAGGCTGTACAGGTGGTTTTTTTTTTGTTTTTTTTTTGGCATGCTCTGAGAGGAACCGTTGAAACGAATAGCTAACTCAAGCTATGAGGAGATATTAGCCAGGGACTTGTGCAGGTGTCACTGTTTGATGCTACCCAATGTGTCCTGAAAGTGAATCGCTTAAAAAGCCACAATGAATATAAACTGAAGCCCATCAACAGCACTTTTCTGACGGTACTATTTGCTATTTTGGTGCTGGCAGTACTCTTGAATGAATAAAAAAAGGAGTAAGTGATTTTTTTTTACATTGGAGACATGCAACCTTGCCGGGGTGTAAAGTAAAGAAATGGAAGATCCACCAAATTACTTTGTCGAGCATTGTGTTTCATGTTGATTATGAAATCAAACCATCAATATAACTTATCAAAGCCTTTTAAGTTAGAATGATGAAAAGTGTTGGAAAAGTTGTTAGTTTTTTAATCTTTTTTTTTAATATATATTATCGATGTTGCTCACACCCTATTCAGTGTGCTTGTGCAGTCACACCACTGACATCAGACAGCGACTTGCATTGGATGGTGACTGCAGGGATTCGACCTGGTCAAGGAAGCTGGCTCTGGCCACTGCTGGCGGACAAAGGTGTGGGCGGAGCCACATTCATACGCTTTGATCCACGTTGACTGTATGAGGAAAAGTATGGAAGCGAATCGTGACCATAATTTAAATTAAAATGCATTTGCAGAAATGCTTTTTCATTTTAAGAATGTGGCTGCATTATTTGACTCATAAATGAAATTAGTGATCAATCATCCTATTTGCATTTTAATTTTCTTCTTCAAGAGTACTCAATCGTTCACTTAATTAAAATGTGGGTGAGTCAACCTGGTTGGAACATAGAAGGGAGTGCTGCTGATGGTTTAGTTTGGGAGCCGCTGATCTGCGTTATTAAAGTTATTTTTGGTGACAGTCACATCAACAATGATCAGGTTATAACTTGGCACAAAGCATCAAATGGCACCAGATATGTTTAGTTGTGAACACGGTCCCTTTACAAATAATAGTAATAAGGAGTCTGTTACCTCAATCCGTTGCTTTGCATCCTCCGACGGATCGTCTGATTCTCTACGCCGAACAATTCCGCTATTGCCTTTATTTTCAAACCATTTAATAAATAGCTTTCAATGGACTCGAACGGGATGTTGATGGTTGGTCGTCCTTGTCCCATTTGAGACTCCACAGCATCCAGAGTATGCAGCCAAGCTCTCCATGACTTGTTCTATTCGGTCATAGGAATCAGACCCAGATATATTATTAGATTCTACCTGCTCAGCTAATTCTAAGTGTTTGCACGATTTGAGGAAGCGCCATGATCTGTGATGCATCCTCTACAAACCCGACAATCAATTTCCAGGCACATGTAATGCAATGCAGATGTGCACACCGCCCCCTACCGAACAAGATGGGTAGCTCGGTCAGCAGGGAGCTGAAGAAGAGCTGACGTCACTCTGCTGCTCCGCTCAGAATGCTTTTTTTCGTTTGCGAATTATGGGCAGGACTTTGCGGGCGGACCACGAAAATGAAAAAGCAAAATTGTGCAGTCTTGAAGAAGAAAATGCAAATGGAATGATTGATTTCTGCAACTGCATTGTAATTTTTAAATTTGACATTTCAAATTGATTTTTGGTATCTATTTACTGGGGCATATTTTGAAGATTAAATCTCAAATCTTCTTTTTCATTTTAATTAAGTGAAAGATTGAGCCCTCTTCAAGAAGAATAGGATGATTGATTACTCATTTAATGTATGAGTCAAATAATGCAGCCACATTCTTAAAATGAAAAAGCATTTCTGCACATGCATTTTAATTGAAATTATGGTCATGATTCGCTTCCACAGAAAAGGATAAGTCATACCTAAGCATTTTAAGGCCATGAGTTGTTTTTTATTTTCATGGGGAGCCGTTTGAAATGTGCAATTTTGAGGAACAGGCCTGAATTTTTAGGGGATTAATAATTGCTTGAGTTATACTGTAAATAGTGACAGTCTTCTTCTACGCTAACACTGTGAGTCCAAAAATGGCTTCAAACCTATCATAACGTCATCCATCCTGAACTGCAGGTGCAGCACATTCAAACACAATTCAGGTCAAAGACAGAACTTAAAGGGCCTCAACTGATCAAGCAATAGTTTTTATATCGATATTGTTGGTTGTGCATGACATTTAAGGCAATAAACATTTTGCAACAGCTGACATTTTCACTCATTCCTTCTGCAGAGAGTGACGGGCACAACAAACGGAACAGCTGTCACGGGATTCAGCCAAGAAGAATTTAATTATTCGCACCCGTCGTTTCCTTTCGAGCATCACATCTACATGTTTCACATGAAAAATGCTGCGCTGCAGTCCCAGTTATAATATGAATGAATCAAGTGTTTTATGTGCACGCATCATCGCAGGAGATCTGAGAACAGAAAGCATTTTGAGTCGTGAATCGTTAAATCGATGCATTCAATTAAAAATGGTACAAAGACGAAAAATAAAAGAATTAACATTCAATGTCTTTGCCCATTTTTTTTTTTTAAACTAAACTCACTGTAGAGTTTGAAAGATTTGCCAATCGCTGCATTTGTTTAGGCTATTCCTACTGCTTTAATGGGACCAAAGACATTTCTGAAATAATATTCAGAGCGTTATTTTCATTAAAACCAAGTCATCCTCACTTTGGTTTTATGACCCCTTGAGCAGCACTGTACCTCATGACTATTAACCTTTAAATAAACATGCTGGAACTTTCATTCATTTTTACTATTAAAATAAGTTCAGTCAAACTTTCGGCTAACTTTTGATACAAATTGATCACAAATGTATCTGCTATAGTTCCCCTAAGCCAGTCGCTGAATGCCTGATAGCTGCTCAAACACACTAAGCAAATCTTTAACATGATAAACAACAGCTGCTGTTAGTCATATGTCACCTTTTTGTTCACAGTGCTGCTTCTGTCCAAGTAAAATAAGACTTGCACGGTGGACTGTGTTGATCTATTTCATTAAGCCTGTTTGCTCTTCACTTTAATCGTCTTACACCACTGAAAGACCTGCAACTGCGAACACGTCGTGAGGATGAAAGTGTACATTTGATGAAGAGTGAAGTTAGCACGAAGCACCGGTGATGCCGTGCTTACATGTAGTTCGACAGGAAGCGGTTCCTCCCATTACAAGACCTCACATGGAAAAAGCTAAACACGATGGACCTGGATCTCTGATCCTCGGCTGAGCTACAAGTTAAAATTCAAAGGTCTGGGTGTCATGAACTGCTGCACGATCTCGTCTGTGACTTGTTTGCGTCTCTCTTGATGTTGGGCAATCATTGGCTGCAGAGTCTCAATCAAAATCTTCTTCAGTTCCCCCGTTAGGAGGGCTCCACTTGTGTAGTCCTGCAGAGAGAGAAAAGGACATGAGTGGGAGGAGGGAGGAAGGAGGAGGTTGAAGAGGAGGATGAGTGCGCAGACAGGATTGATAAACAGCTCGAGATAATGTATCCGAATGCAATGTCCAAAGAATGTGAAAGCAAAACAAACTGAAACAAAAAAGAAGAGTTGCTGTCTGTATTCTCCTTCACCTGTCTGATTTTCTCCAACTGTTCATCGTCCTCAAGGAAGAAGGTCAAATACATGAACGAGACATCTACGTCGGCGTTGCCACCGAGCTTCCTGTGCTCCTCCACTGTGTCTTTTCCACCCGAAAACGCATGTTTGTTGACCTGCGAGCAACAATTCCAAATCAGACCTGTCGGCAAAGTAAGCCCTGTCTGTCTGTCTGTAACGCTCTGATAAGCAGCATGAAATAACAGCGGCACCTTGCTCTTTATCTGTTTGGGTGTGTCAGTCAGGAAAATGGAGGTGTTGGCGTCGCTGGCGCTCATCTTGGTCTGCGCCCCCTGCAGGGCGGGGAAGAAGGTGGAGTGCAGCAGGGCAGGTTTGGGATAGCCGATCCGCGGAGCGACATCACGAGTCATTCTGAAGTAGGGGTCCTAGGAGAGTGACGGGTCAAACAGGATCACATGTCATAGTGTACTATAACGACCATCTTTTAATACTGCCGCATATCGTTGTCCTGACCTGGTCTATAGCACAAGGGATGAGACACTGAACATCTTTTCTTCCTCCAAAGATCTGTGGGAAAGAGTTACTGAAGGATGGGGCTGCCTGGATGGCTGGGAAGCTGATTTTGCCTGAATGGATAATAAATTATGGAAATAAATTATGAGCCACTTCAGAATATAAAAAAAAATAATAATAACAGAGAGATCTGTGAGAAACCGTCTCTTTCTCATTAGTGGAAAACCTTGTAGTTGTCTTACCTATACAGTCACTGTCTGTAAAGCCAAAGATGCCTTTAACCTGATTAAACGTCACATGCTTCTGGATCTTTACCACATTTCTGTAGAATTCAGGGGTTGCACTGTGAAAGGCAAATTAAAATGAATACATTGAAGCGATGCAAACATATTAGCATATTCTTCCTTTTCTTCCTTCTGCATCTTCCTCTGTTTATATGTCTATTCTTTGGCCTATTCTTGGTTTACAACCAACATCCAACCCGAGTTGTGCCTCATACACAATCACAATCCAGTCCTCATTCTTAATTCAAGTCTTTTAACTCCACCGCCTGTCTTTTCACCAGTATCACCATATCCAACCCATGCATCCTTTTCACTCTAACTGGGACCAATCTGTCCTAAATTAACTTGTGACAGTCCTCCCGATACCAGGCTCTCTTCATCTCTCCTCTGCAACCTTCATTGCATGACTTACTTCCCAAATAACTACACTTCTTTCTCTAAAACCCTCACAGACACCATTTATGATTCACAGAATATTTCCTTTCGTATAAAAGTTTGAAAAGACCTTAATGCAGCAGCCTAAGAGGCCTGAGCAGTGAGGTCTATAGCTTCGTGTCTCATTTTACCCCATGTAGTCGAGATCAGAGAAGATGAAGGTCTTGTTAACATCAAAGCCGCAGGCGATGATGTCCTTGGCATTTTCAACTGCAAAGCGGTGGCATTCTTCTAGTGTAAGATCCTTCCACAGGTACTTTTCATCATCAGTCAACTGGATCACCAAAGGGATATCAAACACATCTTGAAGCCATCTGGAACGAGTAAGTCAGGTTCAGTTGTTATGAAGAATGTAGCGTTAGTTTGACAGATAGAGCTTGGGACGCTCTTTTACTTATAAAATACAGATTTTGAAATGTAAATGTGCACTTTCATCAGTCTAAGAAAGACGCATCTTAAATGTGACGGCTATGCATCTATAAATCACAGGGAGGAGGGCTCACTTGGTGAAGATGAAGGGGATGAGGTGGCCGACGTGCATGGCCTCCGATGACGGTCCTCTGCCGGTGTAAAGGTAGAAAGACTTGTGCTTCTCATATGCATCCAGCACCTGATGCATATCTCTGCCAGACACAGTGAAAGGAGGGAGCTGATTTATTGACACATTCCTCTGCAAACGTTCATCCTCTCGATATTATCTGCAGTACTTAACAGAAGAACACCCTGAATGATGCCCTGCATATTAAAAGTTCAGAATGGAAACTTTCGTGGCGACACTATGCCAGCTTCAGACGACGTGTCACACATACTTCATAAGACACTTATTCACAAGGTGTCGGTTTAATGCGACGAGGAAAAACCTGTGTGAGAAGAAGATTCCCCTTCGCAGAAAACGGTGAGGTTTCTGTCCCGAGACTTTTTCCACTCTGTCCACCAGCTCCTTGTCAACTTTACTGCTGCCAAATCTCACTGAGGAAAGACAACAGGACGTTTACTCATCAGTCAGCTGAAATCGCTCCCTCAGGCCAGACCTGAAGCTCACTTGAATCCTACCTATGAGTTTGTCGTAGTCTACTCCTTTGGCGTTGGTGGTGGAAACATTCCACGGGTCCACGGTGTCCTCTTCATCAGCGCCATCTGCTGCTGGCCCGTTGTCGCAGACGACCACGTTTTCTGACGGTGGACATCCAGCTTTATAATCCTGACCCGTCATCTGTTTGTAGTCCGTTTTTAACTTTAGCAGCAGCTGGACAGCAGCCTCAATTTCAGCCTGGAGAGCCAGGTTAGATTGTTAGATAAAATGAAGGATCAACGCAAATGGCACAATGAAATTAACTAATGTATCTTTAAACGGACAGTTCATTACGTATCCAAGCTTGGTTTGATTTAAGATGATAAATATTTGAGAGTTTACTTCAAAACAGTGGGGATTAATAACATAGGTTTTAAACTTTTATAGCACCATTTATAAAAGATATCCAACATCTGTGATTATTTAAAAAAAATAAAATGATGTCCAGTTTACAACAAGGGCTTGATAACACTGACATCGCAGTGTACACACATCTTTTAATTTCAATATTTTAAGATGAAATAAAGCATATTTTATCTTGCCGAATTTACAACTGAACCATCCAAACTGAGCTGTGCCTCTGCACATGTAATATTTAATGTATAAAACAATGTACCCCCAAAATATGTGAGCAATGCAGGGAGTACACACTGAGAGTGTATATACTCATGCATGCTCCTATAGACCATGAACGCTGACAGCGGTATGAATCCTTACACATTTTCCAGATGGCTGAAGGAATGAAAGAAATTCTACATCAATGCCACTTTGAGGGGCCAGTGTGTGACACATGGGAAACGCAGACCACTAATCACAATGGTTCTCTTGGTGAGGTGATTGACTGCATTGTTCCAAAGTTGTCATGTGTTTTACCCTGACTATAAGTACAGGAAGTGAAATTCCATTTACCCGCACTGTATTGGGATAGTGGCAAAAGTCTCCCTATATACAAAGAAGTCACTTACTTTTTCTGCTTTAGCCGTTTTCAAAGACCTGACTCTGTCTCCTTGTGCACTCAGTTCCTCATACAGCTCCATTGGACTCTTGGCTCCTTCTCCGTCGCCTTGACAGTCTGTCATTCCCTTCCCTCTGGCAACACAACAGTAAAGAGAAGATAAAACCAACAAGTGATCAAATGCTATAATAAAATTGGCGAAAGCTACATGATCCGATAAGCTTCAGGTATAAGGCTGACAGAATTAACGATGCTTTATGTCCCCTATTAATGCATCTCTTAAGAGGTAAAAAAGACTCCCATATGTTAACATATCACTGCTAACTTGTTAGAGCTAGCTAATCGTTACTAACCACAACCCTAAATTTAACACAGGTTGTCGTGTTCTATGAATTGTACAATTACCACCATTAAATCAGGTAATACAATAGGCAATACAATATAAGGCCAAGAGTAATCAGCATACCTTGTAATATTGTCCAAACACAGTTGGCAGCTCACTCATTTAACTTGCATCAGCCTGAATGAAGCAGTGTTCGGATCAAATTCTTCCCCCGGAAAACAAGCCTGTTGGACATAATTCCGCATTGAATCTATAAGTCTACACAAAACACGGATATTTTGTTTAAAATATTCAGTATATAAAGCTGATAAGCTAAAGGGTTTTTGATTTCTTTTCTTTAAATGACTGTTAAGGAATTTAAAAATATCGGGTGTCGGAAGAGAGGGGCTGTTTTTCTGTTCCGACCAGTTTTGTCAAAATAACAGCATTTGAATGTAGACGGATTCAAAATGACCGAGCAAATCTTAACGTGGCTTTTGTTCTGAAATGTTACATTTTACCCAAATGATTTTGCGGGCTGTGAAACAAACTGTTTTAAAGATCCGACGTTGAGTGAATTGATGACTTCTCCACACTGAAGGTACAAGAAGAAAGGGCAGATTCACTGCGTGGCTCTTATTTATGTGACAGGAAAGATCCGCCTCTCAGACTGGAAGGAAAGCGACCATCATTAGCTAATTTAGGCACATGGAGGCTGTTTCAGGAGACTTATTTTGGATGCATTTAGTGTTACTGTGAGACAGTAAACATGTTGATAGCACAACATTCATACGTGAATAGTTGATAAACATTATAAATATAACCTCCCTTGTGACGTTGCTCTTAGAGATAGATTTTAAGTTGACTTAGTTAGCTTGCTATTACTACAGCTATCGTGCTGTTTTGGCTGGATAATTTACCCACATCACCGATACCTCATGCTTTCAGTGAGCTGTAACAAGTGTGGTGGTGGTGGATTGAATTGGAATGACGTAATCGGATTACCAGAAATAGGTAAACGAAAATACGACTGTTTGCATTTAAAGAAACGTAGAATGAGACTTTAGCTCATTGTCAAGGATTGTTGAAGTACATTCAGTTTATAGTAAAGCTTACAGAAAGAATTCAGATGTTTATGATATCATGTTTTTGTAAAAGTGATTTGATGTAGCCAATTACAAATGCTGAAATGTGTCGCCTATTATCAGATTTTCTTGTGTCAGATTGGCAGCCTTGTTTTTGGTCAGTTAGCATTATTCCTTTTTATTTGAATGGAAGTTAAACACTTTGAGCTCTTGTGTCGTATGAGCATAGTTCTCCATGGTGCCTGCTATGTGCACATGGCAGCAACATAAACTTACCCAGTGTTTCATGTGACTAATAAAAGACAGTCTTGTTCTGTTGAAACGACTCCCCTGAATAATATTGAAGTGTAGAAATTCAAGTCACCACTAGATGTCACCATTGCGCCTCTAATAAGTTTACAATTCTAACAACTACCATCCTTTTGTTTCTTAGTGTCATGTGAAGATGTCTTCATTGGTAGCCTATGGTGATTCAGAGTCAGAGGAGGACTGCTTGGATCAAGAGGAGGAGGAAGCATTAGCTTCTGTCCAAAGTGTGCCCTCTGCGCAAACTCAAGAAGCGGTGGGGTGTGTCAACTGTGAAGTTATGCCCTTCCCTGCAAGTTTAGCCTCTGGCCGTGCAGTTTTAGGAAATCATCTAGGTTACTCAGAAAGAAGCAGCCCTTCGCTGCATCTTTTGTCTCAGACACGTGCCAACTGGGAGAGAGAATCCTGCAGTGGAAGTGAGGATAAGAATGTCCGAGACCCTGCAACTCAGGGAGGGATCGAATCCCTACGGGCTCCTTCGTGCTTTGCAAAAAGCTCCAGCGATGGGTTAAACCCAGCAAAAAGACAAGTTACTGTCCGGCCTGGTGTCAGACCGTACATTTCTAAGAGACAGAGACTTGCCGCTTCAGTAGAGACAGTGAACCCAAAGTACCCATCAGAGCCCATCAGTGGGAGTCAGAGCAAGGAAAGTCAAATTCTCACTGATGTGTCAGCAAGAGTGAAGCCATATCTTTCTGAAAAGTCCAGAGCAGCAGGGATTCCCACGAGGCTTCTAATGAGCCTGGGAGGCCACCAGGGCCCGGTCAACAAAGCACAGTGGTGTCCTGTGCCTCATCTCAGTCACCTGCTGCTGTCTGCCTCCATGGACAAGACTTTCAAGGTAATGACTGTAAAGCGATGACTTGCTGTCGAAATGATGTCACTTAGCTTTGGAAGCCATGAAAAGCAGAGCTCAGTGCCTTCATTGTGCAGAGCTGTGACTGGACCCACTTGATAGATGTTTTTTTTTTTTTTTCAGTTGAAACTTTAAGCTTAAGCAAGCTTTTACAATTGAACTAACCATTTAATTTTTCATTCTTCACACTGTGTATTTTTGCACACATAATCCTATTTGTCATCCCCTCTCAGGATGCTCAGTCCCACTTTAACAGATCCATATATTACCTGGACTTGGAACGGGTTTTTACAAGGCAGAAATCAATTTATCAGAGCGGTCTCAGGCAGGTACAAAGTGCACGGAGGGGGTCGAAGGGTATAATCATTTAACTGATGTTCAGTGTAATTGGACAAGTGTTACAGAGACATCATATCGGCCGTGCTCCCTCACTTTCTAAATGGACCACAAACCACTTTCTTTAGCATCTTATCTGTCACTGTCAGTTGAATGTGTGTCAGGACCCGTGGGATCACCTCATCTCCCTCTCTCCCTCTTTGTCTGTCTCTCTTTGTCTGACTCCCGCTCCTTTTCTTCATTTCACACCTGAAAAACAATCCCTCATTCCCCAACCGTAAAGGTCAAGCAATGCAGTTATCTGCCTGCCATTGCCTAAATATTTTTCTCCCGGCGTGAAATCACGTAACCCACCGGTATCCTTTGAGAACTCTGGCTAATTAATGATTTAAATATGAATGAGATCATTTGCATAATCATACAAGTGCAGCGGTAAGGCGGCCACCTCGTCTGGCACCTGGAGAGGGCTGTTTGGAGCAGATGGCGTAGACTGCGAGAGGAGGGGAAGGAGGTGACGACTTGCTTGTTTGTATGCATGGATTATCTCTTCCTCTCCATCACAAAATGTTGAACCCAGTGTTAAAGAACGGATAAAGTCTTAATATTTGTCAGTGAGCACGATTTGTCAGTCCTCTGGTACGCTCTGAGATGTGCCAGTTAGCTTCCTTCCATCTACCGGGTTCAAACGTTGGTGCACCGCTGTTGCATCAGTATGCTGTTATTTGATTGGATGGTTTTGGATGATTGGAACTGATGATTGGAAATATAATCTGCAACAATAGTTTGAGAACAACAATAGTTCATTTATTTGATTCATTTAACCGTTATTTAACCAGGCAGGGCATGAAGAAGAAATACTTACTGCAGGAACGGATCAGAAGGATAAGATATAAAAGGCATACATAGACAACACATATAAGAACAACACTTTAAAGTATATATACAATTATAAGCACGGTGATTCGGGGGAAAAAAAGAGTAGAATCAATACAGAAAGACAAATATTTAAATATACATAAAACCCGAGCAAACATAAGACCTAAAGAAAGAAGAGCTAAAGAGGAATCTGTCCAGTTTCAATGTTCTTTGTGGATTTCTCTGGTCCTTTGCTGCAGCAGCTTGAAACAATGAGCTGACAAATAAAGCAGCAAAATATATTAGGCAGCATGAGTAAGTGGTAGATGAAATTATCAATAAGCAACGCAGATAGTAGGGGACAAACTAAGGAGGGCTTTGTACATTTGCATAAGCCCATGAATAGTACCACGAATATGCAAGGATGGCACACTTGTCCTAATAATTGAAGGTAACGATGATGATATACAGTCATTTTTGATGAAAGTTGTTGAAAGTTAATCAGATTCAGCCATAACTGTCCCTGTGTTTAATGAGTAGGCGGCAAAAGAGATGATATGTCGACGATATTTAAGCAAATCATTTAGAATATATTCCCAAATAAAACCAAAGGACCTAATTCTGCAAAGTGGAAATAGTTTGTGATAAGATGTACAAAGTCATTGAACGGCAACAGCAGAAAGGGATAAATGAACAGATAGAGAGGCAACACTGACAGCCTCTAAATCTTCTCGAGCATCTCGCACCTGTCTGCTGTTGGCTTCTGCCACTCCTCCTTGAGCAGAGACCTTTGCCTCAAATATCGCTGTCTGATGCTGGCTAACATGTTTCACTCCAACTTGACATATTACTCTTTCGATTTGGCTATCTTGATGTATGCCATGCAACAAAACACCTCCATGTTTTATTGAGGGTGGGGTGCTCTGTTCCTTATAGTTTAATCTGACGTTGGATTACTTCAGTAATACCTTTGCAGCTTTTTTTCTATCAACAGAATCTCAAGTGGAAAACTAAATAATAGATGGATGAACAAGAAACGCTCGGCTCCCTCTTTCTAATAAGTAAAACCATGATTAATTGACTAATTGATAATGTTACGTGAACATTGTGCAAAGGGAGAGGTCTATTTTTGTTTTTATTATTTTGTGTGAGGAACATCATCAAAAGGGGGCCAGTAGTTGGGTCTGGGCGGACATTTTTCATAGAGTTGCCCCCCCCCCTTTGCGCTTAGAATTCAGGTGCAGCACTCTACAATAATGCTCTCCAGGGTAGAACGTTACAGGCACAAATGTGATGAAATCAGGCTGCTAATCTATTGCATTGTACTGTATTTATGACGGCTTTGTTTTTTAGTATTGTCCTAAATTATGGCAGCTTGTCAAACACTATTGTTTACTTCTTGACATCCATTATGTGCTGTGCCTATTATGCCTCTGACTCCAGCTTTTGTCTTCTGTCTCTGCCTTTGGCTGAGCAAAGTGTGGGGACATAATCAATGAAGCCTTAACACTCTCCTCCGTGCTTGTGTTCCTTCACCGACACCCTCCATGCTTCCCGACATCTCTTCCTCCATCCTGTCTGTCAGGCTATTATTATTCCAGCCTGTTTTCATCTCTTGTCACCATGGCTACGGCAGGTGTAAAGCAGCAGTTTTAAGTTGATAACACCAGTGCCAATTTAGTTTTAATTATCAAGAGTCATTCAGGAAGCAGATTACCCCGATGAGTCATTTGCAAGGATCCGCTCTGCGTGTCTGTTAAGTGGCCGGTGAAATTAAAGGGGATGCATATAAACAAGCTCTCTTTTTCAGCAACGCACGTGTCTCGGTTTAAAGTTGGATTGTTGCGAGTGGGTGTGCGTTGACTGTTTTTTTGGTCACGGTTCTAGGTCTTCATTGCTGTCATTCAGACTCGTATGACTCTGTTCAGGTGAGTGTTCTTTTGATTTTTGCAGGGATCGGTGCCGTCATCAGGCGCGTCTCCTCAGATTTTCTCGTCGCCTTGAGGTGGCAGTGTTTCTCCAAGCCAAAGATCATACAGAAAACCACAGGCAATACCCTGCCGCGCAGTGAATAGAAGCATTCTTTGACAGATGTATCGCTCCACTATTTAACATGTTGCAATTAAAAGTGTGACTCTCCATCTCTGTTTCTGTCTCTGCTACTTTTTCCCACCTCGGAGGTGTCTCTGGCACTCTGCTTGTTGGACCGCTGCCTGCTGGATTAACGTGTCACTCCCCCCTGTCCATCTCTCTTCCCCCGTCTCCTGCGGGAGCCGCAGCGCACTACTTCTTAGTGCGTTTCATGTTCTGTGTGGAAGCGCCGGGTTTAATAATGAAGCAGAGTGAGAGGCAGGGAGGGCTCCACAGATCTTCAAAGTTTCTCTGTGGCCCTGGTAATGCAAAAAAAATTCACACTCATTAGCGTAATGCCTCACCTCAGTGGGCACCAGTTCGGACCACCCATTGGATTTCAAGCTCCGCTTCAAGGGAGATGCTTCTTTTTTTTTTTTTCTTGTCATTTGGCATGTCTAACAAACAACAAAAAGACGCCATACTGCTCAATATGTTTGCCAAGAGATGTACAACAGCAGAATACAGGAAAATCGTAACGTCGTATTCATTAACCTGTTTTATTTTCCCCATGATATCATGTGTCAGAGCAGAAAGGCGCGGCATGGTGTTGTCTTGGCTGTCGCAACAGACGGAAAGCAGCTGGGTGCTTCTCTCTTCTGCTCTGTCTGTTATCACAGGAACCTCTGACAGCACAAAGCCATTAAAGCCATTACACCCCACTCTGGCCTGATTTATAGGCACATTCAAAGGAATTAGTTTGATTAATTAGAAAGGTTGTTTTAGATTATAAATCCCAGAAACAAAGCTGTTTTTTTTCCAGCTGTGCTTTGCTGAGTGATTTCATTTGGAGGCATTACAATATAATTATGGGTGAGTTGCTTTGATTGCATCTCTCTAAGCTTTGAGAAAGCCTTTTGTGCTTTTGCAGAGGGTGGTGGAATTTTATAGTTTCAACATTTTCCCGATGGACGAAGCATCCAAATATTCAGTCTGGACTCTCAGTAAAGTGCCTTGAAACCTCATCCAAAGGATGTTGGTCCCTTCTTGTAGTTGGTGTGAGTGAAAACAGGGTATGTCCACCGTCTGGTGTCTTGTCTGTTTCTTTAATTTGTGTTGCGTGGTATTAGATCACAGCATGCCACGGTTGCAGGTGTTGCCATTTAGCATGGTTGCTGCTTTTATCTTTTCTTGTTTTAATCAATGTTATGATCACTCCACACAGACCGAGCACAGCTTCCCGATACAATGCACCTTACGATGTTCTTTTCTCTTAAAAAGTCTTTTTGTTTTGCAGCTATTCAATCTTCCAGAATCCCTAAAGCTTGTGTAAAGTCAGCACCTAACTACTTTCTTTGCTGCAGTCTGATTGTATTTGCGACTTTGCTCTGTATCCACGTCTGGCAGGTGTGGGATGGAACAGAGAGTGGACGATGCCTCAGGGTTTACACCTGCCACCTGGGAGCTGTGCGTGACGCCTGTTGGACCCCCTGCGGGCGACAGCTCCTCACCGGCTCATTTGACAACACAGCTGTGATCACTGATGTAGAGACGGGTGAGTTGCACCTCTTCTCTCTTCATTTCTGGAGAACTAAATGCCATTGGATAAGACACCTTATTCACTTCTCTAATTAGATCCCTTAACTGGACTCAATGTGAGATACAGTTTTTAATTGTCCACAGACCCATACTTGGGCTTGGCTACACTAAACCAGGTTTGTCTGTATATATATTCTCAAATTCACGCTGACCTTTTTGAAATTCACCTGTGGCTGCTTTACATTAAACATTTTCCAAGCTCACCGCTGGCATTCTCTGACAACAAAGCACACTGGAAATCCCATGTGTGTCTCTCACTCGAAAAGTTGGATTGTAATTTATGTTTGGAGTGAATTTGAGTCCCAAAACCTGTTAGAAACCCAACGTATGAATTGCAGAGCTGCTTCTTTCTTTGTATTTCTCTGTGGCCGTGACTCATTTCATGGTAAACCTTTGAAGTCTAAAAAGTTCTTTATAGAGACAACACACGTCTGCTGATTGTAACATTTCACATGAAAGCTCAGAAATGGACATCAGCAACTCACAGGCAAAAAGAGATGAGATTGATAGATTTATTTTTTTATATAAGGGAGGAAAAAGGAATCTTCTCTGTCCGTGGAGGGACATCCCTTCATGTTATCATAGTGATATGTCTGTCCTCTGGGAGATAGAGATACACTGGACCTGTAAGTCAAAGCCATCAGAGCATCGATGATAAACCAGCTGCTATCCACAATGAGAAAGGCTGTAATTGGCTTGTTTTCGCCAGCGAAACCATGTCTAGAAACTGATTTAAATGTGCTGCTTTTTTTTGTTAAAGACTGTCGCACAATTGTCACTGATAATTTGCAACAAGTTGCTGTCAAAATCAGCAGAATGAGGTGTGTAGAGACGGCTGTCTAGTGCAGTCTGTTCTGCTTGCAGGATTAGACTCCCGTTCATTTATTTGTCCAAGGCGCAGGTTGGGGGAGACGTATTGAATGCCGGTCCACCAGAGCAGCTCTCAATATATTTCGCCTGTGTTCGTAGACTTCTTTATTAACACTTTAAATCCTGACTAAGAAAACAAATGCGTAGTAAAGATGAAAAATACAAAACTGTGGTGTGCTGATCACCTGGAGGTGTGTAGAGCAGGAGGGACAAGCTTTTTATTACTCTTCATTGCTGTTTTTCCACACGACCGATGAAAACATGAATATTTTAGGGAACCTCAATAAAATTCACCAGTGGTGCTTTTTGGGGAGCTCATGTCTTATTAAGAGAAACTTCGTTCAGTGAGCCTCTTGGCTTTGGAACGATAAGCTGCTCTTTTGTGCTGACTCTGCGTATAAACGCACTAATCTGATGTGGACAAATAAACTCAAATGTGCTCATGAATAATTAAAACACGCAGACAGATAAATCAAAACGAGGTAACTAATTGTATCTTGTGTACAGTGTGCAGACTCGTCATCAGTGATGTTTCCATCAGACACTTTCCCTCTGGCGACCCAGCCCAGGTTGATCAGGCCCCGACCTGTGTCCCAGCGGTACTGGCCCACTTCTCGGACCTTTTGATCCAAACCGACCTTGAAGCTATCTCTGCTGCTTCTGCGGTGGACTTGATGGCGCTCCTCTTCATAGCTCCTTTGATGCAAGGTGTTCGTCTTACACGGGGAGCAGGCTGCAAAGCCTCGGCACTCCACCTTGATAGGCTCACAGCGAGCTTTCCAGCCCTTCCTCTGGCACTCCTCAATGAGCTCCTGGTATTTGTACCGCTTCTGCTCGCTGGCCTCTTCCATGCAGTCCTCTCAAGGGACTGTCAGCTTCAATAAAAGAGGACCTGCTTGGAAGATGCAGATGTCAGCACCACATCTGGTCTCAAAGAGGTCAGTCTTATGAAGTCTGAGAACTTGAGCTGCCTACCCAAATCAACCCAAAGTTCCTAGTCCAATGCTGACAATAGCAGGCTGGCTGATGGTGTTTGCTTACAAAGATGATCTTCCACTCAGTGCAAATGCTTTTGTTGGTGGCCACAGCACTGGAGATGGCCTTTGCCACTGTCTTTGGGACTCGGTCGTGCCTCCAGTGGTTGTGGCCATCCCCAAGGGCTGATGGGCAGCTGCTCAAAATGTGCTCCAAGGCCCCCCTTTCCGGGACAGGGTGAACGAGTGGGAACATCACTTTTGCCCCAGATGTGCAGGTTGGCTGGGATGGGTTGCACATCGCAGGTAACTTGGAGCATAAACTGCCCTGCTTGCTACCGTGTTAAGCAGCCACTGTGCTACCTCTGGCCCTTCCTGTACTCTCTTTTCTGCCCACCTGCACCATGATGCCTGCTGTTAGACAAGGAGCTGTCTTATGCAAGAGACCCTGAACTCCTCCAGGCTGCTGATGGGAAACTGAAACTTATTGCACCTGCCGTTCAATGCTGCACCGGTGAGACTACGAGCCGGACCCAGCCATCGTCACTTCGTACACCAGCAGTGGACAGAGGATATGGGACAAGGTGCCATGCTGGTACAACAATACCTTGAACCTGCCAGGTAGGCCAGACCTGTGCACTGGAGACAACCAGTTTTTGAGCTTCTTGTTTTGATCTGCCGCTGTGTCTCTAAGGCTGCAGTCAAAAACCCTCTCTAGGCTAGTGCCTGGTGTCTAAGTGATTCATGATAAATACACTGGAGAAGTGAAATCCACCACTCTTCCCCTCTTCGGGGCCATGAACCTGGTTTTGTTGCTTTAAAGCCCATCCTTTCCCAAGAAAATAGCAACCAGGCCCTGAAGAATCCGCCTACATTCGGGCTCTGGTGGGGGTGCTGCTGGGTTTCCGATTTGGACAGGTGGGCCCCTGCACTCTCTATCAGCAGCTTTCACTAACATGTTCATAGAAAGGGTGAAATGAATCACAGAAAATGTACATCCAGATATGATCTCTTTGTCAGATGTGTTCCCTGATGTAAGAGGCTGAAATGAACAGTGTTCATTGATAGCAGAATTTACGTAGCTTTATTTCTCACATGTAGCGGTGATACCCTTTTTCCACTTTTTCTTTTATCATCTTTGTACTGTGTCATGTTAATGGAAGAAGAAAAAGTACTTTAAATTAGAGGGATGGTGAAAATAAAACAAGTCACTGTTTGTCTGCTGCCCTGAAATTGTAGGTCGTCTCTACTTTCAGTGAAGTGTAATTGTCTGAGCTACAGCGCAGATGTTGCTCTGAGCATTTTAGGTGGAACTGTGAAATCTCCCATATTCTTGAATTACATCTGGGTGTGGGCTCCAGGTTGTTTGCATAACATCAAGGGTAATGTAAGATGATCAACAAGCTGGGGGGACCCCCCCGAAAGTGACGGGAGACACAATCAGGGAGGCAGAACGTGTTGCTCCAAAATTTCTACATCTTTGGTTTGGACCATCGTTTGTTTTCTTTGCATTGTTATAATTGGCTTTGATCTTAGACATTATAAATTCATATTCTGTATTTTCCTAAATAACCTATGTTCCTAGCTGCTACTTTTCCACTCTGCTCATACTGCTCAACAGATGACCTTAAATGGTCCAAGACCTTAGAAGGACATAAACAACTGGGTCAGACAAAACATCTCTATTAGGGCAGATAGGTCTGGTACATTAGATCCACGCCTAAAACAGCACTGACACACACACACATTGTTTATCACATCCAAAGAACACAACAAGGACAGCGGCTGGCCTGAGCATGTCACCCAAAACTGGCCAATTATACTCTGACAAGTGTGAAAACATCTTCTGTGAGATAAAGCTGAATATAAATATAACATGTTTCCGGATAACGGGGCTCGGCCTGACGGATTTCCTGTGGGAGCTCTGGCACTCCGAGTCCAGCGCTGCAATATACTTTACTTGTGACCACTAATAAATACTTTTTTAATAAACGATTTCTCCAGCTTGTTCTTGAGCTTCCAATGAAAAAATCGGGCTAACAGCATGGACCAACTTTATTCACCGACAAAGGTTTTCAGAAGTGTTCCCGAGTCCATGTCAAGACTCTCGTCTGCTCGTATTGAATTGCTGCCCGAGGGCTCCAAGATTAAGGCTGCTTAAGATAGATTTCTTTGGATTCTATCAAAAAGTTTTAATGATGTGGCCCTGCACAGGTGATGAAACCCCCGAATTCTCTGCAGCTTTTTTGTTGAGAGACATTTTACCAACATGTTTGATAGTCAGTATTATATTACATTGGTATGTGAAACGTGTAATGATATTCTTACAGAAATCAGAGTCTCTCTCTCTCTGTTATGTGTGTTTGCAGCTGGTCTAGCGGAGTATGCATATTCGTACATGTGTGATGTGTAATAGGAGCGTGTGAAATTCTTCGTTTTCTTAGGCTGAAATAACCATGTTCTACAACTGCAAATAACCTGCCACTGAGTCAAGGATGAGCCCAGAGTTCACAGCGTCCTGGTTGGTTTTAGCTTAGTTTGTTTTGGTCTGAGGTTCTGCTTCTCTAGTCTGAGACTTTGTTCGTAACTTATGTGTGTGTGAGTGTGTGTGTCCCTCTCGGAGCTTGTTTAAGATATGTCACTGGTAAATAAGTTTCTGTGAAGGCGACACATCCACCTCAGTGACGACAGCTGCTGAAATGGGACACAGAGAAACATCTGAAAACAGGATTCTTACTTTCTAAAAACATGAGAATTTTTTCCTCTGCTCAGAATTCCAGTTCACTCTTCGCTAAATCTGCTGCCCTCCTGTGTTTACTGGTCCCAAACTTTTGTAAAGTCAATGGTTTGGTTTGCTTTTTGGCCTAGCATACATTTACCAGGCGTGGCAGAAAAGCCTGAAACATCTGATGAATTTCCTTTCCTTTCCTTTCCTTTACTTTCCAGCTGAAAGTCTGAACATTTTTAAGAAGAGTTTACAGGAATGATATCAGATTTCTTGTTCACTCAGTCAGCTTGTGATCGTGTTCACATCTACAGGAAAGTACTACACAGAGTCTGAGCAGAATGAATCAAAGTGGGGGAAAAGAAGGGAAAAAAACTGAGGCTCCCATGGTATCTACATCACTTTGGTTTGCACATGGCACCGATGACTTGCTGCTGTTTGCACTTCCCCTCCCAGCACCCATGTCAATACTGTCAATAAAGCCTACGGATAATAGCTTGGCCAGCCCATTAAACACACAGGCAGCTACAGGAAGGGAATCAATAATGGATACATCACCACAGGAGCAGCCACTATGACCTTATACTGGAACGTCACTAACCACAACCATAAACAAACAAATACTTATTTGATCACCAGAGCCTTGCTTGGCATCGTCAGGGTGGGTTCAAACTAACAGCCGAAGTACTTATTATTCCTCTGCTTTTTCAGAAATCTATTTCGTTAGACTCATTCCTCCTCCAACTATTATTCATTTGTGTTTGATATTAGATAAACCGCATTGTTTCTGAGAAGGAGGAGCTGCTTGGATGTGCTGGAAGGAGAGGGCAATAAGACCGTGTTCCTATGGCAGCCCGAGATGAAGAAATTCAATTCAGCTGCATATTAATTTGGGAGTTGGGAATCCAGCCCAGTTCCTGGACGACTGTAGCGCACTTTAATGCGGTACAGCTGAGATGAAGCCTCTGACACTTTAAACCCAATCATAGTCGAGCAATGAAAATAACACGGGGAACGAGCTACATTTATAATTTCACTGGTGATGATTTCAACACAGACAGGGACGATTGTGGTTTGGACGCCAAGTCACTGCAGTCACGACACAAATGACATCCACAGTAGCTTTAAGTCAGCGGTTTACCATAATCGTGACATTTATTATTTGAAAAATGTAAAAGGCTCCCATCCCTCGTTCCTGCAGCACTCGTTCAGATGACATGGAGCTAAATGTTTTCCATGTCAGACCGCAATCAGGGAGAAAGCGATTGTTACGCTCTTCACTGTAATGCAGAGCCTCTCAACTATAACAAGGAAGGCAGCCGGACCTCTCGTGTTCACTTGAGCTCTCTTTGCTGCTGAATGGAGGCCCTTTAATGATCAGGACGTTTGGCGGCTTATTTTCCAGCAACATACCTTACCAAAAGCCACCGTAGCAGCTAAATTTGCAGATTAATTTCGCTTGGCCGTCTTAGCAGCTGTTCTTGTGTCCACTGTGATTCGTAGAACATGGTTGGCCAGAGGAAAGTTGAGGCACTGAATGCTCTAGAGCAGCAAACGGCAGCTAATTAAAGTGCATTTGATTTGCAGAACCTTGCTGCTACTTTAGATACTTAGATTTTCATCTCATCGGAGAACCTTTTTGGACATTTTCCTTCCTCAGCAATTAATTAGCATGTTCCAAGAATTACCCTCTGAAGTTTGCCTGTGTTATTAAAGGAGCCTTACACAGCGCACAGCATGAGGAAATGAAACGCACACACACACACACCCAGTCGCATCTTCATTTTGATCCACTTTGAAGGCTTCCTTTTACAGTGGTAACCTACTAGCTTGGCAAGGACTCTTTTTAGAAAACTTTTGAAGTTTGAATCTCATCTCTCAATAAAGGGTTAGTCAGCGTTTTTGCATGCTGTCGGTGAGCTGTTGGTCTGATGTTGTGGGCTTGGCACTGGCTTATAAGCTCTATGGATCTATGTTTTAGTGGGACGGTTTCGCCGACGTCACGGTTGACCTTGGAACGAGCAGCGTGGTCAAAAAAGTGAAGAGAAAAAAAAAAGGAGAGAATCTAAGAAATGGGGTAAAAAAAAATCTTTATGTTTCTGCGGCTTTTAACTACATCTTGTTGGTTGCGTTCATCCTCCTCGTGAGATTTTATTTTTGAATAAATGTATCAGGACTGAAGAAATGCTTAGTGCAGAATATCTTTAAAAAGGTCCAAATGTAGCTTATTAAGTCTACGCCCAAAACATTATCTGGATATAGGTGGTCAAAACCAAGCGTGTGCACTTTCCGGTGCAGTGACAGCACCCTACTGTGGTGAATCCTGTAATGAGGCACAATGTTTCATCTCTCCTCTATGGGGCTCACCCCTGCTACCCCAATCATACCTTATGTCCTCCGCTCTGTAGTTATCAGCTTTCTGTTGTCTCTGTGGTACGATGGCAGTCCTTTCAAGACTGCAGAGTAAAAAAGTACCTTGAGGGAGGAACGGATCACTGCGGTCCTCCGTTATCTGTCCTCTCATCCAGCTAATTAATCTTATTTAATTAAAACACGAAGAGGCCCTGTTTGTTATGAGGTGAATGTTGACTTCTCGTTGTCTTGCCAAACACGGGTTTTAAATCTCTGTGACAGATCTCCACTGCGGCTAAGCCAATTAAGTGGGATGTGTGAGCCTGACGAAAAGCCCGTTCAAACTGAGGCTCAAATCAATGCATTGAACTCGTCCACCAAGGAGTGGAAGAGGGTCCAATTTTTGGTGTGGCTTTTATGAGCTGTGACTCATCTACCGCTACTGAAAAGACTTGGGAGGAAAATCCTGGGGATAAATGCGTAACAAAGAGTGTTTTTGTCTCAGGCTAACTGCTTAAATTGTTTTAAATGGGGTCTTTTTTGTTTGTTCAATAAGTAGACGAAGAGCCACCGAGCCGCCTGAGGGGGCTTCGCTTTGGACAGTTTTCGAGTTGCTGGCTAATAGTCATGTTTTTTCAGAAGATTCCTTTTTGGTCACACCCTGTCAGGGTTAATTGTACTTAAGCCTCTCTGTGTGCCTCAGTGTGTGACGTTTTTTAAATTGATTTTGATAAAGTAGCCTCTAGCCAGAGCAGTACAGCGGCATCTTTGTAAGTTTGGTCTTTCTTTTCTCGAGCGACGATTTCTCAAAGACTAACGACACAAACTGCATATTTTAATCAGTGAACTTGCGTTTTAATTATTGTATTTATCGGGAAAGTTGAAGGCACAGTTTAATTACACAGTTTTTAACTGAACAGAGGTCTAGTGGGTCCTTTACAAGGAGGATTAATAAACTGAACAGAGTTTTCTGCATAATTTGCATCACTGCATATATACATTTTTTCATATATTGTGTTTTTAGTTTAGCTTGATAGCTGAGACCGAGAAAATATCCAAGCAAGCCTGTCATTCGACACAAACTGCAACCATATCACAAGAGGAGGGATAAGCTGTATCTCCCGTCCATTGTCATGAAGAATGGGAGGTTTCTGACATTAAGATTAGCAAATTAATGGCTAAATGAAAATGCTCTGGACCCCATTTAGTTCCCATCAACAGCTTTTAGATGGTTCATGCAGGCAGGGATGCCCATTATGGCACAGGTGTCATGGACTCCTCTGAGCTGTTTGTCCAACACCAAAAGTATGCAACATTAAAACAAACAACTGATAAGTTTATGATAAGTTTAAGCACTGTGGACACTCCCTCCCTCTTAAAGTACAATGTTTCCCGCTGATAGGAGACCACAAACGTACAGTTTTGTGGGACAAATAAAACATCAATTCAAAGATTGAACGCACAGGTATTAGTAATTTTCACTCAAAAATCGAGCTCCGCTTGAAACCATCCCTCGTGACGAATGTCAGCATTTTTCTCCCGCTCATGTCACGGAAAGGAAAAAGTGCTCGTCGATGTTATTTTACGTCAGGGCTGAGAATATGAGAAATGAATGCAGGATGTGTTGTCGCTGAGAAAAATGGCACTTGTTTCATTCATGCTCTTTGTCTCCACTCTTGTCGTCTGTAGGGCAGCAGGCAGTGAAACTGGACAACCAGTTCAAGGTGATGAGTGTGGTCCTGCACCCCAGCAGCCCGGAGGTATTCCTGTGTGGAGGTTACAGTTCGGTGGTCAAAGCCTGGGACTCGCGCAGCTGCAAGGTCAAACTTATTACCCTCCCTACAGCAGATAAGTCATTTGTTATCAGTGGTTGCTCGTATACTGTCGACATGCACACTTTAAACATACGCTCTGTGTCTGCAAACTCTTCAGCTCCACATTAATATGCACAAGATTCCACTGTATGCACAGGCAAACTGCAGGTTATGTTGTTAATAGTTCAAAGCAAACTTCAATTTCACTCAGGCTGCATAAATTGCTCCCGTGAAGCTGCAACGTGATATAGCTATTAAGCTTAATGGACTGTTTTACATGTGAATCCTGTTCAGTTCCTCAGAATTGGAATGATCACATGTCATCTCTCCCCTCGACAAATGGAGTCTTTTCTTAGGAGGGTTATAGATTGAGCACAGTGGAGATGCTTCTGTCAGTTCAGTCAATATGAGGTGCAGACAGAACGTCTAAGGCTTAAGCCGTCTGTAAGAAAGCTGTGGTGTTGAATCCCCCCCCCCCCACCACCACCAGATGGAAACGACCGAGCAGAGCCACAAACAAGCTCAACTTTTCCCCCATTGGGCCGAAGGGACCAGTGTTGACTGGGAGCAGAGAAATGGCTCTGCAGTGTTGAAGATCAGTGATAGGAGCAACAGTTGAAAGTCACAGAGAAGGAGAGCACAGAAAAGTGACTGGCAGGGGGGGGGTCATAGGTTAACTTGTTCCCTACAGAGCGGCTGCTGATCCGTGAAGCTGATAAATCAGAGGCAGAAAGTCTTCAAGAATAACAAATACACCCGCTGTGGCTCCCACAGTGTAATGTTTTCTGTCATGTTACAGCCGTTTGTTTTTAAGACTTGAAACATTTAGCGAAGCACATACGAGTCAACAGTTCCCAACATGCGGTGTATCTGATTTTTCTTTTGCACTTTAAAGCATTTCCTACCATAAAATCTGTTCCCTCACTTCTGCGTCTGCCTCTGATATTTATCAGTTGATAAATTAAACAACAGTAGAGGTACAAAATGTTGTATGCGAGATGCTGCTTGAAGTCACATTCTGTATGTTCCACAGTGTTGAACACACTGTCCTCGTGCCACAATAAGTCTTTATCGGCAAGGACATCATGTCATCCCGCCTTAAGGACAAAGATCCAGCTGTCTCCCTCCTTCCCCTCAATCTCTGTTCTGAACCAAGTCTTTCTGTGCTGTGCTATTTCTGAACATCTCACAGCAGCACTCCACAGTACACAGACTTGTTTTAATGATCATTTTTAAAGGCTGACCACTAATTTGAACGCGTGTAACTGTGTGTGCCTGTCCTTATAGGTGGTGAAAGTGTACAAAGCCGGGATCCAGCAAACTTTGGACATCCTCTTTCTGAGAGGTGGGCAGGAATTCATAACAAGCTCCGACTGTGTTAGCAGAGACTCCGCAGACCGTACCCTCATAGCCTGGGACTACCAGACCACAGCCAAGGTCTCCAACCAGATCTACCAGGTAGGAAATCAGTGTTCTAAAAAGGCTCATTGCTCCGCCTGGGCCATGAAATTGAAATATTCAGCTCATATCAAACCAGGTGGTAATGAGGCGTATGAAATTGGTATATTTTGAGAGTCGCTTAGTGCTGGAATAAGTCTATGCACAACCGAGTGCCAACCTTTAAAATAATGCGCTCTTTAAGTCCTGCAAATTCCCCAAGCTCTACAGAATATGTGCAAAAACATGGGCAAAAAGTTAATATCATATAATCCACATTGGATTTATTTGATTGTATTACAAGCATTTCTGTCACTTTGTCCAAATTGTGCACCTTTGAACAAAGACAACACAAACAAAGTAACTTTCTTGATTCAATAGAGCCACAAAAGGTCAAATAACAGTGTGATTTCCATTCTAATTTTTCACTTCCACTCATTTGTCAAACAGGAGAGGTACACATGCCCTAGCCTGGCTCTCCACCCACAAGAGGAATCATTTGTTGCTCAGACAAACGGCAACTACATGGCAATGTTCTCCTCCCAAAAGCCCTATAGGATGAACAAAAGGCGGCGATTCGAAGGACACAAGGTCAGTAACAATTGTGGCCTCAGGGTAGGGGCATGAGATACGCAGGCCTGATCTATACAGAGGCAGTGCGATGTACAAACACACACACAGTTTAAGCATCATCCTACAACACTGTGCACAGACAATTGAGGAAATCTATATTCACAAATGGAACTATCACTGTAACCCAAACCCTGTATTAGCATAAACTGTGTTTCCTCTACTGTACCCTCCTCTAAAACAAAAACACTAAGCACAATTCGATATTTTCTCCGAGGAAGGCAACCAGAGCAGTTCACGGTTATGAGTTTGTTTGTTCAGAAAACAACCCCCCAAACACAGAAATGTAATTTCTAAAGCTTTTTTTGTGTTCTCTTTACTGTCTACTCCCATGAGGTAAACACTTCTATCAGGGCACAAACATACCAATCAGTGTGCCTGACAGCCTTTCCCCGTGGTCGCGAACAGAAGCAAGAAAGCACCAGTGCTTTGTCATGTTTTATTGAAGACAACCTGTCGCGGGTAGAAACTCATTAAAGTGGGGCGCGTCCGCATAATCTTCACACTCCCTCAACTCTCACCGTTTTGTTATGTTTCAAACTGAGATTTCTTTCGCCGGGTTTTGGATGCGCATTTAGACTTGAGAATGAGAAAAGGTGAATGGAAACTGTAAAAATCCTCTGTGTCGGCAAAACAAACTCAGATAACGGGCATATTCCCAGATTTTCTTACTCCTAAAGAAGAGCTCTCTCCATTTTCCTCTTGTAAATATCCACTGCAGTATTTGTTGGAGTGTTTTTTTTCTTCTTTCTCCTCAAGGTAAGAGCTCCAGTTTCCTGTCTCCACTGAGTTACAACTGTAAGCAACATTTCCGATTCTGACACCCTCCGATAACAGTGTGCAGACGAGTTTATTTCCCTTTAAACCAGCAAATGGAAATGTGTCTGATTCATATTTCCTTTCTGCAGCTTTCTAAAGATTGCTTCAGATTTGCTTTGCTGGTGAACGAATGCCTGGCTAATGATGAAGGTCTGACATGCTCAGACAGGTTCAACAAATCAGCTGTAACTCCAATGAGATCCAGAGTTCCTTTGTGAAGCTGTGGAAACCTTACAGAAACATAACCGTTAGTGCAGCACTCAACCAATCAGGCCCTTATTAAATTGTGTCCAGACAGAAGCCGTTTCTCACTAAAAAGGCTTGTAACAGCCTAATGGGCACCTCAATGACTTTCAAACCACAAGTAGCAAAATCATCTGATCTGATCAACCCAAGATTGAACTATTTATCCACAAAATCTCAACAGAGGAAATTAAACACTTAGAATCATCTCTTTTATACCATCCCTGTAACCAAACAAGGTGATGGCAGCATCATTCTGAGGGAATGTTTGTCTTTGGCACGGACTGAGAAGAGTGATGGATGCTGAAAATAACAGAGAAATCATCTTTTTGGGTGTTGGTTTACATTTCAGTGACAATGACCGAAAGCCTACTATCATGAAAACAGAGCATGGCTTTGGGAAATATCAATGAAAACCCTGAAACGTGTGTCCTCGTAATGTTTTAGGACATATTTGTTATGTTAGCATACTTAGTATGTCAAATGCAGTACGTAGAAAATGCCAGGTGTTCAGATAATGGCAGCTGGGATAGGCTCCAGCCCTGCGACGCTGAATTGGATTAAGCGGGTATAGAAACCGGATGGATAAATGTTTTCTCTTGGCTGGACATTCACACATGACACGACGCAGAACAAAAGCGCACCAGCCCTGTATTAAAATGTAGCACATGTGAAAGAGGCTAATGTAATGTTGAGATGGATTTAAGTGTGTGTTTAATGCACTTGCAGCTAATTGATTAATTTATTTTGCACAAGGTGGAAGGATATGCTGTACAGTGTGACTTTTCTCTGGATGGAACTATCCTGGCCTCAGGGAGCTCCACTGGCTCCGCTCACTTCTACGACTACCACAACGCGCGTATGCTGCACACTTTCCAGGCTCACAGCCAGCCCTGCCTGTGCGTTTCTCAGCATCCCGTGCTACCCACGACTGTAGCCACCTGCGACTGGGCTGGCGAGATCAAGATCTGGGACTGAAAGCGGAGTGTGAAGTAGTGAATATAGGTTTAAAGAGTGGCTGGTTGGAGTCGTGCAGACTTTTGTCTCTGATCATTTCTTAGCATGTGATGCAAAGAAATCGGCATCGAAGTGCTGAAAGTCAGCAAACCTATTGTGTTCTATTGCCTTTAAATAGCATTTAATACAGTGTGTCTTGCAAAGCGTTTATATTTTTATTAAAAAACTTTTTCTGTTACTGCTGTTGTATGAATCTGTCCGTCGGGATTGTTATTTATAATTGACTCGTCCTCTCTCATCTTATCAACTTGGTGGGAGAGTTGAAATCATGTTAACTTAAATTTGATGAGATCAAAGGATGTTTATTTAAGAGTTCAATAATTAACTGCTGTCAAAAGTCTAATCCAAAGGGCTAGGGTGTTTAAAAGCTGTCTAGTGGCACACACACACACACACACACACACACGCGCAAAAACAAATCCACTCCAAAAACAGATGGGGACTTGAGGGTTTTGTCACATTAAAAGGATAAAAAGTAATTCAGGGTATTTTCTAATCAAAGTTTTCTTTTCAGTCCACATTCTGCATACACATCAGTTTTCTCAGTGTCTTTTTGTTCCCCCCACGCTCTGATATGACTTTCCATTTCACACTGGCTTAGAGCATCACGAAATAACCAAAGACCTACAAAAATAGGCTGTCACCTGTCAAAGCTTTGCCAGGTTCTGAAATCCTACCAGTCAACAACAGAGCACACAAGCACAGATAGACACCTGTGATCTTTATTCAGTATCCAATAGAAACGTCCTTAAACCGTCAAACCCCCCCCCTTTCCATTTTACTTTAGAAAATAATTGAACAGTGTGTGGCGGTGGCAAGAGATAAGCATAAAAAGGAGCTTTAAGCTACACTGAATAACCCTCGGACGATAAACTTCGTTTTTGTTTTTGTTGGAAAAGAAAATGAAAACTTTCTCTTGCCGGGGTCCTCTGCATCCTGGTATCCCTTTGCATCTCCGGTATAAACAAGTCCAGCCTGCTCTGATTGGTCACCCCCCATTGGTGTGAGAAGGCACACCTCATGAATCCACATTGAGTCTGAGACTCAAAACTTGGCTGCAAAATTAGTGCATGTCGGTGGGATGAGTGAAGACTTTTTAATCTTCCAGGAAACGACAAACTCAACAATACCACAATACCACTTTTTTTTTTTTTGCTTTCCTGCATGCTGGCATAGAGGTGACATACAGAGCAAGGTGCATCATAGAAAAACTCTTCATTTCATGGGAAGTTTAAGGGGTTCAAGTAAAAATAATGAATGGTGTGAAAATATGCCCAGAAGTCTACAATGTATTTCCAAACACCCATCTTTATTAAGTAAATTAACATACAGCAAAAATATATAACCATGCATCAGACAGACAAACATGTCAACACTGAGACACCTGGCCTGCTGATCCTGGAACAGGGCTGGAGGTAGGACAGGACGGAACCACATCATCTTCATCATTCAGGGTCAAATCATTCTATAAATATTACATCGACTGAAAATAGATAGAAACAGACGTAGTGTAATAACGACTGTATATGTGTCATCCCTTTTTATAAACATCCACAAAGAAAAAAAAACAAGAAACAGTCCCACTGTACAGTGATCAATCCCCCCCCCCCCCCCATCAAACCAAGTTAACATAAGATTGGAGGCTTTTTGTGGCCGAGGGTGTACAGTTTCCCCCTCAAAAACAAAAAAGGGTCAAAACAGCGTTAAGTCAGTTCTGAGATCAGCAGGAATGGGAGAGGTAGAGTAATGGGGTCCCAAAGTAAAATCTGTCCATTGTGAGTTGAAAACAAGGCTGCATTGCTGTTGCTGTCACCATTCCTTTGAATCTATGGAGCTACACAGGCAGGAAGAAAGGTTTGGGTGAACAGATGTTGGAATGTTGGCATTTTGCACTCCTCAGTGCGAGAGTTACAGATGGTGGCATGATGGTTGGGCAGCAGCAGAACCTCTTTGCAGCTCCTTATCAAACTCAAGGCAAGGTCTCATTTTATATTTTTAACAGGATGGCATGCCTCTGCTACTTTCAAGTAGGAATACACGTATTTTCACAGTGTTTTCTTTAAAAATGCCTAACTGAGCATGCTGGTTATAGGCAACACACTGACTGTACATTTTAGTCCTTCTTCCCACCTGTTTGTGCTGAGCTTCCAGCGTGCCCAGAACAATTTTCCACTCGTCTCCCATAGAAACTAGAGAAACCAGCACTTTTGTGGCTTGTGTGTCCAGTGCCCGCACAGTTGAAAAGTTTGTATTAAGAAACTTGGCTGAACTTGTTGGATCTCCAAACGTCGACTGAAGATCACCTTTTACTAAAAGAAATGACTGAAACACATCGTGTTTATGAGAGCAGATTTAATTCTTTGAGAAGTTCACCTTATGTGTTGTGTATGTTTGTTTATCTGACCGGAGGAACATACGCTGTAATAATATGTTTACATACAGAAACAATACTTCAGATGTACAGTATGTACACGGTTGTTAGAAGCTGTAAAGAAAACCATTCTGTCCACTGAACAGGATTAAGGCAACTTCACAAGTGTCCTGGTATAACTGTAACTAATGTGCAGTGGGACTACCAACTTCATCTTCTTGCTTTGATACAAAAATATGAAAAAGTCTAGCTGTGCAAAATAAAAAAAGAACTTGCTTCTTATATATCTATGTTCTCATAATGAAATTCTTTAATTTACAGTGTCATGTTGTCACTTTTAATTTCAGTTTCTATAACTTTCTCGTGGTATTTTTGTCTTGACTTTACACTGTATATATATTGTGTGTGTGTATATATATATATATATATATATACACACATATACATGTATGTGTGTTTCCTGTGTATTGTTTAGCCAGTTTAAAACTCTTCCGTTCCAGTAAGTGCGGCTTATAGATAAAGTCTCTATTGTAAAGAATTTAGTTGCACATGTGTTTTTCTATCTTCTATAATATATGCATTATACAACATGCATTTTTAGGAGAGCAAAAAACAACAAACGGATAAATCTTTGTAACAGCTTGCAGTCAGAACGGTCCACCGCACATAATGGGAAAACTCTCCCAAACATGAGTAATCAAGTCACACTGTTACACATGCTTTAGTCTGCCATCAGTACTATGTGTATCAAAGCAGGAATTAATGGTCTGGTTGCTGGTTTTGTTAACAGTGTTCAACACTAAAATGGAGCCATTAGCCGGGCCCATAGTTTCATCCCACAATCCGTCTTACTGAAACAAAAGCAAACTGAATAGCTGGCATCAGGTAGCTACACTGTATCAAGACGCACATGAGAAGGATTGTTGCAGACTGCATGGAACGTGCCTTGGCTAAGATACAGAAAACAACAACATCTTAACACCCCATCACAAGTACGTGTTTGCTGCAGGGAGACATGGTGCAGTACAGTACGGTAAATCAAGAATCATCATCATCTTCATGCATAAAATGAAAAGCTCTGTCACCACTCAGTTGAGAAGCGTGCCGTATAGCTGTGCCTTGGTCAAACTATCCTTCCTGGTCAATCCTGTGCTGCCGAATTTTTGGTATCTTGGAGAGGTCTTCTTCGGGAGCGCGGGGCCAACACTGAGAGCGGAGCTGGAGCTTGGGCGAGGCCGGATGCTCGGCCTGGCGCTGGGGTAGTGCTGAAGACTCGACGCTTCGAGTGAGCTTTGGTGTAAGGACTCGGCCGAGCTGTCTGCGCTCAGGTTCACATTGGCCCTGGTTGCAGCTGTCACTCCCCCGCTGCTCTCCTTGTCTTTCGAGCTCCCTGAAAAGAACAGACTGCACTCAGAGTCTTGACTGTCATCCTTGGCTCTGTACAGCAGAGACATTTTCTCCTGCTTACGATGCTCCTTAGGTTTAGGACTGCGGCTGACCGAAGGGGAGCCCATAGCGAAACACTGGTCCAGCACGCGGCTGTGGAAGACATCATCTCCTTCTTGGAAGCTGCTGTAGAGGGACTCCTTGACTTCACTGGAGGGACCCATGGCAAAGTGGCGTTCAGAGAAACTGTACGGAGATGTCCGCCCCGCAATGTCGCGATAGGACGATGAGAAGATGTTGATGTCCTCCACGCTGAGCTGTCTCCAGCGGTTGCTCAGGTCATCTTCAGGGACTTGTATGTCACCTCGGCTGTCCAATACTCCACCATGAGCCTGGCTCAGTCCAGTTGTGGACCCCATGCTATGAGAGGAGGCGAGGCGAGGGGTGCTGGAGTGGAAAGGTTCACTGAAGCATGAAGCTGTCCTTGTATACGCTGTTGAGGTGCCCTTCTGTGGGCTTCTGGAGGTCACCATGTGCTGGATGCTGTGAGCCTTGGGGAAACTTGGGTTTTCTTTGTTATACGAGGACATGCTTTTGCGCTCATAGTCCCCACTGAAACCATTTCGCCAGTCCATATAAAGACCTTGGTGGGAAGATGATAAGGTGCTGTTGGCAGTGTGCCCACACCCACCTGTAACTGCTCCCTTGTCGTCTGATGCAAGGCTGAAGCTGGAGTAGGAACTGGAGACAGGGAGACTACCAGTACCAAATTCATCCTGGTGGTGAAAGGAGGATGAGGCCTTATGGTGGGAGAAACTTCCAGACTCGAAAGGATCTTCATCAGGGTTACTATCAATGGAGTTTTGGGAGTGGAGCTGTAGCAAACCAGTGCCATGGAGGTCGGCGCTCTGCCTGCGCTCCGTGTCTTGCCATCGTTCAGGGCAATAGAGGGCTGTGTCACTACAGTACAGGTCAGATGTCTTATATGCAATGCGACGGTTGAGGTGATCAGTGCTTCCTGTGCCTGTCAGAAAGTTTCCATCCTGGGGCTGTGGGCTGGGTGAGCGTGTTACAGGGCAGCTGCTCCCCGGTTCTGGCTTTTCCAGGACCTTGGCAATTATGGTCGTGGGCACTGCTTCAGGGTAATTGGGGTGACACATTGCCATGGGGGCTCCTCTACCCCGGTTTTGTTTCTCCATGTGGGAACTGATGCGCTCCTGGAATTCCGGTGGTAACTAAGAAAAGACAGACAAAAGTGATTTAAAAAGGTGGATATTAAGATCAGTAGCTTCCCAAGAATTGCGAAACTGCTGCAGTTGCTGATATGGTATTCAAAATTAGTCCTCAAAGTTGGTTTATATTTATCTAACTCAACATCTTTGTCTTCCACACACATCTATTTATTTGTATTACAACTTTTTTATGTGTGGTTTTACAAGGGTTTCAACCTGGAAGAATGATTGAGAAAGTAAATCAGTTTCATCAGGCTCACTGTGCACAGAACAGATTGTGTATCTCAGGGGAATTTGCTGAACAGCAGAGTGAAATTGTTGCTACATTTTGTTGCTCCTTTTATCCTTTTAAAATAGTCATACTCTCTTCCAACTTTTTTTCTTGTCTCGTCTTACAAACAGTCGCTAAATCATAAGGGACAGAAACATAATCTTTTTGATTTGTTCATGTTTGAGAAACCAGTTCCTGTAAATTTCAGACTTTTTTTTGTGCCAATCAAAGTTGGTCAGGGTCAGTAGAAACTTCTCCTGCCACACTAAGCTCTTTCTTCTCCTCCCATTTTTATCCTTTCATCTTCTCCTCCCTGCTCTACTGCCTTCTAACCAATAAGCCCTCATTCTCTCTCTCTAAATCAGACATGTTCTCAGTCTCTCTTTCTTCTGTCTACAATCAAACACAAATCAGCTCCTCTGGGAGCTGCTCAGATTCAAATTAAGCCAGTGCTCTGGGTCTCCAGCTGGGCATAAAAAAAGAGATGAAGTACTGACTTAGCTTTGTTAAGAAATAGAAACTCGCCTCAACATAAAATAAGCTGCATCTTTTAAGTCTGAGCTATTTTTAGCAGCTGTTGCCTCTCCAACAGGGAATAGAGATGGAAACTAGGTGAGGTTGAGAGAAATATACAGTGTGTACTGCAAGTGAGCTAGGTCAGCATTAGATGCTGTTTGAGTCATATTGAGTCTTAATTAGCGATCACATAGTTTTCTATTTTTACTCTATGTGACATCACACACACCTTATTTTAGTTAGAAAACAAGTAGCGCAATAATTTTTTATGTAACAGGCCTGTGATAGGCTGTTTGAAATGTATATTACATTCATTAAATTCAAATAAACAGAGAAATTAGACAAAATACATTTGAATTTGTAATGAAATGCACTTCTTCTGTTCTAACTTTTAGCAAAGTACCTTTTGTCACTGTTGATATGTGTCAAACTTTACATGCATGTACAAGTGCGGTGAGTTGTCAAAGAAAATTGCTTCGGTAAGATGAAAAATGCAAACGATGCTAGCAGATTTTCTTTTTGAGGTAGCTAGCATACGGGTCATTACAGGCCAACGCCTCCAGTTCATTTAGAAGATTTTACATCACATTAATCTGAAAATATCCTTAAAGTGATTTGCACACATATATATATATTTCACATGAACTTCAATTCAAAGATTGTCATGAAACATTTAACAGCAAGTCTATGATATGATTTGTGATGAAATGCTCATAAGCTAACTCTTCACACAAATTCCTGTGGTGGGATAAAAAGTCCATCTCCCTGTGCAAAAATAAAACACACACAGCATCTGCATTTAAATCGTTTAAATCGCCTTAAAATATATTCTTCTTTTAATGAATTTTTGCACAAAATCTTAGTCTTAAATATGATAGAACAACACACACACACACACACACACAAAAATACATATATATTCTCTGTTTATGTTGTTTTTCTTCCCCCGAATATGCTTAGGAATAAAGAATAAAAAAGTAAAGCATGCATTTGTATTCACCCCAATAGTTTCGAAACCCTCAATCAAGATCTGTTGCTGCTTTGAGGAGTGGGCAGAAAATCTAGTGGTTAGACGTGCCGAGCCCTTGGAGACATAATTCTTCAACTGTAATTGTTGCAAAAGAGGGCTCTACACAGTATTGATTTTGTGGGGATGAATGCACATGCTTTTTACTTTTTCTTTAATAAATGCTTTTTACACCTACTAGGCATATTGTGTTGATCAATTTAAACAACCCCCCCCACCCCTTCACCTTTTCAAGTCAGTGTAAACACACTAAGGCTGAAGCCATAAAAGTAAACAACCTCAACTGCTAATTGTCTGCAGAGGACATACATGAATATTTCTTGTGAATTGCAGGGTAGAACGACTCCTGCATGATATTACATTACATAATATAATTATTTGCAAACATGCAGTCAGGGCCTAATTTTGTCAAACAAAACCTTGGAAAGACAGATGTTTACTAGTGAAAAACATCATCTAAAACACAGCATGAGTCTCTTTTCACTATTGGCCACTGTGGGGCTGTTATGCAAATGTTAGACAGACTCAGTTGCTCAGTTTTATTTAGATTCATGCCCCTAATATCCTAAATGTATGTATAGAAATGATTAGAAATCATTCTGTCAGAACAATAACAGATGGAGACATAAACACTTTAAGGGTTTATTTTATTCATAACATTAAATGTAAACCATAAAGTATATTTGTATGTAGAGCTTCAGCTAGTAATCAGCCTTGTTTCTGAGTATGTTTTCATCAGGCGCTCTCAAATCAGCCCTTCATTCATTAATTCGTCCATTCCTTCATTATGCACAGGTGGCACTTCAGACAGCAGACCTCAATCACTCTGACTGGAGAGGCCCTGAGCTTCATGTCTCATTTTTATTGTTAAAACCACTCTTCGATGCTTTTAATGGCACAGCAGCACTCTCCATTTCACCAATAATGCATCAACAATTTCACCTTCTTTTCTACTCTTTTTAGATGCTGTTCATGTTCATGAGAAACATTCCACATTTCTCTCAAACTGTTTAAACTTAATATCGAAGCCCAAGTCGGGCAGAGCTTTTTGTCGCAGTCTGAATTTAAACTGAGACTGATGCAGCTGTAGCAGAAGTGTTGGTGAGCTCACCTCAGACAGCTTGTGTGCTCTGTAGTGAGACTTGGAGCACTGCAGCAGCTGGGCTGCCAGGTTGCAGTCTTTCCTGTACAGGTCCTGTAAGAGGCACAAAGATTATACTCAGTCACTAAACATACTTTCATGTCAGCCTGATGGTTCGTGTAAGCTTCCAACCAAGGAATGTTGTGAGTTTAAAGATCCTCTGGGAAAAATCTGTAACACTCTTAGCTCTCTAATTGTGCAGGGATAATTATGGGGGAGATCTAGGGGATATAATCTCAGGAGACAGTAGCTGATATGGAATGACGGCAACAATGAAATTCAAAATAAAATGTTTAGATCTGTGGAGCATTTAAATGACTAACGGCACGACTAAGGTAACAGTTTATTTATGAGAAATGTATGCATAATATATTTGCCTGGGAGTATGATTATATCTTCTTAAAATAATGGAATAACTAGAACGACTGGAAGGCACACTGAAATGATTTACCCTTATTACCTAATTTCAGTCGTTTAACATTAGAGATTTTGCAGGGTCTTTATACTGCTACTCAGTTTTTTCATTTGTAGTATATCCTCTATCTGTCCAGTGCAGACTGTACTCATTTTGTAAGAGTCGTCTGAAGGAGCACACTCACTTATCTGCACCTTTCAGCCCAGAGTGCAAGTGCAGCATTATTTATCTCTTTACCTGTGCTCTCTCTTGCTACCTGAAATTCCTGTTTTTAGGTTTCTACTGACATTTCACAGGAGAGTAAGGGTGGTCTACCGGTGCAGCAGATGCTTGGCCCTGTTGTTTTCTGTATTT
The DNA here is from genome assembly GCF_036924035.1 of Leuresthes tenuis. Taxonomy (NCBI): domain Eukaryota; kingdom Metazoa; phylum Chordata; class Actinopteri; order Atheriniformes; family Atherinopsidae; genus Leuresthes; species Leuresthes tenuis. The sequence goes on from NW_027325369.1 coordinate 20,632,974, forward strand.
CTGTTTGTGTGTGTCTTTGTAGGTGGTTTGCCGGTTTCTGTTCTTCTCTTTCCTCTGTTAAATCCGTCCACTTATAAAGGTCAGTTCTTGCTGCGCTGTAGTTCCCCTGTGCCTCGGTAACAATGCTACCGGAACAATGCTTCCCCGTAACATCAAAGAGTCTTTCAACTCCCCAAGAATTTAACAATCCATGCTTTTGGAACTATTAAGCTTCTTTTCATTTTGTCCAAAAGGGACTGCTATTATCTATTTAGTTGTCTGTTTGTGTATTCATTTTTATTTAGAATGCCTAAAAGATATTAGGAACCTTGGTGATTTCTTAGTTAACGTGTCTGGTGTGTTGTTTGTCCAACAGGTAATGAAGCAGTTTTGAGAGCGGTTCTTGTGTTGAAGTCTTAACCTACTGTGTATATGACAGATAAAGGAAAACTTCAAACCAGTTATCAAGGGTTTTTGTTGCCTCTGCCAGGGATGTTAAAGTATGTGATTGGTTTGTTTTATGTGTTTGTCTTGTTGTCTGTTTGCAAGCAGAAATACTGAAACTGCAATGAGTGCATTTGCATAGAGTGTAATCCAACTGAGAAGTGATTAAGTTTTGATGGATCTGGATCTGGATCTAGGATTTTTTCAAATTTTTTTTAATTCATTTTTACTTCTGTTAATTAGGTAACAACAGTTTCTATTGGTACATTAGTTACATTGTACAATATATCCGAGGAATACTTTCAGTCTAATGTCTAGGAATGAGCTTGATTAGAGTAAAATAACAGGCTGCTGGGTAGAGACATGTAGAGGCCTCCCTGCTTCATCTACATCAGAAGTGTGTCTCTTTGACAACAGGCAGTCTTTTCAAATTGTGGCCAGTCTCATGCAGTTGTCCAATTGGGCAAGTGAAAACAAATGGGATGCCTTCATTCATTTTTCTGTATCAAAAACCACTGGTCCTCCACGAGCCGTCATTTATGCTTTATGTCATCTCTGTTTACCACAGACTGAAAGGAAATTCCTTCAGAGTAGGTTGGATCACTTTTCCTTGATAATGGAGAACAGCACAAATGATATATTCAGGTTTGAATGATTTTCAGTTCCCAACATATTATGGGGCTTATTAGTTGAATGATCTTTGCTAAGTTTGCATTATGATAACGTTGTAGCAATATAAAATATATGCTTAGCTCAAAAAGCCATGTTGAATTTGTTTGATTTTCTTGAAATTACCATTAATTTTCCTTTTTGAATAATAAAATGACTACTGGGCATGTAAAACATAATCATCGGAGAGGTGGCTGAGATGGCTTCATGTTCAGGACTGATATTGTTGATTGAAGTAGGTTATCATTTAAGTGAAAGAGAAATTTCCATTTCATCCCCTATGAGACATTTACGTCCCTTTTCATCATGTTCTACACAGGACTTTCTAAGCTTGCTCTCTTGAGGAAATGTCTGCCTAACTGTTCGCTCTGATGGGACAAATTCTACACTCACTCAAAATTAACTTTGATTCCCCATCAGCCTGGATGGATAGGTAGGATTGGCAAAGTGCTCCGTTGCTCAGAAGTGTTAATAAGTGCCATGGAAGAAAAAGAGATAATTTAGCCTAACCTGGAGCCCCCACCCAGAAAGCCAGTAAAATCACTTCAAAGAAAGCGAAGCACCAGATTGCCACATGCCCTTGAGCTCAGAATCAGGCAGTCCTGGCTTCAGCTTCTCAACACCCTGAGGACACCCATTGATTTCTTTTTAATCACTTTAAAACGCCCAGTGGCTTAGAGTTAATTCCTCTATCTGCTGTGGCACCTTGAAGCACAAATATCCAGGATGCAGAAATGGACGCGGAAATATAGTAGGTATGACTTTGAGCAAGAGTGGGTCAATTGAGAAGGCTGCCAATGTGCCAAAGTGTGGGGAAAAACAATTTTTTGATGGGCTGCCATTTCTCCTTCAAAATCCAACTACTTTTTCAGTGCAAACTAGACAAGATCACAAATCAAAAATGCCTCAGGGCCGCAGATCTTTGTTCCCAACTAACCATGCCCCAGGCTACTATTTAATTTGCGGTCTAGCAGGAAAAATATCAATTGAGACTCATCACACAAAAAAGTTCAGATGCCATTCAAAACCTGCCTTGCTTTATGTGCATGCACTGTGCTGCTGTATAAAGGATGCTAATGGGAGCCCATAGAAAATGATGCACTCACGTTGTCCTCTCTGAGTTTATTAATGTTGATCTTCGCCTCCATGAGGTGGTTGTTGAGAACAATGATTTCTCTGCTAAGGGCTCTCTTTTCCTCTTCATGGAGCTGGGACTGCAGTGTAAGAGAAAGAATTGGACAGGTAGAAGAGAAATTGGTGACAAAGAAAAGAAAAACCATGAATGAGTTAGGGTGGATGACAAGGGTCGAGCAGTGAAGGGTTCGAGGAAAGAGATGAGACAACGAGAACGATGAGGAAGCCAAAGTTGGAGAAGCAACAGAGGAAGAATGAGATGATTAACAGAGGGCGAGAAAAATGAAAGGAAGAGAGCCTTGAGTCACTATCAGTCTGAAGCTGGTGCTGGCAGCAGGTCTTAATTAAAAGAAGATTACACTTGCCAGAGCTCATATCATATCAATTACTCTGGGAGTACGAGAAAGAGACATAGCAAGAGGAGGGAAAAATAAAGGGGGAAGTGTGAGAAGGACAAATGAAGCATTCATTCCATTTTCAGTGATTAATGTCAAATAAATTCACAATAGCTCTGCTGCAGTGACAATTTAGCCCCATTTACAGTTGAGTTTAATGATAGTGATGCACTGTTGTTGGCTGGTCTGTCTTTCTCTCTGCCCAAGTTCATCTCAGCAGCTTTTCACACAGAATTTTGAAATTCAGATATTCCTGGAACAAGTCATTTAGGTGGCTTGACCTATTGTGTATTATTGTCCATCCATTTTCAATACTTGCTTAATCCAATTTAGGGTTGGGGGGGAGGGCTGGAGCCTATCCCAACTGTCCTGTCATGTCAGGACATCGGGATCCAGATTTAGCTTGAGTGTACAAATGAAGGACACTGTTGTGATGTATTCCATGAATTTATGCTCTCAAATACATAAACCATAGCTTTAATGACCGCTGGCCTCGTGCACTAGTCCCAGTACAAGTTCTGATGGTATATGTGCTTGTAGCACATCTGTATTAGACCACAGTTTGCATTTCATCACAAGCGTGTAGTATGTGTCTTGTAATGAAAATGCATAAACTGGAAAATAAGATGTGAGCTGCAAATCCAATCTGCCAATGAAGAGAATGTAGAACAGCTAAAAGCTGTAGGACAAGTAAGTAAAAGGATCTTTTAGTCTAACTGTTATGTGACACATATTTAACCTTGCTGCCTCTAGGGGCCAGTAAAGGGTTCTCAGTCTCTCTGTCACACCAACAGACACGTACACACAAGCATTCACACTCATAGAGTAGTAATTTTAAAACCTGCCACAGAGCATCAGCTGAAAAATGATACACCAACTTGGCCTCCCACCCTTCTCTCCTCTAATCCCTCAGTGGAGGGGATTGTTTTGAAATACAAGGATCCAGAGCCAATCTAATACGTGGCAATTAATGCCAGCATTTATTTTCAAATTCAGTTCTGTTACAATCTCATAAATCAGCTGTAGAGACGAGCATCCCTGCTGTTATTTATATAGTTCATTACTTTGGATTTTTGTATATATTTTGTGATGACTTCTTTCGTGCATTTTTCCAAATCCAAATATTTAATTCCTAACTGTTCCTTCTGCCCATCAGAAGCTTGGTGTTTTATTGGAGCAAGGAAAACTTCTTACGTGCTAAAATGTTAATCAGCTCAGTAGTATTTGTGGTGTCAGTTTCAAGCACACCAAGCTGTAAACATTTGTTAGCATATAGTTGCTTATTTGCTCATTCAACCCTCGCAGGACGACATTAGCATTCATTCTTAGTTGTGTTTGTGCCTACCTGCGGAAAGTCCAATATTTACACAGCTTCTACTTTGGTTTAGTCTTCACCAACTCCTGAGGGAAATATCTGTTTAGCTGCTAAATGTGGCAGTGTGTTTTCCACCTAGCTGCTAACTTCATTTTGTGCTGCATACTATTGTTTGCTAAAGGGTTCATCAGGGACCCTTTTCATTGAAAACTGCCGCCTGCTCCATCTGTAACTTTTGATGAGTAAAACAGTGAACCAAATGGATCAAAACATTGAAGCTGCAGGCCTTAACAGCAAAATACTGAGCTAAACGACAATAAAATGCTCCATAAAACTGAGGGGGGCTGTGCTATCCCATAATCGTGTTATCACTTGATCACAATAGACCTAGTTATTTGCTCCAGTGTTCATATGAAAACATTGATAAGTACAGCGTTGAAACTTGTCTGATTTTTCTGTTGGAGTTGTTTTAAACTCTCTCCTCAGATCTAAGCAAATAATGTAACAAAAATATGACCCAAATTGTGATGCATATTGTGTAAGGTGTGAATATGTTAATTCCTGAAGTTGTAGTTCTAATGAGAGGTCTAACCCAAGCAACAGCCTCCCAGTTTGAAAATTGAAGGCTCAGTGGGAGTGTCAATAACAGTTTTTAGTTAAGTGACCCGATGAAGCTGACTCCATCATGTTAAATTCCAAAATTTATAACAGAAATAAACATATTTACAGACTGATACAAAAAAAAGGTATTGGGTCTTTGTATGGAAGCTGAATTGTGTATATTACCAACCCAGTTAAACTGTGGTCAGACACAATTTGTGAATTATTATGGACATAGTTGCTTTGAGAGCATGTGGCCACTGCCAAATAGATATGTACAGTGTTGTCAGTTTGCCAATCTGACTCATTCTTTTATATAACCCATGATTAGGACAGTTAAACCCTAATCCAAGGCTATAAAGTTTTAAAACAGTTCACAAACCAATGAGTAATGTCACAGTGGCCACATCCATGTATATATGGTCTGTGGTCAAGCCATTTATTTATAAAATCCAACAGAATGACAGCAGTGTTTATTTCGCATTGTGGTGAACTGGCAGCCAGCCAGACCCTAACTGCAGCACTAGTGTGAAAATGAAAGAATAATGTGTGCTTCTAAAGCCTGAAGAGATGTTTTTTTTCCCCCTCATCTATTATGGCTCCTGACTTTGATTCATTAATCGAATAGATCTTCAAGCATGCTGATTTGTACACGACCACATATCACAGAGCCTAAAAAGAAACTGGGGGCAATCTTAATAGGCTTAAAATTATTAACATGATGTTGCACTTTATTTTTGAGCGAGGAGAGAAGTGTGCTTTTCACAGCACCATGGCCTGCGGAAGAGTTGCAGCTGTGCACGCTGATTTTTGCTATCTCCTCCAGTCACACTGAGTTTGATACACATGCTTTCACCAAGATGTTCTTATCAGTTTGTGCCATACATAAAAGAGAACAGTATCTAGGAAAATGAATATGCAAATTTTGGCAATCATATCTTAAATCAATAAAATAAAGTGGATGAGGAAGGATATTGTTTCTCACATGGAACTTTGGAGAATCAAAAGTCTCACTTTTTGTCTTTTGACTGTAATTGCATGTAAGTTTCCTCCAATTACCCAGCATCTTGATGGTCACAGCATTTGACCACACATTCAGATCTCGACTCAGGAACTGAGTGCACATATGTAAAAAATAGAAGAAATGCCTGTTTTTCCAAGACACCTCCGATAGCTTTGCTTATTCTGTGGGAGATTCTGCTTCTTGGCTGGGCAACAAATAAAGTCTAAATCTCCTGAGATGCAATTACTGAGTGCTGCGATTCACAGAGGAGAGCAGAACTCTCTACTCCATTTTAAATACTGTCTTATTTTTTGAGGGGAAGAAAAGAAACTGTGGATTTCAGACCTTGTTGAAGAGGGTTCTCAAATTACAATATCAACAATAACCGCTGGCCAAGATAAAACTGATACTCAGAACTGTGAATGGCAATTTTTCGAAAACGAGGAGAACAAAAAGGTGAGACAAGGGACACAATGATGGTGGGAGAAAAACCTTTGAAAGACCCAAAGTGATTACTATCCAATTTAACTTAGAGCAGCTGCAGCTTTTTGTTACACCTAATGGTGATTGGTAAATCTGAACTAAACTTGCTCTGTGAAACATGAAACAGGTTCAGTTTTTGTATCCTGAGAATCAACAGACAAAGTACACCTCTATCATGATCTATTTTATAGATGTGATGTTGATGGTGTTGCAGGTGACTCATAAGGTGTTGTGAGCTACACTGCAGGAAAATCAAACAAAGTGAGAACAAAGTTACCAAACGTTCTGGATATATTTGTGGCCCTCAGTAACAAACATGTCAGTTCGTTCAGTTCCTCATACAAAATACAAATACACAGTTTTGTAATAGAAAGGACTAAGGACTAAGGACCTTCCAAACACTTTTTTTTTACCCAAACAGCAAATAGGGCACATTTAGTGCTTTTTTTTGAGGTTGCAATTTACTTAAAATTTCTACACAAGGGATTCACATTCACATGTTTTCATGGTTATCACAAAGCTGAGAAAGACTACATGAGCAATGAAAGTAAGATAGCATTTTTATATTTACTGAGATGACATCTCATATAAACTGTACGACGTCTAATACATATAAAACAGCGGCTAATAAATGTACATCAAGCTGTGATTTATTTGAGTGGTGGGATTTGCATAAAAAAATCATTGGACATAATGAAACAAAGAATTTCAAAGACTTTCATATTTAAATCTAGGTTAAAATTAACTCAAATAGTTAAATTTATAGATTAAGGGTAATCTTACTGCACCAAAACCTTTAACTCTTCCTTGTTCCTTGAAGAAAGTAAAGAAACGCAGTCAACTGAATGGAGCTTTATGGTGCAGCTGTATTTCTCGTGAGACACTAGTTCAGCAAGCAGATTGTTATGGAGCTGAACAAGAACACCAAACAAACTACATAACATGAGATTGTTACAATATTGTTTCAACTTCTATTGGCCCTGAGATTTTTTGCCATCAGAAGCTTCCAGAAGTTGGATAGTGAACAGTTTCCTTTCTTAATGGAGGAGAAATTAAAGCTTCCCTGCTGATGTATAATTAGGTTAATAAACTTTTTTAGCCTGCAAGCAAACAGTGTAGCTTATTGTTTTGCCTTCTTTTCTCTTTGATACATATTAATAGTTGGTTAAATTTGCACTTACCAGAAATTTAATAGTCAAATAGAGCTTGGTTTTAAGAATTGTTTTGTGATTCAGTCTGCTGTATAATGTCTTGTATGTCCCGTCCATTCGTTGCTATTCTGCTCTAAATCAGAATCTCCTACCAGGTTTCGCTATGTAATTTGCACTTTTTATTGGAGAGGCACAATTAACGACCATACTGTTAATTAGTGGCCTGCAATCAGGCCTTAGTGTTGCTCACTGATGAACAGAATGACACATCCAGAGAGGTACACTCGTACGGAGGAAAACATTACCACAAACACAACAGACTTCCTCAAACGTCTCTCACTCGCCGCCAGGGCCATTAATCATCTAACACCTTTTATACTGAAGTGCTTCTCATATTTCTGTGACCACTCTAATCACCATAACCCACAAAACAGATTTATTTATCATTATTTTGCCACCTGCCCCCAAAATAACAGTAATGATAAAGGAAAAGAAAAATAAGATAGTATGCAAACTTTATTTGCCTGAAAGCTATTACTCATACTAGAATTTGACCTCCTCCTCATCTTAAGTTGTAAAAATACTACAAGCATTGAGAGAAAGTCAACATACATCCAGTGCAGGGGGCAGCTATAGTCACACTGCCCAGGGAGCAACCGGGGAAATTGGATGACTTGCTCAAGGACACTTCAGCTGCAAGTAGGAATGAAGTGGGACAATGCTGATTACTGTCACAAGCCATGTTTTCCCAATTGCAGGTAAGTGAACCAGCAACGGCCATGTCCTCTTGCCTCTAAGCTGGAGATAATGATCTTTATTGAAAACCTTTTCTCTCTGAGACGATCTCATAGCTCTTCTGTACTTGAGTAAAAGCAATTTTACTAATAATTGCATCAGATGCACCAAAAACAAAAGTAGTCACTGCTTATGGATGGCTAAGAGAGAAAAAGATGACCTGCTTTCAAAAGGCATAAGTAAAAAAAAAAAAAGATATATAACATCATGATAACTGAAACTGTTTGCAGTCGAAAATGATTTTCCCACATCATCACAGTGCACAGCAGTAAGAACGTGTTTTAGCCCTCGGTTCTCCCCGTTGCATCTCTAAACTTTTGCACTGGTTTGTAACTTCACTGAAATGTTAAAAAGGTGGGGCTAATCAACCTGTACAGTTTATTGCGGGGTCAGTTGTTTCTCTCTTGGATTGATAAAGTTTTACCTTCACCAGCAATTAAAGATACAATTTTTCTTGAATATTTTTCAAAATTATAATCCAAGTAAGTGATAAGTAATCCAAGTAATACGTTTCTTAAATGAATTTCAGGAACATACGGACTAAGCATATGAGCATGTTTATCACAGAAAAGTAATTGTTATTGCTTTTTTCAGGTGTCAGTTATCTCTGTTTAAATTTTTCAACAACAAATGGTTTATTTCTCTGATTATTAGATAAAGGGTAAATAATGAGTTAACGATTTGAACTAATTCACAGCAGAACTGTTATAGTGGTGACACCGCTTTTGATGAAGTGTACATTATCTGCATTAAGTAGGTAGTGACTGAGTAGTCTTGATTTAAGCTTGATTGACCTTGACCATTTTCTTCCAGTTCCTGGGCAGTTGTTAGTTAGTTGATCTTGTGCAAGACTCCTAAGAGAAATAAAGATTTTCAGCACCATGGAGAGCTCATAAACAACATAACCAATGAAGCACAGGATCTTCCAACAGGATGGTATTTGTGACAAAATAATTGACATGTATAGACATTTTTATACCTTATAAGTACAAAAAGTAAGTACAAATTTTTTTTTAGGTTATTTCTGTTTCAAAAGGATTTTAGTTTATACAGTTTTAGTTCAGACTAAAACTTTGAAGTGGATATGCTGCAAAATCTGCATATTATATTTTAGGCACAACAGACAAAAATCTGACCTGAATAACAATTGTTTATTTTCTGCTTGCATCAGCACTGTCTCAGAAGAGGCTCCAAGATTAATTTGAACTCTTTCTTCACCAAGGCACCAAGCCACATGTTGGCACTGTCAAAGCTACACTTTAGCAAGATGATTCTTCGTAGTTATGATAGATAACGTAATATTTTGTTTGCTGCTTCACCAACAGCACTGCTTATATGAAGATCAAAACATAAACCTCTCTCTCTCTATTCCTCTTGAGGACATCTACTCTATGTCATTAAAACAGGCATCTTGTCAGTTCTGCAAGGTGTTAATCTGCTGCTTTTACTCTACATGAATTAGTTTTATTCTGCGCCATTTTTCAGTTGACCTTCCCGGTTCAGGCCTCTCAGAACTTTTAATTACGTGTCTGATTTGATTGCAGCTGCCTTTGTCACTGCCTGCGCTGTCTTCTACAAAGGAACATGCTCCCCCCTTGAAATGTCATTGCATGACATGACATCAAAAGAAATGGCAATCCCAATGAGGCCTCTAAAAGAAAAAAAAAGAAAAAATAGTTTTCCCATACTGTCTCTTGTCATGAAGATTTGCTACACCAAGATTCTCTGTTCAACACTCAGTCTCTTTGAAAAGTCAAGAGTTTTCTAAATCATTTTCTCATGACTAGAATATGCTGATGTGTTTGCACTGTAATGATGAAGAATGAGCCATTGTGGAAGCACACTGCAGGCTTTTGTTCTGTTCCTGAATGACAGCGCAATAAGGATTACATTGGAACATAACAAATACTCGACTACAAATCCTGGACGACAAATTAAGTTATAAAGAGCTGCCTTGTGAACATACGGTACTGTGCTTCGAGTTCATGCTGAATTATTACAGTTTTAATATTGCAGTGGCATACCAAAATTTATGACTATACTGAAAAAAAGAAATCTTTATTAATTCACATAAGACGCAAATTAAGACACACATTAACCATTCATCATAGCTCTGCTTATTACATTATTAGTAATGACAGATGCCTTGATTGGTAGTTTCTGTGTCTCTGCTGCAGCTGAAAAAGGCTTGAACAGGAAAGGATTTTTTTTCTCCAAAGAGTGGACTCAAAAAGGATGAATTGAGATAAGAAAAGTGAGATTAGAACAACCCTGTAACACCCTTGCCTCTTGACAGTAAGTTGTAGGTGAAGATGTTGAAAATCCTTTGACTCCAGCAATTCATTTCTTTTTTGCCTGTATAGCTGACCATGGGTCTATACTCTGGCTGCTTGCTTTTTAATAACTTTGCACATTTCTCAGTGCTGTGGATCAAACTTACAGTCCATGTCAATCAAGATACTGTTAGTTGTATGGATGGGACTGGCTGTAGAGTCTGTTTATTACAGCATGGATTCATGCTCATCAGTCTGAGGGGAAAATGCTTGGGAAACAGCTCAACCTGATGTGATTGGACAGCAGCTGCTGAGGTGACCAGAATTGCGGTTAGCTGTAATAGTTTTCTAAAAGGGTTGCATGGCAGCAAAGACCAATTACTTTGGACATTGATTGCACGCCCTGTCTTTGATTGTGTAATTGCTCTGAGAGAGATGAGTGGTTCTGCTGCTGAACAGGTGAGTTAAAATCGATTACAGTAGGTTTCTCATTTCTTAGATGAGACAGGGAACAAAGAGTGCAAATGTTATCACTGCTCATAAATTATCTGTTTTACTAAATTATAATTTACATTTAATACAATCACAGTATCTGAGAATCTGAACCGTATCTGTTTAACATTATTATAAGTCTTTCATTCTACCTCTACAGTCGTAAACTTTAGGTTGACATATATTAGTTTTTCTTCAAAGTCCCAAACTTTTGTGTTGGAGTCATGTTTGAGCACGCTGCATTTACACGACGCTTATATGTCCCTTTCCCTCCTTCTAGTATATATCTTTTCTAAAATGAAAAAGCTGCATAACGCGAGGTGCACTTTGCTGTGAAATTGCATTTTTGTACACAATTTTAGATGACTGGCAGCTGGAGCACCTCCCCGACACTCTGTTGAATTAAAGATGAGTAACGGTTATAGAAAATGTCACACAAAAGAATTTGACACCAGACGCAATAGCCATGTAGCATTTTTTCTTGGAACAAAAGTACTTTGGTTACAAACAGAGAAGGATGTCCTTGATTTGATGGATATTTAAGCGTTCACAGACACCACCAACAAATTTCCTGTAACAGTCAGCAAATTTAAATCATGTTAGGTTGCTGCTCTCTCTGGCTTAAGCTATGGTCTGCACTGTTAAGAAATAAAATAATGCATACATTTGTTATCAGACAGACAGCTAATTTTGGTGATATTATAATCATTTGAGTAATGTTTCAATTAGGCTTATATAAAACTATACAGCCAGCTGCTCTACCGCACTTACTGTAATCCATTTGTTTTCTGTTCAGTGATTTTACTTAAATGACTTTTTTCCCGATGTGATTTGTCATAGTTTTCAGACATCATGTTAACATTTGGATTTAGCAGCAGCTACCTCCCTGTCTTTGTACAAGTGCTGTGATCTGAGTTGAAGAGAAGGTGAGCGTCTTTCAAAAGAAAAATGTGAGAAATGGTTTCCTGGGAACTGCTGGACTTCATGTTCTCAACTAAATGACTGCAAGTCAAAAGTCTCTCAGCTCTATTGTATGTGTGTGTGCAAGGATGCGGTTTATAAGTAATCCTCATACATCTTTTGTTGGAGTCCCAGTGAGGACTTTGCAGTGTACAGATGCCACAAGGATTCTGTGCTTCTACCCAACATTAGTACAAACAGGCAATAGTCAGGAAATTTAGTTGTAGAGGCCAAATATATAGTCACACAGTATTGAAACATGTACATGCTGTAGAGACCTGAAGGTCAGAAAAAACAACTTACAACTTACTTTAAATACAATAGATATATGTATATAAAAAAGGTCAGCTGCATGCCAATGTCCTGCACTAAAAGTACAAGAATTTTACATTTTAACATTATATTATAGAATGCAATATGGTTGACATTTGATTATAATTACTGATGCATTAATATGTAACCAGTGTGCTGTTGCTGGAAAGACTTCAATATTTGAAGTGCTCTTTGAGAGGTGGTCTGGAATAAGTTATTGTGTTTTATTAATAGATTCATTTAAGATAAAAAAAAAAGCCTGTTGAAGTAAATGTGTTCTTGTGAAATTTAGTTGATGTAACCTCATCATTTCCAATTATAACCAGATCACGTGTCGCTTTCATGCTCAGAAGATCACGAGAGACGTGAAACCACTTTATTCCCAAGCATTCACGTCAAAATACTTTTTGTGCTATGAAGTGAATCAAACTGATATCCTGGATGACAATAACCTAAGATGTAATAAAAAAGAATTAGAATCTTAAATTGGTATGATTCTGATGTTGTCATGGAAACATTAATAACAGTATAATTTAATTCCAAGACGAGTGTATATCACTGCAATTAAATACATAACGTCTGATGACACCATAATGATATACCACAAATTTCATTTTGCACGTCATCTTCACAGAAAAGCATATGATTTTGTTAATGGCTGTTCTCTATTTGACTTTGTTTTTTATTTTTAAAGCAAGGTTAAAAGCCATGATTTCCTGCTATTTTTTTTTATCAAATTTAGTTAATTTTGCTGTTGTATGTGCATTTCAGGGCATCTGCACCAGGAATTAAATGTGGCTACAACAGGTGCAGAGAGTCTGCATCACCTTGTGTACTTGTGTGACAGGCCATATGCGGTGAGAAATACATGTTATTTTGAGCAGGATGCCTGCAAGTTGCCTGCACTATGGAAAAGAAGTAAGAAGGTTGGTCAGTAAGAAAGTCAGCCAGTAGATGAGTCAGGGATAAATGTAAGAAATGTGTAAGAAAAACCATGTAATTAATTTACAACCTTATAAAACATTTAGGAGGGTATGTCTAGTAATGGATACGACCCTTTCTGAATGATGCATGTGATGTACAACCTACCCCATTTGAAGCTTAAACTGTTTCTCCCTGTATCCTGTGACGAGAGTATGATTTTAAAGAATCTTCCTTTCACCTACCGTCCTGCACATTTTGTCCTCCAAATCCTGGTTGATTCTCTGAAGAGCAGCGTAGCTACTTTGGATCCTAAAGAAAACAGAAACAAAATTGGTCTACATAAAAAAAATGCTAATTTCAATATTCTGCAACTAAAGAGTGTTTTGCTCTTCATAAACCTAAAAAAGCAAAAGATCTACATGAATAACAAAAAAAAAGAGTCAATTTCTGGGTTGATGCATTTACTGTATGGACAATATCAAGGGGGACTTGTTTGATATTTTAAGTTCTCCGAGCGTCACTTCGAGCATCACTATGGATATAAATGCTAAAAAAAACAGCAAAAAGATGGTAAAGATAGTTTAAATCTTTACATGTTCAGGATAATATGTGAGTAAAAATGGCAATAACATTATAGTTGAAAGCTAAAGAAGTTGTTTGTCTATTCAAAATAACAGCTTTCTCTTTTTATCCTCTTCTTCTGTTGTCAGTATTGCTTTAAGGTTTAATTGTAAACTTCCACTGCAACAGAAGACAAGATCAAATAGGACCTTAACTCGCTGTTTCTGTTTTATGGTCTCACCTCTCAGCTCAGCATTATAATTTCACATTAGCTCTAAGGCCTAAGAGTGTTTATAAACCAGCCTTTATGGCTCCATTAACCAGACAGATATGGAAAGTGTGGGCAGTGAAGAACATAAGAAAGAAAAAAGATCATAAAACAAACATCTGAAAGAGATGTGTGAAGCTAAAGAGGGAGCACATTCAGTAACGCGCAGAATAAATAACCAAACTTGCCAACATAAGGGGCAACACTGTGTGCTGTTACAGTTAGTCATCTCAGATAAATGTGATCATGCTGATTTATTTCTGACAGGCAGCACCTCCTTAGATGAATGGCATAGATTTGGCACTGCCAATGACAGGCAGTATAAACTACCTTGTTTATAGCCAACAACATGGAAAGTTGGAAATAAGGCTGCATTTGGGGTCCCAGGGGATTTTCTTTTTCTTCAGTCTGATCTCAACTTTCCATGTTGTTGGCTATAAACAAGATATTTTATTTAAATAGCATGTTTATTTCCAGAACCTTTACGGCCACAGAGAACATTTCTATCTCACCGACTGGGTTGATTGATAGCAGATAATCCCACTGCTGTGATGGTATTTTTATGCCAGTGAATTATAATTTAAGGCTTAAAGGTCACTAAGGTATTTACCATCGGGCTACAGCTTTTCTTCCTTAAATAAGTTTGTGAAAGAAAAACATTATTTTTACCTCAGGAGCATTTTTGGCTTAAGGTTAGAATGAACAGTACAAGCAGTAGACCCATCCTGCATCATTTACGCATGGAATACTAATTCACTGTTTCTTAATGACACGACAGCGGTTGTGCCCCCATTATCAGCTGTTTGGCAGACAGCACGGTTTTACTTTATTTTGTACCTAGTAAAGTTTTTGGAATAAACAACCTTTGTGTATGTGTAAGGGTCCAGTTTTGTCTCATGAAAAATGCATTAATAGCACACCTTATCCTGTACTTTTACCATAACCTAAACCCGTTGGAGAGTTGTTTAAACAGCATATTAAGACGAAAATCTCTCACAAAATGTGTCAGAAATAGTGAGCCATTAATCTATAATGCAATAAGTTGGGTGTAAGGTAAAACATAAAACGTCTCAGAAAAAAAAAAAAAACTAGCATGACTTTCAAAGCGATGTCTTGAAGTAGGTAGTATCCTTTTGAGCCTGCACAATTTTTGTTTCATCTGCAGATGAGGAGAGATTTGTTCCCTGATAAACCAGAAGAAGGACCTTTCTAACATGTGGTAGATTTTTTGAGAGCGTCTATTATAAGTCAAGCTATGATATTTGTCTAAACCTGACGTCTAGGTACTTCAACTTAATCAAACAGCATGTGAAAGTCAAGGTTAAAACCCACTGAAAACTGTAGTTTTAAACAAAATACAACGTAGAAAGTACTGGGTCAAGCTTGTTTCTCTCAACTTTCAACCAGCCCTTAAAAACTTTGTCTCACCATTTAATAAAACCTAAGAAATTGCCTTTATTTCTGCTTGTAGTCTGAGCTGAACCTGAAAAAGCCAGTCAAGCAATCAAATTTTTTTTAAAAAGCTGCAGCTCTACCACAGAGAATAAATACTGGACAACAGCAAATTCCTGGATATAACTTGCATGTAGAAACTATATCTGTGGTCAAGCTGTGTTCACTGAAAAAAATGTAAAACACTGCCCTCTGATAGAAGTACATGAAATAACTGTGACATCTTAAATACAAGTACACTACATATAAATACAAACAATACATAATAAGTCAGTTAGCAGTGAAGATGGTTGATTGGTTGTAGCAAAACATAATGATTTTGACACATCAACCCCAATTGAACAACAGCATAATTCATTTTAGTGGTCATGTGAATGAAGTGCATATACAGACTGGTCACCATCTCTTTTTGTAACAATGCATATTACATCACATGCCTTAACTATTTAATGCTTTGTGTTCATTGTACGTAGTTATTTATGACCAAGACTGACATGTATAAAAAAAAAGGACATCCCACAGACTCATGCACATGGGCACACACACCTTCGTAGCTTCTCAGTGAACTTCTCCAATTCCTCCTGAGCCCGGCGCAGCTCTGTCTCGAGGTATTGCCGAGTTGAGTCAAACTCTGTTTCCACCATCTCTAGTTTGTGGGTAGTGTATGACAGGCGCTTTCGGAGGTCATCCTTGTGGTCGTGGAAAGAGCTGAACAGATGGTAGAGAGATTTTTGACAACAGACTGTCAGATTCACAGAGGCAAGCAGAGGGAAAACAAAGACAAAGTCAAACAGAAAAGGCAGAGTGAAAAGTAACGTGTGCAAGTGTTTTAGTGAGAATGAGGGGAAAGGATGAAGTGTAGCTGGAGAGTAATTCAGTTTGGACAGAGACAAGTCCCAGGTGAAAGCAGGGAGGCCGATGGGGAGGAGGAGATGGATGGAAGTGGAATACTAATAATTTCCCATTCAAGGGGAGGAAGCCGAGCTGGGAACGGATTTCCCACTGGGGTAATGATGAATTTCATTGCACAATACCCCAATCAAAACTCTAAAAGATTAGGAATGGATTTTGCCCCAGACACAGACCATGGGGGATTCATAGAAGAAGGGGTAGAAAAGTAGAATGAAGTTTGGCTTTGTGTGTGAGTCATCTTTGAAAAAAGGTCAAAGAGACCTAAAGAGCTAATAAAGAGCTTAAAAGAGAGTGAGAGGCCGGCAGAATAGCACCACTTCAACACCACGACTATCAACAACAACATGTCAGACAGGATGCAATCTTTTAGTTGCATGTTTGATGCAGGTTTACGCTGGGGGATGAAAACACACTGACGGGGATGACTGACGGAATGGATGTGGTAATGAAAGGCTAGACATTGAGAGCAGACGCAGTGAGCGCTCATGGGGATTTTGATTTTTTTTTTTTTTTACCAGACTGATGGATTCTTGGCTCACTGAGAGATTTGATGGCTCAGCACAGCCAAGCAACAGGAAAGTGAGTGCACCTTCCAACCTCAGCCCAAAGCCCCAATTCCAAATCTGGTAATAGAGAAAGAGAAAACAGCGTCCACAGAAAGACCAATCGGTTGGGCTTCGTAAATAGATGAGTGAGACAATGGGCAATCTTTCATATTTAGGTACCTGGTTGAAGATCTAGACTAAAACAGCCTATCATCAAGCAGGAACAGGTCAAATATATCATTGAATGCCAAATGTGGAACCAAGGATGCATGGAAGTACCTGTCAGTAAAATGTATTTACACAATACAAATTCTTGTATTTATATTACTATATGTTTACAAGCTGTGTGTTGAATATTAACGAGTGAGAATTACAGACGTCGACAGACATAATTTCAGGACTTTGGTTGGGTCTTTTCTGGCTGTTTCTCCTGTTTCCAGTCTTTATTGAGCACTGTACGGAATCGACAGTCATATAGGGAGTATCAGTCTACTCATCTGACCCTCTTCAATCAAATCAACATATGTGTGAATTTATCAAGGCTCAAGTAAACATTGATCCAAATATTTTCATTACAATCTTCCTTGTTAACTTCATAGGAAGTGTGAAGTTTCCATTGCCCAGTGAAGGAGTGAGTACCGCTGTATAAAAAATCTCGATCGCCTTCGTCACATTAAAGCAGTGCTTAGTATTCCAGTGCTTGATCGCATAAAATTGTGTGGTCAGGGGCTGTAAAAGAACCACAAAATCAATGATTGTGATAATTATGTATCTACAGCAGTTACAAAGCCCCAGTGTATTAAAACCAGTTGTTCAGCCGTTCATCCTGCACACTGATACATATGGGTGCCCTTTTCTAACACGACAATTCCCATTCACGAGCTTCTTATTTGGGTTGCTACATATCATGGGGTAACTGGCAGTACAGCATCCAAACCCGTCATGGTCCAGCCCTGGTTGCCTGTGGATTTGTGTGCTTTCCCTCATCTGAGTCTAGGTTGGGATGGGCAGGCTGTGGATCCTCCTCCTGGGGTAGACTTTGGGTTCTGGCTCTCCAGCTGTCGTTCCTGTTGCTTGTCACCCTCATTACTGAGCAACTCTTAAGGACGAGCTTGTGCACCTAATCTCCGTCAGATTGTCTGCTCCGATGGTGTGGCATTCGGGCCACTTCATGAATCCACGGGAGAAAGTTTCATCATGAGTTAATATTCGCTTTTCTATTTCTTCCAGTGCTCCCTAGTTGTTTGCGAAGTTGTTCCCTCACCTTTGCTTCGTACTTGTCTCCTTTGACCAAGCCAGCTCCAGTTAAGATCTCCTTGTTGACAACTTACCTCCTCAACTCACCTGCTTGCCCTTTGCCCTCCTCCTATGACTCCAACACCCACCGACAACTATCACTGGCTCCTCTTGAACCTCTCTCATCAACCATTCCAAGTAAGCCACATAACTTTACATAAACCATACTTCTGGACCGAGATCTTGGATATTCTTTGGATAGACCTACCCCGAATAACATACCTCTCTCTCCAGAGAGACTCAGGCCCCAGTGACTGGACAAAGTCTTTGTTCCCCTGGACAGACCATTTGTAACAATTGTGTTCATGATATAATGCTCTGGCACACGCCAGTAGCTACATTCTGGGAAAAATTAATGTACTGAGACATTTCAATTGTTCATACACTGCAGAAATTGAAATGTAAAAACTTCAATTTGTACACAGGATATGTGGTTATGTTCTCTAATCACTTAACAGGCGGAAATGATGACTGTATGCATCATCCCAGATTCATGTCGTTACACAGAGGACAACCCCATCATGTTCAGCTCCATCACTCTTGTAAAGGGCTTGGAATAACTGCAACCTCCATCTAACAGATGACCACATTGGTTTTCGCCTGTCACTGTTTCAATAACAGAAAGAAGACCTATTAGATTAGATAGATAGATAGATAGATAGAGAGAGAGAGAGAGAGAGAGAAAGAGAGAGAGAGAGAGAGAGAAGGCTCTGTGTTCATGTATCCAACAGGCTGAGGCTAGCAGGTTACCTACAACTGGCACGTTGCAACAAGACAAAACCTTACCATCCCCCATTGTTTAACAGCTGCAACTGGTAAAGAGTTAAAGAGCCAAGGAGTTATTGTATGTACGTGTGAAAATTGCTTTAGACTGTTATCACAAAACAATACCAGGTTATCTAAGTCTCATCATACAGCCACTGTTTTTGTTTTGGAGTATTCAGTTTTTTGTTGGCATCCACATGTATAAGATGTGGAGCAGTGCTCACTTGAATGCAGATGCCAGCTGACACATAAAGATATGAAGATGAATCATGTGAATACATAGATATAACATTATGTATTTAATTGCTTTTCAATGGTCATGACCTCCCAATGAGAATCCAATTCCATGTGCTAAAATGAAAAAAAAATGCATTCACCACTAATGAGGATGATGTTTACAGTTTAAAACACTCATCTTACCTTCTTTTCTGATGTTTGCAACCATTTCTCTGGGTTTTCAGGGCTGTTTTGCCAATATATATCTTTTTCATATTTTTCTCTGTGCCTTGGCTCACATGTGTGTATAGCTGTTGCTTCTGCTGCTGCTGATCGACTGAATGTCGAAGCCCAAGTTTGAACTATAACCACAAACCAACAGGCAGCGCTTTAAGTCTTGCCTGGGGAGGCAGATAGTTGCTGGCTATCTGTGATGACCCTGGCAAGAGAGCAGAGAAAAAATTGTTTTGAAGTCCCACAGATTTATGAGCACATTTCATTTTGTAGACACCGGGGAAACACTGTATTTGTCTGGGTTCAGAAAATGAACATGTTCAGTATGAGGGAGCAGAGCTGGGGATCAATTAGAATTTCAGTAAACAAACTAATATAGAATTCAAAAGAGTGAATTAATGCATCTCAAGTAGAACTTTGTACTCTATGTAAAAATGAACACATATTTTTTTGTCCATAGTTCTACAATTCATAATAGCAGCATTACATATATTTCTAAAATAAAACTAATAGTTTAACAAACGAAATCTATCACGCTGCATATAGAGATGACTGTTATCACTACAGCCTTTTAATTAATTGTTTATGGCTTTATCTTGCTGGGAGCAATTTAATGCAGCAGGCACAAAGTGCAGGGCTCTATGGAACAAAGTAATTGACCAGCTGACCGCAGAGGTTTTTTCCTCAATAAATCAGTGTTATGATTAATGTGTGTGCGTTTCCATTTCTTCTGTGGTGCTGGAGCTTGAACTGTGGTCTCTGGCATTGTGAGAACTTAATAACCTGTCACTTGCAGAAGAAATGCCAGAATAAACCTTTCAAGGTGTGAATGTGTCTCTTTATATGACCACATGTGTTGAGTTGTGTGATCAGTGCATGTGGGAATGATGCAATGTAACTAAGTAAGAAAATATAATTGAAAAAAGTCCTGTTCAAAAAGAAATGTTTGATGGAAGAGACAATAATGAGACAGCGAAGTGGCTACATGGGGCTATGTTACAATGAAAGAATAATCTGATCTTACAATACATTTTCCAAACCATACTGACACTCATAGCACTAGCCTGTCTCTTTATTTCATGCCATTGACAAGGTTCAAATTAAGCCTCTGTCTTTCAGAAGTACAGCAAATGTACGTATATTTACATTTTGCATTGTCCAAGTCAATGGTATCCCAGTAAAAGGTGTCAGAAAAGTATCTGTTTTTTTCTTACAGGCTCAGCTGGTTATTGCAATTAATTATTAACAATAATAACAAAACAAAACAATCGTGTTGATAACAAAACAATATGCAGCATTATACACACAAATTAAGGGAATTTGCACAAAAGATCACATCATAATTCTTTGTTAGCAGCATATGAATTTAATTTACAATGAAGAAGACCCCCACCCACTCATAAATGGTCATCATTCAGCTCTTTTCCATAAAAATAGGTTCATGCATAGTTTTGCCAGTGGAGTTTCAGTAATTAAAATGTAAACATAATACAGTGTCGATTTAATAAGATATTATCAACATTTAACTTGTTAAAATGTTGATCCACAATGGATTTTTTTAAACTAAAATTTTATCTTCCCAAAATTCTGGAGAACGTTACTCAGCAAGAAATTATGGTTACAATCGCAACATGAATTATACCAAGTTCAGGCTTTAAAACAGAAGTTGATAAACCAATGGATGATGTCATAGTGGCTTTGTCCATCTTTTATTTACATTTTATGGTATAGAGCCATCTAGGGTGTTCTTAAGAGCCCAGTAGGTCTAAATGCATAAATAGAAAGAGTTTCTAGGAGCATACTTTTTTAATCTTTGTCACCAAGAGGCAAGTTGGCAATTCAGCCACAATATGGATTGAATCTTTTGTTGCCTGCTGTCACTTCTAACACCACTGGTACTTATTGTTTTTAATCATCCCATAGCGCTGGTTCAGGAAACAATGTCACTTTCTTGAAACACATGTAAATTGGCTGCTATGGCCATTTTCTTATCTGCAAGTCACAGAAGGAGAGAGGACGTAAGACAACAGGAAGTGTTTCAGAATTTGTAAGGAAATGTGGCTTCACAGAAATTTCCTCATGCGCACACACACACACACACCTTCCCTGCTGTGTATATGGAGTACTGTACCCACTCTGTATAATTACACCTCCCCCTAGGGGATAAACAGCAGATCATGATGCCTCAGGTGTTGTTAGGTAAACATTATCCATGTGAAGTAACAAATTTAAATCCTCACAGAATTTAGACAGGCTTACTGTTTATGCATTGCTTGAGAATCACACAAAAGCAAGACGTGAAAATTAAGCACACTGCCCCCTCTTCAGTGTCTCACAAGTTTCAAGAAGAGTCTGTAGTGAGAATGGCACTAAGAAAAACTAAAATGCTTTTATCCAAACACTGCAGCTTGCCATTATCATCGGACAATACCCACAATGGGGTCAATATGAAATGGTGAAAGGCTGCAGGCTATAACTTAGTCCAAGAACATCTGCCACTCTGCCTGTACAGTTTCTCTCTTTTGCAAGAATGACTTCTGTAGCAGTTTAATTCAGAAAAAAGAATGTAATCCAAAACCAAGTAAAGGTCAGTAGCTGCCAACATCTATCTTGCATGTACAATGGGGAGCCCTTATGGAGTCTGATTTACTAGTAATGAGTCACAGTAGGTGAGCAAGGAAGAGCTATTACCTGCCACATATACTATTCACAGCGACCAAATAAGGCTATTAAACTTTAATGGCCACAGTGCCATCGCTCTGCTATTAGGTGAGCAAAACACAGAGACACAAATCTATTGTTAACAGTGTAATGCCACATTACAGCTTAGAAGATGACTGTGGTGTTAATTTAGTTGTTTTTGACAATCTGGTTAAGATGAAATGAGTTCTGAGAAGTGGATGAACACTTTAGCCAGATTTGAAAAGTCTTTCCATGAAACTATGAGGATGTAGGAAAACAGCTTTGTCAGTGTCTTTCAGTAGATCAGCTGATCAATCACAAATGACGCCAAAACAGCTGCAGAAATTATTCATTTGACAGTCCGCTGCTCTAACACCAATGTGGTGCCCACCCTGGGTATGAAGTTAAATCTTTCTGTCCTGCGCTTCACTGTTGCTTCACTGTTGGTCTTTTAAAATTGAATCTAAGTCTCATTCTTTTGCCAATCCAAGTGGCTTGTGTGTCTAAACACTGAAGACGCATAGCTTAGCTTTTTCAACAGAGAACACCAAGTAGACATTGTAAAACTTAGCCCTTAAATGATGTATTAAGGGTTTTATGAACATTTTTTGACAGGGCATGTGCATTCACAAAAAAGCCTGTCCTCATTATACATGAGACTGGAAGAAACACCTTATTACCAAAACCATGCTTTCAGATGCATTTAAACATGCCAGCTGATCAAAATCATATGAAATCTGTGAAAACCGGACTAACGCAACCAGATGCTGTTGGGGTCAAATCATTTCATACTGCATATATATGCTCAGCTCGTTTCAAATGGGCTTGGGTGTTCAACAGTTTCCATGTCTTATAGATGGACCATATGTTAATACGAGGTCATTTAAAGCATTCCCACTCTGTCGCTCTGCTCTAACAAAATCTCAATTTTATAATCAGTGGACCATCTGAAACTGAAAAAAAAAATCACAGTTGGTGAGTCACGTCATTTAATCTTTGCCACGTCAGACTCATTTTGCCAAGTTGTTTCTGTTCCATCTATAATGTGCATCAAAGTCCACTTTGAAACAGCCTAAAAATGCATTCAGTGAGCCCATTAACTTTCCTGTGCTTTAGTTAAAGTCTGTTGCAGTTTGTATTAACATGTTGTTATTCACATCTTCTAAAAATGAATGAAAACCTAGCTGTTGATGTAACCGACAATTTTGTGAGACCGTGTTGCCTTTACCTTTCCACATATTTCTAGACTGCAGAAAATAACTCACTAAATGGTGATGATGGTCAAAGAGATCTCAGTAAAATTTATGTAATAAGAACTGCCCTTCAAAATGACTTAAAAAAATAGGTATAATCAAAACAAGCTAATGGCAATATGTAACCACACATGAGCAAATGTGCTAGAACTAAATTCAAGTTATTTTTTTCCACATTTTTTCCCCTAGGTGTTTTATTCTAGAGTGGTTCAAACTTCACTTGAGAGGCACAACTTGCGCATTTCCTCTGATGCAAGACTCCACAAACACAGCAGTCTCTTGTGTATACTCCACTGTGGATTAACCCAGAGGAATGAAGCTGACAAGTCAACATATTTCATTACCTGAGGACAAAGAAAGAAACTGATGTAACTCGAACATATCAAAAGACACACAACTGTAAGTAGGTAGGTAACTCATTGGTTTTGAAACTAATCAACTAAATACTATAAGTACACCATAATATTCAAATATATCAGCAGTTTAATGTAAGTCACGAAAATCCAAAAGATTGAATTAGATTTAGGAAAATAAGGCTTTGCTGCTTTGATTGGAGAACAATTTTATAACAGTCAAAACTAAACCTGATCAAGCAACTGCAGGTGAAAAAAAAAGAAAGCAGTTCAGGGTCACTGCGCTAATCTGTTTGAAATCATTGCAGGGCTTTGTAGCAGTTATGCTTCTGGGTATGAATTGAAAGACAGTCCTCCAGTTCCTTTTATTTATCTAAAGTCCTTCATATCAGTCACGACATTGAAGTTTTATCCATGCAAGCAGAAGTTTGTGAACGTGTGGCAAACATAGAGGAAGCAAGCATCTGATCAGTTTTGACAGTGCTGAAAGTTGATTTCACTCCTTTCCTGAGCAGGTCAGATCACATTAGGGGGCCGCAGCTGGAGTCACAGCAGGGTATGTTGGCCACGTCACACTGTGGTATGTCTGTGCTGCACCGTTCATGCTTGTGTGGATTTTTGCTAAAAACTTTTGCAATGACAGAAGATAGTTTATGGATTCAAAATATCCAGTTTTGTGTCTTTAGTTGAACTTTCCCTAAATATGCATGCATATGTGCAAGAAAATGTACATGATCTCACAAAACCAGAAGCCTTTCCATGGGAGATAGCAAAAATGTTTGCTTACATACAGTAATGCAACCTCAAAAACGAGGAGTAAACTTTAACTCGCTTCTGCCAAGCGTCACTCTCTATGGTCTAATCCGATCTAAATAGTCTTTGTATTGCTGCATTGTATTATTATATATGCTTGCATTGGCTAGATCACCATCTGTCACGGAGCAGTGGATTTTGGTTGAATGTTAGCTTTAAGACAAGTGTCTGTAGTCTGGAAGACTAAATTGTTCAGTAAACAGGGATTAGAGTTGTATACTGCTAGGATTCTTAAAGGGTTGAAGTTGACAAAATGTCCTTGTAAAGTGAAGCTAAATTTGACAGCAGCTGCACCACACTAAAAAGCTCACAAGAATTGACGATAACCAAAGTTAATGGAGATTTTGCTGCAGATAAGCTTGATATTCACAGTGATCTGATTTAGTTGATAACAACCTGTAAAATCAAAATGTAGTTTATAACACAGTTACTGTGTTGCATAGCATCAAATTGAAGGTTAGCTGAATTCATACAGTTTTAATGCATACAATTTCCATGGATGAATGGATGGAAATTCTTTTTTATGCGAGACCCATGTGGCTTATAGCAATGTTCATTGGCTGAAAAGGAGCCAAGATGATTCTCACCTAATTTAACCTGAACTGACAGAACAGTTCAGGTTAAATTACTTGGATGTCTTTAACTTCACTCATTTTGTATTAATGTGCTGCATTAATGTATAACATTGTGTAATGAAACGACTCCTTTCAATATTGTGTAAGCTTCTTCATAGGTAAAAGATTAAAAAGTTCAGCAATATCAACAAATTAAAAAAAAAAAAGAAAAGGAAAGGAAACGCAAAAAAAGGTCATGACATAAATCCATGGCAACAGTAATCGAATTAAGATCCATCAGGTCAAATGAAGTTCAAGTCGGCTGTAATTCCACTGATGTTTGTTCTCATCAAAAAATAAATAATAAAAATCTCTCGGCTGAGGCTCTTCAGAATTTTACTTTTGTTTTTGCTGGAATGGTCTGCCAGTACAAACAAAGGTAGATTAAAAATGGATGTTGGAATAGTGTACTATTACTTTAGTTGCAAAATAAGACTTAAATTTGTGAAATGGCCTCCTTAAAAATGAACACTGCAGACCCATGTCCACTCTGGTATTTTTGTATTGTCTACAAATCAACTGAATATGCTTCCACTATAGTTATACATATCTGGGTAAGACATGAAGGCTTACAGAATCTGATTTCATGCTATTACAGTCATAATCGTAACATGTCACTGACATTTTAGCAATGAAGGAAAACGCACCAACTTGCTTCTCGAATTGGCTTGCGTTAGCTTCTCCTATAAATTGGTGAACAGCTCCATCCAGCAAGCGGTCAGGTTGCTGGTGCTGGTTCGTCCAAAAAGTCGGGACATACAGGCTGTCTGACTTTGTCTTTCTGAGGCTAAAGTCAACACTTTACAGATTCAAAATTAGACATCAACTCTGTGGCTAATTTTGCTTGTGATATGTAACACATAAAAGCCATCAAATCATCCATCCATTTTCTATATCCGCTTATTCCAATTCAGGGTTGCGGGGGGTTGCCCATCACAGGGCTCATCAAATTAAGTACTTTCCAAAATTCTGTAAAGGTCACCGTTAAATTTCCAATGAAAATATTACAACTTGGAGATTAAGTCAGTATTGATGAGTGAAAACATGGTATCCATGAAAATGTCAAGTTTAGTGTGTTTTGAGTTAATTTTCATTCATTTGTTATTCAAACTTATCAAAATAATACATTGCCTCTTCCACAGACATTAAAAGTAACCCAGTCTTTACCTGAATTCAGAGATCGTAAAATTCATGTCATTTCTGAATCTAGTTGCACCGTCCTGTAGAGCACAGCAGTCGTCAAGAACAGCACTGCAGAGCTCAAAGTTTGCATTTTCAAAAAAATCCTACTGTGTCTTTCGCATCTAATTATTTCCTCTTTATCATCACAGCCCAGCCATAGATCTTAAAATCCACTATGCACTACACTGAAGGAGGCGACCTGGGTTTCATGCAATTACGCGCATGTAAGCTGAACATACAGCAGCATGCACGACCCTCCAGGGTGCAATGAAGTATTTATTGAGGTGTAATGGGTACAATATGCGTACAGATTGTTCAACATGTAGTCAGTTAGAGTGCTGGATGTTTGACAAAAGGCCTCTTGCCTGGCAAAACTGGATTTTTTTTAGCGGGATGACAAATGACAGAGGCTGTATCAACAAATTATTGTTCATAAAATGGGAGCGCCTTTTTTATCCAAGCCTCTGTACAAGAGAGATTAGGGACTGGAGCTAATGCATTAATAACAACAACAACAATTTGTTGAGTGGGCACAGTTAGGCAGGTTAAAACCTCTGAGTTGAAGAGTTTTATCTTCTGTATTTTCTCTGTGACATTAAAATGCCACACATTGTCGTGCTCTGAAATACAGTATATAGACTGTTGTTAAAGGAGACTTGAGGTCTGCTGCATATGTGAGCTTCAGAGGCTTATGTTGCCCATCTGACCCTGTCCTGTTGGCTTTGACAGAGCCGTATGAATGTCAGTGGCTGACAGGCGTATCTCCAATGGTCTAGAGACCGATGAGGGTGGTGAGGTAAGAAGTCAAAGAGAGAAGGAACCATAAGACTTAGACATGTGATTCAAAGGGGTCTAAATCAGATAATTCAGGCACATATTTACATTCAGAGGGAACCAGTTCCCTTGAGAATTCTCCATGACAGATCTCTCAACCAGTACTTCCATATGCTACAGTAGTCCGCCTCACAAACGGCACCTGCGTGAATCCCCAATCTTGGAAATAATTAGGCAGAAAAATGAGAGAGCGCGGAGGTGGTAAACTGCCCGAGGGTAACCTGAAGGGAGACTTCGTATAGCACCTGCTTCTGGCAGCCATGTGCCTTGCTTAAGGAAAGATGTGAGAAGAACAAACAAAGCCTCTTCGGGCATTTTCCTCAAAGGCTGATTGAAACAGAGCGGACTAGTGATGTCTCTAAGGGTTTGGTTGCTTTGGCAAAGTGGATCATATTTGGATGACACATTGTTGGAGACCCAATTTAAAAAAAAATGCTTTGGCTGTTTGTAGGATTTCAATCACCTTTGTGTCCTTGGTTCATCCCAAACTAATCTCAGCTGCTATGGCTGTGATTTCATGTGACCATGCTCACACAAAGACACCTTCACTATCCTTGGACACTGAATTGTTTGAAAAATCAAAATGGTACATCAAGAAAGTTGATGCCATTTGTGGAAAAAGTAAGAAAGGACTACCAGGGCTTTAACCTTTTCATCTGTCAGTAGGCTGTTATTTTTTGTTTTGTTTTTATGCTTAAATGTAGGTGGACAGTGTGCCTTTTTAAGTACATTTCACTATTTCAGCCTTCAATTTTACTTTGACAGCGACGACTATATGGTAGTCGGTCAGCATGTTCCCTGTCTGACTGGAGCGAGTGAGCAGGCGCTGTAAATCAACTATTAAAAGTTGTATTAATAATCTAAAAATTGAGGGAAGAACAGCTGTCATCTATGCACAAAGCTTTGAAGCGGCAAATTGCTACAAGTTATAAAACTTGAAACTTAATACATAGTTTCAATCATCCACTGTTATCAAAAAGTCAGTCTCATGAAAACAGACTTTTATTCGGCTAATATGCTCATTCTGTCATGTTCTGTTCATATTTTTCACGCTGCAAGTGTTTGGAAGGTTTTGTCAGTACATGAAGATCTCAGTTTCACTGGCACTGATTTAACTAAGCTTACTAGTAACAAACAAAACAGCCTTTAGAGATTATAGATTCATAAAACCGAGTTATATTTTGTGTTGAATTATTACTTTATTTAATTTTTTTTACAAAGGGTGTTAAATAAATCTAAAGTATGAAAGATGAATTCCATGTACAATACAGTGGGAGGGCTCAATAATAATGCATTGGTAACAAGGTGTCATGACACAAAGTGCCAAAAGGGTTAACAAACATTGTGTTTCTAATATTTTTTCCCCCACCTGTGTAATTAAAGCTCAGTTCAAAACTCACTTCAAAGACCTGAAGTTTCCCTCTGGACAGCACCTCATCCAAGGTGCTGTTTGCTTTAATTATGCAACAGAAATAGGGTATGATCTCCAAAAAAAACATTTCCTCTCTTGTGCAAGGTTGTAGGCAATTAATTAACTACAACTCCCAATTCTCCTCTTTCGCTCTGTCTCTTTCCCATAATCTATGCAAGGTGAGGAGTTTGTTTAATAGGAGCAACTTTTTTTCTTAGGATGCACTTGTTTAGCTGTAATTGGCTCTCTGTGGTATTATCGTGTCCCTGAATATTAGAGATTAAATGAGGGTTATGAAAACATTTGGCACCTCATCATTTTCACACCAAGAAAATCCAACTGACAGCTGACCTGACTGAGCAAAATGAATAAATGAATAAATAAATATCAATTCCAGATTTACTTTAACTGAAACAAATTGTCTTGAGTATCCTCACAGCTTTTGCTGCAGTGAGTTACAACCTGAAACGCTTCAGTTTACAACATGCTCCTTCCTGTTCTGTGGTCATACTATACTGTTGAATGCTTAGCAAGCCACCCAATCATTTTTGTTAAAGGACTCTATGACTATGCAACACATGGCACAACAGCATGAGAACAGCACTCCAAACAATGATTATTTTCACAAGTGTGGCAAAACCAACTACACTCACTCATCTCTGAGCAGCTAACAAATCCCAGGCATGCACTTCTCCGCTTTCTTGCCTTACCGTTTATATGCTTTTCGCCTCATTTTCAGCAGATAAGATCACTGTATTCATGTGCCTGTGCGTCCCCCCAGAGCAGCATGCATTTAGAAAACGACTCCTCAAATTCTGACTGGAGACTGGCTGGTAGGCAAAGAGAGGCAGGTCTGGGGGGTGGGGGGGTGTACAGAGAGAGAAAATGAGAGAGGGTGCAGCGAATTGAATGGAGCAGGAGGAAGTGTATGGGAAGAGGAGGGGTCACGGTAGTGATGGAGAGAAGAAGAGGGAGGAGAGGTGTGGTGGAGGTGTCACTGCCAAGAGAAAAGGAGGTAATGTGAAAGTGGCCAACCTCATGTCATGTCGCATCTCTCCATCAGATTCCTGATAGGAAGAAAAGAAAAGAGGGTGAAATGATGAGATATATTTATCAAGCAGATAAATCTAAAGCCGCCACTGCATGCTGTGGAGTACTTCCAATCGGGTGTTTAACGAGCTCTCTGAGTGGCTATGTCTCAGCAAACAAATACATCTATTATTTTCCTGTCTCCGCTATGTCAGTAGTGAGAGCATTACGTAAAAGAGGGAGGAGCAGAGCAAGAAATGACAGATTAACGGTGGAAAAGAAAAATGCTGTGTGCTGCAGGAATGGAGAGAAAGTGCCTGAGGGTGAGAGGCAGGCTGTTATTGTTGAAAGGACAATGCAAATGCTAACAGAAAAGATGAATGAAAGAAAAAAAAAAGAGAGATTTTGGGAAAACAAAAAGAAAAACAAATTTAATTCTTGGAAAGAACAATAGTTTGACATTTTGATATAGTACTTCTTGTTTTTCTTCAAAGTAAATAAGCTACCTCAGCAGGTAGCATGAGTGTTATCAGTCTTCTTATCTAACCAAAACACAAACAATATGATTCAAGGTGTTGCTGCATCATGCCGTCCTACGTGTGCATGCAGCGGTGAGTGAGAAAGCAGGTCCTAGTTTGCATGTTGCTTTGCTACAAATTGACCATGTATGACAAGGATTTCACAAGAGTAGTCACCATTTATATGTTCACTTCTTTGGTCTAGAACAAATTATCCAATGCAATTTCCTGATAAGAGTCAGTGTGGGAGAGAACATTTGAGTAGCCACAGTCATAAAACCTTTTTAACCCTCATATTCATGATCATGAACTTGACAGAAAAGTCATATTTGAGATTCTTCCATGTCTGGCAGAGAGCATACTTGCATGACATTGTTTACTCCCGTGTTGCATGCAACTATAGCTAGCCATGAGATTTATTGTTGAGGATCCAGGACGGCTAAATAATGAATGTCATTGGTGCACAGCTCTAACATACGGTATATGGGAGTGCAGTGTGTTTATGTGAGCATGTGTATTCTGTGCTTCACTGTGTTGTGTGGGTGTTGCAAACACTGCCAGTGAAACAGCAGGATGACTCATCCAGCTTCTGAATGAAACAACGCTCAGTAATCCCCTCCGTCCATCCCTCCATCGCAGCCTCCCTCTGTGTAGAGGGCAAGCCTGAAGAGAGGAGGAGGAGGAGTGGATCAGCATTCCTGAAAGGTATCACTGAATGATAATCAGGCACTATGGATGTGCTTTTGTGAAAAATATTTAATTTTATGCTCAATTAGTTCAACTTGACTAGGAAAATGTATACAAAAAAACGGTTATAGTTAGTGCATCAGTAATGGTGGTTAATGTAGCACAACTGAACAGGTTCATCTTTTCAGATATGTTAAACTGACCTAAAAGATCCATTGAGAAAAAATAAAAGCTCATTAAAATCCTATTAAATCAAAATAAAATGTTCCAAACTGGATCGTTTAACACCAAATTATCCATAAAACTGTGGGGATTGTAGTGTGTGTTTACAATATGGTCACAGACTTTGACGTTACACACTGGTTTTGTGGACTGCTACAATAAACTACTTGGTTATAGTTAGACAAAAATCATGGTCAGGTCCAAGTTGCATCTTTTTTACAACGTCATCCTTACCCTCATGGATGACATTGTTCTTTAAAACTTACATGGAGTTGCTCTAATGGCCACTAGACCTGGCATTGTCTTAAAATGTGGTTGTAAGTTGATTAAACCTGCATGAACAAAAGCTCAATGGGCTCGTTTTTGGGTGGACAGTATATCAATTTTAGTCTAACTGAATGAATGCATGCATAATAATTTGACCCGTTATTGTATTATTTGCATGTGTTAGTCCATCTTTGAAAACGTCAATGCAGTAAGATTTCAGTTGGACAACCATATTAAAAGTCCAATTTAAGCCAAACTAACATATAATTTGATTTGAAAACTAAATGATGGAAGCAAACCATCAAGGCCCTCTAAGCCCTTTCTGTACTATAAAAACTAATTTTTTAAATGCTGTTATGTCATCTTGCAAGTTCCAGATTTGAACAAAACCAAACTGAACAAAATTTTTCTCAAGAAATAAATGCCTCCATTCAATCCACCCTGGAATATAAATTGTCTTTTTTTTTTTTAACAAATTATTTCTAGCTCTGTGTTGCAAGGAAGACAATGATATGTGTAACACAATAGTAATGCCATAAGGGATCAATTTGAAATGAAATGGTAACCAATTATTTATTCTATCTTAAAACGGATGAGATGTGTTACCACAAAGTGTATGACGATTTCTGCCTGCTTTATGGCAACAAATAACAAGCAAGCTAAAGACTTTTCAGTAAGTAAAACTAAATACAGCTCAGAATAGGAGACTAGTCAGCTGGACTGTTGCTTGTGATTGCAGCAGACAGTCAGGAGCACATGCCAGGTCTATTGCCAAAATGAGATCTACAACAGGCTGAATTTGATGTAGAAAATCAAGGCTGTCGTGAAGCATTTTTACTGCACCATCAATGCACAGTGTCTCTGAATGACAGGCTCAACTAAAACACAAGGCTTTACTACTGGGATTGTTTGCCTTTTAGAAATGTGGATTTTCCAATTAAAACATTTTATGCATTCCAGCCCATCGCCCCCAGTGTTCTACAGTTAAGTATTTAGTTATCAAAATTTTCATCACCAACTGTGCTAACTGCTTTTAGCAATTAATTGGCCCATCCACTTTGTTGTAGTGTGTGCTAAAGTTTATCGACGAAAACAGTTGTTGTGCTTATTCAGTGATTTATTCATCAAGTTCATCAGGCTCTTTTAACCTAAATGTGCGTAATCACTGTTTTTCTAAATAAAGCTTTACATCTATTTGATAAGGTGTTGTTCCAATCTGATATCAGTTATCAGTTCAGAATATATTAAGATAGTGAGGCATTAGACTTAACTGCACCAAATTAATAAGGATCAACCCTCATTAGGAGCCAGCCTTTTAAATAACTGCATTTTTTTGCACTTTGACACACTTTATGGGAAAATGCTGATTCATTTTTGTTGGATCATTTTCTTACACTTTTCACGCAGTTAGTTTGTTTAGAGAATGACGGCTTTTATTAGCTTTATTGCTTTAGTTCTCAGTACTGTAGCACATTCCATTTCTGCTACCATTTTGTGCACATTATATATTCCCATCTTTCATTTGATTCATACTTTTGCCTTTCAACAGAACATTATTATTTCATTTTGACCGTTGAAGTCTTCCATTTCCCTGAAATACACATCCCATCAACAGGAAGCAGTGCATACATTTACTTAGTTAGACTCTAGTAAACAAATAAATATAATATGAATATATATTCATATTGTTTGCATTACTTTGACATACACCAGACTGGCAGTGAAGTAAGTTTGTGCACAGATTTATGTACTGCATATTAATACATGTCTGATTTATATACGTATTTAATAAATATCACCTAATATGAAACATATACTTCAATTTTGTCCTCAAATGTGTAAAATACATGTTTCCTTCCAAGTGCATTCCTTTTACTACACACACCCACTCATGTGCTGAAGAGTTGCTAGGAAGCTGATGTTCAGTGGAATTAACTGTAGTCAAGGACGTGCAGCAAGCAGCAGCTTGCAAGAGGCCAAAGTAGCCTAAGCTGCCAATCCACAACAAAAGTAGATGGAGGAAAGTGTTTTAATAATTTACATCTATGTTCTTGCAGGCTGCCAACAGAATTTTTATATTTGTTTGACACCCAAAACATATGAGTGAAGAGGTAATAAATAAGGAGAATGTAATATCCCATCCCAAGGGTCCACAACTTTCCCATTGCTATATCTTTGTTGAATGTTAGGAGGGCATACGGATGCCAATACTTTTCTACAGGCCTTAGCTATAAAAAACCTTTTTTAGATCATCCAAGCTATTAATGTACATATCTACTGCAAAAGGATCCATTCAAACCGCAGGTCATGCTGTGATTTTAGGTCTGTGTTTGAATAGAAATAAGAACAAGCAAGAACATGCTGTCCATGTAGTCCACGGTCCTTTCCATCCATTATACAAAGCATTCAGATTGCACTTTAAAGTCTTGTTAATGAGTGATGCTGTTTGCAGACTTTGTATTCTATTGCAAGTGGGTGATGTGTCACATGCAACTAACTTAAACACAAAACATAAATATTCACATCTAAAAAGTCTGAGAAGAGTAATAATCAGCGAACAAGGAAGAATGCCATGCAATACTCCAAACTAAGACCTTAAATAAAGACTGAGTGAAATTATTGGAGGCTTGTGCAATCTTGTTAATTTCCAGCAATCTACATTTGCTATTGCTGAACAATGAGGAAACATAGCGAACTAATGCAGGGAGGGTGTACACATGCCACTCCGGTACTGTCTCCACAACATACAGTTTTACTTAATAGTGAACAATTGTGAACAATACACTGACTGTATTGTGAAAACAGTTTCAGCTACTTTGTATTTGTGAGATGTGGGAAAAGGGAACAGATGGTGTCTGCAAGTGTGTGAAGCATGGAGGAGGAGTTGTGATGCGGTGTGTGTGCTTCGCATGTGACACTTCTTGTGAATATTTCAAAATCAAAGGCGAACTAAAACAGAATATCTTCCACTCATGTGGTTTGCTCTTAGTTGGAGCACAGTTTTTTTCTAAAAAAACCAGCAACAATGAACCAAATGCATGGAATCTATGTAAGGACTATTTGAAGAAGGAAAGTGAAGAAGAACTCAGTCAGATGGTACAACCTCCACAATACCCTGACCGTCACCCTGTTGAGATAGTTTGAAAGAGTTGGACTGCAAAGGGGGAAAAAAAACAGCTGATAACTGCACAAGGAGCTCCATCGAGACTGCTGGAAAAGAATTGTAGTTCGTTTTCCTATGGAGCTGCTAGAGACAGCTCAGAGAACTGGAAAAGCTGTCATTAAAGTCATGACCAAGAACTACTAATGTGTAAAAAATGAGATGTTATTGTACTGTCACACTTTAGTTTTCAATTAACTAGATATTTAGGTTTTGACCACACTTTGATAAACTTAATAACGAGTAATCAAGTGGTGACTATAACTCTACTGTTGTGTGAGTAAACTGTCAAGCCAAGATCAAAATGCATGAAACTGATAGCTGGTGGTCATTTTGCTTTTTCAGCAAATAATTGTACAGTTTGCTTATGTCTTTGTTAACATATTTTCTGTGCTGGGCTTGTGATTCGAAATCTACTTTGACCTAAAACTGCTGTCACGACTTTACCCTCTAGGCCTGACACACAGTGGATCGGTTTGGATCAGGCTCCTGCTTGATGAAGTCGACGGTGTACAAACTGTCCACACTGTTTGGGTTTTAAACCATCTGTTTTAAGCAGTCAGGTCAACTCTCTAACAAATTACAGCACGATATATACACTACATATTGTAATTACTCCTGTGTCATAGTATTGTTTTCTTTTATTCGTTATCCAGATTCAGGGTCACAGGGGGCTGGAATCTATCCCGGCTGCCATCAGGCAAGAGCCAGGGTACACCCTGGACAGGTCACCAGTCCATCACAAGGTCAATGCAGAAACAAATGAGGCAAGTGACCATGCACAATTATTCCTAGTTTCAGTTTAGAATCACTTATTAACCTAACATGAATGTTTTTGGACGGTGGGAGGCAGCCAGACTGAAGACAGAAATGCCAGAGCAATCTGTCTTCACTCATACTCTGTCATCAGAAATGAGAAAATGCTTTTGAACCGATCAGGCAGCAGATAAATTCTAGGATTTTACTTACAGTATTAACAGGTCTGGGCAAAGAGGTAGACATATAGGACACTCTGGGATATCCCTCTGGCCAGCTGAAAACAGGGCAGGGCTTAATCCGTCCACTGGCAGCCAGTTGAGGAAGAGGTGGCTCATAACTAGTAAGTGCCACTTTCTTCTCCTTCGCCTTCCCTCTTTCTTTTTGTTTGTCTGGCTCCCAGCAGGGCTTTTCTTGCTCTTTATCTTTTCCCATCCCTTTCTCAGGCCATCTGTCTCTTTCCCAGAGGCTCTCTTTTCTCATCTCTCTCTCCATCTCCAAGCCTCCATTTTTCTCCCATGGAATCCTGTTTCCCTTTTCCTTCCCTCTGTCCAAACTTTTTTCAAGCACATTCTCATTCTTCTCTTTTCCAAGGGTACCATTAGCTACCAGTTCATCAAGTTGCCTCACTCTGTCAATATCTGTTTCTAGATAAAGTCTCCCTGTAGAGGGCTGAGTCTGGATCTTTGTACAAAGCTCTAGATCGTGTTCTGGGTAGGGGTGACTCTCCCCCTTCACTTTTTTCCCCACTTCTTCAGGCTCCAAGATCTTACAACTGGGTAATGTCTTGCTCCACTGGTGAATTGAGTTTGTAATGTCCTTGGAGTCATACTCCTTGATGGTGTGGAGATTTGAGCTTGTTGGGCTGCACCACAAGTTTGTGGCAGGTGCAGGTGGTAGTTGGTTTGCTGGGACAGAATGAAGTAGTGGGTGACATGGGGTTGAAGGTGGTGGTGGTGGTGGTGGTGGAGATGAGTGGCGATGGCGGAGGGTGTATTGTTGCTGAGGAGGACCATTATTAGATTTTAATACCCTGCAGGTCACTTCATTTAGAAATTGGGAGAACTTACACCTGTCATCGGTCTTCTTGTCCCGCTGATGAGAAGAAACTGAAGAAATGTTCTTACTCAGGCAAGATGAGGGCATACTCTGGGTTTCCAAATCCTTCCTTAGTACTTTGTAAATCTTTGGGGCACAGTCTTCTTTGCTTTCAGCTTCAACAGTAGGACGTGAGAAGATAAGATTCTGGTAGATGATTTCATTTTCAGCCCTGGCATCAGAAGGTACCTGATCAGTGGTGCTGCTTTTTCCATCTGATTCCACTGAAGCCTCACTTTCCTCTTTTTTGACTGGTGTCCGTAAGAGGCAGGTGGCCCCTGAGCTCCAGCTATTTGTATCCCAACTGCCATCATCATCACTAGAGCTGCCATTCCCACTCTGGAGGCTTGTACTCCACTCACTCGGGCTGGGGCTGGGGCAGGTGCTGCAGTTGTCCAGACTTCCCAGCAACCGCCTCTTTGACGGAGAGTTAGATCCCCTAAGGTTAGGTAAAGAACTCTGGAAGCTGGACAGAGAGCCTTTAGGACTTGGCAAAGATC
The DNA here is from genome assembly GCF_036924035.1 of Leuresthes tenuis. NCBI lineage: Eukaryota > Metazoa > Chordata > Actinopteri > Atheriniformes > Atherinopsidae > Leuresthes > Leuresthes tenuis. The sequence goes on from NW_027325369.1 coordinate 20,669,531, forward strand.
CTTGTAGGCAGGGAACAGAACCCTGGAGACTCGAAAATGAGTCTTTTGGACTTGTACTGGTAGAGCTGTGAAGACTAGAAAGAGAGCCTTTAAGTAAAGGAGAGGACTGGCGGCGCTGTAGATGGTCGTCCTCTTGGTCACTGTAATGTCCAGAGAAGACAGGGCAAGATGCTGTGGAAGAACAGGAGCCACGATCTTGCCGGGTTGAGGCTGTTCTGGATCTTTGCTGTCGCTGTAAAGTAGCCATATCAATCACCTTTGTTCTCCTTCTTTGTGCAGATTTATGTGATCTTTTCTGTACAGACTCAAGCCTGAGACCATCGTCTGAAATGGACACACACAAATGAACCATGTCAGGCTCAGTCCAATGGTTTTCTGTCCTCTGGCTTTGCCCAATTTTAATTGTCTGTCCTAGATGTCCAGGCTTCCAAAAGTGCTCCCAAACTGTTTCAGTGTGACACACTTTTACTGCTACAGCATAGGACACAATGAGATCACAAAGGGTTTAGCATCTGATAGTCATTTGTGTATTAACCAAATCATTACCATTCATACTCATACCATTCAGTTTTGTCTTTTCCTTTTTAAAATAGAATTATAGATCTGCAGCTGCATCACCAGCGGTTTGTCTGTAGGCACCATCTGTAATGAATTTGCGTATCGACACGGATGGTGTTGGAAAGCAGCTGGATATCTAGGTCAGAAATATTGACCACAGCCGCCACGTGAAATTTGCTTTGTGGGCAGCAGAAACACAAAGTGGCCAAGCATTGATTGGTAACACATGGCACTTTTTATGGTTTGTTGTTATGTTTGTTAATGCTGTGGGACTATCATTAACTTTAACCTGCTCCTCAAGAGATAGTTGATATCAACTTATCACTTGTATAATCTACTTCAAAACAGAACATTTCGATGGGAGTGATGTATGGCAGAGGCAGCATCTGGTGCATGTTGATTGGATGACAAGAAGCCTCCCAAGCAGATGTTACCTTGTCCAGACACCATTTTAAAGCTGTGATCAGCAGCGTTGACTCTCCAGCTGAAAAGATTATATAACACGGTAGGAATTCAAAATTCAGCAATATGTATTTCTGAAAATATAACTGCCTGAAGCTGACAAGCACATATTCAGCCAAATGTACATTTTTTGGAGAAGAGACTTTAATCTTGTAACTCATTCCTAAACATACAGGAAGCATCATAAATAAATACATAAAAAACAAAACTAGAGTGGGTATTTTCAAACCAACATGGCTGATGGAACTTCTCAGTCTGGCGTCTCTTTAACTCGGATGTACGTGCATAGTGTGACAACATGTAGGCTTTGTCAGTGGGAAATCAATATGATCGTAATCAGCTTTACATAACAACAGGGCCACTAATTGCACTTACTCTTCATGAAAACATCAGCATTAAACTCTAACCTAAAACATTTATGCAGGTTGGGAAAAAGAAAAACAGTTCAACTTTATGATGGAGACAGACATTTATTTTTTGTCATTCAAAACTCAGTTCAACTGAATTTTATTTATACTATGATAGTTCACAATAGAAGTGGTTTCAGGTCACTTTACAAAATGAACAAAACAAGCCGATTGAAGAATTCCTCTGTGTAAGCAAGCACATGGCAGCAGTGGATTTTGATATATCAAGCTGTCCAGCTATAGGTTTCAGATAATGAGTAAATCAGCCAAATGTATGATTAAATTAAGTTTATGTTTGATTGAATTCTCAGGTTCTAATCATTCATATTAAACCCACTACAGGTACAATGTGATTTCAAAAGTCTCAGGCATTTTTAGGTGGTCCTCTTAAGAAGGACTCGGGTATTCCACAAAAAGGAATTGTAAGTAACAAAAACAACTACAGATTACTTTAGTGAAAAGCTATAACAAAGTAAATGTGCAATTAAAAATATATAATGGATTCGCTGTGGCCATTCCAGTCAAACTTTACAAGTAGTATTTGAGATATCATGCCTTGAACCATGTTATCAGGCCCATACTGTAAGTACTTCAGCTGTGGCAATTTTTTTTTTACAATATCCCTGTTCATCACCACAGTGGATTTGAAATTGGCCACAGCTGTCCGTGCAACTGGTTATCCAATCTTGTCTTATATAAAAAATGTGTAAGGCAACTGTTAATGAAAAATGTCCTAAGTGGTTAAAGCAATTATCGTTAGAAATTGTCTTGAATAAAAGCTCTATGTCTAAAGTTTAGTCGCATCTTGACTGATTCACGTACAAAAAGTTATGACTTAAATGTGTAGGAGAACTGACAGTCCAAAGCTTTTTTTGAATGATGACCTCAATATGTCTCTTTTTAATTCTTTAGGCTGCACATTGTCACTGTTCAAAAGAACAGCACCAGTACAAACGCTTGTTTATTCAGATTTCCTTTTTAAATTTGATTACTGGGAAGGAGTGTTGCAAAGGAGACTACTCAGTGGAAACATACGTGAGGATTGCCTCACTGTCAATGATCAGTGTAAGACAGAGTGTGGACCCTTTAAAAAAAACAAAAAAACCTAATAAAATCTCAGATAAATAAACCTAAAACCTAATAAACCTAGAACCTTAATAAAACATGAGGGTCATAATCTAAAGGAGTTATACAGAGGGATTATGAAGAGAGAGTTTAGTGAAGACTAAAAGAAATTTATGTTAGAGTAAACTCCATCTTTCTTTCTCGCTGTAGGACAAACTACCTCTAAGGGTTTTTACTTGTCTCAAAGTAATCAAATTTTAAATTCCACGGGTGGCAGCTTTAATTACAATGTGCTTAAAAGCCGAGGGGAAGTTGTTCATCAACTGTATGCAGAGCAGCTCCTCTGTGATACATCCTGTCCCTACTAATCCTACCACCTTACAGACTTCTGCTGCCGGTTTTTCTGAGGCAGTGTTACCAAAACTTAAGCGAACCAATACCGCACAGAAGAGCTTCCTTTTTGACATTGTTTTCATTCAGTTCAAAGCTTAGATTTTATTTCTTAGCAGGTAGCTATCATACTGAGAGGGTAGACTTAGATGGTGAACACAGTGAGCGATATCTGCAAGATCATAGCATGTTAGAACTGCCAGTGTTACAATAGAAAAACAACCCCTGATGTAACTTACGTGGTAGACTCAGAGTCTTGTTTGCTCATTTTGGTGTGTCATAAAGAAGCGCAATAGATCTCTGGAACCCAAACATCAAGGGTAGTATAGCCACATGAAACTGATGTGGGTAAATCAGTCTTTGTCAATGAGCACTTGTTTCAGATGTAGCACTAAAAATCTTCTTGTATATTTTTGTACATTGAAAGTAAAGACTTTCTTTTATATTCCAACTCTTAACCACTGTTTAAGCAGAACTCTGAGGGTTAATGAGACTAATGTATATGTATGTGTTTGTGTGTGTGTATTACAGATAGATTCAACAGGATAACAATGATTTAATCAGAAGCAGCTACACAAGCATCCCCCCAGCTCATTGCATACCACACACTCTTTTTGCTAATAAGATCTCTGTCTACTCATCATATCCACTCAGTACATCCCAACTCCCAACAGCCTCCAAAGCTGAAACAAAAACATCAGATGCCTCATTTAATCCCTTCAAGCATCTGCTGGATCAACTCTTCAGAGATATGCTCTGACATCTTTAGATGCACACATCAGGAAACATGGTTGGTATTTGGTGAGAATTTTAGGCTGGCTGAAGACAACAGCACATCCATAAGAAAAAATACCTTCAGGGAAATTTTGAACAGTTTTTACTTTATAGTTAAAATCATGAAACAGATATGTTGTTATATGTATCCATTAGTCTACAGCATTAAGATCATTTCATGAGCTGAAAACCTCTGGAAAACACACCTAAAGCCTTCTTGCTTTCATACTTGCAAGTCCTCCCTCACAGTACAGAATGGCATGATCTCTCTCAGCTGTTGCTGAAAACAACTTTGTGTGAAGTAACACTCACTCATTCAACTTTAATGGAATTGCAGCCACTTCCATTCAGGATAAACATAATGTTTTCCTTTCCTTTTACTCATACCAACGCCAGACTCTACTTTCCCCATGTTGTCAACATTAATGTTGCCGTGGAAACAGCAGTTTGTGATCTTGATCCATCTTTTCTGTCTAGCTATTGGGAAGAGCAAACTGTGTAGCTTTCCCTTCAAATGCCAAAGCAATATAAAACAGACACCTATAGGAAATGTCAGATGGACCCTGCAGACAAGAATATGAAAACTGACAGCAATATTTTTTATTTCCATTGCAAGAAGAGCCTCATGATGGTCCATCCTTTACGTTTAGGGGGAAAAAAAGACACTAAAGGACAGCAAATTGAAATGAATGGCACTGCTATACATGAAAGCTTTGCATAGGAGGCAGCAGGTCAGCTTAACATAATTAAATTAAAAAAAAACAGGCTCTTGCATGGATTTGCACATGCATAATCTCAGTTATATGTGCACTTACAGACACATGCATAAGCACACGCACGTGCTCTCACACATACTCTTTGAGCACATGCAGAGCAGCTTAATGATTTGTAAGTGCAATTACACGACCAAGGTTTATGTGTGCAATAGCGCACTCTAGTGGCTGAACATAAAATAAATTAGATTTATTCTCAGCCTTTTAAAAAAGGTTGAATGAGCAGAGACATGATTTGATATGCTTTATACCTTAGTTTAAAAGGGTTACAAACTTTTTATTTTTTTGCACTCATATGAGAAATTGATCTAATTTGAAACCTAATCGAAATCCTAATTGAAATCTAAAATTCTATTGGGCTAATTTTATGCTGTTAAAGCCCGTTGTTTTAGCACGTCAACCCTCGATGTTTGTTGAGTTATAGGTTTTGGATACATGCAGTAATTGATATTTGCATTGAAGCTTGCTTTCTTTCTTGAAAGATGGGGAAAAGACAGATGGAATGTGTTCTCTAACATTTTTCATTTGTGAGGTACTGCTGCCATGGTAGCAGTATGTCTTCTAAATGCTCTCTGATGTGACCTTCCAGGCTGAGCAGGGGCAAATAAATACATGCTGCACCTCCACTGAGTTAATTAAATCCACATTCAGAAGTGCAGTTATGGGCTATTTTCATTTGTGTGCGTGCCTAAACGTATGCCATTTTGTCACAAGTGGAGAAATGATAGAATGTTGCACAGGATAGGATTGCATTACCTTAACAGAAAACACATATTTCTACAGTAAGATGTATCTCAATAGATAGATGACTGTAAGGTTCAATATCTACCAAAACAATGCATTATGGGAGGTGCCAACACTTTCTTTCCCTCAATTCGTAGATGTCATCTTCATGTGAAATAATACAATGCATTTAGCTCAAGATAGCAAGATGTGTTATAATTTAATGCCAACACGTGGGGCTTTTCACTCTGAAGAGAAAAATCCAGAGACAAAAAAGCCCTTCACAAAGCGAATGCAGAGGTGTTCTGAAGTGAAGGCACCTGCAGTGAGATGGAGATAAATGAGAAAATAGAGCTGTCATGAGTGTTTAGCACTGTCTTGTGTGGCTGGTCATGGTCAGTATATATGCCTGAGCAGGATTCATGAATATCAGTGAATTAATCGCACGTAGCATTTTTACACAAGAGAAATATGAATGGCAGAAATGGATATGATGAAGCTGTGATGAGAATATCAAGAAGGCAGATTGATTTTTTTTTGCCCAGATACAGCACTCAGTGTGAATACTGAATTCTGTTTTAAGATGAAATACTCCTTTATCTGCACAAATGGTCAAAGTCCTTGTTTGTAAAATTGCACATTTTGTGCATATGAAAACAGTCTTAGGTTAAAGTTTAGTTTTATGAAAATATTGCATAGGGTTGAGGAATGTCTTTTATGTATTACTCTGTTTCAACCGTCTCGTATTTTACACCAAGACTCAGTTATCTCAAGAGAAAAAAAAGAGTCTTTTTAATGGAATATTTAGCAAGAGATGGTGGATTTTTGTAGTGAACTTCAAAATAGGGGTTCTCTATAATGAAATAGAGAATGAAAGACTCTCCAGGAATCTTAACACAAATTTGTCTCAATCATTTATTCCACAAATAGATGAGACACCGATACTGTTCTATCTGACAGTTTGAAATGAAAAATGTCTAAACTTATTTGGAAAATGAGAGCCAAAGGCTTGGCATCATCTGGCACAACTACAGAGAGAGATTTACTGAAAGCAAAAGAAATGCGAGACTGTGTTTATCACTCACTAATGACTAAATTACAATAACAGCTTCAGTGGGACTTCTTTTCACACGATTTCCATTAAATATACTGCAAAGATAAAGGGAGGTAGGCTACAGCAGGTGTTGAGATGAAACTGTGCAACCTCTATGCTGTGTATTGTGAGGCTCAAGGTCCACCAAAAACCATCCACGTTGTCATTATTTTTGCCATAATTACGTACAAGAGGGTTCCAATTTTGCTCGGAGTCTCAGAAGACTTCTTTTAAACTTAGTCAGATAATTGAAATTAACTAAAAAATATATTATTGATACAAGATGAAAAGAAGATTCTCACAATATAAACATTACTGACTTTTCCCCAATTTTCTAGCATTGTATGGTGTATACAAATATAAACAGTTCTATCAGCAACTTGTGGTCAAATAATGATTTGTAGATGTCACCCAGAGCACATATGGTTGCACAGAACATCCTTGGAATGTTGTGAACAGTGTTAAATCTTAAGGAATATTTTTTTTGTTTTATCCCTTTCATTCACTGTGCTACCATATGTGTGTTTTATGTGCATTTTAAAATCAAAGTAGATGATGTTCCTGAACTATATGACAAACCTTTGTTGGTGTCCAGGCTTTTCCTTGATCACATGACTGCATCATCATGTAACACAGTTTACATATTGCCTGCCAAGTGGCTGGTTTGGCATGCAGTGGCCTTACCCTTATTGACCTATCAGCTGACTAATTGGAGCAGACTGGGCCTTTCAGGAGGAGAGCTTTAAAGGAAAAGAAGCTTACTTCATTTTTCGGATTACGAGCAGCCCGATTTCCGGAGTCACACACGGACATTTTTCACGTTTTGATAAATGTGAACATGAACAGTATACACCTTGATGTTTTACAACCAGAGGAGCCCCAACTTGTCACATAAGCCCTTTCTACTGTGGTTAAAACAAATAAGAATAAAATAAAAATACTGTGTGTCCGACACTACAGCTTTAGAATGCAATGTGAAATTGCATAATTGACATTCAGTACTGTGTTAAGTGAGTATAATAGTCAGAGGTTTTTTTATCAGCTCGGGTTCAGCACGGTGTCAATGGAAATGCATCACCCAGGTGCACTTGTTCTCGTTCACTGAGGATGCTAGGGAGCTGCAACTCAGATTTCCATTACAGAAACACATATTTACTGACCCCAATGTCTCACATGGAGGCTCCGAAACATACAGCAATTTTTTTCTTTTAATCATTGTCAAAAGAGCTGGGAAGTTATTCTCTCAATAGTAAACTCCCCTATTTATCTCACAAAGTGGAGATTATTAGAAACCCAGGCTGCAGTATACAATATAATGCCATCCCTTCATGCTGTCATAGTGACACACCTGTCCTCTGGGAGGTAGGAGGATATTGAACAGTCAAGCTGCAGAGCAGTGATGATAAACCCGCTAGAGGGAACTGGAAAGGATTTCATCAGCTTGTTTTAATGTGTGCACCAGCTTTTTAAAAGAATAGATCAAACACATTACTTTTGGTGGAAAACAGGACTTTTTAGAAGGGAAGTGAAGGGATTTAAAAAGGCTGTTTCAAAGGCAGTATTTTACACCAAACACTGAATTTGTCAGGATCGTGATCAAATTGTTTGAATGACGGACCACATCTTTAAATCTGACAAAAGAATGACTGAGAATGAAAGAGAAAGATAAAAATAAAACAAGAGGAGAAACACAAGATAATGATATCACACATGACTCACAGTGGCCTGGTGTCCAGGAAGAAAATAATGGCCTCACAGTGGGGCTGATCTTAGGTTTCCTAGATGAAGGTCCAATGACTCATACCATATCCACCGACCTCCGTTGGGGATTTTTTTAGTTGAATAATGCTGGTGCAGGTTAGGGTACGTGCTTCAATAAACAGAAAATGACTACATGTCAAATGCTGGGATTATGGCCCGCCTGTCCTTGATTTTTTAAAATTATATTTCCTTGTACATTAACAATATTTCATTTTAAAGACAAATAGTGTCCTGTACATCCATAACATTACTCAACAATATTAAAATATGTCATCAGTTTCCTTTTTTTCTAAAGTTTTAATTTACAGTTACATTTGCATCAACTTGCAACATAAAATCATGTATTTGTTCATTTAAAAAAAAAAATCTATAAACAGTTTAGAGAAGTTGTAGTGCAATGGAAGATGTGCTAACAAATGATTGATTTTGGTTTCTCTTTTTTTGCAGTAATTGTTGACTATAACAAAAAAAAAAACAAGCCAGTTGAGATATTATGCCTTTCGCATTTTTGAGACAGATATTGTTGTTTCATATGGTGTTCAAGGTGCTACTTTGTATTCAGTCGGTTTCTGTAACTAAAATAATACACTCAATACTCACCAAGGTAATGGATCAGAGTGGATCTCATTGTTCCGCCAAAGAGCAAATTAATTAATGAAAGCCAGCGTTGACAGTGTTGTATTGTGCTGTGTGGCTTTAAGATAATGGCATTTTAAATTAAAAGGGACTGGGATGATTTTTGAAATATTGAACAGGGATAGTGTGATAGATAGCAATGAGGCATTAATCGAAGTAAACAACTCAATTGTTCTTTTAATTGCTCAATGAAGCACATCGGTTGTTTTGCTTTATGTTTTATTAAAAAAAAAAAAGCTTTCAATCACTGTATTGCTGAAGTGAGCCAGTTTGTAACTCAGCAGTGTCTCTTTTCAAAGAGTCTTTTTCAGAAGGGACCACCTGCTTAAATCGAATCAGACCATTAATATGAAGTTCATACTGCAGTTTATAGTGGAAGCCACCTTTTCTGTGCTAGCAAATGTTTTCAAAATGCATTTTCTCAAGGACTTTAAGTTATAAAATGGGAGGAAAACAAAGAGGCCTGAGAAGAAAAAAAAACAGTGAAGGTTAGCTTTAAAGTGAGCTGTGGGATGTGGAGACTGAGAGATCCTGTGTCTTTATAATTTTACTGATGTATGTGTACTCAAATAAAATTGGGGTGTCAATGCAACCCTCAGTAACCATGGCTACAGCAGAGCCTCTCTGTGCATATATAGTGTGTGACTGGTTTCTAGCCACAGTGGGACCAATTATCTCTTTCTGATTAAGTGAATACTGATCGCTGTATCCTGTGCATAGAGGGGCACATGTAAAGTGAAGCCCAAAAGCTTTATTTGTGCAGAATATGAGAACATGTCTGGAATGATAATATTAAGAGGAATGCATGGAGGATAATAATTTGAGAGATTTGAAAGATTTGAGTCGTGATCCATCATTAGAGAGTGAACATTGTGTTAGTTGTACATGTTATTCTCAAAGTTTGTCTAATAAGGTGCAAAGAGTGAGGAAACAATCCTAGCCATTTACATAATACATTTCAATACAGCTGTAACCAGCTGTCTAATGTCTGATTATCTTTCATTTATGATAAACCAGAAGTTAAAGTTAAAGTGTCACACGTTGGGTGATAGAAGTATGATTAAATGTGAAGGTAATATAAGCTTTTTAAAAAAACAAATTCCTCTCATTATAGGGTCTCATAATGTAGAAAACTGCTGCCTCAATTTCTAAACTGCAGTATAAACATGACTGTTCGAGAACCAAGGTACATTCACATTTCACCAACACTGTAATCACGAAAGCTTAAAGGGCATCAAAAAGTGTTTTGTTGTTGAAAAAATTGGTGCATGGATTTAGATTACTGTGGTAGTTGTGTGTGTCTGCCAGTGTAAAAAAATAATGCCAAAAGCTGTCTCTTTGATCCTTCTCAAAGAAATACTGCTTCAAAAGTAGGTTCACTGATGTGGAAGATTCGTTTTCTTGGAGATAAACAAGCAATTATGGAGAAAAAAAATAAGAACGAAACACGGTTGTTTAAATGACTATGAGTCTGTTATCTATTCACATCACTCCCCTACACAACACTGAACATTAGAACCAGTGAATAAATAAACACTGAACAATTTTCGTTGGACAATGCGTAGTTCATCTCGACACCATGCAAAGAGTCAGGAATGTCTGTGCAGTAGCTTGAGGGGCATTTTATGTAAAATAGATGACAATGGCACTTAAAGGCTGCTAGGACCATGAGGCCAATTTTGAAAATCAGCCTCAGTTTTCTTCTCAGCCATTTGTCCAATTAGCTTCTCTTTGTTAACGTTTAATGCAAATACTTTATGTTAACATGGCCAGTTGTTCTTATAATCTGTTAAACTCAATTCATCAAAAAGTTATGTTACCTCACATTTAATGAATATGATAAGTCTACCCAAACAGGATTATTCCTCATCTGGTCTTATGTGAGCTGCCACCAAGCGGGCTGGAATTGCTGCGCTGGGGCCTGCGTTATAAAGCCATTTCAACATATCCAGGGCATCTTTAGGTAATCTGTCTAACTTCTTGACAATGGAGATCTTGATAAGCAATACTATGTCATGGTTATCAATTGGGGAAGTCATCTCAAGCTTTCTAACTCTGGATATGTGCATGTTCATGTTAACAAGCTGACTGATATTGCACATCAATAAAGCAGAAATAGCTCTTATGATTTCTAATGATTGTGTATTTGTTCAAATGAATGTGTTGCAGGCCTGTTCTTGAGATATATGTGAAAGACTCTCATCTTTCTTTCAGAGGCAACACTGGCTGCTTCACATGGTTTTTAACCATATAAAAAACAAACAAAAGAGATTAAAACTAGTCACTGAACTTATTGTAAACAATAATTGTAAATGTGAAAAGTTAATTTTCTGTCATCTAGGCTCTAAAATTTAAAAAGGGGGGTTTTGTTGTCCAGTGATTTGAAGTCATTTTTAAATCTTTTTCATGGACGATGCATTTGATGCAGTCTGGTGAGTTGCTGCACAAACTCACACTGCGTGAGAGGATGACATAAGATTTTAAACCGTTTAGGGAGGATTTTAAAAGATAAAACAGAATTAACATTATCTATAAACTATTTAAAGTCAACAAGAACAAATTTGAGTCTTTTTAGTAATATTTCAGTAGTCAGTCTCAGTTTTAAGCTACATAAGCTCTCCCTTATGATAACATATCACTCGTAAACATGCTTCTGATTAAAAGCTAAACAGTGTAGTTTGACTCCAGTTAGAATCAAAGAGGATCTCTCTCACTTTCCACTCATTTCTTTTATCTATTTATCATTTTCAAGAAATTTTATTGGTCTGGAGGTGGTTCTTTTACACGTTGATCTCTTATCTCAGAAGCCGCAGCAGGTTCGGTTCAGATTTCTTGGTTGATGTGATGGTCCAGATTGGATATTCACAGTTTTCAAGTGCTTTCTTTGTGTTCCTTTCATCTTCCCACAGCCTTAGTAGGGACATTTTCAATAACACCAAATCAAGTATGCCAAGGGATATCCAGTGTCTCTTATTGTGGTCAACCTTTACATAGAGGCAGTGGAAAGCAAAGCACTGAGTTCCTACAAAAGAACAAGCAACTAGTTCACTTCAAACCCGTGGTTATCCAAACTGTGTCTTCATCAAATCAGCGGAGAACCAAAGACCAAACAACACAAACAGAGAAGATGAAAGGAGCAGGTGCAAACATATTGTAATTTTATGTAGCAGGAATGTATGAGAAACTTAGAAGAGTCTTATCCAAACATGCATTTCAAATCTCAGAGAGAGACTGAGGGTGTTCTTGACCAAAGGACAATAAACACAAACACAAACTGAGTGGTGTTGTATAGGCAGTACAGTGCAGAGAGGACTGTATGGACCTTTATTTAAGAGAAACATATTTGGTCAGGCAGGTGAAAAACTGAGGGCGAAATGATCCCACTTTGTTTTTTATTACAGCCAGCATCGTGAAACTCGCCACTCTAAGCAAAAGTGCTGTCATTGATTAATAAGTGTTAGGACACAGTAAGTCACAGCCAATTCGCCTCTTTTTGGCATGTGCAAATTACTATCAGGAACAGTAGAAAAATGTTGAAAAAGGTAGCAAAAAATGTCGACTGTGAAATTTATGACCTGATGATGAATAATGATAAAATTAAGTTCTTATCACTCCGAAAGGCTTGTGAACGTGTCTTTTCTCCAGCACTCATCCCTAACAACCCCTCTTGCCTATGACATCTCCATATATAACAACATGATCAAGTGGAGCTGGTTTGTTTTAAAGCAAACTTTCATTGTTTGCACACTTTGTCCTATGTGCAGGCTTGGCTGGTAATGACTGCACACACTGCTACGAAACAAACAGTCTAGATTTATAATCTGTTACAAGTCAACATCAGATGATTAAAAAGTGGGAAACACCACACATAACCTCATCAGACTGTGGCTCCCAGCTGATTTAGGAGCTTTGATTGTTGAGCTAAGGAGAAGTTGAAGGAACGGGTGCAGTTTCACTTGAATGATCTGCTGTCAAGCCAGGCTGGAAGCAAGAGGAGGGGGCCACCAGCTTTTACAGGTGTTACCCTGACCTGCCTTTACTTGAGCAGCAGGAATTAGCTTATTATAGCCCATCAAGAGTAATGGAACATTCAATACTGTTATTCTGAAATAGCCTGTCATGCTTTCAGAGGAAACTGTCAGCTTCTTACTCTCCTTTCGTCTGAACTGCTCCAGCTAGTCTGATTTCCATAGGAGAGGAGGTCAGATTGTCCAACCAGTCACTGTACCAAGGTGTTTTGTGCGCAGCGTGGCAATGGCCTGAAAGTGTTTCTTGCCCATTCCTTATGATTATTTTGGAAACTGAGAAAAAAAAAAGCCATTCTAGTATTTTAATTCAGAACAGGAGACAGATTCAAAGGTCTGAATCTAAGCTAATCTTGAATGGTATCTGGAGGTCCAGTTACGCTTGACAATGACTATGGCCATGTCTGGTGGTGGGAAATGGCACCACACATCTGCCTGCCCAGTAGGAGAGTCGAGAATGAGTCCCATCTCACTTTTGCTTTGAAGTGTTGTGTTTGCATTAATTTGAAATTTTCTTGCCCTGTCACTCACTGTTTTATTACTGTCTTACACATTACAAACTACATGGTTAAGGTGAGGTTGACATCATAGCTTGCATTAAAACTAACCCTTCAAAATTGCCTTTTTTTGAATTACTGGCTGTCGGGTTCTGCCTCCTCGACTAAACATGCATAATATGCTGGACATACTGTATGAACAACATGTCCTACTGAAATAGTTACTTTGAAATTTGTGCTGGATGGCATGATAGAATACATATTTCGTCTCCGTAAGCCCCTCACACCTCATTGTAGTAAAAGTAAATTAGAAAAAAAAGGACATTATGTTTTGAATTTTACTTGCTTCTGGAAGTGCATACATTGATCTGTTGGATACCATGGACTCATAGTCGTTCATATCCTGTAACTTACTTGAAGTCTGCTAGGAGGAGACATTCCATATATTCATCTATCCCTTTTTTATACCCACTTAATCCAATTATGCATGTTTTTGGACAGTAGGAGGAAGCCAGAGAACCCAGAGTGAAGCCACACAGGGAGAAGATGCAAACTAAACACAGAAAGGCTCCAGGATTCGAAGCTGGAACCCTTTTGCTGTGAGGCGACAGCGGTACATTCCATACATGCGCAGGAAATAAAGAATCAGTTCTGAGCGGTGTAAAAAACTCAACCACAGTTATGGGTCAATTCGTGGTTTGTATGTCTGTGTGCCTGAAAGGGTCTACATGGGTCCAAGTGACGTAAATCTTATCATTCTCCAGGCAAACTCTTATCTAAATTTCTGTACAAAGTCCTTTTTTCATGTCCATCTGGAATGTATGCACTGCAGAGAAAACAGGAAAAGAAAAGCACAATAGTTCTTGGACTTCACTTTTGTTCTGTAGCCTCATATCGATCCGATTTTGAGGCTTTGCCAGATATTCATCATTATACACTCCTTTATCATTTCTTAGAAGTCCTAAAATGATACATGTTTTTTTTTCTTTTATTTAATGATGATGTTTCAGCACCTGTTACAAGTGCTCCTCTTCTTGTAGTAGAGAAGTTGTCTTAAATATGTAGATACATACATACATCTGACTGCATCTTAAAGTTGTGTTATAAATCAATCCACATACAAGGGAGATGCATTCAAAGGGAGAAACCAGGAATCGGTTGGAAACTTACTGACTGCTGTTACTTACTGAGAATATCCTATTAAAGTTTTTCATTTTAGTATAGTATTCCAATTTCTGGGCTAGCTTGCAGAGCTGGGACTGCACTACATTGCAGTTATACTATTTTTGTTATTATCTATTTCACTCACGACAAAAAACAAGCCCATAATACTGAAATGTAAGCTTTGCTCGAGGGGGGCTTATACGCTGTACCATGAAACATACCATGATTCTGTTGGGTTATTGAATGAACAGTGTAAGGTAATTTGCAAAAGTAGTTCATCCAACACATGCCAGGAGAAAGTCATATGCCAGTTGTCACAGAATCCGGTTGCAATTATTCTGGCTTGGTAAAATAATCACTGAAAGGTGAGTAACAGTAATAGTAGTAGTAGCACAAGACAGGAAAACAAACTGAGGAGTGTTACTTCATTACTAAATGTCAGTATTTGGTGGCAACTTTGGAACTTTGGCATTCATAATATTAAAAAAAAACTTCCATCTTTCTATCCCAAAAATAGTTTTATAAGATAGAAATCAGGCTATAATACTAAGGAGGAGTGACAAGGGCACAGGTATTTTCAGCATGCCGCTCTTCTCTTATGGCTTTGAACAGCCTGAATCTCTGTACATGGACAGATGTGAGTAAATAAACCTCTCAAACCTTACTAAAGGCTTCCTGGTAGTCTGTACATTCTCTCTTAACACCGCATTAATAAAATAGCAGGAGCATCAATAAAGAATGAGGACATACATAGCACATTAGTCTCCCTGACCACAAAAGGTTTGTCATCTAGCATCGTAGCTGCAAAGCGTTGATGTTGTGTTTATGTGACAATTGCTGTGATACAACAGCAGCAGTGGGATGCTGCTCACCGAAGTATTCAAAGTATTTGTCATTTGATTTTTATTTTACATCCAGCATGAAGAAGCTGAAGCAGTTCTACATTCAGAAACAGTCAAAAATTCCAGTGACTGGATGAAACAAACTTATGAAGACATACTGGAAAAGCACAGCACTACCATGAGAAAACACACCGTAATCGCAAATATCAGTACATCATTTTACAATTAGGTGAAACGTGGCAAGCAAAGGCTACATATAGTGTGATAGAGACACTATTTTATTAAATTCTTGACCTCTCCAGTGAAGAGATCCAGTGACTGCTCTGTTATGATTAACTCAGTTGGACATAACCATGCAGAGATGAGAGAATCCATCTTGTCCATAGCCCCCCTAAGAATATAAACTCTGTAGTTATATAGGAGCTAGGTGGTCTAACAAATTATCAGGAGGCATTATGTTGCGTTGTCCTTTCAGTTGTAACCTGTCTATATTGTGTTTGCTAAGGTCTGGATATTTATGGCTTACTATGGGTGGCAGTACCTCAGATGGCCCTTTTATCCTGTGAGGTTTGTGTATAGGAAAGCTATAATAAAAATATATTTTTTTTAATTTCCCACTGTTGCATAAACATTTTATAGTGTAAAAAAAGTGTTTAGTTGCAAAAGCGTTTACAATTTCAGTTATCTGGATACAGAATGTAATTATCTCTCCTTTGATTAAAAGGAGTGTGTATTTAAAGATGAGGGTTGTGATTCCGCCCCTAAAGCTTTAGCTTTGACACCTTTTCTGTCATTAATGTATAAAAGTATCTCCTCCACTGTATACATTATTATTAGAGATGACAAAGTGTTCTTGGCACATAAAGCTCTCTGTTTCTAAGCAACACAGAGAGATCCTTTCAACTTTACAAGGATTGCAATTAGATTTTGTGTCAATCAAATTAGATTTTCATTATAGTCACAGCGCATCAACATGACCAAGGAAATCACATACTCAGTGAAGTTCATTATAATTTTGCTCTGCTGTTGAGTAGACTATCTTTTATAATCAGCCACTATGAGTGAAAAAAAATCAAAAGATGAGGGTTTGATTAGAGGATGAATGGAAGACCTCACTTGGAAGTTGTTTGTGGGGCTTGGTGGCAGTGTAATATTTAGGTTACTGCCTTGATAGACTTTTGTTTCCTGCTTTCATGCTGGGGCCAGTTCAAGTACGCCAATAAAGGAATAAGACATTCAATCTTAGCATTGACTACTACTGAGTATTTGTTCACTTGAGTTGAGAACAAATCATCTTGCAAACAAGACAATGTATTTTATCTGATACTTATCTGATGACAACTGTGTGTTAGAAATATAACAGTCTTTGTGATTCTTCAGCATTATCATTGCCAGCGCTGCAGAAACATAGAAAGGCCACTCTGCGGGATGCATTGCCAAAGATATGCACCACTCACTGTGAGGAAAATGTGATTACAGAGTAAGAAACAAAAACCATCAAGCTTAATGTTGACTTGATGGATAAGTGTGTGTTTACATGCCTGTGTGTGTGTAAGCCCCACTCATCAACCAGGGAGGTCATGCTGCTATAATGAGAAGAAAATGAACATCACATTTAGAGTGTAAAACTGAAAGCTTGCCGTCCAAATAAGGCTTCTGACACAGATGGCTTTTTCACGGCCAGGATGACAGCTGATATAAATGCCCAAAGCCGATATACTAAGGATAGCTCAGATCACTGGAAGTCATGATTGTGAGTATTTTGTCAATAAATTAGGGCTTAATCTTTTAGGTTGGTTGCAGTTGCACATATTGGTCGGGAGTCATTAGAATATTAAGGAATCCTCATTTATATTTAGTGAGACAGTTTTATATACTTTTTAATTTTTTTTAACACAAACTGGATCACAGGTTCAACCTTCAGGAGCGTCTACTTTTGTATTTTCAGAACTTTGCTTTACTTTTACAAATGAGCTTTTTCTGAAAGTCACTGTTTATTTTCCTACAGCTAGAGGATATGGGCTTAATACTGATGAGTCGAGTCCAAAGAAGGAATATTAATTCATGTTATCCTGTGGCAAAGTTCAAGAATATTGGACCAAGATACTTTGTGTGACATCAACTGTCAGATTTCAAGGGAACAATTTTTGCTCAACCCCAGATTCTTAATTTTAAGCAAAGGATCTGACTAAATAGAAAGAGACAACCACATTAATAGTTAGTTCCAAACTGGTATTATGATAGACTGGAATGCTTTATCTCAAAAGTTGTTTGAATGATTTAGAACATTGGATCTGGCAGAAAAAATAGGCTAATATTTAACATTTTTTAAAGGCTTCTATTGTGGGCCATACTCTGTGGGAGGTTGCAGATGTCGTGTTTAGTGTCTTACTCTTTGTGTGAATGATTATATTGTCTTCAGCTTGCTTTTTTTGTCTTGTCTGTAATATTTTTTTCCTCTGAACAGATGCACATAGTAATGATGATGACTTGTTGTGGGGTTTAAGGTTGTACTTTAAATTATTGTGCAGTTTGTTTAAGAATATTCAAAAGGCTGTTAATTATTAAATAACTTTACTTAGAGGTGTTGCATGTGATAGAGAGAGATCCAAAACGTTTTACTGTAAAGCTGCCACGTAGTCCACAGGCAAGCATACAATTGGATTGATACAGTTCCAGTCAAATCAGATTGAATGAGGCAGGAAATCAAGCACTGACTATAAACTTTGAGAACATTACCCCAAGGGTTAAAATAATTACTGGGAAATTAAAGAAAGAAAGAAAAACAGTCTGAAATTTGTTTTGTTGTTTGTTCTCAGGACCAGTTCCCTTGCATTGCATTGAGTTTGATCAGTGAAAATCTACATCATTGAGCATGACTTTGTTCAAAAGATGGCAGACATCTTCCCTTTTTAATCTGTCTAAGCTTAGCCATGTAGGATTGGGTCCAGATAAGCAGGGGTGCATGCTAATTAGTCCATGCCCTTGACTTATTACATTGATTTTTGTACATTTAAAACTGGATGGTTTCAATCAGGCTACCACAAGTCAGTACTTTTGACATTTAGTGCGCACCCATAGGAAGAAAGTTGCACTTTGATCACAGCTGCAGCCCAGTCAGCCTGCTCTCACACAACATGAAAAAAACAGTCACTAAAACAATAAACCTGTCAGGTGGTAAAATGTGATTCAAATGTAGAACCTAACAGAAAGCAGCTGGACCATCAACTAAGGACTTAAAAAAAACATAGCAGATGAAGTAAACACAAATGCTGCGAAATCTTCAAGTGAAATGGTCAAAATTCTTTTTTTCTCCCATGGAAGAAATGTACACATGTTATTCACAAAAAATAATTCTAGTCAAGACCCAGAGTTTTATTTTTGCCATCCTCCTGCAGGTGCGCCAAGGCGATTTCAGTATCTTATAAGAATTATAATATACATATGTTTATGGGAAAAAAGTAAACTTTAAAAAAGACCATGAACCAATGTGTGATTCTATCCACATCGTGTTTTCCTCTCACAAAGGGAAGCCATGTTAGAGGTGAGTTTTCCCTCTATGCTCTGTTGCCCCTGATTTGTCTATGAACTTTAGTATCTGACCAAACTCCACTAAATATGTTTTTTGCTTTACCAGCAGACTCTCCGTGTCTTTTCTGCTTGCCGGTCCCCGTTCAGCTCTTTCTTTTCATCCTCTTCATTTCCCCATCAACTTCACTGTCCTTTTATTATTGCTGTGGTACAACCACTTCCTCATGCACCTCGTCACCCTCTTTCTAGCTTCCGTCTATTCATCAGCTTCATTTTTGGCCTTCTGTCACCTCTTTTTTTTCTTTTCAGCAGAGGTGACAGAAATCGTTAGAGAAAGAAAATTATTGGGAAGTAGCCAGTGACAAAACCAGAATAAGCAGAGGAAGGTCAAACTGAACCCTCACTCTTGTGAATGTCTCTTTCTTCTTTTTTGTCTCTTGCTTTCAGTTTAGTGCAGTTTCCACACTGTGCAAAATTGTTTTAAAGTCATGTTTAAAGTCTAGTGTCACTTCTTTTCCAACATCAGAATGCTGATATTTATGAGTGCTGAAAGTGAAAAAAAAAACTTCCCAAGTATTGTCATTACTTCAGTTTTTAAAAAGTTTTTAGCACATATCTTTGAGGCCACTCTCCTTAAAATTGAAAAGTTTTATTACACAACAGTAGTTTTATTCAAAAATCGCTTGAAAATGCATTATTCACAGATCCCAACTACTCTCACTTGCACCCCTTATCTAAGCTTTTTTGTTTCTCCCTTTAATCTTTTGTGTTGCTTGTTGTTTCATGTAAATTTTCATATTCAGTTAACTGACTTTATGCTTTGTTTGACCCAAGTACATCTTCTGAAGAAAACTTAATAAATCTCGGGCTGTGGCATATCACATATTTCTGATCTTTTTTTCAGTTTCTTGCCAACCCTGCACTCAGAGGGTGATGGAGTGGTTTTACAGTTGCATCATGGGAGATGGGAAAACGACTGAGGAAATTAGGTCCGTCATATAGGTTACAGCTGGAGGAGCACTGACACTTTCATTATCTGGTTCCAGTCAGAGTGAGCATGAAACTGATAGAACATTTCAGGGAGGTCATGACTATGATCTTCAAACATCTGTGAACCAGAACCCTGATAGTGTAAAGCTGTCTGAACTGAAAATGATCTCATTCATAAGTCTATTGCAATGAATAGGCTCATAAAACACTAACTAGACCAATAAAAGCGAAAATGCTTCAGGCCAAAGTTCTTTTCTAAAATATGTTTTATATACAGCGGCTTGTTGATCTAAAAGACTGAGTTTATCTCCCCTTGGTTTGGCCTCTCCTCAGCTATGACTGTGTCTGTGAATAATTCATATCGAAGGTCTGTTGTCAGTGAGAGTGCAGAGAGGCAATATCAACACTGTGTTAACCTTGGGCTGCCTGCTACAGGTTCCTGTTGATGAGAGATTCAATTAGACTAGGAGAGGAATATTTAATCCTCTGACTGATTTCTTCCAGACTGTAGCTCAACAGAACACTGACATTTTTTTGTAAAAAAGCTCAATAGTACCAGCATATAATAAATCAGGAATACAGAGGACATTAGAAATTGCACCACCATACACAACATGCGAATGTGGAATCATGTCGATATTTTACAGTATTGATTTAACTGCAGAGTTGCTAAAATCAATTAAAAACAGTAAGACTAATTACCCTGTCTGCTAAAAAGAAACTGAAATGTAAGGACAGAGTGTGTGAAAGAACCACCCACTGAGTCTGGTCTCGCCACATACTGATTTGTGGTCAGGACCCCTTGGTGTCACATCGTGATGGCAAGATTATTTTCCTGTGTTCGAGTCTTATGTTGTGAAGATGTGGATTTTAAGACGTTCCATCTTTTCCAAAGCCTGACCCGCTGCTGCTTTCAGGGTAATGCATTTCAGTTGGACAAGTGGTTCATGTGTCCACCATGTTTTTTTGTTTTTTTGTCAGGGGGAGGAGCAGGAATTGTCAGCCAGTTATCGAGAAGAAGGATAAAATAATGCAACACATCTGAACAGTGTCTGTTTTATTGCAAGTCATGATTTTTTTTCTTGATCATAAAGAATCATTCTTAATGCGTGACTTTAAACAAGTGAGTCGTAATGTGTAAAAGAGCAATGAAACAGAGTGAAAGAGCAAGGAAACAGCGACTGGATCCAAAGATAACATTTAAATGTAAAGGTACATGAAAACATTTGTTGTCAGGATGAAACTTGATTTTGGCTCTTCAGCTTGGCAGTCGTGTGTAGAGCCATCTCCCATCCACTAAGAGCTTCAAATGTCAAATTTTGTCTGTTAAATATGACGCAAAAGTTGATTTGTGACTATTTGACAAAAAAAAGTGACATTGTCTTTCTCCATCTTTGGATACACATAAATAGATTAAGTTTTTGCGACCGTTTCAAATTTTGCCATGAGATTAACCTGAAATAGTCATGATATCTAAGCCATGACAGTTTTTGTGTCTTAAACCGAACAAACATGTTACTCACAAGGGATTTAGGACACATTCTTTTAGGTGAAACCCAAGTGCATGATAGTCAAACTTGGGTCTCCATGGTGAAAGATTTATTCCAATATGTGTTTTATAAAGCTATCCAAGGCCACATTTATTGAAATGGCTTATCTTAATTCAGAAAAGAATGAATCTATGTTCCAAATCTAAGTACTTTATCATACAACACAAGATTGCTCTGTTTGAAAATATATTGTTCCTGAACTGCAATGTATATCTACATAGGTACTGAACATTGAATAATCGTGTAACTGCGTAAATGAAAACCAAGAAGAAGAAAAAAAGAAAGAAAGGAAAAGAGGAAAAAACTTAGAGCCCCTTTTATTTCATATTGTCTTAATTTATTGCCTGCTTCTTCAAACCCTGCGGGTTATGTTAGGGTAGCTGCTATCTCAGGAGAGATGATTGTTGATGAGGTGAATGTCAGAAACCCAAGAAACATATTACATGTCTTTCTGCTGTAGGGAAAAAGCTATACAATACTACCCCTTTGAAGATACACCATCTTATCGTGCCTGTGTTTGAGCTTAAAAAGCACGAGCGATTTAGTCAGGATAATGTCTTTGTAGACCATGTGAGAAAATGCATCAGATTACTTGAGATGAATCACACAGAAAAATGGCCAGTGTGAGCCTGGATAAGTAATCTGTGCTTTTAGCATCATAGCAAAATATACTTGTGTCATGTCTTGTGATTTTGACTGTCTGCTGTCCTCCCACCCCTCCTCTATGTATGTTGCAGGAAAGGATCGGGGTAATGGATGCAGGCTGAAAATGTGGAGAGGGGGCAAACAAACAGTACCTTAAGCAGCACTCTAAATATATTCTGAGGCAAACATCTAGACAAAGCAACAGCAGCAGAGGAGCCCCACGAGCACATGAAAAGACTTAATTTTAATAAACTAAATCCACAGCTAAAAGGTTTTCAAAGCATGAAATGCTTTAACATATTCATCAAGAAATTACTGCCATCACCCAATGAATTATAAGTAACACAAAGTGGGATAAGCAGTCATTTTCTGTTTATTTAAGATGTTCCAGTGGGAAAACCAAGATAAAGAAAAAGATTGGTCACCAGGTGCTGTGGACTATTTAGCTAGTTTGTCTATCAGTTCTGACACTGTCTGTCTATCAGCTCTCACCTTTGCCTGTGAAACTTTGATTTCAGTCGTGGGTTTAGGAAGAGTTGACAAAACAGAATTTAAGCATACATTCAGTTTTGCATGGACACTTACATACAGAACACAGGGAGGTTTAGGAGAGAAGAAATAGAGAAAACACTGGCACATACTCTCATGAAACTGTGTTTTCACCTTGTTTCATCTAATGCTGTTACAAACTTAAAAGAGGTTACACTGACATATCTTTGACACGACTATTTCTTTTCACATACAATTCATTTCTGCATTTTATTTGTATGAAATGAACATTAAAAGAAAACTATTTTTGCCTCTCCACATGCTGTATCTGGGTTCATCTGCAACCCTAAAAGTAGCTATGTCAAGTTCTGTCATGAGTTCAGTTATAAGCAGACAAACTCTTGAACAGCAAAGGGGAGTTTGAAGGAAAACTGATTCTATGTGCTCTGGCATTCTCAGGGAATCTGCTAATGAACTGTTAGCAAGTGATGCAAATCACCACAAACAAAAGACCAATTTGTGCTGTGACGATCCAACTTTTTTTTAGTGTCTTCAGTTTGATTTTTTTATGCAGTTTTTGATCTTGTGTGAATTCACTCTTCGATAACCCTTTGTGTTGTACGCCGCTTCTGCGTAGCGCACATCTTTTCTGTTAAAGTGAGAAGGTGATGTGTTTGTTTTATCCTGATGATGCAAGGTCACAGTGAGGTGCAAAACACCCAAAAGATAGCATCAATCTCTTGTTTCCATGGAAACAAGATATTTATAACTATAGTATCGGAAGCAGATGGCAACAGGTGAAATCAATCCTCTACATTTTCTACACATTTTTCCCTCATTCCATTCCATTTCGCTTCAGCCTCAGTTTTCCTCTTCTACTGCTCCATTTCTTAGACAAACTATCATTCTTTCCCATCAGCCTCTTCCTCGACCTTAGTGCAGATAATGAGAGACCACAGTTGCTATGGAGATAAGGGAATGCTGTTTCCATTACTGACATTTTGTTAGCATGTCTATGCGCTGGCTCGCTCCCAAACAGATGGTAAAGTCCACAAATATTATCACTTTGTTTCAGCCCCCTGCTGATCGCAGTTAGTGTTTACGATCTTATAATCTGTCAGAGAATTGCTGGCCACAGAGGCTGAACCATGTTTCATTGCCGTGAGGCATCGGTATTGTGATGAAATGGAACAATTCTAACACTGAAAATGAGGCTGAAAAAATAATATACCAAACCACTGAGGTTGAAGCGTTACTGTTCTGGTTGCTGTTGTTCAAATTTAAATTCTCATAAGCAAGCAGAGCAGTAAGTATTAATGTGTTGCAGTTCTAACATTAGAAACTCTTTCTTGTGTCTGTGGTATTTAAAAAAATGCAGCTAAAAACTCTGAAAAACATCTGCAAGTATTTGAAGGCCTTTTTTAGCTTGAAGATTAAAGTAAATGTTGAACCATGGAATCACAGAGGGTTTTGGTTCGAGTTCAGAGCTGGAGAAACATTTTTGTCAGAGAGAAAAAAAAACTTTTCTATCTTTTTCCCCATGCAAGTTGATGTAATACCAGTGCAAGACAGTGCACACTACTGTATATCCTGTTGGCACAGTGAAAGAGTGGGTAAGATGGAGTTTATGCATCACAGGTTGATAAGTGCACCCTATCATTAAGAATACATTTGATAAGGCTGATTTAAAAGAGTCAGCAGGTGAGAAACATCAGCAGTCATCATGTATGGTCCCTGCAATCAATATGTTACTGTTATATGACACATTGCCTTCAAACTCTTTATGAGTCTTTCTACACTAAAGTTTGCAACAATTTTACTCAAAAATTGCCGGTTGAGGGGCTGAAAAGCAGCTTCTCGCCTTTTTTTTATTTTTAAGAATATTCTGGAGAAAGTGCTGTGCAAGATCTGATTCTGTTTGAAGTGTTGCTAAAAATTCTGCCAAGGCACTTCAGCTAAAAAGAGAAAGTATCATCTCCACAGCTCAGTCTGCTGAGAGAAAGGAATTTGATAAAGTGCTTGTGAATTGCTGTTGTTGAGTGCAGATTTTTTTTTCCAGGTTGGGTGATGGGCAGAACATTTTCAGGATATGAGATGTTCATACATGGTAGACAAAGAAATAGATGTTCCCATATAAATAAAGATTACTTGTTTGTCTCTTTTTAAAAATGTGTTCATGCTAATTATGCATCTAACGGAAAATAAATTTGAATCTGGCACTCTTAAATCTAAAAATGACACTTTTGGTTGTTTGCTGGTGAGTTTTTTTTTACTCTGGAAAATGACAAAAAGCGTTATTTCTTTACCATCAAGTCATTTTGCTGAAGCCCATCTGCACAGCACTCACACAGCCCGATAAGGTTTACACATGCAACTGTTTCCTGGAGATCTCCAGCAACTATATTCAGATTTCTCTCAATTCTGATAATAGTCAGTAGTCAATAGACTATAGATGTGGTCATGCGGGAACTGTCTCTGTTGCTTGTGTAATTGTTCACATGCTTCCCTTTGTACTACACTACTTGGCGGAAATTCCAATGGGAGCACACCAGTAAATGTCTGGATGTAAACAGGATTGCAGGATGTAAACAATGAACATGGACACAATAACGGAGGTTAGCATTTGGTTGTTATTAAGATTATGGCAGGAAAGTTGTGGCTGTTTCACTGTAGATCATGTTTGAGGTCTCCCAAATCAAATTAGATATGCGGTCACATCTGCCCCAACACGCCCCCCTACTGGTTATTTCCGTATTGCATCTTACATCTTGCAAGTATGTGCAGTAGCCTTCATAATCACAAAAAATGAACAATTAAAGAGTATTTTCTTGGCTTCTTCAGAATTTCTGTTACTGGGATACATGTTTACATGAGCAAATAAAAAAAGCATAATTGTTCAAAAGCTTGATCCTAACGGATACTTCCTCAGTGTCCACATATGAGAGACACTAGATTTGGGTGTTCAAGATAAATCAGTATTAATAATAATTGTGATTATAAAACAATACAATTTCAATACTGATTTGATAATACATTTATCATATTGTAATTTAAACTCAGCTGATAAATTCAAGAGATTGTTGATACAAATAGGGGGTTTGTACATTTTCCAGAGCTTCTTACTTCCTATGTTATGATACAGATAACAAAATGATCAAACACACAGGTGAATAAGTTGACAGCAAAAGATTTTTTTCCAATTTTCTAATATGATAATATTATTATTGTGCATGTGTTTGGCAATGACGATTGTGTGGTGGAAATCTGATATCATGACAGCTCTAACTAGATACTATTTGGTGCTATAAGAATTCTCAAAAAACTGAGGTGATTTGTACTTATGAGTAATGTTGCTTTTGTTGTACAACTTAAAGGCCTGCTTGAAGAGATGACACTACCTCTAGACCCAAATTGAGAAAATGAAAGAAATAAAGAGCCACATCTCGAAGGGAGCGAGGCCTTGATTTTATCTTTCACCTCTCACCTAGTCATCCAGTTGAATAAGATACCCATCCCGGCACGCAAACACATGTTTTTGTCCTCTGTGACTCATTACAGTGTGCATTAGAAAGTTTGCAAGCAAGAAAATAGAGTTAGACTTATCACTCAGATCCCCTCTCTTGCCCTCTTGCCTGCCACCCACAGAGAACAGAAGGCTAAAACTCGTGTAATGACACTATCCTGCAGTCAAGGGTTGTTATGAAATCTTCAGTGAAAACAGGTGTCAAAGAAAACACACAGTATGAAAAGAATTGCCTCTGTCTATCATCTATCAAAGACTTTCACTCGAATCGGCTGACAAGACGAGGCGCTCACTCATCACTGATTCATCTGCACAGCAGTTTCAGGTCCTTTTGTACAATTCGCCTTAGCTTGCTCTCCACACAATGATCTTCATTTGAGTGGAATAACAGAGACAAATTCCTAACACTTACAGCAAGTGCTTTAAAAAAATGTCATACCTCTTTTTATGACATGATGACAGGATAAAGTAATTACATCACTGAGCCGCAAGACATGAAAATATGGCAAAACAGGATAACAGTACCAGCCAAGCACAGTCATCTGTAATGTCCAAGGATCTACCCTTAAGACAATGAAAAATGCCATGTGTCCATCAGTGTATACTCAAGATGAATTTGTTTGGAGTCAAAGTATACCAAATGAGAGTCTGAATCAAATGATCTATCTGCAGCTAGGTTGATTTATGTCAAGTGAAAGTGTTTGATTTTCGACTCTGCTGATGGACCCTTCTTTATTTCTGTCAACATGTGAAATACAGTGTTCATTCAGCTGTCACATAAATGCAAATGCAGGGAATATTACAGAAAGTATTAGGATGGATGGTATTTTATACAATACAATTTTTGCCTTTTACAACAATTTTTCATTAAGATTTTGCATAATACACTAAAGCACGACGGTGAACATGAAATTCATATCTGTTAAACCTGATAAGCAATTCGATATTGTTTTTGTATGAATAGATCAGTATGTGTTGTGGACACTAAGACCAATGAAAAAAAGCATGTTCATGTGTGTATACATTTGTGTATGGTGTGTATAATGTGTCTACACAAATTTATACAGCGCAGTCTCTCTCTTTGTTAGAACCAAATGTGTCTTCATATCAGGCGCGAAACACCAGTGAAATGCATTCACACGCTCACATCCTCAGATCTATAATGTACAATTTAAGACAGATGCACCTTAGACCGACGCAAATGAAAGATCAGATGCCAGATGAGATCAGTGTCAGAAAGAAATAAATCAATGGACACCCCCTTCACTCTAATAAAACACATACAATCTTGAGACATTTCATTAAAAGGTCTGAGTGACGTGGGTCTGCTTGGTGTGGGAATAACATCACCAGCGTAATGTTGCACTGGGCTATGAGCTCCAACTCTGGGGGCTTAAACAGAAACACACCAGCCAAACTGAACAAGGGGGATATGAGAGTGGAGACCTCTCATAAGATTATATCAGATGTGAGGACAGTCATCTTTTTCTCTCCCACTCACATCTGCCCTTGCCAGACTGCACGTGTTCTTGTTACAGAGTCATTCAGCGTGAATGGAAAAGGCAGCTTCTCTGCACTCGCTTCAATCCCATTCACCCGAAAAACGATTCCCTACTAATTTGCAGTTACACATTTCAGCATGTTTCTCACTGTATAGATCCAAACCAAAACACAGAGAGAGTAAGAAAAATCTAAGAGAAAAGACAGAATATTAATGTCACCTGGAATTATGTGGGTTTATAAGTAATGTCATGTATGGTTTACCCTATGAGGGCTTTTCGGTGGACACGCAGCAGATTTTGCATCTTATACATGTAGAGATAAACATTTAAAGAATATAAGACTTGAAGCTGACATAAGTGCTCTTTTCAAAATCTTTATTGCTGATCTAATCATGTGTGATCAAAGTTAAACTCATAATTAGGCCTTAAAATTGAGTCTTGTATTTTGTGGGAAAGAAATATCATTTATGCCCTTGAGAAGGATGTAGGAAGATTGTAGACGGACATAAGTGGTCTATAAATAGAACAGGGCTTTGCTATGTATTACATCAAGGCGCTATGTAAGGGAAGTAATTCAATAAAAAAACGAGGGGATTAGTGAATATGAATTTCTCCTGTCAGGCAGTGTAGGGCCAGAAAATTAGGAAGCATATTTACAAAACAACCACACCTATTTGCAAAAGGTTTTTTTGTGCTTCATTAAATGTTTACTCCACTACATCCCAGGGGGGAAAAAATACCTTTTACTTCACCTCACTCCTTTTTAATTTCTTTTAACCTAATCAAGACAAATCATTGGACTGGTGTGGAGACTAGCGCTGTTACCTAACAGTAAGAAGATTATGGTTCGAATCCCAGCTGGGGAGTGTGTGGAGTTTGCATTTTCTCTCTGAGCATGCATGGGTTATCTTTGGATTCTCCTGCTTCCTCCCAAACATGCACATTAGCTTAATTGGTGATTATAAATTGACCCCAGGTGTGAGTGTGCATGGCTGTTTGTTTAATTTGTCTCTGTGATGGACTGGCGACTGGTACTACCAAAGGCAGCTGCAATAGACTCCAGCTCTCCCCTGTGCCCCTAAATTGGATTAAGTGGCTATAGAAAATGGGTGGATGGAAAATGTATCATTGAAATCCACATATTATCTAGAAAAGACCAGAGGTATGGTCTCAAAAAAGAAAAGCACAAAGCTACACAGACAAATTTATGAAAAGGCAAATGTTGCAAACATGCACACACAAATAATCTGTCTATATTAGTGAAAGTAAAAGCTAGAGCTTCTAATAATTTGAACTTAAATTAAATTTTCTGTGTTCGAACTGCAGTGCAGTTCATTCAAAGTGCGAGGCACACTAGACAGTAGTTTTCTAGACCAACCTCTCCTCTGATCTGGTGTCATCATGAGTTCTGTGACCAGCTAAAGGCAGCTTAGACAGCAAGGCATTAGATGAAGACACAATTCTGCTGATGCTGTCTGGTTGTCAGTGATGTCCAGCCAATCTTAAAGCCAGACTAACACTGTTCAGTACGATAACTGTCTGCAGAAATAAATCACAGGACACGGTGGGCATAACAGAATTCAGTGATTTAAAGGAAATTGTAGAAGCAATAACTTCGAGGATACCTCCTTAATGTGTCCAGTGTGGACAATATAGTGGATTCAATTTTTCTTTTATAGGATAAACACAATAATCTGATTCTTATATTTATTTTTATGATTTTAGTAAAAAATGTCAAACTTAGATATAAATGATGGCAATGTAAAATTTTCCAAAATATTGACAACCATGCGTCGTCATATGTTGAGAAGTTATTTGACATGAAGTATGTGAACCTTTGATTTCAGTGTGACATCTTTGTGCATTCGGGACTGAGGCAGTCCTGCAATTCAGCTTAGAGGAGTTTTGGACCTTTTGTAATTTATTAAAGAATAAAATAATAATATTAAGAAAAAAAATTATTGTAAAAAACTGATTCAACTCTGGGATTTCAGTGGGTTTCCTCACATGAATTACCCGCTTCAGGTCTTAACACATTATTTCTGTTAGATTACGATCTTTGACTTGGCCATTTCATAATATTAACTTTGTTCTTTTTAATATTTTCTTTGGTAATATAGCTTGTGTGGGTTTTGGCTGTTGTCTTGGTGTCTCTTGTGATTCAGCTCATTGACGAATGTTGTGAATTTTTTCTTTACAATCTGTGGAAATAATTAGATTTTTATTGTTTGATCAATCAAGGCGTTAAACTGATCTACAAACAGTATTGCTCTTAATGATGTGAACTGATGGACTTACAGTGTAGCTTCTAGAGGAGATAGGTTGTTACGGTCACATGTCACTTCCTGGTATATGCAGTGGAAGCACTCGACCATTCTTTCAAATCGAGGGGCATTTTTTTCTAAGTGTAATGGTTGCATTGAAATATATACAGGTGATGCTGTAATAGCAAAGGCCCTCTAATGAAGGAGTCACAGGTCAAAATTGTCTAAATGTATCTATGCATCCCTAAGAATATGCAAGAGACCCAAAAGAAAAAACTTATTAGTGTTTATGCGAGGGCAGGAATGGGAGAAAGTCAACTTAATTACAACTGAGTATTGCCTGTGATAGTTAATGTGAAACACTATCAGGCATGTGTTAGGACTTTAATGATGATTTAATACCATGTCACATTCATTACCAAGGGCCAAATATTTGCCATTAATCACTGGTGAAAGCACTGTGATGGACATGCTGTTCAGGGACCTAACTACACTCCAGGATGCTGTTTGGTTATGACAACTTACAGAATGCAGGCAGGTACTAATCTAATTAATGTTGTGTAAAATGAACCATGCTCCCGAGGGAAGTGAAACTGAAGCTGGAAATCCAGTATTTGTCTTTCTGCAAGTTTATTTGAGCATAGTCCTCCTATGTGAGTGTTCTGACATTGTTGAAGTCTGACAAAAGAACTGCTATAAAAATCATAAACACAGAATTATTCATGCAGTCTGTGACACAGGCATGTCACAGGCAACACTGGTATGGAAACAAGAAGATACAACTCGAGCAAAGAAACCAGATGAAACCAGCCAGAAACCAACCAATAAATCTTTTGTATGCCTCAGAATGTTAGCCATGTATGATAATGAATTAACAAAATGTAACACATGCTGTCACAAGTGATTTCACAGTTGATTTAGATTCAGTTGATCTATTGGTCATACTTGATAGTTACTTTTCATATTAAGATTTCATAAACCAAAAGTGAGCTCAACTTGTAAAATGTGATTATTTTTTAACATGAAGCATTCAAAAGTTCTGGAAATTGTTAGATTTTTACTTTATCAAAAGAAGATATACAAGCATGCATTTGATGCACTTGTGTCACCACAGGTTTATTCAACAGTTAAACACACAATATATTTATCTGGGGCTGCACAGTGGTATGGTGGTACTGCCTCACAGCAAGAAGGTTCCTGGTTCTGTGTGGAGTTTGCATGTTACCCTGTGCATGTGTGGGTTCTCGCCGGATACTCTGTGTTTTCCCACTGTCCAAAAACATGCATGTTAGTGCACATCGTTGTCTCATTTGTCTCTGAGTAACCCTGTTATGGACTGTCAACCTGTCCAGGCCTCCCTCTCCCCCAAAGGCAGCTGGGATAGGCTCCAGCCCTTTGCTGATTATCCAACAATGAAATGCTTCTAATAAAGAAAGGACCACAACATATTCATAAAAAGAAGGAAAGAATTACAAGCTACTTCTAGCGATCAAAGTTAGGTTCCACATTTGGTTCTGGATTTGTTGGTTCTGGTCTTGGCTTTTGTTGCTCTCGTGCAGGGTTTTTCCTCCACCACACCTGATTGAAATGATTAGCTCGTCATCAAGCTCTGCAGTGACATTCATTTGAATCAGGTGTGTTGGAGGAGGGAAACACTGAAAACATGCAGGAAAACACTGCTCTAGTGCGACATTTATTTGTTTCCTAAGTTTGTATGTCACACATTTAAAGTCCACCTCCAGCAGTAACTAATACCCCAACAACTCATCTGTTTTCCTGAAAATTGCATACTTTTTCGTTTCTGCAATGGAAAAAAAATCAAATCTCTCATGACCTTTATTTTGCATTGGACATGACATGGGCCTCATCCTCTTTCAATGAATTTATGAATATGCTAATAAGCCCCACCCATATCCCCGCCCCACCCACATCCCCAATTTGTATTACTTCCGGGTTTGCTTTATGGTAAACTAAATTACAGGAGAGATCAATGCACATCTACAATAGTCATCTAAAAGCAAGTTAGCCCGACTTTGTGAGGCTTAATTTGTAATGAAGTAAGTAAACTTAATTGGCCTTGAATGAAATTGTTAATATGCTTGGAGCCATTATCAGTAATAATCCAGCAGAATAGATCTCAGAATAAAAAAAAAAAAGCAATTTTGGTGCAATATGGGTACTTACTTACTTTTGATCATTCATTTACTTATGACGTAAACTCACTTGAATATTCTTGTTCTCCAAGAGCCCCAAAGCAGATTTTTGAAGTTTGTTTTCCCTGTTTATTAAATGCGGATCTCAGATTCCCTGTAACACTTTTCCAAATAAGTCAAATATGCATTTGGTAAATGTACCGAGTTTATGTTCTGTACAATTATGGCACGACTCTCTCGAGGGATAGACTGGTGCACAAATTCTCCTCCATAAGATGGGAGGAGCGTGCTGCACTGGGACGCTGCACGACGCAGCAGCAGTCCCGTCAAAACCTGCAGGTCCTCCTTCAGCAGACAGACGCCTAGTACACCTGTAGTGTCACTTTTAATAGCTCACCGCTTGGATTAAGCGAAAATAAGCTCAATTGAGGCAAACGTCTGAAACATGATTGAAGCCATTTGGGGGCAGAGCGACGGGACGACATAGGTAAGACAGGGTCGTTAAATTTTACGAGGTATTTGTAAGACATAATGTAAGAAAATGCGTTTTTATAACGAAACGGCTTTTCTCCTTCTCTGCATGCTTGTGCGTAATAGATACCGTTTGGAGCAGACGCACATGGTTCAGGTGCGTGAATTTCCAAAAAGAAAACGATTAGTTGTTCCAAAAATATCTTCATTTCAGGTGAGTGAGATTCTAATTATCGCACTTAGGCTTTCATCTCCACGAATTCAATAATTAACGAACACTCAAGAGCGTCAGCCACAATTTGACATATCTGTCCACTTAAATTGTCAATTTGTGGTTTGTTTTCTTTTTGCAAATTAAACTTTTGAGAGATCTCTCAAATAGGAAAATATAGCCTCTAAATAGAAACGGAGCTGTTTTCGCCACTTAAGATGCCTTATCTGTTGCAGGACAAAGAAAGCCGTCTTCTTTGAAATTACGATGCATCGCGTTGGGGTGGTCTTAATTCTGGCCGTGACAGGCATGGTAAAAGGTAATCTGAGATTTTTTATCTCTCCGCTGAGACAACTGAGAGCGACACAAAGAGATCTGAGTCCATACATGGAACAAAAAAAAATCATTTCCTAACTAATGTATTCTTGTGAGAAAGGGAAAGTCTGACGGTTGAATATTTAAATATTTTTTAATGTTTTATGTGTGTTTTCATTGTTGATGCAAAGACGCTGCTGTCCCTTTCGTTCTCTCTCAAAAGGCTGGGAATGCAACGCAGGGTGCAGTACAGAAAATGGGTTTTGTGAGAAGCCAGGGAAGTGCAGGTAAGCTACTAAAATTACCCCAGATTCCTGTGGAGATGATAGCCTATATCCCCTGGGCTTTTCCAACCTTATTTCCATACATCGCCAGAGTTAATGTTCCTCAGTCATAGTCCAGCTAACTCTCCGTTTTTTTTATCTCTGAATCTGTTTGTTTTTTTTTTTTCCCTCCAACATCTCTCTTGAGCTTCATTGTGTTAACTCAAACATCAAATAATGTTGTTTGGATTGTTTGGGGAAAAAATATCATCCTAAAAAGACTTTAGTTACAAAGCCTGGTGGGTTTGAAACATATGTATAATAAAGCCAGAAATGATTGTGTTTCATAGTTGTGAGAGAGTTGAACCAATAGATGTGATATCAAAGGTATCTTTAATATTTAATTTCAAATCTGCTTTAGCAGCACAAGCAAGCACAGATATCATGGGGACAAAAACAGATTTGAAAAGTTATGTGGGAGGTACATTTATAATTCAGGATTATACTGCCCCCCCATCCCACTTTGACTGTAGGTGCAAACCAGGGTGGCAGGGAGAGAACTGTGACCAATGTGTTCCCTTCCCCGGCTGTCTGCACGGCACATGTGAGAAGGCATGGCAGTGCATCTGCAAGGAGGGCTGGGTGGGCAGCCTGTGTGACCAAGGTGAGTCTCATTAAACTGCACATTCTTTCTTATCTCTATCTGCCTCAACCTCAGAAGGTAGAGTGAGTCGGAGAGCTTTTGGGGCACACAGGTTACCACTATATTAAGCTGGAGAACAGAGCTGAGTATCTATACGTGGACTAATTGGAGCATGGAAAATAATCAAGCACAAAAGGCATCAAAACAGGAGAGCTGAATACTCAGAATAACTACAAACGTCCTCATTGTGAGCTGCCATTATTCACGTTTGCACCATTAATCATAATATAAATTGTTTTGATAAAACATCAAAGTAACACTGAAAATGTTAGAGCAGTCTAAAGGCTACATTTCCATTTCAGAAGTATCCTTATTTAGATGCAGAACTAGAGTAATAGTTCACACAGAATCTACAGAGAACATTGTCACAGGGAAAAAAAATGCTGTTAGCCTCTCAAGCAAAAGAAGAAATAAAGAGAATATTAAAATATCATTTTTGGGGAGGGAAGGAGAGGACTTCTGGCTGAGTTTGACCCATTTACCAGCACACGCACTGCATCTCATTTTCTGCCAGAGCATATGTGCTGATCGCCTGTGTGACTTGTTTGGTTGTGTTCTCAGTCTTGTTCTTGATGACAGGATGCTGCTGCCATGCTGAGTGTAAAAGATGAGAGGGGGCAAACAGGCCCCGAAGTGCAATAATACTCAGGGAGCTAGATCTTACATGATCTAAAGACAGCATGCTGTTTTTGCCATTTCTTTTTTTTTTTTCCCCCAACAGATACTCGCCTGTGCTCATCCAGGCTTTGTGCCAGCAATGCCACCTGCATAGAGACAGGAGAGGGAGGATACCTATGCATCTGTCCCCAAGGTTACGCTGGAGAAAACTGCAAGCAGAGGACAGGACTTTGCCTTACAAATGGGTACTAGTACATTTTTTTATTAGAACTCCTTGATACCATTTCTTTACAGCCTCATCTTTGTTAATCATTAGGACCAGTAATCAATACATATTTGATCTAATTCTTGCTGGAAGAGACTCAGGAAGCAGGAGAGAATGCATTAAGCATGGGGGGGGGGAAATACACCACTTTCACTTCACCTTTTTGCTACATTTCTGGATGCCTTTAGGATCATGATAATGAACTAAATTAAACTAATGAAATAAATCCTAAGCTCCACTCGCTGACCTTTTCAAAATACTATTGGAGGCCCATCTTGGTGAATGGTGACTCTGACAGCTGGCCGAGGTGCCCTTGAGCAAGGCACCGTACCCCCATGCTCCCCGGGCGCTGTAAATGGCTGCCCACCTCTCCATTGTATGGCATCTGTCTCTGAGTGTGTGACCCTGTGCATGTGTATGTGTGTCAACAGATGCCAGTCTGGATGGGTTAATAGTGGAGGACATATTTTGTGTGTATGCATGATAATAAATCTAATCTTAATCTCTCACTGGACAGAATAATGGACAGAATAATTGATATGGTTTTGCCACTGGGAGAAATTAATAGCAATTTCTGTGCTCAACAGTGACACATTGTCATATTTTTAGTTGTTAAAGCAAAGGTGATGGCTATTCATATTTGGAATTCTGTTCATACCTGAATTCCAGTTAAACATCTGCCCTCTTGGTTTCAACCAAATCCTGAAAGCTCTGAAGCAGCTAAATTCTTTATTAAGCTCACTTTAAAAAAAAAAAAAAAAAAGATATTTTAAGAAATACTGGCTTAATTGGAGATTGAATCAAACATGTCAACTCAAACTGATGTTAAATGCCCAATTAGGGATGAACTGAACTGCAGCTTGGGACACCAGCATCCCATTGCTATTTTAGTTAACTTTTTGGACATTCAGGCTGATCCTTTTCTTTTATCCAACAACTGCAAAACATCACATCCAATGAAACCAAGGAGTAATTATGATTGGGGTTACCAAGCAATATGCTTGTGGACTTAGCTTAGTATATTTAGCTTTCATGCCAAACTGCAGTACATTAATTGCCATGCAGCCGGGTTAGTGTTCCTCCCTTAACATATAGACACACTTATACAGCACCTGGCCGTGTGTACCTGGACAGCATCACAAATAACATGCCACTTTAGAGGCTGCAACCTTTCGAGTCAACATTTTGAGAGCAACTGATCAACATCACTTGACAAGGCTGTCATATTTCAAAACCTCCTTCAAGCAGCGTGTGACCACAAATTCAGACTTTCCTCGTCAGCAAGGAGAACCCTGATAATAACTTACATCTGTCAGCATTGCAGTTCTACATTCAGAAGGGTCCTCCTCTTCCATGTCATTGGGAAATTACCTTCAGTATTTGGTCTTCAGGGGATAAACGCTCACAGTCAGGCTCTAGGGCTGTGCATCAGAGCATTCACTTTCACATAACATAATGGTTACTACTTACTGTGCCAAGTCTCAACTTGAATTTTAACAGGTTTGCATCAATACTGACAGAACTGTGTGAGGCATAGCACATATAGGCTTTTAACACACAGTGGTAAAGTGGCATGGGTTCAAAGGTAAGTGGACATTTGGCTGTTTGTTTGTTTTTGGTTGTAGTTGTGTTGGTCCATGTATGAAGAAGCTCACACACAGGACTGAGCGCTAACATTTAGATTGAAGTTGAGATATCAGTTTATGGAAGATGACATTGAAACTGCACACTTTGAAAAATTGGCAGCTTTATACAGAAAGAAAAACGGAAAATGGCTTGTGAATGACTCAGATTCTTTTCCATGAGTGCCAACGTGACTGCACTGCTAATCGGGAATGCACTTTTGTAGGAACTGTAGGTGTACTTGTTCCCTTGTCAACGATTGTGAGAAGACGTTCTGCCCATACCGTGGTTTAGTTGCCACAAGAATTAAAGTTCTGACATTTATATTGTACTTGTTTGTAGGATCTGTCAGATGAAAGAAGCCTCATTCAGGGGCTGTTCAAAGTATCTTACTGATCCTGATCCAGAATTTTTTATTTATTTTTTTCTTACTTGCTTAAAATCTAAAGCAGCAGTTGAACAATTCTATAAGCTACAGAAATGATCTGTCTGCTGTTGGATTACTGATGGACAGATCCCTGGAGGAATCCTACTCCTGCCCATCAGAATATGAAATCTCTCTGGGGATGCAGCTTGCTGACATGACCCTTCAAACTATGAACTCCTTCATGGTTGCTCTCTCAGACAGCCTTGTTACTGACTTGAATGTTGCAACTAAAATTCACTAGCCTTGGTAGGGAATTGTCAGCTGTCCTCTTCCTCGTGAAAATTATTATCCGAGTCCACATCTCACAGTGAGACAACTGGAGCCTGGTCTGTACGTGTGCCATTAATCGGCTTCTCTGTGTGGTTGGGAAGTCTAAAGTATGCCAGAGCTCACTGAGACGAGGATTTAGATGCCTCCCTAATTATGCAAAGTACTGCTAGAGAAATTTATTAGTTTCTATATCGGTGTTTCATCTGTGTTTGCATCTTGTAAAGCATGACTGGATTGATTGGCTACAGTGGTTTATGTAGGTACATTTCTTCAGAGACATTGCTGAAATTTACTTTATTTACATCTTGTCATGGGGGCAAATTATTAATTTGCAGAAAATTACCCAAACTGTTTCTCATTAGTTCTTGGAGAAAAGACTTGGCGCAGTATTAGATTTTTGATCAATTAAAAATTTTTCCCAGGTTTGAACCTCTCATCTGTGGGGAAAATTTGACTGATTTGTATTTGTTTAATGCTGAATATTTGTGGATTTAAACTGTACGTAAAAGTGGCCTGTGGATTTGGAAAAACTATTGTGGAGGTGCCTAAAATTTGCATTCTTTCCACTGACCAGTAGAGGGCAATTGCTGTGTATGTTGTGTAGACAAACTAAAAAATTTAATTGGAAGTGTTGGAGGTCACTTGGGAGTGTCTCGAATGTCTTGCTCCAACAAACTCGCACTCTAAAAACCTCAGCTTCTCCTAACACACAAAGTTACATTTTTAATCACAAGTCACTATGGTATCAACAACAATATTAATTTATTCTGATCAATTTGTGGACCAAGAATCTTGTCTAAATATTCTGCCCTCCAATTTCTGCTTAGGAAGGTTCTTAACTTAGAGAAATTGTCTGAAAGCATCTTGACAGCCATGATTTGAGATAGTTCTGTACTTTTTTTTTTTTTTTGATTGACCAACCTTGATGGTGTAGTAGTTTGTCTTAATATCGGCTATATAATGAAATATAGCCTCCTTAATACAGCATGAGAATTCAGTTGGTTGCCAAATGAACCCTAACCCAAATGGTAAATGAAGAATTAGGAATCTTTACTCGAATTGTTAAGCAAAACCTTTGTTTAAATTTGGATATGCATGTTCTGGTGTGTATTACAGAATAAGCTGCATAAGCAGACACATTAACACATAATTTAAAGTGGCCTCAGGACATTTTTCTTGGTAATAGACTTATTGTCCCATAAATGTCTACATTTTGAAATCTGTGTTGGATTGAATCCATGCGTTGCACCTCTGCTGTTTTAGAAGTACATGATGAATTATACCTTGACTGAACTTGAGTCCTATATAGTCTACTATTTTCTCTGCAGTAAATTATCATTATGCTGCTCTGTCCTCTAGCTCCCCTTGTCAGAATGGAGGCACTTGCATGGATGCTGGTGGCTCAGCAGCCTACCCTTCCTGTTTATGTCCCCATGGATTTTCTGGAGACTACTGTGAGATCAACATTGACAGCTGTCAGCCTAACCCGTGCCTCAATGGTGGCAACTGTACAAACCATGGCTTGGCTTTCGTTTGTGCTTGTCCACATGGTTACAGTGGTTTCACTTGTAATGACACCACCAGCCTCTCCCCTTGTGCTGGCGGGCCCTGTGCCAATGAAGGAACTTGTGTTGGTCAACCTGATGGAACTTTCCGGTGCATTTGCCAGAAATGGTTTACAGGTCCCACATGTTCCCTGCATCACAGGCCAAAAACCAGATCCAAGTCGGTCAATACTAGGCCATTGGACAACAGAGTGTTTGCTCTCACTCCGCAACACTACTCCCTCCCCGCTCATGCCTTTCACAAGCTGCTGAGACCACCTGAGAGAGACCTGCTCAAGATCACCCTGAAGGAGACCGTCCACTCTTCTGGTATTCTTGTTACCCATGGTCAGCTTGTATGCTTTGGCATGCTGGCCTTGCTCACCTGCCTGGTTATTTTGGGCACTACAGGAATTGTGTTTTTTGGCCGCTGTGAGACATGGCTGGCTAATGCAAAGTACAGCCAGCTTGTTCGGCAGCAACGGGAGCACCTGCTGAGAGAAGTTGGCAGCACGAGCCAGGAAGAGCCACAGCACTCCGTAAACATCATCTTGCCAGAGAAGATTAGACTCTCTGGCTTTGGGAGACACTACACCTCCATCTGACTGAAATGCCACCTGCTGTTTTTCATCTCAAAATGCATCAAATATGATACTAGTGATACAGTTACATTTATAACAAAAGGCACGTTGGACTACCCCTGGTATATGTTGAATGTATTATACTCTGGAC
Source organism: Leuresthes tenuis (assembly GCF_036924035.1). Classification (NCBI taxonomy): domain Eukaryota; kingdom Metazoa; phylum Chordata; class Actinopteri; order Atheriniformes; family Atherinopsidae; genus Leuresthes; species Leuresthes tenuis. The sequence goes on from NW_027325369.1 coordinate 20,708,790, forward strand.
CAAAATAATGACGAACATGATGCTGGATTGTAAATGTTTCTTTCAATCATTTAACTGTAAAAATCATTAAATGTATAGAAGTTAAAAGGATGTCATTGTGGCAATTTGTACACCTGTTTTGAATTTGAAAACTTGGTTTTCCCTCTGTCACAAGTTGATTTGGGCTAAAACAAAATTAGAATTAAACTCAATTTAAATTTTAAGAGAGGAAAATTAGTTTTAATTAAAAGGAGATGATAACCGAGTGGATGCAGTGAAGTCCTCTTTTCTCTGTATTTGTAATTGAACTAATTTCTCATGCCTCTATTTAAATTTTTTTTTTTATTTTAGAACCTTTGCTAGAACTGCGACAATTAGTCAGATGAGATCTACAGGTTATGTGCTGTCATCCTTTTGGACAAAACAATAAATGGAGCCCAAACTATTTCCATGGAATGTATTGTAAATGTGCTGTTTCTTAGCAAATGCAAAAATGCATTTTCTGAGTTTGTACAGTAGATGTGTATTTTTATTCAAATAATTCTGGTTATAACTATAGAACAGGGTAATTGTCAAATTGTTGTTACTGTATTTACCAAAATGTATTTTACCTCCACGGATACCACTTGAGTAGCTGTATTTATTTATTTTTTTTCAGATGTCACTTTTAAACAGTTCGGATTAGATGTTGAGACTAATATGAAGACAGAGGTCACTTCACAGTTCCTCAAGGTATACTCTGTGTGTGTGTATGTGTGTATATGTATGTATATGTATATATACATATATATATATATACACGCACACATACTGTCTACATTTCCATTTATTTCTAAGTAAAACAAATTTTTGCTCCCTTTATTGGCCATCGACCTATGAGGTCACCTGCAGTTTCTCTGAGATGTTACAGTACTTCTCAAAATCGGCCCGCCGTTAATGCACGTTTAATAATTTCACATGTAATATATTTTTAACCTGCAAGCCCTGAATCCAATACTTCAATACTTGTTAAGTGCTTTTTCGTTTGCCTCATGAATGAAGCAGTCATTCACTCTGGCAAAAGGATAAGAAGTGACTGTAGCTGTACAGAATTATTATGTCGTGGATTATGGGTTTTTATGCTGATATCATCTGTACTTGACCGGAAAATGTCTCATTCTCTATCTTTAATAAAATACATGGTGTCAACCTGACAAGTGACTTGCAGTAGTACATGTTTGCATTCTTTAGGGCAATTTTTTTTATCTTTGATTTACCATGCATCCCATCCTAAATAGTTTTTCCAGACTTATAGCGAGTCAATTACTTAAAAATAACAGACACAAATCTTTGCAAAGCCAATACAGTACATCAGCAGATTTACAGCACATACTGTATGCACCACCAACCACATGTTCTGATATCAGCACAACATCTGTTCTTCTGCTTTGGGATCCTTAATAAATGTATCCCCGGAGACAACTTGGTGATTACTAGCAGAATGATAACATGGTTTCTGTCAGCACCTCTGCAGTGTACATAAAGGTCTGAACTGTCAAGTTAACAGTCTCTGGTGCCACCATGTGGCTCAATTGCATCTCTTAACCACTATAACAATGTCTTGGTGAAAATACAACTGCATGGCTCAGTCTTACAGCTGTTTCTCCATTGTTTCATGCACCTTGTTCGTTCAGTATTATTAATAATAATAATAATACATTTACTACTTGAAAATTAATTATGGAAGTTATCTTCTAACCCCAACCCCCATAATTATTTTAAAAACACGACATATAACCTATAACAGATTGGAAAACACAAATATGTACAGATCAAACAGGTCCAGGGGCCTTAAGGAGGTCGAGGGCAATGATTATTTATCCCAGAACTACAAAGTATATAGAAAAATAAGACACAGAAAAGAGACAAAGAAAGAGATTTAAAGTGAAGGGATGTAAAATTATCAGAAAAACCCCAAGGAGACATAGAGTGGTCACAGTAAGATGGAAGGTAACAGAAAACAGACATGGGCGACTGAGAGATCCACAACAACCAAAAAGAGACACAAATGAACCCTAATGTGACTTAAGGTAACATTAAGAAGACACATAATGGATACAAAGGTATGCTAAATAACCTGAAAGTAATGCAAAATAACAACAAAAATAACCTACATGAGAAAAAATCTTTAAGAGATGCTAAATGACAAGAAAGTTATATGAGATAATGCAAAACATCCAGAAGTCAGAGACACTAAAACCATCATATTAGTATGGTATGTGGTGATTTTGAGTCTCTTTTAGTCTGGATGTCTTAATTCTTAATAAAAAAATTAAAAAAAGAAGAGTCCTTTTTACTTGCCTTTGTCCAGGTTCCTGTTTTTTCATAATTCATACGTACACACTATATGCATTTAAGTTTGATACAGGTGTTTTAAATTATTCCGCCTATTAGATGCTTGCTAGGAGTAAGCTGGGAGAAACTACTATCAAAATCAAGAAGTCATCAAACTATCTGTTAAAATGTTGAAATATGAGCACAGTCGTCCTCGGTCTACACCTGTAATACAACTCTTTCACCTCATGTGGAGCTCAGAAACAAAAACATAACAGCTCAGAACTGATTCTTCTTCTTATTTAGAAATTATTTGACAGAAAGTATGTGACAAGATGCAGTTTAATTTACAGTTTACTGAGTTTTTGTATACAACAGTCCAATCCAATCACATGCCCGGCCTGCTGTTTGATCCATTGTCAGTATACACTTCCACCACAACGGGCAAAATTTGTTTTAAGATATTCTGCCTTAATTAGTGCACAATATGCAAAAGAGAGATGTGGTAGATGACAATTAGACACAGCTGCTGCACACATACACTTCCTGCCTTCAAATGGAACTTCAAAGGCAGTTCCATCCCTGAGCTGTCTGAAAATTTACACTTATGAGGTTGTGAATACCTCAGGAGGGGGCATTCGTATGGACTCATTTCATAAACATACAAACCACAACTCAATTTACTGGCTCTATTTGTCCTAAAGAATAGCCTCAATAGGCAAGATAACTGAAAACATCAGTGGGTGGACAACAAGTCTGGCAAGATCTTGGAAAACTTCATATTTGAAATAATTTCCTCATGCAGCCATTTTGGGCAGCAAATGTACCTAGTTACTACTCAATTATTGATGATTCAGTGTTGACAATGCTTTAATTTGTCACCCTCTGAAATGATGGATAATTAATTGGTAACTGATAATGTTATTTGTCCTTCAGATAGGATAGTTGTTCAAATATAAGTACAACTCCGTTCCCCAAAAAAGTTTGTGTGATATCTCATGAGAGTCTTATTTCTGCAACATAATGCCAAACCACATTTTGCACACACTACAGCAACATTGGTCATTAGTAAAAGAGGCGAGGTGCTACACTGACCCTGCCTGTAGACCAGATCTGTCAACAGTTGAAAACATCTGCTTCATTATGAACCAGAAAACACAACAAAACAAGCCCAGAATTATTGAGCAGTTTCAAATCCTCTGTCGAGCAAGAAGAGGAAAACATTTTACTTTCAAATCTGCAGCAGTTAGTCTCCTTGGTTCCCAAATGCTGAGAGGTTATTTGCAATTTGAGAGGTTATGCATTATAGTATTAATTAAGAACTGTTACTGCTGCTGGTAGGACTGACCTTTTGTATCTCTCTGTGATACATTGTAGTTGAAGAAGCCTCACACTGATCACTCTTGTTTTTTCAGCAGAATGTTATGTAGAGGTTGGTCAGTATTGTGTTTAATGTTCATTAACTTGTGCAATATATATATATATTTTTACAAACAGGTCCATGGGCTCTGGAGCAACATCTTGGTGCAGACATTTAAGGGCCTAAGCATCCTTAAGTAGTACAGTCTGTTATGTCCTTGTGTTACACCTCCTGTCTGCTGTCCAGTCTGCTGTTCAGGTAGACTTCCAGGTAATTGTATTCCCCAATGAGTTCTTTCTCTTTTCCTGGAGACAGTGATTGGCTTACTACTGATGATCTCTAAATCCACAATTATCTCTTTTGTTTTGTCTGTGTTCAAGATTAGTTACCATGCCACAAAGCGATTGATTAGGTCCCTATACTTAGCCTCTTGTCCATACTGATACACCCAACAACAGAGTCATCTGAATATTTCTGAAGATTACAGGACTCAATGTATCAAACTGACAGTTTAGTTTTGCCATGAAGGCTTTCAACAACAAGAATACAGCTCATCCTTAGATTTCTTTACAGTTTGTTTCAGTCTTAACTGAGCTCTGAGTCTGATGTTGTGCAGCTCTATGGCTCCATGTAGTCACAGAGTGTGACCACAGGGTGTCATTCATCTAAAAGTGTAGTCAGGAGCTCAGCATGCAGTGATGCCATATCACTGTACTGGACATATTTCCCTTGATAATTGTGAGTTTTTGACATTTACAAACAACATTTCTAAAATCTAAATACTCAAAGACAACTGTGGCTGTGCCACATAATGGGCCATTTTCTACGGCAGTACTGCTCATTATTATTGCATTTGGGTGGCAATTTGCTTTATTTTGTCTTGCATCCATCCATTTTCTTCTGCTGTTTTCTTAGAAGACATCTCAAAAACGCCTACTGCGTAACTATGTATGTCTGACCTACAGAACCTGTCCTCTAAAAACAGTATTATCTGCTGTTAGCTGATTTTGATAAAGAGGAATAAAGAATAAAAAAGCTATACACAGCATGAAGGTTTTTTTGATCATTGAGCATAGACTGAATGCTGATTCCTATATTTTCTTGTGAAAATTCTGTAAACTTTCAGTTTCTTCTAGAAACTTTAATTCATAACAACACTGGCAGTTTGCAAATGTTGTCTGTATTACTGGAAAATGGACAAAGTATTACAAAGTGTTACAAATCTTTTTGGGGATTTTCAATATTCTGTGCCACAGAGGCTTAATTTTTACGAGTATAAAGAAGATTGTTTAGAGCATGGTTAAGTGTTAACATGCTGGTTTCACTGAAACCTTTTTGTGTGCAGAGGCCCCCGGCTCCCCACCACCAGACATTCATTTGTGGAGTTATGACCCAGGGGAGAGAGGGGCCCTCACCTTCAAAGCTGACCAGAGAAGCAGAAAAAAAAAAAAAAAAACACCTCGGCAGACCCATTCTGCTCCCTCCAAGTCATAAAACAAAACAGAACAGCACAAGTTAAATCTCTCCCCCCAGCCTGAGACCCTTAACCCTTTGTTCCTGCTGGCCTCTCTACAGACAGATGAGATTCAACATCCATGGAAAATCGCATATGGAAAGAATCCAGATTCAAAGGATTCCCGTTGGGGTTTCTATTCAGGGGTGCATATTGGAACAAGTTATATTTCATTTCGGCAGGTACCCCTCAGTCAGCTGTCTGCTTCACATAAATACTCTGTGTTTCTGTGTTAAATGTGTTCCAGATGAGCAGTAAAGTCAGGTCACTGTGAAACCCTTAAAGTAAGACCAGTAACATAGTCTTTGATAGAGCTTGATTTCTTTTCTGTAACTGAGTCATCAGATGCTTTCGGCTTGCAACCTCCTGAAATAAATTCATGATAGCCTTAAGCTATTGTGATCAGATCAACCAAGTTATTCTTTTTAATCTAACATCTCACAAATAAAACATGACCAAGAAATAAAAAAAAGTAATTTGTGTGCCACAGTCTGCTACTGTTATCCTGTTCAGATTTGTATTGTGAATCAATTAAATGTTAAATTCTAAGAAAGCTTCTGAGATCCCAAAGTCATCGATTGTATTGGTTCTTCCACTTCAAAATCCAAAATATTTAATTTAGAATAATACAAAACAGAGCAGCTGGGGCCACAGAATTGAGGAATTTTCTCTTTATAATAAATAAATCATAAAAACTGTACAGATGCTCTGGAAACCATAAGTATATTTACTCAACATAGAAACTTATTCTAATTTTGTAAAATTACCAAATTTTGTTTATAACACTCAGGTTGGGAATATAGCGCCAAAAAGCTGTTCCGACAAACAGAATTTTGGTAGATTTAGTTTTTCGAAACAGCTTTTGTTCTTTATGAGACTTTAGCATGGAAATTGGTCCCATTTCTAACACAAACACGTGTTCAAACAGAAATAAAGAGGAAACCGTTTTCCTGGCCTATAACAAAGCTGTCTCTCATTTTTGGTCAACCATATCACAACCAGAAATTTCAGACATGAGGTAATATTTATTGCTCACTGTGTCAAATTTGTTCCAAAGCAGTGATTCATGAGCACTATTTTCTGGTAAAACCAGCCACAATGTGCATCATTGTGTAGCACTATCTTTGAGCAAAAGCCTCCTGTGTTTTCCACAGTGACTACTGTCCCAGTTGTGTGAACACCTCCTTGCTGTTCTAGAGCTGATTATGAGTACTGGTGTTGTGAAAAAAATGCACAAATGTAGCTTGAAATCTTCAAACAAGTTGTTGCACCACATTAAGGTTGTGTCAGTGTTGATCTGTGGTTTCCTGAGCCACATGACCTCCTGTTGAGTCTTAATTGCATAGTATCTAAAGAATTTGAAGGAAATTCCTCAAGCCTCTGAAAAAAACAAATAGACTGATTTCCCAGGTAAATTGAAACAGTGATTTTTTATTTTTTGTATATCATGTATGTTTTCAGACTGGTTGAAGTTAACAAGAATTAGGTTTCGGTATGTAGATAAATTAGATTCCAAGAACTCTTCTATTTCCTTCCTTGCGGTGGCAATAGATGTGCTAGCCTTGCAGACATTTAGACCACTATAGGTAGATGTATGACTCATTGTAATAGGATAACTTGTGATTATCCTCATTTAATTGGAAGAGGTCAAAAGTTTTGGAAGGATCTAGTAAACTAAGTGTGGCTTCTTTGTGGCAGCATTAACCAAAACCCTACCACCATACACCATAAAGTTGTAGGAAGACTATAAAGGCATCTAATATTGCATACTGGCAGCAGACACAAATTTAGCACGAGGAAGGGGTAGTTGATTTTAGGGGATTGTTTTTGTGACAGTCAAATGACTCTTGCAATGCTGTTGCAAACAAAGACTTTTTTTCTTCCCATCTTGAATCAAATTGTCTTTAATTGTGAATAACCATGAATTTACCATAAAGAAGTCAACATGCAATATTAAAAGACATTTCTAAGTTATAATTGATTTTTCAGAATTTCTGCCCCTCGAAATCTGAGAGGTCAGTTGTGCTTTCTTGTGCAGGAAAATGGACCCTCATTCATTTCCCCATGACACCCAGTTATTGTAACAGCATGTTGCAGGCAACAGTAATGCAGCTTACGCGATTTACGTCGTTTGTTTACAAAAATAAAGGCTTACAATGAAGGATTAGGTCAAAGCATTTTATTGAATCAAAAATATATCCATAAAACCGAATGTTTGCAAAATATCAGCGCCACGCAGGGCTGAGGGAAGCAGATTCACTATGATCTCCAGTATAAAAAAAACATCAGTATCGGTTCTCTGGATTGTTGCCGTTTAAAAACCGAACTTCACAACTATACTGACGAGCAAAGTGATGCGCATCTCTCAACGTCCTGACAGATTGTAAGCGCAGTGACACAAGGAAAGGGAAAAACTGTGTAAACCGTGCGACAAAGTTCGAACAAACTAACATTTTGAGGACGAACATAAAGGGTATAATGCTGAAAAAATTACTTGAATTCAACCATATAAAAATAAATACACTTAAACCATCAATGACAGGGAAGAAATATATCTAAATGGACATAATACTGAAAAGTTGCAGCATTTATGTTTTCGTAATAGCAGCTCTAAGAACGTGAATTTGTATCTACACGTCAATCACCAGATTATTGGATTGTTCGAGCCTTTTTCTGTATTGGTCCAGCCAGTCTCTGAGCTCTGAGATCCGATACCCCTCAGGTCCCCTGCCGCCTTGGTAAACTACCTTTCCCTCCTGTAGTATGTAAAGTCGGTCAAAATAGGCTCCATACGCGGCGTTGGCTGAGTTCTCCATGCTGTCAACCACGACCAGGCAACCGGGCACCTCCATGTGCATCAGCTGCGCAGCGTGCAGCCGGTCCTCCAAACCCCGGTGTTTCGGGATCTGATATGGCGCGTCAGTGCTCCTCCAGCCGTCTGAGGGATGCGCTTCCTCGATGTACACAACCACAGAGTCTGCTATATCTGCGTTCTGCTGCACAACACCTTGGAAAGCCTTTAGACGCGCCATGAACGGTGGTCAGGTGCAGCTGCCAAAGTTGAGGATGAGCGGTCTCTTGTCCTTTGCGTAGTCGAGGATCCGGCTGCGCCGCTGGTCCGCCAGCTGGATAACTTCGGTGTTGGGAGCTTCTTGTCCGAGATGCGCTGCTTTTAGAAAGTCCAATTTATGTCCGTGCCAGACTGCCTTGAGGGACTCGAAGCTAAACAGTCGATTGGAGTCCGATATACATAGAGGGGGATCAATTGGATCGCCATCCTGTTCCTTCATCCTAAAGAAAACCCTTCTTCTTATGCATAAAAAGTCAAGCAGCCAAAACACAACAGCTGCCACCAAAAAACGGGGCAACAGGATCAAACAAACAATTGCATTTTTGATGGCTTTAATAGTATTCATGATCACTTATTATGGCAACCTGGGTGATCTTGCGCTCTGTTACGATCTTGTGGGCTGAAGTTTGCTTACTTGCAACTTCAACTCGTTTTATAGTACCGGCAGATTTGAATGAATCACACCCCGCCTCCAAACTGGGGCCAAGGCCTCACATGGTGGGAATTACCTTCTGTCATCTCTGCAGTTTAAGTCCCAAGGATGCAGGAAAGGGTATGCCATAGCAGAGCGTTATTTGGGAATAGTCTGTGCCGAAGCCGTTATATATAGAGACAGTAAAACATGTTTAACAGTCTTATAAAGTCGGAGTCAAGTAGGGCTGTGAATTATGGATAATTAATTCTGAGTAGAAAAAAAAGTACATTTTAGGAAATATTTTGAAAAAAAAATACAACCAGTGTGGTTGCACGTTAGATTAGGTCATTTTCTGAGAAATGAAAGTCAAGATCTGTATACAATATTTTTTCTTTTCTTTTTCATTTAAAAAAAAATTTCTTTCTTCGCTCATTTCATTTCCACACTAGAAAGATTGTTCTCCTCAGCCATGCCCTTTTTCTCAGTCACCTTTCAAAATTCCAGTTCACACTTGTGTGCTCATGGTAAACTTGATATATGCAAGTGATTCTGCAGCTGGTAGAACATCAACACCTCAGCAAGCTGGAGAAGTTTCTGGTATGTTTGTCGAACATAAAATCACCTTTCTCTAGTCAGAAATCCTACAGATTTTAACTTTTGAAAAGGTAGCAATGATGCTTTTAAATGTTTCCTGACAAGGTGTCTGAAAATTTGTAAAACTCTGAAGAAAGTGGGAAGCAGTAGCTGTGATTAGGCACTTGAAGTGCAGAAGGACACATTCTCTATAGTCGTAAACATAGTGCAGTGATTGAGCAAGAACATTTTATTCTTATTTTTTTCAAATATTTCTATTGTATTCCATTGGTCATTGTTATTTACATATGCAGGCCTGACTATCACCTAGAGGTAGCCTACATCGTGTTTATGTAACCCTTAATCGATCAGATGAGGTTGGAGGCAGTTTCTAATGTAAAATTTTCTGAGTTGCTTATAAGTCTTTTACAATTAGACAACATGAAAGAACTACAAACATGCACTGCTCAAATTAATCTTTTTTTTTTTCTTTGTCTATTTAACCAAGAATTCTGGCTTATTTTACTGCTTCGGGCTGTCAACAATTAACCTGGTTCATGTCAGGAGGTTGGAGGGGAAAACAAACGACTTGTTTCCCTGCTCTCAGACCAGTCGGTAGCAAATTAGTACCTTGTCGAGGGTCCACTCCTGGGAAGATTGACAACTGTCTTGAATGTTTCTATTTTCTCACTGTAGAATGATGGACTTCAATTAGTTTGAAGGTGTTCATAATAGCCTTCCCTGATTGATGGACAGTAACAACTGATTCTTTAAAATCATCGCTGGAGTCTTTTCTCCTTGACATTGTGTTAACACACACCTGAATGCTCCAAACCAAGCAAACTGCCAAGGCCTCTGCTTTCATAGAGGTGCCCACACTTGCCGATGATCAAGTGCATATTCATGTGCATTTGATTAGTAACACTGTTTCACACCCTCTTACCTCCCTCTGAAGGAACAAGAATGCACTTAGTTTTCATGCAATATTGAGAGCCGTGTCATTGAAAATGAGATAAACACATAGGTACTGACAATAAAAAACATGCCATAAAATGAATGATACATTAATGAAATAAATAGGAGTGAGAGGGTTCCAGGTTCAACTCCCGGCTGGGGGCTTTCTGTGTGGAGTCTGCATGTTCTCCCCATGTATGCGTGGGTTCTATCCGGTTACTCCAGCTTCCTCCCACTGTCCAAAAACATGTATGTTAGGTTAATTGATGACTCTAAAATTGTCCTTAGGAGTGAGCGTGTGTGTGGTTGTTTGTCTCATTTGTCTCTGTGTGGCCCTGTGATGGACTGGCGACCTGTCCAGGGTGTACCTGGGATAGACTCCACCGCCCCCGTGACCCCACCGACGGATTAAGCGGGTATAGAAAATGGATGGATGGATGGAAATTAAATCAATAGAATGTAACGTGAATAGGGCGTGATTGTTGCTGTGAGGTGTGTTCAGCTCCAATATATTTGAGCAAATTCAAACAAGAGACACCAATTACAAAATCACAAAATAAAAGTGTCATGAAATATTTATTAATTGAAGCACTTATTAATTGATTTGATTTTGGTTCACTGTACATTTTTTCCCAAATTTTTGTTAAACAAATATTGACGTACTGTACTACGTGTTGTGGTATTGTTCTTATATTTAACTTAACTCAAGACCTGATAAGGACCACTTCTTCCTTTCAATATGTCCTGATATGTGGCCTAAACCTTCGAATTGAAAGATGCTGAACAAATTATTTTCCCATTACTGTAGTTGGTGGTATGTAACATGAATAGGGCGCGATTGTTGCTGTGACATGTAAAGCGTTTTCAAGTTTTTTTTCCCCTCACAAGTTCATAGTAGGCTAAATTCAGACTAAATGCAATTCAGATTTATGTGCAATATGTAGTGCACATCGGATTGGATTTGTCTTCAGACATCACCAATCTATCTATATACTACAAAGATATACTTGCTGCAGGTTTCAATGCTTTTTTATAAGTTGTCTTGTACAAGTATATTTTTTCCAGTTTTAAATACAGGTGCCTTCCACCGGTGCCGGTAAAGAGTTCATTCAGGCATTTGTCCACATACTACTGGTGTCCATGTTGTCCTCCACAGTTCTCTCCCAGTAGCAGCATAGATTCAGCTTAGTACTACTGCCTTTGATTGGGATTTGATGTTGTTGTTGTGCGCTGCAAAATGACTGACCCAAAATGCATTTTGTTGTTACATCTCAGTGGCAGAGCATCCAGACTGAGACGTGTCAGCTGAAATCGGATTGAAATCACATTTAAAACCATCTCCAAAAGTATTTTGGGGTTTAAAATATTGGATTTAGTGTTCTGCTTACTTGTTTGTTTCCAGGCCAGATATTCTATTATGACTCTGAACATGCCAAAAACAGGATTTAGGCTTGCACTTGAAGGTTGGATACTGCCTGAGCTGTCACTTAGGGCCAAGAGTAGAAATAAAAAGGGCACAATTCAACAAATAAATAGTATCAAATAGCGTTTTTTAATTTACCACTGCTTACTATCTATTATGTGCAACGTATGTCTTTTATGTATGGTACCAAGTAAAATTTGTTATTTAAAAATGTTTTCAGATTGTCTTGATATCATATGAAGTCAGTTAGGTTTTCTGTTTGGCTTTAAACTATTTTTCTTTGAAATAGAAGCTATGTTTATCACATTCAATTAGGAAATCATCACATATGTTCTCTAAATAATGCATTACTGATTTAGAAAATACTTAAACACAGAAAATTTACCTGAATTCACAATGCAAAACAATTGAAATCTTAATAGTGAGTGAATCATGTTTCTAAAAAAAAACAGTGATTTCCATCCTCTTCGAAAAAGGCGTGACTGCACAGTATATGCACACATATATATATATATATTGTTATTTATGCTACAGTATTGGTGCATAAGAGGCACATATACTCTGATTATATTCATGTCTGTGCAGGGATTAAAATGATGGGTCGTGTCGAGACATGCGTTTTGGAGTGTGTTCTTCTCACTGGTCTCTGCAGTGTCTCAACATCTGGTCTTGCATATGATCCACTTTTGGTTCGATGCCTTTTTTTTTTATCTGGTGTGGTTATTCTACTAAAGCTTTCCAGGTCTGCTGCGCACATGGTATAATGGTTAAGTCCTAAGCTCCTGTTACAGTAAATCCATGTCATATTTGACCACAGGGTGTCCATAAACCAGACATGTAGAAGAGATGTCATCTGTCTGTAGGTCAAAGTCGTAATAATGACTCAGACAGCAGATGGGAGGGAATCAGATATGAAGTTGATATGCCCTTCTACAGTTCAACTCATCAGGCCACCCCAAATATACAGGTGAAAAGATACAGATAAACATACTTTTCATTATATAATCTTACAAGGACAAGTCATATATGTCAATCTTTTGCCCTTTGTTATTGAACAAAGCTTTTTTTTAAGGTGTTAACAGAGAGATATTTCTGTTTTTAAAGAACAAATTGGGTGTGCAGAGAGGTGATGGTGGAATTATGCACACAAACTTTCTCCAGGAGACACAGTTTTACCACAGAGGCGAAAGAAAACTCTCCAGGATACAGAATCTATCATAATGCAAACCACATGTGACATGAAAATATCTGTCCATGTCCAATCTGATCTCATAGAAGGGATTGATATATGCATTACCTCTTTCACCATGCATTACTTAAAATTATGTGCTAACTTTGCCAAAAGTAAGTAATTTACTTTATTTTGGGGAGAGGGGGCTTGAACCATTTCAGTCAAGAGATTGATTTGATTCCTGAAAGCAAGGGCTCTTGCAAATGTTTTCGTTGGCTTATTTTCTTTCCCTTTTTACTTAAGCTTACTTAAGCTTTGCTTTCAGTCTTCCTTCACCTTTGTTTTTGTAAAATAACTTTGAAGTTGAGTTTAGGCGCCACAAATATTTGGATGGATATAAGAAAACATACTGCAAATATGATTTGAGTAGCCTGTAATATTATTTCTTTTGTATTATGAGCAACTGAACTTCTTTTCCTGATTCTTGAAGATGTTTCACCTCTCATCTTAAATACTTCTTCAGTTCTAAACAAGCTGGTGGAGAGTATCAGCTTATATCTTGTAGAAAGGCACGGTCACTAACCCGACCAAAGTGTGGCCCATTTAGGTCATTTTCACCTGTGAGTTGTCTACCTGCCTGAACAAGCATGTCTTAGTCATAAGAATGTGTGATTGGTTGTGAATAAAAATAAAGAGGAATCAGCTGTCAGTGAATCAGCTAGTTCAAGGACATTTAAACATTTTTTATGTCATGAACTGAATATTTCAAGAAATAATGACAGATGTGCCTCACAGCAGGAAGGCCTCAGTTCCCACCTGGGGTCTTTCTGTGTTGAGTTTCCCTGAGCCTGTGTGGACTCTCTCCAGGTACTCTGGTTTTCCTCCATATTCCAAAAACATGCATGTTAGGGTAAATGTTGCTCTTAAATTGATTGTGGAGGGGGTTAGACTGGTTGTTATACTGGTTGTATAATTTGTCTCTGTGTTGTCCAGCATGTACCCGCCTCTTGCCCAATGGTAGCTGAGCAGGATGGAGTGTCTGTATATGGAAAGTGGATGAATGAAAGATAATGACAGATACTTAAAAGCATGTCTTGATGCAGCCTCTCAAATATAAGAATTTGTTAGAATCTTTATCCCTGTAGGTATATCAAGTTATTTTAAACTGACAAGCCAAACATCACTCAGTCCATTAATTTATGCTTAAATGTGTGTGCACAGTTGACTCTGATGCTACAGCATGAACATAATGTTTGGCTTTACACAAGATGAATGGGTACTTTTGCTAAAACTGTGTCTTCTCTGTTTTACCAGAACAAGTACTGCATGTGATGCCAGACTGCTTCTTTATTGTCGCAGCTCATTTAGACTGAGAAACAGAAACATGACTTCACCAGCTGACTCGTGGTTCCTCAATCTGGTGGTTTTTTGGTAGGCATTTTAACAAATCTGTTGTCTTTTGGTCCTTCAGTTCTTTCCTTCTAGGCATCCCACCCTCTTCCTCCCCACACTGAAATTGTATTAACACTCTATTATCTAACCCCTCTTTATTTTCTAACAGCAAGAAAACAGAAGTGTTTTGATGAGAAAGGCCGCCTGCTGTGCTTACATTTGCCTAAAGGAATCATTCATTTTGTTGTTGTGGCTGAAAACCAGAGATGTATTCTAACCTTCGAGCTTTTACCTCTTATAAACTTTGCTGGATTCTTGGCAGCAATTCGAGGTTCATCTGAGGACAATGCAGATCTGGGAAAACAGCCCTTTTTCTGGCACCTGCTTATTCAAATGGCAAGTTTCCAGAAACCACAACTGATGGAGTATCATAAAGACTAACCTATAAAATAGATTTATGATAAGTTTCAATACTGATTTCTTTCCTTTCAAGTCAATGATATCTGCTTCTTTGCACTGAGAAAAAAAAGGATAAAAATCTGACTCTTCCCCATGCTCTGCTTCACTTTCCACAACCCCATCTAAATCAAAGAGTTCTAGTTTTCCTGCTGAACATGAATGAACTGCTGTTGCCTCTCCTGTGGGCTGTTTGTATCGCAGCAACTGCAGAGCCAATGAGGAGTGGTCTAACTTGATATAAAATTCTGTTTCATCTTGCTGGTATCATCACTTATGAGATGATTCACAGAATTGTTTTAATTTTGGCCTTTCTTTTATCTGCAGTCCAACAAAAACCATCTTTGTGAAGCAGTTTAACTAAATCACATCACCGTTTCTAAGGACAATGACTCAGGACATTGTATTTCTCCCGATTTCATCAATTTTATCACTTTTATACTGACAGAATGAGAAAAACTGGACGTTTATGAAATTGTCATCTTCTGCGTGACGGTGAGGGTGTCCCCAATATAATACTGTCACTCCATTCAGGTGGTGGTTTTGATAGCAACGTGAGGTGCAGCTTTTTGGTTCAGGCATGTGTTTCAAGGATAGAAACTGCTAAAGTTAAGTTTGCCTGTCTTTGAATGGTGTGAAGCAAAACAACATCTTTCTGGGCCAAACCTGATGAAATTCCTTAGACCTGATATGCTGTAGGTTTTGTCAGAATCTGTGACAGAGGTCAGCTCTTTATGTTGTTCTTTATGTTGAATGATATGCGAATAGCACCATCTTAATGATCAACCTTGAAACCTTAAAGAAATATTTCTGCGTCAGCTCCAAAAGTGAATGGCTTTTCTGAGAACTCCAAGAATCTAAGGGCTCGTGTTTCACTAACTCTAGCAGCATGTGTCTGGCCATTTCCTCTCAAGAGCTTTCCATTGGGAGTTGCCCTGGCCAGACAATAAAAGCCAGTTAACGTATATGGGACTGGTTTAATACACTAACAGACTAGAAAAGAACCCAGGTGAGTCCGGTCATTTAATACTATGCTACAAAAGTAATTTCAAATCCACATACCGTTATTATTAATTAATTATGAAAAAATAAATTATTAAGTTTGTGTTTCTGTATTTGTCTCGCAATACCATACTACCTGTCAACCAAGCTACAATACTGCTAACAGAACTGAAACGTATCTCAATCTTGGCTTAACAGCAGAAAACTTTGTTTGAATCAGTGATTCCAACGGATAGGTATAATTTAGTACTGTTTAGGAAATATAAGTTGGCTACTGTGGTATAGCTAACAATGAAGACGAACTCGTTATCGAGATCTAAAATGGTTTGCAAAGAATCCCAGTCATCTGGAAAAAATTTTGCCATTTCGTGTTTCGAGATAATGTCTTTATTACATCTTTTTTTCCCCATTCATGACCACAGTGTCGGCAACCTTTTGTACTCTGGCTGACTTTTATCTCATAAATGAATGTGAGCTTTAAAAACAAAGGCTTAGCTGGGGGGTGTTGGGGTAACGGGTGGCTTGAACAAATTGGCTGTCACCTGGGAGGACAGAGTTTGACGACTTCGGGAAAGTGCTCTTCTCTTGTTTTCTTTTGATAAGTCCTGCCACAGGTATTTTCTCCCTTTTTTTAAACTTTTCTTTGATAAAGTTTACTGAGCAGCTTGGGGACATGAGAAAGAAGCAGAACCCAATTGGTTCATGGCCTGTGTGCTAATGAAGATTAAAAGAAAATCTGTGTTTAGCTGAGGGGGCGGAACTCGTCAGGCAGAAATCCAGGAAACTGATATTTTTGTGTATATATTATTATCGGATCAGATTTATGTAAGCCATGATGTTTTCCTTATCTTAACCAGCTTATTTGTCATGTGTAAAACAGTCACACAACAGCAAGTGCAAGCACAAGGAAACACAGACTGAAAGTAAAGCAACATTTTAAAGTAAAGTTTCTTGAAGGCATTAGTGGTCAAGACGGGACTTGATCTTGACTTTTCCACATGGCAGTTAGATTTGTTCCTCCTAGTAAATGTGATGCAACAGTCAGTATACGACAAATTCTAGAAATACTGAGGTACTGTGTTTTTTTGTTTGCTGTAACATGAATAAATTGTGAAATAGAATATGTATACATGACTATCATGTTTCACTGTGAAAATGGGTTGGAAAAAAAAATTCTTACACATGTAATGTCATGTAGAATGTCATGATTCCAAGGAGAGTAAATGGATCATTTCTAATTGACATGTGTATATTCTAACTTTGATTTCAACCCCTTTTTCTTTTAATCTAAAGTGTGGTTCAGTTACTTTTCAATGAATTCACCAAAACTCAGAAAAACATAGATATCCTGTCTAAAAACATAGACATTCTATTTTTTTTTCTGGCAAGCAAGCATTTCATGTTGTCTTTGCCCTCATTTGCACTCTCCAATTAATGATAATGGTGAGCGTGTCCCAGGGTGTCCTCATGTGGCTTCTTTCACTGTTGCCCGTTTGAGCTTAGCGAGTTTCCGTCTGTATACTCATTGATGCCAGTCCTCGGGACAGATGGTGGCATGGCTGGGTAAGTGAGGAAAACCTTTGACATGCACTCCCTCTCTGTCATTCTCTCCGTCTGACACCATCTGAATCTTGTACGGCTACTGTAAACATTTAATCTATTCAGAGTCTGTGAACTGTAGTTCTGAAAGCACAATGATTGGAGCTGGGGCAAACAGTCTGGATTTGTGTAATATTCTGTTCAGCTGCATTGAGGTTTATGTGCAAACTTCTTTTCATGAAAACTGTGATAACACCCCACCAACTACAAATAAGGCGTGTTAAACAGAACCGAAAAAACTATGTTTAATTTTTGATTTGTCCGGAGATTAAAAAAAGGTTGATATGACGTTTTTGTGTTTACTAAAAAACAAAAAATTCTAGGAGAGGAATCAAAGCACTGCTGTCCTCGTTATGTTATTGTGTACGCTCTAGTGTTTAATAGGATGTGTTTGCTACCCAGAGTTGTCTCTGCAGGACACAGTTAAAGCGGTGGGACACACATCAGCTGGCAGCATTTGTGATGCTGGACAGGAAGGTGAAGTAAAACCCTAACGACTGGGATCATGAGGTGAACTAAGGGCAGAGAAGGTTTACAAAATGAGAGACCGACAGCATAAACTAGGATCCTCTTTATTACAGGATTATTAGATCAGTAATGATTTAGCAATTATAGTTGTACGAAAATACAACCCAGAAAATGTTTATATTTAGTTAAGGGATTTTTATTTTGGTCTCACGTTTTGCTTATTCTTAAATTGACATGATTTTTGTAATTTTATTAATAATGATGATCATTAATTATGTTACTAATTGAATTGTTCATTAAAAGTATCCACATTCAGATATTTCTGCTAAATATAATATTTCATAATAAAGTTTTACAAAATTTACAATCTTACGTTCTCTACATGTAAAAAATTTTTTTTATTCTTCTGAACTTTCTTAACTCTTGTATTATGTTGAAAAAAAATTACATTGATTATGTTGCGGGTCATTTTGATCTGGACTGAGTAAATACACTCAAATGGTAAAAAAAAAAAAAAAAAACAGGTTAAACCAATAACAACTTTATTTTAGATTATATAAACATTTAGAAAAGAGACATACAATATATTTTAATTCCAACGCCATATTTTAAGAACTATTTTGTTATTTTGAGGAATGCAGACGTCTGCCCTGCATCTTCAGAATTTCCCTGGGAAGTTCTGGCTTATTTTGTCTGACTGTTCCCAATATAGTCAGCTTTCTCTTCTGAAGTTAATCTCCAAGGTGGTAGGATGTAAAGAAGTTGTCACATGAGGTTATGAGCTTGCAGCTCTTCACTCATCTGCAGCACCACACGCATCCCCTGATTCTTCTCAGTTGCTCCTCCAGGTAGCTTTCCAGTGTATACTTGCATATTCCATGCATAGCTAGATTTTGCATCACAGGCAGCTCATTTTTGATGCCGTACTTAGCAGGCTTGTTGGGCATGTACTGTCGGAAAGGACAGCGCCGCCTGAATGGAACAAGGCACTCATCTACATTAACATGGGGATCAAGATGAAGAGCTGAAATGCTTGAATATCATCAACTTGTGTAACAGTAAATATTGTAGGACCATGTGTCATTTTGATGAAATTGGAAGATGATAGTCTGCCTCGGCTTTGGTGTGGTGATGTTGACCATTTTATTATACCATCTTTAGATGCCCATGTCCCCTCTGTGGAGGATGATTGCTGCATTCCGTGGTTTTCATCTGATGGAGAGACAATGGCAGACTCGTGCTCTGAATTCTCCTCATCGTAGGAAAATTGACAATCTGGCTCATCAATAACATTGTCCTCAGTCTCTGACATATCCTCTGTCTCTGAAATCTCTTCCAAGTTCAAAATCTGTGATAAAGATTTTACCTGTCTGAGGTAATCAAAATACAAATAATTGGGCAATCAAACTAAAGTACATCAAAGAGACTACTTACCCACGTTAAAATGTCTTGGTCAAAATGACCCGCAACATCATCTTTGTATACAAACTCTGCACAGACATTCTACTACACATGAAAGTGTCCAGATTTTACACACCAGCTCATGACCTTAGATGAGGAAAAGTCACAAAATTTCATGAAGAAAAAGAAAGGATAACCAGTACTTTGGTTAACACAAAAACTGAAATGGGTCAAATTGACCCTTAACATAATACAAGGGTTAATGTGTGCAAAACAGTATCTAAACCTTGAATTTCCAGTGCATGAGATTCAGAAGGATCGTTTGGAAACTATATTTTTCATGACTGTAGAATCTTATCTTAAAAGGCAAATCATATTTTTATTACCTTGAATAAAGCCATTTACGAGAGATTGAGACACATCTACTCATTGTCATGAATGCTCAAAACAAACTCTCGCCGGGTGTCTATTCACAAGCAAAGCAATTGAGAAAAAAAGTTTAGTTGATAAAAAAAAAGTTTCTTTGTAGAGAACAATTCGTACACAATGCAATTCAAAGTGCTTTACGGCTACATAACATCACAAGAAGGCAAATAAAATCATTCCAAAAACATAAAAAATAATCATTAATTAATCAAATTAAAAGCAAAGAGTGGAGATAAAATACTTTCAGTTGTCATATGCACAGCTAAATAGAACTGTTTTCAGCCTGGATTTAAACATTGTCAGAGTTGAGGCCTGTCTCACGTCTTCTGGAAGACTTTTCCAGATTTTAGGAGCATGAAACTGAAACACAGCCTCACCTTGTTTAGTCCTGACTCTGGGCAGGCAGGAGATCCCTCCCTGAGGTTCATATGGAATTGGTTAATATGGCTCTAACATGTCAGGGATGTACTTTGGCGCTAGACCATGAAGAGACTTGTACACGAGCAGAGCTGTTTTAAAGTCTATTCTCCGAGCGACAGGAAGCCGGTGCAGAGACCTGAGCACTGGACTAATGTGGTCGTATTTCCTGGTTCTAGTCAGGACTCGAGCAGCAGCATTCTGGGTGTACTGCAGCTGTCTTACAGCCCATGTAGAGAGCCCAGTGAGCAGGCCGTTACAGTAGTCTAACCTGCTGGAGATAAACGTATGGATAATTCTTTCTAAGTCTGGTTTAGACAGTATTCCTTTGACTCTGGCAATGTTTTTTAGATGGTAAAAAGCTGCTGATGTTATTGATTTAAGGTGGCTCTTAAAGTTCAGGTCTGAGTCCAATATTACCCCTCAATTTCTAACTTGATTATTAGGTTTCAGAGAGAGAGAGTCTCAAGGTGACTGATGACACTTTCTCTTTGTTAAAACTGTTTTGCATCCACGCACTGATCTGTTCGATGCAGTGACATAATGTATGTACAATGTATCCACCCCACCCCCCCACCCCCATTAGTGTAGCTTGCATAGAACATCTGGATCGTTCCTGTAGTGGCTCCAACGTGTTCATTTGAATATAAGCTGCCAGAAGATAATAATATGTTTTTAGCTTGCAATTAACAGGGCTTGTTATAACATGACTGCGCGTTAGCAGTGACTGAGTAAATTTGTTTGAAATATTTGTCAAGTGAAATGACAGTTGCAAACGTGGACTTTTCCATTAGATTTCATTTTAACAGTGATTAAGGACCCAATGCAAACTGGGAGGAATGATGGAGTTAAGCTGCATTTGAACTGTCAGATTGAAGGTGTTTAATTCTAATTTAATAATCTTCAGTGAGGAATGCAAGAAATTATTTCCTCCAGATATTTCAGAAGATTTAGTGATATTCATAAAAAGTCTGTATAGAATAAAACCATACCAATTCTCCAGTTATAGAGTGTTGTCGTACACTGCTTCATTTACCATGATCTACAGTTCCTCCATTGCTTTCTTTACCATTCCTTTCTCTTCCATCTGTCTCTTTCCTCATATCGCTCTCTCTCACCAATCTGCAACACACCTCCTCTCTTCACTGCAAACCTCCTCTCCTCTTCATTACGGCCTTGGCTTTGCAGGACCCCCGATAAATCCTGGCATCACTTTCCCTTTTCAAAAGAATTAAACTGCGGTACTGGTCTGTGCCATCAGTTTGCTCTGCTCTCTTTTTCATCTGCCTGGACATTCTAAGTCAAGAGATGCGAAATTCTGCAGCAGCTCCTACATAAATCAGTCTCAGCCACCCAAGCAGGAATGTGTGCTGGAGAGTTAGTGGCCCAATCTTTGAGAGCAATGAATATTTGGCTTTCGTACGCTTATTTTTCTGAGGGTAGTGTGAGTTGTAATCAGAAGTATGGGATTCATGTAGATTTTAAAGTGGGATTAGATAGATGCGACCAGCAATAACCTTTTGACATTGCTCTGTAGTTCCTCATACGCAAAAGCTATCACCCAATTCCACTCGTTATTGACCTATTAGGCCCAGGTCTTAGCAGTGCCTCTTCAAAGTAAAGTGGCTTATGATGATGTGGTGACACTTGGCTAAAATAATGGGTTTTCTCTGTGTTACTTTGTTGAATATGAATTCAAAGCATAATCTTAACAATTGACTGTATAAATGATGGACAAAGCAAACCGCTGTAAAACATTACTGGCTAGATTCAAGCTTGTTGGCGAGTAAGTGGTTCAAGGGAATAATCAGAGATTAATTCCCTCTAATTAGTAAACTGCCAGACCTCGTGAAAATAATGACAATTTGATGGATGTAGAGAACCATTGTCCAATCAGCTTTTAAGAATCTCTCTACAACTCTACCTTCTTGTTCAAATATACGGTCCCTTCTGAAAGGAGTCAGTATTGTAATGCAGATGGTGAAAAACACCAAAATGACAATGAGATTATCCTTAACCAAATATTTCAAGTACTAGTCCACCCTAAATGTACAACTGTGTATCAAAACCTAACCATTCAACAAACACCGAAATAGCGAAATAGCGAAATAGCGAAAAATTTAATTTTCTGATTATTTTTAAGAACCGTGCACTGAATAGGGGAATTTATCTATCCAACATAACTTCACACTATAAGTCGGGTGGAATAAAAGTCTTGAAACTTGAGTTTCAGACTGGAAAAAGAAGTTATCAATGTCCTCAGCCTCCCACACACAACTGAGAAACTTTTTGTTCAATTCATCATATCCTGACAGTTTGGTTACATAAGGAGTCCACTTTAAATTTGTGATTCCATATTTAATGTGATTGTGGGGGTGGTGAGAGGTTTTTCAAGGACTAAACACCTACCTACTTACCACCCAATGTGTGCGAGCTGTCTGGAAGAAAAAAAGACCATAAGGAAAGATGATAACTCAGAAGTCTGTATTACAGACCACATAATAATTTAGGCTTATTGAAATTATATTCAGGGACATTTAAACACAGCTCTTATATCAACATTTTTTTTTGTGTGTGGGGAAGAGTTCAGTTTTAGTTCAGTTTAGTGACATTAACAATTAATTGTAGGAAACTGTAGTTTTTATTATCTGAATTTGTTTAAAAAAATATTTTCTTTGAGAGGACTTGCATGGGATATGTGGATAGTATCAGAAAGCTGCTATTAGTAAAGTAGTGGGAAATAAATCATGTATATTTTGAGCACATGCAATTTTAGTTTGGAGTCCGCAGAAATTTGTGAAAGTTAATGTCCTGTGCATTTCTGCGAACAGATTATTACAGTTTTTTTGTATCAGTGTCTCAATCATAGAATTATATTCCATCATTTCAAAACATATCTATTATACGTACAATATTTTTCTTACTGTTTAATGAGGAAAAATTTACAGATTTGAACTGGGTGCCCTGCCAGTGTGATTTAATGCAATCCAGATTTTTTTTTAACTATATAAGTAGATAGATCATAAGCTATATGACATCAAATACCTTATTTTTCTGAACATTCTGCAGATGGATGAAAGTTCAGGTGAGTTTTGGTAGGCATAACTGATAGATAGAAATAGGCTAATGAGTAAATATCAAAACCCAGATGTATTCATATTACTTGTAGATTTCACTATGCGATGATATAGTTGGGTTGTCAGATCTCTGAGAATGGAATACTACAGCACAGGCACGTGTCAAACTGTTTACATTTTCTCCTGATTTGTTGGTCTGAAAAAATACCAATATAACACCAGAATGTTCTGAAGATGTTGAACTGTATGTCATATATTTACTGCAAAGACCATACATTACAAGAGTGTAGAAGAATCAGTGTTGACTTTCTTGTATTCCATTTGAATCAAAAGAGAACCACGGCCTGCTGCTGGTCTCCCAAATGGTCAGGGAAAACAACATTACATAGATACAGATGCAAACAACTGTGGAGTCTATGGGTGAGCTCTGTTTCTGGTATAGTGAATGTCGCCATGCACTGGCAGTGAAGTCAACAGCTCAGAATATGTTCACAACCCATTAGATGATGACAGTGTCTGTTGATGCTTTCCGGCCTCTGGCTACACACAGCGTTACAGCTCTGAGCCATGAGCCAAACACAAGAGCTCCAGAACATGCTCCTCTCAGTATTAACACCACCTTTTTCGGTACTGACAGTTAAAAGGATTCCTTATTTTTGCAGTCTCACAGGCAAGCTTGGATTAGTTAGCAACAGTACCAAACTCCAGATTTATGATCGCCACTGTTCCACTAAGAACTGTTCCAATAAGAACACTCAGACAAGTTCCATAATACTTGGAAACATCACTGCAGCACACTGTCAGATTAAATGATACAGCCAGTGGGATTTTTGAAGGAGTTTGAAATGATTTAAAATGTTATGACAACCTGCTGTATTAGCACCTGCCTAAAGGACCAAAATATATTAGTCTAGATCAGACTGCGTGATACATTCAGTAGTCAGTATGTCATCAAATCCAATGAGTGATCAATCAACCAGTCTTGGACATTCCAGATGCGGCTTTATTATTATTATTATTTTATTTGCCAATTTCTGTTTCTTGGACTAACACCTTTACATCACTAAAATTGCTGTTCTCACTAACCCTGATGAAGATCTCAGATGGTGCCATCACCATCACTGTCATTAATAGCATTTGAATCAGTTTGACTCAACTTCCCAGCTGTACCTATGGCCTTTCACTCTTTCATGGATCAGAGAGGATGCTTTACTGTTGTACTATGAAGCTGTGGGTTAACATCGGTATCATCTTTCTTGTTTTGAAATTAGTTCAGCCATTTTGTTAAGATGCAGACGCAGCAACAGTATAGCTATGCAAACACGCAAAAGTCAGAGGGATTAACCGATGTGACGCAATGCAGTATTTCTGGCTTCCGTGCGCCTTCTGTTGCCCTGGTTGCCACAGAAATAAAGCCCCTCCTTTTTTTTTTATGCCATCACTGTACTTTTCATTAGAAGTGAGACGACTTGATAGCTTTGTCTATTGTTTATAGATAGGTGTGTTTCTGTATCCGTGTGTGTGGGTAAATTTACATCTGCAATGATTGTATCCTGGGGCATCTCTTTCTGCAAATCTGTTTCACCTTCCTCTGCTCTGAATTCCAATGGCATTATATATATATATATATATATATATATATATATACATATATAAATCTGATATGAGTCTAACCCGACACTTTCACATTTCAGATCTTACTTGCCAACATGCTGTGAGCAGGCGGGTGGCAGTGGAGCAAAGCGATCCAATGCTGAGCACAGAGGAAGAGAGGAGAGAGAATGAGAGAGGCTCCACAGCAGTGGGACTTAGCTGTGTATTTGCTGTTCAGTCCTCCCAAAGTTCAGATGAGGACAGGCTTGAACACTTGCTGCCTAGAGATTAGCCACAGTTTCTTTGCCACAATCTTTTTTGAGAAGTAGTAGACAGGAGAAAATTGTGAATTTTGACCTTATAAATGCATCCTATATCTCACATTTTTTCATTTTTGAACTGATTTCAACACGATGAGTATGCGAGGATATAAGAGGGACCTTTGAGGCACATCAAGGGTCAACACACAGGATGACACATGTAGTTACACATCAGAGCAAACTAAAGAGAGAGAAGACATTCATCAGAGACAAAGAAGGTTCTCCGTGGTAATTCAGTTGACACATAAATGGCTATGAGGCTATAGGCCCAGGGGAAGGATGGCCTGAATTATAATAAGCATAATGAGAAGCAGAACGTATGTGGAGGGTACGTGCTCAGCATGTGTGAGTGCCGGCATATTTTTTAACCGGTCTCTTTCTTCAAAATAACATCTCATTTATTTATGCACTTATCAGAGACAATCACAAAATATTTTAATTAATGTCCACCTAAATATTGAAGGCTGATACAAATTGACATAGAGAGTTGCCCTTTTGCGTTCCAGGCTATGTTTTCTTTTCCTTTACTGCACACTATTCCCCAAGGTTTCCATAAACTATGCAGTGAGGGCCTCTTTCTATTGCCTACAGTGTGAACCTCTCTAGGAATCTTGCAGGCTGTTAACCTAAAACAGCTTTTCTTATCCAATAAAAAAAGAAGTAAAATAGAAGAACTTTTGAATGTCAGTCCAACAGTTTTCTCTTAAAATAACCACCAAAATGCTCCGCGTGAATGAGAGACCACGGCTGATTTTTACATTAACCATTTTCCTTCAAAAAAGGGCACCGATTTGTGCTGTGAGTTCACCAAACAATAAGAGTGCCAGATGAATGCAGCTGCAACAACTTGAGTGCATGTGTTGGTAAAGCTTTCCAGTGCGGGTTAGGTGTTGTCAAATGAGAGTGAGCACAAATAAAGATGGATATGCAAATTTGATTGCTGCAGCCAGAGTGAGTCAATAGAAGACTTAACAAAGACTTCCATTAAAACCTGATGGGCTCAAGCTGAATGGGCATCTCTCTTTTGTGTTTAAGATTCTTACATATGATGTGTAATTGGTCTGTCTTAAGTCCTTTGTGAATTAACAATAAGTTTAAAACAAAGGTCTACTGATGACTAATGTCTGGGGAAAAGGTTTGCAGGAAAACTGAGGTTTTCTTGAAAGGAGCATGCCTTTCTGATTTGCTGTTGAGTCAGTCATGTCTCAGTTTACTCTATATAGGCATTTCCAGTACAGGCTTTGGACTAGTCAAGATACGCTTACTGGAAGAATCCAAGAGTGGTTACACATCACAGTCAAGTCATGTGTGCTGCAGTTCAACTCACAAAATGATAATCGTGTGAAACCAAAGTTACCATTTTGTATTTTCTACACACGGTAGACCCAATTATGAAAATGGTGTCTTGCTCTTTTTTTCTTTGTCAGTAGACAAGTTTGTTTGTCTTTTTTTTGTTTGGTGTGTTGGTTTCAATGTCACAATAAAAAACGATTTTTCACTCCCAACAAATGGACAAGGTACCCCAAAGTGTAATTTATGGACATGTGGGGTTTTCTAAGCAAATAATGTACCAGGGAAGTGTTGGCATAGCAACATGGAAAATACCACAGAAGCTTTTCATAGTAAAATGCATGTTGTTGTGAAGCCCTTTTTAATGCCTAACCACAATGTTCTCTGAACCCTAACCAAGCACTTACACTGCCTAACTTTAATAGAGTTATTTTAATGCACAATAAAGCCGGAGAGTAGTACTGCGAAGAGAGTCGATATAAAGAGCTGAATGCAAAATAAAGATGAAAAAAATGACTTGGAAAAACAACGTTATCGAGGTTGGACTCAAACAAGTCATGGGATGATTTCCCTTCTCCCCTCAAAGTTTTTGATCCAACATGTGAAACAATCATCTGTATATCAGTCCTGCACGTATCAGAAAGTGACAATAAAAGTGTAGCCTGTCTGCTAAAAACTGACACCAGTTGGCCCTTGACCAAGCAGCAGTGTGTGACAAGTTCAGAATGAGAGTGTATTTCCAAACGCAACAGAAAACATTTTGGTAAATTCTCAGAAGTAACCTAAAGAACTGTCACTGGGCTTTTATGTCACACGTCTAAGTGTCCAGATCTCTCTGCCCAATGTTCCAAATAGTTGCAGAAGCTGCAAGAAGCTCCACATTAATTTTCACCAAATGTGCTGCACCCTCAGCTTTAACAATGTATACAACTCCTAAATAAACCGTAAAACCATAGTTTAACAGGTGGATGCACTCTCTGTTCTGCCATGGTGGACCTGACTACCAACTTAAATTCCAATAGAAATCACATTTATCAGAAATTATAGTTTATCACAGTCAGGATAATCAAATGCACTGCAGCTCAGAAAATTTCTAGATCTTTGCCAGAGATTAAGCATGAGAAACTCCAAATGTCCACAACATTCAGTAGGGATTTGTGAGTTTACTTTCAAGACTGAAAAAATATCCGTGCTCTACTTCACAACTCACAAAAGTTAGAACCAATCATTGTTCTTTTTACTTTATACTAAAGATAAAATGCATTTGCTGTGACTTATGTGAAACGTTTGAGCCAATATACTTGTGGATTGTTTAAATCCAACCTTAAGTCAGCTAACCCCATAATATGCCTTTCTGATCAACTGCTTTTTTCATTTTGAAGACAGTAGTTACTGACCATTATGAGCTAAATCTGTTTGTTTGCAGCAGAAATGGTTTACTTTTTTCATAAATGAATTATAATTGTCACCTCACAGCAAGAAAGTTCCCAGTTCAAATCTGAGCTGTATGGAAGTTGCATGTTCTTCTCCGTCCCACAGTCCGAAAACATGCTCATTAGGTTATTTGGTGAGCATGAGCAGAGTATACACATGGTCTACGACAATCTTTTAAAGTTAATATATGCTGTAAACATATGTGAAATAAACATATATCTTATATATATGTATGTGTGCAAGTTTACTAAAAACAACCCATCTACAACAAATTATGCATTAATGTTTTTCTTCAATTGAACATGTCTATCTTTTGCATTCATGTACACTTGTCTAAAATATAGAATAAATATAGCATGCATTGTATTATATATTATATATATTATATATGCGTAAAAGACATACACATTTTTCACAACTAAATTAATACAAAAATATAATAATATTTGGATATATCTATAGAAATTTAGAATAACATTAAAATAATTGTTGTTTTGGTTGGAGTATCCCAGCATGCTCCAGTTTGCTCATGGGAATTGTTCATAGTAGTTGTTTGCTCTTAGTTACTGTTCATTTTCCTACACCATTCAATTTCAAATGGTTACTCACTTTCGAGAGGCAGTCCTCTCATTGAACTCCAAGGCTAATTCTAATCCTCAAATTGGGATTAATGAGGAAAAGTCAGGACAGGGCTGGAGTCAACGTAAAGTCATAGGTAAAATGATGTCTTGCAGGCATGCATGAAAAGCAAAGTTTAATTATGGGATTTAATTATGTTAACATCTACTGACAATCCTCTAAGATATAAAAACACTCTCATCCCTGTTTCAGCCACCTAGCACCAGCATCGATTGTTGTTAGTGCAAATAGATCAGTAAAGGAGTCATGTACCTAACGAAACAAGGCTGGCTGAGTCAATGTAATCTTTCAACTGTCATGTTGCTTTCATTATTTTAGATTCTCCATATCAACCTACTCTAATACTCGAGTAAAATGGCATTTACTTGGTTTCCATCCAAAAATGGAAAAAATTTCTAAATAAATGATGCATGCTTCCAGCCAACACTGATGTATGTTTAAGTATGAAGTGTTTAATAAGTGGTTCATGAAGATATACAGGTGGCACTAATTCTCCATGTAGGATTACAGATGATAGCATAAGAAAATGATGAAATCAAACAAAATTCCGAAGTCAAGTGTCACTTGAGGCTCAAATACAAAAAATTGAATTGCTGAACTTGATGTCTGCCGACAATTAGTACAGCGTGTACAGTATGCATACATATACATATATTAATTCTGTGTTATTTATTTCCACCTAGCATATGCAGCATCAGAGCTCAGTAATCACATCAAGACACAAAATTCACAGTTAACCCAACAAGTTAGACAGCTGAGAGCAGAAAATCTACTGTTAATGTTCCAGTCCATGTGCTTACTGGAGCTTGGGGTCAAAGCAAGGGCTTAAAGTAATTCTCTACCACAACAGGATTTGCATTAGTCTCAAAAGGGTCGGTGAGGTTAAGAGCCTCTAAGTAGTAGTGTCTAAATCCTTCGTAAGCTCAACCACCACAATGCAGGGCCCCCACACTCCTCTGGACTCATTTCACCTTACGGTGTGGCTTGGACAACTGGAAAGGCAAGGAGGGAGATTGCTGCAAACACATGTGTAAGTCAGTTAAATCCTTCCAGGATTTCCGGAGGAAATAACCAGTGTCACTCAAGGGTTATGGCACAAAACCCCTGAATGTGGCTGGGTTAGTTGTTCTGGTGTGCTGGTGCTTTAGTTTTGAGTTAATTGCTTGTTTACTCAAGCTACAGTTTCAAAGGGTCAACATGAGTTACACAGAATCCAGGCTTAACTGCTGCACAGTATCATTGACTAATGAGACTTCTCTATCTGATGACTGACATGGATAACTGAAGGACTAATTAGTCTTTATTATTATAGCTAGCATAGGTTCAAGTTCCCAAACATACATAAGAGAAAAATTCAAATGAAGATTATTCTTCTAAGTGGGATCATTAATGACACTAATAGCGATTTTTAATTGATCCATTTTTAGGGTTAACATTTATTTTGTTCTTCAAAACTGGAACGTCGTGGCACATTGCACAGAGGATTTTTGCTGTTATTAAGGACAGATACAATTTCAGGGTAAATTGCATCACACATTGGCAACAGCCATGACGGGCATGATAACTACGATAATAACCGGGTTACAGTTTAACACCTTCAGGTCAGGTCACTTAAGACCGTGACATAGTGCCCTATTAATGTAGTAATCCAAGGTTATGCATTGTACTGTTCCTTTTGCATTGTGTGTTATGTACTTGGCTCTGTGAATGGCAGCTGTAAGTCACCGAGTAGCTTTTTTTTTAGGAAGTTTCAAGAATTCCTACGTTTCCCCTCTGTTTGCAGTGACTGTTGAGGAGTCAACATGCGGCACAGGTCATGCATTCTTCCAGCAATAAACTGTACTATAGGCTCTCATCACCACAACCCCTTTAGGGTGAAAACAGTGAATCACATAGACAGCCACAGCATAAACACTTTGCAAACAAACTGGTTTAAATTTGAAATTACATAAGACCAAAGAACTGCAGTGGAGTTGGTTGAACCAAGAATAACTCCAAGTACACTAATCTCCAACCTGATTCCCTGCCAAATTCTAAGAAACTTTGTCATTGACGAGCCATATTTAAATGTGTGATTGAGGTCCTGGTTGGAACTCGTGTCTCTACTAAGACATAATCACTATAATAAGCTGTTATAGTCAGGTATTAGAGCATAAATCTTTCAAGTGAGCATCCAATATAAAGAGCAGGAGTAAAAAGTAAAAGATGTCACTGTTAGCTTGCTTGTGAGTATTCTCAGGACAGTAAAAATAGATGCTCTAGTTGGAAACATCTAGCAAATGAGAAGTTTTACACACTTTATATACAATTCATCAAATTAAGCTATTGTGTTTTTATATACTGTGGTTGGCACAGTGAACATGCATTTACTTGGCATGGTGTCATTGATTGATTCATTAAGAAATATACTTTAGTTGGTGTGTTTTTTTTTTCATTAGTCATGTTTTATACGTTTTTTTTCATTTAAGTCTAGCACCACTTCTCTTAAACAGGCCAGAGACATTTAGCAAGCCAAATTTCCCAGATGTGTAAGTCTGATACATGACCATTACAGTCACCCAGTTTGTAATCAGAGATTTTTATTGGTATTAAAAAAGCTCTTCCTTGGTTTTAAAGTGTAAGCCTGGGGATTCCAACTTAGCCAGAGAGTATTACTGGTGACAAAAGTGTTCACTGAAAATGCACTAAGGCCATTCAGTTTTGATCTCTGTGATGCTTAAGATGCAAACCGAGAGGGGATTGACGGGCTCCCGTGCAGTTAATGCTTTGTTTATCTTTAACTTTTGAGGCAGCATTGGAATCAACCGCATCAAGTGTAGACAACTGTTTTGGACGCAGACTGAAAGTTACACCCTAATAAATAACACTTACTGGGTCAAAAGATGGGAGTGGAAGGAATCAGAATGCATGAGAAAATACAGGTAAAAAGGGGCCAACCAGACACAGGTTATGGGAATATTCTGTGGCTTGCTTTTCTTTGTGGGAAATTTTCATCCAAAGGCTCATCTATATTTCACTCTCTGCTGAAAGATGACAATGTCTTCAGTTTTTCATCATTTTGTAGCTGGCACCGACTGAATTGTGTCACCAAGGGTCATCTGGGGTCAAAACAGAAAAGATGTGGAAGAGTTCTGACATCAGCGTGATGCCCCCATGGCTTAGAAATTGTGGCATCTTCACTTGCCCACCAGAGAAATATCAACATCAGAGCACCTTCTCTTATCATAGAGTGAGGTAACAGGTCAGCATGGATTATTTCACAAAATGGCCATCTTAAGCTATACCAACCCAAGAAATAGGGATGGTGCCACATGCACTGATGGTAGCAACCCAGTTTAATTCCCGTGATGAATAGTACTGTTTTCACAAAGCCAAAGGATAGTAAAGTCTTACCTTACAAATGGTCTTCATAAGTTGGCGAGTGGGGTGGTGGGTGAGTTAAGTTAAGTTAAGATTACCTTGAAATTGCTTATTACTTTCAATTAACTTGCTGGGGTTTTTTTTCGGTTTAGGCATTACCACTACAGTGCCTTCAAAAAGGTTTTGCCCTTTGTCTTTGTCTGAATCCATTGATCAGTGATCAATGCAACATACTTCCCGCTTAGAGGGGAAATTTCTTAGTGAAATAGAACACAAATGAGCCTTTTCCTTCCACCTTAACAAACAAATGGGCCATGGGAGAAATCAACCCTCATAGCATTTAGATTAGCATTATATATTACTGTTTAGACCAACAGGGAGTTGTCCTTGTTTTGTGCGCATTTTAGAGTAAAGAGTGAGTCTAAGCAGAAATTACATCTGTTTTCTTAAACTACACATTTTTGTCCAGACGGAAATATTCCCACAACTGCTGAATGGATTGATGTGAAATTTGGTACAGACTCCCATGATGCCCAGAGGATCATGGTTTCCTTAGTTTGAATTTAGTACTTCCAACTAGGGCTACAAAATACATAGTTTTTGTACAGTTTTTTATAAGCCTGCCAGATCCAACATAATCTACTCCAGTTGAAATTTTCTTAGTCAGTCACATGCAGGGTTTAAAAGACACCAGAAAATGGACCTGGTTAAGCTTCTGTGATTTTATAAATTATAATATGTTATCTCTTGGAAAATGGGCTTTTCCTGGATAAAAATGTTGCCCTGCTAGTTTGGAATATTTGTTCATTTAAAATGTCCTGCATTTTCCTACAATAACAGTAAGATTGTATTTTATACTTCAACATCTGATATATAACACATGGGACACATACAGGACACTGAAGTAAATATCTGGAGTATATAAAACATGTTTCAATAGCTTTATTATAGGAATAAATCACAGCTCCAACCTCCTCTGATTTATAGCCCACACAGAGTAGAAGGGGAAATGATCATGATCATATTCTTTTAATGAATTGTAACCTGGCAGAGTCAAGCAAATGAAACACAACAGAACAAAAGGGCTAATAATTTATTATATACCAGCAAGCCCTACATCTTTCTTTTTTTGTTTCTCTGAGCTCTCTCCAGAAGTAAAATCGAATCTAATGCTTCCTTTTGTCCTCTGTCATACACGTTATCTCCTCTTCCTCAATTCCTCTAATACCCTCCTCTTGGGTCTCCTCACTGCATCTGCCACAGATTTTTCTTTGTTTCCCTTATAAGTTTATTTATTATTGGCGACAGTGTCTTTTTTTGTCTTTTATTGCTCTTATGGCAAAAGTGTGTTTTATCTAGTTGCTTGTGTGTTTCGTGATACCCTATGTGCCAGGCAGGAAAAGTTATAAACTGCGGTATCTCAGTCTCCAGGCGCTCCATCGCAGTTTCAGACCCGGGACTGAAACCGGGCTTTAACCCTGACAAAGTAAAACAGAACAATTAAATGGACTGCATTTATGAAGCACTTTCCTAGTCCAGCTGACAACTCAAAGTACTTTTTGCACTGCATGCCACATGTCCCTATTCACACACACTTACTGCACTTCTACACACGCTTTATTCTCCATCATGCACATTTACACACTTATAGCAGCATCAGAGATAAAGTGGGGTTCAATGTCTTTCTCTGTGTTTACTCCGTGGAAGCAGGGGATTTAATCACCAACTGTCAGATGGGCGGACAATCACTCTTCCTCCTGACCTACAGCTGACCCACACTCTCATGGCGTGCCATTTTGTGAGGACCCCATGACTTCACATATCAAAGCAAAGAGAGGCCTTGAGCGTCTGTTTTCAATGCTACTGGAAAAGATGCTGAAAAAGCATAATTTTGCATTAGAAGTGCATTAGATTAACATGATGAAACTAAATCATTTTTATTTCCTAAACTTAACAAAATGGTTTTATTACCTAAATCTGTATAAACAGTGCATACAATTGACTGTGGGGTGTGAAAGGCAAGCAGACAACAAGAAATCAAAAAACATTTTATAATTTATCTCAAACTTAGGCCTTAAGATTCTAAGCCCTTTGACTGTCCTTCACCTTACTTTCAGCATCTTTATGAAGACCTTGTTTTTTGCTAATAAGTAAACAATCCAGAATGATGGAGCTTCTCTAGTGTGTCAAAGTATCAATGACATGGTGCCAGGAATGGAGGGGCTTGGAAGTTGTCGTGAAAGACAGGACACAACCCTTGGGTGGCCATACGATGGATGTTTTGCAGTGGTGGTTGAAATTCTTTTGGAAGAAGCTTAAGAATTGTTGCACCGTACAGTTCACCCCAGGATAAATCTGCTTGTAATTAATAGGCAGTGATGTGTAGTCTGTGCCAACAGATTTGTAAAAAGCACTCATGGATTTACAAGTGACTTCTGTCTTTGGAGAACAAGGAAAGGTGTTGCTGTGTACTGGTGTGTGAAAGGAGTTCTGCACTGCTGGAGAAATGTTGGTTGGTTTACATGTACCAATTACCTGCCAATTCTCTGGTGTTTTCGCTGTAAAGTTTTCAAATCACCTTTTAGTATGACCTCAGTTTGCTTGGAATTTCAACAGAGGTGGTACTAAAAAAAAAAAAAGTAACAGGTACTATCTATTATAACTAAGAAAGAAAGTAATAAAAAGATAAATTAGGCTTGTAGAGTTTGCACAAATACTTAGGCCCACTCTTTACATGTGAGATATGAGGAGTTTCTTTCATAAAAATGTACTGCTGAGTAAGCTCGAGGTTAATATCGCAAGTACAGATGATCAAAAGCTCTATACTACTTTTTTCTTGAGGCTTCTGTGAAATCATAAAAGAAGAAGCTGTAGAAATTAATACAAAATCATAAACTGCTTTTTCAGGAGAACTCTTTAGCATAAGTACTTAGCAGCACTGGAAAAAGACACAATCATCTGCTTTTACAATTACAAAAGTATGAGTATGTGAAATTTCTCAAGATGATACGGTTACTGAAACAGCTCAAAGTTTGGGTAATATTTAACCCCGCAATGAAGTTAATTTCACTCTCTGGGTTGGCTCAAAGGAACAATTTAATATGCGGTGATCTATCATAAAACCCAGCACCTGGGTCAAATCAGCTTGTCCTAAAGTTACCTGCCGGTGGGTTACGTTATTTTTCAACTCAGCATTTTTTTGAGCAGACTAGCAGTTGCTTGCAAACAGACATACACCGGGTAAAATCGACATATTGCTTAGGCTTACGGCTAAGTCTGAGATATCCTCTGCTCTGGGTAAAACTTTGCTTTTCCCACACTGGTGGCAAGCATGCCATTGGCAGCTTTATGTCTGTTTCGCCATCTTGCTTGTCTGAACATTACAGTCCAATGTGCTGATTAAAATGTTGGCTCTGTAGTCATGCTATGGCCAGAGATAAAGCAGTTTTGATATGTCGTGGCCAACTGTAATCAAATGTTGAGAGAACATTTTTTTCATTTGAAAGAACCTTTCAGAATCCTATTCTAAATTGCATCCTCTATAGTGGTGATTGTTTATCCAGAGCAGATTTACCTTGGATGAACCAAAGTATTTGGCTGTGGGTAGACGTGGGCGAGAGAGAGAGAATGAGGCTGAGCGGAAAAAAAGAGGGAGAGAGGCGACTGTGAGCAATCTGAGCAGGCAAAGCAGGAGGTTGATTTATAATTAGAGTGAATGTCTGTTCAATACCCCTGCTGTTCTAGTGATGGCTCCATTGCACAGAGAGGCAGCTTTGCTGCTGGGAGCTTCATTTGAATTCTAAAGCACCACACATCTTCTAGCATTTACAGATGATCGTGCATATATCTGGGAAAGTAAGAACTATGAGCAAGATTTTCATGTTTGAATGTACTATACCATATCTTGGTTGTGACAGTCCGTCAAAGTCTTATAATACACGAAAAATGGAAATGAATTGATTATCAGACATAGCGTTATGATAGCCACAGAATAACAACACAAAGTTCAAATAAGGTGGATTTTTTTATGATATATTCTCCTTTTTTATATAAATGATCATGTAGAATAAGAAATGCTGAGCTACAGCACAGTTTAGAGAGCCAGTTGATCTATCGGTTTGGTTTAAACTGAAAACTCTATATCTACACCATGGGCACCTTTATTAGTCTTCTTTTTAATATCTCATGTATCTGGGTTCAATCACCATTCAATCACCTTTGAATTTGTCATTGGCTCTCCTGGGGTATATAGCCATTGTGGTGCATGTGACAAAAAATTGTTTGACATAAAGATCATCTAGAAATATATTCTAGAAACTGACAGAGGGGTCTGTCATAAGGATTCAATTAGAGTTGCAAACAGTAATCAGTGAGTCAATTGACATAAATGTTATGAACACTTCAGGGGATAGACAAATAGTTTCAATCTCTAAACAAACATTTGATGTTTTCCAGTCTGTCCAATTTAAAGATTTGTTCCACTTTGTACGACTGGATAGCTGCATGAACAATCTGACAAAGAAAGCCATTAGGATGTTTATTCTTCAAAAATGTCCTGATGTTGCATTTGTTATCAAACTGACTGAAATATTTTGTATATTTTGTAACTTATAATGGGAAGAAAAGATGTTACATTACATGCAGAGTCACATCCAAGAACATGCTGATTTTTATGAGGAGTTTACTGCCAGTTATGCTCATTTATTTCACATTACCTTACAAAACACCAATGAATAAATGTTATGCTGTGAAGGGAATGCTGTGAAGGGAATGCTGTCAGTTCAGAGGTTTCATTGCCACCCAGGAGGCTTGTTTGTCTGTTACAAGCAGTCTTATTTTGAAGTTTCAAGTGTAAACTTCCAGTCATACTATAGTCATCGTAATAGCTTTCTGTATGTTCCTGTTTGTGTTAGGGCACGATTACAGAATATAAACATTAGGAATATACATTCTCTGTCATTTTGGGTATGGGAGATTATTTCCAGAGTTCAGCAATTGCAGTTGTGCATCAGTGTTGTCTTAAATGTTTACTTTTTTAAATTCCACCTCTTCAAAGAGATATATAAACATTTGCTAATTATATACTTGACAGCAGTTATGGATTAATCAAATTTCCTTCTTTCCCATCATGCTTCAAATTCGACTTCCAGGATATTTGGCTCATAAAAGGAAATAGTACCTCTTCACACCTAGTAAAAGACACAAATAAACCCACATCCTCACATTTCAGGAGAAACCACAGGTTATGAACAGGGATCTAAATAGTTGTAAGACTCTGGTGTTCAGTTCAACTTTCACACCAAAACTTAATGTGGATGTATATAATTCTACAAACATGGTCATCATTGCCTTACGAGGAAAAACATTTAGCCTTCTTATTAATTTGAAAGTGAAAGCACAGGCAACTAACTTCCTATATTCAATGAATATCCATCAGTTAGATGCTTAAAAATCTTACTCACCTCATACAATTTGCAAGTTTCCCTATGATTATAGATTGAAGTAGTATTTAACAGCAACTCCTTCAACAATCCTTTTGATTTTAGATTGGACAGTGATAAGTGAGACATGAGAGATACGTGAAGGGTTTAGTACAAAACATGTGCAGTAACTCCAGCATGTACTCTGAACCATATGGAGAGATCAGCAGAAGGCATAAATGGAGTAAAAGGGCAAATGTCAGAAAAGCTGCTTACGTTTGAGATTTCATTGTTGTTGCTGTTAGTCATTATGCTGGGACATTTTCTGCATCACTTCTATTGTCAGCAACCGAAAATATTATGTGTTCATGCTCTCTATCATTTTCGGGTTACTCAACTAATTGAGACCATTTTGAAACCTGCATCACCGTCAACGTTATTGTACGACATTCACCGTTACGTAACTAACAGTCAGTGTTTGGGAATGAGACTGAAGCCACTGACGTCAATAGCAGCAACTGTCTTGTCAATAAATCATTTCTCTGAATAAGAATTGAAACTTTTTTTCCAGTAAAATGCACTGCTCATTGCTTTAATGTGCAAGCAATCAAAATGAATGGATATATCAATCCTTTTCACCCCTTTTTTCTTTTTTTTTTTTACAATAGTTTCCAGAACATTTAAATCTTACAATGTGGAACTCATTTGAAATGTCTCTCTGTACAGTAGCCTGAGGCTGCTATGAGACCAAAACTTTGTGATTTTAGGGATTTAGCTGCCACGACTGATTGTAACAGATAGAGGTAACAGTAAACACATAATTTGAATGATTAAGAAGTTGTGCAGTACAAATACTCAGTCTACTTTAAAATGTGTGTGGTTTTGCAAACACCAGTCTGGTTAATTGCATCATACATCCATATATCAAACTAGAACCTTTATTGTTGTAAGCAGTTCATTCTTTTTTTTTAAATGTTGGATTGTTTAAAGGATGGTTTGAATTTCATATAATTTCTACTAGTTGTCTTTAGGTTAGTTACCTGCTTGACTTTAAGAACATTTCCTGTCCTTTTAGGCAATGTTCCTTGGTTACATGATCACAGGAATGTGTTCATACAAGGAGATAAACTGTTATCGTCACCATCACAGCAGTCTCCTTTGCTCTTACAATGATGAATCACATACCATTCAGCCATTCAGTTACATGTGTTAAAGAACAAACATCGCTGAAACTAACCTAAATATTGTTATGGTTAAGCCATTTTGAAATAGATATTTTAAGAGGTCCACCTGCCTGTTTCTGTAAACATCTCATTATTCCAGACAATAAATCAAATATAAGTGAAACCAAATGCAAGCTGAGAGAACTTTAGTTACGACTGAGCTAAACATTGCAGTGGGAAGTTCATGATCTACACCTTGGATAATGTATGATGGGAGTTGGTGCCTCATGGGATTTTAGCTCTGCAAGTCTAAAGTATTTATATATTTAAAAAAAAGTGTAAACAATCATCCATCCTGTCATCTTAAATGTCTTGTTTAGTGTGAAAGGTCAGTGGTGGGAAGGTACAAGCAGACAATACCTAAAAGTTTTTCATGAAATCACCCGGCATCACTCTGAGCAGCGTTTATCACTGAAGAACTGTTTGTTGAACAGTCATGTACAGAAATGCCCAGAGTTTTTTGTATCCATGCCAAGTTTTGACCTTGACAGTATGTTTGTTTCTAATGCTGCCTAAAGCCAAGTTTTTCTGATGAACAATACAATATGAACATAGTGGAGTGGCCAGCAAGAACCTCGTCCAGAATCCAGTTTTTATTATGCGTTACAGATCAAGGAAAAATGTACTAAGAAATATTACTCTCCTACTGGTTTTATTAATTTCACATGTTTTATGTGTAGAAGACTGTACTATGAACTGATTTTAATATGATTAAATTATTTACAAGGTATTATGTTGAAAAGTAATTTTCCCCCTGAAATATCAGTGGACAATCAAACATGCTTTTTTAGTCCTTTTATTTTTATGTTTTAACTTGTGGCGCACCCACCTACTCCAGTGAGGTGGGTTAAAGATAAAAGACAGACATCGCCACCCTGGATATTTTATCATATTCCTTAATTAAAATGTGATTAGACGCTATTACAAATGCCACCCCACAAAATAAAAAAGCACTTAGCTTCGTTTTACTTAGGGTTAGGGGTTACAGCAGGGATACATCCGGTCCTCGAGGGCTGCTGTCCTGCAGGTTTTAGATGTTTCCCTGCTTCAGCATTTTTTCAAAAGATTGTTAAGGTCTGTTCAAACCTGGTAATGATACAATGATCTGAATCAGGTGTGTTGAAGCAGGGAGACATCAAAAGCCTGCAGGACAGTGACCCTCAAGGACCTGATGTGGGTATCCCTGGGTTAGGGTTAGGGGTAAGGACAGGAGACAAGTTCCATCCAAAGATATATTTTATTTAGCAAATGCTGGTTGAAACCAAGTCATCAAAACTGCTAAAAATATAGCTGAGGCTTACCAGTGGGGAGGCAGGCTAAGAGGTAGGAGACATCTTAAATCACCCCACGGCACACATGCATCACACAGTTGTGCAACCCAAAACAACACAAAGGTGCAAAACAACACGCAACACACTGGAAGGAGACACCACCACCTCAAAGGCCCCAAGCACCACCACTGGGAGCTCTCAGTCTCTGAAACAACAAGACACTTACTAAAAATGAAGATAACAGGGAGCACCTTCAAGCTCCTGATCAACACTGAACACCATGGGGATCAACAGCTAAGAAAAGGCCTCCTGCCAACACTGAAACAGAAGTAGAATAAAATGAAATGTAAAAAAGAATTATGTGAACTAATTTAAGATATATCACATAGAACACTAAATAATCTGTTAAACAGACATTATTTGAGGGCCGGGGAAGAAGACATTTCTCTTTCAAAAGGTTTAAATCAAATCAACAGTCAACAAGCAGGTCAGCTGTGCAACCAGGAAGTCTTGTGCTCTGCCCAAGTGTAGCAATGATTGAGCGAAACCAGCACAAAGTTCCAACACAACTCCATCACAGAATGCTAAAAGCAGAACAAAATAATAAAGTCGAAAGTGCAAAGCATGAAGAATGAATGAGACGTGTGTGTGTGGGGTGGGGGCGGGGGTGGGGGTCCTGGAGCCTAAACCACAGCTGCAGCAGAGCAAGCACTTGCCAGCTAAACCACTGACCTCAAAACCGGCCTAGGATCTCTGGCATGAATAAAACTGCATGCTAGAAAATGGTCAATGTAATTTGGAAATTTCTATCTTAGCAGACATTACATTTAGCTTTGTTGCATCTACTTGTAAGTAATACCTGATTAGCTCTCTTGTTTGGTCTTGTTTGATTTGTTTGGCTCTGTTGGTGAAGCTGCTGACGTCTGGGTTAATAATCATGAGAAGAATATGATAATTTCTTTCTCTGATCCGTGCAGGCTGCAAATCAGAGGTTATTGAAGCTGTGGTTTATTCTTATGATAAAACCAATGACACATGCTTTTACAAGCCTCAATTAGTCACCTCAGTGCTGTGTCAGACCAATATAGGCATATGTTTTCAATTAAAACTGTTTGGTCAATTTGTCATTTTGCAGTCTTTCAAATTGTTCTCTGAAACAGAATTTTGTACTATGTGATCTCTATAATACATAAATTCACATGTATTGATTTCACATGTGCTGTATTCAGATCATTCAATAATGCAAATCAGGGAGAGATAATGGTGTTACAGATAAACATGAAAATGTTTGTTCATCACATATATTATAGTAAATTAAATATGCTGTTCTTTTTTTCTTTTTTAATCCTTCAACATTCCCCTACCTTGACTCTTGACATTTTTAATGGTTTCTGGAGGTGTCTTGTGTCACTCTCAAAAATAGGTGTTTTTTATACAGTGGACATAAATCCCACAGCTGTAGGTCTTTGGTAATCCATTTAGCCCTAATGATACATTGCATAGGTATGATAATTGTGGAAAGGTCTGCCCTTATCTTCCCAGTCCAAGGTCACATTTTGAATTTGCTGTTGCATTTGTTCATTTAAACCGTTATTGGTGACATGCACAAAAGATAAGAGTTACGGGTAAATATTTATATAAAAAACCACTGGTCTTATAAGTTAACTTATTCATTTAAAAGATCAATCACTAAGCTTGAAAACCAACATTATTATTATTTTTTTATTTAAATCAATCTAAGGTAACAGTTTAGTTTGGTTAAAGAAAAGAGTTCCTTTGAAATACTCACAGGCTGCAAGAAGAACTGAACTTTTTTGGCTTTAACTAGTGAATGTGCAATAAAGTTGTAGATGTTGTGGTCTCTTTTGGACGAGGGGTGAACTACTATGAGAGCTTAATAGCTCTCTGAAGGTCCTTCTCTTGGAATTCAATTACTCCTGGTTAATGACCTCTGATTCCTTTGCAGGCTAAGCATTCTCTCAATATAGGCATGTTGATCCTGTCTTCAGCATGTGTCAGCAGAGAGGGAGTTTAATCTTTTATGGAAGTGGGGATTTGTTTTAGGGTTTTTTGTTTTGTTTGTTTGTTTGTTTTACATTTTATTTAATTTTACCATAGCTATAACACACTTCTGGTTTAGTCTAAACAGTTGTCAATCTTGCAAACAACAAAAGCTTGAAAATCATGGATGCTTTTATACCATATTAGTTAATAAATTGAAGGTTCGTATTTAGCTGTACCAACAGAAATGTTTCATGTTGAAAGAGCAAATTTAGGAAAATCATTTCAAGTGGAATCCCTCATGAGAGTGGTTATTTCATTAACAAGACAAGCATTACTGAAATTTCTTGTTTTCAAAACCTCTACATAGCTGATTGAAGAAAATTAGATGGGACACATCACTTAAAAGTAAGGGATAAGCTGCTCTCTATTCCCAGAGAGTTTTTGAGAAAAGCAAGGCCAATTGAGTGTCAGAAGCAGCTGATTAGATTAGTCCATGATGGGCCTGCTGTGACACCCTAGGCCATGTCAGCCACCATGTCACCTCAGCTGCCCTTTACTACAGCTCTCCTCTCTGCTTTATTCCAGGCTTTACGGTTCAGTCCCTGTGGAGTAACACCTCCCCCTGTTGGATCAAAGCAGTGCTTCAACCTTGAAACCTCAAACGCCCGGCTACATTTTACAAAGGTTTCTCAGACAAGAAAAATGCCTCAGCGCACGTTTTGAGAGGATTATCCTTCATTTTCCTTTCAGGTCACGAGGACTGGAGTCATGATTTGTGCAGTGGGTTAACTGCTACTCACAGCATAGATGACACTTGCTCTAAATGCTTCACATTCTACCTTTTTTTTTCTATCGGAAGATTTTAGTCAATGACAATCAGATTCCATAGAGATAAACTACTTTAAGGCTGGTCTGATGTCTAATTAGAGTTGGCTGATGAAAAAAAAACATGCTCACGTCATGTACCTGTTTAAGATCATTTTCAGCTTGTGTGATGCAGCTTGAGAACCGAGGCAGCTTTTGCCCATGAACATGGAAATGACATGAAAGGAATTTTCTTAAGAGATTTAAGCCTAAAGGATAACTTGTATGAAATTTATGTTAAAAAGGTCTTTCAGACAAACTTGTGTATTATACTACTATTGTGTACTATAAACGTGTAACTCTTAATCATTACGCATTCAGCAAGAGACTGAGACTGATGAGAGGAGAAAATCTCAGAGAAGCACTGAGAAGGATATTCAGAAGCAGCATATAAAAAAAAACATCCATTTGTTTCTCAATATCTGACTTCTTGTGTTTTTCAGCTCAGTATGCCTCAGAGCATTAAGTCAGTAAATATCACTAGCTTTTCCAAAACACAGTGACCTCCACAGAGAGCATGTTGAAATGGAAAGCTGCAACTTGGCAGCTTCTCCTTGGAAACAGCAAATTATAAAGATTTCAGCTTAAAACCATAGTCTTATACATCATGCAATAAATCAGTGATTTCTTTGTCATTTTAATCTTTTGGACCCTCGTTATGAAGAAATGAAACAGGAAAACAGAAAAAAAAAAGTGTCTAGACTTTAAATTATTTTAAAATGAAATGTTAACATTACAGGATCTCTCTTTATAGTGAGGACATCTTGAGCTAAGCCAAACACGTTTCAGAAAGGCTTCAACTGTGTCCTAACTGGACTCCTGTGACTGGATACGCTCACGTTATGAATGCAGACAACATGTTTAAGTCACAGGAGTCCAGTGCAGAGTCCATCTAATCTAAACCTGTAGCCAGCAGCCTCCTCAGAAAAACTTAAGTAAG
Source organism: Leuresthes tenuis (assembly GCF_036924035.1). Classification (NCBI taxonomy): domain Eukaryota; kingdom Metazoa; phylum Chordata; class Actinopteri; order Atheriniformes; family Atherinopsidae; genus Leuresthes; species Leuresthes tenuis. The sequence goes on from NW_027325369.1 coordinate 20,752,157, forward strand.
TGCTGTGTATGAGGTCAGAACTTTATAAACATGGTGTGCTGTCTTTTTATACTGAACTGGTTTCTCCTTAAAGAGTGCGTCCTTTAATACTGTATTATATAATCCAATTTAATCTCAAATAAAAATGTTATAGTAATCAGGTGGAATTTACTCTCTCCTCATTCATGTGAAAGGATAGACAGCAGTAAGGAAAGGCAACATTTTTCTCTATGAGCTGAGCTGACTGTGGCTGTTTCTTGCAGCCTGTGAGGTTCCAGATGGTGGCAGGTTTTCTTTCCAGCAGTCCGTTGGCTCCGAGCCATGCGTGAGTAAGGTAGGGCAGGTGAGGACAGCTTGGCAACAACACACTGCTACACACAATCCAAGGAGATGCTGAGGGATTTGAGAGATCAGGCTGGTTTCTGATCTGGATCAGTAAGAATTAATTCTGATATTGCCTTTATTTCTCCAACACATTACACACACATACTCTCACACACTATCGGCCGTGAAAATACCTATTGACGTACCGATATTTTCTTCCTTCCTTCTCTTCTTTTGTCACAGTGCTTCTTCTTGGTATGTGTAGCTCCCCCTCATGTCTCTCCAGCTTGCAGTGCTGGAATGTCATTAATTACTTTAACTGAAGTACTGCACTTTAGCACAAATTTTAAGGGCTGTAGCACTTTCTACCTGAATATGAATATATCTGATATTAGGGAAGATAGTGCTTATCAGATGTTAGCAGCAAAAATGAAAAGTTAATTGATTAATTTCAAAATCTTTCCAAATAAATGTGACATTATAGTATGTTTTTACATTGTAATCTTGATTGTAAGTTATTTTAGTTAACATTTCTTAATTTTTGACTCTAACAGAGTACCTTTACTCTGTAGTTTTAGTAACTTGCATCAAATACAATACAGGTGTCACAGAAGTAACAAATACCTTGGTGCCTTCAGTTTTTGTCTGCACTAATCCTCTAACATTGAACGCTTTCATTCATAAAAATGAAAAATACATAGAAGCATGGGGAACAGGAAATGTTAGCAATAAATCTGCCAAAGACAGACACACCAGAGGAAGCAGAGAGGCATATAGAAAGCAAACGGCGATTAAATGACTGTCATGTCATCGTGAGAAACAGAAGTGATAGAACTCGGACACATATTAGCATGAAGTTTCCATCATGCTAATATGCAGCGTGCCGCATTCGTGTGTTTGGGACGTTTATTCCAGACCAACAAACAACAACTATCTTTTCTCTTGTGAGTTATGTTCAGTTCACAGCACAACACTTGACTAAAGCACCTTTGTCACTTACTAGTTGGGATTAGCCAAAAACATAATTTGGTTATAGTTAGAAATCAAAATTATACCGGAATTATGGTAAGGAAATTACCATTGTTGGGACTGATATATGCAGTCCGTCACGATCATGGGTTTTATGTTCTTGTTCATTCATGTCTTCTTGTTTTGTAGAGCTTTCCCTGTTTTTATTTGGTTGGATTTTACTTCCTTTACAGTGTCACACCTGTTTTTAATTACTGATTGTCTCACATGCTGTTCATCGGGGATTTTCTCCATCAGTATATTTATCCCTGGGTTTCCTGTTACTTCCTCCATGTTGAATGTATATAGTTGCTTTCCAGTTGCTAGTTCCATTACCATTACCTTCATGAACACTATTCTTATCATTTCCATGCAGTTGCTCTCATGACAACTTGAAGTCATATATTCACGGGCTGTTTCAGCTTGCATGAATGGGCTATTTGGGCCATTTGGGCAGAAGACAGTTCTCAATCTGATTCTGCAACATGGTTTCACGGCAACCTCAAGGAATCACAAAACTCTAGTATCTATTTGTCTTTTAACAATTTTATGTTGATATATGACCATTTAAATCCCCATATTAGGCTCCTGACTATATAATCTGGCTATAGTTGTAATCTTACTGGTTGACATAAATCTTCAATTTCCTGCATTTTCCCAGGGGCTCAAACTAAGGATTACACACAAAAGTGAAATGCTTTTATATTCTCTTATACAACCACTGCACTGAATACATATCCCATCAGTTCTTAATATATTTTTAATGTTGCTTTCGTATCATTGTTTGTGTTTGTTTTCATGATTGTGTATCGCGTCTACAACTTGTTAGGCTTCCAACTTGGCCACATATCCCTAGAAGATCAACTCAGTGGGTTTTATCTGTTTAAATCTTGGTTCAACAAATTGGATATCATCATAGGAACTAAAAAATGATGTCAGGATGCAGAACAGGATTATGTTCAGCATACTGTCAAAGCATAACAACTGTTTGTGGGGACTATTTGTACATTAAATTCTAAATCTTTAAAAAACATGCTGGAGGTAATAACTGAAGGCAGTTTTTCAGTCTCGTTTAATAGTTCTTGAGCAGTACCATGGTTTTTAGAAGCAAGTCCACTTGTCCCTTAAAGAGAAGTTATAGCAGTGCTGCTGTCCAGAAGACATGAGGGATCATTAAAGATATGAAAATGATTGGAATCGTACATCAAGAGTTTCACAGTCACTAAACCTGAACCCAGTTATATAGCGATGAAAGCGCTAGCGCCAGCGCTATCCACATCATCAAAACAGCATATGAGGAAAGATCTGTTGAACATTGGTGTACCATCCCTCCAGCGGAGATCCAAAAACATGAGGTCAGTGTCTGTCTAATCCATTTATAGATGATATTTAGAAACTACAGAAGTTCAACCAAAGTGCTCCACATTAAGAAAAAAAACAAAAACAAGAAACACCGACCAAATCGAAATGGAAAAACTGAATCAGCAGTCAGACAGTCTTCTACAGATTAAAGAGAACAGGGAGTTACAACAAAACAGAAAGCTAAGTGCAAGATGCCAAGCTCAGCTGGACTGAATACTAATTTGCAAGATGTGTAAGTTTCTAAGATCTGTGCCGTTCTTCATCACTTGCACAACAGAATATTGAAAACTAGTTTTAATATACACTAATAAATGTCACAGTTAAGGTAGAATAAAGTATAATTCACACCACATAAAAGATTTCCACCAACAGCAGATTATTCCCATTCAAGTTGTAGATTAAAGAGGTCATGTGACTCTTTTAAAAACTACACCCAAAGTGAAAAACAGAGGAAGTGTGAAATGCACCTGCAGATATTCTGTTACCAGCTTTTCCTTTTTACTGCAGAACACAATCATTGGAGATGAACTGAATCACTCTTACTTACAGTTGTGCACAAAATGTAATGAACAACTAAATGAATAAGACTGGACTGAAAAAAATACAACATGTAAAGCAGAAATACGCAAGAACAAGTGAGCTGTCAGTTTACTTTAACAGCTTATTTAGCACATATGTGTTCTTGCACTGACAGAGAGACAGTGGTAACTGAGGAGAAAAACACATGACACATAAAATAATGGATTGTTAAATTTCTCCTCTCTTATCCTTCTGCTGGTTGTTTTCGATACCGGGCGCCTCTTACCTTTGGCTTTCGAATTCTTCTCAGTATAAATTTGAGTTGCTGTGGTGGTGCCCCGCAGCAGACAGAGCCCTTAGCACTAGCCTATGCTGCCTATTGGAAGACACTGATGAAAAGATAAGCGGTCTCTGAGTTGAGAGGCAACCATTTCAAAGTCAAACTCACATTGATTTTGCTCGGATCGCAGACCTTCCGAAAGTTTTCTAGTTGCCTGGGGTTTTGTGATGCGATGCAACACCTAATGGCATGATGGTATTATGATGCAAGAGTTCAGCAAGGTAGGCTGGGTCCAGGCTATAAAAACATAAAAAATAAAAAAAAGCAAGAAATAAAGAGCTGCATTCAAATCAAGCAGGACTACGGACTATCATTTACTATCAAAGTGTTATATGTTCTCTGTCTTACTTTAATTTAATATAGAGTGAGTCTACATCACTCTTCAGGTTTTCAGGATTTTCAATCAGAAATGTCAGTCTAGGACAAAGCACCACAGCTTCCGGAGCCGTCTCAGGAAAAACAACAAATCTCTGGCTTCTCAGAAATCATCCTCTTTTCACAACAAATACATTTGTTTTCAATTGGCCTCGCACTCACCAATCCTTTGTGCTTGCACCATAACCTTTTGTAACATCAAGATTAAATATTCTTTCTGCACCTAGAGATAAGCTACTCTGGCCAACTGTCACAGGACTACAGGGCCACAAATCACTGTCATTACTGAAACAGGAAGTAATCCATAAATCACGTGTGGTTTAGAAAAATAAGAAAAGTGTGTGACAGTTTTCTCCTGCCTTAAAAAGGTTATGCGTCTCTCAGTGAAGGAGCTTTGCACGTCCATTACATCAGTCTCTCAGATGGAGCCTGTTCAATACAGGACAATGAGGTGGATTTACTAAATATGTTAGTCTGTTAATAAGTCTGTTAATAACTCTTTTTATCGATACAAATAACCTCTGTGCAATGACTCGTTTGTTTGTACAGTTGCTTCAGATATGCTTAATTACTCTTTTTTCAGGAAATTAACTTATCTTTAGTGACCTTTTATAGGTGCATGAACAAAATGTAAAACATTTGAATTCCATGAAGGACAAGGTGCCGACAGTTTGTTACTACCGGATTTAATCTCGTTGTTATGTAAGGTGAGGCCAGCGCTTGAATTGAGATCCTTGTTGCTGCTTTCTTGGAAGAATTGGTTCTACAAAACTGAGGGACTGAAAGACAATAAGCAAACCAATAAGGTCTATTGGAGACTTAATTTCATGTCCCTCGAATATAAATATATATTTTTAATTTTAAGTAATGATACGTATTTGTAATGTGCAAAAATAATGTTTTCGATAAACTGATTGGAATAGATGGAGAAAATAATTTTCAGATGCACATTTGTCCACTAAATATCAAACTGCTATCTGCCCTAATCCAGCTTGGTCACACTGCATTGGACCTGATGCAATGATTTCACAGAAATCAGATGGCATCATGTGACGTTGCCACTGGAGAGCAAAAGACTGACATTGTCATCGCAGTGAAAGTGAGGGAGTGAGTGCTTTAGGGAACGGTGTTTGTGTTTTTTCGATCACTGCATTCATACAGCAGCTGTGAGTGCAACCACTGATCTGATGCGACCTGCACATCTGTGATAATGCTACGGTTACATCTGCTTAAAGTGGAACCACAGATGTTTGGCTGTGAATTTTATCGTGCTCATTTTCAATTATCTGCCACCCCCTTGTGTCCATAGCAACTCACTGCCGGTAATCTCATATGCTGCACAGGCGTAACATTAGCACTGTGTTAAAGCCAATGATGAGGAAAAACACCATTCAGTAGAAAACTGCTGGTAGTTGCAATTATCGCTTAAATTAGTCTCATTTTAACTTGACTTTAGCTCTGACTCGCTTTACTGCCTCGGCATCTCAAAGACGCTTAAAACTTTACTGTTATAATCAATAATTGTAGGAAAATTGTCCCTTTTGTGTATTTTGCTTTTCTCAAAATACCCGTCGTGCAAATAAAGCATATCGCAGACATAATTAGATGATAGCTCAGTATATACATATATTTTGATGAACAAAAAGTAACTAAGAGGCATTTACGCAGTTTTCAAAATGAGTGAATTATCTATGTTTGGGTTGGGTTTTTTCTGCTTACTCAGACCCCATGAAGTTTACTTCCCTATTCGGCCTTAAATTCAATGACTTTAGATGAGGTTCTTAGCTGGTACTCTGCTGTGCAACGAGTGCTGCAGCATCAAAGATAACCTTTGTACCCTGAATTTTTTTAAGGATGTTAAGTAAACCCAAAATGGATGAATGGTTTAAAATATATATTCAGAGGATCCCTTTATTTATTCTACATAGGTTTACATCACGATGTCAGTGATAAGGACCACACCATAAAACAGTTGTAAATTATTTAGAAGAGGGTGAGGAAACTTTAAAGATTTTAATAATAAAAATAAAATCTCATCAGTACAACCAAAACTGGAAAATAAGACGGTACGTGCCAGATTGAGTTCTTTCACTTGCTATTGATGTTTTTATTCTGTACAGAGGGACAATTTGTACAAAATTAATCTAGATATATAACACTACATGAAACAAGGTAAATCATATATACAATATTAAATGACTCATATAGTACAGGTCACATACAAAAGGACACTTTAAGTTAACATGTTTTGGAAATAAATGTGTTAAAATTAAGAGACCTGCAGAAAGAGAACAAGCCACAAAATTATTTCTAAATCATCTTTTGTTATCATGGATGACTCATTTTTCAGCACTAAAAGAAACCAACAACTCGGATTCATAAAATTAAATACGACATCTCTCCCAGCAAGCTGGACAGTTTCATAAATGCAATGACTGCGACGACAGAAATCAGTTTGGTGAATGGCATTCCTCCAGGGTAAAAGGTACATGTTTAACATGGTAAATTTTAACTTACATCTTTTTTGCATTCAAGCAAATACAGTATTAATACAGTATACAAGCCAAGTCACAATGTCAGTTTATTTTCAGCATCTGGTATTTGTGTGGCTGTTTCATACCAGTCGTTCTCAGCACTGGGCTTTCTGAACAGCCAAAGAAAGAAACTACTTTTTTTTTTCTTTTCTAAAAAGTATCCAAAATGTGTCATCCTCACCATCCTCCAGAGACGAAAAAAACAAAGAAATACAACACTTCATTTGAAGAAATCTAGCGGAGCTCCGTAGTTTAAACAATGGTACTGACTGGAAAAGTTTCCAACCTTAAAGAAAAGAAATCATCCCCACTGAGAGGAATACGGTTTGCAGAAAAAAATAAAATAAAATAAAATTATAAATCACAAACCAAACAAACTGAACTTAGCGACGGTAGCAACACAAACATGCTACGCTTCAACTTTTTGAGAAAATTGACTTTTTTTTTGTAGCTCTTCAAGTAATTCTGTCTGTCATTTAATGACAGTCTGTACAGCTACTGTGGATACAAGCTCTTGACTTTGATCATTTTATTCTATATTCAATGGGGGATTTTAAGCCTTCATAGCATACGACACCAATAGGTCCTTATATTCAATGAACAAAGACCTGACTTACATCACTCTCGCTGTGCCAAAAGAGGGGAAAAAAAAGTGTCCCCCGCCCCCCCGATATTCTTACAGAACAGATCTATACCTCCTCACACAGTAAAAAAATGTATCATTCTTCTTTATTTCATTGAGTTGCTCCCAATCTTTCTAATCAGTAGTCAGCTGAAAAACGCTACAGCCAAGCTCAGGATGTTGCTACAACACCGCAGAAAATACGCTCGGCCTGTTCGTTCAGATTCATCTTAGGCTACTAAACTCAGCAAGTACCATTGTTTGAACTGTCTAGGCATTGCTATGGTCTGGTTTTCAAATATTGCCAGGGAACAGAAGGAAGCAAGCACATAAAAGAGCGGCATATGGCACAAAAACAATAAAATGGGAAGCGTCAAGATGTCCACAGGACAACTTCCCCTTTCCTCGCCATCTTCTCTGGACGTTGCAAGGCTAAGAACAGGCCCCAGTGTGGTCTTAAGTGTGCTGAAACCCAAAATCTTTCAAAGAACCTCGACCCAAAACAAAAGGCAGGTGTCCCTGCGAGAGTCACAGATAAAATCATGAACCGAACATAGAGAACGCAACAGTCTTGGCACTGACAAGATGTCTGTTAGAGCAAAAAAATAAAGAAAACCAATGACATGAAAGTCTTTTCTTTCATCTGAACAAGAAGGTCTGTTTTTGTTCCCTTTGAAAGAGAATAAAACTGAGACGAGACCATGAGACGATCCTTAGACAGTGAGTCAAACGGTTCCTCTTTCCATGCCAATCCGTTGTGAACATGCTTGTATGAAGGAATGGAGAACCTGTTTTGTGCCGTCTGTACTCCAAGGTTCCTCATTTACAGTGAGCGCACGGAAGGATGGAAGGAGAAGGGAAGGCGAAAGGACAGGAAAAATTATGAGAAACTACATTGTATGCCGCAAGGGCTAAAAGACACACAGATACGCTCCCACTTGTCGTCAAAGAAAGAAAAAAACCTGAGAAAGTAGAAAACTGTGGGTGATGGATACAGGGTTTCTGCACTGGGCAGCAGGAATGAATAAAAACTAAGGATTCTGAGGAAAAGTGATGATCGGCAGAGGGATGGAAAAGCCCAGCACGGTTCACCAGCGTAATTCTGGCGTCTGGGCGAAGATGTCCATGGCTGTCGAGGGCAGAAGGGGAACCTGGTGGGGCCTAGAGTCCATCATGGGTGGTCAACATTTCATCAGCTCTGCGGTGGGACTCCAAGGCTTTTGTGGTGTAGATATCCTGAGGCAAATCAGACTTGCGCCGCACCATGGGCCGCTCTTTTCGTTGTTCGTGCTGCAACTGCGAGATGGACAGAGGGAAGTCCGTTATCATCGGGGTTCACACAATCTTCCGTTTTCATTGCGTCTTTCCAAAAATGGGTTTGAACATGATGCACTCATCATGTAGCGAACCAAAAATATTAAAAACCGACATATTTATTCATGCCAACATCCTTAACTACAGTTACAGAGCCCCAAAGATAGCTGCAGTTAGGGAGGTTATTGCAAGATCAAATTAATATAGAACTGAGCTGAGATTTATCGTTCATAATTTTGCACTGTATATATATATATTCAGGCAATTTACTTTGGTCAGTATCATAACTTTATTGAGCTGGAACCCAACACTTTGAAGCTCCATACAACTAAGACAACATGCAAAGGGAAGCAGTTAAATGAATAAGAAAGCTCTAGATCCCACGGCGAGATTTGTTCCGCTGCTGGCGTGATAATACAGCTCGCTTTGTGTCATTGTGAGAGATAAAACTATATTTTTCATAAATCACAAGTAATATAATTACTTATGGGATGGCAGCTTGATTAGGAGACGTGTCTTTTACCAATCAAGACCAATAATGAGAGGAAATGGAGACAGAGAGAAAGTCAGGTTTACCTGAGTTGTGCCCTCCTCAACTGTCTTTTTTAACCTCTGAACATCTTCTATCAAAGGGACATCCGTCTCCATAGCTACAGGACTATTGAGGTCAGGGGAATCAACATATACATAGAACTATGTTGAAAGAAAGGGAAACAAAGAAAAACAAAAAAAAACAAAAAAAAAAAAAAAAGAATGGAGAAAATACTTTCAGTCGCATGCAAAGAAGAAGTTTTCCTAGAGTTGATTTTACTGCCGCTGCAGGGTAAGAATCCCAGTGGCTGAAACATTTTCAGTTCTTACTTACTAAAACATTACAGTCAACAATCTGAGAGGCCACCGCGGCTTCGAATCAAAGATTCTGCGTCACGTCAGCATCGTAACACTGATCTCTGAGGGGTGGAAATGTCACAATGTGTCCTTTTGGCTTAGTTTTCAGGATATGTCTATATCCAGATAGACATACTTTGCATGTCTATAACTGTTGTCTCTTGGCTTCGCAGAGACTGGAAACAGTTTGCCTCAATCTCAAAAAAAAAAAAAAGGTGGAAAAGATTCCTTTACCATAATAAAACGCATCTACAGCTCACTGGTGTTACTTAGTCGCTGGGCAGCAAGAGTAAGAATGCACAAAAGTCAAGTTAAACGTATAAAACACAGTCTAAGAAAATCTAGACGGGTAAAGGAAAACAAAAGAAACTAAAAGTCTCAGTCAAAAGCATTTGGACAGTTAAATAGCATCTGTTCAAACTTCAAACACTGAACCTGAACAAATAAATGTATGCCACGTCTCAGTGTCGATATTCACCACCTGCTGCATGGACTCAGCAACCATCTGTAACAATGATTCCAAACTGGTGATGGGACTACTTTAGCAGGAAATGGAAATCTAATTTCCTCTTTATTTGCCCTTATATTGAAACACTGAGGTGGCCAAATGTCCAATTACGTCCAAGCCTGTGCAACAGGCATTGTGTCAGCAGAAACATTTCAAATTTCATGTACCAGCTGTCCAAATACTCCAGGTGGAGACTGTATCTAACACACATATTGCTGCAAACAACCACATTGGCAGAAAGGAATAAGGAGGCGTTTAAATGACTGAAAGACTGCTCACCTGTGGATTCGATTTTGCGAGGTTCTCAATCTTGATCCAAGCCTCTTCGCGTTCTTTTGATTTCGCCTTCTCCCTGTTTAACACAGCATCACAACATCTCACTAACCTGTTCCGCTCAATTAAAAAAAATTTAAAAAGTGGAGGAAAAGACTTTGTTGCTTACTTATTTTTCTCAGCCCTAAACTGCTGCGTGCAGTCGTCGAAGAGCTTCTGGTTCATCTCCATGAAAAGCTTTAGAGCGTTGTAGATGAGGCCGTGGATGGTCCTGTGAGCACACACACGGGCAAAGTTGGTGAGAGTCCAATCTTTGCACAGATGAGCAAAAAAACTGTAGTGCAGACCAGGTTTTTCCCCCCACTAAACCAAAAAAAAAAAAAATTGACACTTTGTAGAACACTATATTCTACGTTTAGTGTAAGGCCGCTTAAAATACCGGACGTGTTCCAAGACAGATATTCAGATTAGGAAGCCAGGCTATTTAAAGCAGCAGCCGACCTAGTTTAAAAACTGAATTATAGGGCACGAGGATGAACAGACTCCTCTAGACAAACGTCAGGTGTCGGGTGTCTCACTGGTCGTCAGAAGAGGACGTTCTGTGACTGCTCAAACGTGTAGAAACCCCCCCCCCCCCCCCCCCCATGAGAACACTATGCAAACTATTTGGTCAGGTAGTGTCACAGTGGTGTGGAGTGCAGTGCAAAGCACAAAGCCAGCCTTTCCCCAACATTACAGCAGCTCATGCTGACGCGCCACACGTCAGAAGCTTACTTGTTCCAGTGCGTCTTTGAGTTGCGGTACAGAGCGGGAAACATAATAGGCAAAATCTTCGCTGCGTTGTCGCTGATCAGACTCATGATATACTCGTTGTTCCAGTAGTACAGAGCTCTCTCTGCAACCTGAAAACGAAAAAATACAGCGATTCAGTTGGACATGTGTGGAGAAGGAAAGGTGGGCGAAATGATGATGTGAGAATCTTTTGCATCAAATCTCTGCGTCCTGCTGTCGGTTTGATTATATTCTCAAAAGTCCTGCTTGGAAGTTGTGGGTCAAATTTTTATTTAAATTATCCCGATCCACCATAAAAAAAATAAGCTTTACTTCCTAGATGTACATCGTGTCCAACGAACACCGTCCCCCATTCACGCTTTAATCCAAGCGGAGAGGGACATTTTAACAGTGCTCTACTTCACTCATTTAAAAAAAATAAAAAATAAATCGCACAAACTCTACAAAGCAGATCACAGAACAAATTAAGATCAGTAGTCGCAGTCCAAGTTGTTATAAAGTAGATCAGATTGAGATCATTCATCCAGTACCTGGAAATGCGGGCTGGACACACACTTAGCCAGCTGTCTGAAGAGAGGCTCCTGCACCTTAACAAACTCTGAGGGCTCGATGACATCCAAGATCTCCTCCAACTCATTTAGGAACATCACCTCCTTGGGACTGTGAGTCTTTGGCCAGTACTTTAGTAGAGCCATTACCACCTAATGGGATGAGGAGGGAGGATAACAATCACAAATCAAGGACGACTGTGGAAAAGATTCAAGGTTCAACCTTCTTTCTTTCTTTGTCACATGCACAGTCAAATGTAAAAATGAACATGATCTGCCTTCAAGACTGAGACAAAAAAAGGGGGAAAATGTTGTGAAAACAAATCAAACGAAACACATGCGTCAAAATTCTATGATTTTACATGACGTACCGGCTCAGTTAGAGTGCTGTCCTTTTCCAAAAACTGCACCACACAGTAAGCCAGCTGCAAAACACAAGCAAATACCGTCACTGGACTGCTAAAGTGTTGCTTTAGCACCGCTAAAGGTTTGTGTTTCCAAGGTAAACTGCTAAACTGGGACAGAAAAACCTGTCTGCAAAGAGTATTCCTGTTTTTGACAACTCATGGAGTGAATTCAAGAGGGGCGGGGCATCCAAAGCAAGTTTGTACGAGAAGAATCCAAGCAAAATGTGGAGAAAGCATGCAAGTTGCACATCATCTAAAAGCTGGGACTTTCAGCCGAAGGGGTTAAAGAAAAATTAAATAATTCATTATTATCTGACAACGTACCTGTGGATGGTAGACACTGAGTGATTTGACTTTGTGCAGAGGCAATAAAACCTTCAACAGGAAAATCTTGTGCTCCTCTTTTAGTGGTAAGGCAAACCCGTTGATTATGCTGTTTGGAAGGGAAGAGAAGAAAAGAAAAGTTTTCAGAACCTCTGAAAAACAATCCGTCGTCATTATTATTAAACAGCTGGAAAGGAACCAAAGTCACTCACACATAGAATGTTTCTACAACAGATAAAGAATACATTTCACGCCCGATGGCTGCATTCAAAGACTTTAGCAAAGATCCATACCTTCCAAGTATTTCCAGAAGTTCAGCTATACCATTGTGGTGCTCAGTCTCGTAGATAAACCTGTAAGAACCACAGACTCTTGAATGAAATGAACCAAATAAGGGACTCGTACAGCACGTCCACTGCTTATTTCTGACAAACATGTTTGGCCACATGTGGGCCAGCAGGACAGCAGCACTGACCTATAGAAAATGTTATTGATCTGTTTTCTGATGTACGCCCTCAGCCCCAGAAACTTTCCATAGATCCTGTGGAGAGTGGTTTTCAGGAAGTCTCTCTCTCTGGGATCCTCACTGTCAAATAGTTCTAGGAGCTGCAACAGTAACGAAAAGCGAAACATTATTTAAAAAGCGCTCGACAGTTTTCCCTTTTAATCGCATATCTGCGTTTTATTTGTTCCGGTAAGTTATTTTCTTACCTGCATAACAAATTTCTGGTCAATGTACTTCTTTGCTATGTTAGGCTGGAAGTCAGATGATTCTAAAAACCTAAGGAAAAATTCATAGACGAGCTGCAAGGGGAAAATGGAGAGACGGGTGTGAATGCCGGGAGGCTCTGGTACAGCATAAAACACACAAAAAAAAACGAATACACCGTTTTTTAAAAGCGTGTTCCAGATATGCTGAAGGTTTCAAATAAATCAACCTGTAGGTGGGGCCACGCAGCTTCTAGTGTTGGCTCATCCTCTTCTGGATCAAACTCCGCTCCGGTGGGGTTGGACGAAGGAGGCAACGTCCTGAACATGTTGATAGCAAACTAAAAGAAGGGAAGGGAAAGAAATTAATACGTCGAATGTTTGTTCCCCTCAACATTGGATCGTTTTGATTCACTGAAACACAACCAACTTCTTTGGGTTGTTAAATCAACCCTTTCAAACAGAAAAGTGCTGTGATGTCTACCTGCAGATACTTTCAGATGAAAAAAAAAAAAAGAGCCTGGCCTAAAAAAGTTTTTTATTTTAGGTTAATGTTTATTTTGTCCTCGCAACTATTCCTCCGAGGGTTTGGCCCACAATAATCCGAGTGTCTTGTGTTTCTGGCCTCTCAAAGTGTCAACTGACTTCCCTGCGGCCTGCCGTTCCCTGCCAGGCAGATCATGGGACAGCGCAGGTGGCCCACTAAAACACTAAGAGCCTTGTTTGAAGAAGAAAAGCTACAAGGTAGATCAACCACTCTGGGCTGCGCTGCACTTCCAACGCATTATAGGCCAAGAAGATGACTGTGCATTAACGCCACGGTGGAAATGCCGTGAGGACAAGCAGGCCGCTCAGTCAGGGGGAGGAGAACCCTGCGCCAGATTTTCGTATTGCTGCACACTGATGACTGCGATGTTGTGGCGAGCAAATCTCCGATGACAATCGGGCTTCAATTTAAAACGCAGGTACGCTTAAATTAAAATCAACCGATTCTAAACAAACCGCAACAGCCGCTGAACACGTCAAATGTTCCCTGGACACTTCAGAGCCGAGTCTTTTTTTAAAATCGCTGAATAATTAGCTTATTAACACATTCATTAACCATAAAATGAGAGAAAGTAGAGGAGTTCTCTAAATAGAACTGACTGGATCAGACATCTTCATTTACTGGGGAGGTGTGGGAGTGCATGGAACCCTAAAAACAAACCCAGGAAAACTGATCACAAGCATCAGTGGAGACACTCCGACTCAAATGCAGACTTGACCTGGCTCCCACTCTACTGACCATGTGCACCACCTCCGGGTAGATGGGCTCTGTGATGACATTCCTATTGTGGGTGATGTACTCCACCATCTCGCTCAGGGCCGCCCGCTTCACTTCCTTCCATTTCAGGTCACTCAAGGGGTCGGACAGGAAGTCGAAAAGAACGCAGCACTGCCGCAGCTTCTGGATGAAGAGCTTCTCCTGTTCTGCAGGGGCCACATCTAAGCAAAGAGAGAGAGAAAGAAGAAGAAAAATAAAGGGGGTGAGGTGGCTTTAAGGGCCAACTGAGAGAGCGGACGGCGTGAGGAGACAGTTGAGAATTTACAAGTATGTAAATAAGTATTTACAAAGGGTGAAAGGTCACGAGGGAAATGAAGGTGCTGTCGAAATGTCAAGAATGGCAGTTAAAACGGCAAGAAATATGAAGCAAAAACAAAGTGATGAAGGCTTGGTGTGCTGAGACAGGGGCTGAGATGGTTCGAGCAAAGCGGGGAGGACAAAAGACGGCGTAGAAGAAGAGGACTTGGGACTTAGATGAACAGTTACAGAGTAGCCCTTTCTCTCTCTCACACACACACAGACAAAAAAGGGATTATTTTTTAAAGGAAACCTGGCCATTATATGAGCCCACTGTGATCCGACGACTCCCCACTTTGCTTCATTTCCACCTGAACACTCACGAGCACAGGCCCACAGACAAAGCATCTCTGCCGGAGTGAGCACTTCACACATGACAACACAAGAAGGAAACGACCATTCGCGACACACTAAATTCCTACCAACTCATGTGGTGCAGTAATAACACACAATCGCACCATAATTATGTAGTTATGCGACTTAACTTTGATGTAGCCCCGTTTCTGTTCTCTGAGGCTCAGTGTTACCATTGCAGAGGTGTGTGCTGGAAAACAAGCTCAACATAAGCACGGCTTCCACGACACGCTAGTCGATTTTCTAATCTGTGTTCTGTTATCCGCAAAATATCAACAGGGTGTGAGAATAAAAGACAACTTAACCACAAGTCAGGGCCGAGCACAAAAACACGAGAAGGCTGTGCATGTCCCCAGTTGGATAGTGTTACGAACAATCTAAAAAGCTACTAATCATCAGTTAAAAGGTAGAACTTTTTAAGCCAAATTCACCCGACACCCAGGACATAACCTCCAAAGCAGATAAAGTGCACAGAGACGCCTTCGTAAAACCGATAACTTGCTTTAAGCTCAACATGACTCACTAAAACCTCTTAGTGCGGTCCCCATTCACAGTAGAAAAAGAAAAGACATGTTTCCGTAACGCCTCCTGAAGGATGAGGCTGTTGTTGAGACGGCAACGTTCAAATGCTCACTCTAAACATGGGAGTTTTCGCTCTTCATAATCAGCAGCCCGTTTGCTGCGTTCCATTCCAGAATGGTGCAAATTTACAGAGGTACAATAAGGATGTCCTTTAGCTAAACTCAGGTGATGCACGGTCAGAAACAGCTGAGTGTGACACCGATGAGGGGTCTGTCGGATCAACACGTTCTCATTTGGCCTTAAGCAGAATCAGATCTAAAATTCTGTAAGCAAATCTACGCCGTCATTGGTGCCGCTGCTGGTTAGATATGTTCTGTATCTGATGGAAGACAAGAGCACTCAGTGTTACTTATCGCTGCCGACACACATACGCAAAGACCACAGCGCGCTACAGTAGCTGTACATCAAGGTTCTGATGAATGTCTTCAGCCAGAGTCACCGCTTGTGGACAGAGTCGCACTTAAAATGTAATCCGGCTCTTTCGTTACGCCATTTACAATAAGGCCACATGAGAAACAAGATGGCCCTTGCACCCTTTGTGCAAGCAAACCATGACAAACCACGTAGTAACGAATCAGGAAGGGCACCAAGGCTCGGCCGCTGTATGATGATGATGATATGGATATCTACATGGTAAATACATCAGAGGGGGGAAAAAAATAAAAAATTCCATTCCTCCTGCTGCTTCACTGTGCTGTAACCTGTGGGCAGAACGCACACAATTACTGAGATAAGCAAATTAGGTTGTGAAACAAATGAGGATTTATGAATTTGACTCAATGGGGAAAACTTATAAATAACCAACTGATATGAGAAAGCAGAGCACAGCAAAGCCACTATTTCCCAAGCAGAAACCTAACCAAATAACTCTAGAAATTGATTAGTCTCTTTCGGTTATGTTGGAGGATTGAAATTAATCGTCGCATTTGAAAGAAAGTTAGAAATGCTGCTGTGTCATAAGAAAAAAAACAATCGGGTAAAGAAGTCACGAAGGAGTCAAACGGGCCGTAAAAACTATTCACTCACGCCCTCGTTTTAGTGAATGTGCACAAGAGCGTCAAAGGCTAATGTACAGAGTTGAGGAGGGCGAACACATTTGCAAACACACACACACACACACACGCAAACACACACAGATTCGGTGCAAAGCATTCCTGCAAACAGGCAGATTCGTGGTAAGGAGAGAGATCTCCTATTCAGACATAAAGGAGACTTGGCTCAGACACACACACACGTCTGCAGTGTCAATTTCAAGTTAGCCAATTTATCTTGATGACAGTTAGAGGCTGGGAATTCCAGAGGAGAGGGTAAGCGTGTATGTGAGCTGCCATTATCAGCCAGGTTTATAAAGATCAGGCAACCGAGAGGGCAGCCGCTGGTTTGTTTCACACATCAACCTGCACAGATGTCATCATTCAGTCAAAAGCAACAAATAACTGGTTTCCAAAGTGTATTTTTCAGAATGATGCAGAGTTAGGTGAAGTGAAATCCTTTTTTACTGTAAGGTTCATAGCAACGTGCAGTAGTCCGGGCTGCAGTGGGATATCAAGCTGGACAGGAACATGGTGCCATGCCTTGCATCTCTGACCGTGTCAGACTTAAGTAGGTCTCATTACATAAGTTTGTCTGCGTGTGTGATAAAGGTTCGTTACACTCCTAAAATACCCGGTGGGTCGTTGTGCAACAGATAAAGGCCCAGTGTTGTGATTCCAAAAATTGATGTTTGCCACAATGTGACTTCTATAATGTAATTCATTCAAGGCTGGGGTGGGAAGCAGGCATGTGCAGTCTCACACACACACACACACACAAAAAAACACAAACATTATGTGGAGAACACAGAGAGATTCATCTTAATCTTACAGCCCCCCTTCCCTCTCATTCAAATTAAAGATAATAAATAAGTGGAGTCACAGTTTTTAGTTTTTCTCCTTATAAGTGGGTCAAATGAACAGCTGCTAATCTGGAGCTGAGACTGCTTTGACAACCTGCTTTATCGTCAATATGTCAGTGATCAATGTAAACACCGCCGGGCGCTATTCACAACCCTGCAGAGAAACCACGTATCGCAAATTTGAACGCACGTCGGCAACGACCGTGTTCACACTGACGGGCAAAATGTGTTTGGAGTGCATTGTAACAAAAACACATGAGAGTGTATTCTGGGTTTGAAAGGAATACCTGGATCCAGGCCTACGTTCTGTTTCGAAATGGGTGTCACTGCCAAACCTGAGACACGTTCTTATCTAGAGTTTGAAACTTCCACTGTGACTTCTGCAGGTAGTCACGGTGACCAGCATTAAAAGGGGAAAAATTCATATCTACTGCTAAAATCAAAAGTCTTTGGTGTCTGAAAAAAAAATACATAAACTACATAAACACGAGATGCAATGAGATATTAAAGCAAAACTAAAGGGGGTCTGTAATTCATGAAGAGTGAATACATATGCACTCCGAACAATGCTCGTTGTATGTGTGAAGCTGAGTTAATTTGACTAAACAAAACACAAACGGATGCTAGTATCCTTTGCATACAAAGATGCACATTATGAGGATGCGGGGTACAGAGTACAGTCTGGTTCAACTGGACTCACTTTGTGAGGGTCGGGATACAAGACCTTTGGTCTGAACGTGCCGAGACAGAGAGACACACAGAAAGAGTGAGGCAGAGAGAGAATAGTTGTTCCCCGACACTGGGCTGTCATTCAAGGCAGTCGCCTCTATGGCTCAATAGAGTGTAATCAATAATTGCCTGGGGCTTCATCTAATGCCGGGCAGCACCCAACTACAGTAGCAACAAGCTGGGCTTTTCAAACATGACTGAGTACATTGTACATGCATTCAGAGGCAGAGTCGGACGTTGGAATCCTGACAACATCTGACAAAGATGGCTGGCTCATATTGACAGCAGAGCCTCATTGAGAAAGATGCACTAATGAGATGGCCTCTAACTTCTTTAGGTGTCTTGTTTGGAGAAAAACATCTTAGCGTGACACTGACAGGAAGACGGCAAGAAAAAAAAAAGGGGGGGGGGCTGCTGCTTCTGCTGAGAAGTGGCTGTTCTCAGCCTACACACTATGACCAATTTGTGCCCAGATGAACTGGAGTGTGACAAAAATACTGGGCTGAGTAGAACTGCTGAGAGGGAAATGAAGAGAAAAGGCAGTGGATTCCTGGAAAGCTTTCCAAAAACCAGCTACCACTATCAACTGTACAAAAAACACAGAATAACGCCGTTACAGTCAATTAAAATGGAAAAACTATAGGAAAAGAGACCCTTCCCTTGGCTATGACCTCACTTCCTTTGACATCACTAGCTCAGCGGGGGGATGGGCAGGGAGCTGCTAGCTTGTAAAACCAGATTTTTTATGTAGCTTCTGTGCCCCACAGTTATGCACAAAAGCATTACAGACAAGCGTCTCTTAGTTTAATTTTAAATACAACAAAGGTGCTTTCCTAAAGAAAGAAGCAGGGATCTTATCTCAAACCGCTGAATGCTGACTAACCAGGCAGTTACCAGTGGAGGGGAACAGGAGCACAGCAACACACAGCTCTCTCTGCTCTTAATTCCCTAGGACATTATAGGAAGAATAATTTGTCTTCACATACCTCTGAAGTGCATAAGAGCCACCGGCTGAAAAGGCCCATTGGAATTTGGTGCATCCACAACCATCCTGTCTCCAGATTTATTGCATGTCAACATCTAAACCTCAACCAGGAAGGCGATCCACTCAGGGCGAGAGGCCAGCCTCCATTTTAGCACAAAAGCAGATCAGAAAATGAAGCTCTCTGCTGCTGGAGGGAACTGGCTAGTTAGTGATGTAAGCAACTGGGGAGCTAGCTGATTGGCTGAGTTCACACATCTTCGGAGCAATAGGGGGACAGAATGCTGTGAGAAAGGGAGCGTGATTGGATGAGAAAGTGAACCGGGGGCGGGTCGTTCACTGGAATTTTCAGTCCAGCTCCTCCTTTTCACTCACAGGTCTCTGGTGGCGCTGTGCAAGGCAGGCCCCGCTACAGATTTTAGATCAGATTGACTTAAGTCTTTTTCCACAGTTTTGCCATTAGCTGGGGTTTCAACATAATCGGAATTAGGATAAACAGCTGCATATAACTTACTGAGCGAGCTCAGAGAGAGTGAGGCCCTGGCTGAATCTTCAAAGACTTTCATTGTCATATTTTTTCTAGATCTTTATCACAGAGAGGTGGAAAAGAGGGTCAGAGGGGGCCTCAAATCTTTGGATCGAATGAAGAACAAACACAAGAAGAAACCACATGAGGATAGGACAACTGAGTTATTCCAGTGGCCTCTAGCAAGAAGAGCCACAGAAATTCAGGGAAAACTGCTGGGAATATTCACTACACAAGATGAAAGACCTTGTGTATAACATGGTTATTTGATCCGGTGTTGGAATAAAAGTTTAAAAACACATAAAACAGATGGTTGCACTGTGAACAAAACTGAGCCACGGTAAAGATCGTAGAAGGTTTCATGACTTA
The DNA here is from genome assembly GCF_036924035.1 of Leuresthes tenuis. Taxonomy (NCBI): domain Eukaryota; kingdom Metazoa; phylum Chordata; class Actinopteri; order Atheriniformes; family Atherinopsidae; genus Leuresthes; species Leuresthes tenuis. The sequence goes on from NW_027325369.1 coordinate 20,772,039, forward strand.
CACTGAGCAATGGTGAACTAGGCAGCGTTTTGTTATTGGAAGTGACGTCCACATACTACACAAAATTAGCTGTAAACAGGAAATGAAAGTAAGCTGACAGCAAATCAAATTCACAGGAAGCTACTGCAGCAGCTTCACACAGCCTGCTGTAATGTTATCTGATCAGTCAAACACAAAAATTACAGTTTAATAATACACGTCGTAAGTCATTCTAAAAATGTCTACATTCTGCTAATTTTATTGGCGAGGGCTAATGTGACAAACTCAGTGGTGAGTAATTACTTCAAGAATGTTTCCAGCATATGTAATACTTGAAGATGCTGAATGACTAATCTGCATTTCATCTTTACATAATGAAGTAGCTGTCCTTTTCATGTGATTCATTCGAGGACACAGTGAAACCACATTCGCACCACAAGACAGACCTCACTTTTAACAACAGTAAGGCACACAAAACCAGTTTTATAGTCATATATAAACTGTGCTGTTTTCAAACAAGTGATAATTAAAATGTAATGAGGAATCCACTGGAGATGCTATGATGTACAGTATGCTTCTGTATCTGAACCTATCACTCAACTAGTACCACATCCTTTTGACGATTAAAGGTTCAAATAACTGGGCTGCAAATAGTCTGGTGGAAAAATATCTTCATCTAAAAGATTCATTCATTTTTACAATTAACCCCTTTGTCTTTCTTTCTTTTCTGCCTTTGCATACTAGTAGGAATCAGTGAACCACATGACACAGAGGAAGAGCCAAAACAATTAAGGTGCAGGGAAACAGGATAGGATTGGACAGCAAGTGTACCACAGTTCTCACTCTTAGCATTCTCTCACTGAGGGGCCAAAGCCTTTCCAAGAGGTGCCATTACATTCCACAGCCATGACAACAGACAGCAGTGTTTTCTGAAAGCTGCCACTTACATCTTACTGGCTGAGTAAAAGTGTGCACAGCTACAGATGATCCACAGGGGTCTTCTTAGTGTCTTAATTAACAAATATCTATAAATGGTCATATGCTGTGTTTTCTTACTGATGGGAAATCATAACAGATCCATCTAAACAGCTGTGCTTAGGTAGCATACGGAATAAGGAATGTAGGGAGTTCAGTTATGGATTTTGGTCATTTCATGGGTTTGTCTATGAATACTTATAAAATAAATAATGTAACAGATTCACTTAAATAAAGCTTTATACCTAAAGTCCAAGGAAAAGGTGAACATTATAACAAAACAAGTAACAACCTTTCCATTTCTAGCCAGCAGGTGGCAGCACAAGCTAAAGATTTGAACCAAAACGCCTTGGAAACTCAAACCCATCACTAAATGTTTTACTAACACCTGGCAGAACATACAGTTTAATCCTCTTCATCAAACATGCATAATTGTCCGACTGACAAAAATTTGCCCATGCCGGAGTTCAAAGACTACAAAACTGAGGTCCTTCGAGGTCCTTCAGTGTCATTTTTTGACCCACAACTAAGATGTGTGATACTAGTACAAACTGTCATTAAAGAAAACCTCTTTCATGTGCACAAAATACAGAGAAAACAAAACTGCTATAGCTTGTGGCACTGAAAGGCAATTTTGAAACAGCTTTCCTTTATAAAACCCTTTATAATCAATTTCTGTAATCAATGTCATATTCATTGCTTGTTCTTTCTGGGGTTATATATTTAGATGAACTACCATAGTGGCTTATTTGTATCCTGCACACACAAATGTGCTTGTACACACTTGTATGGACTAAGGAGAGCAAAAAATTGTGGTGAAAGGGCTAAGAGATGCTTGCCACTCTATAATGTAGATGGTGAATATTGTGATACACTGTAAACACTGTGTTTAATAAAACTAACATTTCAAAAGTTTAGGGGTGCGTATGTATAATGTCACAGTTAGAGCTCCTTTTAGTTGGGATATTGTCTCAGGGAAACAGATACAGACACCAAGACACCGTAACCCATTCAGACCTTTGGCTTCATTCCAAAACACTCTCTAAAAACCTGAATATTTTCTAGAAAGGTTAAAACCCTCAGCTTTTATTGTGTATTTTTGACTTTGCTCTTATGTTTATCGTTATCATTTTAAGGTAAAGAGTAATAAACAGTCACATAAGCTCACACATGATCTTGTATGTTAATCAATGAACTGAACACAAGTGCTGTGCTCACTTCCTGTAGAGTGTTCACTAAATAGAGGACTCACTAATGTGCTGGGCTAGACGCTGCCGATGCTTCTTGAATGCAGCTTTATAATTACCTGCCATTTATTCACAGTTACAAGTTGCCTAAACAAACACTGCCAAGATACATACAGAACAAATATGAAATAATGGTCAGCATCATGTGCTGTTTTTGGCTGAGATGATGTTGTGATATCTCTCTATATAATGCTGACTTGGACTGTATCAACCTACACAAGCACTGACAGCAGCTCTAACTTTATAATGCTTATAATTATCATTATGATTATGTTTATCATTACCTTTCTTTAAGCAGGAAAAGTCTCACTGAGATCAGTGATCATTTTCCTGGAGCGTCCTGGCTAAGACAACAGCATCAGCACAGTTACAACACACTTCTAACATAGACATTTTGTCTATATGCATTGACAAAAGCATAAGAATTGCACAAAGTTAACATCTTTTTAAAAGTGAAAAGCAATGCCCTAATAAATCATAAGTCAGAAAGGGAAATTTCTTTATTTTCCAAATAAAGAAACTCGACACATGTTACTATTTATTTCTTAAGTCCTGCTTCTCAGGCAGAAAAAAGATGAACACTTAACGGTTGAGTATGATTATGAATGGTATTATTGACTTACTTACCAGACATTCTACAGGGGTAAGAAAATAGAAAAAATCTGAGCTGTGAACATTAACGCCAGCTAATAGTAGCTAATGTTAGCTAATGTTAGCAGGTACCACTGGCTCGAGACTTCAGTGTGCAGGGCATGATGGTCTGTTTGGATCCATAGTATACATCTTCTGTACACTGCTTTTTGTGGTCAACATGATAAAAATTTAGTGCCAAACAAAATGGCCGCCTCACTATACAGTACACTACATAGTGAATGAGCGGACAGTTCCAACACAGCGAAGGTGTGAAGCAGAAAGCCAAACTATAACTAGAACAAAAGTTTAAAAAAGGAAGTAATTATCTTTAAAAAAAAAAAAAAAAGTATCCTTGAAAGAGATTATTTTTTCTTTTTGATATCATTAATTAATCCCCATGATACTGTCCTGAAGTCCAGGGTGATGTATACACACCACATGTGATCTTTTTTATAACAAAAACCTTTTGCTTGTACAATTATCAATAACAATAACCATTACCAATATTGCTAATGCTTCATGTTCTGTCCAAAAACTGATTATTAGCTCTCTCATATGTTTAAAAGTACTTTGTATATCTATCTCAGTTTAAAATATTAAGATTATGGATGTTAACTGCAATATATAAATATATATTAAATGACTAAAGTCAATCTCTAAAGCAAAAAAAAAAAACTAAAAATGAGTCTCGTACCTCCAAGAATACAATATAATATCAAAGGACAGTGCTTTGTCTGTAAGACCTAAAATATTCTCATGACATTAAAGACCTTGCTCTCACTATGTATGTTTTCTCAAAGAGACCACTGAGGGGTCATAGGTTATTTAGCCACCTTCTTTCTTATTGTCATGAAATGAACAATGAACTGTGGATGTGCAGCCATCCAGCTTGCAAACACTTTGTACACAGCTATGGAGTCCCCCAGCTTGTGCAGGTATGAGAACAAAGTATGGCTGGGTATAGTTTACAGGAAACCACTTAGGCCAGATCCTGCTAGTAATGCTGTGTGTAAACAAAGAAGCTATGAAAGATTGATGCAAACCTCAGCCTCACTGTCTCTCATTATGATTTGTACTAATTCAGTCAATCAGAACGATAAACAAAAACATTCACAGTGCAGCCTGCTTGGTAAATTAAGGTTTAGTTTGCTGTTCGGTGATCAGTAAAATCTCCCCTCACAGTCATTCATGTTGCAGTGCCAGACTGTGTTATAACATAAGCTTATACAAGATTGTTTATGAGTGAAGCCTGATGCTCCAAGATGAGTTTACGACTTATGTTTGATTTGGGGTTATGAGTTATTATTGGATGGCCCAGATTCCACTACTGCCTTCTGGTCTCTTGTCAATTCAGTCTGAGTCAGAGAAATCGTTTATGACTGAGATGTCTGGGGGTATTATCTGTTTCTCCCAGGTAAGGCTGGAGATGCAGCTCATTGCACATCATTTGCATTAGAGCTCAAACTGATGGGCAGTGTGCGTAGCTATAAATAATGTAGCGAGCAAAGATCTCAAGGTTAAAAAGGTGGTTATGAGGATCCGCTGAAGCTTTGAATTGTTAATATGATTTATTTTATTTCATTCATATATAAGCCAGACATGCAATCTTAGTTAGAGCTCATCCTGTAAATAATAAAATGAAAGAAGCTTATCTCTGTAGATGACTAATACAGCCATGGACTGGTCTGAGAGTTGAGCAGCGACTTCAGAAAGAGTTTTAGCTTCTTATACATGCTGTACATCAAAGGCAAATACCTGCCAGTGCAGATAGTTTCTGCAGTTCTCTGTTAGCACTGAGGGGGAAGGAAGACGTGCTGAACCTCTTCTCCCTCTTCGTGGCCGAGTGGGACCCTGGCTGCTTCACCCTCATCAGCTGAGTTGCAGGAGGCACTTTCTTACCGGAGCCCTGCAGCACGAAGAATGGGAAAGGAAGGGATCTTGTTACTGGATCATGGTAGGGCAAATTAGTTCCTGCATTAAAGGAAATGGTACAGGAACAACTCTAATGGAGAGGCCCTGCAGAGCTCAGAAGAGGAGCAGGGTGAAGGTGTTGTGGTTAAGGGTCATGTTCCTTTCCGAATCAGATCAGGTGATTCTGTGTCAGGCAACCTGATCACAGCCGGTGGTGTACTGTGCCGCATCTGTCGACATTGTCGTTTGTGATGGACCTCAGTGGGAAGAATAAATTAAAACAGATGGAGCAGATAGAGTTGTCAAACAGCAAGTTCAGCGGTCAATCAATCAGTTCTCATTCCATCTGCATGAGATACTCTTAATAACTGATGCATAGGACACATAGCCCCTATGCTAACGTCAAAGGTATAACTGGTGGGAGACTTTAATGACTCTGTATTTCATGAGAGAAGTTGACTCTTTAAGTCAGAGATATTTTGAAGCCAGGCAACAGTGGCAGTCAGTGGTTTTGTGCTTTAAGGTACTTCCCTGGCTACATCCGTCTTTTATATACAGTCTATGAATACTCCAGAAATAACGTGGCCAAAATAGCTGCTACAATGCCTAGTTTTATACTCAGAGGCAAAACAGGGCATAACAGGCTGAAAGTAGGAATTGAGTGCAAGTATTTTCATAGAAAATAAAGTCATAAGATCATGTCACATGAGAAACTTGCCTGCTTTTCAGCAGGACAAAAAAAGTGCTTAAAGTTAAAAACAGAACGACTGGTGATCGAAAGCATGTGCAAATACAGCAGCTGAAGTTAAGGTAGCATTATTCTACGAGGCATCCTCAGAAAGAATTTGATGTGTGTGAGAGAGGTAGAGGACATGACAAGGTAAATTGTTGTTCAAAGACCAAAGGATGGTCATGAAAACTTGTCCTCTAGCTGATGGGGTTGTTTGCTCTTTCAATGAATGTATGCAAAAATAACAGCAATACAAAGAGAAACTATGAATAGATCACCATTTGATTATTACATGTACGTAAGAAGAAAAAAAAAGAATCTATTGAAGTACTCCTTTAAAAACAAACTATCAATAATCAGATTACATTACAGGCGTTACATTCTTTTACGTACTGCTTTCCCTACGTTGAATCCTGATTACTATTAGTTTTCTGAGCATTATGAACTTATTACAAAAAAGTTTTATTTACAAAAAGTAGTCAGTGGATGTCCCCTTTAGCCACTGAAAAGTTAAAAAAACAAGCAAAAAACCCACTTACATCTTGTTCATCTGTAGGTCCATTTTTACTTCCAGACTTTTTAGATCTTCCAGATTTGGAGGATTCCTAAAATAGTGAGTATTAAAAAAAAAAGTAGAATCAAACACAAGAATTGACTTATACAAACCAAATCTGTGCACTTATACATCAACACACACATATGTTACCTTTTCTTTTTTGCTCTTGTGAGGCATAATGGGAGGAGAATCCCCCCGTGTCAGCAGGTGGAAATGTGGTCACACACCAACAAACAGATGCCTGGCTCAACACGTCTGGTCGTGATGAGGCTTTTGCGCCTGTCTCTCCGTGCACCATGTGACCGAGTCTGGGCCGTATGGCTTGTTGTTTCTTGTTGTTTCTGCGGTGGCAGCTCGCCACAAGTCTCGCTTTGTTAAAGAGCCATGTTTCATAACAACAGAAAACGTGGCCAGGCTCCGCTGATATCGTCTAACTTAACCCGCCGCGGTGGCTGCACTTTGTGGCACCTTCCAGCCACAGTCAGCCAACTGTACTGTTGTAAAATGTGGATGCTGCCACAAGAGGGCAGTGTTGTCTGAAGAAAGGAGGGGTGAGCGGTATTTGTGTGATGGGCCCCTTAGTCATGCTGTGTCAGCGGGCCTCTGAATGCTCTGCTGGAGACTCACTCATGTCAGATATAATCTTCTTATTCTATTAAGGTACTAGTATGAAGGGATGAAAACTAAATGAGCCAAAAGGAAAAAAAAAAGATTTGTCAGACGAAATTAAGCTTATTTCTACATGTGTGGGTGCTCTCGGATAAAAACTATGGTAAGAATTTTCATTAGCCAAAATAACTTTTGAAATAGTAGATTTTCAGATTACTCTAAACATTATTATCTAACAGTAATAATTAAAGTTTCTGGTTTGCACTCAATCTGCAGCCACTCCAATGTCAGGAACATTAAATTGCTTATTTTTGAGATAATAAAAAGCTAATCAAACATATAGTTAAATATTTCTTTAAAAATAAAAGACACATCCAAGATAATTCTGTGGGACATTGTCATGACATTGGAAACAGAACAGCAACACGAAAAACGCAACAACAAAATGAGCACGATAACACATTTTACATAAAATAAGAAATGCGTTTTAGAAAACTGTTTTATACAATGTTATTTTGTGTTGTGAAATGTTGCATTCTCTGTTTTGTTAAATGCAGTGATTTGTCTGATATAGTTATGTTTTCTGTTTTCCTATTGTATTTTGTAATTTGAATATGATTTTTTTTATAGCTTTGTTTTGTCTATGTTGTTCCTCACAAGTGGCTAAAAGAATTTAAGTAAACAGGAACGATGAAACTTTCACAATGTACATTCATTCACTCTTTTTTTAGATAAGATTTTTAAGTATAAGATTTATATTGTTTAGTCCTACTTATTTATGGATCCCCATTATCTTCACTTTTCATAACAACCCCGTTATTCTGCTTCCATATAGCATTATACAAGAAATCCCATTTAATTTATTCAAGCAGTATCTGTATTCCATGTTCCCTTTTTTTTGGCCTGTCTTGAGTAAACACACAGCAGAGGAATATGGCTAATTGCTTTTGGTCACACTAACTGAGTGTCTGTTTTTGGCTGGTTTTACTTTAGTGATGGTTTTTCGCTGTTACCCACGCCTAACTGTTGTTAATATGTTGTGTCCACAGGGTGGCAGTGTTGCATCGTTTTTTACTCTGTTTTACAGTCATTGTTTATGTGTTTGAGGTACCTAAAAGCAAATGTTTATAAGGAGGTCAAATAATCTTATAATCAGAACATCCATCCATCCATTTTCTATACCGTCAATCCGTCGGTCGGGTAGCAGGCGGGCTGGAGCCTATCCCAGAAGTCATCGGGCGAAAGGCGGGGTAATCAGAACATATTCTTCATTTTTTTTGTGTGTATTTCAGAGTGCTACAATTAATCCTCTTTTCTTTCTATTTATTTATGTCAGTAAAATAAGATGAAACAACAACACAGCTGGGATAGTACCTTCTGCTGAATTTCTCTATCTCCATCTGTATGTTAAAAAAACAGCTGAACTCTTATTAAATCCAGAGGGAGAATTCCTGATTCGTATCTTTATCATGCCTACAGTGAGTGATTTGAGAAGAAAGTGCAGACTGACATGAGCAATGACTGCGTGTGTGGGCAACAAACATGGTAGGATTGTTTTCTATTCTGGTTGTTTATATGGCACACTGGTGTGTATTGATCAAGTTGTGAGAGTGTCCTGTTCTCTGGATCACTGTGTTTTCAACCCTCCCTGTATCCATGATCTGAGCTTCATCATCAACTCAGTGTTATTACAGTATGATACGGCTCCCTTCATTTCCTGTCTCGGCAACAGTGCTGAATGCGGCAACACAGGAGGAAAAAGGGTCGGCATTATTTGCTTTGTTTTTCCACAGACAGCTGTTGAAATGAAGAATAACTTTGACATGAGGGGATATTTGCTTTTCTACTCTCCTTCAAAAACTCAAATATTTTGTCACAACAATCTTCCCAAAAGCATATTGATATGAATGTTTTGTCTTTTTATTTTCTTTTACTGATCATAAGACTTTTGCAGGGGCCTGCCTTGTTTAACTTCTTTTAACATTTTCTACAGGCTCTGAAACCATTTTACATTGATGGTGTGTAGCATAGTCAGTGAAGCGAGAGTTGCCATAACACAGGCTTGTTTTATATGAAAGCTGTGCAGCCAGTGGGGCTAATGAGTGGGGCAGCTCAACAAGAGCTTGTTTATTTTTCCAGGAGAGAGACAGAGAAAGGGGCGAAGGGAGGACGAGATGAACAGCTTGTTAGAATGGAGGAACAAAAGAGAACCTGAAGGTTGGAATAGCCCGGTAGACTGTAATCACTGCGCAGTGTGGCAGGTGCACGATCAGTAGTGATAACACCTAAACGCATATTGATTGCATCACTACTAGTCACACTTGAGCTGACATTCATATGCCTGTTTACCTACTTTCACCCAGAAAAGGAGCTGTGGTTGCACAGAAGCTGGATTAACAGGATAATTCTATATTTATATCTAAATCGATTTATTTATTTTTCAGGATTATGAATTTGCATCACTTTGGTGATCATTTGCTCATCAAATCTGGGTCTTATGTTTCTATTATTCCGGGTAAAAATGAACAATCTGAAAGAGACAAATACTAAAGAAATGATCCAACATTGAGCAAGAGGGCTACATTCAATCACCACTGCTTTCTAATCCCAGGGGGCTATTATCTTGCATCAGCGTAAGAGGCTTGCTTTGCCACTTCCAGTCTCATGAAGGTAACTAAAGGTAAACACTGGAATTAGCAGCCTATCACAGCCATTTTACAAATAGTATTAGGAATCACAACACAGGATATTGGTATAATTTAGCATATGTTTGTACTGGAGAAGTAACTAAATAAAATTGATAAAGTGGCTTGTCTATTGTACAGAGAGCTCATCCGCTGGTCCAGGCAGAATTGCTACTATTTGATTTTGGTGAGGTGAAACATCTCTAGGATGTCAACTATAGCTGAATGTTCTTTCGTTTCAAATACACGGGCCAGACGGCGCCATCAAACAGGCCAGGGCGGTCAGGCACCAGGTAGTTCCGAGAGCAGATTCATTAGTATTAGTAGCACAACTGGGATTGTTCGCAACCATGAACACGAGTCTGATGCCAGACTTGGAAAAATCTTTCTTTTCTGCGTTTTTTTTAGCGGTTGAAAAGACGCGGCTCGTCTTCAAAGTGAACTGATTATTCACCATCAGGATTGCTGTTGACTGTTACATCTTTCTCTCTCTATGTTGGAAAAGTCACTTTAAAAAAAAAATTATATTTCATATTTTTCAGTATGATGATTTAAAGAGCAAAAGACAAAAGAAAATCATGGTTCAGTCCTGGTTTATCCTGTATAAGGTGATGTAAATCTCTTTGCTGAGACTAGCACGAGGCAGTATTTACTATAAACAGGTCAACAGTTAATTCAAGTAACATGATCATTTAAGTTCTCTAATGTTGTTTTGAATTCACAAGGTGTTCTTTAGAGGCATATTAGCAGCCTTAGGCATCTCATTTACTGTAGAAAACAGAATTGTTAGAAGAAGAATAAACAGTGACATGACTGGGGCATTTTTGCTTAGTGATTGATCAGTGATGTTATCAATTAGCTGTTAATTTGCTTGTCTTTACAACCTGGAAACAGTGAAAACTTACCTTTTTGGGTTTTGGACTGCTTTTCTGAGAAAACAAGTATGATATTTGCGCTTATCCCCAAAACAATGCAATATTTGAGCTTTCTGTTTTTTTTCCCCAACATTCTAAATGTTTAAATCAGTTCTGGAAGCGTCTTAAAAGATTTATATCCTTTTCATAATAGCAGCAGACCTGAAGCAAAACTGTTGGGTGGATGATAAACTCAGGCTAACTCATTGTTGTTTCTTCCTATTCTTTGGTAAGACATCATGATATGTTGGAGGTCCGCAGGGGCAGTGGTAAAAGGCCAGACTCTCTGCTGTACCAATGTGAGGTTAATATGCATGATGTACACTTCTGGGCGGTGACATGTTTATGGTTAGCATGATTAAGTGCTCTCAGTCTGTGCACAGGGATAACATCCATCTGACCTCACCTTGCCCCAGCAGATGGCTTATTTGATGGGTTTGAGAGGACATCATGTATCCACTGCTACAAGAACATCCTCCTCTGGGAGTCAACTAACTTTCTCCAAGGTGACCTTATCGTCTTTTCACTTGCGACCACTTTCTACCATCTAAAATCCATCTCAGATCTCATCTTTTTCTCTGCAGTGCACAGGTGATGCTGTGTCAACCTCCTTTCTCATCCCACGGGTGTGGGAGGGCTCCCAAAGAGTTCTCCTCCCTCAGCTCTATCCTTTGTGTTTGATTTCTGCTGTCTGCAAAGAGTTTATACTTTAAGATTTTTATCCGTGGACCTAAAAAGTTTGCACAACTTTACATCAAAACCCCCAAAAATAACAAATCATATATATATAATTTCGCAGGTGGATTATGCATAACCTTGAATAATTTTCCTTTTGCAGAAGTTGGGACACTATGTTAAAAGCTGATAAAAATGTGAGCTATTATTTGCATATAATTTAAACTCCTTTATCAGTTGAGGATAGAAGAAAGGTAACAAATTGGTGAAACTAGAGAATTACATTTTAAAAAAAATTCTCATTCTCAATTTGATGGAATTATAGGAAATTATAGGAAAAATATTAGACAAGAGCTCATCTTCCATTGTGTTGCATCCATGTTCTTTTAACAATGGAGCATATTTTCCAACCAGCACATCGTTGTGGTTTATTTCTACTGCCTAACTTCATTAAGAGTTTTTTTTAATAACCATTGAGATCTGAAACCCACATGATGACGATCGATGACGGACTTGTTAGACCTTGTTTTCAAGACTCTAATCACCGTACTCACCTATTTCCAGCTGCAGCAACTAAAAGCTTTTTCTTAATCATATTTTACCCTTTTCCTTGAGTCAGAAATGTCTTTACTAATCTATTAATGTATTTATTTAAACATCTGATCGGTATTCATGCATCTAAGTATGATAACTGTGTGGCAAAAACTTCAACAAAGTCAACACGTTTCTTCCTTTTTTTATGTGGCTTAAAACAAGCTAAATTCAAACAAGTAAGTCCAAGTGAAAACTTAGATGGCAGTCATTTTATACAATAAAAAGTTTAAATGTACCGTAAGAGAATGTAACCTAAGAACCCCCCCATAAAAAGGCTTTCTGACCTCAAATGCTTCCAGCATTTCAGTGACCAAGCAGAATTTCTCACTGAATCATACTTTGCGGAGAAATATATGTCAGAGATTAAGGGAATGAAGAAAAGCAGGACTCTGTTAAATCTAATCAGCCTGAAAAAATGAAAAAGAAAGATGTCAGTGACTGCGGAATGTGCTTGCTATATAATAAATAGAGTTGAAATAGTAATGTGATATAAAAGAAAATGTAAACAAATTTGAAACACACTGCCATCATAACAGAGACAATGTTATAAGTGCTAAAACGGCACCATTATTTAAAAGAAATGGCTTATCTTTTAGAATATACTCTGATGTTTTGTTTGCTGAGAGCTGGAGGAGAGAATCAATACTGTTCTCATATCTGTCAAATTATCGACTTAAAGCTTGAACGAAACAGCTTGATGTCCAACACCTGGCTTAATCATAGTAGATTCCACCTCTTGATCATGCTGACCACTGAGATTGTTAGAGAGTCAAGAAACAATAAAACCACAGCAGCTGCTGTCACCAGCTTCTCACTGGCTCTTTCTGCTGCAGAGGACCAGAGCTGTCGTCACATTGTGATGTTTGTTCGGACGCTGTTTTTTCGGACTGAGATAGGTTGGGTTGCCGAAGAGTTAAAGTTTCTGAAGTGGAGCGGACTTCACTCTTTTCTGTCAAATCTGGCAGCCCTTGAGCACCATCGGAGGAATCTCAACAGTATAACTGAATCAGCAATATATGCTGATCGGAGCATGCTTTCTTTTCTTCTTGTTCCCTAATTTTTGCAAAAAAAATGCAGGAAGGCTGTTTCTGAGGTTAGTGAATAGTAAATGTCTGAAAGAGACAGACATTCAAAAAACAGACAGAAATCATCAAAATGGATAAAACCTAGATTTATCAGATTAATCAACATCATATAAAGTCTTAATTAAATGTTTTAGAGAAGTGGATGCAATACAGGAGTCAGAATCCCCAGGGGTCTTGAAATAATTTCAGGGGGGTTACCAGATGGTTGTCGAGAAAAAGTCACATGAAATAACACGTTAGGGAGGGGATGGATGAAATATCATATCACATGTGGTGTGATACGCGGTGATATACTTTCTGCTTGACTAGATGTTACCGAGTTTTCGCAAATGTCAAAGTGAGCATGAAAGAGTTTCTTGTGGGGAGTTGGCTGCAATCGAAAATCAATTATTTTCAGAGGTTGTTGAGAACTACTCGTTAACGTGCTGAAATATTCAGGCCAAGTTGAAGCCTGCAGAACCTTTTGGAACTTCAAAATGTGTGCCACTCCTTCTTCTATAGGACTTCTTTTTTTCCCCCAAAACTGATCATCCATCACACCATTTGTATGATGACATGGAATATCCTTGAGAAGCAGAGGAAAGCAGTCCCAGATGACTGCGAAAATGATGCAGGAAAAGCAACGTATGGCCTCGGATCAAAATGGTGGAAAGATGTTAATCCACTGCACTATTCTTTTTCTATTGACCTTACCCAAATGACTGTAAGTCATTGTACATTGTTCTGAAGTAAAGTAATTCTGTAATTAGTTTTGCTTTGATGTAAATATACACAATCCACTGGTTCTATATAGATACAAGCTATTCTGGTCAAGCTGAGGCTGCCCTTGCCCTCTCCACATCTCTCTCGGCTTGCCCTAAAAGCAAGTCCAGAAGAGCATCACTCTGCCAGGGCCTCTTCCTGTGGGGCATACTAGCCCTGGTTTCTTCTGCAGAGGGTGCAGAGGCCAGTGGAAATCAAGTCTGCTGCAACAACAAGGGGCGGAGTAATTGAACGCTGCCCCGGAGTGAAGAATCCATTAGATTGTATCACAGCCAAGCACCAGTCACACTGCTGTCTTCAAATCTTTTGCCAGTGGTGGGTCGATGGGTTATTCCACTTCATATTTGCCAGTTTTGTTGGCTTTTGAACACTGTAAGTTCAAAAAGTCAATTAATAATTAATTTGAATGAACACCAAATCTGTCTCCATAAGACATGAAGGTACAACGAGCTTTACTAGTCAACTAGGTGTACACATACAAGGACTTTAACGGCTTTCTCAGAAATGAACAACACAGAATAATTATAATAATAATAATAATAAGGATAAAATAACTGAACCAGCAAAAGCAGCAATTTAAGGTTGTTTTATACAAATATATGTAAATATTAGTGTTAAAACCTAGATCTAAGCTAATGAAATTGAAAGGCACTCCAATCCACTCGAGTAATTTCTTTTTCCACTTGACAGCTACTTGTATGCCTCCCACTCATTGACGTATGGAGGCTATACACACATATGCAAGGATCCAAACCAAAAAACATTTATCAAGGTACACAGGTCTTTCAAGACAGACAACCACATACACACACCACAGAAACAAAGCAGGGCAAATAACAGACCATCTCTGTCGGAATCTTTTGTGGTTCTGATATCTTGTTTAATACTTTTTTCATTTGGATTCAGCAGCTGCACTTTTTACTGGCTTGTTGTTGTTTATGAAACTCTTCTATTTTCCAATAACACCATGAATGAGTGGGGAAATGTGTGGAGTGTGATAGTGGCTCTTAAGAAAGTCTCAGTTCCCCTTTCTTGTTTTCATTAGAGATAAATTTCTCCTGAAAGGTGTGCTTCTGAAACGAAATACCACTCTGTCCTTCAGTCAGTCAGTAGTCCCTCTGACTCCTCTCCTCTGCACCTTTGACTCTCTCAAATAATCTTTTCTGCCTCTTTGTCCAATGATCTTTCTTCATCCTATCTCCTCCTAACTCTAGCTGCTGCATTCTCTGTTCGGCTCCACTCTGCCGGGGAGTTACTCGGGTCAGAAAATGGGCCAACTGCCTGCTCTAATCTGGGAATACATGCGGACTGAGGCAGAGGCTGACATAAAGGCCAGTTTTTCCACATTGATAAAAGGCTGTGCTTGTGCTTCAAATCTGATACCATAAAACTTGACCTATAAATGCACTTGACCGCCACAGAAAAATAGAATTGCATCTTCATGTCTAGAGAGGTTTCATTGCCAGGCATGAAGTTTGAATCATCCTACAAAGTTAAAAAATCTAATTTGACATGTGGACCTCAGAGTGATTGAAGATGTATTGTTGCATACTGTCTGTTTTGAGGATTATCATTATGAGCCATCAACGAAGGAACATTCTTTTTACACCATCTGTCTGTGAATAAAAAGCTTTTTGAATGTCTTATCAAGTAATTGTTCATTTCTGTCTGTGTGAGTGTTGTTGATTCTTTATGGGGATTTTATTAATTTATGCTGAAAATCATTCACCACCACAGTACTTTTTTTTTTTTCCCAGTTTTGCGCGTCAGCTCGAGGCAAGTGTGAAGAGGGATTCCTGCCAGGTACTTACTCACATAATTAACCATTAATTTCAAAATGTGCAGAAACGCAGGCTCATTTTTTGTGACACAAATTAGTTATTATTATTATTATTCAAATTATTATTGTTACTCAGCAGACATCTCTCCAGAGATAGAAAATCAGTATTACACCAGTGATAGTGATTATTATATGTCAATATTACTTCACTGCAAGATTTTCAGGACTGTAAAGAAGACTTTTACTCCTGAAACTTTTTAAGAAGGCTACAAGTTACCACAGGTTAACAAAAGATTTGCTAGATTTGGGTTTAAAGTTATTAGTGTTGTATTTAGCTTGCCTGTGTATTACTCATTTAGTGGAGGCCTGATAATCACTCTGCCACACAGACAGAATGAACAGATATTCCATATAATTTGTCATTTTCTATTCATTTATTCATTTATTTTTCATGTCACATTGTGCAAAATTAATTCTATTTACTTTTGGTGATTGTCTAATCTTTCTTTTCTTCTACCAAAGACCTTTCACTTTCGTAGTGGTTTATGGAGAATATCAACCTCGAGTCAACATTAAGTGCCAGAAGACGCTGTGCTGATATTCAGAATGAAGTAGAATCAATCTGATGCTTCAACAGATAGATTTCTGTTTAATGTCACCACAGGTGCGTGCACGGCAAAAAACAATGCTCTTCACCTCATATCTTATCAGAGCCCCTAAACTCGCCTCCAGTTATATCCATATAAATATTTTATGTATTACATGCCATATCATGAGAAATATCGATCTATGCTATAGTTGGGAATTTCTGCTTTAATCTGTGGAACATCCCCTGTGGTCTGAGAAAGCCGTGGTCATAATGCCACAGAGAATATCAGTTCTGACTACTGACTGGCTGGGGCTTTGCATGCAATCTGCATATGCTGTGAGAAACCAATTAAATGAGAAGGTATGTAGCTGTGGGGGCAAGAATGCACAAGTAGGTGGAGAAGCTACTTGGTGTTTTACTCTTGTTGCTAAGATGGGAAACTTGATATGGTCTATGACAGCACAAAATCAGATTCTGAAAGCCTTCACGTGTCATCCAAAGATGCTCAACTATATATTACGGAATTGGATTAATTTCATTTTGAGAAATCTCATCCCATCAAAATAGTAGAGGACATGGCTCCGCAATCTTCATTCTTTGGAGTCTCATTTGTGTTTTCTCTCTGTCAGGCAGCAGCTTGGCTTGCTGTTATACTTATAACATTACTGAAAGTGATAGAAAGTGGATACATTAACGCTCTGATACTTCCATGTTGTATAAATGAACTTTCTTTTCTTGAGAATTGCTTGTTCAAACATATATAGCAAGGCGGACCGAATGTTGGAACTGGCCTTTGTATAGCATAGCATAGTACAGTGTCATCTGCTGACAGGCAGAGAAGTGGGCAGGGCCAAATTTATTTCATTTCTTTCCTTTTTTTTTTCTTGAGGAACACATGAAAACAGCGCGAGGGTTCCAGGTTCAACTCCCAGTTGGGGCCTTTCTGTGTGGAGTCTGCTTGTTCTCCCCGTGCATGCATGGGTTCTCTCCGGGTACTACGGCTTCCTCCCACCGTCCAAAAACATGCATGTTAGGCTAACTGATGTGTCTAAAATTGTCCTTAAGAGTGAGTGTGAGCATGTGTGGTTGTTTGTCTTGTTTGTCTCTGTGTGGCCCTGTGATGGACTGGCGATGGAGGATGGACTGATGACCACTGGGATAGGCTCCAGCCCCCCCGCGACCTGACCGACAGATTAAGCAGGTATCGAAAATGGATGGATGGAACACATGAAAATAAAAAATGACAATTACTGCAGTACAGTTAACTGCACCAACGGCATAGCAGATGCCAACAACAAAATATTGCCAACAGCAAAGCAAAACTGTGGATTTAGGCCACTAAAAGGGCAGATTAGGATCCCATGGGATGAAGGCAGCAAAGGTCTCTGCAGCCCTCACTCAAAATTCAATGATTTTGATCCAGTTTCATAAAACATTATAAATACAAAAACCATAACCATAATGCATTTAAAGGTTCTTATATGATTTTCCTTTGCAACACTGGGCTTCTCAGAGAAATATGTACGTACTGTATGCCAGATCTGCCGCATCTAAAATCCATTTCTGTAGTGGAACAGTGTTGAGATTTGGTTATTCCTGACCTGACACAGTCTGGAAATCAATAGGTTGGCTTCCAATGTAATTATTGCCAGCCATCGTCCAAAGACTGAACCTGCTGACGAATGTAGCTTGTCCAGTATATGTACAGTAGCCTTAGTTTCTGTCAGATGTGTCAAGCCTTGTTTTTGTAGTTTTGACGAAGACAGCTGAAGTGGTTTTTGAACTCTGCCTCCTTTGCAGATGAGTCTACTCTTGGGAAGGATCACGTGTTTCATCTGGCCTGGGAACACCCCATGATTCCTCAGGCAAATGTTGCTGGGAAGAGGAACGTCTTGAATACTTTGCTTTGCCAGTTGTAACACTGTAACACAAAGTGATATATGTGACAAAAAATGGGTTGATGGATGGATAATCTGACATTTTCTCAGTCCCAGTTGTGCTTCTTGAGGAAAAAGGAGTTATAAAGTATTTATTGTAGCTGTCACTCCACAGCAGAGGAGGATCTCTATGCTTGAAATGCCAATTCAGTTATATAGTTGCAGGCCAAGATGTTGATTTGCGTGAGCATTTCAGCTGAAACTGAAGCAGCTATGGCATCAGTCAGGCATAACAGTTCAAATTCATTTGCCTAAAAATCAAAATATATATACTATGGACCTCCAAATTTGATTGTCTTCTAATTGGAAAACAGTGTAGTATTGCACATGTACAGCATGAAGGCGAAATTACTTCGGATCACCTTGTCCTCCTGATCCTCCAGATATAAGGTTTTCCTCCTACTCATGAATTCTAACAACACATTAAGTCATCTGTGTGTGTGTGTGCGCATCTGTGTGTGTGTGTCATATTTTGTAATCTCTAAATAAACAGTAATCCAGTCGAGCAGTGTTGGCTATTTATGGATAAGCGTCAAAGCTCAATTCTTGATCCACAGATTTGGAAAAACATCTGCCTTCAATAATTTGAACAATGAATTCTTTACTGAATAAAGATGATTGCCATGCCTCATTCCATTTGGGTTCAACTGTGGTTCATCTGCTCTAAACTAGATGAATCACTGACTACACAGGCAACCCTTGGGCTGCGTGCAATGTGTGTGTTTCTGTCCTAAGCTTCCTCCATCCCCTCTCTCATTTCACCTTCAAACCTTGGATCATGTCTGCCAGGAGCTCCTCAGCGTAATTAACATCATTGCTTAGTTGTTATGGCAGACATTTTTGTATGATCTTCTGTTTCTGAATGTGTCTGTGTCATTAAATATGTGCATGGTTCTTGTCTTCATGGGTAAGCGTGATCATATACAGAATGTATGCAGATCAACTTCATTTTACAGTCTTTCTCTGTTATCATGGTGGCAGACATTTCTCTTAAGCATACCCCCACCCCCATCTGTCTTTTCTGAGTAAGCAGAATGGTATATGTGCAAAACAAGTTTAAAAGGTTAATTTGTTACTCCATAGTGACAGCCCATTTCTATCATTAAAGGCTTTACACACCTGACTGTTTTTGCTAATTGGTAAATCTTTGGTGACCAAAATGTTACAGGCACTTGTAGTCACCTTTAATATCCTGACCTTTTCCTGTGTTGCATCTGAGAATCATCCAAAGAAGAAACTATCAAAGGTTAATTGTGGCATGACAATGCAAAGACGTCAAGGCTCAAATTACACAGCAAAACTCTGATACAGCTTCAAGTCAATAAGTTGACAAAGTTAATATACCTTAGGAAGTATCTTATCCATACTCTAACCCTCACCTTTGACTAATGACAGTGGATTTTTGAAATTCTTCCCAGAGAAATGCATCTGCTCCCAGCTGGCTCTTCTGTTGTTACATTTTATCCCTCTTTTACTCTCCTGCTCTTTCTACTCTCATCTGGTTTTAAAACATTTATTGCCATCACCATGTCACTGTGACTCTGTAAAGAACTACACAGGACAAAACTAAACTGCATCAAAGACTGAAAGTAAGAGAAAGATGCAAACAAGAGACAAAGAGCTTTCTGGAAGTGTGCTTTCTGAATATTTACCATTTTGAGGTCATAAACTTATTGCAAATGGCCCCAATAAACGTTTTTCTTTTCTGGGAGTCAAAAGTGTCAGATTGAAACCAGAAAAAAAAGGGATAAGAATGTCTGAGCTGTCTACTATATATATGTATATTTATGTGTGTGTGTGCGTGCATGCGTGTGTGTGAATATAAAACAGAAGCCTGAAAGTGCTGCAGCTGAGTCTGCAGCGCTCTGTTCTGTATCATTCTCTGCTGCTACTGCTCAAATTTTAGCTGGCTATAAGCTGGCTTCCACTCAGAGGAGAACAAATTGTCTATAATAAAGACAATTATCTTGTTTTACAAAGCTATCAGCTATAATAAGTTTGAGGGAACCCATAAGAGCTGCAAACTAAACTCAGCATTCAATTTAAATCAAATTGTCAGATTGTAAAGTGCCATACATCCACAATTATGCTTTCTGAGATCCAGGTGTAATAAAAACAAAAAAACATTGTCATGTCTGATCTGAGACAACTGAGCTCTGCCTTGCTTGAAGATAACAAGAAAAAAGAGAGATGCATGCTTTGAGTTGTAATACACTGGTTTACTCAAAACTCAATTCTGCCCCTAAAGCTGTTGATTGTATTGTTAGTGCATTCGTTTGACAACCAGGCTGCCCTGCTGTACTGCACTGTTTCCTTTGACTTCATTTTCCTGCTTGGTTAACCATCTGTCCGATCCACAGCTTCTAGTGTTTTTTTTAGTAAATAGTGCCAATGAGAAACCCCATCATATAAAGATATACGTTTTCAAAATCAGCATTTCTGTGGGTGATGCACTGTAATCTGTTTACCTTGTCATTTCATGACACATTCTGAATTACAGTGGGTTCTCTATGCAATCTGATTGAGATTTCAACACATGTAGCTAAGGCTCGTACATTTTTCCCACATGTTTATATGCTCCCTTGGTGTTCTGGCTTCATAAATTAAACATGAAAACTGAGCTTTTTTAGAAAAATGTGTTGGCTGCATATATATGCACATGGGAGAGAGAAGACAAAGTAATCTCTGAGACAATCTATAGAGATTTGTACAGTATTTTGAATGCTCATAAAGAGGAGACTCACTTGATTTTATTCATTTTTCTTAGCTTCAAATTCAAATATCAAGATTTCCCTTTAGAAATTTAGTTTCTTGAATAGGTCTCATTTTTTTGTGATGCAACTTGAATATTTCTGTTTTATGGCAAAGGAATCCTTCAATTGCAGTGGTACTAACATATCGCGATCACTGATTTAATAATTTTTATCACCTGTTCACAAATATTTGTGTTTAACACTGTCGGATTTTGAATTTAACAGTAAATACAAGATAGTTATGGGGTCTATTTAATCCCCCATGTTTATGACAATGTATGTGGAATTAGCATAGTTGCCTCAGTATCTGTGAGTCATATATCAATATACACTAAAACAAACTAAAACAAAGTTCAGTAGAGGTAGGTTTCTCGGATCGCATTGTATATGATGAAAAATATCAGCAAGTTGTGTTCAGCACTCTGTCCTCCGAATGCATAATTTACATACTGCACCCTCTCTTTCTGGCCCGCAGCGACAAGACAAGAGAGCATAAGAAGTAACCATGAGTGCTTGCATGTCCACCGGTGTGTTGGCACTTATAAATGGTGATTGGATATTCAGGTTTCTCGTCTTTGCTGAACTTTCAGCTGGAATTGGTAGCATCAATGGGTCAGCCATAAAAAAATGCTGTAGGTATTGTGATAGTTTACCTATTGCAATAGCTATATCTATGTCTATCACAAGTCATGTTTACCAAACCCAGACAAATTATTTTTTTGTGCTTAAAGTGAATGTTGATAAACGGTTTAATTTGAAACGGTCTAAAGAATACAGACTCAGATACATATAATTTTGATTTACCTTTTTACAGCCTTTACCATAGTTTGCTATTCAAAATATTGATTGATAAGGTATGTCCAATAATTCAACTATTAGAGTAGCTGTTTTTGAGTCCATGCCCATACACATTTCATACTGTCAGTTAGCTCTATGTGCTAGCTGTAAAATTGTTCCCTACTGCATTCTCTTTTCTCTAAGCTGAACATAACTAATGGTTTGTGCATACTCGTACTGATGACCATATTCAGTTAGCAGTTTGCTTAGAGCATTTTGACGTCAGCACTGGTCATATTTCCAGCAGCAGTTTTATATGCGCATTTTACTGTGGTGCATAAGAAAAAGTTGATGAGTAAAGTTTGAAAAAATCCTTAATTTAGCAAAATTATTATTTTGCTACCTTTTTTTTCAAATAAAGGAATTGATGTAAATTTGGTAAGACGGAAACACCTTTTTTGCTGATAAGTTCTGGCCCAGTTACTCATATGACTGATCGCATGAATGATCATCTCTTTCTTTAACAAGTGAAAAAGCATGTCCATTACCTGCTGACACGAAAGAATGATCATAATATCCCCAGCTGAAACATATTTGTCATCAACAAGCTAAAAGTTTTGACAAAACAAGAGACACCCAAGGAAAAAAACACCAATTCTTATCTAACCAAAGCAAAACAAAAAAGAACTAAACTAAATTTAACCAGACATTCTCAGTATTGAGAAGAATGTGTAAATGTTGGATACAGCATAGACAATTTCTACTTTCTGGAAGGTGAAGTGGAGAACTGACTGAATCAGCTATTTAAATTGCCATCAGGAGAGGTAGATTCTGATGTGTTTCTCCTGACATACCGCAGTCCCTCACACTCCAACCTCTTTCTCCCATACAGCAAGAGCAAACTCAGAGAGCCAGACCGAGAAGGAGGGGTCATCACTCATTCCTGCAAATATCACTCCATTTTTATCTCATACTGTTCATGGTCAAGACAACTGTATTTGTGTATTCATCATCAAAGTAATGCTTTCTGATTGCTACTACATAACTCTACCTTCTGACAACGCTTCACATCACCTAATAAAAATGTACCAAATACACGTTTTTTAATTAGCTTTTGAAAAACCTTGACCATAAGGCAGAGACACAGAGATTGTCTCCCTGATTTATTTCATATGAATTTATCCTAACATCATACCAGCTAATTATTTCCTTTCTTAGAGTTAATGTAAGAAATCTATGTTGTGCCGATGATTATAAGTCAACATAATTTTATTCAACGCCACACACACATCAAAGCATTTTGAATGAAGCTTCTGTTTTTTCATAAATGATGTCTTGTGGTGACATTAAGACAACATCAGATCTGACAGCAGCTGTAAACTTTTCAATCAAGCAGTGCATCATAGACATGAATGAACCTCTTAAGACATGACATATGATATATGAGGGCACCTGCATGCAACTGATGAGGGGGCCTCAGGTCTTAATGAGTTATCGAAGCATTTAATTTACACCCTGTAGCTTAGAGCCAGTACTCTTTGGTCGCAATCGATGGTCTCTGTCATTATGGTAAGCAAATTCAAGGAGATTTTACAAACTCGCAGAGGAATCTGCCTGTTGGACCTTTTTTCAGGCTTAGTATGGTTATGTATTTGTTTGAATGCTACCTTATTAGCCTCTGGCGTCGCTACAGCACCTCTTGCACTCTGTAATTTTGTTTGTTTGCAGACCTGTCACTCCCTCCATCCTGTTACCATCTTTGAGCGGATTTCCTATGGTCCCCCTTTCAGTCTTATTCCTCACATTGGTACGGAAGTGACAGTTCCCATCTCATGAGGTTAAGTGCATCCTGACCTTTTGGTGTCACTGCTCAAGACAGCCTGATGTTACCTTAAGCAATGTTCTAGTCATGCTGATCTAGAATGACAGAACTGGTTTTGGCTTCTTTTCTTTATGTAAACATGTTATTTTGGGATGAATTTTAGTCTTTCTTAGAGAGAAGATGGAAAAAAAACCCTAAAAGAATAACACATGCAACCTGATTTGAACTCAAGATAGAGAGATTGTATTGCATTTTTTTTAACAAGATACATTGTGAAAATGCTTTTCTTTGACTTGGATTTTTAACTTGGATATTTCCCACAAATATCCTCTAATGGGATATCTTTTTGTACATTTACAAGCCACTGTGATTTCTATAGGTATAATTCAATAGATGGATGAATGCTCTGTAGTATATTTAATGCTAGATCCTGAAAAATTTGATCTTAGGTCTAACTACATTAAATGTCCATCTATCCATCCATCTATTTTCTAAATCCGTTTCATTCATCTCAGGGTCGCGAGAGGGTTGGGGTCTGTCCCATCTGCCTCTGGACAAGAGGCAGGGTACACACTGGACAGTTTGCCAGTCCATCACGGAGACAAATAAATAGACGCCACCTTTCAGACATCAATCAGACAGCACATATAGGCTCTTTTCACTCTTTGGTTCGTTCCCTTTGAAATTGAGGTTATATGAAGGTTACATTAGCTGTTAACTACCGTAACAGTTCATTGTTTATCTATTGAAAGCATGGCTGGTATCGTAGATGGAAAATGTAAGAGTTTTGTTCATTCTTTTCTGCTGCACAAATCAGTGGTCAGCACTCTACTGAGCATTAACTGAACACAGTAACGCTTGTTTCCCAAGAAGCCAGTGATTGTTACTGCAGGTTCAGTTACATTTTCTGATCTTCAGAGCATATGTTTGGGTTTCTGAAGTCACTAACAAAACCCTCAGAAAACTTTCAGAATTACAGTGGATTTCTCCACCACTCTCCCGAGTCAGAGCATAAATATCCCATCTTTTCTGTCTCTATCAAACTTCAACTTCAAATCCTGTCGATTTAGCTGCACCTCAGAGGGAAGTTGAAACTCTTTTTTATTTATCTGCTATTAACTGCAAAGTCATATCAGCAGTTTTGTTTTTCACTAAAGAAATGGACTAATATTGCTCAGCTAATACATTAATATTTCATATCATGACCATGAAATTGACTTGAAATTGACTTTGACTTTTTTTCCCAGCCTGAAGGTGAACGTTCTGATTTCCAAATTGTCATTAAGGTCCTCCACACATGAACATGGGTATTTTGATAAACCGCTCACATGCAAATGTAGAATTGGGCACTGAAACCAAACTTTTCAGAAAATACCTTCCAGGGCAAACATTTTCATATTATAACATTTTCGTGTGGAATGGAAAACCTTGTTAACAACACTTTTTTTTACATGTTTACGCATTAATGTGTAATGAAAGGCCAACCACCATGAAAAAAACAAACTTGGAAAAAGTGGCCCATATAAGCAACAATTCTTAACATTGACCATTGAAAACTGACATGATGTGACACATTTTTCCAACATAATTTTTGACTGGTGTATTGACTACAGCCTTCCTATCTATTGTGCTGTGTCACAGACATCCCATTAAGACCTCAGGAGAGTGTGACAACTTGTGACTAAAGGTAAGTCGTCTTTATTATTCACCACAATGGACACAAATGTACTGAACTGAAAGAGAATCAACATTGAAAATACATTTGACAGCTTTAATGGCAATATTTTACCCAGTTTGTAAGGGAGTTGTACTCTGAACTCTGCTAAGCAATGAGAAAATGGTTGAAGCCTTAGGTGAAAAAGGAAACATACAAATGACACTGACTCAAGTAACAAAAATTTAAGAGGTTTAACTGGTGGCCAAGCATGGTTGCACTGAAATACTGTACCTTACTGGGGTATTTTCAGTGAGAGAGTGAGTCTACTGCAACTATGGTTAAAGATATATTCATATACAGCAGGCACTTCCAGAAACTGACACATGTGAGCATTATCTCTATATATTTATTTATTTTGCTTGCCCTGATAGATTTACTCCATTAAACAAAATTAGTTTATTTGTCATCCACTCACCTTTAGATAATTGCGAAACACATCCACAGCTTTCCAGTCCAATTGATCTGCCAATGACACCTTCTCACATGAAGGTGAAATATGTGTGAAACAAACACATTGGATTTCTCAAAATAAATCATCCTCAATTTTCTTTTAATATCCAGTTTCATTTGCCCTAGTCTTGTCTTCTATGCCTCAGCATACTGATTTGTAAATATTTTAGAGGGAAGTATTTGTTGCTATGATATTGTGTGCTACTAAACATTCCGAGTGGGAATGATGTTCCTCATTTCAGTTTCTGTAATAAAGAGACATGCCTCACCGGAGAAAAACATGTAAAAAATGTGAAACACTTGACTGCCTTCCCTTCTCAAAACACATATTAACGTTACTACATCTAACACACACACACATATGCTCACATACTGATCTTATGTGTAACTGCCAACGTGGAAACAGTCTTTAGAGCTTGTGGCCTTTCTAAATAGTTTACTGTACCACAGATACATTTGGGAGCAGCAGCATACTGCAACGCACAAAGAATAAGACAACATACATTTCATGGCTTTTCTTTTCCACAACATCAAATCCAGTCTCTCTGAGTTTGCTCTTTCGATGAAGTCACAAAGTCCTTGTTGGTTTGTAATTTGCTTTCTGTTGTCCAACAAATAATAAAAACAATTACTGTGACATGAAATAGACTTCAACGCCCATGATTTATCCTTTGTAGATAAGTTCTACTAGTGGCACGGTAAATATCTTTTCTTTGTCGTACTGCATGCTTAAGTATTTATGATGGATATCCTTTGGTATCCCAAAATCTATGCCCAAAATCTTTTGGCAAGTCTTCATAAGAAGATACCAAGTATATGGTGCTTCCACTGTCAAGTATTTTCTTGTATTTGTTTGTGTCTTTCACTCCCTATTTTCCTGGAGAGGTTGGTTTTAATCCATTTAGGTTTTCAAAAGCTCCGTCTGCATTTGATGAGTTTTTGGAAAGCTTGCTTAAACTCATCATTGAATGCAGTGTATATGACAGGATTGATAAGGGAGTTTAGGTAACCCAACCAGGTAAAGATATCAAACAGTACCGGATCAAACCAGCATTCTTTACATATGGCCGTGACGAGCGTGCCAACAAAGAACGGGAGCCAACAGACAATGAAAGCGCCCAGGATGATGCCCAATGTCTTGGTGGCTTTTCTCTCCCGTGCCGCACACAGACGCTTCCTCTCCAGCACGCTGTCTGCCAGCTTCACTTTCACACTATTCATGAACAGAGGCGATCCTCCCCCTCCACCACCTCCTGCACTGCCAGAGTGTAGGTGTGCATCCTGGTGGGAGGCAGAATTAAGAGAACAGAGAGAGGAGCCTGCAGAGGTCTGGATGAGCTGTGCTGTTGTGAAACGCTTCCCAGATGACGATGGGGTCTTAAAAATACGAGATCGGGCAGCAACATAAATCCGTCCATAGAGGATGATGAGAAGTACTGTGGGAACGTAGAAGGCGCCGAAGGTAGAATACAGTGTGTAAGAGATCTGATCTGTATTCACCACACACTCTGTCAGCTCCTCGTGGGCTTTGGCCTGTCGCCAGAAAAGAGGAGGCATGGAAATAGAAATAGAGATCACCCACACTACCGCAACCATCAGCCCAGCTCGGCGCATCGTGCGGCGTTTTGAATACTCCAGTGCATCAGTGATGGCCCAGTAGCGGTCCAGTGCAATCACACACAGGTGTAAGATGGAAGCTGTGCAGAAGGTGATATCAGATGACAGCCAGATGTCACAAACAATCTGCCCCAGTGACCAGGTTTTGCTGACAGTATAGACAATGCTAATTGGCATGACTAAAATAGACACCAGCAAGTCTGTGACGGCGAGGGAACCTATCAGGAAGTTGGCAGGGGTGTGTAGCTTTCTGGTCAAAAAGATGGTAGTGATGACAAATGCATTTGAAAGCACAGTAGCCAGGGTGACAATCGCTAACAGAACAGACAGGGAGACCTGGAGGCCGATGCGAGTGCCCTCATTCCTGAGTGGAGTTGTGGTGGTGTTGGGAATCTCTGTGAAGTTGTCTCGTGAGCTGTTATCAAACTCCATCTCGCTTCAACTTCTTTAAACTCTCTTGTACACAGTTTAGACCAGCCTCATCTTTTTTATCTAAAACTGCATGCAAATCAGTTTACACAATACACCAAATAAGGTTATATTGCACTGAAATTGGGATATATTGGGACTGAAATGTTCCTTTCAGTGTCTCTTACAATATCGTATTTTATGTTCCATCTCTGTTATTGCAAAATAATTTCCTATCAACTTTTATAAGACATCTAATTCCATTAATTTACAAATAATGATCCTGATAATTCAATCATAGACTAATTTGTCCATTTCATTTATCCAGTATTGACTTGCTTCTCTGCTGTAGGGTGCATGAAAATCGAATCCTAATTTGTATTTAGCTCTGGCAATAGAGGCATTTTCTTATCTCATCTCCAACCTGCAGTCAGCAGGCAAACCTACTATCAGACCAAGCTTTTCCATTTATCAAATGCTCTAATGGGCTTCTACTTTTAAAAAAAAGCTAAGCGGGGAGCTGCATGTCGGAAGATGATGACAGCAGACCCAATGATTTTCTTGTTTTTTTCTTTTCTGGAGTCTACATGGAGGCATAGAAACCTTCTGAAATAAATTCTATCCCGAAACTCAGCTGCACCTGCTGTTTCTGATGATGCTGGGAAGCCAAACCACCACAGTTACATGATCAACATCAAAAGCAGGCAAGGAACAATTCTAGTTATAAAGTCAGCTCATATATCCATGGTGTTTTTTTGCAGTGTGGTGATTGGCGACGTCATCTTTTCCAGTTCCCAGTGTTTTTCCATTAACTGCTCCTCTTCATAGCGTCGGCTGTCTGGTAAAGTTTCAGCGGCAGTGTCTCAGGTTAGGTCTAGTCAGACTGATCCAGTGTCCTCTGAAGCGTTTAATCCTGTGTCAGACAAATAAGGAAAGATTGGTTTTATTATTTTCTGTTACCATAATCTGCTACTCTATATTTTGTACTTGTGCACACAGGCATTGACCATAAATTCTGGTCAATAAATGCACCTGAGCAGCATGTAAATAAAAAACTGTCAATAAAGTGAGCATTATGGTTTTAGGTGCTTTTAAAATGCTTTTGTAAAGTTATAATCAACCCGTTAAGTTTCCTTCTCCCACCGCTTGAGATGTTTTGTAACAAAAACTCTTTACATAAGTGTTCAATTTTAAGACTCAACAGAAAAACGAGCAATGCTATATAAATACTCTTCCTAATTCATTTTTTTCTGCAACAGATTACTTATGATCGTATTACATTTTCAAATCACACGCATGAAATTGGAGCAGGGGCAGTGGTATACAGAGAAACTGACCATGTTGCCTTCAGGTCAGAGTTGCAGCACATTATCACAATTTGACTTACTTTCAAGTACATTGAAAGAGATGGTAAGTGAAATGTGGAAATGTGGAAATGTGTCATTTTGTCCTAGAGGGGGTAAAGACTTCAAATGACGTCTAATCACTTCATAAGACTTGCTACCCTCTAGCTTCCTAAATTTCAATCTGGTTTTCTTTCAAAAAATTTGAAGAGCCGCACCAAGAATACTGACCTCTTTCATAAATGTATATATATATGTACATATTGGCTTAAGTTTGCATGGGAAAATGTGTCTCACACATTTTACACACTCTTCTGCCGGCGAGTGTCCAGGTGGATTTCTAAGGTGTATATTTGTTCCTGATGCAACTGTGCAAATCCCCTCCATTAACTGAGGTCTTCCATGTGGGCCTATGAGGGGGATGTTTGTGCTTTTGTGACAACAACTGGGCATATTAAACAGTTTATTAAGCGGTGTAGGAAAACTTTTTAGATGCATTAGTGTATTCATGCAGAATTCAGTTGAGAGTAGCTTCACTTAATGACAAATTTTAATGTAATTTTCCAAGATCACAAGTTAATTATCTTCTCAAGAGACTAAAAAAGCTTGTTTTGTAGTAATAATGCGATAATTGATGCCATTATCTTGAGGAGGCAAAAATATTGTCTCATGATAAAGACATAAAGTTTTTATATATTTTGCGAGTTCAGTCAAGTAAAAGGTCATTTTTCCGTCACCGTAAACAGTGAGGTTGCATGAAGGTCAGCTACTGACTTAAGCAGAGCTTGTTAAAATCTTATCTCTGTCTACAGATGCCACTGTCCGCACTCAGAACAGACATTTGCTAACCTCAGTGAAGCACATTCAAATTACACATGCATAGCCTAACCTTGCTCTATAACTTCATGTTATCTTCCTCAAGGATCATGGCTGCGACAATGGTGTGATTTGGTGTTAGCAGGAACCACTTATATTCAAGCTCACTGTAACCACCTTGTGACCTTGTAAAAATAAAAACTTGTTTTCTCATGATAAATGCCACAATATCAAGAAATGAAACAATCAATTTCTTGAGAAAACCACAGAAATCAACTTGTTATCATGGAAAAAAAACAGGCTGTGTTATCTTACAAATGTAAGTTACAAAGTAACAGAATAGTCAACTTGTGATCTCGACAATGTGGTGTCTAAATAAATAATTGAAGACAATTAAAAGCAAGACTTGGCTTCCGTACATTCATTTGTAAACTTGTGTGAAAATTTCAGTACTGATTTTGCTGCTTTCATAACATTTGGGTTAGTTTTGCTCTCAGGAATACAATGATTCCTCAGAATCTATAAAAAAGAAAATAGCTTTGTCTCTCAGTAATATGAGATTTAGTCTACTGTAAGGGCCAAGACATTATCCATGCTAGCATCCTCACTGTGCAACACTCCTTACATATATGGGAATCATGTTTCTACGAGACAAAGAACCTAGAAATGAAGTTAAACTAAAGTTTTATACAGTACTTTTGCCCCTCACATATCTCTCAGAATTAGTAAAAATGAAAAACCACATTTCTAATAAAGTAAAAACAAAACAGACTCTCAGCTGAACAATACAAGCACTCATTATGGAAGCTCTGGGTGTTTATCTTAATTCCAGTCGGAGACAGTTTTCTAATTTACGGGTGTGAGAGAGCCAAGATTAGATGTTGCACACAGGAAGCCATGGGAAGGAAGATATCTTTGGTTTAATGATCTCTGAGCACACCAAGTTCAAACTGACCCACACACAAATAAAGAGCGTAAGACACAGATCGTCTTTCCAAATGCTGCATCATAGCGTAAATAAACAAAAGAGGCAAATGTGAAAATAACATACATAGAAAAATCATAAAATAGCATTTGGACAACACAAACCTTGCCCTGGGACTAAGAACCTTTGCAGAGTCCGAATATTTGACCCCCTGCATTTTCTCTTCTGTTATCAGAGACTAAATAAAGTACCAGGGAGATATTTTGCCCCTCAAAAACACCCAAACTGGAAGGTAGTACTTTTGAGATATGGGACATATAATGCAAAATATTTCTGACTGGAAGTACTCTAACTGTTTTATTTCCATTTGTGACCTTAAAGTTAATCTCAACCACAGGTTCTAAAACCTGTTTAATTTAAGTTTATCACATGAGTTGTTGTTTTCATGGACCATATACTGGCTGTAACACAGATTGGACCAGTGGACCTACCATCCAAGACTGTTTCAATAGAGCTACAGAGTACATAACTTGTAGGCTCAAAAGGAACCCCTAGAAACATCTTGAATTACAGTTACAATGACCAGTGTCTTTCTGCATTTGTAATTATTACATTGTTAATAAATGCAGTTGATTACTTTTGGTTTAATCATCTTCTTGTACCAAGAAATATTGAGTTTCCTGATTGCTGCAATTACTGACCAATCAGGTCTCTGCTTGCAATATATAAACGCTAGATGGCAGTTTCTGTATCTGTCATACTTTGAGCTCTCATCAGGTGTTCAGTGCACGTCCCGTTATCTGACTTCCATTGCTCTTGCAGGTATGAGTGTCTGTGATGTTTAGTTATTTTAGTCACTCTGTAATATTTGCTTATTGTGAGCATTTAATTACCCTCAGATCAGCTCACAGTGGGGCCTCCTCCTGTTCTGTAGGTTTGATTCTTACCTGTCATCAATCTCTAACGTATTGGTATTAAGCAGGTGCTTTGCCTTAGATTTATACTGCACTTTATCCAACCAGCAATTGGATAAGCATCATGCTGTCTCCTGTGTTGGTGTTGGGAGTCACGGCCTGATTGATATGTAATGCCATGAATGAAAACTTCCAAATAAATCGGATAATTTTCTGACATGCTGTTTTGTTCATGCCAGGGATCCTGGGCCTGTTTTGAGGTCCTTGGCAGCTGGGATGGGACCATTGCTTGCTCTGCTGCAGCTGTGATCTAGGCTTCAGGAACGCTGCTGTTTCGCCCTACCATTTTCATTCATCCATTCGTGCATTTTCCCCCATTATTTTGCCTATGTTTGCCCCTTCTGACTTAGCTTGTCACCACAATGTGACTTTGTGCGGGTTTTACTTAATCGCTGTTTGTTACACTCGAACAGAGTGAAAAACTTCCTGGTTTCGCAGGAGCAGTGACAGGCGCTGTGGTGTAAGCGTGCTCCCATTGTGTGAGGGCAGGGAATGATTTGATTTCTAAGCCTTTGGAAGGAGAAATGTACTCTTCCATGGCACTCAGTGAGACTGTCTCTTTGACAGATTGTCTGTTTTTTTGTGATTTCTCTTAAAGTAGCTGGCATATTATTTTGTTTGCATTTCTTTTAATTTGTTTCTGTTTCGCTGTTGGTGGGAGGCGTTTCCTCAGCTGTTGATCACCACAGTGTTTAGTGTTGATCAGTAGCACGAAGGGCTCCCTGTTATTCTCATTCTTTAACAAGGTGTTTTCTTGTTTAAGAGGCTGAGCTCCCAGTGCTCGTGGTTTTGCTGGTGGCGACATCTCCTTCCCGTGTGCAGTGTGTTTTGCACCTTGGATTGTGGGTTGCACAGCTGTGTGCTGTGGGGTGATTTAAGATGTCTTCTATCCATTAACCTGCCTGCCCACTGGTAAGGCTCAGCTATACTTTTAGCAGTTTTGATTACTTGTTTTTAACTTGTGTTTTTAGGAGTATCTGAAAAAAAAAATGGATGGAACACGTCTGCTGTTCTAAGTTAAACGAACCTGAGTGCCTATTTAAATTTCAAGGTGGTAACTGTTCTAGTTTCTAATCACCTTTTAATGAAGGGATATTCCCTGGGTGAAATTCCCAGGGTGGTGTTGCTGTTTATAATTTTAACTCACCTTATTTGGTAGCTGTACGCACTACACATACACACGGGGAAAAGAAAATGTGAACTATATGGTGGAACATGCACTCCCCTAGAATAGAATGTATTTGTTGTTGCTGTGTAAAAAAAATTAAACAAAGTTGAGGCAGTAAGACAAAATACAAATAGGGATAAAACAATATCAATACCAATAAACAATATCACAGGAGGTAGTGAACAGATCCACAGAATAAAAGTGCAAGGGTCAAGCTAGTATAGCAGTCCTTGGTTTCTGGGTTGGTTGCTATTACACCTTGGCGAGGGGGAGGGACAGGGTTGTGCATGTGATTGCTACAGGATAAAAGCTGTATTTTAGCAATTCAGACCAAGAGTCTCTTATGTTTCGGCAGGGAAATAATAACTGTTACACAACAGTGATACACAGTACAACACCGAATCCAAAACAGTAAAGATGTTGTGTAAAATGAAAATAAAGTACAGAGCGCTTTGATATGCATAGTTCATCAACCAATACTTGTTACATCAAATGCTAGAAGTGAAAAATAGTTTATCTTGAGTTTGATGGCAGCAACACATCTAGAAAAATTAGAACAGTGCAACAAAAGGCTGGAGAAGTAAGCGGTACTAAAAAGAATCAGGTGGAGGAACATATTGTGACTTATTGAAATTATTGACAACAGATCAGTCATATGATTTGATATAAAAAGAGCACATCAGAGAGGTTTATCAGTCTGATTCTAATGTAAAGCTGTAAGGGGTTTAAATATTCCATAATCTACAGTACATAATACCATCAAAAGATTCAGAGAATCAGGTGACAGCCCTGTGCCCCAGGGGCACCGCTGATGGCTGATTGGTTAGAAATCCCTGTGTGGGCTCAGGAACACTTCCAGAAATCAGTATCTGAGCACAGTTGACCATACGTTCCACAAATGCAGGTTAAAGCGCAATCAAGCAAATAAGTAGTTTCATCTGTCACCCGAAAGGCTTCTTCAGTTCTAAAGTAGTTGGTGGGTATCAGCTTACAAGCAGTAGAGGTGCTATTCACACTTGACAGGTCATTACAGTCGCATGTGTCACTGAACCACCTGATCATTGTGTGTGTCGTGTAACTAATTCTCATCTATAAGCTGATTACCTGTCTGAAAGACCAAGTTTTAGTCACAGGATTCAAGATGTGAATGGTTGTAAAACTGCCTAAGGAGAGAGAGACAATGCTGATGAAGAAGCCTCTTCTTCATCCTTATAATCAGCACGCTGCAGACATTACAATCTATTTATTTTCATATATCAAAACGAAACATCACGTATCAGAGATAGCTATAGCTGTTAAAGGGTGAAGCATCGCACAGGTCAAACAGCATGAGTAACAGTCACAATTCATTGAATCAGGAGAGACTGATAAATATCCGTTAAGAGCTCTCAGTCTTATTATTGAATGGCCCATGCTGTCAGCTCGCAACAAACATCACTGACTTATTCACTTACATGTCCCTGTTGCGAGCTGCTATCCTGTAATATGATTCTGTTGCGTATCGTTTTCCACACACATGTGCAGTATCATGACTGATAGATAGCTGAGCAGTTTATCAGTTTACAGGTCAAACAAGTCAAGGACAAGGCTTAACAAGACCAAATGGTCTTGTTTATAGGACAATGAGTTGATGAGATTCATAAAGAATGGATGAGATGAAAAGATTTATCAATGAAGAAAAGGCATAAGCTTAGATGGGCTGGATGCTGTTTGTGTGAAATATATCATGGCTACATCTGGCTTTTAACTAAAGATCTAATACAATGAGGCATGTCTCAAGCCTCAACAGTGAGAGTTATAATCCTTATCAAAATGGCTACAACATAGCAGGATCACAAAAAAAATGAATGCACAGAATGTTTTAAGTTTCCCTTATGGGGGTCTGATGAGGAGCAGAACCAAAGCACACAAAATATCCCTGCCCAGTCAGCCCCATTACATTACACACCATTCACTACAAATCCAATTCATTCCTTTCAGGCTTAAGCCATACCCAAGCAGATGTTTTAGCGAGAACAGCAGCCTGATTGTTGGTCTGGGTGAAACAGTAATACCCTCTGAACTCAGCAGGCCCCAGTGGAGATAGGATAATTGATTTAGCTCAGAGAGGCAGAGCCATCCGCTGTCAGCTAATGACCTGTGTTTACTAAAGTGTGCTCTAAATGGTAGGTGAGTGTGGATGTGCTCTGTTTTTCTGCATATAGGAAATTTACATCTATGGAAACATAGTTTCGGACTTGATGACAGGACAAAAGGGTCGCTTCAGGTTAATTTAAATTCAATAATTTTTCAAATCAGTCTATTATGTTGATAAAAATATGTTAAGGCTCATCTGAGGCAGTTGCATTAAACGGTCTATCCTGAAAAATAAAAATAACAATCATGACTGAGTGACAGTAAGTGGTGTGAATACTGTTATTGTTGGGCCTGTATCCAGTATAAATATGCCAGACCCGAACATTAATGAAAGTTAGCAGAGCTCCCTTTTTTTAAACAGACTTTTTCATTCTTCTATTACAGTTATCATGTATTATTAGCCAATGTCATTTGTTTATACATTAACTCAAATGTATAGCAATACAGTTAAGAGATGTTTTAAGCTATTTAACAGAAATAACATGACTATGCAGAATATTGGAAACATGTTTCATGAATGGCTGGCAAAGATGAATGGTTAAATGGCAACATGTCATGCTGGAATTAAGTGGATAGCAAACTAAATCACATTATTTCTTGAGGGCTTCGTGGTTTATCATATTTCTGATGTTAGCAGGTTCCAGAGAGCATGGAGAGTATCTGTTTTTTGTCAAGCTACATGGGCTGCACATGCATATGCTCTATTAGGACCATCTTCCAACCATACACAGAAACTGACGATGGATGCTGGGCAAGATCTATAGGTTTCTGAGGATTTTTTGGTGACTAATTGCTGTACAAGAAAATTAAATGCAGAGAGCATGAAAGGAGTTAAATTAACTTGTGGTAAAGAGACAGCAGTCAGTGGAAATCTCAGGAATCATAATAAAGGCTGAGAAGGATAATCTCGGCTCTTCTGTAAGCCGATAGGAAGAGAACAGATTGTCAAAAGCAGGGACGGTTTAGCTTCTTTGCAGGAAAATTAAGATTTTCTGTTAATGAAAAAGCCCCAATTTGTAAGAGTCTGCCAGGTTACATGGCAGGTTGTTAAACTCGATTAAATACAGCATCTGACATGTTTTCATCACTTCATTGCTGCTCAAAATAAACTTCTTCAACGCACCAAAGCCATCATCTCTAAAGATAGCCTTCCTATCAGTGTACCTTTTCACTACTCCACTCCTCGCTGTATGTGTTCGTCCTTCTGAAAGCAGAAAAAGGTTCAGCGCAAATCTAGAGCACCTGAAAAACCCTTCATGAGCTGATTCTGAGATTATCTGACACAACCAACTGTGTACACATGTACGTGTGTGTGTTATGAGGAGAGAGGAGACCGACAGAAACAGACAGTACCATCGGATATCTGGTTTAAATCTGAGGAGATGATGAAAAGCTTGTCATCAGAACAATGCTAGTGCTTATTTATTAGCAGAACGAAGGATAAAACTTGGGACAAACCTGGTTCAGAATCAAACCCATGGAAATTTTCTGTCTTCCAGTGTCAGCTTCATGGTTTGTGTAGTTTAAGCAAACAATTTCTAAACAGAACCATCTATCCGTGCACACGACGGTTAGATTTATGTTTTTGTTTTAGTGGTGGATCATGCACTGTACTCTCAGAAAAATTACCCCGAAGTTTGCAACAATATCAGTATAAAACCACTCATAATAACAACATAGGAATTTGTAATATAATATATTTGTAATATACAAACTCCAAGCCATTGTCGACTGGAATATATAAAAATAAACTCATATCTTGCCACTTGAATCAGAAAATATATTTCATCAGCCCAAAGGGAAGTGACTTTATTAAAATGCAAACTTAAACTTAACATTAAATATAAACTTAACTCTGCAATACGTTATTTTTTTTAAGCATTTATCTAACAAACACAACGTTAATGTGCCTAACTGAACAACTTCACTTACAAAATTTAAACAATTGAAAACAATTGAGAATGGCATTTGTTTTAGATAAAGAAAAGAGGATAATTGTTGCAGTTTTATAAGAGTGATATTTAGCCACACTTACTAAATACAAGATTTCAACTGCCTAATAGTCTATGGTAGTCATTGTCTGAACCTAGATTTGTTCACATTTTTAAAAATTTTGATTGTACTGGTGTCTATTAAAAGAAGCATCAAAATAGTTGAACAATTACATAATTAAGTCTTTATTACAATTTGGAAATCTTTGCAACATTTTTCTGGGAATGAGATTTGTAAAGAAGTTATAACCAAAGATGTCTTTGGTGTTACACTATAAGACTGTTACTTGCTTTCTATTATCTTGAACCAAATCTGATTTGAACCTCTGAGAGCAAGAACTGTAACATCCCAGTTAGTTTCCGAGCCTGTCCTGCTCCAACATGCAACTATCATAAGTGTATGTTTATGACACATTCAAGAGTTCATTTTAAAATGACTAATCTATCTGTCATTGAGTGTAGTAAAACACTGAGCAAAGAGAAGATATTTCCTTCTAAAAATGACTCTGGACTCTAAAAAAGGACTCTGCTTGCACAAACAGTACTGATGGGTTCTTTTGTCTTATTTTACTTTGAATGATGGGTTACAGGATCCATGCAACCACCTAAAATTACATCTGGATTACAGCTATCCACTTCGAGCGTAACCAGGAATTTTTATTTAACGACACTGAGCACAAATTATACATAATATTAGCAATTTCTCCATTTCTATCTGAATATTGTCAAGTTTCCTGCAGATCCCTGGCTTAGGTGCATGCCATGTGAATCCAACACAGGAATGACCTGATTTCCAAAATGCACTAGGTTAAAGATGAAACAGTTCTTTAATATTTTAAGCAAGATTACTTTTTCATTTCCATCTTCACAAATGGGATATTCTCCCATTGTGCTTGCAAAAGGCTTCACATTTTGCATGACTGGAGTGCTCTTTTGAGGTCTACTCACAGATTTTAAGAGATATTTAGGCTGGGGGACCAGAATAAATCATTCAGATTGTGCCTATTCATGTAGCCCATTGTGGATTCTGAGGTGTGTTTAGACACATTATATATCATGTTATGCATTTTCACAAATGATGTTTGCTTCCTGAATTCACAAGGATTTAAATGGTTCTACTATTTCTTCTACTAGTGAAGCATTCCCTGTGCCACTCTCCGCTATCAAAGCCTAAAACACCAGTTTTATTTCCACAGCATTTTGTGGTGAAGATGCAGTAGAGTCTGATCAAATGTCTAATAGCCATGTCTGGATTTTAAAAAGGGACCTTCACGAACAAAAACACATGTGGCCTTGGCTTTACCTTTACTCAGTCACAAAATGAAATAAACCAGTGAGAAGCCATCTTTTAGTTACGTTTCTAAAATGAATGGCTCAAGTAGGAATTAGATTCTACAGATAATGACAAACAGAAGTGCTTTCATCTTTATCTTGTGTGTTTTGTTGTGTGTATGAGTCATAAACTGAAGGAAATGTGAATCACCAGAGGTTGGGAAATAATGATCCATCCAGGAGATAACGGAGGATGTTTGACAAGAGTACCCAGAATAAAATGAAAACCTACTCTGAGTTTAGTGTTCCCATATTTACAGAGCCTGATGGTGAAAAGAAGGTGAAAAAGTTAGAGTTGTGGCCTTTAACAGTCATCAGTGTGGCTGTGACATTAGGCATTGGGATTCATTTTAGCATGTACAGTTAAATTGGATCAAAACTTGAGCCCCACAGCTCTGTGCACACTGTGAGCTGCAGTGGTGAGAAATTGTTTTGTTGCTACAGCAGGAGATGATCGTGTGTTGAGTGGTTAAAATAGATGCTCGCTTCTGGCTGATCTCTGAGCAGCTTGTCCAGATAGTGGAGAAGACTTTATCAACCTTCTGTGTGGTCTGTGCCAAATGCACAAATGTGTGTTGTTTTGTGTTAACATGAAGCAATGAAACTACAAAACTAAAAACTAAAACTAAAAAACTAGGTTAACAAGAAACTAGACTGAAAATGCTGTTCAGAAGCATCTTCTTCAGCTTGCTTTGAGCTATTCATATTGTAATTTCTCACAAAGGTTTTGAACATAAAGTCCTAGTGCATAACTGATCCACATAGTAACGTTCACTTTGTCCCATATAAAATTTTCTGCTCTTTGTGTACTTCAACTAGACTGATGCATTTGCATTTCCTTATTACCACATTACCTTTGTTTTCCTTT
This sequence comes from Leuresthes tenuis, assembly GCF_036924035.1. Taxonomy (NCBI): domain Eukaryota; kingdom Metazoa; phylum Chordata; class Actinopteri; order Atheriniformes; family Atherinopsidae; genus Leuresthes; species Leuresthes tenuis. The sequence goes on from NW_027325369.1 coordinate 20,810,796, forward strand.
CATTATCATTTTTAATTTCTAAGCATCATGTAAGCAGTTTTTAATGGCCTTGTTTTTAACGTGTCATACATATACACTTCTTTTGGACAGGACGCGTGTCTTTTACCATCATATTGGTCTGTTGGTGAGTACAGTCAATTTAATGGAGATGGTATATGGATTTTAATGGGTCATGGTAGCATTGGAAAGCAACAGAGAAAATGTGTACAGAGCTATCTGTACGTATGAAGAGCAAAACATTCTGACATCCTGTCTCTGAATTTGGAAGAATGTTGAACAACCTTTCAATCGAATGTCTGATGGAAATATGGGGCTGCCAATTAGCACATTGGGCTCCTTGAAACTGTTAACAGAAACAGTTAACAGAACAGAGTGTTCAGAGAAAAATAACTCTACAGGAACTTTTTAAAAACTCACAGTGCATACAAATGTGCTTTCAATAGATCATAACCAACTCCATCCTTTTCAGCAGAACTCAATTAAGTATGTCAGTTGTAGGTCATAACTCAAAAGCTCATATTTAAAGGAAACTTTAAACCCTCTTTGAACACTGCCATAATGTGATAAAGGTAAAAGCATTTTGTTTCTATATTTTTCATACATATTTTGATCCATTTTACACTACGTACAATCTGTATCTGAACTCTCAAATTGAGTAAGAGTGACCTAACTGAATTATAGGACAGCAGTCGGCAGATGATTTAGCCCCTGGGCCTCACATCTTTTGTTTAATTTTTCATGTCTATTCTAAATCTCCCTAAAATTAAAAGTCACTACTCCTTTTGATATATCCCTGTTGGATATGGTTGTTTTTCACTCAACGAGCCACTTCGTTTCTAGGCAACACTTCCTCATATCAAATTGACATTCCAAAATGTAGTGAATCCTTTTTTTTGGACACAATTTTCTTTCTGTGTACATGGACACAAAACCATTTACATACAGAGGTGTCAAGGAATTTAATGAAACTGTAGCAATGGAAGTGTTGAAGTGCTTCGATAGCAGTTGTGGGTAAACAAATGAAAATGGTTGATAACATTCAAAATTATGCATAAAGACCCTGAAGAAGCCAAGTGACTGAGTGGACTTACCTCACAGACTTAACAAACCTTAACCCTGACCCTTTTTTCTTTTACCAAAATATGCTAAAATACATCTAAGAAGCAAGTTGCTATGTTACTGTGAACACAATAATAATTTTAATACATTTTACGCCTTTAGACCAACCAAATTAAACTATTCCTACAGTTAATTTAATTTGCAGCCAAAGGAAACTTCAAAATAAAAGATTACTGGTGAATTGCACATATATTTTACTTGTGCATGTTTAATTAAACTGTAAAGATTACATGAGGTGCATTTTCTTCTAACATGGTGTTGGCTTCTCTGCAAAACCACTGTGTTCATCCAATGATCCATTTTTTTATATCTGCTTAATTGAAGTCAGGGTCGCGGCTGGAGCTTATCCAAACTGCCATTGGGCGAGAGGCATGGTACACTCTGGACAGGTCCCCAGCATTGTGTTCAACCATTTGAAAAACAAATTTGTGCTTTTGTCTTGTCTTGCGGCATTTCAATGTCATGAAACAGAGAGTTCCTTGCTAAAAAGACTCAATTTTGTGTATATTGTATATTTCAAGTAAAAATTCCACTGGATACTTATTGATGGAATAAGTAAAACAAGAAATTTCAAATAAAAGATTTATGAATCTGGTAACAGAAACTAAAAATGAATATTTGTCTTCAACAGTTTCCATTTCTCTGACATTTCACCTTTACAGGCTTTGAGTCAACAATTGAGAGATTGTTGGAAATGCAAGATAGCACCCTCCCTAAACTGCCTTTAAGTAATGGAAACACAGTAGTAAAACTAATGGCCTGAGCAGCTGCTGCTGCGAGTGTGAGAAGAGCATGCGGGTATAGATTCAAGTATGACCCCTGCTGTCATTTTTATTGCCAAATTATCAGCAACTATGATAACAACTTCCATCTGTCTTTTGATAAAGCTCTAATTATATGAATAGCCTAACTACAGATTAGTCAGGGGTGGAGGCATACTGCAGTAACAAAAGGAGACGAGGAGATAAAGAGAGGGAAAGAAATTAAGGGAGAGGAAAGAGAAGGTCTTAATCTTTGAAAAAGAGTGAGAACTAAGGAACTGGAAGGATCACTATGAAAACTGGCAAAGACACAAACCTCAAGTCTCTAAGGTTAAATCATTTAGATTGAAAAAAAAAAGAAAAAAGCATCATTAACATAGCACCGACATGCCACAATGTAGTCAATTATCTCCTCTGGTGAAACAATGGTGTGAAAAATCAGGAACAGAAAGCCTGATATTTTACTTTGAGAGTGACAAACTGCTTTCTCACATTGAGTCCCATCCCGTGTGAAGAATCTTGCCGTAAATCCGATGGGATTAACATTGATACAGTCTGCCCTTCTCTGGATTTCTTTAATTCCATAGTAAAGAGAAAACCCAGAAGCATGAACACTGACAAGAAAATCTGTTGAAATAAGCAAGCAGGCTGAGTTGGTTGTATTTGTGCATAGAAGGCTATGTTTCCACAGTACGGAGTACGTTCATATACATTTGCGAATGTGTGTTTAATTGTGTAGTTAAATCAGGGTTATTATTTCTCTCTTGTAAATTATACTTTGGTTTTCCTTATATTCTAAAAGTAATTTCTTAGCTTGTTATTTCAAGTAAAGACAAAGACAAGCAGTTACTGAGAATGAAGTAATGACTCACAAAAAACAGGTCTGGGGCAATCAGAAAACAGACCAAGACCAACAACCAAACCCAGAGAAAAGGCTGAGTCAAAATAAAAGGGAAGTAAAGCTGACTAAAAAACAGAACATGTAAACCGAAAAAACAATGAAGCAACGTACAAACAAGCACAAGGAAGTCTAATTTTCCCTCCAGACTGACTTTCATACAACCCGGCTTCTCATGATCTCAACCTCTTCCTGATACCAAAGGAGCATTGTCAGATGTTTCTCCCATTTGCCACCAAAGTTTAGACTCTGTGGAGGTATTATCCTATCACTGAAATTATAGATTGAAGTCTGATCAGCAAACAGATTGTTTCAAATTCTCTATTACATCCATAAGTTTTGTTCCATATTTTCAATCGATCTCTTGTTGTTGAAATTGTATTGCCATAGCATAATGCTAGCAGGACACAAAATAAAAGAGAAGTAATTATAACTCCTACGATCATTTTCAATCATTTAACTGACCGTTTAGAGAAGAGGAGGCCCTTAAAGAGACAGGAGCTGAATATAATAATAATAATAATAATAATAATAATAATAATAATAATAATAATAATAATAATAATAATAATAATAATAATAATAATAATAATAATAATAATAATAAATTAACCTATATACTTGAACATTTATTCAGGTTAAAATCATTTTAAAACAAGAACAATAGTGGATTTAAGAAATGTGTATTCTTGAATATAGCAGCATGTACCTTTTGATAATGTTTCAGTGTAGCGTAGAGTCCTGAAAATGTAAAAATACTATTTTGCTTGCAGTAGATCTTAGATTTAAGGTCAAACCCCTACTGATGAATTGATGCAAATAAAGCTGATGAAACTCTGTTGCATAACCACAGAGACACAGAGACGTGCTACGTCTGCCGCAGCAACCAAGAAAATAGTCACAATTTAACTTCATCAACAAACTGAAGACACGTTTGCAGAAGCTGAGAACCTCAGTTAAATATGCCTAGATGACTTTCCATCTCAATATTTTCATTGGAAAGGACACTTTCTATTCTGTTCCATCTGCAGATGTGTTTATGATTTTGAACAGAATGACGCAGTGTATTTAATGTTCATGGCAATATTTCTGACAGTCTGGAAACTAATGCACTAAAAGGACCTAGAGGCAGAGGCCACATTTGGAGGTCTGTGATGCTTTGAGCCTTTAAGCCTATAGGCAGAAATTCCACAAGGGGACAGGTGCTTCTGAAAAGATCAGGATCCCCATTTCCATGCCTCACACTTGTATGCTCCACTGGCTGTTATCCCCACAGGCCAGCACACATAGTTTTCAGCAAAAGTGTCTCTATACAGCCAAGTCTCAGGAGAAAATGTGTGATTAAGACCTGTAACCATGTCTTTATTCATATTTCAGCATAACCATGTGTTCTTTATGGGTAAACCTAACCACATTTTCAATGATATTCAAACCTAATAGTGTATACTTTATACCTATCCCTTCCAACTGCTACTGACAGCCAAGTTGAAAAGTGAAAAGTTGCCAGACTAGATTCGGTTGTATTCAAACTGTTTTTTACACAATGTTCTGTTCTCAAAAAAGGCTAGTTTTAATACCAAAATGTTTCATCTCAATTAGCCAGATTATTATACCACTCCCCAACTTGACAGTTCAGATGACATCCTGAATATTGCCTTTAACTCTATATTAGACTCAAGTGGCTTTTCTCAAAAAAGGAAGAGACCGACTCACTCTCTCAGTCATATTCTTGATCTTGTTCTGACATATTTCACTGAAAGTGAACGACTAATAGTATAACCCTGTCTTATCCAATCACTTTTCAATAGATTTTGAGTATACAGTACTTGACTATGTAGCAGCCATCTAAAAATAAATTGTCTTTATAATAGGTTACGATCAGAGAATGCTGTAACCTAATCTAAAGAATCAATTCCATTATAATTTTCTTCAGTGTCTTTTGACAATACAACGGAGGGCAGCTACCTGAACATTAGACCTACAGAACTTGATGATATCTTTTTATAAAGCTACACCTTCAGTGCATACAACGTTGGACAATGTTGTGAAGAAGGTATTGATTATGAAGAAGCTGGCTTCTTGGTTTAATTCACAGCAGTGTACTTTAAAGCAGACTTCAAAAAGCTGGAAAGATAATGGCGTTCCACTAATTTAGATGAATCTCACTTAGTCCGGAAAGATAGTTTTATAACATATAAGCCCTTTGCAAAGCTAGATCTGCTTATGATTACTCATTGACAGAAGAAAAATGGAACTCCAGTTTTATTTCAGCGCTGTAGCCATGTATAATCTAACACTAATAGTGATATTTAAAAAAAAAAAAGCTCATTCAATAATAAATTGCTTCCATTTGAGAGTAAATACATGGCATCTTTCTTACTATTGTCACTGATGTAACATCAAGTGAAACAAGTTTAGAAACGTCTATAAAATGACTGTTTTTGTCTAACAACAATGGCTTCATCTAAAGAAATCAACTTGTATTTTTAGACTCTATCCCAACCAGACTGTTCAAGAAGGTTTTTCCCTTGATCAACACTTCGATAATAGATTTGATCTACCTCTGCTGACAGATTATGTACCTCAGGTTTTTAAGTGTTCTAAAAAATCAACTTTTCTATAAAAAACATTTGATTGTGGTTGTTAGCAAATGTCAGACCTATATTCAATCTTCTTTTATATATAAACTCCTTGATAAAAGTGTTGCAACTCAGTTTTTTTTTTTTATAGTTTGCTTATCAGTATTCTGTTTAAAGAGTTTTATTCAGGAATTAGAGCATATCATAGCACTGAAACAACCATTCATTGCCTACATCTCCTTTTTGCAATTCAAGGTCACAGGGGAGCTTGAGCTAAACCCCGGTACCATCAGTGGATAGGTCACCAGTCCATCAAAGGGCTAACACAGAGGGAAACAAGACAAACGATGACACAGTCAATTTAGAATCATAAAATCCATCCATCCATTTTCTATACCGTCAATCTGTCAGTCGGGTTGCGGGGGGGCTGGAGCCTATCCCAGCTGTCATCGGGCGAAAGGCGGGGTACACCCTGGACAGGTCGCCAGTCCATCACAGGGCCACATAGAGACAAACAACCACACACGCTCACACTCACTCCTAAGGACAATTTACCAATTAACCCAATTAACCTGCATGTTTTTGGACGGTGGGAGGAAGCTGGAGTAAAACCGGAGTACCCGGAGAGAACCCACACATACACGGGGAGAACATGCAAACTCCACACAGAAAGACCGCAGGTGGGGATCAAACCCAGAACCCTCTTGCTGTGAGGTGATGGTGATAACCACCACACCACTGTGCAGCAAATTAATAAATAATTTCCTTATTTCTGCTGCTATAGGCCTTGACCTCCCATCATGCACTGAGCACCTGTCCTGTAAATCATTCTGTCAACTTGAGTTTTTCTTCTTTTCAGCAGGTATCACTGGCCTGGTGTTATGGCTATGCTTGTTGATCCCTAATTCTTGTCTTCCCAACTTCTCACTAGTCAAGGCAGATGGCTGAACTTAATCAGTATGGTTCTGCTGGAAAAATTTTCCTGTTAAAAGGGAATTTTCCTCTCCTTTCCTTTCCTTTCCTTTCCTTTCTTTCCTTGGCTTGGATTATAATTGGATTACATTGAATTGTATCGAATTGTACTATATTTGGATTGCAATTGGACTGTATCTTTACAATGCCTTGAGATTATGTTTGTTGTGAATTCAAGTGAAAGAAATTAAATTTAATCAAATTTAATTTCTGACTGATGTTTGCACCCCTTGACAAGATTTTATTTTCTGATGTACGGCATGTATTTTTTAATTTTTTTTGGAAACTGGGCATTATTTGTGGTTTACTGTCGCTATTGTATAACATGTTCAGTATTTCTGGTCCCTCTCGAAAGCACTGTGGGTCTGAAAAAGTATAATTTATCCACATGGAAAGTCTTAGAAAAAAGTGGGTGAAAAGATTACAGCAATTTTCAATTCAGACAACAACAAAAGACACATTTGGGCCGGCTTTCATTTGCTCACTGCCAACATAAACAGGGGAAATAAACATCCAAAGGGTAAACAGTGGCTGCAATACATTGTTTACTTCCATCACAGATAGATACACTCACATGGGTCTGTTTTTCTCACCTTTCCCCAACTTGTTAAAACTTTTTGAAAAAAGAAAAAAAACTCTTTTTCATGACACTACTGATTACTTATTATATAGCTACCATAAAATGATGGCTCAATGACCAAATCAGACATAATTATATGCAACTTATCTGATTAGTTTAATCAATTGCTTCACAAATTAAATGTTTCTTCCATGAGGCTTAATGAGGATAAAATGATATGCTGCCAGTAGGGCTGGATAATGTGACAGGCTGCCCAACAAGCTTAAAGCTTGGTTTCTTAACATATTCATACTCTCTTTCAAATACTTTTTCTACAGCTTTCTGTATGTTTCTGTATGTTTATATTAGCCTTGTGTTTTATTTCAGAGGTGGGATTTTAACACACAAGTTTTCCAGTAACGCTACACTGAGACCTGTGGTGACCTGAGTTTAATTGTCCTGTCATTGGTCAGTTATTTCTCATGTAAAGGAGGATGTTGTCAGTGCACGTCATCCTCATTGCAACTCTAGTATTTCCAAATCATTATTGACTGTTTTTTTTTTTGAACTGGCGCAATCACCATGTGAATATAACCTCCTCTGATACTTCAAAGAGCATTCTTAGGAAGGAATATTTTACAGTTGAGTAGTAAACTCATGTTCACAGATACTGCCTCACCATCTGCCCAGCTGTGATGCTGCTATCATCCAACTCACGTGCTATACAACTGTAAACAGAGGACTGCAGTGAAAACAATGTTCACAGAGGTAAATTACCTCAAGTATATTTTGTGTTTGCTGAATCATAACTTCTAGAAGGTCCTGCAAATGTAACCTTTTGGAACAACACAGTTTATGTTAACTAATGACAAATCATAAATTGTGGAACAAAGCTGCAATTCAGCATCAGATCTGCTTCTTGTACCCTCAATTTCAGTTAAACACTAAAGCCAGTTACCTCCAAGTCTTACATTCGTGAAATTCCTGTCCTACGTTGCCAGACAACATGCAGTACATACAGGCTGTGTGATATATACTATACTATATACTATACCGCTTCACTGCCTGTGAATTACAATGAAGCAACTCGGTGGAATAAGTTATTTGTGTCCCAATGGGAGGCTCTACACTGACCCCGGTGTATAATCCGTAAGTCAAGAATTGTCAGTCATGTTTTTGAAGCCTCGTCTTGCACAGCGATTTTCCAGGAAAAGGCATGCTACGTTTACCTTTACATAGACACAAGATAGACTTTTTCTAAATGCTTCTTAATGAAGACTCTAATCAAAACTCCATGAGTTGGATGACAAGGTTGTCCAGCTGACAATATTTGAAGCAGAAAGATTTTGATATGAGAATCCAACTAGCTGCATGGATGCTAAGCTAAACAACTGAAGCTAGAGCTGCGTGTTAAATCTGCAGCACATGTCCAGCCTCCCACCCAAATCCTTCCATCGAAAATTTAATTGTGCACCTTCGCACATGTTTGTGATTAGTAGTGATCAAATGCCACCAAAAAGTAACTCCGAATATCTCCTAAATCAATATTTAGCACAAAACTGACTCCTAAACTAAATTATTTTCCCTCCAGTTGTTGTTTGTTTACATATCAGTCAGTGACAGTGATCACTTGTGTTATTGAATTTAAGTCCTGTGTACATTTGGCAGAACATTAAAAACTTGAATAGAAAAAAAACATTTTGATTTTTAATGTTTTTACTTGTGAGAAAAGGAGCTTGTCGTGGTAAAGTTTGCAGTTTAAGATAAATTGATAGACAAATGGAATTTGGGTCACTTTTTGTAGGTTTTCGAAAGCTTAAATAATATTAATTTAATCATTTTAACATGGATGACATTTTTACTGGGGTGTAACTGCATGAAATGTACAATGTATCTGGAGCAACAGCTAGATAAAACAAGAGAAATGCATAAATTCACATTTTGAATTTCAAAACAAAATAAATAAGGTAATTTTGTCCACAATTTTTCCTGTGAAGCAAAATATCCTCTCCTGCCTTTGATTAAGAATCTAATTTATCCCTGTTTATCAAAATGTCATCAGTGAAGTTGTTGTTTTTTTCCCACAAAAATAATGCCTTCGTCCAATAAGAGGCTTAGATGGAACTATATACTTTTGCCTCATTTAGCACGCTTGAGTCTTTGAATATGTAAATTAGTCTCTTCCTCTATCTCCATTGCTTGCCTGCAGCTGGTACTGTAACTGTCTATTTTGCTTAATAGGCTGAAAAACTAATCCGTTAAACAAAGGCAAGATGGAGTAATTCAGCCATACATGTTCAAATCCCAAACCAGCTCTGAATAAGTGGAGCAAATTGTACAGTGTTGCCTACACAATTACACTTCTGAGGAGCAAAGTATGTATGAGATGGACATAGATATGGCACTGTTACTGTAACTTATTGATTTGTCTTGACTGATTTAACTGATTTATCCTATTCAGGGTCAGGGTTACTATTCTAACCTACAATGGAAACCTAAACAGCAGCTCAACTACAATTTCCACATCGTTTGGCATTTTCTTTTATACACTGCAGATACAAGGTGGAAACCAGAGTTCGCATTCAGTGAATATTTTCCATCACTGACTTTTTTTGTCTTCACTGTGATGGAAAAATCTGCAAGCTGTTCATTATTTTGACAGATTAGAACATGGAAACAATGCACCAAGACGTTATGTAATTCACAGCAACAGTATCAATAGCCACACATACTGTATACCACCTGTAAAAACTCCCAATGTCCAGTGAGAGACAAGTGTGCAATAATAAATTTAATTATTGTTTGATATAGTATCTAGTTATCCACTAGGCTTTAGCCATCACTTGTTACAACCATTTCTATCTGAATATCTAAGATGGTCTCTTCTAATGGAAGATGAAGTACAGATAACGTTTATCAGCCCACAATAACTTATATAAATGGGCAAACAATTGGCGGCAGTAAAGTCCATAGGGAGCAAGAGTTCCTGTGGCTGGGGAAAGAAAATAGCTAAATGTTCTGCGCTATCTGCAGAAAAGCTAACATGAGCGATGAATTTGTCTGAGGATGCATAAGGATGCCAAAATAGCATTGAATGATCATAAAAATTTTTTTAAAAAAAACAGAATAATAAGTACTGACATTTTCTGGCATATTTTTCTTAAACATCTAAGAATAAGTTGAAAATTTCACAAAGCAGCATTGCTTTTCTCTTTCCATTTAAATTGAGAGTGAACTCCACGGGGCAGCCATTTGATCAACTTGAACAATGTGAGCAGGAAAAGTACCAGGGCCAATTCCGATGTGTGGCACGGCTGTACATCTGTTTGACTGTGACTAGCGTAAAGACTTAGTGTTTCAAGTTCTTCAATTCACTGTCATTGTTAAGTAGAAAGTGGATTTGGACAAATTTCTCTAATTCCAATAATTTAATGATTCAGTTCTCCATTTACTGTCCCACACTGATGGTTAAGGTATGTGTGCTCAGTAGTGTGTGCACCGTTGGGTGTGTGCAGCAGCTGAAAGCAGGAGAGAAAACGTCTCATGTGTGCATCTACTAGCAAAACGGACACACACAATGTGCTCAAAAAGAGGCTAGTATCAGATTCTGACTGTGGTAATGCAAATTCAGATTTGTTGCACGTCTGTGCATCTGTTTGAGTGTAGGTGTATTTGTTCAGGTCAGTTGTAAAGTGCTGACGTTGTTGAGAGTATTGATTCTCCTTACATTGTATTAATATTATATAATCCTAACACTAGGCATTCCATCGCTTGTTCCAGTTTCCAGTTTTTGCTCAATATTCTATAGGTGAAATATAAATCAAACTCCAAGCAAGAGAGCGGTTGGGAAATCCTTGTCTCCTTTTTTCTTTTTTCTTGGGGTTCCTCTATACTCCACATGAAACAAGATATTCTTATAGGCTGTTCCTCTATATGCACATGTGGTACATATTCAAATGATTATGTATGAATAGCCTGATCCAATAATTTATTAAAAGAGTCTTTGCATAACTAAGTTACAACTGAGTCATCTTTATGATATGCTCCCTCATGCTTGAGGTAAGTGTAAAAATGTCCTTATTACAACAATAAATATTCTATATCAACAATATCACAACCAAAGATTTTGTGTTTAAAGTTTTCCAGTCAGTGTCATTCTTAAGGAGGTAAGTGGGTATGAACAAAATTTCTATTATTCCATTAATTTGTTGATTCAATTCCCTGTCTATGGTCTCACTCTGATGGTTAGATCGTGTGTGCACTGCTGTGTTTGTGCACCTTTGGGTGTGCGCAGCAGCTCAGTGTGAGATGATGACAGGTAAAAAAAAGGTGTCAGTGTGAAAGCAAAAGAGGAAACTCCACGTGTGTGAGTCTTTCAGCGAAATGGACATAGTGAGATAAAAAAAAGGAGCCCACTCTTCATCAAAGCACTGCGGTGATTCTAATTCAGTTTGCTTAGTATCTCTCACATCAGTCAGCTACTTAAAGCGAAATGCAGCACTCTCTCTGAGAAGAGATCCCACTGTGGGTTTCTGAAAAGCTTGAGAGCACAGACAACAGATCCATTCTCTTTCCCAACCTCAGTGGATTCTTAGGCTGCTAACTTTACCTCCTGACCAGCTAATGGAACAAGAACAACCTTTTCATAGTCAAATATATTCAGTTCATCTTCAAAGCAACCGATGCCGCTCTCTGAAATATTGGCATTATTTCAAGTGTTGTCCATTCTTAATGTTCATAGTTCCATAGTTAACGTGATACAAAAATATAACTTATACTTCATCTTATCTAAAGATCTCCACCCAGCCATATGTAGACCACAAACTACTAGGTACAACCAGTATTACTGTGTTAATCAAGTGTTTAATGAATTCAGCTGCATTTGCCACAACTGTGCTGTGCTGTAAGTAAAGACCTTCAATATTATAGTCACAATTATCATCATCAGCCCATCACTGGCCTCTTTCTGAAACCAATGACTGTTTATAGGCTCTGTAATGATACTAAACACAGAATAATCAGTTTAAGCTTTACTTTGGAAAGGAAAGCGCCAATAACATCAGAAATCCCTCACTTTACTCAAAATGTTGTCGCCGCTGTAAATAATAGTCCTTGTAATTATCCAGCTGCAGTAAAGGGCAGGTCCGTAAACTTTTACAAGGCTGTAATTTTAGCGCAAAAGATTAGACTTTTCAGGGGTTTTTTTTAGATCAGAAATCTTCTCTTTGCTCATTCTGTAAATCAGTGTCGGCACAGTGAGGCTTCGGGTTTGAACAAGTAGCTTATTGATATAGGTTTTATTTCTCTTTATATATCCGCTAATGCATGTCAGCATTATGAGGCTTATAATAACCTTATCATAACTCACTTTTTTCTATCTTCATCCCCACGCTGTCACTAAAATTAATCAGTCGAGACTTGAACAGTGCCAGTGATGACTACAGTGACCTTTTCACACTCCGATGCACATCCTGTGTGTGGATAACCTCTGTAGAGCTGTTTTAGCTTCTCAAGAAGTTATTTCTACCTGTGATATTTGAACTAATCGAGAGCTTCTTATTCGTAAAAAGCTTAAACTTAACTGGTGTCACTGTATCGTCTATTCTGCGCCGTCAGATCCATGCGTAATGGTAACTCGTCTTGCGCTCGTGGATTTGAAGTGGAAATTAAAATTATGTTAGACTTACCATTTTTGTTTCCTTTGCCTTGTGATATTTTCTTCTTTTTTGTTTAGTAAAGAAGCACGAGAAAAAACAGGGATTCGGCGCTGCGGTGTCCTTCGTTTACGCACGTCCTGTAAACATACGAATTGTCGGCTAGTTACATTAAAAAATCAGCTTCTGGAGAGGTTCCATTTATATTGCAGCCTAAGAGCTCAGATTGCTTCACCGATCATATGAAAGGAAGAGCGTGTGTGTATAAACATATTTTCCCAGTCCTGTCGCTAGTGTTCAAAACCAATTGTCCTGTAATCTTGAGCGCATCGAAAATCGCAGCTTAGTAAAACACAGCTTGGTGTGTGATGTCTCCACCTAGAACATCATCCACGGGGAGGGACAAGAGGGCTGCTGATCCCACTCTACTCCGGAGAGTTACTACGGACACGTCAACAAGTAGCATCAAAATCTGTATGTCAGAGTTCGTTTTGGACACATGGCAGAACATACATCATGCTCCTCTCCCGGGACCACCGACCACCAAACGCATGCTCTCGAAGAAAGACAGAGAGAGTATTAAATGCGTACGATAAGATGTAAGGACCCACAGAGGACCCAACAGTCCTAAACACTAACAAAGTATGTTCTGTTTTTCATTCATTTGAAAATTAAGCCGTCACTTTACTTCAGTTATACGATTTCACACATCAGGACTTGATATATTTTTAAAAGAAAAAAAGAGGGTAATTAGCATCTAGCTGCTGTTGATCAAATGCACTTGATTCAATGATTCTAAGATTGCTCCTCTGAAGCATTCAGGTATGATTGAACTCAATGCCAAGGAGGAAAGACATCAGCAATGATTTTAGCGAAGCAGTTGTTTCTGCCCACCAATCTGGGGAGGGTTATAAGGCCATTTCTAAATATTTTGAAGACCATCATTCCACAGTGACAAAGATTATTGACAAGTGGAAAACATTCAGGAAAGCTGTCAATCTTCCCAGGAGTAGACATCCCAGCAAATTCAGACCCTACCAGCTTCAGAATTAAAAAAGGACTGAACAAGCATGGCTTGAATGCAGAAGTTGCCAGCTGAAAGCCATCTGTCAGACAGTTCATTGTTGTAAATTGGATCATTAGGAAGCACAGGAGCAAATCCACAACGGAATGGCTGAAAAATAAAAGAATCAAAGTGTTGATTCTAAGTTAAAACCTCAACTCGATTGAAATGCTATTGATGGGACGTTAATGTGTGCATAACAAATGCCCACAAACCTCTATGCACTGAAGCAACACAGTAAAGAAGAGTGGACACAATAATGAGAAAGAAAAAAAAGAGAAAGAAATAAGACTATTTCAGGTAATTGCTATCGTAGGAGGTTCTACAAGCTGCTGAATCACGTGGTGTAACTTGTTTTTCTCACACTGCTTGTGCATTTTGACTTAGATTTGCAAATATGAATGAGGATGCAGAGTAATATGTCATTTAAGGTTTTATTTACCTAAGTTGGTAATAACCAAATTATTTTTTATTATGTCCAGGATACATGAACCTTAGAATTGAAAAAGATCAGACTAACAAGGTGAGAGTAGCCGCATGCACTAGATTCATCAAAATGTCATGATTTTAAAGCCCCACTCGAAGACATTCCTCACAGACAACTGCAGTAATGCTGAAACAACATAAAGTGAATGTGTACTCTTATACAGTGAAAATGCATGTCCATCCATGCGTTCATTTTCTATACCAGCTTAATTCAAATGGATTAGCTTTCCATCACAGGGCCACACAGAAACGAAAGAGACACACGACCATGAAAATGCATGTGTCCACTATATTATTTTTTGTAACACAACATGAATCGTGGTTCGAAATTTGTTCACATTGATAAAAGCTCATTTGGATATTAAAAAATGATGAGTTACAGATGAAATCATCATTTGACAGATTACATAACGTAGTTCCTGATATACCAACATCTGATTGTGCTCAGTTTATTGGAGCAGTCTGAGTTTTATAAGAAATTCAAGCAAAATAATAACGACAGCTGCAGTTACAAGGACTGCAGTCACGTCACCATAACCTTCTTGAGGAGGGAGCTGTTCAGTCTGATGTTTTTTTACGGGTTTGCAATAAACCCCACTTGTTTCCAAAAGTTGGGGAACTGGAGAAAATAAATCTCGAGTGTCACAGATGATTGAGTAAATTTGCATCTCAGCCGGTCTTAAACGTACTTTGCCACACTGCTGAGGGATGATAATAATGAGCAGTCACAAAGAATAAACAGCTGCCAAAAATAAACAATTCTTTGTTTGAATGGACTGTGGGACTGAAAAGGAAGCCCCATGCAGACACTGCACAGCCAGAGAGTTTACATACAGTGGCTGCATGGCTTGTATTTTGACAACTTGTGACACAATGTGACTGTAAATTAGGAGAAGCTAAGTTAATGTATGGTGACCTTGTGGATCAATACAATGTAGTTAAATGAGTTTGAAACAAAGGCGTTATTTAGGCTCGGTTTGACAATCGAACATGTCTACGTTTGCACCTCTTTATTCGCCCCACTTTATCATTGATATTGTCCTAAAGTAATTCATCATACTGTTCGATTTCACACAGATAACAAATCATTTACATTTACAGACTGGAAAAAAACAAACTATTTTTAGAAATAAAGGGTCTCAAAATTGTTTTACATGCTCCATAAAAATTCAGCTATGGAGTGGTCTTATTAATTAATCAAATACCTTGATTAATCTTTTGCTTTCTCCACATCTTCAGTATATCTTATTTTTAATCAAACTAATACCAGTTCCTTGAAAGCTAATTAGCATGCACATCAAATACTGAAAATGTTAATGAAAAAAGGGAGAACATTACATGCACAGAAATAGGCACTCATATACGAATGCTGTTCTGAGGGTTCCGGGGTAATATGACCTTGACGTATACCATACAAGCTCTTCATATATATTCACTGATAATAAAAAGGTGTCCTTGTGCTTTATTTTACATCTCATTCAGCATATAACACCATCTTTCATGAAAGGTAACGAGATAAGACCATCCCTCAATCACTTGTGGAAGCAACATTCAAACTGAGGCTGAATCATTACCATGAAGCAATTGAAACTGGAAATCTTTGATTAATTATCAGCATAGGAGGATGTGCAATCAATCAATCAGCATAAGGAATGCTCAAATCAACTGAGCCTGGCAATGTATTACCCTAAATTAGAAGAAAAGAGAAGACCCACAAACTAGTATTACTTTCACTTTTACTTAATTGCAGACAGTACCAACCTCATTGTATTTGTGTATACATGTCATTTCTACATTTTAGGCTTGCAACACATCCTTAGTAAACACCTTCAAATGATTATTCCAGTAGTATGAGAAATGAGCATTTTATATACCGTAATTTCCATTTGTTTAGTCACATTTGTGCTGATGAACATGATCACTCTAAACAAGAGTCAGTAATTCCTGAACCCATGAGCTTGTGACTAAACCTTGTTATTCATTTGGAACCTCAAACTGTCAGCAAACGTCTACAGTTCCACCCTGCCAGCACTTTCAATGGAATGTCAGAGTTGAAGGTGAAAATATGATCTAAGTCCATCAACTTCGCCAAAATAGTATTAGAATTTCTTTTCACCTCCATATAAGTGAGCTTAACAAAGACACAAAGTTTCTGCCAAACACTGACAAAGTTATAACGGGCTTGATAGTGAACTATATGGTGTATTTTGTCGTCTTTGAGGTGACCAACCTTTTACATGAAGAATGAAAAAAATCTATGGGCTTGAAAGTGGCTTTACAGCTTTTTGCAAGACCTTGTGGGTTGACGTTTCCAAGTTTTAAATAAACAATATTACAAAAAAAACTGAACCACAGTGTTTGGTTGCTTTATTTCTTATTTGATTTATTTTTCATCACAATGTGATTTCTACATACCAGAGAAAAACAGATTCTTATGTGATATTCAGATAAGTAAAAGACAAATGACCCTATTATGAACAATCAGATTCAATATGAACAATTCAAACCCTCCACAGTCTGAATTACTCCGAGCATCGTCTTTTGAAGTAGATAGATCCTAATCTTTCACTCTGTGACTCTAAGTCGTTAGAGTAGCACTTTGTGTCATATATCTGTGTTTGACAGAGATTGATGTGAGTGGGTGAGAAAAGGAGCCCGACGAGTGTATACATAAGTGTTCTGGAGATCTACCAAGAAGGAACCAGATATCTTTATTGCCCCTCATATTTAAACACTTTAAAAGATCAGACTAACAGCCTCTCCCCTTTTGTAAAGCTCAGAACAGAAGCATCATTGTGTTCTTATCTAATTCACCAAACAAAAACACTTGTCATGCCAAGCTACTAACACTCATACTGATGCTAAAAAACATAACCTCCTTTGCTCATAGTGGGCCTAACAGAAAGAAAGCTGAAATTTTGAATGAGTTCTCTTTTGGTTTTACGAGGAACATTTTTAGAGAAACAGTTCAGCCTTTATTATCCATTTCTGCCTTCAGAGGATCACTCTGGTTGTGGTTTACACTTCTTTGGGCCAAAGAGTCATCTTGTTACTTCACCGTGAATTTAATGAGGAGATTGATCATTCCCAATATTGGTTTCACACGCCACAGGGCTTTTTGTATTACCATACCAAATTTTCAGCCTCCAAAAATATCTTTTATCTAATTTGAAGTATTTTTTTTAAGTATTTTTAGTATTTTGCAGCATCTCGCTCTAAATTAGAAAGCTTAGCTATTCAACCAACAGATATTTAAACCTTTAAAGAGACGACATCCTGAACACAACAAGAAGTTGTGAACATAATATCAAATCACAATTGAAATATAGGAAACATGTCATCAAGTCTTGCAAAAAAACGACCATTGTTGCTATCATTATGAATACTACCGTATGAAAATAATCTTTTAGCTCTGTTTTTGGTTTCTATCTTCAGATAAATGCGTAATTATTTGACATCTAAACTCTCCACTATGTTCATATGTTTAGAGGCTTAGATACACATCAGTTGAAAGCCACTGATGTCATATTGTAACACACAGGTTATATGCAGGGAAATGGTCAATACTAAATGGATACCATGACTATCACTGTGTCATGGTATTACTTATGAATAAGATGTTATTGTAGACACATTTCTGGTGTCCTGACCTTTTTTTTTTTTTAAAAAAACAAAAAAAACAAACAATTGGCAGTAAATGCTAATGGCAGGGTGTAATTTCTTCAGCTATTTCAGTAAAATCAAGGATTAAGGAAATCATTGGTATCCCACAGGGATAATAAAGATAGTAAAATACCCAGTACCAACCAGAAGTAGTTTTTGGGTCTGTTTGTTCTGAACGTTGGCAGATATCTATAGCCAAATGGGAGCAACCAGAATTCTTTGGAGACAAGTCTGCCAAGACTGTCTTGGCCTTCGTCAAAATAAATTCAAGTCATTCAAAGTCATGCCAGCAATTTTGCTGCATAGTTTACACAGAATACTCTGCAACCAGTTCCTGTTTAAGTGTAAATGACCCACACCAGCTGAAAAGGGAGAACGACATGTGGAAAAAAACTAAAACTGTGCAGTGATAGCCAGCAACATGATTTGTTATGTAATCACACATTATTAATGAGAACTGGATGCACCACCAGGCTGTCTAAACAAGGAGCAAGGAGGGAAACCTACAAATGATATTGATAACAATTTATAATGGAAATGAATGGGTACATGATAATTATCTTTTCAGAGGAGGGATGGAAGAGTGATGAGACACAGAGTTGTCCCTTTGGAGACTGGATTTTGGACTGGAAGTTTAGTTATGTGGAAATTCTGTCACCTACCATAAAGCCTCACAACTATTTTCATCATTCCTTTTTTTTTTTCGTCATTCCTATAACCGTGACGACAACATGTTTATGGCCTTCTGTGTTTATTTCAGACTTTTTCTGAAGTCGCAAACCACTTTGCACGTTGAAAAATGAGCCATTGGGGTACTCTGCACATTAAAACCAAATCCCACACATCATATGACATTGACTGAAAATGACATGTTGACGAGCACAACACGTGAAGGGCTGCAAAGCTGAGGAGAGCGAGAATCATTATAAACCTCCACAAGGCCAAAAGCTGCAAACAGAAGTCAATCTGAGACCCAGCAATGCATTTGTGTCCTGCGTAAGCGACAAGAGTTCCACAAAAAAACAACGGTTTACAAGAATAAAACCTATTGTGCTGAGCAGAAGCCATCCTGGGCTTTCTGGGCTGTCTCAGGAGGATATTCGGGGGCATCAAACATGTTGCTTTTATTTGGAAACTTGAACATTTGTTTTTCAGAAATTGCCTTTTTGGAAAGTGAAAGAGTTTTGTATGTAACTGTCGTAAAGATTAATGCATCAGTATGGATGCGTTTTTTGCGGAACAGCACAAGAGGGGAATAAATAACCTTAATGCATGTTTGGTTTCATTTGAGATTTGCTGACAGTAGAGGAAACACATATTCACAGCAGCACCAACTTCACACTAGCTCCACAAGCATTACTTTATGCAAAGTCACAACAACAATCCGTCCTTTAGAGAGGCTTCAGCAACAGAAATCAGACTAATGGCCATAAGAGTTTGCAACTCTTCACTGAGACGTTGAAGAAACTCGCTTACATGGTATGTAGTTCTCACTGCACTCATTAATCAATACCACTGACATCATGTTTTTATATAATCATAGTTTATGATTCCACAAAAGTGCAAAAAATGTTTGTGTTGATTCCAATTTGAGTCTTTTTTGCTCATTAGTTCACAACAAAATAAATTTTTTTTAAATATTCCCTTATTAACTTAATACAGTATCATGCCACTGTATCAAAACCTAACAAACAAACAATCCAAACATACACTAATGGACATAGATAAATCTCTATGGACTACAGTATTTAAGTGCCTGTAATTTGGCGCTATATAGATAAAAACTGAATTGAATTGAATCTTGTACATACACTTGGAGAGAAATACAGACCGTGGAACAAATGTGTCTGTCTTCCTTGAAATCAAGGACAAAAAGACTCTTATACTTATGCACATCAACCAGATGTGGTTGACAAATGTAGTCCATCGGAAAACAAAAACAGAGAAAACAGAAAAAAAAACAGTTGGACAACAAACGAAACATTTCTCAGTGAACGTTCATCTTTTAATGATTTTGGACATCTGTTGACATAAATGCATAATGATAACCACAAATATTTTTTCTTTTCTGCAAAGTTGTGTGAAATTAAGAATCGGTGTGTTTTCACTGTGTTAGAATGTGCAAATGATATCCCAAAACGCAACAGTTTGCCCTCCTTGTCCTTCCAGAATGTAACATCAGCATATTGCGGTAGCCCACCAGAGACAAAACCATTGTTGGCTCTAAAGCAGGCCTTTTTAATCATTTTACAGTCATCTACTTCCTTTTTCAAAGAAATTATGGGGCATTTACAAGGTTGTCATTTTCTGATTTGAGCTGCACTGCATCCTACACAGAAAGTGCTGACAAAGTAACATCACACAAATGTTTTTGTTATGTTCAACTTCTGTCATGTCTATGTTTGATTTTTCTAAGTGAGGTACACCTCTTAGGAAGTGTTCTGCCCACCAGAGAGTGAGGAGTTTAAAATTAAATATGGGAAATACCTTTCTAAGAGTCCAATTATCTGCCCTCTGTACGAAGAAGTTCTGGGGAAAAGGAAATTAATACTGTGCTGCCTAATAGAATATCATCCGTCCATCCATCCATCCATTTTCAATACCAGCTTAATCCGTCGGTCGGGTCACGGGGGGGTTGTAGCATATCCCATCGGGCGAGAAGCGGGGTACACCCTAAACAGGTCGCCAGTCCATCACAGGGCCACACAGAGACAAACAAGACAAACAACCACACACACACGCTCACACTCACTCCTAAGGACAATTTTAGAGACACCAATTAACCTAACATGCATGTTTTTGGACGGTGGGAGGAAGCCGGAGTGTCATAGAATACATTTGTCTGAATTCATAGTTGTTCATTGAAAAGCAGATCTGGGCCAATTTAGTTTATAAAAGATCCAGTATTTTCACTACTTGTTATGGTCCCTAAAACAAACATGGGCTCAAAGGAACCGTAACATACAGAACCGCTACAAAGTGGCAGCAATTAAAGAGCAGTTCATCACAAAAAATACATATAACCAAAACCCATGACAGTGTAATGCATTGTGGGTCCTGCTCTTGGTGGAATGTTTCATATTGTTTTTAATCTAATATGATGTGAGAACTATATGATATTCTGTGTGCTCACTTGTCTAATCAATAAAGTTGAATTACTGACACCATGACCTCACACTGTTGGTTGGATTTTACACACTTTACCCACATTCTTCAGTTCTTTACTTTAATATGATACATAGTGAAATAAATAGTGGTCAGCTTTCAAATATTAAGATTGACGGTCAAAATCTCAAACTTCACCACACTCCATGGTGTTGGTGTGTTAAAAGTGGTAATCACACCTTTCATGGGAAAAGATTTTGATGAATAGCATGATGTCAACTAATTTTCTATAATATATATTAGTCTCCAAAGTGGTATTTCAGAGGTGGTGATTTATTGTACAAGAGCATCTCTTCAAATCTTTCATTTTCATGTTTTTTCAGTCTTTTTCCAAAGTTACATCATATCTCCAACATATAACATATATCTTATGTCATATATTATCTTTCATATTATCTTATCTTTTTTCATATTATCTTTCATATTATCTTATCTTTTATATTTTTGTGTTCTGTTCTGGGTTAGTTTCACAGCTGATCCTTCGTATTTTAGAGACAAAGTCTAAAACAAAACACTACAGAATTTCTTTTTTTCCCATTTTTTTTATACGTTTTCCTGAAATATCATGCTTGCTGGTTTTCTTGTATTTTCTGAGCTTTAATAATGAGCCATAGGTTCTTCAACACATCAAGCAGGGTGGCCTTGGGTGTTCACTACAAACACATTTGCTTATGCAACACAAACCCGATATTTCAGTGTTACACAACCCCAGGTACCCAGCTTGAGGGAAAACAGTTTATTTAACACACCTGAATAGAAAACATAAAGACAGTATGCTGGTTTGCATCTTGTGTCACATAATCAGCCTGTGGTGCTCAGGGCTTCACAGCACCACTGCATATAAAGAGAGTGAAGATGGATTAGAAACTCCCTCCAGCTGCACTAATCAGTCTCGCCTGGCACTGTTCTCTCAGCCACCTCTCCACCAGCAGCTTATCCAGCACCACATCCCCAGCATCCTTTTGTGAAATGCTGTGCTTCGTGTTTTCTGTGTCAGCGTTGTGGTTTCTGAGGTTGACAACCCGCTGCAAATGTATCATGGAGACAGGCCAAAACAAATAGGATCACGCTCGGGCTGTGGTGAAAGACATACTTGCTCAACAAGAAGAATTACAGTGTAGGTTTTACTGTATGATAGTTGGAACATTCTGTAAATTCCATAGAAAGCTCCACTAAGAAGTTGACAAGACGTTTCAGTTTGAACCAGAAATACCAGATGAAAAGTCAGGGGTTCAGAAAAATCTCAAGCTACATTCTCTGGGAGGTGAAAATGTCTGTGCTATAGAATCCGTTTTATGAAATAATAAAAATAAACCTGAATAATCTCAGAGGATCTATTAAATACAATAAAAGCAAACAAAGGTAAGCTTAAGAATGTGTTCAGATCAATACATCTCCTTAATGGAGTTGGGACTCTGTGACTTCAGGCCAAAGACGAGCCACTAATGAGTTTTCTTTAAATGTATAGGCAGACACCTGTGTTTGTTAAAAACTTTCATCTCAAAGTTTTCCATTGCTCTAAACTCACAAGGGATTCTTCCCCCCTCAGTTTGCCTGAGGATGATGCTGTTTCCACATGACTCACCTGTCCAATGCAGTTACCTCTGGAGGATCCACTATGTCATTTACTCAAGCATATACACATCTGGTGCACTCTCGCACACGCACATGCACACATACTACACTTAGACATTAATTCATCTGTGTTTTTAGCTCAGCACTGTTGTTTCATGTGGTGGAAATGACGGAATCAGGATCAGTTCATTAATCCTCACACCACATACCATGAAAGCTCCGAGAACTTGGCAGCTCATCCAAGGTCTCTTAGATCAAATCCCACAAAGCAGACAGACCTTAAAATGCCGACAAAGGATTGGATGTTGGTACGACTGGGGGGTCTTGTTAACATTGATTGTAGTGAAATTTGTGGCAGAGTTGAGCTGAAAACCATGTGAGGTGTTGTGAGCCAGACAACAACAAGGAAAATCTACTGTCTCTGTGCTGCGGCTATTACCTTTTTGTCCTAGAGAAAACACAAAGTTGCTACTTGAGGCTATTCAAGGTGTTTTATCAACTTCAGCATTATCTTGTGTAGTGTACAAATGTGTTAATTGTGAGTTAAGAGTTCTATATGATTTTCAAATAGGATAGGGACACTGTGTAAGACTGAGCAAAACCTGAATGCAATGATTCCCCAGTCATTTAGACCCTTTATCTAACTAAAAAACATCACGAAAAAAACATTACATTTCTATACGAGAACATTTCACATGTTGTCGTATAGAAACCCCATTGCCTTCTTGATAAATACAAACTGATTAAATATTCTATAAGACCAATATATTTTAGACTAGTTGGGACAGGTACATGCATACCACTGTTCCATCATGTCTTCTTTAAAAAAAAAACACCCTGTAAGCATTTGGGAACTAAGGAGACCGCTTTTTGTAGTTTCGAAAGTAAAATAATGTGCAATGGATCAAATGTTTTTAGTGGGTGACAGGTTTGGACTGCAGGCAAGCCACTTCAGTACCAAGAGTATTCTACTATAAAGCCATGTTGTTATAATGTGTGCAGACTGTGGTTTGACATTGTTTTGCTGAAATAGGCCTTCCTCTGTGACACTGTGTGGATAACATATGTTGCTCTGAGACCTGTATATATTGGGTTAAGGAGGAATTCATATGTGTGTAAGTTACCCATTACTTTTGTACTATTGTAAAGTGACTTTATGCTTGAAGTACCAGACACATCTATACAATGCACAACCTCTTTGACTTTGTATACAGTACTTTTCTATATCAAACAGACAGGAGGAAATGTGGGGTCTTGCCCATGGATCATCAGCTTTCCAACTTAACTGGGCACTGATAACAAGCTGGATTAGTTTTTTGCTTCCTCTGTGTGGAGGAACCTGTGTCGATGGTTTCCATAAAAAAAATTCAAAGTTTGTTCTGTCAGACCACAGTTTTGTGAAAAAAATAACAATAAACTAATAATAATAATGATAATAATAATAAATAATAATACACATAGTACACCTCTGTGCATCTTACATAACCTTGGTCCAGAAGAGGGCAGTGATGGTTTTGGATCTTATTAATTTGCAGCAACAAACTTTGTTCTCTGTCAATAGTTTTCAGAAATATTTTTGAGATCATGCAGTGAGTACGTATATAATGTATACATACATACATACATACATACATACATACATACATACATACATACATACATACATACATACATACATATACATATATAAATTAATCATATGATAACAAAGCCAATACAAGAAGATAAGACATATCTGCCACTGAAGGAGAGCAGAACGCACAACAGAATTCCCACTTTTGGACACATACATTGAAGGCATCATTGCAGATATATATTTGATGTTGCAGTAAAATGACAAATAATTGCATTCTTTGATACAGCACTCAAACTGGATGGATGTCTGCCAGTGTAATGGTCCCTGGCTCCTGTTCAGGGAGATTGCTGTGGCTAGCTGTTAGATGCACTTGCTATGTAGTATGGGTGTTATGTGATGCCTCTTTCTCCTATATTTCAGTATTGTTCAGTCTCAGCCATGGTTGGGTCTATCATCACATTATTACCCTGCCCCTGAGAGTACACTTTGGATGGTTCGGTGGAGAACATCCTATTTATTCTCCTGGCTTCAGCCTCTCCAGTGTGCTTTTTCAGGCAGGTAGCCAGACCTGTGAGTCTTTTTGCGGCAGCTTCCAGTGCCTCAGGGCTCTCATTTATCAACCTTTCATAGGAAATCATTTAAATTAGCTCTTGTGAATACGTTTTGAAGATGTATAAGTACAAAAAATTCTGTATTTACCGAACATACGTTAAGCCAGTCATACCAACATTAATAAACAAGCTGTTGGTTCATGGTAATTTGCATTAACAAGTGAGCTGAATTATCACATGTGGTAACAAACTTTACCTTAAAAACCCCATGGAAATAATTTGTGCTTCTCCTTGGAATAATAGCCAAGAAGGAAAAAAAGAAAAAAACTTAAATACTAAAACAGAGATCAAGCTGCATGTTGTTGAGGTTAAAGCCAATCAAACATCAAGTCAAGTTAATATTTTCTTATGTCGTGAATTTCATGCATAAGGCAAAACAGAAATTGCATTTACAGAAGACATTCAACACTCCACTCATTTATCTTGTGTAAAGAATGAGATAGAAAAGAAAAAAAGATGTGAAAATCAAAGGAAATAGAAAAAAAAAATTAATATGATAACAAAGTCAATACCAGAAGATGAGACATATCTGCAACTGGAGGAGAACAGAGCACAACAGAACTCCCACCTTTGGACACATACATTGAATGCATCATTGTAGATGCAGCTCTTTCATGTTTAATTCCATTTTGGGGTTGATTTGAATAGAAAACTGAAATGATTGGAAATGATCAGGAAATGATTGTTTTCAACATCGATTGTATAATCTACTTCAGTGATGGTTGGGCAATGCCGATCTGTGTCCTATCTCACGCTGGAAAGTGGCCAAAAACCCACTTGGATATGCACTGGAATAGCTTTTGTGCAGCTTTAGTATCTCTAAGCAACGCTGGCTGCATAATATCCAGTGGCATAATTCTGACAGGATCTCTTTTGGGATGCAATATCTGGTCAGAAGTAACTCTGTGCTCTCCTCAAGCAGATTGGCTTGCCCTCTGAAGACACTCACAGTGGAGCACACAGTTTGCGTAATCTTCCAATGAGGCAATGTTACATTTTTAGACACCTGTCTGTCAAAGGTGTACTTTGTAGGTTTCGACACCAGTTAGGTAACAAATGTGTTTATAACTAAACACAATTATTGATTGAGTAATTATTAATTTGAGGAAAAAGCAGAATGTATGTTGCAGTTGAGAGTGCATGCTATGACACCAGTCTTTGTATTTGCACTTTCCCTGTTTTAACACTTGAATCTGTATGTGAGCATGGTCAGAGCTGTGCTTATATTTACTCTCACTTCTAAGAATAGCCGCAGTTGGTAAATTACACATATTGTGTGGGACTATTCTTATGCACTTATACGTCTGTACATAAGCACAGTTGAGAAATGAGGACCCAGGTATGGAGAGGTATGGAAATTTGTTTTATTTCCAAGGGAGTTCTGTTTTTCATTCTGCCTTTCTGAAACTCTGATATCTGACTAACTTATCTCTGTGTTGCTAGCTATATATAACTAGTTATAAATATCCATCAATTGAATTTCTATACCCATTTAATCCAGATCAGGGTTGTGGGAGGGCTTGAACCTAATCCAGCTGTCATTGGATGAGAGGCGGGGTATAGACATATATGTATATATATATATATATATATATATATATATATATATATATATATATACTTGGTTGCAATCCTGAAATGTTCATTTCTGTAACAAAATAAAGTGAAAAAATACATTTCAATATTGATTTTAGTCAAATGTGGACTGTACTAAGGAAGTTACTGAGTTGTGTAACTGGAACAGCCTGTGCAAATGTTCAAGTTGGCAGAATGAGATTAACCACATGTCCTTCCTTTTGTTTTCATTACCAGATCTATTTTACAACCTCTGAGTGAGTATACATTAATTCAATTTGTATTCCTTAATTTTCACCTCACATATTCCTGGTGCGATATAACTTGCTGTAATGAGTTCGGCTTATTTGAAGAACGCAGGCAAAACCACACCATCCCGCTGTGCCTCTGCAATTGCTCAGCACTTGAAATAATATTCACTGCAGGCAGTTTGAGATCAGCAGATGTGTGTGTGTGTGAGTGAAAGAAAGAAAGAAAGACAGAGATCCCAGTATTACAGTGTCCTCAACACTGCTTAAGGTTAGAATATATCTGCATAGAAATAGCTATTGTATTGTCCTCTGAACGTGTTGATGCTGATTGTTTATTGCTGGGATTATAAAGTGAAACAAAATCAGCTGACTGTCAAATGATGTGCACAGCCACACAAAAATGTGTGATTTTGTACTGACAAGTATCCACACTGACATAATGAATTAGCTTAACCAAGCCCTTAGCCCCAGCCCTGACCATCACTTCACCCTTTTTATTTCACTCCACTTCACTGACCACATGACCATGTGTCTGTGGTTCAAGTTTTCGATATGTCCTTCACATCATGATATGACATTAATACAACTTTTGGCAGTATTTCACGATAAGTCTGAAGAAGTAGTATTTGAACCACACAACACAACATTTAGAACATCAACATGATCAAGTGAACATCCTGTAGGTAATTTTGAAAAAAAATGTGGAAATCCTTTTTAACTGCTTGCATCTTACCATGGATGCTCAAATATGTTTAATATTCAGGGAAGTTAAAACCTGGAGGTGCTGAGTGGAAAAGTTTCCCAGCAACTGTAAGCAAAGTATCCCTCAGGATTGATGTTGCTGGCAACAACTGATAGATATTAAAACTGACAGTAAAAATAGCCCCGTGTTCTTAGTGGAGAATAGGCAGCCAGTGTGGACTGCATCTGCCCAACCATTTTCTCTTCCATACTCAATAAGCTTGCTACGATTGTTTTTTTTCTCTCTCTGCAAATTAATGCTAATGTGCCATCCATTTTCTATACCCGCTTAATCCAATTTAAGGTTGCGGGGGGGCTGGAGCCTATCCCAAATGTCATTGGGCGAGAGGCAGGGTAGACCCTGGACAGGTGGCCAGTCCATCACAGGGCCACACAGAGACAAATGAGACACACAACCATGCTCACACTCACTCCTAGGGACAATTTAGAGTCACCAATTAACCTGACATATATGTTTTAGGACAGTGAGAGGAAGCCGGAGTACCCAGAGAGAACCCACGCATACACAGGGAGAACATGCAAACTCCACACAGAAAGGCTCCAGCCAGGAACCCTCTTGCTGTGAGGGGACGGTGCCAAGCACTCCACCACCGTGCAGCCCGGAGACAGAAGTAATATATTTTAACTGACATCAAAAATGGAGAGGGAAGAAAATATGTGCATCGTCAACTTTTAACAATGTTGATTGAATGTCTTAAAGAAAGAACAGATAGTACTTATGATAAAATCTTTACTATGCCAGCTTGCAACATGTAACTTCCTGTTATGGTTGGGCAGAACTGTGGATCCATTATAAAGATATTTTAAAATATAAGCCCTTTTATGAACATCAGTACTTTTGCATTACAGTTAATCTATCAATATGAAATTATTGACATCTGTGTTGACATTTCTGAGCAAAAACACATTTCCCGATTTGCATAATCTGCACAGTCAGCTCTCTGTGGTGTCAGTGATGTTTGATGTTACACACCAAGGGAAAAAATAAGGCCGCAATTAGAGCTCAAAAAAAGAGTCAGAGGTGTAATTAGATATTCTGTGTTTGCTGAAGAAAGAAGATTAAAACTTCATTGGAGTGCTATACATTAATAAGACTTAAACGTTTTTTCACTTGAGGAAAACAAAGTTGAAGTAGTCTGGCAAATGAAAATGTTTCTTGAAACATGTAACAGCATCTTCTAGTGCTTCCATCTTTTAGCTCACAACATATTATGAAATGAACTCATGAGCCACACTCAGACAAAAGGGAAACACAGTTCTGGAAAGACAAACGTACTGTAACGCAAAAAGTGCAAGCTCCCTAAAGCTTTTCAAATTGACTTCATTTTCAGTCTTGATGAGTAGTTGTCCCTATTTGTGAGTATGCAGACATTGCAGGGGAAGTTATTTTTGGCAAAAGTCTATCCAGAATCTGGTTCTCTGTCATGTTCATAAATGAGGATGTAAAGTGACAAGTACATTATGAGCCCCACTTTGTGGCTCATTGCCTTCACCATGGCAGTCAGATAAAGACAAAACTCCAATCTCCCCCTGAATTTCTACTCCAGTACATCCTCACTTGTGACACACTTAAACTCCTTAACTATGAGTTGCAACTTTCCCCTCCTGCAAGGAGCAGTCCACTGCTTTCCAGCACATCACATTGGCCTCAGATTTGGAGGAGCTAATCCTGATCACAGCTGCCTTGAACTTAGCCACAAACAGCTCCAGAGCGTTCTGAAAGTTAAAGCCTGATGAAGCCAGCAGGACCACATTATCTGCAAAAAAAACAACCATCCAGCCCTTGGCTCTGCCTTGGGATCCAATCCGTCAAGATCAGGAACAGAATACAACATAGTAAACATCCCTGGCAATATCCAACATGCAGAGGAAGCATACAAACATTACTGTTTTTTTGTGTACAGAGCCGATGTCACAGTCTAGTCCACAAGAAAATGTGTAATGTGAATATTTGTTCATTGTGAAAAATGTAATACTGTCACAATTCAAGGTTAAAAACCAAGCTAATCTGTGTCACATGACAGGAACAAGGTCTATAGAGTTTTAAAATGTGAAAGCTGCAAAAATGTGTACTTCATTTTCACGTAACAATGGGATAGGATCGCAAAAGAAAAAGTTTCTCAAGGGATTTTTGTAGAGTATTTATTGAACATTTGTAATATCAGTGCTGCAGACTCACATCACAACTGAGTGTTAGTGTGATTAATCCTGTAGAAAAGAAACAAAAGCAAAGCAATGATCATTATCACATTCAGATAAGTGCAGTGACTAAATCGAGAAACCAGAAGGCATGGAATATACTAGAATACCAAAAACCCATAAACTAAAACCCTATGGACATAAAACCCAAACCCCCTGACAAGGTTGAACGAAAACATTAGTTTGTCTATCTCGGGGGCCATGTAAACAAACTTACTGTTAACTGACACCACAAAAGTTGTGATGTTGTCACTATCAAGTCAAAGCTACCACAGGTCGATGTATGATAACTAGCGCAACAAAATAGTGAAACTGAAATAGTGAAATTAGTCTATGAGCCTTTGCTGTAAAACTGCAAGATTTTGCGATTTGGACCAGTGTGAGTTTGCACATTTTGTCATGCGTTGCACAACGACCCCCCCGAAAACTCATGTTCCTACTAAATTACTGTACAGCAAGAAACATTCAGGAGGATTTTTTGTAAAAATTGTCATGATCTGTATGGCATCCTTGCAAGGATAAGGAGCTGAGCGTCGCCTCTGGGGCCGAGACAAAATCCAGGCTGAACACTTCTTTCCATTAATGCAGCATGGTCGTTCCCAGGATGGCTTTAAAGGGTTTTATTAAGTCGTGTTTCCTGAATTTCCAAGCTGTCAACTTTCAGAGTTAGCTCGGTGCTTAATAAATTATTGTATTTGCGTGTACTGGTCCAGTTTTTATTCTCATTTAGGTTTTGCTCTTATGGGGATATGACCCTTACATTAAATATGGGACACTTAGCTATTAACATCAAGTTTTTAACAATGTCCAGGTTTGTAGCTATCTGTGTGCCGTCCTATCTTCAATTTCTCCATCCAGATGACAAATAAAGACTACTCAGACAAGAATGTTACACATTCACACCCCACATTTTCTAAAATGGAAT
This sequence comes from Leuresthes tenuis, assembly GCF_036924035.1. Taxonomy (NCBI): domain Eukaryota; kingdom Metazoa; phylum Chordata; class Actinopteri; order Atheriniformes; family Atherinopsidae; genus Leuresthes; species Leuresthes tenuis. The sequence continues at coordinate 20,841,189 of NW_027325369.1, forward strand.
AAGATTATAAAAAACAGGATAAATATAATACACATATAACTGCACTCAGTGGGTGGCCATCTTCATGATTAGATCAAGGGAAAAAACACTTGTTCTCTTTCATGTGTTGTTTTTCTTATTTTGTATAAATCAGCTCCTTTTAGATGCACACTCAAGTTAAATATATTCAGGATGAAGGCATCATATATCAATTTGCATATTCTACCAATAAACTAAAGTGGATCTTAACAGCTAAAGACTTAACAGAATTAGACAGACTCCGGTAGACCTTCACTGCCATGGTTTGCTGCATGAGCGCTTTACACCGTTGGCAGTTTTAGTTTGGCTGTGAGCAACTAGTACTTTAAGTTCAAGGGGAGAAGCTGCAGTCCTGGAGATGGATGGAGACAGGTGTAATCTTCCCATTCAAAGGTGTCAGCTGAAGTCTGATGAATGGAGTGAATGCAAGACAACCTGTCACTGCACAATGTTGACCCTCACCTATAGCCTACTCTGTCTCACATCCTGTTCAATGTGGAAAAGACTGCTCAGTTATGTCTACCCTATTATAGTTCAGGGCACGGCTGAGAGTTAAGTCTGCAGTTACTCTGTAGGTTTGGACTTTCCCAAGCATCTAATTTAGTTCAGTTAGATATAACTAGTTTAGTTATTACAAAATAATGTGATTTAATGGAGTTTTCAGAAGACAGGATCTGTCATCCCCTAAGAGAGACTTTCTCTCTTTTGAGAATAAATCACTGTACTGAACATTACTGAAACAGGGATCTTTGACTTAATTAAGGTTATCAAATATTTTTACATTAATTGATTTCTAACATGTTACAGGAACTATATGTTTTTACAACTAAATAAGCTGTAACTTACACAAAACATTACCAATTTTTATAGTTAATATAGTATAGTATATACTATATGATATTATACAATATAATAATGTAGTATATAATATAGTATAGTTTATTTATTTACCTCAGGACATTGTTGGGCAATATTCTGGCCTAATTAGTGGCTGGCACATTTTCTATCTACTGTGCTGTTTGAACAAAACACAGTTGTGAGTTTGTGTCTGTGTATGTATATATACATATAGTTTTTTCTAACCTTAACTCGTCTTTCATGATGGTGTGTTGTCTGATTGATTTGAGTCAAAGTTTATATCCTCTGCTCAGCAGAGATTTTTTAAATGAAAGAAGTAAACTCAGTTGGAGAGAGATTTTTATGAATGTGGATGAATGATTACTGTAAACTGTAACCCCAGGGGTACCAGGGGTTTGTGGATAACTGAGACCATGCATCTAGAGTGTTTTCTTTATTTTTTATCTCACAGTCACTAGAGAAGGGATAAGAACAATAGTATAAGATTCATCAAATTAAATTAATCTGTAAATTATTCTGTAAGTGATGGATTTATGACAGTGGTAATTTATTATCAGGGAGCTTTAAAATTATCTTGCGACTAACATTTGAAAATTAAAAAATACTGACATTGATCATATTCACAAACTTCAGTTTTTCTGGTAAAAGTGAGCCATAGAATTGTAACTCTTTGCAGGTCCTGTTCACACTGAGACTTGTTTTCAAACTGACAGTTTCTATGAAAACAGACTTTTCATATTCAAGAAGTAAGTTCACATTTTGACAAGTATAATATGAGAAACTTCTTACCACAGACAGGCCGTCTCTATGATGAAAAGAAGGCCTTAGCTTGACTGCACCAAGTCTGGTCTTGCAATAAAATTTACTTCAAATGAAATTCTCAAAAAACTCGCAGAAAAACCTGTGCATTGTGGTTTTACCAGGAGATGTGTATCAAGCAATTTTATCATTGTGCACCGTTTCAGTGTCTCATGAACCTAAGAATTGACCTTACTTTGACCCAAACAATCTTCCCCTATTGTATCTTACCATTTCAGTACCTATTTCGACAAAATGAATTAAATGTGTTGTAGTATGATTTGGTACAAATCCAAATTTGGTTTCCGTCCACATAATTTCTGAAAATAGGGGGTTCATTCTCAACAACAGTAGAAGAGAGGGTATTCTTCCAGAATTCTCTATCAGTGTGTGTGGACTGAGGCTTATTTTTGCAGTGGATTAAAAAGATGGTCTGAGCACAGTCAGCTGCCAATAGGATTTTGTAGTGTGGCTTCATGGTGGTCAACTTATGAACACAATTTTGAGAGAAGGGGCTATCACAATCTTTAGCTCATGGCTCTACAGATGATGAAAAATAAGAAAGGGGGTAATGCAGCTCCACCTGTACCACAGCTCAAGAAGAATCTGATCGGTCTTGATAGACACACAATTCTATAAGGAAAATATCAGGAACAGGTTACAATTGCAATTAAGCAGTGATGTTCAATATGGTTCTTGATAAGCGTTTTAATTCACAAATATTTAGAGACGCAGGATCAGATTCACTGTTAAAAACATTTTAAACTGTCCTTACTTTTACCATTTCACTGTACAAGTGGAATAAAAAAAGCTCCAAGCTAATCTCTTTTATCTGTTACTCCCTGCAGCTCTTTTTTTTCTCTAAACATTTCATCCACCATATTTTCTTTATCCCTATCACCTGCACGTTGTGGTGTGGCTCAGTTGAGTAGGTTGAGGCGTCACATCACATCAGAGTCACCTCACGACGAACCATTAGCCAGGCTATCTGTGAGGTAAGACCTGGTGTTGTAAGAGCGGCAAAAAAAGACAACTAAATTCACCTAATTTTACTGTAAAATGGTAATGAAGCTTCTAACTTGATGCCATTCAACACAGATTACTGGTTTTAGCCTTTTGTACTAAAATCAATTCAGCCGCTTGACTTTCATCCAACTTTGTATTCCATAATTGCTATTTCTATTTTAAAAGGCAGATCTTCTTGTTATGTTTCATAAATTAAACTCCATTTAACACCCAGTCTATCAGCATTATGAAGTTATTCTTATTCACAGTGTAATTCTAGAGCTTCCACAGCATGGCCAGCTGCATGTTTCCTATAAACAGAAGCTGATTAGGGCACAAACCTCCGAATATCCTCCCAGTCTGTTGTGATAGGTCAGCTATTGGCCCTAGTACTAACCAACCACCAGTTTGTTTCTATGCTGACAATTACGCTACATGTGAAGGCAACTGAGAACATGCAATTTCTGATCTTCAATAAGGAAATATCAAAGAAAATGTATGTCTCTATGGGCATCTATATGAACCACAAAAAAAAACATGAAAATAGAATTATTGTAAATGTGACAAAAACATCAAATATTGCCTAAAAATTAAAGTAGATCATTTGAAATTGTGAAGTTACAACTTTACATTACTTTCTGTAGGAATAGGACTGGTGTAAATGTCACCAACTGTTTATGGTGAATACTACAGTAAGTTCATGCCTTAAGAGCCTATATAAACGGTTCAATGCCACAGTATGTTGGTTTTACTTTGGTGGAAATTTGGTGGAAATTTTAGAAGCTTTATTTTGCTAAAAAAAAATTTAAAAACTCTTTTCTAGGTAGCTATCTAATCATCCCCAAATCAAAACACAAGGCTCATCATCAGACTTAAGCCCTGATTTATACAAAAATGGAAAAAAAATGATCACATTCCAAATGGAAACTGCAAATCCACCTCTCACTGGTTGGAAAACCGTTTTTATCAGCAAACTGCAGTGATCAGTTTGCTTATTTTCTGTCGGTAAAATTGTAAATGTCATTTCTTATTTAAAAAATGTTTAGTTACTTTCGTTTTTTTTGCATTCCATATTATTTTTTGTGTTTGTAGCATTCAAGTCGAATACTAATACTCACCCTGAGCAGTATTTCTGACAGTCAGTAGATGTAACCAAAAGATTGTATCATAAAGAAACATACGTGGTTACGTTGTTGGGAGGAAAACAAGTTTTCAAACTTGATCACCTTTAGAGTTTATGTTTACCGACTCGTAGTAGCAACATGCTGAGGCTTTTTCCGACTGTCAACAGAAGATGGATGATGTTGAAATACAGCAGAAACATAATTTGCTTGACATAATATGATTTATAGGCAGACGACACGCATTGCTTTTGAAACGCTCCCTGTCTGAAATTAAATAATTCAAGGAAAGAAATAAGACCATGTTGCAGATAGACCACGACACAGATGTGTTTGGTGGAAACAATGGGATTAGTATGGGTCTAAAAGCAAATCAAACATGTGTCTGATGATGTCAGTTTTGCTAATCTTTTATCAGAAACATACAGGGCCAAATACCTGTACCAGAGGAAATGTTATAAGAGTGTAAAAGTTCAGCCAACTGTTAAACATTTCAGAGAGAGCCACAGATTTTAAGGGGTCCTTTAAAGTTAGTGTAAAGTTAACCAACAATCTATCAATTATACTGAAATATGGTGGACCAGAGGCTAAACTTGGAGTTACTGAAGGCTAAAATAGGTTTCAATTTACTAAAGCCAACCTATATTCATACCTCAGCTGAAATCAGTCTCTATATCTCTCCTTCCCTCTTCTACCTTCCATTTCCTGTGGTACATTTTCACCTTCTGTTCTCCCCCTCTTCCTCTGTTCCTGTGAGTGGTTGTGGGAGGCAGAGTCCTCAGCGACAGGCAGGTGTGTGCTGCCTCTGCAAGCCATATCATAAATTCGGGAAGATCAAAGGTTATCCAGTAGAGGCCTATTTATTACAATGACACCCTTTGTCTGCAGCAGAATGCAAGGCGAAACTGGAGAGGGTGTGGTGCCAGACATTGTCAGACTCAGCCTTTTACTCATACCAGCAACTATCACTGGTTATTATTTTATAGTTACAGAGAATGTGCAGCATCTTCCTCTTGATTATCATAAATACCCACATGTATTCATGCCATTTGTAATGCTTAGAGGCTGCATGGGATTCAGCATTTTTGATGTTGCCCGAAGATTAACCACAGCTCAATGGGTAAATGCCACTGAACATTCACTCTGATTGCAGATGTGTGCTTTGGTATTCATGCCAGATGGAGCTACTTGTCATGGTGGATAGTGGTCCTCAGAGCGCAAAGTAAACATTAAACTATCTTTATGCTAGACTGTTTTTGTTCAAATAAACAAAATTCCAAATGTGCAATTTCAAGTTTGATGGCACAACCATCTAAAATGTATTCTGTATAATACAGCAACCTTACAAATACTCCTACCTTCGTCCAGCTAGCTATACTAAAGTAATGTAGTCAACTAAACATGCAATGTGTGTGAAAGCCTACTGAGAAAATTCTCAAAAAAAAGATGTGTTGACAACACTTGACAACCATTTTTATTATTTTATTTGCTACACTTAACCAGGTCAGTCAATTTAGACAGTTTTTCTGAGTGCAGGGCAACTTTTCTGCAACTTTGGGTATAAATTGCTTTCTTATGTCATAAATACATTTATTCTTGTTTTCACCCAAGTCTACTCTAACGAAGTCACCACAATGCATTTCTTCCAGTGAGAGGATGTTGTAAGCGGTGTGAAAAGAAGCATAATTGCAGCAAAAGTGGTGGCCAGTGCTAGGGCTAAGAAAAATCCCTGGCTGACTGGTTTATCTCCTGGCATCATTATGTCTGGTACCTCCTGTATTGTCTGCCTTTCTTTCAACATGATGGGCAGGGGATTGGCAATGTATAAGATTGTTAGAGTGACTCACCATCCAATTTTGAGAATCTAAGTGCTGTAATATAAAAATACAGCAGCTAGTTAACATTGTAATGCATGAAAAAATTATCGGCAGCACTTGACAACCATTTTCCATAAACAAATTTAGACAGCTTTTCTCTCAGGAGAAGACAACAATTCCCATTTTAAGGGTTTCAATTTGATGTTACTTAACAAAGACATTTTTTTCCAATTAGATTTTTTTCTTTTAAAGTATCCTATTTATTAGTTGGTGAGGAAGTGAGGAAACATCCGATGCTACTGCAAAAACAAAACAAAACAAAAAGATTAAAAGAGTGCTTATTAAGAGCTTATATTAAAATGTCATATTAAACAAGCATCAAGTGAAAACCTTTACGGCTTGCCTCTGTAGAATCTTTAGCAAAACACTGAAAAAAAAGATGGTTACTGAAAATCCGAATTCAACCAGGCAAGCATCAGTGCAGTGGAAGAAGGCCTGCGGGAAATTTCACAAGCCACATAACCCAATTAATTAGACAGCAATAAACATTTATTGGACATCTGCTGAATTTATTCATCTCAATTTCAATAATTAGTGTAATCCAACTTAAAATATCCCAGTTCCTCATTTAGATTAAAATCAATATTGGAGGAACATATCATACCATATCATTTGAACATGTTTTTCCCCCAGGCCGTCACCCTCCTAAACAAACCATACCAGTCACCCAATATTCTCAAAGACAGTTTAAATAACAGTAGCCCACACCCACATCTCTGAATGCAGCCACGTAAATATCCACTTCATGTCAATTCCTGCCATCTTGTATATATTTCCGGTCATCTCATTGTGGTCCTTTCTTTCTGTGCATATCCCACCTTAATAGTATATATTTTGTTCAAAGGCACAACTTTTTTTTACTTGTTTCTTACTTTTTTGCTAAGTTAACTTTTATTTAATGTTCTGCGGCACTGTTACACCAGGTCAAATTCCTGTGTACGTTGTACATTTGGCGAATAAGGAGATTCTGATTCTGATTTATTTATTATACAGGAGTAGGACAGAGCTGGGCTGAGGACAGTGAAGACCATTTGGAGGTTTCTTCCTGAGACAGGAAATTCAGAGGTCGGTGCTACAGATCGCATGCTGCAGTAACATGAACAAGGCTCCCCATCAAGTGTGCTTTGCACAGTCACAGGAAGTTGGCTGAGACCTAAAGCTGTGGCAAAAGGGTAGTGGTGAGCTTCAGCGACATGCTGTGTGGCAGATCTTGATATCCCTGCTAGCACTATACAATGCAGTGGAGGATACAACCGCTTGTAATCAGTGCCTTCACTGTTATCAGCGGGTTGTGACTGAGCCCCAGAGATGAAGCTGTCAACAGCCAAGCAGGGTAGTACAGTATAATTGAATTAGATACATAATTCAGGAAGTGTGATTTCATGAAGGTTTGAAGTTTTTTTCTGAAAGTTTTTTGCTAAATTACTCTGGGACACCGAGGCCACCTTTATTCTGATGTATATTTTTTTTTACATATACCCAAGACATATTACAGTCTCCAGACTAGAAGCAGTAAAAGACAGAGCAGTAAGAGTAAAGACGGAGATTGTGGCGCTTAACGCCAGATTGTGTCATCCTGAACATGTCACTTTGAAGGACGGTCTATGCTGGTCTGATACATGTTCACACTTTATTCATATGCTTGCTCAGTGCTTCGTGTGTAATTCACAGTAGATTGCATTGAGCCTGGTAGCAAAAACAGGCTGTCTTTACACCTCCCGTTCATGTTATTGTACATATCGCCCTCACGTCATATTACATTTGTGATGACAGAACTGTAGTTTAGTAAAGAAAAAAGAGACATATTTATTCTTATAATAAAATACTAATTGATGTGAAAAACTTTTTTTTTGTTGTTGTTATTGAAGCAATCCTTCCTGAATAGTTGTGTGTTTTCTCTAAGTGTGAATTGTTACCTCTGTCGTATAAGCTCCTTTTTAGGCATGTACGTATGAAGTGTTTCCACGCATTCATTGCACTTTGGAGACAAGATTAACCATTTAAAATGCATTTTAGTACTCCATTCTGTATGAGGAGTTTTGGCTTCATTATTGATCAATGCTTTTTAGCCATAAAAAGAAATGAAAGAGAATGACAGCCTTTTGTGGGAGAGCAGTTGTCACGTTACATCCATGAGAAATGCTGCTGGGCTGTGTCTGAATTAACTGCAACACACAAAACAGAGCCAAACTGCTTTCACAAATGAAATCATCCCTGAAAATGTTCAGCCTGTAGGGCAATAATCCTCACCTGCTCTCCAAACAACGTGGCATCTTCGATCATTATCCAGGACCATCCAGGACCAGAGGCAAAATTCATAGAAATGAAGAGAAGAATCTACTCGTTGTATCATCAGTCCTTTCGTGTGTCCAGTAGTTCACAAATTTGAAGACATACTGTTGGAGACAGTTTGAAATATTGTCACTCTAGATTAAAATGCTTCTTAGTCTTCAGAGTTATCACTGTCACAACATTAACCTAATACTTTGCTCTGCATACAGCCTTATTCCTTTTTGGTTCACTCTTTTCACAGTTGTTTCATCAGTGTTGTCTCTTTGGCCAAAATGCTTTTCCATTGCAATGAATCATGGTCTAACTGCTGCCTTTCAGCATATTGTGGAGTATGCCTCAATCACGGCACATGGAATACTTAACCACAGATGAGTTCATGTTTTGAAAGAGAAGCTGATCCTACACCTGCGCTCAAATATATACAATTTTGTCGGCAGTTGTAACTCTTTGTTCCAAACTGCTTTTAGCAGCATAGATGTGCTTCTGCTCTTATCAGTTCGATGATTGCTCTACTAACCAGTTTTTTTCTATAACTCAGGTCTATTTTGTTGAATTTTACACACATATAGTAAATTGTCTGACCTCTGGGTTAACTTTTATTTTATTTTTTCATATCCCCAGTTTGTGTCTTTACCATGTCTCCTCAGCAGCGTCTTTCTCTGCTGCACCATTTTTAATCAAGCTGTAATGTTCATGCTAAAAACACTTTTACTGTTTACAAGACTCAATAATTCTGTCAAGTTGTAAATCAGAATTTATGGTTTATTAGGCTTTAACCTGACCAAGAAATATCTCACCAAAACTAAAGGCACTTATATGGTGTGATATTGTTAATTTTGGATAAAATAAGCACTTAATGAAAGAAGCATTGCGTCAAATCTAATGCTGTGACACCTAGCCGTAAAGTTTCAATTTAGACCAACTGACTGACTTTTATAAAATACTGAGAATACTAATGCATTTATTTTATTTTATGAATCATTTGTAAAATTAGAAACAGCATCTATTAAAGAGCCTCTATCTCTCCTCACTGCTCCTAATGCTTCAGTCACATCATGCATCTTCGCTTTCAATGGTCATGCTCTTATGAGTCCGAAAAGCACAATCTCTGTGTGAATTCCTGATTTAAGCAGTGATAATAATGATTGTAAGAAATAGAATAACAATAACAGTTAAAGGCTTATACTGTGTGTCATCGGGTGTGGAAAGTGGCAGCGAGGTTGTTCATGACATTTTATTGCACACTTTACAAAAAGAAATCATAAAAGATGCATGACAAGTTTAGTATACAATCAATACTTTAGAGACCCCTCAGAACTGCATAAATCATGTCACATTAATACAATATTTGCTGAGCACAACATGGCCTGAGGGTGAAAAGCTGGGAAGGTGAGTTGAACGTATATGTTCACTCATCTGTGCTGATTAAATTGGACATGTGAATGAACAAAATTACATGTGAAAATGAATATGCTAAAAACGTGCAAATATTATTGTTACAAAATATGATTTGCGCATGTGAAGTAATACAATGTGACCCTTTTTTCCTCTTTCCCCCTCTATGACCACTGTTGGCTTGCTATAGTAGTGACTGAGATCAACTTCCCAATGAAAAGAGAAAATGAATGCAAACCATTGTAAAGAAGTGTCTCCTAAAGCAACTGAAAAGATTTTTAGATGAACATAAAATTAATCACATACACACAACCAGAACTTTCCTTGTTTGAAAACATTCCATAGTTGCGTTCATTTACATTTATTACAGTGTTCGTTTAAACTGCTTCTTTTAAAGACCTTTGAAATACTTGGAAAAGGGTCATGAAATGGTTCGAAGCAGGCATCTTATCTGCACTTCTGAAAACCAAGATTTTCACTCCTTATTTGTGATCCATCTAAAAAACCTCACATGGATTTCAGTGGCGTTCACACATGTACAGTGACCCTGTGACCTCAGTCCTGCCTTTATCTGCCTGATGAGGCCAACATGGATTCTGCTACGTACAGTAAGCCCCTGCTGGGAGCTATTGAGAAAGGTCAATCCGGAGCCTCATTGGAGAGTCACCTCTCGATCAAAAGGCTGACCCTGAACCTTTTTAGTCTGTTTCTTCATTTGATCTCAGGGAACTGAGCTGTATTACACAACGAATACAGATCCTTTGTGTTTTTAATGTACTGTACTTAACTGAAGCCTCAAGGTGAACTGTGATGCCACTTAGTATGTGTTTATTGAAATGGAAGCGTATCTGTATTTGCTTTACGAATAAGCAATTCTCCGTGCAGCTCTTTCGACTATGATGGGAGAAAACTTATAAAAATCACAATGGGTAATTGAATGTTTTCAATGATTGCTGAACAGCAATTACTGTACCATGATAAAAGAGAGAATTTTTTGTTATAATCACAGTTTGTTTTCCCAAAATTATGCTACTGCTAAAACTGCTCTCCTTTTGTTTAAGCCCACCCAATATTCTCTTTAATGTCTATTTTCCATCCATCGATTTTCTATACGATTAATCCAATTCAGGGTGGGCTGGAGCCTATCCCAGCCGTCATTGGGAGTGTGGCAAGGTACATTCTGGACAGTTCGCCAGTCCATCACATGGGTCCATCCGTCCATTTTCTGTAAAAATGTGGAAAATTTGGTTCAGAATGTGATCTGTGGAATATTACCCAACTGTGACTTTATTTCAGAATCCAAATGAGATAGGTGTGAAACTGCCTTCAAATAACTTTGACCAAAGTCTGAGACTCTTTCCTTTAATGCCACCATATGCCACACACTGAAATATAGCTTTCTTTTTGTAAACATATTTATCACAGAATTAGTAGCTTTCATAGACTGGGCAGAGGTGTTTACGTACACTATGAGTATTGCTTTGGAGTATTTTTCCTCAGGTACCTTCAGTTGAAGAAATGATTCCACAGTGGTCAGAAATCAATTAATGCAGGAGTGTAACGATTAAGCTTTCAGCTCAGTAACAAAAACATTATAGGTTTCCCAGAACACTGTAAAAATGCTTCTCACAAATGTGAATGATAATCATCAAGACGTGTTCGCTGGAGATGACATAACTGTTTTGGAATTCTCTGGGACACAGTTTTAAAGATTTTCCCTGATTTAAAAGGTTTATAAAAAAAAGTTTTCAAGAAAGTTTTCTGATTGAGAACAAATGGCTTATTGAATGACTTACCTCAGGCTTGTTCTTATCTATTTTCTAAAAGGTTTTGTATTAAAAGTTAAACAAAGCGGGCTACTGTTGTGACAAGGTGGTCCATCGAACATTTGCTTGTTCTACAAACACTCGAGAAATACATTAACACAGCAGTATTGCAAATTAAGCTCACAAAGCCTAACCAGCTTCTCCTCTCTTTTTGTAAGATCTGCATCTGTAATATTTGGACAGTCCAGAGCTGAATAAAGTCCAGATTTATGATACACATTTACAATGATTAATAATCTATTTCAAATGGCACTTCCACCACCATCAACAGCATATTATGAGATTGTTTCAGGTTCATGCATGCGACCTGTGTCTTAAAACCAGATATTATAATTTAGGTGTATACATGTATGTATGTGTAGTAGGTCAGTGTTATTTTTCTGCATCTATACTATACTGTTTATCTTCTGCCAGGGATAAAATCACAATAAACATTATCATTAGATTGAATCATTTCATTGAATAACTGTTGTCGTCCCAGCTACTACTTCAATTAAGATAACTGATAAGATTAAGCTGTGTCACATCACATTCTGCTACTCAACCCCATGCACAGCAGTACATTTTTCTCCAACTAAATTAAAGCTACACAATGCACAACTCCTCTTTTCCAGCCTCTGCAACACAACATGAGTTGTAAATGACTTTCTGGTTTCCAAGCAATTAATATCTTGCATTTATAAGGTTTTCATTGTCGAACAAATGTTCAAGGCTAAATAAGAATTTCTGCTTATTCTTTCACCCTTCTCTAAACAGCTGATGCATGTATTTGGAAATCCATTGATAACCCTACAGCTACTTGCAAATATACAGATGGTCCCAACAGGCACACTCCATGAAATGATGGACTGAAAAGTCATTTCTTCTACTGGAGCACTGCAAGGCTGAGTAAACCATATATATTATTAAAATCTACAGGATCTTTGCTAAAGCAACTTTTTAATAACTTACATGGTAAGTATTACTCTGTTATTTGTCACATTTTTATTATACATTTTGTTTTAATTTACTGCTGAGCAGAAATGGTGTAGGCTTTAATGATACATCACTTGGGCTCTTTGTCATCATTTGATTTTCAATCTTTAATGAGTGTTAGTTATGGAGCTTTAATTACTATGTTATGATTCATTTAGGCCCCAATCCTATAGCATATGTTCTTTATCTAACTGTTATATAACATCTGTATTTTATTGATAGCCAATATAATTAATGTGTAGTTATTAGGGCTTCTCTGAGAGGAATGTTAGTTTCAGTTTAATTGTCCAGACAAGCCTGAGGATGTGTGAGAGGAGTCTCATTCTTCTTTCTTATTCTGTCATTGAAAGCTGGAAAAGAATGGAGAAGATGACATTACACATCTCTACAGACTTTCAAACCTTCACATCATGGAGTATTTCAAATTTTCCTAAGCAAGCAGTATAATGAATCTAAAACTATAGATATGCTACGTGTTCATCCACTAAATGTCCACTGTTCCACAAACCCGCCCACAGGGTACAGAGCTGTGTAGATTTTCATATGGTACGAAAATGTCCCTGTGCCTGTTATCAATATATTCATGACATAATCTTTGATGTGGATAGTGCAGAGGAGAAGAAAAGATAATCCTAATCTGCTTGAAGCTACCATCAGTGGTTGTGTTCACATTTGTGGAACCTCCCTCTGAGAACCCCCCCAAAGGTGATGCAGCTAAGGTTTTATCAGACCTCACCTTGGGTCCAGGTGGCTAACTGCTGTTCCGGTAGTGCTTCTCTTTATCCATTTGTTGGGTTTTCTTTCCAGCCCTTGTGATATTGAAGACTGCTTGAGGCTGTAGAGATGGAGTAGACAGTGTGACCCCTGTATCAAACCCCAAATGGCACAAATCCACATCTCGAGCTGCAGTGGCAGCAGAAGCTCATAATGTGTGAATTTCAACTCAAAGTTCCACTTCAGACACTCTGCCTCAGGGACTTTATCTTTCAGCAGAGTAATGTGTTTCAATAGCTTGTGTCAGTATGCCTGGTGCTCAGATGGTGGCTGACGTCTTTTGAAAAACTGGTGCCAGATTTTCTAGCTTATAAATAGCTTGCAGGCTTGCCAGGATTTGGTTTGTGCATCTCAATATAGAGGCCTTAATTCTATTTCAGGTGCCATCTAGACTATCCAGTCATGTAACAATGTCTTGATACTGACTGCATATAACATGGTGCTTTTCATCATCACAGCATTCAGGTATTTGGATCGAAAATGACAATACATTGAAAATGTCACAGTCTGCACTATTAGTTTATGTTTATGTATTGTTATGTCACAGTTTGTTTAAGCATGTTATGTTCTAGTCATGTTTTTCCCCTGTCACGTTCAGTTCACTCAAGTCACCTGGTTAATTGTTCACAGCTGCACCTCATGTCACTGATCACTCCCCTCACAGTATTTAGCTTCCTGGTTTACTTTCAGTCACTGCAGAATCCTCACTATCCCTCCATGCTTTGCACGCAGATAAGTCTGGTTTCATGCCTCACAGTATCCATAGCCATAGTCAAAGTATTTATTCATAGTCCTGTTTCTTTGTTTAGTCATAGTTTTGTTTTCATGTTTAAGTACTTTTGAATCCGGCTCTGCCATGCTTTATTTTTGCCTTTGCTCCCTGTCTTGTTTTTGTAGAATAAACCTTGTTTTGTGAACTAAAGAGCTGCATCTGGGTCCTACCTTTCCACTATCCTGACAGAAAAAATTTAATTTGCATTTGTTGGGGTGTTTCCCCATAAAAATACACTGGTTTAAAATATTCTCATACAAGAACTGTTATCATTGTGACGTTGTTTTTCTTCTGTCCTGTTAAATACAGCCTGTTGCAGAACACATTTGTGCTTTGGACAGTTTGAATATTTGTAATAAATACATTAGTTCATATGAGGAACTTATGGAGCCAGTGCCAGAGAAGCAACTGAAACCACAGGGAGATTTCACCTTAAGATTTATTTATATTCTGCAGAAAAAGCCAAAATTTGTCAAATTTCTTTCAGCCCAAGTAACTTAAGGTTTGCCCAAAATAAAGTCCAAGGATGTGATGTGGGCCAGTAGCATTCTGCAATAAGGACATGCTTAAGTGATGAAAGAAGTGAAAAGAGAGTAAAAGGTGATCATGATACAATTTTGGGGGTCAAGAACAGAAGCTAAATTGCATCGGCAGGAGGGAGAGATACTGTAACGTAATTATATGTGCGGGTTAGTGCATGTTGGGTCAGGCAGCAGATTGGATCCAGCACATTGTAGGAGAGAAGAAGGTAATTATTGAAAGCTTCCTTTTCCAGGCCTTGGCATTTTTCAAGCCTCTTGTGTTTCTTCCTCTTGATGTTGCTGTTGCTTAGAACTGTTAACATTTTCACTACTGCCTTCTTCTGTAGTTTGTGTGCGCGACACAACGTAGCGCATGCTAATCCATGCACAACAGCAGCTTTATGTAAAAAACACAGAGGCTTTTTATTTGGTGTCTATGACTGTATTAACTCTCGCATGAACAATCTGTGTATTGCTTACCTTATTCGTCCTTTCCTGCCGTTTCTTTGTCACACTCTGCCTACAGGGGTTGGAACAAGTCATCCAACTGAAATGGTTACATAAGTCGTATATTCTTACCCTCAATACAACTCATCATAACATCCTCACTACAAGCGGCAGGAGGGAAACATGACTCATATGAACATTTCCACAACAGAGCAGATGTCATTCTCAAGTCTTTCTTTAAGATCAAGACCAACATAAGTTCAGTCAGTAACACAACAACATCATTTGTGTTGGTTGCCTCGGTTGTATGTGTAAACACGACATGTTATGTTAAAACATCGTCACTTTATGGTATCTTTAGAAAATAACATCTCAAAGTTGGTTTTAGAAATCAAAACTACTTGGGTCATGGATAGGTCCAAAAAATATTGTTTTACAATGTGATTTCCACCATCATGGACGTTATTTTTACCTTCACACACAGTTGTTCTCACAATCAACAGACGTTTCATATTCTTAGATCATGATTATTGACCATATGTGATTGCATGAACAAACACCACATGGGCACATTTTTAGGAGGATCACAGTCTGGTGGGAAAGTCTGGATGTAAGTCTGACTGATAAATAGCCAGTAAAGAGACAACAACATTACTGACTAAAACTTAATACATTTTAAATGTTGATAAATCTATAATCTGAACCAATTTTAGTCTCAATTTTTTACTTTTCCTTTATTTGGAAAGAAAATAGTTTGAATCAAAAGCCCTGTGAGTGCTTTATGTGCTCGTCATTTAATCACTTTCCATCACACATTATGTCAAATGCCTGTTTTGTGCTTATCTCCTTGTGGCCTGCCAACCTGCCTCACCCCATTGAACTTGTTTACCGTTTCTGACTGTTATCATGTTGGCAGTAGTTAGTTTTTTATTTTGTATCAATTGTGCACAACCATGTCATTTTCCTATTAGGTTTTCAAAGCAGTCAATAAAAAATTCAGCATGTTCTTAATAACACTGACACAAAACGGCTTTTGAGATATTTCGGAGAATTTATTACCTACTAATCACTTACTTTCACCTTAATTTTTTTTTTGTCTTGCATTAACCTCAGTCAGCACCTCTCCGACACTGCCTTTTTTTCGTAACCTTTCCAAACACGGCTACTATTATATCCAAACGTTGCACTGAATGTTGGTAGTTTAACCCACTCAGACATGAGAGTTTCTTCCTGATCGATAGCTGGGTTCTGGATTTTGTAGGAAATCAGGATCCATGGTTTTTCGTATTTTCTCTTTTTTTCTGCCTCTAATTCTGCCAGAAAACTGCTGATTGTGTTTTCCTAATCCTTCTTTAATCTCCCTTGCAAGATCGAAGATGTGAAATGAGTATTTCCTTAATTACCATCTCAGACTCTGGAGGAAATCTGTCGGCTCAATCCCCTCCAACTTGTGTGTGTCGGTGCGTGCATATTTATTCATCATGCATGCTTCTACTCACTACACCTGTCCCCATTTAAAGGTTTGAGGCTATTTGTGGTTGGCTCCATTTCTTTTCACAGAGCTGAAGGTTTTTCTGCCCGTGTGGCTGCTCTGCTCCCTTCAGTGGGGCACCAGCGATAAGAATTATTACGTGAGGTTGGAGCTTCTGTTAACAACGGTTGACAGACCAGGGGGCCGCCGCTGGGGAAGAACATTACACAACTCCAGAGACAGAGGGATGATAGTGCAGGCATTGAGGCATTAATGAAATACCGGCAAGTATCTGCAGTTTTAAAAAAAAACAGTTTCTATTCTTTAACTTATTATTTTAGTTGTAACTTTTGACTGATTTTCATGGAGCTTATTTCCCCCCACCACACACACACACATACACACACACACCCACACACACACACACACACACATACATACATATATACATACATACACAGTTTAACGGACCTTGTATTTTCACAACTGATCGCCATGTACTCCACATCTACACTCCTCTAACACCTGCTCTAACCAGTTCCATTAATCATAGTGAAAGTGTAGTATTCCAGCATCTGCTCTGCAAATGGTCTGCATATCTTATGTGCTCAGTGTAGCCACAGCTTCACTGTCAAATATCAGAAGCGTGTGTAGAATTTGAAACGACAAATTCAAGATCCACTCAGTGTCCCGAACTTTCGAGATGAGAATTTGGGGTCCTTAAACTGGAACTGAACTAAACCACTAAGAATACATTTTGCAGAAGATTGAAAAGACTGTGCAGGTTATAACAAGTTGATATGAATTAAATAACAACCGCTTGGTTTTCAAAGTAAACTTTGTCAGAGCTGCTACAGCCTCACCTTAGTCTCAGTGAGTCTGCTGTTTGAGGGAGGGAAGGCTCACTGAGATCCAGTTCTATTGTGCTCCAAATGCTAAACACCAAGGAAAAGCTTGATTTGAAGAAAATGAATGCACTGAGTATGGTTAAACGGTGATTAGCATAATACATTTTAGATATATTACCATGTGGTGGACTAAGGTTTGATGAATGAAGTCATTCAGACAGGAAATGCAAATGTCTTCTCATCATCTGCATATTATCATTGGCCTGTTTTCACATCTACACTGACCGCTACATCGTTAATATTTGATGAGAGCATGTTCATCAAATATCTTTCAAAGTCAGCAGCCATTCTCTACTGTGAGTGTGCTGCCAGACATTTTGTTCTTCCTAATAGATTTTTTACATTTTTTTTATGCCTCTGAGGATTTCAAAGCATGTATTATAGAGTAGTTCCTGTTTTTTAGCATCCACATCAAGCTCTGTCTGTCTGCATGAGGTGGTCTGTAATCCCACTATAACTTTCAGGTTCTGCTGATTTTAAAGTAACATCAAAGGTGGAAGTAACAACATATAATTGATTCAACTGTAGTAATGAATATACTTCTGAACTAATAATGTGAGTTATTAAATGTATGTGTGCTGAAAAACAGAGCAATAAAGTGTCAGTTTATTTACTAAAATGGTCTTAATATAAAGTGTTATTCTGATAAGTGGCTGGGCTTATCCAATTGACATAGTTTACAACAAGCAATTCAAATTTGTGTTACTTCTGGGCTGTAAAAAAGCAAATAGTGGGAGCGGGACATGGAAACACGCTGCCCTGACAGCACGAATACTGCTGATCTTTTTACAGCAGGAGACATCTGAAGTACAACATTGTTTGAGAGAGAAATTGATTTTGTTTCTGTACGCAGGGGGCTTGAGGTCAGAGCTCATGCACATGCACATGTCAAGAGTTTAAGAGTCTGTCAAAAGGATGTAACTCACTCTCAATATGAACCCAAAGTTAAAGTTTGTAAACTTTGCCTAAAACTATATTTTTTTGTAGTTGACCTCTATGTTGGCGCCCTTTGTGTTTCTGATTAATTCTTTATCACACAAGCGACAATGTGTTCTTCTAACAATTTGTTTCTGCACACATCATTAATTGGAATAAATTGTCCCCTTCTCCTAAATGAAAGAGTAAGTGTCGTCTGTGAAGTTGCGAGCAGGATCAAGAAACGAAAAGCAGAGATGAAACAGTCAACCTGACCTGTCCTGACCTGCTGACAACATAGCCAGTCCCAGCATTGGAAAGATAAGCACATCACGCATCACTCATGTTGTCAAGATATAGATCTATTCCCTTTTGGTGACCTGTCTCCAAAAGTACCAGTACAAAAAGCAAGTAATAGTAACATTTCATTATGAATATTTGGGGTGCTTCGGGTTAACATCAGAGTTAGGGTTACGGCTTGGTGAGTTGTCGTTATGGTGAGGATTAAGGTAAGTCTGCAGGAAATTAATGTATCTCAATGTAATTTCAGCTGAAGTTATTGAAAATATGATTCTGTTCGGCACCTGTGCAAACACACACTGAGCAAGTTTTGTGCAAATAGAGCATGTGATATTTAACTGTTTGTGCTCGGGGAATAACAATGTGATTTACTGTTTTCTTTTCATGCTTGAACTCGACGCAGTGCTGGTTGTTTAGCTTTCTTTGAATATCTAAGGGCAGTGGTTAGCATGAAATGGAACAAAAAGTGGAAAAGGTTAATCGCTCCGGCGAGCTCATTTCACACCCTCTGTGACACATAAAGCAGTACTGCAGGCCTGAGGGCTTGTGGCTCCCAGAAGCAAGATCTCGTCTACGTTGACTTAATATGAGCAAAAATGGTGAGATTTAACAGAACATTCACCTTTAATTAAGCTTCACATCAAAGCTGCTTAATAGCACAAGATAACTGAAAATTTCATTTTAAGCCCATAAATGGTCTTATCTTAAAAACTTAGGAATTAAGGGGGCTTATCCAACTGCATATCTGATTCCTCAACATTTATTGTATATTACAAGGTTCTGAAACGAGCAATCCAACAATATACCAGGTCTCATGAAACAACTGTTTTGAGGGAAATAGCTAAGCTGGTTGCGTTGCCCTGGGCTTGAGTCTTTGAACTTTAATTATAACCATTTTTTCAAAATGACACACCTATGTGCCTGAAGTGTGGATACAAAGTGCCGTCATAGAGCATAAAACATTCACACATTCTCCACATTGTGATTGGGCAACCATAGCAAGTCTTGCATTAGCGTTGACTCAGTTGGAGTTAAAATGTCTCTTGGAAGTTGACAATATTCATGATATATTTTAGATGTGACAGCAGATTCTTTTGTCTGCTTTGATATTAATTTTAATGACTGAAAGCAACAAATAGTTTATGTGTTCATTGTAGTGCAGTCAAGTATAAGTAAAGCCAAAACCGACCTTCTTCTGCTTTAAAGACATGTTGATGATACTTCTGATCAAAGCAGAAATTTCAAAAAATGTTTTTTTTTTTATGTTAACGTTCAACATGTTGAGTCATTATATACATTTAAAAGTGAATCTCAAACTTCTGTTACACTACAATATGAATGGAGAAAAACTGATTACGTTTTTGTTCAATTATATATATTTTTTATTGTTTTTTAGTATATATTTGTCTTTCTTGTGTTTCCAGATGTATTACTCTTCACCTTATTTGAACTTTGTTGATATCATACGTTAAATGATAGTCAGGAAAATAATTTTTTTTCTGAAAAAGAGAAATCTGCACTCTGGTAAATCGTCCTTATCCTCTAGATCTCTCGGCTTGAACTTTTCAGTCATGACTGAGGTAACTTTAAATATTAGCATAATCTGTTGCTGTTTTGAATATAAACCGATGTAAACAAACCATGTTTGTGCTGAAACCTTTTCTTTAACACCTTGGCTTATACAGAGCTCTAAAGCCTTGTGAAATAAAAGTAATCAATGGAAACCAATTCAAATTTTTCAGGTACTTTATGATATGAAATTAAGCTACAATAAATCTTTTCGATAATGAGAAGAAAATATACCTCTGAATCTGATTATCAGGGTAATTTCATGCATGACTTAACAGACATATTCTCTGAGAATTACAAACTTAATGCAACTGAAACCACTTTCTTGTCTAAACTACAATAACTTCCTTGCTTCTTTGTCAGAATGCTGTAAGTTAAAACATGGGTCTCGTACCAGACCAGCACAACACCATGAAGCATTTGTTACCCAGCCTTGAGAAGCAGTCTGCAAAGTCTGGATGGATAAATCTTTCATGAAGCATGTCTGGCTGTGATCCGCCGTTGGACAGTCCAACTATACCCAATTCTAACTCTGCCTACATCTAATTCCGTTTATAGGCTATGGTGCAGTTGAAGGGCCAAAAATGTGTGTGCTGAACACTCAAAAGAGGCTATATACTTGCAGCAGGAGGCTGTATCCAGCCAGCTGCTGATCCAACTAAAGATAAGCCGGCACTGGTAACATAACCTGAGGAGGCAAATGAAAGGGCAACTACTCATTTGATCTCGGTAACCCATGCATCTAAGTCATATACTCACTGGATCATCTATCTTAGGTGGTCAATCGCATTTCTGGACTGGCTACAATCACCAGACAAAGCTGACAACCCACTAAACTGTTGCTTTGGATTTTAGCATGCCTGGATTAGCTGCTGAATTATATTGACGTCTGTTCAATGGTAGATTATGTCATACACTACTGCCACTTCAAGCTGACTTGGCTGTTACTGCAGTTACTGTGGCAACCACCATTAATCAACTGCTTCATGCAGAAGAATGCAGCTGCTTCTTTCTTGCAAAAGATGTATTTGTATCTAATCTCAGTGGGACTTCCTAGTAAAAGAGACAAACAAAAATTATCTAAATATATTCTTTCACCTACACTGATTTCGTGATATTTGTAGGTTGCAATGATTTGATTCAGATGAGGACAACATGATCACATATGATTACATATAGATATAGCTACATTGGTTAAGAAATAGCTCTGGTAAGCCATGTCTGTATCAGTATGCTAATTAGCCATGCGGTGATTTCCTTACATTGAATCTTATGGCCACCTCTGAATCTCACCCTTCAAGTCAGTTGTCAGTGTAACAAGTTACACTACCCCTACACTTGTATATTTACAGTATATCAGTCAGAACATTAAAACCGCTCAAAGATGTAATGAATAACACTGATTATCAAGTGTCTGTAGCACCAGTCAAGTTGTGGGTTATAAGCAAGTAAACAGTCAGTACTTAAATGCAATATGTTGGAAGCCAGAAAAATGTGCAAAGAGAAAGTGGTCGATAGGCAGCAAAGTCATCAATGCCTCAAGAGTCAATTATTTATTTGGGAAGTAGAGGTTGGCCTACGTCGTCCGAACTCTAAAAAGGATTTGTAGTAAAAATAACTGGAAACTTAATGCTGACTGTGTCAGAAGATATGAGCACATACAATGGATCACAGATTGGTGCTGCATATCGGTCAAAGTGACTCTGCTGACCTCTGCCTAGAATGAGTGTGTGAGCATCAAAACTGGGTCACGGAGGAAGGTGGCCTTGCCTGATTAATCATGTTTAATTTTACATTATGTGGATGGCCTGGTGTCTGTGTACCATTCACTTGGAGGAAAATTGACAGATGGATGCACAACAGGCAGAAGTCAAGGTGGCGGAGACAGTGTGGCGCTAAAGGAAACTCTTGCATTTGTGTGGCTATTACTCTGACACATGCCGCCGACATGAACAATGCTGCAAACCATGTACAAACCATAATGACAGCAGCATTCCCCAGTTACTGAGAATACTTTCAATAGGATAATGTTCCCTACTTTTCTGCAACAACTGTTCAGAACTGTTGCCACATGATCTAAGCTGCTGATTTGACCTTCAAATTCATGCTTAACTGAGAATTTGTAGGATTTGCTGGAGGCCAACACCGCACAACTTAGTGGACTTAAAGGATTTGCTGCAAACACCTAGGTGCATGATACCAAAGGACACCCTCAGATTCCATACCCCTTGGAATGATATCTGTGTTGGCAGTGCATGGGTATCAATTCAATGTGGCGCTCCATGAGGATAAGAGCATAATGTAGCAGCCATAAAAACACACGAACATCTGTGCTATACCGTCTATGCTGATATGTGAACATAACAAGACTGACAGGTCCTAGTCCTAGCTCTAAGAGGCAGTGTTCCTTTGAGTAAAATGCAGATAAAATGCTCAGCATTCTTACTAGCTTAGAATAACAATATCAGAAGGTTGGTATCTAACATGCATAATGCTTTAAATGCTCACAGTCATTGTATAGGGTAAACAAAAATCCCTGTTTTTGGCCTGTACCCATGTGGAACTGTCTCCCAAAATGCCCCCTGGTTTTAACTGTGTATTAACAGAATTACCAAATGTCGCACAATTTTTACATGAGAATCCAACTTTCAATCTCAGTGTCATGCGTTTACGCTGCCAAATGTCATGCTAATAAAGTATGCTTCCAAGAAGCTTCTCTATGACGTAACACTTAATAGGTTGAAAAATCTTTTGGCTGCAGGATAAAGTTTAAATGTGAGGTTTTTCCTTATAGCACCAGCACCAAAGCTGAAGATGCAGTTAAATTCCTAGACCGTCAGCACATAGGCAGGTATGTCTTTGTGTCTTTGACATGTTGCTAGTGGGACGCGTCTCATAATTTGGGTTTTTAAATGAACACTGAAGGTGTGCATTTGCTTTCTGATGTTGTGGTAATATTTCCTGTGCATATGCAGCTTTGGGCTTACTGGGAACAGCATCTCCAGACAGAAGAGTTGCGCACATTTACACATGTAATACAACAGTAGTACCTATACTTTTCTACATCTCTCAGCTGCAGCTGGACACAAATGTTGAGGATTCGATCACTGTTATCACTATTAGTGCTCTTGTTTTGGCATGTGATGGTTAGACAGTCTGATGTTGTCTGTTTCTGTAGATTTGATATTTGTGATTTTGTAATAACATTACAGAATAGTAATGTAACAGTTTTAAGTGTGAGGAGAGCAGAGTATAGAGCCATCATTGAGATTGAGCATCAGCTGAGAAAAGATGTGTAAAATCATACACAGGGTTAATGAAAATGCTCATTTATTTCATTTTACATGCACACAATATGCGATCCATGTGCAGAAATTAGATATTTGTGATTTAGGTTGTAAATTGTGTGCTGGAAAGTCAAACAACTTCATACAGCAAAGAAGTGTGCCAGTGTGTGTGTGCTGTGCAGAGATCTTCTTGTTTATGCTAACAGTGTTTCTTTTTCACAGTGTTTCACTGCAACATCAGTTACATGATACAAGAGGATGACTTGGTTTTAATTTGCTGGCTCTTTCTATTGTTGTGTACTTCTGTTCTCTCCTGCTCCTGTTGAAGCACTTTGGGCCGCATGTTCTGCATGAAAAGTGCTATATGAATAAATAAAGTTTATAAGTTTAGTTTACTGCCTACAACTAAAAAAAAAGAAAAGACAAACAGAAAGAAAGATAAAGCTGCACTCTACCTTTCAATGAAAAAACAGTAATAGCATCTGTTCATAAAAACAAATGACCATATTTTTCGGGCTGTAAAGCACACCGGGTTATAAGCCGCAATATCAATGATTGACTGCTAACGGGTCTATTTTCCTACATAAAGCACACCGGGTTATAAGGCACATTAAATTAAACAAAACTCATATAAGTCAAACTTTATTCAACTCACTTGTTGTACTGCGCGATTGATAGCATTGAGTTTGAAATCCACTTCGTAAGCATGTCTCTTAACAGGAGCCATTTTTGAGTTGAAGGTTGAAGCACAGGTTGTATTACTCCGCGAGGCTCGTGCCTATGGTGGCCGTGCTAAAACATTTTGAGAGATTTTTGAGTGCCGTGTACCACATTAAATTGGTATAGGTCAGAAAGCACAACCAGAATTAATTCATACATCAGGCGCACTGCATTTTAAGGCGCACTGTCGATTTTTTTGAAAATTAAAGGATTTTAAGTGTGCCTTATGGTCCGAAAAATACAGCACTGTACGGAGGGATGTTGTGACGAACATGACTGTCTATACTATAGAAATAAAACAATAAAAATAA
This sequence comes from Leuresthes tenuis, assembly GCF_036924035.1. Lineage (NCBI taxonomy): Eukaryota > Metazoa > Chordata > Actinopteri > Atheriniformes > Atherinopsidae > Leuresthes > Leuresthes tenuis. The sequence continues at coordinate 20,865,349 of NW_027325369.1, forward strand.
AACTAACCTGAAGTGAAAATAAATTCAGGAATAACTACTAAAATGATCAGGATACATCATTTCATGACTTTAGATGCAGATTTCCCTGGATGACTAAATGAATGTCTTGAGTGACAGAAAAATCAGGAGATCATTATTCATGTCAATCAAATCTGGAATAATTTTCCTTATCCTCTTGGGATCTTAATTCATTCTGTCAAATTTAATGGAAGTGCAACCAAGGCCTGTGTGTCAAAAGAGTGTTATAATAGATATTCCCAGCCCACATGTTCTGTATCTGTGACCAACATCGGCAACTAAACAGTGAGGTAAACGTCTGATGTTCCAGTGGTTGAATGAGCCTATTCATTTGCAGATCCTTCCACAGCTGACAGTCTGCAGAGGCAACACTAATGCACAATGCTCATTACGTTTTAATGCACTATGAAATTGAGGTTGTACATATGGACCTCCTACTCAGCTTAAATTCCTTCTCATGTTTGTCAAAGAAATTAACAGATTAGGTGGTGATAAGGAAAAAGTGCAATTTATTTCTTAAATTGGATAGTTTGATTGCTTCCACAATGATATCGACCTTCAGTCACAAGCATTTGTAATATTTCACCTGTGTTCCTTTTGTTACTGTGAGGCTGTTGGACACAAAGTTCACTTACTGGTTACACTTTTATTGCTAAAGAATAAATTTGTAACACAGAGTTAATAATTCTGCCTCATGTGTGCCGAGGTAAAATGAAAAGGGCCTAATGGGACAAACATAACCCATATGTTAGCTAGATTACAGTTCAAATTATTAAATGCAGCGTGTTTGAACACAGAGAGGTTACACTGTTTTAAAGGGAGCAGGCAGAGATCATTGCTGATATGGACACAATGCACTGGTATTTTTGAGTTCAGGTAAGGTCTAAAGATCAGCTTGAGCCAGAGAAGGTGGCAATCTGCTGCCTGTAGCATGACATAATATATGGAGAAGCTGATCAGCAGTCACCATTCCTGTGGGGAAACCTCATTCAACTCCCTAGACATCCTGATACTGAGAAATACAGCAGGTTGAAAATCTGCTGACTACAGTCAGAGAGGAAAAGAGGATGCTGAGCACCTGTAAGAGTTGATATCTTTAAATGGAAAACTGAAAGCACAACTCTCCAGCTTGTTTTTTTCGTTCTTACATATTACTTGGATTATTCTGTAATCAGTATTAAACCAGAGTTGTGATTGTCAAGGTGAGAAGGTTTCAGAGGTATGGAGACCCGGCATAGAATTACCTTAGTAACACACTGCCATATGTTATATCCTTAGAGTTCCATGCAGCATATAGATAATCACATCTAACATGTGCCCTGGTTACCAAGGATGCAAAATGCAGACTCTGCAAAAGCCTCTCAGACTTGACCACTTTTATACTGAACACTGCTTCGTTGACTGACACACAATTGCTAAATGTTATAACATAGTAATCTATAAGTGTTCATATTTTGTGCTCATATATCTTAACATCTCACTTGAACAACGTGCATGGCAAGAAAAGAGTGAAAAACTTTTGCATATCTCACACCCATGAGAGATGGCAGTCATAAACTAATCAAACAAACTGAACCTACATTCAATTGTGGGCAAAACAAGGTGATGATGCAGCAAAAGTAATGCTAGTGCAACGGAAGGATGAGAGGGGAGGAAAAGCTGCCAGTTGCCCTGTCAAGTCTGCAGTTGCCAGAGCATCCAAATTGCGCTCTATCATCTGCAGTGCAGCACTTCATCTGATCTCTGCACTAAAATCCATCCACAGTAGGCTGTGTTCCCGTGCACATGCAGTCCTCTAAACAATTACAGTGACCAGCTAAACTTAGTCCAACAAGAATCTCTCTGAGCACATTCTCTAATCTCTAACACCCTCTAATGTTTTCTGTGTAGTCTTTCAACTATACTTTTCACTAAATAAATCCACTTGTCCTTCAGTTAATTATTCTGGATCAAGTTAAGTAGAAAACCCAAGTTGTTCACTATCTATTTGATAGTATTCATAGCTAGATGGGATAGACAGCTTGTTTGAAGCAAATAACAACATGCCTAACATTACAGAGATGAGCTGTGGGCTAGTCTTAAAGATTGTTGGGATTTCTTACCTGCCAAAAAGTTCCTGAGCAGTGATGAAAAACTGGTCGAACTTCAAGATTCAGCTCAACACCATTACAGTTTTTCAAAATGTTTTGCATTTTTTTCATGTTTTCAGCAATATCCAAACAAGCATCCTGCATTTCCAAGTAAACCTTTGAATTCTTTTTTATTTGAATTTACTCAGCGATCCTCATGTTGGTTATTTCACTGCACAGTATATTTTGATGCTTAGAGTCCATTTTGCACATACTTTGAATTAATTTTGTGTTCATATTTAAGTGATGCAAAAACACAGTGACCTGTGGCCAGTGCTGACACTGAGTGCTTCCTGTGTAGAAGAAGAAGCACAGAGGCAGCTTTACAGGTAATGAGCTATTCTGGTTGTGTAGACAATGTCTTCACCATTTTTGACCATTTAAGCATATTTCATCTTAAGAAGCAAACAAAACTATTGTTTGCTTGGTTTAAAGCCCTGTGCTTTGTGTCTGTTTCACAAAAGCAAGTTGCGACCTCTATAGTAGTTACAAAATGCAAATAGAAAATGAATGTCATCACATTCTGATATTCACAAATTTCAAATAAGTATATTTTACAGTATTTTTCTTATGGTCAACGTAAACACAACCTGTGCTCAAAATTAACATACCAAAAGATTGTATCAGTTTTCAGTAAGGCCCAGGGACTCATATGTATGACATCATTGCACAGTGGACAGTAAACAGAAGTAATAGTAGTTGTACTTAATTATTTTACACTATAGTATACACGTTTTCACATAATTGTCAATGATATGAGCCTGATATGATATGTGTCTCTGAACTGTCCCTAGGAGTGAGTGTGCATGTGTGTGTGGTTGTTTGTTTTGTTTGTCTCTGTGTGGCCCTGTGATGGACTGGTGACCTGTCCAGGTTGTACCCCGCCTCTCGCCCAGTGATAGGCTCATAATCATGTGATTTAAGGTTTGTTAAATAAATCCCTACTTATTTAGAAAATGTGTTCCATCTGCCACTAAGTTCATTCATTTTTTTTTTTGCAAAAAGCCACTTCGAGCAAGCTTTTCTTTTTTAAATTTCATTTACACAAAACATTTCTGGTTTTATGGCGGTCATTGCTCATTTGATACCTAAGTTGCATTTGCATATCTGCTTTTGAAATAGTGAAGTTAGTCTGGAGGGTGTAACTCCAGAGAACTTTCTAACCAGGAACCACAGATGTCAAACCGTGAAGGAAGTGGCAGCTTTGACTTCAGCAGAGGACACACTATGACATGAGTTATGTTAGCAGAGTTTTCATTCACTAGCAAAGCAAACTGGCTGGTTTGAAGCAAAAAACTGGGCTTCATAATAAATACAGTGTTGGTAATGGTGACTCAGTAGAAGAAATAGTTTACCTAACCAGAAACAATAACTGTGATCAACATCCACAAGAGAAAAATGAGCTCTCTTTGTTTAGGAATTGATATAATTTCTGGGAATATCAGCGATATTACATTATATCTGGGAAGACCACGATCATTTTCATCATTTTAACTTTGCCAGTGATTCATAAAGTGGTTTCTCTTCCTTTTATGCATTTCAAGTCTTCTTCAAAACAGGCAAAAACCACGTCAAGAGAGAATATAATAATTTGTGTGTTTGTATGTGAGTGTGTGTGTGTGTGTGTGTGTGTATTAGTGAAAGGTTTTCCTTTTAATTCCAGTCTTTCTTATTCACAGCTTCTAAAAATGCACCAAAGAGCAGAAACCCGGCTCCTATTAGTCCTTCAAAGGAATTGACAATAACCGCTCAAAATGTTGCAGTTTCATGACAAAGGCTTGAAAATGATACCATGACTGTTTTCCATACTCATTTCCCTTTTACTGCCTGGAGACACAGCTTATGTGAAAACGAATATGTTCAATGACCACCCACGCTCTTCTTATGTGTTGATGTTCATCTGTCTTGTGTTGCTGCACGGTCACCTATTTGTGATGTGATGTGCAATCTCTGTGCCTCAGTACCAATATAGAATGTTGCCACAGCACTCAAAAGAAGTGCAGACAGTCTGTGTCATCCTGTTTACAAGAACAAAGCCAATATATTATAAGGTGTGCATTTTATGTCGGGCAGGATGCCAGCACAGTACAAAGCAGTAAGTAAGCTGGTTAGGAAGTCAGCAGGTAAACAAAATTAAATTAAATGAAACCAGACTTTATGTGAAATGCTAATGTGTAGTGTTATCATTTTAAAATATTGTTTTTTATATCAAAATTTGATAACCATGTGATTCTATTTCTAACTGTCTGGATTTCATCTGTCTAACATGGAGTGCAATTTTTGTAACACGTGAGCTTTTTTTAGTTCAGTCAAAGCTTCAACTGTTTCTCTTCATCCCTTCAGAGGAACACATAACCTTTTAAAATCAACCTTTCAACCCACGACATCTTGATCCATGGCAACATGCACATGTGGCACTACTGATGTGATCGTTTTACCATGGGATTAAGACTCATCTGACACAATATTTAAAATAAATCCTTTCACTTTTCTGCTAAGAGGTTGAAACACATGATTACCGTTCAAATTCAAGGACATAGTTTAGATGTCACTAGATGCACTGTTATGGCTCACACTTTTTAAAGTGATTAAAGATTAATTGTTGGAGGATTCCTCCTTCTTAGGGAACAGCAGCTGTGGTCACTTTCAGTAAATGTCAGATTGCAGTGTGCGTCTAAAAATATCCATAAAAATCTCTTTAACACAACCTTCTTCTTCACTGTCCAAATGGTCAGTTTGAATGCTGCTGTTTTCAACAGATTTGGCTCACTGCACTTCCTTAAAAATGACACCAGCGGACACAGCAACAGCAGAAGTTTCGAATTTTAAAGACAAGTTGGGTAAATAATGCTGTGACTGATGGTATTCTAAATGTAAAATGGCACATTGTGTGCGTGTGTCATATCACTGCATTTATATGTATCGTAATTAAATAAATTTTTTGAGATACCTGCTTGTGTATTGTGCATGATGTCAAAGAGACCAGGTAGCTTTGCTCGTAAATGTTGCAACAAGCATCTGCAATAAATAAATATCTACATTTTAATGTGATTAATATTTCAGACAGATAAGGAAGAAGATAAGCTTGTTATCGCGATACTAACTTATAAACTTAACTTATAACAACTTTCCATGTTAAAGACTGATTATGTGCCATGCTATAGTAGCATTAATTGTGTCCTTTTACTGTAAAGTCTTGTGATCTAATATGATTCCTACCCAAGCTAACAGAAACAGTACAAAATGATCCAGTCACTGAAGACTAAAATTATGTTAAGTACCAAACTGTCTCCCTTTGGTTCTTCTTCAAACTATTGTGTAAGAAATGTTATTCAAGTTTTGTCTTTATGTTTTTATCCCCAAACAATGAACAATTAAGATCTTGAGAAAATAAGAGTCCAACAGAGAAGTTTGTGGAAAAAATCTAAACATCAATGTCATTTCTAAAACCTGTTAAACTGTTAGCAAAAGAGAATTATGATATTTTCTGATCAGAGAAGTTTTTTTGAAGAAGACATGCTTTTTTTTAATTCCTTGAACATATTGTAAAAGAAGGAAGCAAAAGTTATGAAAAGTTGAAAAACCATGGGGACAAAGAATCATTAATCAGCATTTGTCTGTTGTCGAAATTGCTGCAAAGGTTCAAGAATGCCTGAGGAAAGAAAAGTGCCTCTATGGGTTTGAGTATATGCAATATCTTCGGAAACAACTGTACCTGAAAAATAATTTCTCAGTTTGGTAATCTCATTGATTTTATATGCAAATTTCCACCCTAATAGCTTTAACGGGTGGAGCTTGAGGGTGTTTCCTAATGTCTTAAAGTCTTCATTTCCACATTCCAATCCTTCCTGTCGTTCCTCATAAAACAAACCTGCACATAACGGTGGGGAGATGGATATGGAGAAGCAAAGGTAGTAGAAGGGGAGGCTGTGTGCCGCCAATACTTGCAGATAAAACAGAACATGCTTCTTGTGGCAGGTGCGCTGGGTGAAAAGCAGTGCTGCTCTTACTGACAGTGTCTCACGCTAGTTCAGTGAAAAGAGGGGAGAGAGACAAACACTGTCAGGAACAAAGCATTATCTCCCAAATAATGAAAAAGAATGGATGCAGAGGCAGATTGAGTCAGGATGATGAATGCAGTGTATAAAGGCTGCTCAGTCTTGCTCAAGTGAGACAGTATCTACTGGGAAAATACTGTATGGTGAAGTGTTTTTCTCTGAAAGCAGCAGGTCACAATGTAAAGATTTTTCATTGGGTAAAAATATGTTGTAGATACAATAATTTACATTTGATTCACACAGTTTCTCAGTGTGTGATGCCTGTCTCTCTACCTATCGAAATGTCTTCTCTTTCAATTAGTCTAAGACCATGTTCTCGTAATCTCATGTTTGTAATCTAATCCCAGATAAATGTTAGGTGGCATTCGCAGATTAAGAAAAATTCATTTGGGACAATACTCCATAATCAACTTGAGCTACATGCTGCCGGTGGGGTGACACCCCTATTATCCAGACAACTGGAGCAAGTCGCAGGGCTGTGTCAGCACAAGAAAACCGTTAAAAAAGAGAAATGGGGGGGGGTTATGTGGAGAGAAATGTTGCCTCACGTGTAAAAAGAATCCACACTTTTTCTTTTTCTTGACTGCATAAGGTGAGGTATGTTAATGGAAATACATTGTGATCTTTCAAGTTTTTTTCCTCTATTTTATTTTTTCTACCAAGAACTTTCTCTCTGAGTTTCTTAGTGCATGATGATGCTGTCTTTTCAAAGTGTCTTTTTAGCGACAGCGTTAATCAAACCACTTTTTTTGCAGGTGTAATTGCATTAGTAATGGTTCAAATCAAATCCATGCTGCAAATAGGACACGCTTTGGTCCTCTGTGACCTTGAGTATGATAAGTAGTTCAGAAAATTTCATGGATGAATAGATATTCTATCTTCTAATAACCCAAAGCTCTCATCTTATTTCATCGTATTGCAAATCACGACAATGCGAAAAAACAACCTTTTAATGAGCATGAAAACAGATGGGATGCCTCTAGCTTGACAGTCGTTCATAGTGATGCATTGTAATCTCACACTGCACCACTTCCTGCTAATATTAGTAATAGTGGAGCGAAACTAGCACACCACAACTTGATGTTTTTTATTCTGCAGTTGCAGTGAACAATGTCCAAGTCCCCAACTCAAACACTTAACACTTAAAAACTTAAGGGGTGGAGTTACCTTATCAGGGCTTACAACTGGGAACAAGATTTATCTCACTCAGCATTTCGCAACACATTATTAGCTGCGTGCATGTATGTAGTCAAACTGTGTTCACTTCATCTAACTATGATCTATTATGGTCCCTATGACTGTTTTTCTCTGTTTTGCAAGTGTGTGTGTGTGTGTGTTTGCGCTCTTTACGCTGTAAGTCTGCCTCCTGGTGTGTCTCTCCTGGTTGACCGAGCCTTGGCGTATCCCTTCTGATGCGTATTTCCTTTTCTTTACACATGGAGAGCCGTACAGTTGTAATTACAGAGCAGCATGTCCACAACAAAGTTCTGCAGGTGTTTTGGAACCAACAGATTTACAAACTAAGCCTTCCTCTTTAAAAGAAAAATGTTAAGCTACTGTTTAAGATCATAACTCTAAAATTGTTAGAGAGCCAACAAACTAACAGGGTTAAGGGAAGTGATTATTCATCAGCTGATACAAAAGTTTAACAAAATTGATAAGCTACGCTATTTAGGGCATAAAGGGGCTTTTTTCATGGGGGAAATGTCTAAATATCAACTCCAGAAGTGGCTTTGTGGGCAGAGATAATATGTACTTTACATGCATCATTCCCTTCCATATGCATGAAATGTACTGCACTGTGTGTCAAAAAGACTTACTGAAACTGGAGAAATAAATAAAAAGACTTCTTAGGTAATCAAAATGCATCGTACGGGTTAGTGCAAAACCTGACATCATGCAGTTTTATGTCAGTATAGAGCCAGATTTTGAATGACTAATTTTGAATGGAATGAAAATAAAGCAAACAGTTTGTGTTAATCTAATACAGGTTGAACCAGATTCTTCCATATTTGCATTCTCACATTCATTGCCTTGCATGTGTTTAAACCAGTGAACATGTTGACGCTTGATGTTCTTCTCAGACAAAGGCAAACACAATACAACACCAGACTTCATGCAAGATGCAAGAAAATCTCTCCACTTGTACAGGAACTGAACCAATTTGGAAACGTGGAGATCGAAGTTGAACCATAAATTATAGAAGTATCCTTCTGCAAGAGTAGAAGAAGTGTGAAATGTTTTCCAAAAGCATTGTTGCGGAAATCAAATTGTGAGAGGAAAATATTTGCATCAGTAAGTGGTCTGAAAAGCACAGTTCCCGCAGGATGTTTTTTATTCTTGGTATTGCATCCACTTTAATGGTGTTAAATCCCCCCAAGTTCAGCTATTCATCATTTGTAAGATGTAAAAAAGGGTGTTTTCTTTTACTTTTTAATTAGAAGATGGATCCTATACTGAGAGATTCAGTCAGCTGTGAAACAAGGCCGTGTCGTCCCAGGCATGCTTGACAGAGTAAGCTGATCACTGACAAATTATCAAGAGATAAGGTTGCTGAAAAATATATGCAGGGACAGGAATGAAAAAGAGAAACAATCGTTGATGGGCTAACAAAGCCATTGTCCAAATGGACTAGCTTAACTTCTTACCTTACACCTGTGATGTTATATACAGCTGTGATCAATGGGGAATGGTGTTTGTAATTGTGTTGCAGAGGGGTTTAGAGATTCTTTTATGAGTCACTTCGACAAAGCCTCGTGCTGACATTATAGGGAAAAATATTGCACAGCTGAAAAATCAATAGCTCATGGCCACAAGGTAATAAAAATTGGGATCACGATAACTAAATTATGGCCACATCTTAATAACGTGTGTTCACAAGATAGAAAATAGAAAATTTGCTATTTACTAACACTCTGTGAGCTCCTAAGGGTTTCCAATAACGCATGTTAGATGGATAAGTTTGATTCAGTTTAATTCTATCTTACAGTAGTGCTACAGTTACAGTTTGGCTTGGCCATTTAATTTAACTACTGTCCTTATCACAGTATCCAAGCACAGGATGGGAATCGATTGACTGACTGAAGTAGGTCCGACTCTGCCACAATAACTGATGATATGTCCCTTTTCAGCCTGTTTGTGTGTGTTTGCTTTTTCTAGTTGACTTATTTCATCATGGACCATTGGTAGCACACATTATTTATTTACTTATTTTCTAATAAATGAGATGCACTTAATTTCTTGTCGTTACCAGTTTGCTCTTCCTTTTTCTGAGCAGCATGTTCTTCTACTGCCACCAGGTCAAAGCCTGGGACATTAACTGTGGTGAAAGCTCTGAACATCTAGGCCGGTCTGAGCCTCGTATGCATACAGGAGTAATTTAACTTCCAGTTGCACAATCTTGGTGAGTTAGTCCGAGTTAGTCTGTTAACATTTTTTTTAAAAATCTGGTTTTCGTGTGATTAACGCATTGATTTGATTTTTTCTAAGGTAATTTAAAGTGTTTCCAATAAGTTTTTGTGTGACTGTTAGATTGCCAGTGTAGGCATGACATTGTTTTGATACTGATTAGTCCAGAGATGTTTGAAAACTTATAACTGATGAATAATGTAAGATACCATAAATCCTCTTTTTGAATTCTTTTGGTTTTAAAAAATCTTACACCACCTTTAAGTAATGACAAGGAAATCCAGGAAAGGAAGAGGAGCCTCGTAATGTCAGTGTTCATGATGAGGAAGTGCAGGCCTCCAGTGAACAGTGGGCATTAGTTATTTTCTGTGGCAGGTTTGTCATGCAAGATCAGAGATTTCAACTGGCAATAAGACAGTGTGACAGAGTCACTGAATGAATACATCTCAACGTGTCACCAAGTTTTGTGGGCCATAAGCAGAGCAATCTGCAGCGGCTTACAATTTATGACACTGGATCGAAGGTGAAATGGAGGACTTTCTTTACTGACTGAATGCACAGTCATGAATCATTTCATATTTCTTATGTTGTTCACTGAGCCAGTAACAAGATGATAAACTATAGTAGTACTAAAGTAACGCTCATCTATTACTCCCTCTGAGAAAGTTAAATCTTCCATCTATAAGTGATCAACCATTACTATGATGATCATACGGTGGCGGTATCACTTCTGAGGTGTGTGTTCTTGGTAACATTGTGCACAAACACATTAAAATTAGCACTTTTATTAGATGCATTCATATATTCTATTAATTCACGAATGAAATATGCAGTTTTTTGACAAGTTTGAAATGACCTTAGCTCACCATCGTGGCATTGAGTAATGTACTTGTCAACAATAAACGTGTCATGCTGAATTGAGCCAGGTTTGTGCGAGAGAAGAGGCTACAGACCTTGCATTCCTTGCATTCATTCCTGCTCCAGAAACATAGACAGTATCTGCACAACCAATACAGCTGCGTTAGTACAGTTACAGAGATGAAAGTGTTGTAGACGTGCAGGACTAGGTAGTAACACTCACACAGCAGATGGTATGACAAAAAATATTTCCGAAGGCAGCTGCACAGGAGTGAAAAAAGATATCTGAAGGATTTGACAGGCAACTATGCATGGTTGGGAGCCAGAGAGGAGCATCTGCAATGTAAGTGAGACTTTTGTTTTGGCCTTGATGCAGACAGCTGTGCATTCCCCATCTCCAATCCTGTTTCATGCTTCTTCTCAGTGTATTTTAGCTATATGACATGTTGTTGTTGGTTGTAATTTAAGTTTCTCTTTTTTTCATTCAGTGCACACAATACACAATGTTAGTGGGATGTCAGTTATGAAACCGAAGTGTTCATCACTGCACCCCTTCTGGCTAATTTTGAGTGTGAAAACTGTCAAATCATGTGGGCTGTGCGCTAAAAACATAATGCTGAGATGTCCGTGCTTCTGCTCAGATGGCCATGGGGACCATGTTTCAGTACCTCATCGCAATTTATAACTTTATGATTCATATGAGGAAGATGATTCTGGAGGTTGGAAAAGAAATAGAAATGAATGTTAATCAGTTCATTTTGATGAAACAAAATGGTGAGCTATGATCATGAACTTCAGTGTTCAGTTTGAGTCTGTGTGAATTTAACTTTGAACTAGTTCTTGTCAAGTGTGAACTTGCACAACACTGGTTCTTGGTGTATGGCACATGTTATTTGCCTACAACATGCTTCACTTTTTCCTCCACCTTTATCAACAGCGTAGAAAATTAAAAATGCATCAAGAGCACTGTCTATTAAAACTCTTGCGTAAGCTCCTTTAACCTATTATATTAAAGTGCAGCTCACATCACCGCATCAGGATGAATTATCATTATTTATCATACTCATGATTATATTAGTTTATATAACTGTATGAAAAAAAATCTCATAATTATACAATAATTTTTTTTTAAATAGTTTTAGTTAAACTATATACACCAATACATTATAGTTAAAAACTTGACAGCTGACAACAGTCGTGTTAGGATCAAATAAAACCAAGAAGTTATTTGTTTAAACACAGGTGTGATCAACTAAAGCAAAATAACTGTAGCAGAAGGAACACCAGATGCAAAATTCAGAGAGAAACCGAAAAACATAAAAATTAAAATACTTAAACATGGAACCGACCCTGTTGCGCATCACAGAATTGCCATCTGCCAGGTTCTCCTGGGCTGAATAAATCACGCCTCTAACAGTACAATAATAGAAAAGTCAACTTTTCATTGATTTCTCTGAGACAGATGGATCTTATAAGCGGTTTGAGGGGCTCAAAGTGAAATTTTGCTTTAATTTTTGGCTCTGTTGGTTTTGGACTGAAATTTTGCTAGTCTATCGTGACACCTAGCAGTTTCCAAACATCAAATATTCACTCTTGTAAAAAATTGGTATGTAATACTTAACATGTCCGCATCAAAGTTAATAGAATAAACAATGCTGAATACATGTGGATTTATGTTGTAATAATATATTTTTTAAATCACAGCACAAGTTTGATTACAAGCTATCCTCTAACACGTTAACCATGTATAGAGAGTACTTCTTGAAACTGAACACAACACTGATAGATCTTTTTCAACCATAGTTAACGTCGAGATATTGACAAAGCATACGAAGCATCATTAATATAATGTGGGAGTTTATATATATATATCAATAAATATGTGTCAAATTTTCTGCACTGCATGCTATTTTTCCTCCCTTCACTTAATCAAATATTAACACTGAAATGGCAAGTATACTTCATACCAGATATAATCACATTCTGAATGTGAGAGTGAAGAACTGTGTGCTCTGTACCATACTGTGTATCATACCACTATACCAGATGTCAGCATGCAATATTTACAGTAGCTCCAAAAGCCTCCAGTCATTAAAGTGGTTTAAGAAGCAGTTTGAAAAGAATTACATCTTATGAAATACCTAAACCCAGAAACTGAACTAGATAATAAAAACAAAATATAGCTACATTATGTAAAAACTCATATCTGTAGATTTAAGTCATATATACTGTAAGTAAGCCTATAAGAACCTTTCATTGGTCCATTTCCTGTCAGCCTATATTTTATTTAACAGCGAAGCAGAACATGAAGCCTCCTACTGTGTAGAGAGAAACATACATGCCTCCAAGGTGACAGAAATCTACAACTAGAATGTTCTTTTATCGTCTTTGATATGTGCATAAAATTGTCTGTAATAGTTTAGTGATTACTTTCATGTAATCTTGTAAAACAAAGAAATTTAGCATGTTCATTTTATGACTGCTTATAATGGTGCTTCCTCTGAGTTTTTTCTAGATATTTGCAGCATCCTAAAGTTGCAGAATTTCAAGAACAATTTCATTTGTAGTTCTCAGGCTTTTCAGAATCATAAAGCAAAAACTGAACTGCATTTCGAGTTTGTCGCATTGCAGAAAGATGTCATTTCAACCTCTCACCCATATATGAATGATTAAAACAACTGCCAACTGTGCAAAATCAGGTTTCAAAATCACAGCAAGCGTGTGCCTGCTGAGGATACTGCTTGTCAGATCTCAGATGAACTCAACTCACACATTTCAGTCATCAATCATCTTCCAGCTTTGGATTGAGCATAAGCATTCTTAAACTGTTTAAATTGCACTTTAATGACATTGGTATCTCGTGTCAACAAAGTTGTTGATGACCACTGTAAAGGGAGAGAGAGTTTGTCAAGTTAGCTGTCGCAGTACTGTATTCTTAATCCCAGCTGCTTACAGTGATAAATTTAAAAAGCTGCTTCGCATCACCATGGCTCTGGACAGAATTAATCCTGAGGTGGATTGATGAGACGTTCATTCAGCTCAGACATGAGCCAAGTCAGAGGGAACTTTTGATCACCTGAAAGCTATAGAGCAAATTTGTTGGTAAATCAAGACAAAATATAAAAACATACATAACTCATTCTCATTCACCAAATTAATCTATCGTCTCCATGGCAACGGGATACACAATCTACATGTTGTTTTACTGCAGCTGCAAAAGTTTCTTTTGTGAGTCAAAAGTAGGAGTTTAGCGCCCTTTGTTCAAGTACAGGAACGCACTGAGCCTGTGAACTTGTGCGTGTACACTGATAGTACTGGTTCTTCTGAATGTTATGTAAGCACTACGTCTGTTTCATGAGTTTACATATTAATCAGGTTTTATTGACCACACTTAAATAAGTAATGTACGAAATATCAATATACACTCCTGCTTCTTTTGTATACTGGGTAAACAAGTATATAATATAACTAAAAGCTCGTCAGACATTGTGATTGAAAATTAGCCAATCAACACTATGTGTCAACTTGGGAAACATTTCCAGGCTATTTACTAAAAGCAGCTCTACTAACAGCTTCATAAGACTAAATCACCATTCAAGTAACTTAATGACATATCTGCAGTGAATTGGGCCACACTTACATGTATGAGCTTCCACAGAAAAAGTTAGAAGTGGAAGAAAATATTGGACTTTAATTCACTGTCCAAAGCGCTGCAACATAAGACAGACTTCAGTCAATAACTCAGTTACGCTCCAGTGCATGTGTACTGGGAGAAGAACGTTGTTCAAGTTAAATTGCCACGCTGAGCTGCAACCTTAACTTGATTCAATATGTAACCTTGCTGACTGACATAGATTAGAAATATGGCCACAGCTGTTGAGAAATAGGTTTCATAAAGAGCATATGTATCAAGATCTGTTCACTACATACAATACTGTGGTCAAGAGGGCTGGATATTTGTCTGAAAAATCTACTTCACAAGTTGTTAGTTAATTGCTGAGCTTTAGTCAAAAGAACAGATTTTTAGTTAAGATCCATTATTAGGGAAATATTTCTAAAATACTAAATAGATGTAACTGAGTCAGCATTGTATTGTAGTTTGTGATGAAGACAAGATTTAATCAGTGTCTAAATGTTGTTCACTGACTGGTTAAAGATAATGGATGAATTATTGACTTGAATTTATTCAGTTGGGTTATTTAACAATACAAAATTTGTCATTTTGTCTGATAATATCTAAATTTAGCTTCAGTCAAATTTTTCAGCCTGAGTTATCATCCAGACAAAATCCAGCTGGGTAAAAAAAACAGAACCATGCAGTGTGTCTAAATAGGTGTGTAACCTGTGTGGACTTGTGTGTATCTGAACAGGAAATTAACTGACAGCTGATTGGGGAACATCCCGGAAAGGAACAGATTATTGTGATATTGAAAAATGTGTCACATACGTCTGTCAGGTGGTGGACTCAGAAACAGACTCGCGGTTTAGACTGACAGCACAGTTTGTCTTTACCATCATCTAATCTAGCTTTCAACATTTGAAATGACTCACTCCTGTTTGCTTTTTGTGTGTGCATGTGTTAGTGCAGCAAACAGATGCAATCTGATTGTCAGCCAGAGAAGGAGAGATGTCAGCTATCCTGAGAGAAATTAGCTCTGCAGTCTCATCCCACTGCTCTTCTCATCCGAAAGGGATAGTTGCCATGATTTGATAAGGTGGAAAAAAAATTTGCTATAGTTTCAAATTAACTATTGGCTGGAGTCTATCAATATGGTTTTATTCTTGCCTACAACTGAGAGCAAAATCTTTTTGAATCTATGCTGTTGAATCTAGTTGATGAAACTTCTGTTAAAGCTTAACAGTCACTTAAACCAGCCAGATCTACAGAATTTATGATTGTATAGCAGAATAAAATATGATTTGACCTGTAACTTTTACACATTAATTATAGATTAAATGCCCAGGCCTGAGAGGGACCCATTTTCAGTCAGAGTTTCATCTCTTAAACCAGCTCACTTATTTTCAATGCAAAGGAAATTGGTTAAATTCAACAGAAACTCTGTTCTTGCTATCCTAGAGTTTTTAATCATATGTTTTAAAAAATGAATAACGGAGGGCTAGAGCTCACTGATACTTTTAGTAGCGCTTTAATGAAATAAACAGACGAGCTCTTCGATGTTATTGTGTCTTCACCAGGATCACTGGTGGACTACAGAAGATAGGCAACCTGAAACATGTGCAAAGGCCTGTGGACAAGCAGTTCAGTTTAGTTATAAGCCTATTGGACAGCCAATGCAAGTGGCTTAGGTTAAGAGTCCATATACCATACTCCTGACACCATCCGACACATACACTCACAGAAAATAAGTTCCTCAAAA
Source organism: Leuresthes tenuis (assembly GCF_036924035.1). Taxonomy (NCBI): domain Eukaryota; kingdom Metazoa; phylum Chordata; class Actinopteri; order Atheriniformes; family Atherinopsidae; genus Leuresthes; species Leuresthes tenuis. Next base: position 20,881,198 of record NW_027325369.1, read on the forward strand.
TTACAGAAGTTAGAGAGGGAAAAAAAAAAAATTAAAATACAATCATCATGAATTATTACAAAGCATGTGGGGGTAATAAATCATGCTATTCAGTGACGAGGGAAGGACAACAATATCACCGAAAATCTGACCTCTGACTAAGAGAATGTAGGAGTAAAACTCTGGCGAGCGTAGAAGAAAACCTGCCAAATTCAGTTCTTCATTCATACCAAAGGGCTCCACTGTTATTTAAAGTGTGGATGCAACCTGCCTCTCTACTGATCTACAAGTTTATGATGTCCCTACCTCTGGAGGTATTGCAGTTTTGATGGCTTAGGGAGGTAGACACTTATACTAAGCCTCTCTCATGATCAATTGGGTTTTGTGTTTTCCAATGTTCTGGCTTTCCTTTTAGCTCTTTAGTTATTTCTCATCCGGTTTCATTTTTTAAAAAGAGTGTTTATGGTTAAGTTTCTCGACTGTTTTATTTTGTGTATTCAATTGTCTTCACTTCCTGGTCATGCCTGGTTTCCATTGCTGTATTAGGTTAACTGTAATGGTCTTCCTTGTTACTCTGTCCACAATATCACATTGTCACATTGTTATTCTATTGATACCATTAAAAGCTGACAAAAGAAGCAAGAGTTCCAGCCCTCCTTTATTCATCAAAAGTTTTTTTGTGAGTAGTAATTTATAATAGTAATTACAAATTGTCATTTGTAAACTGCTAGAAGATCCATGGAGATTCATGTTTTTACATATTTCTATAAAGTAAAATGAAGTAATGAAGTAAACAAACAGGTGCACACACTAAATCTAACTGGAGATGCTGCACTAAGGGCTAAGAGTGGGCGCGGCTCACATTTATTTACAGAAACACACTGTCACAGACCGCAACATCTCACACGGAGACTCTGAAACTGACAAAAAGAGATGAGATAAAACTATTTTACCTTACTGCAAGAGAGCTAACCGCTCACTCTCAGTTCTGCTGTGTGGGAATGACATCTGAGGTTCTGTCAAAAATAAGCCCCTAAGGGACGAACAAAGGCAAAGAATTTAATCAGCTTGTCTTAGTATGTGTAATCTCATTTAAAAAAGGAAAACGCATCAGGAGCTTCTCTCACTGACAACTTGAGTTATTGATTTACTTTTTGCGCAACTTTAACCTATAATTGATAATATCAAACTTGTAATGCATCACCTTTCATTTAAATACGTACAAGTAAATCTGATTAGAGTTGCACTCAAGCCTCTGAACATATGAATATCTTTGGGAATCCTTTGGAGCTTATTCTACTCATCCTCTCAGCACTCAAATTCCTTAACACTAGTTTCAGGATAATGTGTGATGATTCTCATTGTCTTTTCCTGTTCTACTTTAAAAGTTTGCATGTTGTCTTTACCTCAGTATGTTTTACTTTTGCCCTCTATCAATGCCATACACACCTTTTTGCGATTAGTCTTTATTAACCATTTATATAAAATTACAGCTTTCACTGATACATTGCCATGTTATTAGATGTTTTTTTGTATTTCAGTGTCGAGCTTTCTAAAATAACTTTGGTTTTGTGTAAGAAATGCCTCTGTTTGAACTCTGAACTGAACTTGGTATTTGAGTGTTTTCCTGGTTCTGGACCATCACATGATCAACATCCTTCTTAACATGGGAGCCAGATTTATTTATGCTCTAAAGCAATATAATACTGTACTTTGACACATTTGCCTTTGTCATTCATCGAGACCTTTCTTTTTGCATCACTCCTCACAGCTTTTTATGCAGAATTTTCCCCTTTTCAAGGATGTTTTTATGTTTTTTAAACGAATGAGAACTTGTGAGTGTATGAGCTTGACCACATGTGACAGTTTGGATGGGGGGGTGATATTGCCTCAGTTGGCAGCATCCATCTGATTTATTGCAAACCTGAGGCTGCGCAGTCACCAGTGGAACAAGTGAAATGTGTACACATTGAGTAGATTAATTGGCAAAGAAGGCTGTTTTTCCAGACCAAACACAGACTCACACAGACTCTTAAGCAGTGCACCAGGAATGCTTCTGATTGGCCTCTTTAGCTTGGTACATGCTGGAGATTAGCCCCATGGGAACAACAGGAGGTGAAGATATTCACAAAAAGTACATTTGCAAAACCAGCTGTTTTCTTTTCTTCCTTCTTTTGGTCTTTTCTTTTGCCTCTAAATGTGAAATGTACAATTGCAACTATAAGCCTGTTCTTCAATCTCCGTCGAGCAATACATAAGTGAGATTTATATGTCATTAAAATGTTTCCAAATAGTACTTTCAGACTGAAGAGCAAAGACTGGTGTATTTGAGCAAATATAAATCTGATGAATCACCCCATAGTCTGCACAGTTATGCAATTCTTTTTACTAATCTCTTTATTTTCCACATTATCTCATTTCATGTATTTCCACACCACTATCATGACTATGATGAAGCAGGCAGTGAACTGACTGCAATAGTCTGGCTTTTTCTACCATCCCACAATGAAGAGAAAAAGAGGGTATAGCCATAAAACAACAGAGTTTGCATTAATTTAGCCCTGTAAACATTGCAAAGTATGTTCTAAGAGCATCACTATAAAGTTCAGCTCGGAGAACAAAACTTCAGAATCTCATAGAGCTCAATTAATTCCCGCATTTATTCATTAGCTCTGCAGCTTCACTGCAGCAATCCAATGGTGACTATTACTGCCACTCTTTATAGCAGTGAAGCCCTTCTAAATTTACCATAAATTTTAATCGATAAATAATTACTCAATTTGCTATAAAAGACGAATAACTGATAACTGATAATTCCAAAAATAGAAAAACCAATTACCCTAAATAATAGTGCAGCAGAGAATAATGCAACATATGAGAGACAGGACCATAAAACTTTATCAGGGACTCCTGGCAGGGCATTCTCAGCTGATCAAGCCTGAAACCAGGAAGAGCATCAGCAGTGATGTTTTCCACAGTTTCTCTGTGATTCAACCCTCACTTACGATCACAAGTACTGCAATGCCAGTGTGCCCAATTAGTAACTTCAGGCACATTCCCGGCAGGCCATTTAACAGTTATGTTCTGATCAGGAAAAATATTTTTAAGAAGGGGGAAATCAAGCAAAATGTGAAAAAAGCACCATCTTCTATTTTTACTTAACAACTGCACCCTACTATTTTCTTGTGGTGCTCTATGTAATTTTTTGAGTGGCTGCTCCAAGCGCTTCAAATTGAAATTCTGTAAACACAACAGAGTGGTGTCATCAGTGGTTACTTTTCAGACAACCAATCAAATTGTAACCCCAAAAACTAAGAAAATGGCAGAGCAGTGGTTCCAGCTGTCTATCCTAAATTGAACTTGTAAGACGTGTAAGACAGAAATAATTACAACAAGCACAGATTTGTTTTGTGGTGTTAGCAGGCGCAGATGTTCTGAATATTTAATGCAGCTGGTGAACATTGTGCTTCACCGAACTAGTTGCAAGCTTGCTGTCAATAAAAATGTGTATAGGAACCTTTTTCTTTTCTTCTTTTTCTCAAAGCATTGGTGAAGTTTTCCCCAGATCTTTGCTGGGCTTTTAAGCTAGAATTAAACCTGGATGTGGACCCTAACTACTTTGACCATCATTATGCAACTTATTCACCTTACAATGATATGTTTCACCACTGAAGCAGTGTCACCTTCATTTTGTTCCCAAGCAAAATGTCAATAGTATCAGAATTCTTAACAAATGTCATTTTGAAGCAGTTAAATTAATCAAGTTCTTTACAAAGAATTTCTATCATGGCCTGCATGCACTAAAGAACCCTCATCAAATGCTTTTGTAAAACAAATTAGTCAACCTCTTTAAATGAGGAAAGAGTATAACTAGTATAACTAATATATGCAAATATCCTCAAAGTTATTGCAGTTTAGAAAAACACACACACAAAGTGTGTAACAAAGGTTAAAAGTGTTTTATCAATAGTTTAACTATTTTTTTGCAAGAGAATCTTCTGCTCGCTGATGTTTTTAAGAGCAGGGTAAGATGTTTGGTGGCTCAGCAGAACTGAGAGCCCCTTAACCCTATATGTACTGAAGATGATGCAGCAACACATAAAACTTCAGAAACATGCACACTGTGTTAACTGAAATTAAACAAGAAAGTGTTGCTATTAAAAACTGGAGGATAATAAGAACTTAACCATGTCATTTTTCAAATATTATGAGACTCCCTGGCTGATTATTGGTCCCTCTCTGGTCCTGAAGGTCTGTGTGACAATAAGAGATCATAGGTTCAAAGGGCAGGAATGAGTTTCCCTCTGAGCCTCAGCTCTTCCATTGGAACAGGATAAAACCATTTTACAGCTCTTTAAATGTTGAAAAAATAACACTTGCGGATGTTTGGGCTACTGATATATCCTCCTTGACATACTCCAGGCATGTCTCTAATGAGGAGAGAGCCCTGGGTAGACCAGCACACTGGAGTTATTACCCTGAAGCTGCGCTGTGTGAACGCTTTAGACTATATTCTATATTTATGCAATAATAAGGCTTAAAATATCATTAGCTTGTCACAGAAGTCCTAAAGGTAGACACAAAGAACCCAATTAGACAAATGAGGCACAAATTAAGTGTCATCGGGGTGGATGAAAACAAGAAAAAAAGATCCTAAAGAAACGGACAATAGCAAATTTTGCACAGACATGCATGAACATGCTGAGATAAAAATAACAGTTTTCATATCAGATTATTTGCCCTTTTCTATTAACGCATCTTCAACACATTTGGATATTTGAATACTTATTGTATTCAAGTATGACCAAAATAAAAGGCAGCTGAAAACTTTTGCTTATAAAAGCATAAAACTAACATGATGAATTGCCTTAAGAATGCTGACTCAACAAGGTACTCCCATAATCTCAGCAATATAAAACATGTTCCACTGGAGGGGATAAAAGGCTATGACCATATGAAAAAAATGCATGCAAAGCAAAGAAGAACCCCCCCATCCCTTTATGCAGTTAGCCATAACTCCATCTATCCGGTACTTGCCTACCCCACAACACAACACCAAGAGGGAGTTGTGATGAAGCAGGTTAAGCAGGACTTGAGAAGGCTATAAAGACTATAAGCCTGCTTTAAATGTACTGAGTGGAGAACACATATATAACATCATATATAATATTCAAACCTCTCACAGATAAAATCAGTAATACTTTTCAACCTTGTTAAATACAGTGCTCTACTAGACCATATGAAAAAAATGCATGCAAAGCAAAGAAGAAACCCTCCCATCCCTTTATACAGTTAGCCATAACTCCATCTATCCGGTACTTGCCTACCCCACAGCATAACACCAAGAGGGAGTTGTGATGAAGCAGGTTAAGCAGGACTTGAGAAGGCTAGAAAGACTGCTGTAAATGTACTGAGTGGAGAACACATATATAACATCATATATAACATTCAAACCTGTCACAGATAAAATCAGTAATACTTTTCAACCTTGTTAAATGCTGTGCTCTACCAGGAAAACCTGCATCCTGGCATTTATGAGAACGTTACTTTGATGTGAACCCCTAAAAAACTGCTAAGGAAGGGATCAGAGAACACAACAATGCACAGAGGCCTCTTCAACTGGCTTCTTAACTCTCCAGATACTAATCTGATTTGATTTGATAGCATTTGTAGGAGGTAAGTCCAATTCATAAAAATTGCACTCCACAACCAACAGGGCTCAAAGGAGCTATTTCAAATGTCCCAGTACCAGGCACTTCAACACACCCCCAGATGTTTTTTGTCCATGGCCTGACAATTCAGAGCTATTTTGCATACACAAAGAAGACATACTTAATATTAGGTGGCTGGTAACACTAATATAGCTAATGAATGTATTGCACTTCTCTGGGGAAGGTTAATATGTGGTTACATCATTTTCTCTGAAGACATGATTGTCTGAACAAAAAATTACTTGATCCCAATATTAGATGAATGTGTGAAGTTTGCGATTCAGTTTGACAGCCACAGCTTCTTATAAAAAGCAGGCACTCCTCTTGTTAAGTGAACGAACATAAACATAGATTCTCCCTGGGGAAGGGTGCTGAGGAAAATAAATCCTAATAAAGTCCTGACAAAGTCTACATGTTTATTAAAGACTTGTCGTGAGCAGATGGCTGATGTCATCAGTAAGCTCTTCAACTGCTCACCGTCCCAGCACTGCATACCACGGTTGTATGAAAATCTGAGACTGTTCTGCTCCAGAAAAAAAGTGCAACCTCTGGTTGTTGTGAAGGCAGCTGCATGCAAAGAGTAAAAGTTGTATCAATGAAAGCACAGTTGCATTGTAAAAATGTTCTTCAGCCCTAGCCATGATTGTTAAATAACCCTCCCCAAATAGCTTTGATTTCTAACCCTAACCAAGTAAAGTTGTTTTTCAAAGCCATCCAGAAAGTACTAATGTATTGTTTGTAATGTGTTGTGCTTATATGCAACTAATGTGACCAGCATAATCATGTGTCCACTACACCGTGTCCATGGTGCTTGAAGGGGTGGTACTTTATAGGACATTGTTATGAGCCATATGAGGGAGTATAAAGGGATTACTTACATGACCATTTCAGATAGAAGACTTGTTGGAAAATCATCGATCACCTGTCTAGCAAACAAGAACAGTTGCTTTCACGATTATCACCTTGCAGCCTTAACATCACCGGTGATGAAGAGAATCATAAAGAGTAAGCTGTATGGACTTACAGACCCTGTCCATTCAAGCAGCAAATAAGTATGAAGCAATGCAGACTCCACTTCATCATTTACTTCCAGCATTACCTGTGGGCCAACGCTAAGGATTTACCTATTGATTTGGGGACATTGCCATCAAAAATACCTCCTCAGTCCCTCAAATCCCAGCAGTGTTTTCTGTGGGAGATAATAGCTCCCTTTGATGTAGACTTTCCAACAGTCATTTAAATAGGTCAAAGGATATTAAGATATTCAGTTTTAAATTTTTGGGGAAAAGTGTTCCACTTGTAGGAGGGTTAGATTTTAAAAGCCAATTTTCCAAGCCTTGTATTAACATTTTGATTCTCAAAGTTGAAAGGTTTTTTTGAACCTAGTTCAGTGTGACGTGAGTTTATAATTAAGTCTATATGCAAGATAATTCAGGAGTTTATCATGAAGAGCTTTATAGATTAGTAAAAGGCAATGCTGTTCTCTTCTTACTGCCACCATCTACGAACCACTCAAACCTTGATCTCCAAAGAATGAGAGCCCACGTAGGAAATAGAAATGTTTAGTTTTTATGAGTTTTAATTTAATGTTCACACCCTGAACTTAGAGCCCAAGGGGTTACACCTAAAAGATAAATGCTATACTTTTAAATCGTGTAATATGAACAACGTGTCTGCACTGAGTGCTACTTTTTATCACCTTCATTTGACCTTTCACAGTTGAGGATTCTCAGCAGCACTTTTTCCTTATTTTGTTATTTGAAGATGCAATGTCCTACACAAGGCAAACAAAAATAAACTCAGTCAGCACTTTTCGCACGTGTGTTCTGCTGAATTACTTAATTCACAATCCACAGCAGAAGCTTGATAAACGCATAAATGCACAGTGGACGCTTGTTGCAGTCACTGAAACTTTGTGACGACTGGAAATTAGTTTAACTCAAAAAGTACTTGTAATATGATATTTTAAACCTAAATTAATCATAACCATAGTGTTTAAAGGTTAAGAGAAACAGCCCACCTCATGGCTACTGGTGAACCCATTGTCCTGCCAATCAGTTCCTCCTCGTTGCATTGCATGTGATATACGTATGTATGTAATAGCTGCTTATGGGCACCTCCAAGGTGAATCTGGGTTGCTTTTGCTTCCCACACTTCTTATGCATTTTTTATTTGGCCACCCGTGACTCAAAGCTTGTTGTCCAACAACTTGGCATGTTGTCTTACCCACGCAGCTGTCAGATTAAAGCTTTATCTTCTATCATCAAACCATAAATCTCTAACGAACCTGGAAGAGTTTCAAATCATATTTATATTGGTCAGATTGCCCACAGCAGCCATCAGCATTTTGCAGCCAGACCTAACACTTTGAAGGCTGACATGACACTGATGCAATCGATGAAGCGTTAGTGCTGGCAGCTCTCTTTCCTTCACACGAACAATGAAGGGCTTTGTTAATTCACCTTAATAAAATCTGAAGATGTCAGGTTCTCTGCGTTTTGAAGAAGAAATGGCTCTTTGATACTGATCATTTAGACTAATCTGGCAATGGTTCATGGGCAATTAAATCGTGAAATGGCACTTTCCTGTCTTTGTCATTAAGATCAGAAGACGTTTGATTTCATGACCTAGGCAGGAGATCAGATGATAAAAATATAAATGTGCACTCTCTGATCTACAGGTTCATGTACGTCTTTGATTCTCTAAATGATATGATGATATGAATGAGATGATTAACCTGCACATCATTCATTTCCAAAAGCAGAGCAGATGGTGAGATAGATGTTGTAATTACTGGAACCAGCAAAGAAGCAGATGCAAATTTGCTGTACTTTGAAGAAACCCATTTAAAAAGTTGTTGAGTAAAACAATTAAAACAGTAAAACAAAAACTAAAGAGCCTATATTACTACTCCTGAATCCCTCACTCTTCTCATACATGTATGACACCCAGACCTGCAATTTGTCCAGTTCTGAAAGTCATGTGCTCATGGGTTAATATTGTTATTCCAAGGGAATTCACATGGCTTTATGGATGGCTAAACTTCACTATGACATGAACTTTGGCCTTGGAATGTCTTCTTTTAATTTAAGTGGAGTTGTGTGAATTGCTATGAATAGTCAGTGTCTAACCTACGGTAGTCAGCAACCAGAGTAATTTACACAATTCCATATCAGAGAGAAAGGAAAATCCCTTTAACAACATACCCAACGACCTTCGTTCTAAGTTGCGTTTATTCCTAATAACCATATGTTGGCAGACTGACATGTTAATATAAACTGGTACAAACGATCACTGTCAACAATCTCATGAAAGCAGCCATCAGCACAGCCTTAATAAGCAGCTTGCATCGATGTCAAGAAAAGGAGGAAAAAGATACTTAATCAATCTTAATTTATTTTAATCTTTAAAGATGTAAATCTTTTCTTGATGTTCTACAACATTTGCCATTAACTGCATGTGTTTCAACAACAACAAAAAGTTCAAGTCAGTCTTAAAGTAATAAATTAGAATTAAAGCAGCCCCTAAAAACACAGGCAAGGGGAAAGCTTTTCATCCCTAAATTCCCTCCTGTGCAGTCACATATTGTGTCTGATCTTATGCCACCTCTGTACTGTCATACCTGGCACCAATGCACAACAAAGGTGCGTCAGTCTCCACTTGACGAGCATATGTGAAAAGGCTTATTTTCATTGTTGTGTCCTATTGAATCAAAGCGCACACAAGAGACATTAACGTTGAGGTGTTTGAATGTTCATCCCGTGACCTCAGATCCCAAGGGGTAACACCAAAATAATACAAGCTATTGTTTTGAATAACGAAATATGAACAATGACTCTGATTAATATCGCACTGAGTGGCACTTTTTATCACCTTCTTTTGGCCTTCCACAGCTGATGATTCTCCAAAGCAATTTATTTTATTATATGAAGATACAATGCCCTATTCAAACAATGATAACCCCAAACACCTCTTTCTGCCGCTCCTTCTGCTTAATTGATTAACAATGTGCAGCAGTATTAGGTTTAAATTTCACGCCCATGTGTCACACTCTAAGGCCCTTTAATGTTCATACCTGTCACTCAGAAAGTTGGTGGTGGCCGGCTTGAGACCCCCCAGATGGCACCTGAAAAGAGAATAGAATTAGGCAGGAATGGATGAGAAGATATGGAGAGAAATGGAATGGGATAGGGAGGATGGATGGATGGATAAGGGATGAGAAGTTGGGAGGGAAGGTTAAATGAAGGGCTGTGGAAGGGGATGGATGAGAGAGAGAGTGGTTGGGGTTGACAGAATGTTACAAACAGTGCTGAGATGGTGAGCGAGGTATAAGAAGGCTTGCCAGATGATTAGAGGAGTGGTTGAGGCATATGGCCTTGCCCGTGAACCAAAGTTAACACGTTAACTTAATCTGTATGGTGTTTGCATGTCCTCCCCCTGCGTGCATGGGTTTTCTCTCAGAATATTCCAACTTCTTTCCACAGTCCAAGAACATGCATGCTAGGTTAATTGGTGATTTCAAATGGACCCTTGGAGTGTGTGTGCATCGTTGTTTTGTCTCTGTGTGGCCCTGTGATAGACTGGTGACTGGTTGTTAGAAAGCTCAGTAAAAAACTTTTTTACATTGTCATTCCAAATACTGCTTGAAATCAGTATATGCTGATAATATTGTATTAAACTGTATAAACTGTCTTTTTCTCTATCTTGGGCAAAGACAGACAAATTGCACTTTTGGTTCAAGATTGACATGATAGCACAATAATACAGGATATAAACGTGCTCCCATGTATTGAGCAAGCAACTGGATTCTTGTGAGATTCCAAAGATCAAGATCATGACTGAATCCATCTTGTCAGGCTCCATGCTATCAAAACACTAAAGTTGGTTGCTATACTGGTTGCTATCAGGTTCTAGGTGTAACAACGTTCAATCCTACCCACTGATTCACTACAGTTGGTCTTCGATTGGCTGAAGTTTGCCCGTGATTTTATCAGACAGATGCATCATCAATATTCCAGCATATTGTGGATTTTTGCTATTATGACCCTTTTCCAAACTGCTTCTATGGAGGACCTCCCCTGATGGTTCTGTAAAATAAACCACATAGAATGTTAGCTTACAAGTTTAGGCAGAAGATAAAATCCTGGAACTGTCCAAATTCCAAAAATATGAAAACTCCAGGTACTCAAGAAACCAGAAGAACTAAATTCATGGGGAATACGTAGAACATAGCGATGGCAAGAAATCTTTATTACAGGAAGTGCAAACACAATCAAATACAAGGTGGTTCAAAGAAAGCATCTACACAAAGGAAATAATTAATAATTTAGAATAAATCAAGGAAGCAAAAAATTAAGGACCGAATACATACAAAAAGACAGGAACTAAGGGACAAACTCATGGTGTTAAGCCTTTTTTTGATTTGAAAAAATCTGTCATTAGCCAGTTTTTCATTGCTGTATTTGAAATGCATTTGAAATATGTGAATAAGAAAAGGTAAATGAAAATTGTAAAAATCCACCAATGTGCAAATAAAGTTTATAGACTATCTTGAGTTGGTTTTTACCCATTCAAAAAACGAGCTGATGCACATTAGGGTGAACGCAAACGACTTTGTCATGTCTGTCATCTGAACTAACAAAGATTAAAATAACCTGACTCACCACCCCTTTCCACTCTGATCCTCTAAACAATAGAACAACATGACTGATCGGCATCTTCACAAATATGATAAAAGAAAACAGATATTCTCAGATATTACAGTAAATCCTGAGGAAGCTCTTTCAACAATTGTGTGGGTGTCCACCGCAGTATAGGTGTCCTTTCTCTTTTTCTCTCTACTTTCTACCTTTTAGAACATCTTCTTCTATTGGATTACAACCACCTGCAAAGTAGTTTATACCACCACCTTCTGATGTGTTTATTCACCTCAAACTCGTCTGCATGTCTGATTCAAGTCTTTTTCACATGTCAGCTTTTTAAATGATTACTTCAGATTTGCTTTCCTGCTGAATGGAAACCAAGTTGTGGTTCCACATTCATTTTTACTTTTGTTTTACAATTTTGATTTTCAGTCAGTGTTTGATTATTCATGAACTAACATTGTATGTTAGCAACATAATAAAGAGAGAACACAAGTCTACTTTCTTAAGGTTTTTTTTTTATTAAAAGTTTACACGCTACAATTCACAAACCTATTGACAAAAATTACACTGAAGTGTCAGAAGGTATTAACCCAATATTAAGTATCAAATTCTCTAGGGGCCATTAAAACCAGTTTGATATTAATATTTAATTAATTTGATTTGTAAGATAAATGAAAAAAAAGATTGAAGCTATTCACTCTCATAAATGAATTAATCATTTCTAACAGTCCTCCAGTTGATTGATAAGAATTCATTACATTTTTCTTCATACGGTCAATTACTAACTGTTTACTTTACAATTAAAGATAAAAAACAGAATGTTTTAAAACATTGATTGATTCTTGGTTCTTGGTTTTTCATATTCCAAAGATACAAGATGCTGATTGTCAGAATCTCTGTTCTTTTTCTCCTGTGTGTTCACTTTTGCATCTCTCACCACTAAACCGTTTTCACACTGAAGATCTATTGTATTGGCATCATGACTCTGAATTGATCCCACAGTTACACAGTTCCAGCTATCAGAGTCATGTGAAATTACCTGAAGGCTGAGATGACTTTAATGCCTTGTATCCTGCTGATTGAGCCGGTCACATGTGACACCGATTTAAGCAAAGCGATCAAGGCTGTAATTCACTCATTTTCCATGCACACAGATTATAGAATACTATATTGAAAATAAAATCGTGGACACTTTGGCAGAGACAGACACCCAGCTACCATTGTATCTTCTCTTTCATGGTGTAGAAACGCATTTCTTTGCCTTCACTCAGGGAGAGCATGATTTGCATTTTAAGACATGCTCATTTCATGATATTTTATGAGCCTGCAGACTGTCTTGGCAGGTCTTGGCAGAAAGGAAGACTCTCAGCCATGCAGGCTAATGGGGAGATTGGCAGTTAATTTTTCAAATACATTTTCTCTTACATACATAGTTTTCCAAGTCTTCCATGAGCTTTCACAATGTTATATCTGCAAACTAATATGCCAGAAGGGTAGTGAGTCAAATATTCAGGTCTTTTTTCCCCTTCTCAGTAATTCCATTTTAATTAAAGAAACATAAGGAAGTTGAGAGAAGACATTCTTGAATTTCTTTTTTAACACAATTGCTCTTGTGATCATAAGTTACTTATCTCATCTTTAGATTACAAGGATTGCTTTGTCAAGATCACGGGTTAATTTGTTAGTTCAGCTTTGTAAAATTTCCTGGTACACGTCACTGTCTATACTCAGAAGCAGACATTTACTAGCCTCAGTGCAGCGAACACACACATGACTTGACTTGATGTTTTAGATCCTAGCCAACTGTCATGATAGCGTTAATGGAGAATTATATCAATAGAGGAATCACCTATTGTGGAACCAAAGTTTTTTTTGTTGTCTTTTTCATTTAAAGGATGTGATATAACAAGGAGTTCTCAATTTTGCTCAACATTCGTGTGCCTCCTGTTTCTACAAAAATTGCAGAAAGAGTTCAATTCTGCCTCTGGAAACAGGCACACATGACATACTGGAAGGACCCTCCTGAAATTCAAAATGAAATTACACATCTAAAAGAAGAGCTCGGCATATATGCATGCATGCACCCACACACACACGCACTATAGTCCTTCCTAAAATACAAACATCTACCACAATATTAAACCCAGGGAGGAGAGGTATTTCACTATAATGCGCCAGGGAGGAATTGGTTCTACCAAAAACTTTGTTGTAGGAAAAGATACAATCACCATTCTCCAGCAGCACAGGGCACTCCCAGAGGTCTGATGTCCATTCTACAGTGGGTAAAAGCTGTTTTGATTATACAAAGCTCTATGCAGTGTATGCAAGTGTGAGGCGGTTTTCTCATGACAGTTTGTGTTAAACGTATTCTACAGCTTTTTGAATATGAGTTTCATATTTCTGTTGCTAATTGCGTGTGTTTTCATGAATGAGGAAACATGCGGTCTCCGCAGTCTCGTCGTATTTGCAAGCCAACACAACACTTTTTCAGCCTGTACATCCAAGAGGCTTGTAAACTTTGCAAATTTACTCCTGTTTCACGTGAGAGGGCAATAATTTGTGAACATGTCAGCAGCCAGCATTTGTGAACTGCATGTCGGATACTCACACAAAAAGCCTCTGTGACATAGGGTGCTGGAGTCTCGTCTTAACTTTAGGCTGTCTAACAACTGATTAGCTGAGATAGTGGGACTTATTATTCAAGGTCATCCACTAATTGACACTGCCTTGCTGCAGCTTCTTTCCCATTTTGCAATGTGCTTCACACACATTTAATTTATACAACACACCTACCTGCCAACATCGTCCATGGCTTCAGTGCTTGGGTCTCTCCTTGCAGTCAAAACAAGGAAATGGCATCCAAAGTCATTCCTGCATGAGCATTAACTTTGAAATTACTGCTTTATCGGTGGTGGTTTGTTGTATTTGGAGCAAGTCATTTTTCAACGGGAAACAGATTGTCTGGTTTTCTGTCATTGCCGCTTCCCAAGGCATGTAGAAAGCAAGCAAGAACCGAAGAGGAGGATGATGAAAGACAGAGAGAAAAAGAAACACAAAGGAGAGGGTGTTAATAAGGATGTCAGAGACAAGAAAGTCATTTGAGATGTTTTCTTATTGCAATTATCTCCCATGATTAATCGTTCAAATTTGTTCTCATCACCTCGTCACGCTTCTGGCTTAACTCGTCTCTCTCTGCAGTTCAGTCACATGAGCACTGCTACACATTAGTCCCTTCACACAACCGGCAGCAGCAAACGTGGAATAGTCAGCAGTCAAAATGTCTTAGAAGAGATGTTCAGAATTATGTAATGATGTGACTTTGTGGCTGTGGAAAAGCAAACCACTCCTGAGTTAGAAAAAACTCGAACTGGCTCTAGCACCATTCCTGAACAAGCACTGGAACTGCTTTAGTTAAAAGGAGGTAAACGAAATTAAGGGCAACTGTCAACTGTGCCTGTTGATTTATGTTTTGTAAAGCCAGCCAACACAAAGGTAGTCTGGCTGTGTTGAACTTGTGTTGTGGTACCGTCACAGAAGAAGACAGACGGGGGAAAAGGATTAATGAAAGCTAACACTAGAGAACGTATACAGCAAAAAGTCTTGATCAAGACTGAATAACAAAGTCTAGAATCTGACCGACAGCTTTTGAAGTTGATTATGGACAACTGGTGACCCGACCTCCCGGGGATCTGGCCACACGCAAACACACACAAAACAGGTCTGTCAGCCACAGAATGATGGCAGAAGTGAGGATTATGCATTGTCACATTTTAGGTTTTGATTCATGTCTTGTCTCGTCATTTCCTGTTTTATTTTGAAATACTAACTGCTCCTCTTGTTTCAGGTACCTTGCTCTTCCTTCTGTGTCAAGTGTCTGCTTGTCTTCCCCGATTCCCAAAGTGTTTCCACCTGTTCCCCATGGCTCCTCATGTGCTCAAATAGTCTGCGCCCCCCATGTCTTCTGCCAGTGTGTTGTAACTTGTCACGTTCCTCACTCGAGCGTCTTTGTTCCACAGAATCCTCCTACAGAGCTATCTTTGTTAGTAAGTTATTCCATATCCATAGTTTCCCCACGGTAAGTTTATAGCCTGTTGTGTTTCCTCCATTAAGGAGTGGTTTTCTTTCTTGTTAAATGTTTCATAGAGCCTCCATTAGAAGGAGAGTTTTTGTTTCTTGTAATGTTTCATAGTGCCTCTGTTTTCGAGAGAACATCTTTTGTTTGGTTCGCCTCACTAAGAGAGCGTGTAGAGTTTATTTGTTATCTTTTCATAGCCCTTTCTGTTTTCCTCCTAAAAAAGTTTTTGGTTTTGATCATTTTCATAGCTGCACCATCCTCAAACATAGTTACTGAGGAGAGTTCTTTAGGATTTTCACAGCTTCTTGTTTTTGCTCTGTCTGGAGATCCTGACTTGTGTATTGTGAATAAACACTCTTGTTCTGAAAATTCCCTGCATCTGTGTCCAGTGCTCAACTGGTTTTGCTGATGTCAATATGTGGAATAATGCATTTTTTTACTGTTTGTTATATTTCTTCCATTGTTGTGTTTTGCACCTTAAGGCTGTTGTGTTTGGAAAAGTACATCTGAAATTGGAAAATCTACTAAAGTAATCTAGTCTAGAATATTTAATTTGGTAAGTAAATATTCTTTATTTTGGAGGCTTAAGTACTATCCAACCATGAACACACTTGGTATTAAATCATATACTTCACTGACACAGCTGTGGTGGCAAGAAATGACTATGTTTATCTGAACAACCAGCCTTCACTGCTGTCTCTTCAAACTGTGGTGGGGGGGAATCAAACAAAGCCAAACGTGGAAACACAATAAGCTTTCTCTTTCCTCGCTGTCGTTTTCATTTGTGACAAGGACCATTGATATTGTTTGCATGAGGGATTTCTTCTCTGTTAATCTGACAGTGGATTACAGATTGCTCTTCCAAACGCTGTCAAGTAAAAGCAAAGGGACAAGAATGACACTCAAGTGCCACAGGATTTAGAAATAAGCATACAATAAAGGCATCACAGAGAATTTGCTTCGCTGAGTCTGTGGAGGTTTTTCGGAGTCATGTAAGAATGAAAACAAACATCAGTCTTTCTTGCAGCAGTGAGCAGATGTTCACTCAGGGAGCAGTGAGCCTGGTCAATGCTCCAGTAAGTACAGAGAGTGATTTTAAGAAGGCTGATATTGGAACAAAAGACAATATGATTACCTGCAGCTTTCGTCTCCATCTTGTTTGTTGAAACATACAATGGATCTAGTCAAGACCCTTGTATGATTCCTCACCTCAGCGCTGATCTCACAAATGATTAAAGCCTTCTTTAATGCCCAGAGCCCACGCTCTCTCTCCACAACCTCTTCTTCCCACCCACTCGCACACACTAAATATTAGCTACGATTTATCTCCCACTTCTTTCAACTGAGCATTTGATGTCTCAAGGGGCCTTTAGAACATCAGTTTATGTGGAGGAAACTAGGATGGGAAGCTTTAGGTTACAATTAAATCAAATTAGGTAACTCAGGGTCTGAGAAATTCACCCTCACTCGGCATAGAGATATAAGTCTGAAAATGAGAATCAGTGTTAAAATGTTGGACATATGTTTGAGTAAATGCCCAAATGTCTTTCAGACAAAAGTCAAATTTGCACACTTATTAGGGCAGATCTCATGGCACTTGTATGCTACTTTTTCAGTGTGGCAATTTTCATCTTTCATCTTTTAAAAGACTCGCAGAATAGGCTGCACAGTTTGCTCAAGTAGAGCTTTAATGATGTAACTGAAAATCAGCATAAAGATATCATCACTGGATTAATTCTAAGGAACAGGGAGAGTGCTTATGTTATGATGGTCAAAAATTAAGATTTCATTAGATAAAAAAAAATTAGGAAAAGTAGAATTTGATTAAATCAATCAGAGGTCCCTTGAGTGAGAGCAAAGAAAGCACTCATTTTCCTTCATCATTTTGGCCATTTCTATCTTTTGTCTCTTGAAACGTTGTGAACATGGTGAGGATTTGACTGAGAGCATGTGCAGTTACTGCTGTGATCAGACAATAAATTGGACGATGGTTTGAAAATCAACTTTGTAATGTATTACTGCTTTATCATTTTGAAGAACACTTAGAAATATCCATTGCGGCCATTAACTTGGTAGGAAAATGTTTTCTTAATACTGACAAATAAGATGTGAAACAGGGTCATTTTCTTATCCATGCAGACTGCCATCTTTCTGCAACTCAAGTCACAGCTGGCTATTAGGGTGGCAAAGAGTTTAATGCACTTCTGCACTTGCTTCACTTTTCAGCCCTGCAGACTGCATTCATCTTTTATATGCAGTCAGTGGTAAAAGTCCCGTTATGTATGAAGAAAGCCATAAACATAGAGCTGTGTCATTTTAAATGACATGCAGGTCTGCGGGACCTTTAAATGGTATAGCTAGCAATTGCACATCTCCCCTGTTATCTATTCTGACAGGAAGCAGTGGCAGTGTCTTGTTGCTGTCAGACAGTTGCAGGCAGCAGGTTTTCTCATTTCAAGCTGGTTACCACTAGTTTTGTTCACTGAATTGTCAGCTATAATGATTGATGATTTGATCATTAACATAATCTCTGCAAGTAATTTGAAAACGCTGTTTGGTATAGATGCATGCAGAATGTGAAATGATCCTGAATATCTAAGTTGGTATCTGAAAAGAAGCTACATTTCTGGACAATAATCATCCTTACTTGTTCAAGATCTAAGCAGAAAAAATGGGGGTGGGGTTACATGAAGGAGAGTTCTTCACTAAACCCAAATTCACTAAAGAGACAGACAGAGCTCCTGGCATTACAATTAGAAAAAGTCTGAGCCTCTGAGACCTGGATTTAAGGACTTGCCTTAAAGAGGCATATGTTTGCCACATCTCAGACATACCTTTCAATTACTTAGTTACCTTACATGCCTATGTTAGCATTAAGTCATCTTTTTTCACAGTTGCTCACACCATGATATGTTCTGTTTCTTACCTCTGGCCTTTTTGGCCAACAAGGACCATGAGAATGCCGCACCTTTCCTGCTTCTGTACTTGAATCTAAGCACCAGAGTCTCAGAGTAATCTAACTATAGAGAGTAATAGTACATATAGACACCTGCTGATATAAAAGCATAATGCATGAAAAAAGGACGGACAAAGAAATTGGTCTGATTTTAGAAAGATGACAAATTTGATCCTGAAAGATCCAATTTCACTCTTGTGTTCATTTAAAAAGGAGGGTGATAGACATTGAAGGAGGATTTGAGCATACAAATATGTATTCTCATTATTTGTAATGATAATTCATTCCTGTAGGCTCATACACTCAAGCACATCCCCCGCCTCCTCTTCACTCGCATTACCCTCAGATTTGAAAGACTTTCTTTTTGCCGTATTCCCACAGATTTTACTCACACGGTGTGACAGTAACATTCAAAAGGAACAAGGTGCTGAAAACAGTGCAGACCACAGGGAAAATGGCAAATACATTGGAAATTTCACTATCAGACAGATAACAAGTCACACATCGACACACATCTAATCATCTGTGGCTATTGCCACCCTGATGATCTGCATTGTCTCTTCATTTCTGCCTGTCACCTACAATCTGTGTTTGAATCACCACCGGCTCCAATATCATTCCCAAGCTTCTTGTGGTAATTGAATGCAGTCCAGACAGGGTCAAATGAGGCAGTCATATGGATTGTTTTTCACAGGTTTAATTTAACTTTTTTGGTTCCTTCTAACCGGTCATTGGAGGATTCATAATGTTGGACACCAACATGTCAAGGAGAGGGGGCTAAGCCTCCTCAATCAGGTGCCCCCTGAGCCCTTCACCTCCCCAAATCGAGTAATTGAAAAGTGTATTGTAACATACATTTTTAAAGGGTTACCACATATTCTTTGGCTTTTTCTTGCTAACAAGAAGGATGTAACAGCTGTAGGACATGCTGATAAGGGATCAATATCAGAACACGTTGAGGTAACATTTACTAAACTTGAGATTTAAGGTATCTCAACTTGTCTTAATGTGGTATTTTTATGATTCAGAGGAAAATAATGTTAATACAAATCTGTAACACTGAATACCTGATAGAGTTCCAGTACACAAAATAGTTAAAAGTAACCTTACTTTTGATGCTTTTCAGTACATTTTTGCCATGATACTCACATACGTCATGAGCCTGTTTTGTTGCACAGTTTGGCTCAACTTGACACAACCTTTTTTCTCTTATAGGATTGTTGTTATTTATGATGAGAATTACTGGGAGTTTGTGCCTGTAAAATCATTTAGTATCTTTGCACGACGTGTTATTTGGTAAAGAATGTTTGTGATTCAGTAAAGGATATGAACATTTTTTACACCTCGGCAGTTTTTGACACAGGCAACCAAACAACACGGCCTCATGGCAATTTGTATGAACAGCGTACCACTTCTGGCACTTTTTATGTGTCATACAAACTCATTTCAAGCTTTTGGCATGTCGCTGTATGTCATTAAGATAGCATGCTTCTAAAATGCGGATACAGTAACATTACAGTAAATGGCAAAATTACAGTGAGTAGGGCTGGGGTAAACACACAGAATAGGGTGTAAGCCTTAGTATGAAATGACGATTGAAACAACAAAAATTCTTATCTTTAAATGAGACCAGGCTGAACCAGAGGAGACTCTAACAAAAAATCTTGCAAATCACCCTCTAAAATACTTCTCTTGTCCCACTTCGGTGTCTTTGCAGATAAATCAAGCAAACTAGACCATGACATTTGTCCAACTTAAGAAGAGCTGGTGCAGAGAAATGATGAGGGACAGCCTGGGCTACAGAAGAAAAGGAAAGAAGTTATTTATTGTCAGGCATTTCCAGGATAGAATTATGAATAAATTCAGTTAGGTAAGAATTCATACATGGATCTTTGATTGTTTCGTCTTGTCCTTGTGGAGAAAAGAGAGAACAGATGTGTACTGATTACTATGTGCAAATGTTTTATTCTATGAAGTTCTCAAGGATAATTCAGCTCGTCTTTTTCCCTCTGGATAAGTCTCCTTATCACACACCTGCGTGATAACGATAAAACCAGGCCAGAAAATGTGAAGATGAGGATTTGCTGCAAGTGTGAAAACGACCAGTGTTCATTTGTTCACTAAAAGGATCAACAAGAGAAAAAAATGCTTTAGATAATGGAGGCGGAGTGTTAAAGGTGATTTAATAAGAGCCATGAAAAAACAATCTCACTGAGAAACAACTGCCTATTTGATGTTTTTAAAACATTTTCGATCAAAGGCACAAGCAGCAGATGACAGCAGTGGGAGGATTTTTTAAACCACAATCATCAAGAGTGCAAACGCCATATAGAACAGATTCCCAGCTTTTATCTGATTGAACTGGCCTTAACTGTACTCCACTGACACTAATTCAACTCAGAGTAAATGGATTCCTTTACTGAGCCGTTGGGCGAATGACTTTTGTCATGTAAGAACTCGGTATGAGACGTGCCTTCACCTCTCATCATAAAAGTAGCGATGACCTGAGGATATAAAAATGATGGAGATGGTCTTCTTTTTACAACTTTTGATTTTAAGATTAATAGCAAAACTGACAAATGCTCCAGGAGTCAAAAGATTAGATTCTTGTAGAGACCAGAAACCTTCTTTTATTAGTCATCTTACATTCTCAGAAGGAGCCCTCAGTTACAGTGCATAGCAGCATTATGCATATTAATGAACCCTACATGAGCGAGAGAATCATTCGTGAAAGAATAGCCTGCAGTGCTCTTTCTATTAACCAAACAAGGAAAACATACAGTCTATTGTGGATGTTCCTCAGGTTAATGAAAAATGTTCACACTGACCTTGCTTTAACAGCAAATGATCCAAAGGGCAGACACAAAAGGATTTTTTTTTTTAAAAAAGACTTATTTTTAAGCAAGGAGGGGAGAAAAACATCAAAATGATAAAAATTACTTGACAAAGTGAAAGAGGTTGAACTGAGGTGCGGAGTAGTAGAGCTTGAATGTTCTTGCAAGACAAGCCCTGTGCTGATTGGTCATTTGATTAATGGCACTATTGTGAGTATATGAAAGAAGCAGAGGCTCCCCTTTCACTGTGCTGCACCATGCACGGGGTATAAAGAGACTTCTTATTCACACACACAACCATCAATAATTATCAATGAAGGGTTTGAATATGACTATAGACATCCCTGAACACTGTTAGAGGAGAGGAAATCAATATTGAACGTCCACCTCAAGAGAGTTTCATTATTGTTTATCAAGATCCATTTATAACTCCCTGTGCCTTCTTTTGGTCTTTTCTCTCTGTTGTTATCAATAGTGTGAATCATTGCTATAACAGGGATAAAGCATCCTGGAAATTGTACCGTAAAACTATCCCGTCCCTCTCACTGTTGCACATGTGAGTGAGCATGACGCTTTGTTTGAAGTAAAAGGATACAAACTGGTTTGAAAGCCTCATTATAGAGCTGGTTGGAACTGTGTAGTTTCCTGCATGCACACATCTTTCCTTCTTTGTCTCTGTATGAGATTTCCTAAACAGAAATTAAACCCAGGCTGTTCGCTAGCCTGAAGGTGGTTAAACCTTTCTCATTATACTGCAAAAATGACCAGTTTGGTATTGAAATATGTTTCTGGTGTTTCTTCATCTCATCTGATTAAAACCAGGTAAAAATTTTAGATACCGATATGTTTCAGTGAGTGTTGACTTTGTCATTTTCTGCAATCCACTTTACAGCACGTGCTCTAAAACTGAAACCAGGAAAAAAGGAAAAAAAGGAACTCAGTAGTGGTCATAAAAAGAAAAAAGATTTATTCTGTTAATGCCGTATTTTGTTTTTGTTTTTGAATGAGAGCAGAAGATACCATTTGTGAGCCGTGAGCCTTTTATTTAATAATATTTTCATAAGGGCCAGGAAAAAGTTGGACACTTTTTGCGTCCTGGGATAAGAGGTGGAGGACTGCAGATACCTTAGTGTGTACCTGGACCGACTGAACAGGAAGTATGGCGCTGATGCTGTCTACAAGAAGGGACTCAGCAAACTTGTGAATTTGTGGCAGTTTCCTAAAAATAAAGTTTGCTCTGCAGTTTCTTCTTGTCAGTCCTGACTTTCCTTGAAAAATAAACTACTAATTAAAATCTGAATGTCAATGTGAGTTGTCATCAATCCCAAACACATTACAACTTATCATGTCAGTCAGTGAGAGTGGATGTGACAGAAACTACAGCTCCTAATGCTGATGAATTACAGTAATCGACTATTACAAGCCAAGTCTCACCAGAGGGTGTGTAATTGGTGCATTTTTCACGCATAAAAAAAATGTAGTGACATCCCATTCCTTGGTTAGAAATTGTAGGACGGGAACATATACCAAGACTGGAGACTGATGGGGACTCCTCACTGAGTTTATTAGCCATTATTAGTTTGTATTTTATAACGATTTCATGTTTTGTCAGGACATTGGTGGTTTTAGCACATTGGTTAAGATTGCATTTACTGTATTATCAAATATAATAAGATTCTGTTGGACATTTGCCGTTGATTTACAGTAATTCAATAAAACAATGATCTATTTAGAAAAAGTACTTTTGAATTAGAATTTTCTAAAACAGACGGAGAAAATCTTTAATCACATGTTACATTTGTTGACTGGAAGGTTAAGCTTTCTGTATATCTGTGTAGGTTTGTCACAGTGTATCATGTATAGGAAATACACAAAATGATCTGTTTGACAATCTCCTGCCAGGTTTTCTTGCAAACAAGGGATGTTGTTCAGATTACGTGAGATCAACCCTCCTGCTCTCAAAGGAGGTCTCACTCTTACTCTTAAGACTCAGCATAAGAATAATGTGGTGTGAGAGCACAAACCTGTGAGGCCCTGACTGACTGGTGAGCAAGGAAACATCCTGCCTATTAACACACTATAACTAGAATTAACTAGAAGAATAAGATTACATACTCTTTTTTCTTGTTGTTGTTGCTTTATCAAGACCTTTATGTATGCAAACAGCTGGGTTCGGGACTTAAGTTGCACTGAATTTAAGCAGCACTCTCTGGCACTGCCTTGGGGATTCTTGCATTTGAACAGTTTCTTCAGAGCTGCCTCAGCTATGTGCATGTATATCAATTAATAGAGAGATGAGATTAATGCTGGCGTGTTTGTAATCTAACAAGGATTATCATTACAAATAATTAATTTAGCTTGTAAACTGCTTTCATCCAAAGCAACTCACAAGTAAAGAACACATGTAAGGCAATGTGGCAATATCATTAATCTTCTTTTTACGGTTTCCTAACTGGATGGTAGTTAATCTGTGCAGTGGTTCTTTTCAAAGAGCTAAGGTAAATGTTACTTTCAAATTTGTGTGACATCATTGGTCCCTCTTAATATCTGCCTTTAACAGCCTTCTGAATCAGAAATGACTAAATGATTTAACAGCTCGAAGTGCAAGTTTCAAATTGTTCATTAGAGATGGAATTTGTTCTGGATGAGTATAAACCGAAGTGGTGATTCTGTGTGTGTGTGTTTGTGTGTGTGTACTTGAAGGTCCATTTAAAGCCTTAATGGTTTACATCAGGGATGTCAAACTCCGGTGCTCGAGGGCCGCTGTCCTGCAGGTTTTAGATGTTTCCCTGCTTCAACACACCTGATTCAGACTAAATGGATCTCTTCGATAGATTGTTACGTTCTGCATAAGCCTGCCAATGATGCATTGATCTGAATCAGGTGCGTTGAAGCAGGGAAACATCTAAAACCTGCAGGACAGCGGCCCTTGAGGACCGGAGTTTGACATCCCTGGTTTACATGCTGAGCAGAGATCTGGTTTGCAGCAGGACAGAAACATGTCTTTTTATGCTTAAATGCCAGTTTTTAAGACCCGGTCTTGCTGACAGAGACTGGAAAGGCAGTTGGAAAGCCAAATGGTTGCCTCTGGCAAAAACATTAAATCCATGTGAAAAACATTTATGTCAACAGCTTCAGCAAACATGTTTTATTCACTTGATAATCAACCACATAAAATCCTCCATAGCAAATACTATGCTATACATTTTGAGGAAACACATTTAAAAAGCAGTACTTTTAGATGTAATGCGACATATATTTGTAGTTCCTGTGAATTTAAAACCAAGATCAATACACTGAGAATGTTTGCTGTTTCTTAGAGACTAATATTTAATAGCTTTTATCTATCACCTTTGATAACCTTCTACAGTTTCTATCTTTGCAAAGTTTGGCTGCATATTATCAGTAGAGCAGCAGAATCAAAAGATTAATGATGCCAAAAGATGAGCTGTTAAAGCTGAAGCAATTATGGCTTCTTGTTTCTTTTCTTTTCTTTTTTTTTTTTGCTTGTTATAATACAACATTTCTGGCAAAGGTATCCCTTGTCTCTATTGTTTTCACATTTGGCCTCTTGTCATTAAAGATCCTCTCCTCTCCTTGACCAGGAGCTGTAACACTGACAGAGTCTTTGTTCTCTACGCTATGTTTATAAGCTGTGTGGAAGGTAACCTTTTTGTACAGTGGCATGATCTCATATTGGCTGAAACTACAAAGTGGCCTTGAGAAGCCATGTTCAATGTTTTGCCTTAAAAAAAATTCAATTTATTTGCATATCATTCCCCACACGTAACATTTCTTTGCATATCCTCTGGTGTAATTATCAATAAAGAAGGTTAGAGCAAAGCCTGGCTTCTTATGTCCCATATATCTATCCTGGAAAATGACTTCCTGTTGACTATGAATATAAGTGAATGTGATGTTTTTAAGGGAATAATGTGTGCATTATTAATCGTGCTGCTCAACGCTTTAGTTCAAACAGCAAGAAAAGACCCTCATTGTCATGACAAAAAAATTTCCAAGCTCCAGTACAACACACAGTTCGTACTCTACAGCAGTAGTTGCTGCCAAATATACATTCATCGAGAATGACATAGCGACGTGTTTTATGTGCAAAATTGGCTGGACAGTAGATGGGCGAAGCATAATTTGCCCATTACACTGTTGTTTAAATAATGTGAATGATCTCTATAAAGACGGAAACACATATTATAGATAAACATGTCGTTCTATTTCATCAGTAGAACAGAAAGAAAACCATTAACTGATAAATCAGCCAAAATGAAAGCTTCAACCTTAATTTTGGAAGCAACAGTTGACAGAGCAATCTCACATTTACTAAGGAGGACTTATGAGCCTCATGGTGAGGCTGTTTTATCAGCCATTTCCAGTGTTAGCAACAACATTTTTCAAACCTGCAGCGACCATGGATAAGACTTATCTATGACTTAATGATGTTTGTAGTTGAGCTTGTTTCTCCTTTTTATTATTGGACATCCTTGATTGTGGAATATCTTTACATAAACTCATACAAATAAACAATGTTTTAAAAGTATTCCCCAAATTGCTGACCACCAACAGCAAAAACATTGTGCAGAAACGTGTTGCTCCTGTCTGTTACTTCCACCCCTACACTCCTGTGTCTTTATGCTCTATGAGGTTTGCAGGAGTCCTCTTTTCATTATTTTCTTGCAGATTAATCTAAACGTTTTCAGTAGCGTTCAGGTGAGATTTCGGCCTAAAACTGCTCATCTTTTCCTTTTAAGTCATTCTTTGTGTGCTTGAATTTGTTCGAAATTTGCTGCTGAAAGACCCTCATCTTAAGATGAGTATTCTCACCCTGGATGACACATTTTGCCATAAAATGCCTTTTAAATCGTCTGAGTTGATGTAGTCAATGTCTTCTGTGCTTAGAGGCGGTGAAACAGCCCCACAACATGATCTTCTTTGAACAAACGGATGCACTGCACTCCCAAAAGCTTTACTTTGGTTTTCATTTATCCACAGTTCAGTATTCCAAAATCATTGTGGATGTGTTTGCAAACATCATGCTTACCTTTTTGTGGCTTTCTGTCAATGGTGGTGTCTTCCTTTGCCCACCCATGGAGCAACAACTTGGTTCAGTGAGCAGCTTGCACTAAACAGTGCTTCAGGTTAGGCTGAAACTCAAAAGTCAGAAGTCAAAGATTCAAATTCCACTGAAGATTAATCACAGGTCATTGTTTTTTTTTTAGTTTGAGGAGCACATTTAAATGAATGCTCAGTTTACTTTTAAAAAAATTATTTTCCTGTTGCACTAAATTGTTTCTTTTATTTATTTATCTATTTTCTGAAGATTTATTATTACAGTTCTGGGGTCCCAATCATTCTAACCAGAGCTGTATCACCCGTCTGCTGCCCTTCACTGAAGCCGTGCATGATGTTTACACGTGCAATAATCAAATCCGAAAAGTGTTATTATGCATGCACCATCTCAACAAACAAATCGGCAAATCCTGTAGGTTTCATTAATAATTGGTTGCACAGTATCAGATTTAACAAGAGATCCCGTGAGAAACGCTGCTTGTTAAGTGTTCTGAAAAATGGAAACCCGAACAGCTTCGTGCTAATTGTTAAAGCCGTCATCTGGGTACCCAATCATGACCTCCAGAACAGTTAAACTAAGTGGATCCCTTGACACCGACATTGTCAGTTAATCAACACTGCATGTTTCCATATTCAGTCCTTGTCACTCCCGTCCTCTGTTACAGTCAGAGTTTGAGATTAAATCAGGTAATTTAGCTCAACTGCATGTGTTTTTTTTTATATGAAACATGACTGCATTCACAAGTAGCCAATACATTTCAATAATGTAAGCACATTGTGCGCCGTAAATTGAGTCACGTGACACCACGCGTGCAGGATGTAGAACATCATTAGCTTCATAGACGGCGCAGTTTCATCCACTCACAGGCAGGGACTTGTTATTGATTCGTAGTTAGAGGGAGATGAGACTGTCGAATTGGTGTGGGGTTGTAAGAGACATTTGTTGCAAAGGACACACACACATACACATAGTGTAATCAAGGATTTTTTGTTTTGTTTTCTTTTGTTCCCATGAGAAACTTGAACACTTGGCTCAAGGGAAAGGAAGAACTGCTGGGTCGACCATCTGCAACGTATGCAGGGTTTTATATTGCTCCAGAACGCTTGGATGTGAATTCCGGCTTGTGTTATGTGACAGTGTGTGTATTTTGGGTGCGTTTGCGTCCGTAGCGCTTCATTAAAGTGAAGCAGATAAGGCTTTTCTGCGATAGGTCGGTTTCACATTCTTAATTTAATTTGTTGCCCCGTGAGCCCAACAGCAATCTGTCACCGCTGATGTCTCCCGTGTCCACGTTTTACAGCTGCTCTTGTGTGCGAATGGAAATAATGACTTCAGCATGACTGACTGAATCGAGTTGCAACACTCTCGCTGTAGATCATTTCAATTACACCGGAGGTCAGTGAATATAAACAAGGCGTGCACATGCCCCGCTGCACCTCATGTTTATAAGCATGCAAAAGAGGTTTGCTGAATTGTAATTGTGGTTTCACATCAGGGGCTCTGTGTGGGTTGAAAGTTTTTGCGGTTTTGTAGACTGAAGTGATAAGCAAGCTGTGGATTTAAATATAATATAGTGCAAACCCCAATCAAGAGTATCAATTGAGGTTTCATGCCATGGTGCACTTCCAAAATTATGCTGTGAAGATAAGCGTTTGACAGATCCATGTTTTTTAACTAAAACTTGGTTCTCAGTCATGGCTCTGATTGAGAGCAAATGACTCGAATGTTAGCTCCAAA
This sequence comes from Leuresthes tenuis, assembly GCF_036924035.1. Lineage (NCBI taxonomy): Eukaryota > Metazoa > Chordata > Actinopteri > Atheriniformes > Atherinopsidae > Leuresthes > Leuresthes tenuis. The sequence continues at coordinate 20,909,218 of NW_027325369.1, forward strand.
TTAAGTGCCAGGGCTGGGTGGTCAGTGTCATATACTTTTCCCCCTTGCAGATGTGTAATATTGTTGTATATTTTTCTCCAATAGATATTTGAACTATACTTTTGTCAAAGTTGTTTAAATGGAGCGCTATTTGATGTTGTTTTAAGTCAGATTTATTTGAAAAAAGATGGAGAATTGTAAAAGATCAGAAAAATTTTAAGCACCACTGTAAATTTCAACATTTATCATGATCATCATGATAAATGGCTGAAATACTTAATCTGACTGGCAACCAGAATAAGCACAGAGCTAAAGTTTATTGATAAAACGCTTGAAAATGTTCAGGGATGGTTCGGACTTTACAATTTGACAAATGCCTGTGCATTGAGCAGGTTTTACTCTTACTAAAACAGATCAGGTCAGTGACTGTACATCAATACCACCAAAAGAGACTCACAGTCGATTACTCTCTGTCTAAGCTTCTGGTTAATGGATAACTGCACACTAAGTCGAGTCCGTGTTTTCCCGATTTCTAGCTTATAAATCAGACCGAACCCAGTCCCTATCTATTTCTCTTGCTCTTCATCTTTCTCCAGCTTTCTTGAAGCTGCCTTTGGGACAAAGAATGATTTGACCTCATTTCAGGATGACATAGACAGAGATAGATAAAAACTAATGGTTGACAGAGGGCAAGTCTCTTCTATAGCACATCTTCTACATCTGCCCCACAGCGCACTGTAGCAAACTTTCATCAAGAAGAAAAAAGATATTCAAGCTGTTGACCTTGAGATGTTCTTCTATGCTAAAGTGATTTTAAAGCTATCTTTGGTTCAAAAATGACTCAACAGTATAAGCTCGGGACAGACTCAGTAGAAATAAGACATTACTCAGACATCAAATAGAAGCTTAACAAACCAATCAGCTCACGCTGCCTTGCAGGAGAGAATTTTTATCATTCTCATCACTCACATGCTGCGTTGAAGGCGCCGAGTAATGAGTAATCATGTGACGGTGGTTTAATCTTTCAGGTATATCACTGCAATAAGACTGACAAATAGAGGTTACTATGGTCACACAATAAGATAAACACAAGTGGGATTATAAAGACTGCTCCAAATCCTTTGTGGAAAATGTAGTTAGTTGCCACATTTCATCCTAAAATCCCCAAAATGCCAGTTAAACTGTAAATTTTATCCTTATGCACGACTCCACAGCAGGCACGCTGGATGGAGGGGATCAGAACATCCATAATAGTTACAGACCATAATAAGCAAGACCTGTAGGAGCTGTTTCAGACTATCATGGTTTTCTCAATGCGGTTCAACTGGTGTGATTAGAGAGTGATCTACAACAAGCACCATGGGCCAAATATCTCATCTTTGGAGCTGTCACGGTAATTTCTCCATCTGTTTAGTGGAGGCATGACGTCCCTCCTTAACGCAGGGAGACAGGCATCAGATTGGCTTCAATCCTCAGTGGGACAGCTTTTATAGAGGGCATGTTTGTGTATAATAAGTAACAGAGAGAAAGGGGACAAACATAGAATATAAGGCTTGTCTTGCCAGCTTTTGGTAATACAAAACATCCTTCATGGGCGATGTGTTTTAATCAGGAAGACACCCAATATTTGGAAGTCGCTCTAAATGAGAAATGCCATTTGACTCAAATACAATGCCCACACACGTGTAACTAATCACTTTAAGGCATTGCAAGGTGCTTGGAGGAAGATCAGACTTCCATCTTCAGCATAAAGACGGCAGCTTCATGGTGCAGTATGTTAAAAAGAGATCATCACCACACACGTTCCACTGTGCAATAATGTTATTAAGTAAAGGAGCAAAAAGAGAAAAAGGGGGTGACCTCAGAATAAAAATCATCAGTTAAGAAAGATATTAAAGCCAACTTCCACGGCACACTGCTGGTCTCAATGGATGCAGACAAACATTATTTAGAAATATACAACAGAAATCAGATTGAGTTCTTTGTTTTGTTGGTACTATATAGCTCTAAATATATTTCACCCACTGCTGTACACGTTGTTATTGGTCTAACCTACAGGTTTTTAATCTTTTTGCTGTGATCCCTTAATATCGGGTGTTTGAAAGTTTCAATCTATTGGTGTAAGCAGTGTCTACCAAAGAGCATTTTGTCCTTTCTGCTTCTCACAGATTGCTTGATTTAAACATCATTAATGAACCAGCACAAGGCACCAAAGGCATTTCTGTTCGACCCCTCAGGAAATCTCGAAATCAATCTTAGCGGTCATGAGATGACTTTGAGCGGCCCGAAAAGACGATTCTACACCACTTTTCTTTAGATATGAAAAACAAAACTGTGAGAAACATGAGAAAAGCATCATAAAGGGATTTCAAATTTTAAAAGGTTGGAAAAATCTAACGTAATCAATGCAAAGCTACAGCAACATATTTCTGCTGATTAAGATCACGGTTAGTCAGTCAATTCAGTCCAAGGAAGACAAAATAATCTGGGACTATCGTGACTCAAATCCAGTCGGCCAGTAGAAATAACTGGGCTCCAAGTATAGTTTGAAAGCCGCTCTGTATTACCATCAGCTGCACTATGACGAGTCGATCACTTCACCAAATGTCATCCTTAAGTCTCAGTGTGGTCAAATGTGCCGATTCTCAGCCCAGACATTTCCACAAATCCAAAACCAAGACAAATCTGTTACTCTATTACTGAGTCACTTTGGTGGGACCACAGCCAAGTATGAAGAACTTGTCACAAGCCTCAATAAGCTCACTAATTTAAGTGATTTAAAGGTGATATAGACTCAGCAGCTGCAACAGACTGTCCCATCTGGGGCGAAGCAATCTAATCATCTGCGGGCAAAAACTTTTTCATTTCTGAATCATTAAAAGGAGGACATGTTTTAAAAAGTATTGCTGGTGAGAGCAAATTAACTGGCTGTTAATAACCTCAAAGTCTGTCCTAGTTTAATAAGAGGAGCCAAAGAAAACCAAACAAAAGAGCCCTGAAAGCCATCCACTCACTCCCGGGAGATTCGGCTGCATAAGTAAAAAAGTTCTACTTGATTTAGAGCTGCCCAGAATAAATGATCCAGCAGAAAAACCAATAACCAGGACCCGTGAAGTACAATTACTTCCAAAATAGACTTTGCAGAACTGTATTTACTGAAAACTGTCCTTTAGAACAAAATCACAGCAGTTAATTAAAAATCAAACGCATAGACTTTTATCACAACAGCATTCAGCTTCGTTTTAACTCTAGCCTTTACTATTATATGAGCCTCAAACTGAATCAGAGAACACATGTTGATTTAAAACATACCGCAATCCTTCAACATATGCCTTTGAAGCATCGCAACACGTTTCCATTAGTTAAACATCGAAGCTGCTCTCTTTACTTACTACAGTCGACAGTCTGCTGAAAGTTCTCATTCAGTGCAAGGCTGCCCTCTGCTGGTGGATAAAAAAAATTACAAGTTAAACATAGCACCTCTTCCATAGCACAAAGGGGAAAAAATGCCTTAGTGCTGCATTTTATAATAAAAACCATCTACATTCTTTACCATACACTAAAACTTTTAATATAAAACTATTTTATCACACTAACAGGATATAACCTGCAAGTATGTAAACAATCACCTGAAGCAAAATATTCTGCTTCACTTTCCTTTGGCCATGCCTCAGGATGAAGCTGCCATCTTACTTCAGTGCATCAGGTTTACTTGAAGAATTCCCAAGTTTGGAATGGAGGCAAGTAAAGACTAAGCGGTTTCATAAAATCGTATCCAAGTAGCATAATCATGTTTTTTTTTTTTATAAACATACCAGTGGCCACATTTGAGCAATGGTATGCATGAGTAGTGGGGAAGCACGACAATTCAATGTGAAAAAAGAGCATTAATCATTTCTGCTATTAAATCTAAATCCAATCAGGCATATGAATAGATGTTAATACAGCAGCATCATTACAATTAATTTACCTTTTGAGTTTAGATCCAGAGCAATTTATGGTGACAAACAATAAAATAACACTTTCTATAAACATTTATTTATTTTTTATTGGCCAGAAGAAACCAGCTTAGACAAGTACACCATATTGTTTCAGAACGTCTGTGTATTTGGAGATCTTGGCCACAACGTTCTTTTCTGCCTGCTTGGTTAGCTTGGTCAGTGTCTTTTTCTTCTGATAGCGGAGCTTTGCCTTCTCCTTTCTCTTCTCTTCCAGAGTGGCTGTGATAGCCTGGTACTTCCAGCCAACCTCGTGTGCCAGACGCCCAAGGAGAGCGAACTGAGGAAGAAGAAAAAACGTTTCAGATTTAACGTTATTAGGTTCATTAAAAATTATCATTTATTTATTCAACATCTGTTTGGTTTGTCATATCCATAAATTAACATTTTCAGGATTAAGATTTTTTTTTAAACAACTCTTATCTCAAGAATATCTAGTTTTCACTCAACATGACTAATCTATTTCAGTCCTTAAAGCATTTGTAGCTCACCTTGCGGCTGGGCTTCAGACGCACAATCTTAAGAGCAGCTGGGACAACCATGCGCTTCCTCTGCAAATTAAAAAGTTGTTTTTTTTTTAAAAAACATGAGGAAAACTACACATATTTGCACGTATAGATAACATGTCTCAGACGTAATTTACTTTCAGAATCTCAATTCAAACAAGAAGGGTAAGTTAGATGACATCACAGACAGCAGGTATGTACAAGTCTTATAGAGCAAGACAAAATGTCAGCACACCTTGTCATAGGGTGGGGGGATGCCATCGAACACCTTCAGCCTCTCCAAAGCAGCCTGGCCTCTCTTGGTTTTGTGAGGCAGCATACCTGGTGGCAAAAGTCATCCAAGTTTAGCACAATACCAAAAAAGCAACCACTACATCCGTATTAAACACCTGTAACTGCACAAAAGTAGGTCCTTGCTAAACTCAGCAATCAGATCCGAAATGTTGTGGATCATCAATGGATGTCAGTTTCGGGATAAAGAGATCATCATTGTTAAGCAAGGACCAACATAATGCTATGCAAAAGTCAACTCAGAAACCTGGATGATTGCATCTACATTTTAACGAATATTATAGAATGTGTCACTGTTTCTCACAATTTTTTGTGTCTTCATTGGTGCCAAATTCTCACCTCTGACCGTCCTCCAGAAGATCCTGCTGGGAGCTCTGAAGTGGTACGGTCCGCGAGAGGGGTTGGTGTTCATCCTCTTACGCAGGAAAGCCAGGTACTTCACTATAACATGAAACCCCCAGTAAGTTGAAGGCAAACTAAACATACTTAAGACAAGAAAGTGGCACTTGTATGCCGATGTCTCAGATGGTAGTGCATGTAAGATATTATCATGGTCAGTTAAACTCGAACTACAGTTATAAAACATCACTGACAAGCATACCCCTCCCAAGAAAATAAATTCAATCCAGATTTGGACACCAACTTACGCTTGTTACGGTAGAAGTTGCCAGAAATGTTGATGCCTTCACATCTCACCACGACCACTTTGTGTCCTGAAGATAAAACGGATGAGCTGAGGGTTAAGAAAAGGAAAAATCTACACTAAAAACGATCACTAGCAATGATCATCTGCCTCCTATCTCAGATGGTAGTGCATGTAAGTTTTATCAGGGTCGTTAGACTCTAACAAGGGGGATAATGAAATCATCACTGATAGATTGAGGCAACACGAAGTTTAGCACCAAATGTGCTTTTCATTATTTAAATATTGTTCATAAGACCACAAAAAGACCAAATGATTTTAAGCCTTACCCAGAAGAACTTGCTTAGCCACAATGGCCGCCAAGCGGCCAAGTAGATGGCCCCTGCCATCAAGCAGCAGAACCTGTAGGATTTTATGAGAGAACCATGTCACGGATTTGGTTTTACAAGGACATTTTTAACCATTTACGGCAACATTTAAGGCGGAGCCTTCCTTTTGGTCAAATTTTCGACATTATGCAAAGGTACTTAACTTCTATGAGCGAAAAACTAGTAACATGCAGATTACAAACGCTTCTTAGAAAAAAAATTGAAAAATATACTTTTTCTACGTAAGTTTTAAAACTAGCACATGGACACTAGTACCGGACGAGATAACGTTAGCTTAGCATCACCATGAGAGGTATACCGACACGTAAACTCGTATTCTAATAGAAGAAATCACATGCTCAGATGTTAACAAACGACATCCTCGTATGAGTACAAGAAAGCCAGTAAATTATATGAAATGAGCCAGTCCCGCTCCAAGTTGCATAAAACCAGTACAGAAGTCCAGTTTAGCAAGCTAACAGCATTCACTCGTTGGGGAAGCTGCCATGATGAAGGCATGTTCACTCAGCTACGGCTAGTCCCCGCAAATGTTTTAAAATAAAGCATTACAGACAGAATCGGGAAAAACAATAATCACACCAACGACTTCCACAATTAACACTCCGTGTTTAACTGAAACAGCTAGAACTATATTGACACTTAAAAAGTAATAAGACACATATTATCCCCGCAGCAGTTACTCGCCTTATTGAACCGGTCCGCCATGATGAGCGAAAAGAAAGACGAACGGGGTTGCTCGTGGTAAAAGGCAGGGGTGGGCGGAAGTGATGACATTTCTATTTCTTTCTCGTTGGATTTTAAACAAGTTTCTAGCGCCCCCTTAGGCGAAGGACGTTAGTTCATTGGATCTATTGTTGACAGTTTTAATTCAGTTTTCTTTATTCACTTGTAAAATATTAATTATTTATGCAAATTTATTGAGTCTGACCTCTGTGCCTCAAGACAAACCAGAAGCCGAGTTTCATGTCAGTTGAGACGTGTTTTTTTTATGTCTAAGTGTATAAACCAGTAAAGAAAAACATCAATTTCATAGGGCAGCTCACGATCACATTATTAATTCAAAATCAGCTTTATCTAAATCTACATGAACTGAGTGATGTGCTTTAATATTCCATGTGTCAGGTGTATTTTGAAACATTTCATGTAATATTTCCTCATTTAACTTTGTAACATAACTTATGCAATGATTTCCTTTACAAAAATCATGCCTGGTTACTTATGATCATGACCATTTATTACTACTTTTTGACCATATCTCTGCTATTGAAATAATCCAAGTCTTTGGATTGTAATATTTGCCCAATAGACTTTTACAGAATGATAAATGCTCCACATCTCTGCTTCCTAAAGACTCAGCCTCTGTGATGTTTTGATATCCAATCATTTTGCTCAGGCAACATATGTACATAATCTTTCCTTGGGCTACATGGGTAGAGGGTGGACATGGGCATACAATTAACATCTTATGTGATTTGCAACAGTGTTAAATATAGAGAAATTACATGGGTGAGCCCAGGTTTGCACCTCATGTTGGTCCTAGCCCGGTCATTTATAGGAAATGAACACATAGGCTCAATAAAGGTCAACACAACTAGGACGCATTTGGATTTAATAACTGGGTTATATATGGGTACACACTGTCATACCCAAAGTGTGTTCATGTTATGGATTCTAGGTGGCATACAAATACTGTAGGTAATCATTGGAGAATGGGAAACACAGATGGGGCCCACCTGGTCAGATGGACAAAGCCCTCTCACTTGTTCTCAATGAAAGCAGTGTATTGGATGTGTGTTTTTAACTGTCTATTAGCATTAAACAATTTCCCCAGTTCTTTTGCTTACCCCTTTCCAACCTCTTTAAAAATTGGTGCTGACATTACATTCAAAATGAGCATAAAACAAACATTTTTCAGTTTTAATACAAGGATTAATATGATAAATTGTCATTTTACAATAGTCTAATATTTTGGGTATTTGGGATATTAAACATTCACATAGAACAATATAAAGCAGGCAATCCTTACATTTGAAAAGTGCTAATTAATCAAGTTTTTGCGGCACCTGGAACTACTCGCGCTATCTATGTTACCCTTTATAAGCTGATATTGCTGTATGAATCTATATTTAGATGTCACCACTGTGGCAATCTGCACGCCACATACAACCAGGCACTAGAGGACAGGGGGAATAGGTTCAAATACTTTGTCACTGTACATTTGTCACAGCATGCCATGGAAACAATTGTGATTTGGTGAACAGTTTTAATAACTTTCAAGCATTTACAGATCTCCTACACATTCCTGACCAGCCTGGTAACACAGTGCATGCAGCAATTGGAGTGATTAAAGGCGTCTGGGACGGTGAGCAAAATAAACTATTTTCGGAGGGCTTTCCTCAGTCGTCATGCTTCAGCTTCCTGATCTTTCCCTTGTGGCGGTCAATCTCACGCTGGAGGCGTTCAATCTCCTTTTTGTGGTGATCAATTTCCTCTTGGTGGTGCTGCTTCAGTGCATCCAGCTGCTCCTTCTCTTTGCGCCTTGTGTACAGGTGGATAGTCAGGATCACATACAAACAAGATAAGGAAGAGGATGGGGGGAGGGGATCAAACAAAATTAGACAGCTGATACTCAAACCACTATTTGGTTGGTGTGGAATCAAATATTACATACTTGAAATACATCTCCTCCTCCGCAGCCTGTTTCTTCCCCATGGCTCCACCTGCCTCTCTGATGGAGCCTCCACCTCCACCACCTTTCCCTGCACCTTTACCGAGTTCACCCAACTGAGACAGGGCGGGGGAGCAGACCAAGGAAAAAAATTACTTTGTGACTTAAATCAGAGAAAAACGTAGAAGAGCTCAGGCTGTTGGGGCTTTGTGTCGGAGACTAGTGTTGACAAGGGCTTCAAATGACACAATTTCAAAGTTAGGTTTCCAAAGTTTAGTTTTCATTAGCTGTTACTTTAAAGTAAAGCCAATTGAACTCTGAAAACCAGCTGAAGGTCAAGATTAAGTTTATGACACAGTAGGACAAAGGGATTCTTTATTTTCCATGTGATAATTGAGGTATGTGGAAAAGACTAGAAACTATTTTATGAGTTAACAATGCAACCACAACCTCAATGGACAAAACAATTCACAGGACTAACGTATTCTTTGAATATAGTTTACCAGGTGATAGTTAAGCCCAAACTTTTAATGGTCATATTCAATCCATCAGCAAGATAATTCCTTAACTAACTACTCACTTTAAATACTATATACTTTGCCTTACCTATACGTCATATCACCACAATTTAAAACTACACAATCTCTGTTTTAAAGAGTTTCCGTTAACGAAATTATGAGGCGAAATGATGCAAACTGGATCCCCACACAAAGATCGGTTGCATCATATTTTAACGGAGCAACGTGTCTCCAGGAAGTATGTTACCTGATCGGATGACATTCTCAGCTGCGAGGTGATAAAACTCCTGATGTTAGGCCTCAAAAACCTCGCCATGTTTGATTCTCATATATGAAAACAACACTGACACTGACGCTTGTCCTTGTCCGCAGAATCACACCACAGGACCGCACCATGATCAGGACGACGGGGGTTGACACATCCGTCATACTCGTTTAATGACAGAAATCCTACAAATATGAATTCCTGCACTGGCAAATTATTTAAACAATAAGATAAATTTCATTTTCACGTATGTTATCTGCACCGAAACGAACAGGCATAAAAATTCAAATGTTCCTCTCCGTAATGGTACGGTCCCAAATATGTACCTCGTGAAACAGCACCTTACGTTTATTGTACGTGGCTCCTGACCTCACGTTCATATCAGTGAGTTCACTTTTAATATCTAAATTCTTGCCATTTTAAAGTTTAATCATCACATTTCACACACTAAAACGCATGTCAAAGCATTATTTACCGTTATGAATTCAAACATGTTAAAAAATAAAAAATACATTTTTTGTACCGTTTTTCTATTTAAAGAGAAAAAAAAACAATTAGATACCAAGTTTTTCCTCCTCCTTGTTTTTGCTTTGATGTGAAACAACTTCATACATGTATGTTTACAAGTAATTCTAATTTTTAGCAGAGGAAATGGTGAATTCACACAACCTATATTTAAGCAACCACAACAAGGAAGCCATAGATAGAAATGCATAAGTCTACTGTTACCAACTACTGCAGGGTTTGTACTAGAGCACATGCAATTTATTACTGGAAATTGTCATGCAAGACCTAAACTAAGACTGCCGTCGTCACTCATTGTCACGCAGTGTCAGTCTTGTTCAGTTTTAAACTGCAAACCCAAATTAAACAAGAAACCAGAATGAGATGCTTCGTAGGATTTTATTCAATGCAGCAAAGAAAGTATACAACCCCCTCTCTGAATAGACCAAACTCTGGCTCACGTGGTGAAGAGAACCTTGTAGATTCTCCCTCCAAAGTCCCCTATAAATATTTTGCTTGCCAGGCAACACTGGTCCAATAATCGAAGAAACTAACCATCATGCCAACTTAAAAATTTCATTTCAAACCACATCCAACGTTTTCACAATTCACGTCGTACATCCTAACTCTAATCATCAAAGTTACATATATACAGGTAAGCTTGGACCCTTGACGGCAAGCCAGAGGTTAAGAAAAAGTAAAAGAACATTTCCTCACTTCATGTAGAAAAAAAAGAAAAAAAAAAGTCAAGTTTAATTCAACTTCAAATGAAAGTTTCTGCACCGCTCTGTTCACTGTCAGAACAAAAAGAGACAATTAGAGGCACTCGTTTTGTTAAGGTGACCAAGCATTTACACAGCTCCGCTGACAAAATGTACAATTTGAGCAAATGATGACTTTAACAAAAATTCTCTTCAGCAGTCGCACTTGAGGGACAACAAAATCTGGCCCGGGTATCTATAAAAAGCATCGTCCAAAGTACATGTGACGTTGGGTTTGTTTTTCTAATAATACTAAACCAAAGAGTGAAAACACGCTGTAAAAATTATTCTTCTATATTGTCAGTAGTTGGATGTCATGGCAGCGTCACAACAGTAAGGTCTACCATCCAGAAAAGGTTTTTTTTCATAGAACTTTAGGAAAGAAAATTAAATTAAATTAATTCTAAAAACTAATTTAACAGGCCAATCGGTAAAATCAGATTCGCGCAGTGACAACCTTTTTCTAAAAAGCACAAATTGTCCAGATGTTTGCTCACAGAAAGTGCATAATAGGCGTCTCTAGAAAAAAAAAGTGAGAGTGAAGGCTGACAAGTTATCGGCTGCCTTGTGCTGATATGTTTTGGTTTGGTTTAAAACAAAGTTTCAAAGGGAACAAAAAGTGAAATTATGGCAAGTGAAGAAAAGCTTAAAATAGGAGAATACTAGATGATGGGGGACAGATGGGAAGAGAATGATCAGGTTGCGTCACAGGGCCAGGAGAGGTCTGCGGAGGCCCCTGGGAGGAGGCGGCGCTCGCTGCTCCCCCTTCCCGCCCCGTCAGTCTTGCTTGACACTGCCCAGCGCCCTGAGGCGCTCAAGGAGAGGAGGATGGGAATAGTGCCACATGGAGAATAACCAGTCTGCAACGGGGAAGCCCAGGTTGTCCTTGTTGAGCTTGATGAGGGCAGAGTAGAGCTCTGATGCTTTGCCCATGTTACGTGCAAAGGCGTCTGCCTGGAACTCAAACCTGCGACTCAGGACTGTCAGACAGAAAGACAGGAGCTGCAAAGAGAGAGGCAAACATTTAAATGGCCCAAAACAGTGGAACTTAATAACTTAATGCTTATACAATCTAATTTTCACCTCATTGTAAGGAGAAAAGATGAACTGGAAGATAATCATCAAGCCTATTAATGTGGGCTGGCTGTCAGTAAATCCAAAAGCTACAAACAGCTCCTTGCGTCCAATCAGAACAGCAAACAGGAAGAAACACAGGAAGGAATTCATCTGCAGAGATAAAAGTTAACTGAACATTAGGATCAGAGTGTCTGCAATACCATTTACTAGAGCTTTTTTTTTTTTTTTTTTTTTTTTTTAAGGGGGTATCTTTTATGTAAAAGAGTTAAAAATTATATATATATATATATGGAGAGCCAATTGTGATGAAAATGCATCACCTGACTGATGACAATATTCTTGACAGTGTGACCGAGCTTCCAGTGGCCGAGCTCATGACCCAAAACAGCAAGGATCTCTGGGTCGTTGCATCCTTGTTTCTTGTTCTGTGGACATTTGAAGACAATAATGTTGTTGGATAAACAGTGCAATGATTCATGTAAAGTTGCACTACAGCAGCTGGAACACGGATGGTTTCCTGTGCCACTGAAACAGGATACTTGAGGTTTCTCTATTCCCTCACTGGGAGGTGCTACTACTATCATGGCAATTCTTTCATTTTAAAGTTTGATTCTCATAGTCACAGGCATTTCTTAAGAGCCTTATAGAGCCCTTGCTTATTTAAGTGGCACAAGGATTTTCTAAAGTCCAAGAAAGCCTGTAACCTTGGGCTTGGCTTTTGACTCGCCGGATGTCTCATCACTCTCAGGCTGCGGCTCTCCAGCCTTGTTGAGAGGGGAGTAGTCTTCCAGAAGAGTGTCAAACAGCACAATTCGTTTGTTCTTGAAGAAGCCATAGAAGTAAGCATTGCTGTGTGATGAACGCTTGGAACCTGGAAGCATGGAAACATTAAAAATAAATAATAATAAAAATCCAAAGATGGAAGTTTCTCCAACCAAACATGAATGAAAAAAAAAACATACATTCAGGGACTTACCTTCTACTACATAAATTTTTGTGAGAGGGAAGGTGATACTTTTGGCCATGGTCTCAATTGCTGTCTTTAACTCTCCATCTGGCAATGGGGTAAACTTGTCAAATAGGGGAGCAATGTAATCAGCATAGATGGTTACAAGGACCTTAGAACACAGGACAAGAGAGGATGCTTTGTGATTAATTGGTAGTGCAGAACAAACAGCGATTAACTCAGTAAATTATGCACTTCTCTTGAGCTTCTAATTATCCACACAAAGGTCTTAATTTTCTAAGTTTCAGAGGAACGTGAAAGAGTGCTAACCAGAGAAACAGCCAGTGTAAAAAGCCAAGCATAGATGAAGAAGTAGTCTCCACCAATCTTTATGATGTACAGGAGAAGTGAGGTCACAGGCAGCAGGATACACTGGGTCACAAAAAACTTCTTCACGGCATCCTTGATGAAGAACCCCAACGTCTAAGAGGAAGACCAGACAGACCATCAAAAAAGATAAATGTTTTAAATCTACAGAGGGAGCGGCTGTGGTTTCTGAGTCCATATCTGTGTGAGAGTGAGGGCTTTTCAGCCAGCGCACCTGCTGATTAAAGCCATGCTTTTCCTCAATGACAAATGTGTTGTACAAACTCCAGGGAAGTCCAGTGAAGGCACTGAACAGGGTGGCGAGAGTCAGAAACACCAGGGACTGGGTGATCTCGTACTCTGGACTGAATCCGAAACGAGCCGTAACAGAACCAGCTACGCCCCACAGAAAAGGGATTCCACCCAGCAGCAGGATCAGCTGAAAGGTTTTAAAATGAGGCATCATCACAAAGCATGACACAAACTAGGATCAGCCTAATATTTGAAGAATTTGTGAATCAGACAAATCGTCTTTTTTTTTCTTCTGTCTCTTAATTTATTGTCTGTCTTACCGTCCCTTCACTCTCAGAATAAAGTCCAGACCAAAAGCTGAAATTGCTTTTATCCAGCTGATAAACGCGGGACTTCTCAAAGGTTTCAGAATCCATGATCTTGCCAAGCTCCTGCGGCACATGTGTTGTTGATCTATATATCCTCCTCTGCATGGCAGAAAAAAGATGAGCACAATGTTAAAAGACGATTTACTGATAAAAGAGGTAGGAAAATGAAGCTAAGACTCAACTTAGCACATACACCCAAACACGCTGCTTCACTGTGACTTTACTAAACTTTGTTTACAAAAAAAAAAAAAAGAGTTGTGCAACTGGGGTGAAAAATTTTCATTTGAATTTCTGCATTTAATATAATGTATAATTAGTTAAACATAAATTATTTAAGCAACGTGTATAAATGGTCATTAATCTGCTAAAGAAGTTGAATGGCGATATTAGTTTTGTAGTCACTTTTGTTTAAAACTTTAACGTGAAGGTGTCAAAAATTAAAAATTAAAGAGTGAAGCTTGCTTTATTCAGAATTCTGATTTATATTATAGAAAGAAGCGGATAGATAAGAGGATAATGCCCATCTGGCATGTTTTTTTTGTTTGTTTGTTTTTTTAAATGCAGGAAATTTGCCATAAATACATTTATCTTCATGTGATATTTACCAATTTTGCCTATGGTGTCTCTACGTGTGGACACTAGTCGTAAGTGGTTCAAAGGGCATTAAAAGAATAACACGTTCAATTTTAAGGATCGTTTCCTTCCGTGCTTGATTTCGTTTAATTTCGGTCATAAACCAGTGGAGCTGCTACTGACATACGGTTTACTTACCTGTCTATAAGACAGATATGCTTCCCAAAGATACACTGTCCATGAGAATCCCAAGACAGCGTAAAATATCTGTTTCTCTACCGGGAGGTCAAATATAGTTTCAACCATCTTTGCTTTGGATTTTTCGGAGCAATGCTCACTAGCTCGGCCGTTACTAACAGCCTGACTGGTACTTTTGCTAACTGCTACTTAGCTTCCGCTTTACACACAGTCACTTCAAACGTGAGCACTGTCTACACGTTAAATCTACAAATACTGACTAAAAATGAAATCTTGGCATCCAGTTTCCATTCCTACGTCAAAGGCTTTTACATCTTATATCATTCCATTCATGTAAGACGCGAACAAGCTGGTCGGGTCAAGCGTGTCCACGAATTCCGCTCCCACTGAAACATCTAATTAAGGTCTGTAATGACTTTGGTTCCGCGGTAGAATCATTGTAGTTTTTTGTCGAACCCCTACAGTAAACGTAAATGTAACCCAAAAAAAACAAACAAGCAAAAAAATTTTTTTACAACCATCTACAAAACAACTTCACTAAAAATTGTTTAGCAAAATAGCGTTCCTTGTTTGAATGTTTCTTGTTCGCTGTGTGGAGGCGGCCACGTATCCCCCAATTAGCCACCGTGAAAAGGCCGCCAGTTAATATAAAATTTTAAAAACAGGAAATGGCCTGCAAAATATTTGCAACGGTGGAAAGTTTTTGCAGATTTATTTTTCGTTTGTCTTGAAACTTAACTACGTATTGAAAGGTATATAAATTAAAGAAGAAGAAAAAAAACCTGAAGTTAGCCTTACTCTGTACTGACACCTAATTTTTTACAAACTTTATATGATAACATTAGCGCCACTAACATTAGAGCCACATAAATACGTATTTTATCCCCTCTAAAATATTAAATTTAATCGCTGCTAATGTGTGTCGTCATTTTGCAGTGATTTTAATATCAATTTGTTTTGCTTTCTCTTTGAAGCCATTTGGTGCATGTTTTGGATAGACATTTATCTGTTTAATAGCATATTTTTGGTAAGTGTTAATGTCCTTGTACTTGTTTTTGAGTCGACTTATTTTGTGCATCAAACCTGATCTATTCAATGTTTTTACCCGCTTTGCCTCCAGCCATGAGGCACAGAAGATGCACCACAGTACCTTATTCCGATATTAGACTTTAGTGATGTGTATTTGAAAACCATTATTATTATTACAATTATTTATCTTTTTTATTTTTATAAGTTAAAATAAAATCAATGGGCACAAAAATAACTGCTGCAAAGGAAACTGGGAATTTAGACTGCTGGGGGAGCTGGCCACTTCGCTGCGATGGTAATCCAGACTTTACAGGATGAAAAAGTCCACAGTGCGAAGACTTCTTTCCAGATTAAAGGCTGGTATCCAAGACAAACAGAAATGTAAAAAAGATCCACGCACCTCAGGAATACTAATGTCATGGTCATTAGAATAACAAGAAAAAATAAAAGAGGCCACTTAAGTGTCCTTATGAGATCTGGCTAACAAAAAGCAGACTATTACACGGCTGAGTAAAGGCTCTGAATTCATTTCCACATTTATTTTATTAGAAAGTGTTACATACATGTCTGCCAATGTCTGTCCACTGCATCCAAACACTGATTTTATATAAACTGAGGTGGAAAATAACAACATATTCCTCAAGAACTTTGTAGTATGGAAATATTTTTAGTCACAATTTCACAAAAGTGAAAAGGCCTTTCAATACGCTACTGACCAGTTCTAACAATCTGGAAAGCTGTACATTTATCTTGAGGAACTACAGTATATACACACTGGTGATCATGATTTAATATATCGGATGACATTTCATGCGACTGTTGTCGTTATCAATGTCTAAAATACAGTCGAACTGGATCTGATGTGTACTGTTGAGGCTCGTTTTCTTTTCTTCTACTAAATTTCTACAAAACTTAAGTTTGGCGACTTAAAAAAAACGAAACGGCAACACATGACATCCTCAGTTCTGGAAGAAACAAAAATACTGATACATAGCTTGAGAAAATGCGAATGGAATTCGCAATAATCACCATGTTAAAAAAAGAAAAGAAAAGAAAAGAAAAAAAAAAAGGTGCTTAGTTAAACTAACTTCCAAGAAGCAGTTTGCTGTTGTTGGTGTCTGATGGGAAGAGTTCAGGCAAGGTGGTGGTGCATACAGGTCTCCCCAGGACCACCACAGGTCTGAGGTACTGAAGCTGCTTGATGGCCAGGTCCCCACACCCAGCCAGGGCTTTGTCCAGTATGGACTTCAAGTTTTGTACTGATGTGAAGTCTCCACTCATTGCGTGGGGCTTCACCAGTGAGGAATGAGTGCGTCTGCTGCGGGTGTGAGAGATTCCCAGCTGGTTGTTCTCTTTAACAGAGCAGCTGCGTTTGAAAGTGTCCCGTCGTTTCACTGGTGCATTTTTGTCTTTTGGAGACGTTTCCTGTATGAACTTCAGGAAAGAAGACTCGAAGCCCATAGGCTTGTAGGCGGCGATGTCAAAAGGGCGCGGAGAAGGGCTTCTAGGCTGAGTGTCTTTTAAGTTTGAAGGCTGATCAGACAGTTCATTTTTGCGTTTGAGTGGCTGACGAACAGGAGGCGAGGGCACCGCCGCTGACCCGTTCATCATTTTACCACCATCTTTGTTGCTCGATGGGTCTTGGAAGCCCTCCTCGTTAGTCAAGCGCAGCGAGCATGGTGGCGAGAGGTCAACGGTCAATGGACGAAGGAGCGGCTTGATCTTGTCCAGCGTTAATCTCTCCTCTTGTTTTGGCGCGCTCTGCGGTGCTGCGGGCGAGTCCTCGGTGTGCCCATCTGTGCTCGCTTCCCCATAAAGCACCTCATCTGCTCCAACAAGGACCCCGCTTCTCTCAACAGGTGGGAGCTCCTTCTCTTCCTCACCCGGGAGTTCCGGTGGATCGTGATCAACCTCCTCCACCGTCTCAGCTTTAACAAGGTGCAGGTTCGCGGATGGAGGCTGTTCCCCCACATTTTCCGACTCTTCTTCATCCTCCACTTTGTGCGTCCCGTTAGCAACGCAAGCTCCCGTCACAGCTGGCCTAGCGGACTTTTTTTGAATCAGCTCCTCGAGCTGCTCGGCGTTAAAAACGAGCTTATCCTCGTTATTAACCAGATCTTCTCGCCGCATGCGGTGCACTCTCAGGTAGTGCCGGTTCAAGCTGTGCAGGTAGGTGACCACAGAGTCGCAGTCCTGCACCATGCACGGGTAGGCAACGCGCAAACAGCGATCTTGACACATCTGTAGTGCTTCTTCGTGAGATCTAAAGACAAAACGACTGAAAGAATTTCTTTTCGACTTGATTTTCTCGCCCGACACTTCGTTCTGTTCAAGACCTTCGTCGCCCTTCTCCTCCGACTGGGACTCCACTTCAGGCTTTGGACTCAACCTCTCCTCCTGTGTGGCGGGTGAACCCGGTTCTTCTTCTTCTTTCTGAGGATTCTGCGGCGTCACTATGAGCTTCTTTTGGCATCCAGTAATGGACTTCTTGTGAGTGCTCTGTAGTCGTACCACCAGTGAATCGTAGTACTCGCAGTGACTATAAAGTGTATGTTTCTTAAGTGCATCGTTATGGCTGAACACCTTCGAGCAGCCGTCAAATGTGCACCTGATCAGCTGTGGTGGCTGTGAGTGGTAATCGCGAGTGTGCCGCACGAGGCTGCTTTTAAGGTGGTAGGAAGCGTTACAGTTAGCAAAGTGACATTTGAATTGCGGCTGAGGCTCATCCGAATTTGGCGGAGGCCTTTTCTTGGCCGGCTCTTTTCGGACTTCCGGACTTTGGTGCACATCACCGTCTTTTTCCAACAGGAGCTGAGAACGATTGTAGTGGTGCACCAACTGCAGGTGGCGTACGAGGCCTCCCTGGGTGGAAAAAGCTGAGTCACAGTTTTTGGCCACGCAATGAAAGGGTTTGCTGAATTTGTCCAGAATATAGCACAGGTTACTTTTGGCGACCAAGCGTCTCGTCCTGACCTGCTGCGTGGTTTTATCCTCACTTTCTTCTTTCTGCTCAGTTGCTTCCCCTCCTCTCTCTGCTTCATCCTCAGCCTCCTCCTCAGATGGGGAATGATTGTCAAAATTTTGTCCATTTTCGCCGATTGCGGTCGAGTTCCTCGTCCCGTGGTAGCGCTGCAGCTTGGGGCTCTCCTTCTTCCTCACTTTTGGACCGTGGGTCACCGATGGTGGAGAGGTTTGCTTGGTTGGAGAAGGCTCTTTGTTTTCCTCACACCTTACGGACCCGCAGCTTATTTTGTCTACTAAAGCCTCACTCATGTTATGGGCATTGATATAGTGGGCCCTCAACACGTGTTTTTCTCTGTGGCTTTTGGAACAAAGCTGGCACGTGTACGGCTTAAATGAGGTGGTTTTCAGAGAGGTCATCCTTCTGGCCTGTTCAATAGACCACCCGTGTTTGGTGTTATAGTGGCGCAGTAAGCTGTAACTCTGAGCAGTCCTAAAGTCGCACCCCTTCGTCTCACAGACATATGGTTTAGCGGCGGCCAACGACTCGGTACCGCTTTCCTCATCGGTTACCACTGCCGTTTCAGTTTTGACTTTTACCTTCTCCTCCGTCAGATTTGGTCGATTCCTAATCAATACAACGGGAGGCTTTGCCATAATTGCCTGATGAAGAGACACTTGCGACGCGTTCGAGTCTGGGCAGGACAGCGCGGGATCACTTGGCAAAGTGTGAGCTGATGGGGCGTTCAGGCTCAGTTTGCTCAGCCCAATAAGAATGTCTTTAAGAGCATCATTTTTCGTGTTAAGGCTTATCGAGCTCGTTTCATCGTTTTTGGAATGAGGGAACACCTTTTTTTCCTGGCATGACTCCACGGGTTGAAATGGAGTCGAGAGCTCATTTCTTTCCTTTTCCTCGCCGTCGGGCTCTTTTTTGACCTTTACCGCTTTAAAAATGGAACCCTCCTCTTTGTCGTGTTTGTGTTCCTTGTTCTCCAGTTTAAGGTGTTCTGGGTGAGCACATTTCAGATGTCTCTGGACATCCCGGGCTCTGGAAAACGTCATTCCACACTTCTCAAAGCCGCAGGTGAACTTACTTCCATCAAAGCACACCGCCACTAATGTCATTGTGGCCTTCTGCTCCTTGGTGTCAGAATCTTGCGAAGAGGAGGCACAACTAATCGATGGACACTTTTGGACATCTCCATTTACAGCCTCCGTGTCATTACCTGACTTGTTAAGGCGCACTGGCGCATCAGTAATAGTCCTAAAGAGCTTCCGCTTTGCCTTCCTCTGAGCCTCAAAGTCCTCTTCGGTGAAGGTAATGTTGTGGGTGGATAAATGCTTTATAAACTCCTTTTTGGATAAGTAGTATTTTTGACATTCGTTGCTCGAGCAGGTGAAGGCTGCATCTCTGAAATGCTGTGCTTCGTGGTGATAGACCTGACCCAGGTCAGAGCAGGTCACGTAGCAGCCTTTGAGCTCACACTGGTAGTTGAGCTGGAAGCCATGGGTCTGCTTGTGCGTGACGAGTTCGTTAGACGAACTAAACTGAGCGCCGCAACCTATAACCGCGCACATGTACGGCCGGTTGCCATAGTGAACTCTTCTGTGTTTGCGGTGATGGTAAGCGGAGACAAAATGGCGCCTGCAAAACACGCACTTCTCTCGCTTGTCTCTCATCTGATGAAAATATTTCACGTTCTCATCGCCTCTGTGTTCGGACTTTAAGTGGACGTACAAGTACTTGGAATGTTTAAACACCCGAGTGCACCCAGTACCAGGACAGGGATACTCATCGCGGTTCTGCAGTTTGAAGTGTTGGCCAATGTAATCGAACGTTATGTGCTCGTCGTCGTCCGCTTGCTTCTCTTTTACAGATTTGGCTTGCTGCACGATGTGGTGCAGCACATCGGGATCGTGTGTGGATTTGTAATAGAGCATTAAGGAAGGGTCGATGGGAATCTCGCCAGGCTCAATGTCATCGTCGTCCTCCGGCTGTTTCTGCACATCTTCGCTCTTCGCGGTGTTTTGGGAGTGAGGCGTTTCGCCGTCAATGTGCTTTTTCACGTGGCAAACAAGGTCCTTTCTGTTATCAAACGTTTCCAAGCAAACGGGGCAGGGATGATTGTCGTCCTCGGCGTGTCTTTTGGAGTGGTGAACGATCTGCACGTCAGAGACTGACCTCTTACAGATCTGACAGCAGAGCTTTTGCCGCTTTGTCTCGGGTTCTCCTTTGATTTCTGTGTGGTTACTAGATGGTTTTTTATCCTGACACTCATGACCATCAAGACCTCCGTTTATCCTGGTTTGGTGCCCAGATTCTACTTTCATCGTAACTTCCTGCAGCTCATGTTGTTTAATCTTCTCTTTTTTGTCTCCAACCTCCTCCTCTTCCTCTTCCCCGTCTGACTCGGGCCTCAAGCCCAGAAGGGAAACGCATTGGTACTTGAGGGTTTTCCAGTCCCAGAATTCGGGGTCAAAAGGCCAGTACGCTTTGAGCACCAGGAACAACTCGCAGCGTAGTGAGTTGGGAATAACCTCGTTTTCCTGGTCATACTTCTGGTCAGGACGCAAGTACAGCTCCTCAAGACAACTGAAGGCTTCTTGGCTGGGGCCAAGGAGGAACTCTGTGAGCTGACAGGCACGCAGCACTTCAAGATCGTTTGGAAGAAGGCAGGACACTGTTTTACAGACGGATGTTCTCGTTTCGGAGTCATCCTGCTTTGGAAGTTGTAGGGCTTTGACACACAGTTCTACTGAAGCAGGAATCCCTTGTTCCTCAGCCTATAAAGAGAGTGATAAATTACCATTAAATAGTAAGAGTGAAATTACTCCCCTTAAATTTACACTTAGCTACATATATGCATCGAGGTTGGCCAGACTAAATATGTCTGTTTTCTCAGGCTCTATGCAAATCAGGTCTAGGCCTCCTTCAGTACAGAAGGAGATGGTAATGCAAAAATGCCAGCAGGTGAACAACTTCTACCCTTTAATATCAGAAGCGGACAGCACCGCCGGTTACACTCACCTCTGTCTGAATCACACGAACGAGGTAAAGCAAGTGTTGAACCGTTTTGGCAATGGCACCAAGCTGAAGGCATCGTTCCAAAAGAGACACCACTGAAGGGTCAAGCCTCCTCTGAAGCTTACTCCACAACAGAGTCAACTCCCTTTTGGTAAAAAAAACAAACAAAAAACTCAAATTCACACACATGCAAAAATGACAAAGAGCAGTACAGCATTGTAGGAGCGTAAAAAACCCAAAGACCTGTGATTCCAACATCTAGTCAGACTGGTGACAACTGATTGAAATCAGTCCGCTACATGCAGTCCAAGCCATTCAGAGGCCACTCACCAGGAGCAGTAAAGACTCTGCTGCTGTAGCTGCTGTGTCAGGAAGGTTGTGCACAGAATGAAGGCCGTATTCTCCTCTCCCTCGGTCTCTAAAGTACACGTGATCTCCAGAACATCCTTACAGTCCAATCTGGATATCTGTCAGGATACAGTTAGAATATAATATTAACATCACAGGGGGGGGGGTGACAGGAGAAATTGCATGTCTAGACATTTCGAAGTTGACTAAAGGAAACCGAACATCAAGTAATCATTTCCTCTTCTGATTCGATAGAAACCACAAGACGCCACAAAACAAGAACACAAAGATCCAGCGTTGAGAAATATAAAAATAGGCATGTCTTTGTAGGTCAAGATTATTCAGTGCTGCTGGAATAAACAGTGCAAAAAACTTCCCTGCATTGCAAAAGGGGAAAAGAAAACCCAGAAATTCAAATACATGACAAAAAACCAAACCGGGTACTTGTTTTTTTAATTTTTTTTATAGCCTGGAGTCACAGAGTTAGACCAATCAGCACCTAAAAGTCTTTACAGGCGTCTTTACAGTAATTTACACATTTACTTGATGACTGTGACTGCAAACATTCCAGACAGAAATAATTCAGGATAAAAACATCACTATGATGGAGTACTTCTGTGTTAATTAAAAGCCTTTTTTTTTTTATAAGTAGAAGACAAAGCCCTCTACTGTGACTGGCTTGTTTTTCCGAATGCATTACACTAGATTTAAAACTTCACGTTTCACCTTAGAAAAAGAGATTCAACCAGTTGGTTTAGTACATAAGAAAGAAGCCAAACGTGTATGAATGTGCTTTACAGAGGACGCCGACAACTGAAAGATGAGATTTGAGTATTTGCATCTTAGCTTTAAAAAAAAAAAAAAGTATTTT
This sequence comes from Leuresthes tenuis, assembly GCF_036924035.1. Taxonomy (NCBI): domain Eukaryota; kingdom Metazoa; phylum Chordata; class Actinopteri; order Atheriniformes; family Atherinopsidae; genus Leuresthes; species Leuresthes tenuis. The sequence goes on from NW_027325369.1 coordinate 20,931,754, forward strand.
CATACCTCCATTATGGCTTCCTCATTGGGCAGCAGGTGACAGAGCAGGGAGACGTACGTTTGACGAAATGTAGCTTGGTTGGGAATGAAGCTGCATTCAGTGCAAGCTTTGGCCAACACCACAGCTTTGGCCACTTCGCCCATTTTCTCCAGATGCTTCACCCGCATCTCCATGAAGCCCTCGCCTTCCAGGCTTATGTACGCATCAACTACAGACAGAATAAAAAAAAAAAAAAAATCAAAAATCAAAAAATGTTAGAAATAATGGCCATGAGGTCAGCATCCAGCTCAGTGAACCTAGACGAATGAAGCAGCTCCTTACCTTCCTCTGGGTTGGTGGGCTGACCCGTGAGAAGTGCGGTAAGGACCGGGTTGCTCCACGCCCCGCCTTCTCCTGTGATCTGGAGTAAGGCCTGGAGGTCTGTGCTTCCATACTGTAACAAGGTATCATGGGCAATCTGCAGAAGACACCAGGACACATGAAAGCAGGGTGAATAGCGCAAACCACTGCAGTGAGTTTGCCACCACAGAGGGCCATTAGTCCATCTTAGAACATAAGTGACCTCGATTCAATAATTCATCTCCTCTACACACAGCAAAACATGTCTTTTAACCACCTTTATTTGTGTCTCCAAAGGAAATTTAATGACAGCTCAGCACAAGCTGCTGCTCTCAAACTACTTTTACTTTGCAGACAAAAATGGAGGATTTTCTAAGTGAAATTATGGCAAACAATGAACAGAATTAATGGCTTTTAGAACACACTGCGCTTAGTGTCTTGTAGTAACTCTAGTAACCTCACTGCAAGTCCTGCGAACTCCTCAAAGCATCCCAGTTTGCTTGGACGCATTTGGTGTGCCGCCAATTCCCCGCTGCACATTTGCCACAAGATACTAAGGCTAAAGCTACACGAGCTATCCCATAAGATTAAAGGGTTATCTGAGGAAAAACTCACCTTAAATCTTTAAATATTTTGAATTTTGGTGTGTTAAATCTCAAGACCGGCCTTTCAGACAGATGTTCATAGATTTATTGCCTGCGACAACGATGTTGCTGGTAATAAACCTCGTGGAGCAACAGCAACTGTAGTGGAACTGCTACAAAGGAAGTTCGGAGGACTTTGATCTCTGTCGGCGGAACAAAGTCTCACGTGATCCAACTGCAAGATGGTCTCCATTTTAATACCGAAGTACACAAGAGGAAACCATCAGAGCGTACGAGGTCAGAAATGCTGACGGTCTGACATGGGACTGCCGCTTCCATCAGTCGGAGGCATCTACTTCCATCAGACAGGCTTTAAGTGCCATACGACACGGAGAATCGGCACGGTTTTCGACAGCTGCCACACCACAGATGGCGCTGCTTTTGCTACGATACCGTGAGAGTGTCGACACGCCTGACAAAACAGGAACCATCACAGAGGCCGTTTTATTTACTTTAGCGAGTGTCGTTATGCCTGAGGATAGATTTGTTAACCTGTCGGTCAGATACAGGGGGAGAGAAAAAAAAAAAAAAAAGGACGATCAGAATACTGAGGACTCGTGTAATAACATAACAATAAGGAATGAGCAATCCCGAGATGGGACTTCAACATGTTAATTGGGGCGATGGTTGGCGTCCTCGTGCAAGTGGTCTCTGGTTTACTGAGATAATTGCTGGCTGCTCAAGTCAGAAATGATCTCATCAATAATTTAGCTTTCTACTTCCTCCGACTCATGTCACGAGATGCTAACTACAATGGATCTGTAAGAAAAAAAAAAAAAAAGAACCCAAAAGAACCCCCCCCCCATCAGCGAACAATCATTTTAAAAGGTCATTTACCTGAACGGAGTGGTGGAACTGAACCCAGGCTTCATATGGGATTTCATTCTCAGGCACAGACAGCAATAGTTCAAAACAGCTCCTGCAGGGAGGAGAAACAGAAAGTATAATGAAATTTACTGAGCTCTGGTGAAGTGTTCTGGAGGTAGACCCTGCAAGAAATACATTTAAATAGTTAAGCAGTTGTGGGAGGATCCCACACGCAAGTAAAGAGACAGAGTGGTAATGACTCAGGAAATGACTCCCGTCACCTTTGACCAAACAAAATTCTGAAAAAAAGAAAAGAAAAAAAGAGAGAGAGAGAGAGAGAGAGAGAGACACTTTGCCGGTGCGATGAAGCGCGAGAACTCAGCGCTCGACACACAGAAATGTGAAACTCTCAGCGACCCCATTTAAGTCAAGCAAGTATGTTCAGTCAATGATTTCAGAGAAGTTCTCACTGACAGAACAAGCACTTTAACGTAACCGAGAGCCAAAAACACACAGCCTCGGTCCATCTTTAACCCTTTTCCATCAAAGTGGGTTCAGAACCAGGAAGACTGGTGTCTGCAGGGATCAACAACTCTTTGCCAGTCCAGCGCAAAGAACCTCTTATGTCGGGGGGTTGGGGCAGGACTGCAGAGACCAACCAAACCAGCTGAAACTTTGTGACCACCATGTTTAAAGATCCAGAGACAGTGTGGTGGACATGAGGTGGAAAGGCCACTGTCCTCGTCATGTTCTTGGGATGCGATAAAGAAGGCGTGTGTGTTGTTTTTAGGCGTGTATCTAATGTCCCAGTTATTCAGTCCAGTTCTAACCAGTTATGTCATCTTAAAGTCTTGGGACCCATTCAAGGACATACATTGCGTAGTATGAGCAGAGCAGACAAGGACAAAATAGGAACATAGATTATTTAGAAAAACACAGAATATGAGAACAATGTCTGAGAACAAAGTCAACTCCAACACCGCGCTGAGCGGCACTCACAAGCCCGGTTCTCAGCTAACTTTACAAAAAGTGTCTGCATCTTTTATTCGTCATATTTTAATACGGGCAGATGGCATTTACAGGTGGAAATGTGAAACGGCGCACATGAATACTGGTCAGCATCTGAAAAGGCTGGTCGGCACGGCAAAATATATCTGGTGACCCGCAACACCGAGGAGTGAACTCTGTGTTTGGGCCGCTTCCAGCTTTCTCTGTGGGAGATTCACATTTAAGGTAAATATAACTGGACTCACTGCACAGACGTCTTTCAGTTACCTGAATGGTGATATTGTTGTTACTGATGACTCAACAGTTGGAACTCTGGAGCATGTACAGAGCACCGAGGCCCATTTGCCCCACTGCATTATCCGGGTGTGTTAGTACAGTTTTGAGAAGCTCGATTTAATCAAATTTAGGTCAAACTAACAAGCTTACGTGCGTTTTAAAAGTCCGGTTCTGGTCAGATTAGCGCAATAAATATAATTTTTCCTGGTAGTCATGTAAAAGTGCTCACAAAGAGGGATCCTTAACAGCTGCACTGCTAGTGTGCACCGAAGGACCGTTAAAGTTTCTTTCAGAGAACTTTCATCCTCATGCATATCCATGGTATTCTTGAAGCAACCTCTTCCTATCCTGGAAGTGAAGGGAGGGCCTTTTCAATGATGCACACCTGCACAGTTCCTGCAGTGTTCCATTTGGTTTTTTTTCTTGCCTCGTCTTAGTTTGGCCTAAACTGACCCACCCGACCTGGGAAGAATCCATCGCTCAGAGAAATAAACGCTTGCACAACTCAGCAACCGCACGACACAACTTCACAACAAACCGACTGGAAAGCTGAAGAGAAAACTGACATGACAAGAACACTCGTTGCGATTTCACAATCTGAAACGGTGAGGCAAAGGAGAACGCCGCAGGATGTGCCTTTTGTCCAGTCAGGAGCCGGAAAGGTCGGCGGTGATCCGTCGCTGAGAACTACAACCGTGAATGAAATGATTTACAGCGGGGACACGCGTCTGTCAAACAGCTACACCAAAGAGCAGCAAAAGAAACAAAGACCGGGGATTCAAAATGGAAAACCAGCAAAGATGGACACAGACACATCGAGATAGCAGATTTCCAACAAAAGAGACGGGGTGACGCTCGATTTAAGCACCTGGCGAACAAACACCGGAGAAGAACCAAATAATAGCAACCGCAGACAAACAGATAACAGGGAGATGCTTGGCTTGGAAAGATAACTCGGTGCAATTCAGGGTTAGAGGATGAAAAAGTGAATGACTGGGCTCATTTGTGCTCTAACAATTAACATTCACTGGCATTCATTGAAATAGCTGAACCAGGACGTCAGGCAAACTACAAATTGCCAGCTTTTGTAGGCAGGCTATTGAGAAAGGAAGGGATTAAAGAAGCTGCCCTTATCACCTTAGATTAATACTGTGGGCAGTGAACGTGTGCACATAAAATACTACAAGTTCCCCTCATACCAAACTGGAATAAGTGAATGAACCAAAGACGACTGAACGGCTTTGGTGTCTTTAATAGACTCACATGAGTGTGAGTGTGTGTGTGTTACTGTGCGTGTTTCACTGAAATATTTGGAAGTACTTACAACGCAAGTCTCTTCAAAACAAGGGCCACTCTGTCGGACTCTGCGGTGAGGTGGGATCGGGCTGCGGCAAAGCAGTTTATAGACAGGCAGTAGACCTCCAGAAGAGGCAGACCGTGCTCGATGGAGTTCCTGCTCCCAGCATAGTGCATCAGTGCCTACACACACACACAAACACACACCCGGAACAAAGAGCATAAAGCAGTTATGAAAACAACCTGCAAACGTGTTTAAAATGGATCCAAAGGGGAGGGAGGACAAAGGGGAAGGGGGGGGTTGTTCCTCTGAGGGGACATGCCAGTCAACACCTGATTGATCCCAGCTGACTGTCTGGGGTGATGTGCTCCTGATTGGGTCTGAGGGGACTTCACAAAGCAGCATGAAAACCTTGAATCTGCTCAACAAAATCTGACCCTTAAATGTCTGTGAACACACAGTTTATATACGTTAATGTCATCATATCGAAGCTGAAATTTCACCCAAACATGTATGTATATGACGTTCATGTGAGCCAAACTATCCGTTCAATCACAAAAATAAATAATAATAAATAAAAATAAATCACGTGAACGACAATCAAAGTGATATCTAACTAAATAAAAGACAAACAGCTTAATTCTCTGATTGACTTTTCCCTTAAAACATTCAGCACAACGCTATTCCTAAAAAAATCTTGCGCAGAAAACGTGTAAAACACGTTTGTTACTTGGATGTAGGTGGCAGACGCACACATTAAACCATCACTGATACTTTTACACCAGCATCATCCCAGGAGTCTCATTTACCAGACAGCAAAAGCATCGCTGGTTGGTGCCCCTGTCCACAAAGGCACCGAATTAATTCCCCTCTGTCTAAATATATAGCCACCCCCCCCCTCAAAGGAAGCCAAGAATAAAGTCTTTACCCCAGAGACCTACATCAGTGTACTAATTACAACTGTACTACTTCCAACTGGAACTGAAAGTCAAACATAATTGTTTGAGACTTCACCATCACAAAAACCAACGAAGGAGCGAGCTTTTCTAGTTGCACGCTCCTCTGTCTCTTTATTATGAAGTATTCTCTGTTTTACAGGGCCAACTCTTCCTCCCCTGCTGCTCAAACCCAAAATTCCTACTTGAAACCAAACACTTGAAAAGAAAGGACCGGGGGACTCAAAAACTGCGGGTCGTCCATGATGCAGGGGAGTGCCGTGTTGGAAACAGACTTAAAATAACACAGCAGCCGGTGGTCCAACGGCCACCAGGACGAGCTGGCAAATTAATTACCCTCATGTAAATCCACTTTGCCCCTTAACCAAGTTTGACTGGAAGCTCCTCTTGCAAAAATGAAAGGGATAGCTACATAGAAGTTATTCAAAAGGGATTCTGGAGAGAGGAAACCAGAAGGATTCCCCCTAATATGGAATGTAACTTGATTTTGACTTAAATACGGCACCAAAGAACAAACTGGGCACCTGCATATGATACTTTTATGTCTTCTAATTTAGAAATCTTCAGCTGAAATAATGTTTGTGATGTGTTGTGGAAATGCTCTGCCGCAAATTAAACCGAACGTACAGCTGAAATACTGGCTGATTTAGCCACTTTTTCATGTAAAATGCCAACATTTCACAGTCTCCTGCCTATTTCACAGTCGAATTCGCTTCTTTGCAGTAGTAATTTTGATTCTTCGAGGTCTGGGTTATTTGTTAGACAAAAGATAGAAAGGGATGTGTCCCCTTTGTGCTTTGAAAGCATCTTCTGAATTTTCACAGACCAGTCAATCGAGGAAATAATCACCAGTTATGACATCTATTAGTTTACTTTTACTTTTAGTAGTTTGAGTTCAGTGTTTCAAACATACTCCAACTTTTCCATGGTTACGAATTTCAACACAGGACTATTGCTTGTAATGGAGAATTTGTAAAGTGTTGTAACAGTACTTCTACTTATGTAAAGCCTCCGAATACTTCTTCTACCACTGTGTTGAGTTGTTTTCAGTTTATACTTTTGAGATTAAACCACTTCCATTGTTGATAAGAGATAAATGTGACGTTGCAGATGCACAGCACTGCCGGTCAGTATGAAAATATGAAAATATAAAAATGACAAGGGTCCGACTCCAGCACAAATACAGACGCGCAATGTGTACGAGATAAGCGCATCTCATTAGGACGCCCAGCGTAAATTTAACGGAGAAATTTGGGAGTAAACATACCGCGACGCTGCCCCGCCCCACAAGCACGCAGTAATGCATGGTGTGCAAACTGTGACAATGTCATGTGCAAACAAACATCTGGTATATCGCCTTATCTGTATGTTCAGATTTCGCAATAATGCGCAGCTAAGGGGCGAACATCAGCGAAAGCAACTCAAACCAGCAAACAGGCAATAAATCAGTCATCTACCACTGTAACTGACCCAATGATGGGGGGGTGATTTTGTGAAATGATATGCACACACGTACACAAACAAAAAATACACGCCGCGCAATTGCTCTACGAACTAAAACTTAGCCCTGAAGCCACAGGGCCAACCGCAGCCGCAGGTTATCTCATCTTCCAGGCTGTGAAAAAAAAAAAAAACCCAGTCCTGGGTGAGCTAACGTGAAGCTAATGGTAGCTTCGATGTTGCATGTACACATTACCTGACAGAAGTTATCGCAGTATTCTGTGGAAGACGCTACGGATATTTCCTGCTGCCTGAGTACGTCTTCGAAAGCTCTCAGCGTGGCCAGCAAGGTTTCCATCGCGATCAGAGTGTCTTCGGCAGCGTCCAGGGCCCAGTCGTTCCATTCGTGCTCCGCTTCGACATTATTCTCCGCCATCTTCGCTCTCCGCCACGGCGCGTATGCAGTGCAGTCTAACGCCGCCTTCATGTGTTGTCGGAATTTTTAAGCCTGTCAACTGAACTTCACCTGAATGACCCGAAAACATAAAAGTGAGTGAGTGGAGGAGCCGAGGTGGAGCAATTGTAATGTTGTTAGCATATATGTATATAATTATATGTAAAATTTCACCTGCAAAAATTTTTTTTTTTAATTTAATTTTTACATCTACATAATATTTCATATCGAATGCACCCATTTGTTTGTAATGTTTACAATGGATATAAGTGTTTTTAAACAATATATATTTTTTCTGACTATTGTGCTCAACTGTAATTTAAATGTTTCGTGTGTGTGGACAAATTAGTGAACTTGACTTCAGCCCCAAAACATGGGTCCAGGAGCCCAGTGTAGTAAGTGACTACTTAAATATGTATCATGTCCATTAATCAAACATTTAAAAAAATACATATTTACTACACCTGATTACTCCCCGTACCGGATATATATATAAAAAACGTTGTAAATCACTAATGACCGTAAACATTCATGCAATTTGTTTGGAGCAAGCACAGTATTTGGTGCCCCCTAGAGGCAAGCTGGTGTACTTCGTTGTGCTGTTGACCCGGAAATACAAATTATTTCTCTCTGCCACACGTGTGGAAGGTAAGCAAAGTCTGGAAATATATCTGCGAAGGCTTTTTTATGGAAAGCTGCTAAATTACCGATTTAACTTGTTGGGAGTCATTTTGTTTATACAGTACGATCGAATCTGTAGCATTGACACGAAGTCGCCGCTCCGTCCTTGGAAGTTAATTTGGGCATTTTGTTAGCGAGTGCCGCAGTGTTTATCACTTAAATCAGCAGGTTTACTCGGCATACATACAAACGTCTCGAAGCACTACTAAATGCTTATCTGATACCCCTTTGCAAACGAAGTTATTGTGTGTGTTTATCCAGCCCTGCAGTATCTGAGATGGGGAAGTCCAAGCAGGTGGGAAACCACAAGAGTGACAAAAAGAAGAACATCTCAAAGACATGGAAAACAAAACGCAGGACCAAAGACTTGGACCAGATCCACTCAGACATGAAGCCAGAGACGGCAGCCAAACTGCTGCATCAGGAGGTGGACTATGACGTAACGGGGAGTGCACAACACTACTGCTTACACTGCGCGTAAGTGTTTCTCTCAGTAGTTTAGCAGAGCTGGTCTTTTTTTTCTTCTTCTTCTTTTACAGTAATATGGGTCGTTAAAAAGTTTGTACTCCTACTGATGCTACAGCATACGTCCTGACAATACGAGTATCTTTGATCGTTGATAGAAACTGTAAACAAACTGAATTGGCTGCATTTTAGATTTGTTTTTTTCTGTGATAGTTGGCCCTTGTATTAAGAAGAAAGCACAACGGGCTGTCACACAAGTGTATGCAAATTATATAGGGACTCTTTTGACTTCCATGTGTGAGGCCTTTGCATTAAATGATTAACTGTTAATAGCCTCTTAATTCTGGTCTACTTAATGTTGTGCAGGAGATATTTTGTGGACATGAGATCCTTGAAAGAGCACTTCAAGACTAAAGTGCACAAGAAACGGTAAGATACGCTCTTTAAATAAGATAAATAACGCTATGCATTTATCTGTGAAAAATGCTGGACCTTGAGCTCTCTAAATGTGCTCACTGAACCACAGGAGATTCACAGCTTACCTTGTTTTTTGGGTTTTTTTTCCCGCCCAGGTTGAAACAGCTGAGGGAGGAGCCCTACACCCAGGCAGAGGCAGAGAGAGCAGCAGGTATGGGATCCTACATCCCTCCAAAAACTGTTGAAGTGAAGACGCAGCCTCTGGAAGAGGACATGGACTGAGAGCCACCCCACTTTGATACATGGACTGATTTACTCAATAACACAAGCGCGATCCATTTTGTAAACGCTTTTGTTATTAATTATTATCACGATTCCAGATGCATCGTTACATGCTTTTTTTGTGATAAATGATGTCTGTTCTTCAGCCAGCTGTGACATACATATAATTATGTCGTTTTTCTGGATCTGGCGAGGTTTTAGACACAATACCCATGTACATGCAGAATAGCAGAACTGTGTGGAATGATAATAAAATGAATATGCCTCATTTTATAGGCCACAAGTAACAGAACTAAGGTATTGTGTGTCAGTTAGAGAAGCTGCCTGGTAATTGCTTTGTCTGCCACAGTTCATTTTTAAAAGACCACATGCTTATTTTGAATTTGGTGCAACTATTTTGAAGAGTTTAAGCAAGGTTTGAAAAAAAAAAACAACAACAAAAAAAAAAAAAAATCTCAAGGTCAATGGCACAAAAATAGTTCAAATTGCAAAGAATTTTGAGGTTTCATCTTCAGGGGTACATCGTTTAAAAGAGGAAACATCAGTAGTCTAGGAACAGGGCTGGAAGTCACTTTATGGCCTCAGTAATACTGAAAATGAGTGTCATAGAACACAGTCCAAAATTTTAATCTGATTTAAGAGGGACTGAGGGGAAATGGAAATCAGGTTGACGTGCCATCTCAATTTAAGAGGGGAGGTATTGTCCATCTTAATGCTGAATGCTCTATACAGGCTTTATAGTGACATATGCTGCCATCTAAATGTCTTTTTCAGGGAAGGAAAAAAAAAGACACCATAACCTGTCGAGCAACTGAAGTTAATGGGAAGTATTTCACTTTCAAAGCGACAGCAGCTGGTCTTCTCAGTTATTGTTGAAAAAAAGAGCTGATATAATATTAAAAAAGAAAAAGAATCTCTGTCTCAACGTTTGATATGGTTATTCGTACTTTTTTAAAGAAACGTTGGGGTTAGATGAATCAAAGTCGTTGCAATAATTTACTTTATTTCTTACACACCATCTTTTTGGAGATAGAGGTTGTACTTGAAAATTATTTCCCTTTTTTCAGCAAGATAACCCTCTGTGACTACTACTTTTCGCAAGATTTTACTGCATTATTCTAGTGTGATTTAGCAGAACACTATGGCGTTAACAGAGTTGCTCCATGGCCACTGTAAAATGCTGCTGCCGACTTGTCACCTTATTATACGTTTTGCTTATCTTTGTACATGTGATGACACACATTTGGTTTCACTACTTTGGAGTTTATTCCACCATTTGTGTGTGACCCCATTTTGTTAGGCATGTTAATGAAATGTTACATGAGCATTTTTCAGGAACAAAATGTCCACCTCTGTTAGCTGATTTGAGGGCAAGTTCCAAAAAAATAAAAGAACACAAAGTAGCGACAGATCCTTCTGGCACAGAAACATATAATTGAGGGCTGTAAGCAGACATTCTTTGGGCGAACAAAGAGACCCTGCCCCTTTAAATGCACCTCTTGTGCCCGCGTGCCAAGTTACAGTTAGCTAGCCTAGAGCAAGGTACAGTTTCCGGTCCTTTTTAAAAAAATAAAACTATCTCATGAAATAACGGCTTGCTTGATACCACAAACTACTGTTGAGCAATAAATCAACAAGCAAAGGAATGCGTAGATATATTAATCAATGACCAGCGTATCTTAGCGAAAATACAACACTTTAATTTGTAGTTTGCAGACATTTTTAACTGTTAGCATCACCCTACACAAATAGTTTGGTATCCCACAGGGAAAATGTGCATTTATACGATAAAATATACATATTTTATCGCATAAGAAACTGATCACGACTCGTAACAATGCCATGTTTGAAGTCTGAAATCGCCAGCGAACAAACTCAATCATCCGAGCTTTAATTTTGAGCCCTCACACGCCACATTTCCGGTTTATCGTGCCTGCCGCTGACTAACCTCGGGCTTCTAACCACTTTTATATGGTTCCAGATGGGATGTGGGAAATAAGAAATCTGTGCTACTAGCTAACGTTTCACAGCTGTTGCCAGCGTCGATCACGACTGCGAAAAGACGCGCCATCCCCGAGTACAAGCTCTCCGACCTTTCTGCTAATTTCCCACACACTTGAGAAGAAAGTTCACACTGAGGAATTGGTGCTGGCAGCTGTTTTATAACGCTATCGGACAACCATGCCCTCGTCTAAATAGTTGTAGTGGAGGTCGAGGATGGCTGCAGACGTGGATAAAGAAATCTCCGATAAAGAGAGCAACGTAAGGCAGAATGGACACCAGACCCCGGGCTCTGGATCCTGGTTCTACAGGGGGATGTGGACCCTGCTGATGGTCTTTACTGTCCCCCTTCTCGCTTTTGGGATCAAGTACTACCAAGATGCTCAGTTCCTCAAACGTCATGTAAGATGGACATCTGTAATGCTCGTTTCATAGTTCAGCAGAAACTTTGCACTGATCTCGTGCTGCATTTGGTGACCTATGGTTGTCCGATTTGTGTAATTCCGTTAGTATCCTTCACACTAGTATTATCTTTAAAAGGTGCGTTTCTTAGAAATGACCAGACATCAGGCGGCTCTGAGCGCTTCTTCTGCAGTTTTTACCTACCCTGTGGTGTTTTTATTAAGATTAAGATACAAGATTAGATTTATTGAGATAAGATTTATGGCCATGTATAGGATAATACACGAAATATTAGCTGGGTGGGTCTGTCTGCTAGCTGGTAAAACGCAATCCTTAGCTTTAAATCCACATTTTCTTGCTACAGTGGGTCTCCAACACGCTTTGGCACCTCCCTCCCCCCTTTCACTCCATTGTACAGACGCTGGTAGGCACGCATCTGTCTGAGAAAGGGTGGTCTGACTGACATCCATGCAATATGTGGCCTCTGGGCTGATCTTTATTAGGCAGGACTGCTGATGACGGATGAATGCTCAGACACAACAGATTAAACAACCTGCTGCTATATTTTGCTTTAGAGATATTTTAATGTAAATGTACCAGTATCTGCATCTGCAACAGTGTTTGCAATGTCCATCAGATTGTATTGAAGATTGGAAAAAAGTGTTTGCGATGTAAGTGATGTGATGGCTGTTTGTCCTGGATTTGTTGCTGCATTGAAAATCTCTCAAGCGTGTTATAACAATAAAGATCACTCTGACCCACGTGTCCCTCCATCAGGGAGAGAGTGTTCGAACTCTTGGTGCCGAGGGGCTTTTTCTTTTCTCCTCCTTAGACACCGACCACGACCTCTTTCTCAGTCCCGAGGAGTTTAAACCCATTGCAGAGAAGCTCACAGGTACGTCATTTTGTCTTTTTCAAATTGTATTCATCCTCTCTCTTAAGTTCACTCACTTGCCCTCAGTGTCTCCTGCCATTTATAGCACGATGCTAACTGATAACTTACGGCTTCCTCACAGGGATTACACCACCGGTGGATTTGGAGGAGGAAGTGGTCCATGACCCCAATGGAGAGACTTTGATCTTGGAGGCCAAAATGCAGCCTCTGCTGCTCGACTCCATGACCAAGAGCAAGGATGGTTTCCTTGGGGTAAAAAAAAAAAAAAAACAGCACAAAACATTGTGTTATCCCTTTTTCTCTATAGGACAAGCTTATTTTGTCTTTCTCATTCATTCAGTGTACTTTCCAACAGAGCATGTAATTGGGATTAATTAACACAGTTACGTTAGACTGAAAAAATGTAACAATCCTCATGATCAACTCTGTTCTTCTGTTTTTTTTTGTCAGGTTTCACACAGCTCACTTGGCGGACTCCGCTCTTGGAAGGATCCTGCAGTGCCTTCTTCGTCATTCTCGGCCAGCCAGTTCAGAGTGTTTCTGCCACCAAAGAACAAGGCAGAAGTGGGAGACACGTGGTGGGTGATTCCCAGCGAGCTCAACATCTTCACGGGATACCTGCCTAACAATCGATACCACCCTCCCACCCCAAAGGGCAAAGAGGTCCTTTTAGTAAAATACCCTCCTGTTGTCAGATTTTAATTTGCACCGATTACACCGTGTGCTGATGGCTGTTTATGTTCTCCTCCTGCAGATTCTCATCCACTCCTTGCTGAGCATGTTCCACCCTCGGCCCTTCATTAAATCACGTTTTGCTCCGCAGGGCACGGTCGCCTGCATTCGTGCCAGTAACGACTTTTACTATGACATCGTCTTCAGGTCAGTTAGAGGCTTAAAAGGCCTTAGCTTTTCATCTTTTAGCCCATTACCTATTGAATTATGTATTCCTCACTTCAGTGCTGACCGTGTTATTGTTTGTGCTGGCAGACAGCCACTGGCTGCAGTGTAGGATCGTCAGAGAGTTTGATTCAGCACAGTGTTATTGGTGTGATGAAAGTTTCATAGACTATACGTTCTACAAACCTGTAAAAGCAATCCGCCGCTGATAGTTTGCTTTTGGAGTAGTCGTTCTGTTCAGCGCGCGAGATTTGATTAAAAGACCTGATTGGTTAAGTCTTGAACGTTCTAATCTCATTTTCACAGTACAAACTCAGCCTCTCATTCTCTTCACCCATGCAGGATTCACGCAGAGTTCCAGCTCAATGATGTTCCAGACTTCCCCTTCTGGTTCACACCGGGCCAGTTCACTGGCAACATTGTCCTCTCTAAAGACGCTTCTCACGTCCGCCGCTTCCACCTCTACGTCCCCAATGACAGGTAAACCCCTCAAAGACACTGTCACGTTTGCCATTTCCAGTCGTTTGACAGTGCAGTTGAGACTCCTGCTGCTGTGCCGCAGGTCTCTGAACGTGGACATGGAGTGGCTCTATGGAGCCAGTGAGAGCAGTAACATGGAGGTGGACATTGGTTACCTGCCGCAGGTACGGCTCCCTTACTGTATTCTTTGTCTAGCTACATGTACTCTTGGTTCCATTAAGGATGCTTTGGAGGTATTTTCTCTTTTTACATTTGGATGTCTTGACATTTTAATTCTATTCAATCATTAAGCTTTTTAAAAGGCAATCCGAAGTTCTTAATTTATTTTAAAAGCACTACTTGTGTGCCCACATGAGATTTTCACTTAATCTTTTCTCAGTTCTTTTCCACTTTAAAACCTCAACGAAACACACAGATTACATTTTTAAGGATTTGTGATTCTAGTTAGAGCTGCAGTCCACTGGCCCCTCCACTCCCTCCGTCATCGTGGATGAAGAGGGAAACGTCATCGATAGTCGAGACAGCGGCAGCGAGCCAATTCAATTCGTCTTTGAGGAAATTCGCTGGACCTCGGAGATCAGTCATCAGGAAGCTGCTCGCCATCTGGAGGTCACCCTCTACCCCTTTAAGAAGGCAAGTGTCCAAGAGTGAGTGATTGAATCATTGGTGTGTGACAAGATCCTTTTCACAACTGTTTTACTGGTGCGACCGTGCTCCTGTACAGGTGCCCTACCTGCCTTTTTCTGAGGCCTTTGAGCGAGCTGCGGCCGAGAAGAAGCTGGTGCATTCCATTCTGCTCTGGGGCGCTTTAGACGACCAGTCCTGCTGAGGTGAGGTCATTGGCAAGGAGCTGATGTCACAGCAGCGAATGCTTTTTGGTTTGTATCGGAGCACAGATAAGGGACACTTTCAAAAAAGCTCATCTGCTGTTTATAAGAATCTTCCTCAAAAAGAAGAAAACTTAAAAGGGCTCATACCGAGTGCACCCTCACCAAAGCTAACATTCTGTTTAGCAATTTTAGAGAAAGTCATTGAGATCCTGCAGGTTCTTCCTTAGGTGACACTCCAACTTTTTAGCAACTTTCAGGAAATTAGACTTGATAGTTTTCCTGTGATCATGCTAACATGCAGACAGCAATAATCGCACACCAACACCAAAGCTAGACCTGAAGTGGACGAATAAAACACTATTGCTATATGAAAATTCCCTTGTGCATTTTAGCTTAGTGTGGCGTTGTTTAATTTCTGTCTCTATTATTCACTTTGTTCAGCACAAAGTCAGTAGTTTAGTTCCATAAGTATTCTGAGTTTTGCACAGTAGTTCGATGTCTCCATCTCTGTCTCCGCACCTCTGTAGGTTCAGGGCGAACTCTCCGGGAGACAGTTCTGGAAAGTTCGCCCGTCCTCGCTCTGCTCAACCAGAGCTTCATCAGCAGCTGGTCTCTGGTCAAAGAGCTGGAGAACATGCAGGTGAGCAGTCAGAGCTGTGAAAACCCAGAAGAAAACTCGTGTAGAAACCAGTTAACTGAAAGGTGGACTGTTTACATTAACTGTGTGGTTAACATACATTTCCTGTTTTGTCATTCATCTGGCTGATGAGTGGAACCCTGCAATGAGTGAAAAGGCCCGCTTACACCTGGAAAAGTACAATTTCCCCGTGGAGATGATGTTGGCACTTCCCAATGGAACCATTGTAAATATTTTTCTGACCAAATTATGTGAAAATCCAAAGAAATCTGAGATGAACTTGCAGCAAGGGGACCTGTTGCCTCGTCCATCAGCAGCTGACTCTGCCACTAACAATGGAAACCATTGTAAAGGGCAGACAAAACATGCCATTAATGGTACTATCATGCTTATTTGTTTTCAAGTTTAAACCCTAAACTGTTTTGTAAAAACTTGCTCTAAATTATTCTTGGCTGTTCAGAATAAGAGCTTCATCTCAGATCTTTTTGATCATTTGCTCCACACAAATTTCCGCAGTGTTCTTTCCTGTATTCCTAAAAAAAGCAATCGTCTTACGATTACTGAAAGGAAGGAATTCACTGCAAAAGGCTCCTGTGTATCTCTTTTAGGTCCACCACATCAATGCTAACTACTTCCTGGACCAGACGGCTATGAAGCCCGAGGAGGAGGGAACAACTTTCAGCTTTTCCAGTGGATTTGAGGACCCCTCCACATCTACTTACATCACCTTCCTGAAAGAGGGGCTGGAGAAAGCTAAGGAGTACATGGCACAATAATGTGTGTGTGATAGAGCCTGAGTCACTCGGCTTGAGGAAGTCATAAGCATTCCTCGTGTTAATGAGCCACGATAAGGAAAACCCACCAACAATCATGTAGAGAAGCTTTCTCAACTGTGTTGGCAGCTGGAAAACATCTTTGCCTTGTGTCCTCTTTGTTACTATTTATTTGAACCCCCCTCTTGGTCAAAATGAAGTTTTATAAGCTGTTTTTGTATTGTGATTGCTACATGTAAATGATCCACTACAAATGCCTTGCACACTGAGCAGTGACTAAGACGTAAAAACACATTTAGACCTGCTCGCTCCGCTTGTAGCTGCTGATTGATGTGATGGAGAGGAGGCCTGCCAAATCACTCAAGAGTGTAAGACAATCCTTAGTACATCACAACACAGCATACCATACTTTTTTTCTTTTTTTTCTTTCAGTCATGTTGTTGCCTGTGCAGTATTTAATGGCTGAGTGAGTCTTCCTGCTGCTGGGTGTACCCTGAGCCGGGGTAGCCGGCGTTATTGCCTCCAGTTGCGCTTCTGCAGTTAGTGAAGACTTCGCCTGAAAGCTCTCTCTGAGTCGGGTGACGTCTGATGTTGTTGCAGAGGGCGCTGGAGGGAACGCCCTTCTCTGACCCGGGGGACAAAAGCAGCAGGAAGAACTAAACTCGACTGTGGCACATAAAAGTTTGATCTGATAGTTTTTCCTCATGGTTTGTGTTTGAAACATTATGTCAGAACGTTTAGCCTTTTTTTTATGCTTTTCAGAGGAAGAGTGTGACCACACCAAAGATCCCTGTTGTTTGATATATCAGGCAGATAAATTCATTAGATTGGCTTGCGCTTGCTTTACACTTGTGAAAATATGGCACGAAATGGTTTGATTCCATAGCTTAAAGACACGCTCCACTGTGTACCGATTAAACAGTTTGCTTGCGCTGGTATTTAGAAGTACTTGATATTTTAATGGAAAATGAAGATATTCTGGACTTGCTGAGGGCTCTCATCTCGTGTCATTTTTGCTTTTCTTTAAGTCCTTAATTAATTTGAGTATGACACAAAGTCATAAGAATAGTTTTCTCTGAGTTTTGCACTTTTCAGGTCATATAAGATCTTATCCATGTGATTCATCTGCCTGTCTATAGCCTTCATAGGAACACTGTAATTCTGACCTTTTTCCCACCAAATAAAAGCTTTTTGTGTTGTTCTTAGCAAATGTGTAAGATCTTATCATACAGATGTTCATTTTCACATTGTGCTGACTTTTATTAAGGAATCCACAGTTCTGTACAATGTAAGCAAAGTAGATCATTATAAGACTGGGAAAGTTACAGCTGAATGGCAAAACTGCATGAACTTGGAGTAGTTTTCTAGCTTTTCTGTCATGGTCAGAAAACAGTGGTGTAAGACTCGGCACTCAAAGAACAGGGTAGTTGTGAAAGAAGCTCCTCTCAGAATTGTACTGGCTATGATACAAATGGATGAAAGGGATGATTAGTGGTTATAGAAAGGGGGGGAAGGGGGTATTTCTGAGGCAGCTGGCTGTACATGTGCACATCAGAAATCTTTTTTTAGAATAAGACTAATGTGTGTTTTTGAACCTCTAGCATGAACTCAACAGTTACACGAAAGCACAGACTTTCATTCGGAGAAAAGTCGCAACATTGTGTTCAAATGAGGAAAAAGTATCGAAGTTGAAGATTCACATTAAGAGCAAAGTGCGTTCTCTGAGACTTGTAACCAACTCCAGTCAAAAATGAGGATTCAAAGAATCCAGTTTCATAGCAGTTCAGCTCCTCTCACTTAAGCGTAGTTCAATTTGGCCAAACCCACAGGAATGAATCGACTATTGAAAACAGTCCACCGTCAGAGCCCTCTCTGGGACAGTGAGCTTTCAGCCTTTTTCAGTGGACCACAGTCCACAGCATATGATCACAATGATAAATCCAGCAGTTTGCTTTTGATACACTATAAGGACATTATCGATACATGAACGAGCAGCTTCGTGTTTTTGCTCAGTGATAAATGCTGTCTTGATTAAAGCCGATCAGCGGCAACAAACGTCAGTTGGGGAGAAAAGCCATCCGGTCTCCTCAGCTGAAAGTCCACACCTCCAGCTCCATGACGCGGAAGTCGGCGGTTTCTGAAAGGCAGCAGTTGTTAAAAGTGTAGCAGGGACTGCTGCGGCCCAGGTACAGGTTCTCATCCACCCACAGCCCAAAGTGACCGCTGAGGAGACGGAGAGAGAGAGACAGACGACATTGGTTAGGAAGAGGAAACAGCCTTTTTCGGCTTGCTTTGAAAGGATCATCTGCCTTTTACCTTTTGCGTTTGCCTTCATTGGCTTCCTGTTCTTCATAGAATTGATTTTAAACTTTTAATGTTTGTTTTTAAAGCTCTTAACGGCCTCACCCCATCATATTTATCTGAGCTTTTAACTGTCCGTAATCCTGGTAGAGCTCTGAGGTCAACAAATCAACTTTTGTTGGAAGTGCCCAGGTCAAAATACAAGCACTGGGGTGACCGAGCCTTTTCCGTTGCTGCCCCCAGGCTCTGGAACCCCCCCCCAGATGCGTCTTATTTCTGACCTGGGCCTCTTTAAATCTAGGCTAAAAACATATTTATTTCAGATGGCTTTTAATACCCAGTAGTATGGTGACTCTTTTATATTATCTTATTCAATTTTGCTGTATTTTATTTTATTGTGTTTACTGTTTTATTGTTTTGTACTTATTCTTTTCTTTATTTATTATCTGATGTAAAGCACTTTGGTACACCGAAATGGATTGTTGTAAAGGGCTGTATAAATAAATTGCATTTACATTTTACAGGTAGAAAATATGCCAGAACAGAAGTTAGGAAGACATTACCTGCCTCCGCCAATCGCAAAGCAGTCCAAGTCTCCTTTGATAAAAAAGGAGTTCTCTCCAGTCCATCTGAAACACTGACAGATCACAGATATGAGACTGGATTACGAACCGTTCTCAAACATATTAATCTTTAGTTCCATCGACTCAGAAACACTTTATTTTCCATGAAGCATCACAGACAATGAACGTGTAGAAATCTATCACATGCCTCATAAACACTCAGTGCTGTAACTTGCACAATATTCTGACCCCACATAGCACGTAGAATCTGTAAGGACTAGGCTAGAATACGCAGTAACTCAGCTTGATGGCCACAGCCACTGGGACATGCTCAGGGTGGTGATGAGTTACCTTGAAGCGAGGGTGCAACATAAAGAGAAAGGTTTCTCCCGTGCCGTAGAACGTCTCACTGGGTCTCAGCGGGTGAGAGAGGAAGGCGCCGAAGACCTGACGAAGAAAAGCCACAAGAGGGAACTACTACAAAACACAGCAACATAAAAAAAAAAAAAGAAAAAAACCTATTTGAACCTTTACCTCATCAAGTGCATCCTTTATGACTACCAGCACAGGAGAGTCTGTGGCACTGAGTTTTCTGTAAAGAGACTTGAGGCTGGCGCCATGGCGGGATGTGCTGTAAGCCAGCTGCCATGTGTAGCCGACCGTCCTGGGAGGCAGCTCCTTACACAGCTGAGGGAAAACAAAAGGAGGGCAATGTTAGGACGAAAGGAAGATAAATAACGGTTAACATAAAAAACAAAATGCACACATGCTGTAGCTACCACCTGTGTTTGCAACTTCCAGGAGGAACTCCTATGTAAAAAAAAACTAAACCAAACGGCAAGACTAGCATGTTAATGTTTGAGCCATTTCTTTTAAAGACCGTGGTCAACACCTCTGCATATGATTAAAATGCTCTTTAATCATAATGTTGACTTTTATAAAGCGGTATCCAGCATCATCACAAAGTCATACACATTAAGTTTAGATGTAAGACTAAAGGAGTCTGAGTCGAAACTGCTGAAGCAAGAAATGTGTCATATTTCACATAATCATTTATAATGTAAAAAAATTAAAAATAAAAATAACACAGATAGATCCCAGTCATGCAGACTAGTTAGAGTTCTTGTACTCAGCTGAATCAAAGGGCGTTTCATTTTGTTTTGTAACTATTCTCATTCAATTTGTAGTGCAATGACTTGTCACCTCTTCTGTCAAAACGAACATATTCTCTCATAAACACCGCAATCTTTTACAAATACCAGCAATGAATGACTAAGGTAAGGTAAACTGTAACCCAGTTTTCAAACATTTATGCGGACCTGATCTCACAGAACAGTGCAGCTTTTCTTTATTTCTGACGGAGCTAATGATGGGATGTTTTCTTGCGACCATTGTCTACATTTTCCAGGGCCTTTAACGGTTAAGACTATCTTTAAACGTCCCGTTCAATTTTCAAATTCCTGTCTGTGTCCTCCTCCTTTTATTGTTTTGAAGCTGGTTTAAAAAAAAATATATATATATATATATATATCCAAACAGAGCTGAACTATCCAGTGGCCTTCAGTTTGAACAAAGCTGTGGCACAAGATCCAGAAGAATTAACAGTCACGTCAACATTTTGGAGTGTTTTCTGTCTTCAAAAGGAGAAACTTAAATTGAATTTTTTAAATTTGTTTCTTTTTGTGCTGGTGTGTGAGTAACATAGATTAATGTTGATTATTGAAATCAATTGTAAAGGCTACGGCTGAATAATGACGATTAAATTATACTATTAAATCATCTTCAGCCTTGAAAGCAAGCTGATGGAGCAAGAGTGTTTTTGCTTGAGACGCAGGCGGCTCTTAACTCAGATCTCAGAGCCACTAACTCAGTACCTTTTCTCAGTAAAGACATTTATTTTTATCTAAACAGTCTAAAAATGTTAAACATCATCAGTTAAAAAGACAGTAAGAGCAATGCGGTTTGCAATAAAAATACACCACTGTTCATGATAATGGTATTAGTAGTTAATCAAGTAAACAAATTAAGTTAATAGAAATAAAGACAAAAATGTTCTATTAGATTTGCATTAATGGATGAGAGGCTGTTTCTTTGCTTTTATCGTGAACTTGATAACTGAAGAAAGTTTAACATCATTCTTTCTCCTCAACAAACTAAACCTTGGTCCTTGCTTGCAGTTTTAATGGAAGTCACCTTTTAGAAATTAGGCAGCAGTCAGAAACAACCTCACACAGATTTGATAACAGACATAAATACGGCTGGTGCAGCCAGGCGGAAAGCACACAGTGTTAAATACTTTGTGTGAACTGTCAGTGCGTCATTCACCTCTCTGACATGCGAAGCCTCCAAAATGTGGCTGCTTTCCACGACGTTACTGAGCCCTTCGGGCTCTCTGTCAATGACAAGGGTCGACTTGTCCCTGCTCTCCTCCATCAGCACCACCTGAAAAAAAAACAACAACAAAAAAACACTGATGTGTTTGAAAAAAAACACAACGGACAGTTTGTTCTAGAACATCCAAAAGCACAAAAACCCATCGGCATCGGCAATAAAACATTCAAGTCTGTAGCGACTCTCATGTTAAATGGACACATAAACTGACCCGTTGCACTCTGCCGTGTGTACAGTGACATCTGTGTCCCTCCTATGAGACCAACGTGAACCCACTCACCTCCCAATCATCCGCCGAGCCACAGTGCCTCTGGAACATCTCTTCATCCTCTTCCTCTTTGTCCTCAATAAGAACAAACCCCTCTTCATCACACTCGTCCTCTCCCTGGAGTAGACACAAGTCTGGTCGACAGCGCTTCAGATAGGCATGCAGCTCGTCAGAGCTGCAGCGGGAGAAGAATGACTCACTCGGGATTATTGAATAGACAAACGGCAGCGGCAGCTGCATCAACACAGGGGAAAAATGACACACTACCATGAGCACGCTGATTGTCCTTTGTTATTGAAGAAAAATATATCATCAGAGGCATATTTTGGTGAGGTGTCGAGTTCTACTGCATTTGCAAAGGTTAGTTGAAAATGACAAAAGCAAAAAAAAAAAGAAGTTTCTAGAGCCTCTTTAACCTCAAAGAAAGACGTCTTTCCAAAATACAGTCCCAAGTTTGGGGAGGGTCACCGAGTTAAAGAGTCACTCATTGGCAAAGTTGAATATCATATTCAAATAGAGATGGCAGAAGTACTCAGATCATTTACTTCAGTAAAAGCAGCAATGGCACATTATAAAAATGTTCAGGTGTGAAACACAAGCGCGAATGTGAATGTAAAAAAGTAAAAGCAAAAACCCTTCAGCAGAACACACAGTTGAATAAAACATACTAACTTTGGCGGTTTAAATAATTCTAATTTTTCTGAACTGTAGTAGAGTAAAAGTCTAAAGTAGCAAAACCTATTTAAACATAAATACTTAGTAAGTATACACAGCAAAGTGACAAACTGAGGGAAAGAACTAGCAAGGTGTTTGGCACGAATATCCTTCTGAACCGGTCTCAGGGATCCTTTCAAATCTGAAGTGAAACCCCACCGGACGGTTGAATGCCATTCTTCCAAAAGACATTCCCTCATTCAGTGTTTTAACCATGGTGGAGAGTGATGTCTAATATGCTGGGTCAAAAGCAAAGGCCACAACACATGATTCACAACATGACAACACGATTTGCGGTAACTGCTCATTCTAAAATAGAAAAAAAGTGGATCC
The DNA here is from genome assembly GCF_036924035.1 of Leuresthes tenuis. NCBI lineage: Eukaryota > Metazoa > Chordata > Actinopteri > Atheriniformes > Atherinopsidae > Leuresthes > Leuresthes tenuis. Next base: position 20,954,305 of record NW_027325369.1, read on the forward strand.
ACATCCTGCCAGCAAACCCCCCCCCAGCACAGCACAGTAATGGCAGAAAAAAAAGAGCACCAACTTACATCTTTCAAATCAAGCACTGCTACAGGGAAGGAATACTATAAGAAAAGGCTAGAACTAAAAAAAATATAGGGATAAAGAAAGAGTGGAGTCAAGAGGATAGTTTTTCCACGATGGCTACAATTCCAGGAAACACAGGGCCTAAGAACTGACATCATGGCTTCTGCTTTTGTGCTGGACAGGTACTGCTTTGGTTTGTTTTTGAGGGGAATTTGTAGCTTTCATTACTGTACAGCTAGCACAGCTCTGTAGCTACATTACGTGTTACTCGGTGACTGTATTTACCACGCTTTCTGGTGTTGGCCCAAAGCTAACTTGCTGCTCATCCCTGTGACTCAGGTGGTGCGTGTGCACATGTTGTAAAGGTGTGGTGTGGAGGGAGCCCTGAAAGGAGGGGGTGGGGGGAATTTTCCGGCAGCGTGGCTTCAAAGTCTAGCTCCTTTGGGGAATATGTCATCTACTACAGATTACAAAGTCAGTTTAGTCGGCATATTTAGTGCCCAGCAGCCAACTGTGCAACTGGAAGAGCGGTGTAAGATTCTGCTAAAGAAGGATCATTTTGTAACCTGAAAGACCTGAAAATGAGCCTTCATCTTTAAACCAAAGATCTGTGCTGGCGCGTCTTGCTTTTAATTACCTTTCCCGTGACAGGGCCAGCCAGGTATCCCTTTTGGGTAAGGTTTTGGCGGATCCCATCTGGAGACCTGCTGCACCCTTCTTTCCTGCAGACGGCTGAACCCGCAGCCGCACAAACATCAGACCTCCATGGCCGCCTGCTGATGACCTCAGAGGCACTAGAGATTAAACAGACTTAAAGTGAATAAAATGTAGAAATATAAGAAGAAAAAAAGAAATAGACGGATAAATGGGGAGGAGATAATGCACACCGGCCATCTGACTATTCGCAGAGGACTTCTCTGTGTCCAGCAGGTCCGTCTTCATTTTACTCGCCACCTCTTGACCTCCACAGCAGAAGGTGGCAGCACTGCTCAGGACAGCCAGGCCGCCCGCAGACTCCTCTGACTGAACTCTCGGAGGGCTGCACTCCAGCTCCTGCTCAGCCTCCGCCATGTCTTTGCTGTCTGACTCCTCATCCTCAGAAACCTCCCTGGTCAAGCTCAGAGCTAGACAGGGCAAATCAGACGGAGCAGCAGCCACCTGGGCTGGTATAGACTCCGCCTCCTGGTTCGGGAGGCTGCCAGTTCGGGGTTTGGTGTTTTTAAGTTTCTGGAAAATGTTTTTTCCTTTTCTCCTAAAATCAACAGAGAGAAAAAAAAACAAAATGTCTGCATTAGCTTTTCATTGAATTTGAGTCCTGTCTGTGTTGTTTGTTAAGCAACAGTGAATCACTGCTGACCTCTGCTGGGACGTGTTGAAGTGAACGTGTGAAATGTCAGAGAAGAAGGAGACAGATGTCAGATTGTCGACAGAGCAGGACAGAAGGTACTCCTCACAGCCATGTTCTGTCACCAGAGGATGTGTCTTACATGGGTCAAAGAAGATTTTACTGGCAGTCACCAACAGGATACCTGAAACCACGCCCTGACAGAGCGACAGAAAGTAGTGAAATTAGCTGGTTAACGTGCACAAAGCTGAGATCGGGGCAGAGTTCCTCAGTCCCACCTTGCGGTCTGTGATGTAGCGGCAGAAGAGTTTGAGGTACTGCATGGACTCTGGTCCCTCCCCCTGACAGCACTCTGGTGGCAGGGCCAATAAGCAGAGCTGTCCATCAGGCAGCGGCACCGCCTCCACATCCTGCCAGGATCACAGTTATCAACTAAACAGAGCTTTTCACTCACAGTCATTTTCTCTTTCATCGCAGTAGGCTCATATAAAAGTCTCCTGCAGAGTTTACATGAAGCAAAAAGCACCCTGAAAAGCACAAAAGCAAAAGTTTGGGCAACGTTGGACAGATTTTGTGCCATTGTAAATGTTAAGCAAGTAAGAAAAGAAAAAAAAACTGATTTCCAAGATTACAATTGTTTGAAAACTATTTTAGATGAGACTACTTTTTATCTCTGTCCTCTACTGTTTGAAAAAAAAAAAGTTTGGGCATGTAAATGCTTCTTTTAGCAGCTAACAGTCCTTCGGTTTTTGCCTGAGAGACAGTTCTGTAAAGTCTTGGGCCATGCGCTGCTCTTAAAAGATATCTCCACAGATATTTGACCATCAAGCAGACATTTAGAATAGCTCGGGATCATTATCCCTCTGTAGAAGCCAACGTCCTCTTATGTTCAGCTTCTTATTTATTTATCACTTTCTTTTTACAGTTTTCCCTTTGCTTTAAATCCCTTCTTCCACCTACCGGTCCAGCGATGCTACGAGCAGTTGTCTTGTAAAGTTTTTCTTGGTCTTGAGTTACATGAATTGAGGAAATATCTACCTGAAGACACTTTGCTATCCTTTGGTTTTTCATACTGCGTGAACATAAATCATTTTCGTTTTCAGGATATTTCAGCCGTTATAGAAATGTTGCTGAATTAAAAACTCTTTTTTCTTTCCCTTCAATGATTTGGAGCATAATATTGGGTGACATATATAGCAGAGAACATGCAGCAAATCTAGTTACTTTTCTGCTTACCAGTAGTTTGTCATACTCTGCCTCTGGTGAGGGGGACTGAGGCTGAGCGGTGAGTGGATCAAAACATTCGTCTCCTGTGCCTCCCTCCAGCTTCTCTTTAGGTTCAGAGTTCAAGTCCAGTTCTAGGTGAGCTGAACCCTCATTGGCTGATGTGTTTTTTCCCTTTGAGAGCAGCTGCTTCAGGACAGAGGCCATGATAATGTTAGCGCTGACATTGACATGGACATACTGTTTAACCCAGAGACGGGAGGCATCACTTCCTCTTTTGCAAGGCTTACATCGCTCCTCCTCTCTGTGTTTGTAGTCACATCTAAGCCCATAAGGCATGAGGGCTGCAGATGGGAGGCTGGACACAGGTTCTACAATTTCAATAATTCAGTTGATGACATTAAACTGACATTTACTCAGTCTGATTTGGTTCGGAAACTATACATTTGGGTGAAGTACTGAGGCATGACTGTAATAAGGTGGAGCAAGCTGCTTCCTGTTAAATGCTGTGGTCATAAGGCAGAGACGGGAAAATCTTTGTTTTGCATTTCAAATCAACATCGACTCGTCATTCCCCTTCATTTACACGCATAGTATAAACAATTTTTATGCAGGTTACATGTCAGCAGCCTTCAGGAGCTGACAGTTGATTCTTACCTCTCCAGGTATGAGGGCAGCAGATAAGTTGAGTCGCGTGGAGGCATGAAAGGGCGGGTGGCCCATTTTGCCCTCGTCCACTGAGGGTGCACCGTTATTGTTGGACTGGGACGAAACACTAAAAACCGTGTCCCCAGGCAGACCCTACCCGGAAAAAACAGAAACGCAAGACAGTTGTTGGATGTTTGGGTTTTTTTTCACTACAAGTTCAAATCAAATCACCCACCAACCTCTGAGAGGTTACTCTTTATTTGTTTGTTTCATATATATCGTTATATCCTGCTGTTTGGAAACATTATCTTAAATCTGCAGCATTAAATACACTCGTGAAATAAATTCAGATTAAATTCAGATAGCAGCAGAAGTGTGTGTGTGCTTTTTCTTTCAGTATCAGGTCATAGCTTGGAGGAGCTTCAGTTCATTTTTTTCTGCACAGAACACCCTCACCTCTGGTATTTTGGTGGTTTTCCTGACCCGTTTACTGCAGAACCGTCCACTGCGCAGACAGATATCCTGACATTTAAATCCTTTAAATTGTGCTGGAATGATTCAGAATTAAATATTGCACACATGAGCCGTTCTGGCCGCCCGTGTTTAATGTTCTCCTGGTGGTGGACTCTGGAACGTTAGCATGAGCTAAAGTCAGAGAGAGAGCCTTTTGTCTCAAATATTTAATCCTTGATACTTTTGGGAGCTTGCAGGGCTCTCACACACTTTGTGTACTAAATATAGGAAACTCAGTGTGTGGAAACAATCTACGACTGTTTTTCGGAAGTCCCCAGAAACTCATTCACACTTGCCCAAATGAATGCTGTGAAATCTCTAATAGAAGCCTGATCTTCAGGCAAAACAAAGTGCCACTCACACCTGGTTTTAGCCCCCCTGATGGAAAGCATCTGTTGCATATTTGAATAATTTGCTTTTCCTTTCTGTTCTTATACTTCGTGCCGCACACAGATATGAGATAATGGATCATTTTCCTCAATAAACAACCAAATTTAATATATTACTTTCACTGGATTCATGGGGTTGTCTTTTAGTGCACAAATGAAAACGTGGAATAAGAGTTCAGGAACTTTCACACATGACACTAATCACAGACTCAAACACTCGCTGCCATTGTTACGAAGTGCTTGACTATGCTTCAGCTCCAGCTCGGTTCAAATATTGTTGAATCAGTTACGATATTCACTTGTGAACAACAATCGTGACTGTATGGAAGTAGGATCATCAAGTTAAAACTGGGAGTCAAACACTAAATGTCATTGAGTGAAAAACGGATCCACTGATGTAATTTTAAAGATTAGATTAGATAAGATTGCATAACCACAGAAAACGACCGTGGGTGTGATCCCATAGATGTCTTATGACATGTCCATTCAGCTGCGCTTCTTTTCTCCATTAACTGGATAAACAATTCTAACATGGACTGTATTAAATATTCAATCAACCACCAAAACCATCATAAATTGAATACAATTCAGCAGCCCCATATACTTCCTCTCCAAAGCCACCATTATCGACAAAAAGGTGCAATATGTCTGACTTCTCAGGCAAAACAAAGATATAAGAGTGGAAGAAAAGTAAGAAGATGATGAACGAGGCTTACACAGTAAATCTTTACAGGTTGAAAGCTTTACCGAAGAAGAACTAATGATCTCCAAAATGAGCTAATTCTAGCGAGTAGAAACATAATAAAAAGAACTGTCTTAAAATTACCTTGGAATAAATGCCTGAAAATGCATTCCTGTGGCTGTATTTGCTGCAGAAGCTTTTAAACAGACTCTGTTTCCCCATGGTGTCAAAGCCTTCTCTGACGGTCAGCTCATCTCTGAACCTTGGACACTCTCTATTAAGCTCTTTCAAGACCATAAATCGCAAGACCAATTACTGTACCAACCAGGAAGTGTTTCCTGTAGCAACCCTAATCAGCTGTTACATAAATGCCGCAGTAAATCTACATCTGTCCTGGCTTTTCTCTTACCTGCTCCACAGCCGAGTTCCTCACTGTCCACAAAACATTAAATCAAGCATATAGAGTAAAAACAAGCATGTGACTCACATCTGATGTTCCACCCACGTGATCTTTTGTCACAACAGCATTGTTTAGATCCCATGAAGTCCCTGTAAGGGAAAAAGCCAAAAAACCACCTTTCTGTCATGTGTTCTGATAAATCCCCCGGTACATAAGCATGAGGATGATTATAAGAAGTCACTCCAACTCATATGGCTGCCGTTCCTCTCTGTATGAAAATAACTTTATGCAAAGACATGAAACCACCCCACAGGCTTTAAATTATACGCAAATTCAAGTTGCAATTCCTCTGCATGACATGAACAGCCTGCACCCTGCCTGAGTTTCTCAGACACTGCAGGAATACCTTGCAGGTAGTACTGGCGCAGCTTTGGGTTTCTGATGTGGGGGATATGATTGAGAGGCCGGCTCACAATGGGCTGGTTCTGGCCCTTGCTGCTCGCTGTGGCCTGCTGCATCATTCGGGCCTGAGGTTGCGTGTCCCAGGGGGGCTTTGCAAACTGTGGAGGCTGGGAGACACCAGCGGGCAACTTGGATCCCAACCTAAGAGAAGGAGCAGCACAAACAGATTTAGCACCATTACATTACCGCTAGGCAACATCCAGGTTGGAGTGTCACCCCGTGTTATCATATATGTCACTACAATCACCCTCATCTAATTCCAAACCAAACTGAGCTTGGAGCCCAAAAATCTCTTTATCTAGGTAAAAAGCAACTTTACGGACTGAACTATATATTCCTTTATTTATCAAAACCTTTCTAACTAATGGAGGTGGATGGTGCAAGACCAAGCAGAAAATACAAGGTAAGCCAAGGGAGTAGGGCATCAATGGGCCACTATATCTTCACATAGCAAATAGTTGTTTGCTGCTGTATTAAGGTTTAAAATTATGTAAATCAGCATGAAACTGAACCCCACATTGCCCACCAATGTATTCCTCACTTGTGAGTCGCTGCGGATAAAAAAAGCCTGCCTAATGAAATATAATATTATGTTACATATACTGTAAGCTGCACCAAAAGGCCTTGAATCAACACTTGGATATAAATAGTGTTTAGGGAGGATTTTCTTGTTATCAGCACGGCTTCAAGGATTTTGGGTTTAGAGTGTGAATAACCGAACAAAGCAGAGCTCACAGTCTGCTCAGTTATTTATAGTGGAGTAGGAGTCGTCTGTGCAATAGAGTTTCTGGCAAGATGGTGCTGCTCTCACCCACATGATGCTCTGTTATAAACGCCTTCATTTATTGCATAAAACCACCTGATGGAAATGCCCATTTTGTGATAAAAGAATAATAATAAAAATTTCTAGCTGAAAGTCTGAAGTGTAGCGTGCTTAAACCTGAGAGGCAAATGCCAGCCAAACTTGTCACATGACCGCTTTCTCCTTTGCTTTCTTTCCAGTAATCCACATATTTAGAGGTCTGACCTGGTCTTTACGTTGCAGAAGTAGCTAGTCCTGGTCTTGTCCCTCTGGGACTCGAGGTTCGTGGCTCCTAAAGTCTTTGGCCTCCTCACAGACTGAGCCATTTTCTTTTTTTCTTTTTTAGTCTGATGTTTGCAGCAGCGGTAGATGCAGAGGGACGAGGGGGTTAGCTGGCATCCTTCCTCCTTTTAATCTCCATGCGTACCTCCTGCCCCAGTTACAGCACCTACACGAGACAGCAAATGTGGGCTGATTTTACAAACATTGCCCGTATTTAAGGAGGGAAAAGCCTATCGCACCTGCAGCCACATGACCCTGTAAGAAAGTGAGACAGACACTATAATAACAATAACAGAGCCAGCCTTCAAAAGACTGTCAATAAGCCCTGTTAAATTAGTGTATAAGAGTGTGCTTATGATCAATATGAGCTTATAGCCCAAGGTTGCATGGCACATGAAATATATTTCATTTCAAATTTTAGATACATGTAACAAACTGAAATGATACAGTAGGTAATATCAGTATATTGCCCATATTTCAGATCAGTTACTGTATTCCTTTGCTGATTCCAGCGCTAGGTGTGTGTAAGCAGTAATAAAAAAAATGTTTATATGACAAAGTAAAGCATCAGATTGCATCGGCCCAAGCTGTGCAACTCATACGACATGTTTGGGCTTATGGCGTTGATTTGTATAGTAATGTCTGAATTAGCAGGTCCAGGGTAAGCTTAGCGTTCCTTTGCATACTTCAGGAGCTCCTCACCTTACTCAGTCATACGGTGAAGTGAATGTAAGAATTGTTTCCTGTAAATGCTGCGAGGTGATTTTATCTTCAGTGGAGGAAGTAAGCATTTCACACGACATTACAGAATGATCGAGACAGCAGCAATGGCAGAAACAAATGGCATCAGCATCGGAGTCGAGGAATTCAAAGAGGGTAATGTGAGCGGTATCTTTACTGACCTGCGTCTTGCCAGGGGATGGAGACTGGTGGCGGTCACATGGGTCAGTCTTCATGTTGCAGTGTTATGATATCACTGCAGACAACTGTAACAATTTCAATATTCAAGCTCCGCCCTGTGCTTAAAGAGCGGATTCATGGCTGCTTGTCAGGATAGTTCCCCTCCTCTCCCAGGCCGGCTGAGCGATGACTACCGAGGCGGAAGTAGAAAGGTGAGATGTATCTTGTGTTTTCATACATCTTTTTTTTTATCAGTACTTTGAAACGCAAGACATGCTTATATGTTCTATATTCACTTTATTTTGTTTAATTTGCTATTGAGTATAGCAGTGGGGAATACTTAGTGCAGATAAAGGCTTAAATGTGCAAAATATTAATAAAATACGGGAACAAGCTATCACTGCTTTACTGATGCATCAATTCTTTGGTGTTGCAAAAATATGTGTGCGGTGGCCCTTTGATTTACTGCGTAGTAGAGGCTGAATGTTTGCAGACTTGACAATGACATTCACATCAGGGATCGAGATCTGCGCATTTATTCCACGAAGAGACAAAAGTTTCGCATCTTCTACCGCGAGGCTGCGGAAACCTCACGCTACAGACTTTGGTGCGTCAGTGAATAAGGCTCCCCCTGCTACAACGGGTGACTAAGAGCTCTATGTCATATCAAATGAAAATGGATAAATAAGGTGATTGGTAATGCATATTAATTACGATTTAACGAAAGAAAATATTTAGAAAGGGGTTTGGGGAATATAAATCAAAATAAACGAAGATCAACACACAAAAATCAACACAGCTGCAGCTGCATGATTCACTTTCTCTTGCAATGGAATTCATGATGGATGTCCTGACACTTTGCTTTAGAATTTGTTATTGTAACGCAGAATAGATTTTCCACTAATTATAACAAGCCACACAAACCCAAAAAGCTTCAAAACGTTTCATAGGTAGGATCAAGTTATAGTTTGTCCAAATAACCTTAAAGAAGCTTCAAGAAGCAATGTTTTTTATGGAGACTGCAAGTCACGCACAGTTGCTGTTTAGATTTCTTCTGAAGGTTTGACTCATGAATAATGACTCAGTAGCTGAAGTGACAGAGAAATTTAGTTGACCCATTTTGATCTAAAAGAGTATAACACATTTTGATCATGGAGAGATCTAGTGGAGACAAAAAAAGATCTTTAAAATATTCTAAAGCAGAGTGCTCATCGTTAAATTTCCTCTAACTGACTCTCATCTCCTCTTCAGGTGAATTATCAATCCTTGAAATGTATGTACTTTACAGTAGGGGCTACAGAGGCTTAGCCAGACTCTTGACAAATATGCTCTACCTCTCCTGAAGCAGACAAATGTGTCTTTGTCACATCGGATCCCAGAATTTGCTCCCAATATTCATCAGGAACTCTTTTCCTGTTTTCCTGTCTGAATCATTTAACTTGCAATTGTACACTGAGGAGTAGAGGGGCAACTCAAAGAAAAATGTGACATGCAAGTCACAATGTCAAATGTCCCAAGCGTTATGGTGGGCACTGTAACTTTCAGACTGCTCATTTGCTGTACATAGTTTTAAGGACACACTGCACACCATGCTGAGATATGTCAAGTTTTCGACTGCTAGGTCTTTGGAAAACACCTTTATCATGCAAAAATACTACTTTGTGTCTGTCAAACTGTCTTTCGTCTGTCTGTCTTTTTAAAATTTTTCATAGATGCAATGAACAAATGAGGACAAAATATGAGTTTTTGTGACAGGCATCATTTGAAATTAAATCCTTTCATGAATGATCTGTTCTTTGGTTTCTTTTTTATGTTTTGTATGGTTGGTTGGTTATTTGTTATTTAGGTTCATTGGTTAGTGTTAAGTGGCTTGACAGACAAAATAACACATTCACCTAAAAATGGTCAGATGCAAGGACTTAACTGAAAATTATCTAAAAGCAGAAAGTGTCTAAAGAGACATTAGTACCTTAGTTTGCGAACTGTTTAAACTGAATGTCCCTCAATCAAACATCGCTCCCCTTCATCTTAGAGCGGTGGAAATGATTCCTTAATTGTAGTGCTCCTATTCATCTGCAGAAGGCGATCTTGAGCCAATTCCGATTGGTTCTGATAAGGGAAGCTCACGAGGCTCACAGCCAATCACGTCGCAGGGCAGAGAGACACTGGTTTCAGGCCTAATCAACGACAACAGTGTGAAAGACGAAGAGGAGAAGTGTCTGCTGTCTGAGACTGTAATGTGTTAGCATTCCGTGATCCATCCATAATCTCTCGTAAGTTACCATTTTGCAGCGTGGACTGAAATTTGCGAAAATTAGGGAAATATACTGACAAATGTCGATGAAATAAATAGCTACGTGTCAAGGGTCTGTCCCCAAGCTAACTGACGGTGCCTGTGTGTTAGATACCCGTTGCTAAGTTAGCAACCGGCTCTTGATAAATCTGCCAAAAATTAATTTGCATTCATAGTGCACTAATGGCTGTTTTTTTTAGATACATCCTTACCTGAATATCACCAGAAACACCAGTTGATGCGGAATGCGGTGTTATTATTAGCATAATCGATGGGCCCGAGTTAGTTAGCTTAGCCATCAGAATAGTCCTCCTCCCCTATAAATGAAATATTTTTTTGTCCCAGTGAGAGGACAAAGTGACAGCAGTAGCTGGCTTAGCAAGGCTGCTAGTGTTATATTTTCATAAGCCCTTTAATTATTTTTATTCTAACAATTCTTACAGTTACTGGTGGACCCAATAATATTTTTGTGCACATACAAAAAGCCGCATTTATTGGTAGCAATTCCATGTGCAGATAACTTTGACCCACTGACTTATTTAAAAGTGATGGCTAGTTTATGTTGCTAAAGATACGAGCAACTGCAACCAATCTTAACAAAGGTTATTGTTATTTGCAAAGTATGTCCTTGTTTTGAATTTGACGCCGGCAAAAATGTTTTGACAGGAGCCTCAAAAGAGTGGAACATTTGTGTGATTTTTTTTTTAGTTTCTCTTGCTGTCTCTCTCAGCAGACGCTCTAACTAGTTTACGCATTTTAATCCTAGGAACTGGCATGCACGCTAACATGACATCTGTTAACTGAACTGCTTGGTCTTCAGACGCTCCAAGCACCCAAGCCCTGGTGTGCAACTTCCCAACGAATGAGACTGAGCCATCGTCATTATGGAAGCAGAAACGGTAAGTTTGTGCTCTAGCTGTTATCAGAATTATACTATTTTGGTTTTGCTTGTTTAACATAGGCTTCTACCTCCCAAAACTGTTCAGAGTTAGAAATCTGTAAAAAAGCATTTTGTAATTTGAGGGCAGCATTGTAATGTTTTTGTGTCTTCTGCAGGAAGTTATACCTATCTGGCAGAATAAGCCTCATGGATCGACCCGCAGTGTTGTTAGAAGAATAGGTTCAACTCTGCCACTCAAACCTCCACAAAGGGCATGTTTCCAGGTACATCTAACAATCTGTGTTAAGCTTTCGTCTTGAAACTGTGCCGTCTTATTACTCCCAATAACTTTTCTTCTGTGTGATTTACATCAACTTGCGTCTTTGTGCATTAGGAGCTACCTGGTCTGCCCTCTCTTCGCCCTATGGATGGCCCCATGGTTCCTACCCTGGCAGACATAGCCTGGATTGTTGCTGATGAAGAGGAAACATATGCCAGAGTGAGGTAAGTCTGCATTGATTCCCTCAAAGTCAAACATGGAGGTTGTGGAGCACTGCTAAGTCATATCTTTTTAACAGTATTAAACCTCACTAATATTCCAGGTTATTAGTTGTGCGCGTGCAGCTTATTGAAACGCTGCACAATGTTAACATACTGTTTCAGAAAGATGTTGATTCAGCTCTGGTATGGTTTTTTCCATGTTTTTAATGATAATAGCTGAAATACATGAACATGAAAAAAAGTTTTATTTCAGTGCTATTGCATTGAGTTAGTTGAGATTGGATAGCTGCATTTACTTAGCAAGCTTTAATCAGCACATGTCAATTTTCTTGGTCAAAAGGAAAGAGACATTAAGCACAGAGTGAAATGCGTGCTCGAGCGCATTTGGTTGGTCGTGAATTAAAAACTGCTGTTTGGTGATACTAATCACTCATCTTTTTTCAGGAGTGACTCACGTCCTCTGAAACACGAATGGCGACCCACACCACTCCTGGTGCTCCACAGGAACTCTTCTGTGCCCAACTTCCGTCGCGAGGGCAAGAGAATGGAGGGGCTGAGAAAGCCCGGCGTGACTGCCATGAACCGTACTACAGCCCTGCAGGATGAGCTCAGCAGACTACGAGCTCAGATCGCCAAGATCGTTTCAAACGATTCTGGTAGGAAACCCGAGCAGACAAGCGTCGCACTATACTGTTCCTCTGAATGCCTGAAACAAGAACATCGCAGCTGCAGACGGAAACTGATTCTGTATTTATCGATTCCAAAGACGACAATTCATGAAGCTGCTCACAATCCTGCAGATTTAAGACTTGATTTGATGTTTTTAATTAAATACACATAACTATTCGTTAAAGGAATTGCTTTCGTCATGTCATTGATTATCCTGTTGCCAAGTCGGCCGACCTGATTCTACTAAAGCTCTTTTCTACTAAGATGTCTTAGAATCAGTTTGTGGGTCAGTGACTAATATAAGATTATCTGTACTTTTCTTTGGCAGTTGGTCATCACACGTCAAAGACTCCTGAGAGACACAATGAGACACTATAATCCTTTCCTTGTTTAGTAGCTTTCAGTTCAGTAGGTTTCACTTGATGTATTTAAACATTTAGGTCATGCAGATCCTATGATAATAAATAATAGTTGTCTCATGAAATAATGAAGTTCTGCAAAGACAGACATAACTTAGAAGAGCTGAAAAGAGTTTAGTTCAGTTTAGTTGGGCATTCTGTGTGGTATATTTCCACAGAGAAACAAACTCCCCTCAACAAAAGTGAACAGACGGACTCATTTCTTATCTTTCAGGTTCCAACTCCCTGACCCCTGACCTGCTCTCCCCAGATGACACAAGCATGAGCTTTTCCATGGCGCCTTTCGAGGCCGCGCCCTACCAGCCGGCCACCATGGCTCCCGCTTCCTTTGTCATCAGTGATGTCACAGAAGAGGAGGAGGAGGAAGAAGAGGAGGAGGAGGATGAGAAGGATGTTTCCGTGGTGTCAGAGCTGGTCCACGACCCTCTGCCGCCTGTTTCCATGACGGCATCAGCCACCTTTGATCTGGACAGACCCAGCATGGACTTCAGGGAGGCAGAGGAGGACACCGTGTCACTATCAAAGTCCACCAGTTTTGCTGATGTCACAGACATACTGAAGGACATGAACAGAATGAAGATGAGCAAAGACAGGTGAGGGGTGTTGGTGTAAATGAAAAGCACAATGTTCACTACTTTCTCGCTGTTTTTCAAGTGACAATTTGTTTCTGCTTTGAGTCATTTCAGATACAATAGAGGCTGCATGTCCCTCAGGGAGGAGGACTCGGCCACACTGATTTCAGAAGCTCTGAGGAAAAAGTTTGTCCTGAAAGAAGAAGATACTGCTGCTGTGAGAAGGAAGTAGCCAGATTGCTGTTAGTCATCAAAGCCTGATCCTGCTGCTCCATGTAAGTCAGGAGAAAGTTGTAGAGTTTTGGATTGCTTCTTTTTACTTAAGTGTTTCGTTTAATAAATTTTTGTGTGTTTTTGATCGCACATGTTTTTTCTTATTTGTTTTCAGCTCTTCAGTCTAATTTTTTTTCTAATTTTTAGGCCTTTGTCTAAAATGTCTGAATATCGGATTTACAATCTCGTCCCTGAGACAAGCAATGGCTACATAACAAATTTGGAACTAAAAAAAAAACCACCCAAAAACTGAAATGTGAGTCTCATTTAGGTAACGATGGTCAGTTTAAGCACTATGTTGTACATTATGTTCAGTTTAACTTCCTTTCTTTCAATAAGGACTCAACAGACTGAATTCTGGTGTTGTCCAATTACTTGGCCCACATGTTTTAAGGGAAGACACAGAAGAGGCTGATGTCAAAGCATTTTTCATTTAGTTTAGGCTATTTTCTCTTTTAAGAAGCATGGTATTCAGGTTGCGGTGGGAACTCGCTTCAGTTTTCTTTTTTTGTTTTGAATTTTTCCCGCAGAAGAGATAAGCAAATAAACCTTTTTTTGTTTTTTTGCCAGTCGCATAGAGAAGTCTTCTAACATACTTGAACATATTTTATCTACAGGTGAAACTGCTCTTATGTACATGCAGATGTACTGTAGCTAATAATGGCGTATAGGAGGAAGAAATTACCTTCAGATCTTTGACTCTCTCAGAATCATGCACCCCCTCTGCCTGCCCTGTTGCTTGTGATTAACATATAGGCTGATAGTCGGCAAATAACGGAGCACTCATTTGAAACCAAAACTAAAAGGAGTACGATTAGATTTCTAGTCGAAAGAGTGTAAATCAAAGGACGTACAAGTGAAATATCTGTCGACTGTTTGCAGTTCTAACTACGGGCACAAGCTTGTACAGGTCTTCATGCGGAGTGTAGGCGAAAATAATTGGTAAAAGTTTTGTGCGAGTCAGGTTTATGAGACTAATATCATTATTATTTCCCCAGACGCCTTACCACAGATCTATTTCCCGTTCAAAAGCCTAATTTTATTCCCTTATTAGATCCAAGTGCCATGGGTTTGTTTGAATCAGCCCACCCCGTATCGCCTCCCCAGAATCTACCCTCCATCCTCCACTTTACTAAGATTTCCAAACAAACATCCACCATCTTGATCAGTTATACGTGTGGTACCCCTGAATGTTTTTTTTTTTTTTTTTTTTTTTTAAAGAATAAACCCCCATAAAATGCTTTCACCTCTGTCATTCCTGAGCAGTTAACATTCATGTTTATACTTGTACAACGAGGAATCCGTCATGTGTAGAGTCGGCTAAGCGATCTGCTGTGAAGTGAACAAGGATACTGTTTGTCGATTTTAAGCTATGGAGTAAAAGTATGTTTTGTAGAGCTGGAATTGGCCTGCAGTCATTCAGTTCCTCATTGGGCAAAGCAATGAACTGCAAATACTATACACAAGTTTGAATTTATTGGATTTGTCTCTGTGCTGGAGGCGGGGAACCTTACACAGCTTACACTACCTACGACATCACTCATCCTCATAAGAAGGGGAACCTTGCTATGTTTATTTAGAATTTCTACTATAGTTTGAGTGCACGTTACCATTGAACCTGAGCCCTCTGTCACCACCATGTGTATGTTTTTTGTCATGCAATGACCTGTAAATAAAGACTGTGCAGATGTTTTGAAATGATGAGTAATTCTTTGACGTTAGCATGCAGTAATGTATGTCACCACATGAGGGCAGTGCAGGCAAACAAACGACACAAGGGATTTTCATCTTTTTTTGTCTTACAGTTTATTGAAGACATGTAGTTTTAAAATATATATATATATTTTTTTTGTCATGCTCATTTTCAAGTCTCCCTTTTAAACATTTTAAATGGTTTGGAACAGAAAAATGAAACACCTGCTGGGGATCGCAGTTGTTTGGATTAATGGGCATTAGGTCTGTAACGTCATAAGGGTGTAATCGGAGAAATTTTTGTTCTTGACATATGGGCATATTAGGTTAGAGTTAAAGATACCATCTTAAACTATGTCTCATTTGCAAGGGAACTTTTTATTAATTGACATAGTGTGAGTGCTATTATAATGAATTTAAGCGAGTAAGACCGGTTTATAAGAGCGGTTTATACTTGGACTGAAGTCAACTATATCTAATTGAATTTGCATTGAACTTCTTTCTTTTTAAAGTGCCTTATAATGTCTTCTGTGAGAGTTGTGCTCTTTAAGTAAGCTGATTGAAATGTAATTGAATCTGTTTGCTTCAACTAGACCAATATCATCTGGACAAAGTAGGCCACACTGTTGAGGATCATTTTCTTTGATTTTCTGATTTAGAGCACAGTTTGTAAGACTGAATGAAGGGTTGTGTGTCTGAGAGGGTGGTCAGAATCGCAGAGCTTCTTATTGCTCTGTATAGCTTAGACTTCCAGTACAGCTCATAATCCTCAGAAACTATTACCTGATCTTGAATGTAAAGAAGGCAAAAAATAGATTTTCTGGTTTTAAGGAGGGTCATGAACAAGTAAACACAATATTAATCTTGGGAGAGAAGGTGGAGGTAGTAGAGGACTGCAAATATGCAACACTGAGGGTGTCTACGATGAGAGGCACAGCATACTTTTTTGAGGGGGGGTGGGTTAGGGTCTTCATATCCTTTGAAAGTGTGGTGAAAAGTGCATCTGATGGGGCAGCAGTATCAGAGTCAGTGACTCAAAGAAAATAAACAAGCTGATTAAAAAATGCTGGCTCGGTGGTGGGGACTGCACGAGAGATGATTGTGAAAAGAAGTTTCTCGACACAATGGACAGCACTGCACATCCTCTATATAACGTGGTGTCTTCAGACAGATGCTTCTTCAGCTCTGCTGCAATAAGGACCGGTACGTGAGGTCATTCCTGCTCACTGCAACATCCCTACGTAATGACTAATGATTTTTGATCTTCTCCGTTTTTCCTTTGATCAGTAATATTTCTTACACCAATCTAGTTTCCCTTCAGGATTAACAAAGTTGTGCTCACGTCAGTTAAAAAGAGGATTTCAGAAGGGAAGATTAGAATAGGTCTAAACGTACGCTGGGTCCTCCAGGCTGAAGAGGTGAGAGACCCTCCAAACTTTTACTCATGGTGTAGTTTACAAGCCAGCATCTGTATTACACATATTAAAAAAAAGCATGGCTCTTTCGCAAAATACTGAAATACTTAACTTGCCTGATTGCCTATCTCTTCATGAAAGGTCCATTATGAAGCACAAATTACAAGAAAAGAGACAACAAGTGTTGCTAAAAGAAGACACGATACAACGCAATAGCAAACATGCACCTGTCCCAATTTCTACAATACAACTTTCATAGCATTCTGTTTAAACAGCATCCTGTTTTTTTTTGTTTTTTTTTATGAAACAAGGTGGAGTACAACATAAAAGTAGAAATAAGTCCTTCATTCAAGTGTTAGCTATAGCAAATACAGAATATTCTAATGATACATAATCACATCTCACATCTCAAGATGTAGTTAATTTCATGGTTGGCAATGTGGAGATGTAGTGTTTAGTTCCATCACCTCAGCAAGATGGTTCCTATGTGGGGCCTCTTCTGTGTGAATATGCTCTTTGTGCGTACGTGGGCTTTCTCCCACAGTCCTGTGTATGTTGGTTTAATTGGTGATTCTAAATTAGCTTCAAGTACAAGTTGAGTGTTTGTGGTCGCCTGTCTTTTTCCATTAGCCCAGTGATAGACTGGTGACCTATCACCCAATGACAGGCTGGGGTAGCTCTCCCTCCATGACTCACCTTGAGCAATAACAATTTGTGTTGCTGTAAAAAGAAATACATTATTGATACCCTGAATGGTTATGAAATAAAAACAGTTTAGTAGAAAGTAGTTCTTTTTCACTTTATCTGCATTCAGTATCTTCAAACTGTGTGAATCTTCACATTTCACTAATAATACTATTCATCCATAGCCCTCGAGATAAAAAATATAAGCAGTTTGTGCCATCAAATCAAGTTTGTGCCGTGAAATAAAACCTGACATCTCATCACATGCAGTATTTCTTCTCTTGATTACTTCACTGACTGTCTGCACACTTAATTTCCAGGATTATTGTTAACCCACATTCATTCTCATTTCCTGTTCTTTCCCAGGATGATCCGGCCCCCTCTGTGATTCACAGTCTATTTTCTCTGAAAGTCCTTGGCCTACTTTGTCCCTCATCACCTCCACAATGGACTTTCTACCTATTTTAGATGCAGGGAGATGTCTGCGGAGGGCTCAATTAATGGAGCTCAGTGTCAAAACGAGGCTCTGTTAAATCTATAAATACAGGCCCTCAGTTCAAAGTGACATTGACACATTTTCATCACTACATCTCTTGTTTGAAGAATTTCAAAGCAGACTAAAGCACTCTTAAATAAGCTGTAAGTTCCCTGAAGCTATTAAAAGTGATGAACTCCATAGTGACTCAACTTAAACGTTCACACCTTTGATCTGTGTCTTCACCTTTTGGTTTGCAATGACTTGACCTCCTCTTTGAGGTCAAATTTAAAATCGAAACTGGAACTCTTGATATTTCTGTCATCAGTATTTTACAGAAAACGAGTACTTCCCACCTGGAGACGGTCCAGTTTGGTTAAATCCCATCCCATCACAAGGGGCAGCATCTCCAGCCAAGCTCACTATCTGTGATGAGCATCAAAGCAGCAGCAAACATGCCAACAGGTAGAGCATCAGTCATCCCGACTGGCCAGCATGGCTCCTCCATCACCCTGCGCCTCAGAGTTTTCTATTAGTGTCTTTTTATGTTGCCGGAAACCTTTTAGGAGGCCTGTCACTGGAAACAGAAACATTACTCCAATGTCCTAGCTGGTTTCCCATGCTGCTGAGTGGCATTTGTTACTTTTAAGAACATTATTACCACAGGAAATGCCTTTGTGGTGAGAGACATGGATGAAGTTTTTCTTTGGACAGACACGCTGTTCGGGTTTTTGGTTTTGATTAATCTGTCTGGCAAACGTGCCAAGCGCTGCTGCAGCAGGGAGGGTATGTATGAGCTACAGCTGAGCTGAAGCAAAACCAGGGGTAGACAGACGAGTCCAGCTGCCGTCACTCTCAGGTGTAACGGAACGTGTCACAGACGGTTTTATTTCTTTCTTTCTTTTGTTTTGGCTTGTTGCATCGTTTCGGGAGCGATGAGAAATGCCCTTTTTGTGCGTCACTCTTCAAAATATCGCAGTAGCAAACAGATTGAAAATAGAAGTATTAAGCCTGCATGGAAAAGATATTATTTTTTGTGGCATTATTGAAAGCATCTAACATGTTTAATGTGGAATGAACAAACATACCTGTGCACAGGCCCCCTTGACATGTTTAAGTGACTATTAACAAATATTGTGGTGACAAGAGACCACATTTCTTGGAGAATTGCTACAAATGGATGAAGAATGATCATTAAAAGACTTAAGAATGACCACATATACACTCAAAATAACTAAAAAGACACTAAACAGCTACAGAGATGCAAAAAGAGGACAATTACAATGAACTGATGCTGATTCACCAATCATCGCCATTAATCTAATAGAGTATCTGAGACTGAACTTCAGTCTTGACATGTATGCTACACTAGAAAAGATTAAAAAAAAAAAAACAATCTTTCTTTAAAACATTTGAACCATATGTTTACCATCTCTGAAACAACAGCAGTGTACTGTGAGAATATTTGGCTCAAATATGCTGACTGTTGTAAAATGTGTAACACAAGTGCGTTTAGAAAGTTCTTTCCTCATTGTGGCCATGAAGCTGCATCCTTTTCAGCATGGAAATTTATGGTTTTCTGGACTGAATGGCCTTTAACTTTGGAAACTCTAGAGGAAATACCAAAGGCAGAGTTCACAGAGCTCCATGATGATCAAAACAGCCCCCAAACTCACTCTGTCCTCCTCATTATCAACACAAAGAAAGACAGCAACCAGGGGGAAATCGAGTGCTTTCTTTTAGTTCAAACACTCTCAAGGTACCATCAGGCTTCTCAGCAGACTGAGGAAAAGAGGGTTAAGCTAATTTTAACTCGTGTTAACTGTGCCAGCGATATGTTAAGCGCTAACAGCAAAACAGCCTGTGTTTGACTTCCCACTGAGTTGATGTGGGCAAGACATTTCAATTGTGTCTGAAATAGAAAGAAAAATGTTTGTCAGTGTTTGTCTGCGTGCTCAGTTTGAGTGTCATCTTCCACATTGTATCGTAGCAACCAGGGACTGAATGATGCGAGGACCGAGCGGATGACAAAGGTCTGGGGGAACACAAGAGCTGCATCTGCTGCTCCCATCCTCCCACCCTCCCTAAGTGTCACCCACACATCCCTCCGCGTCATTAAGACACAAGACTCACACTTGTGACTCACAAGGGCCGCAGCTCTGCTCAAGCTCAATTGAATTCACTCTGCGTGCTCTATTTTTGGGCATCTGTGGTGTTTCGGTCTCATTAGTGGGTTCACCCTTGTAAGATGATTTCGTTGTGATGCAGAATAAATTGCTTCCATAAATGGAGATGCGCACACGTAAGTGTGGTGTTGCCCTGCCACTTAATTTGAGACAGTGATGAACCTGTTGTCACTTTTTAAGCGTAAAAGCTCCTTAAAGAAATTTCTAGTACATCAGAGTAAAACATCTGTATCTCCTTGAAGATGACACAATTTCTTGTTTTCACAACCACAACTGGCAAGACTGCCAGCCCCCTTACGGATGACAACTTTTATTCATAGATGACAAAGATATCTTGAAAGCTATTTCATGACTTTGTCTGGTGGCTACTCAGATAAGATTTGTTTGCTTTTCTGTCTCCACCATTCTTTTACCCTCGAGCTCTGGCTCACTTGTTGATAAAAATTGATAATAACTGGCTTTTGAGCCTCAGATAGTACCCTGGTATAATGGCTTTAGTGGCAGTCACTCATAAATTATGGAGTTACCGTAGAAAAGGAAATTTGCTGAGGTCAACATGCTCTCTAAATACTCTCCTCATTTTATGACCTACTCTATTCATAGAGGCAGAATAACGTAATGGATTTACAAAGATTTTTGTCTCGATTGTGCTTCAGGTGACATGTGATCAGGATGCCTACAAAATTTTACTCATTTTTACACATCAGATTAGATTTGAGTCCTCTCCCAACATGATATGATAAGGGTTTCTTGAAAAGGTCAGCTGAAAATTAGCCTAACTGAACTAGAGTTTTACAAGGGGTCGGGTGAAAATCATGGTAATTTTCACAAAGAAGCCGATTTGATTTCTACACGGATGAACGTCCTTTCTCTCATCTACTTCCCTGTCAGCCCAATTTTGATCAATTTACCCAAATATAAACAATTCGTGGAGGACTAAGCAATCATTAATGTCTCCAGGACCTGGTTAACATGCCTGTGGTTTCTAGAGGTTAAAGTTCACAACTTCCTTTTTTGTGGGCTTTTGCCATGACAAGCAAAAAGCAACACACTTGGACCTGCTAAACAGCTTGGAGCCTACAGCTGCTCACAATGTTTGCTTTCCAGTCAGAGGTTCAATGTCTTAAACTGAATTTAAACAACAAGATAATTCAGATTTGTGATTTGCTTGAGGTATATCAAACTTCAACGTATCATGTTCTAGCTTTAGAGTTCAATCTGGAATTTGATGGATCAGCCACAGATACAACAAATGGTCCAAAACAAATTATTTATTATTTATTAATAAATAAGATTTATTATCGATCATGAAGCAACACCACTGAGCAAGTCAGCACTATTTGCACAGATCATTTTAAAGAATGCAATCATGGGTATTGCATCCATATTGCATCTAACTGGTAGAGCTTAAGTGATTCTTGAGGGAATATCTCTATCATGTGAAATATCTTCAAATATTGTAATGTACATAGGAATCAAAAGCAGAAGAGAAACAGTGAGGGTTAACTAGCTCTCTTATTAGTGGAGGAATTGGTAGGCAATAAAGCCAGGCTAGCCATGTTTTATGGGGATTAACAGCACGGCTGGAACCCACCTTTAATAAAACAGATTGCTTGGTTGAACTGTTCCCAAAGTATAAATAAAATATTTCTCCGCAGGCTCACTCTGTCAATGAAAGACCAGTGAATGTGCATGATTTTTATGTTTGATGAAGTGTGCAACCATCTGCTTATGTATTCTTTATGTGATGCAGTCCAATTATTTTAGATTTTTTTGTAGCTAACAACAAATCCCATTGACAACAGAAAACAATTAATTGATCTTGCTACTGTGTTTCTTGCCAAATTGTTATTCACAGCCAACCCTTCCAAGCAAATTATGTTTCTTACTGTCCAAAACCTACATTAAAAACACATGAATTAGCCATAGTGTGACACTGAGTTACATATTTCTTAATTTAAAAACAACATATCTACTGTATCATTCTGTCTGTCCCTCAAACACTGTTTTCCTGCTTTATACTGTGTATTTCTCCACAGCTGAATAAAGCATGTTATTAGCCCATTTCTACATTGGAGATGTGTTTCAGAATTTGACAAATGTGACAAAATTTTGAAAATGATCTTAATGACGTGTGTGCACCACAGTAATGAATAACAAAGAGATACAGACAAGTAGCTTGAGACATAAAATACTGAGTTATAGGTGAAAGGACAGCCAATAGTGTGAAAATGATAAAAATGGTTCCAAACTATCCTTTGAAAAACTAACGATGCAGCTTGAGGACTGTCTAAAAATGCTTACAGTTATGCCCGGTCTTTAGGTATTAATCATCTGGCATCAGTCATTTTACTTATAGATTTTTGCTTTTCCAGACAAAAGGTGTAGTTTTTGTGTAACTTATTTAAGACTTTACCCAAGCTTTTAGTCAATTCTAGGTTTTACTCAATTACCAGATTACTCTCTAAATTCTTGATTAATGGAACACGCAGCATAGGAATTTCCCAAAGATCTGATCACAAGCAGCTGTCTGTCATCACATTATACAAATATTCTAAAAAAAGGCAAATTGAAAATACTGTACACAGCAGGTCAATGTGCTTTGCTTTTCCTCCTGTGGAAATGTGAGTCTCTCGGTGTGGCAGAGTAACAGCTGCCGCTCTGAGCTGTTTCCAGCCTCTGTTGCCTTCTCAGTCCTGACTGGGACACACCAACACTTCGAAATGACCAGCTGGAACCCAAAACAAAAGCACCGCTGAATCAGATACAGCAGTGAAAGAAGGGTGCTTAAATCTGAGCAGCAACACTCTTACATCAGTCAGCGTCCGGTGAGGAAAACTGACAGAATGTTCAATATCTCAGTCAGCTGAGATTTACACCTCTGAGGTGTGAGATCCTGTTGGGTGCTGAAAATTCATGAATCAGCATGGACAGATGAGGCAAAGTTAAAAAAATCTGGCGTCAGTATAAGCCAGCTATGTTTCACACGGTGTCAAAGTATGCATGCTTGAAAGCACATTTGCACACACACCACAGACACATTGCTACCCCATTCCTCATGAAAGTTTGGAGAGAAGAAAGATACCATTCCTTACCATTAGGTCTAATCATCTCCCATAAGGTTGCCAGGCAACCAGCTGAGTTGACATAAAATCTATGGATTTCAGCAGAGGGATTACTTTCGCATGTAACTCTACATAAGGCGGTAGTTCAAATTATTCTAATATATAGATGAAATGGATCTCTTCAAAGGATTGTTAAGTTCTGCACAAGCCTGCTAATGATGCATTGATCTGAATCAGGTGTGTTGAAGCAGGGAAACATCTAAAACCTGCAGGACAGCGGCCCTCGAGGACCAGATGTGGGTATCCCTGCTGTGCACTATTCCAGCTACTTGATTATGGAAATCCATGTATGCCATACCTGCTTGTATCCTACATTCTTCCTCTAAGTGTTGGACTGTCTTGAATGCATTAACATAGGGAAGCCATGCTGACTCGATCGTTGCCCAAACCGTACTATGACAACAATGAGAATGATTCTGTTAAAGTACGAGCTCTATTACAAAATAAGTCATTTGCATTTATTGTATCAGTGTTGATGACGCCACAATATGCTGCGTGAGAGAAGGGTATCATGCTGCAAAGGTCTTTGATATGAATCAAAATGGGTATGTTGCTGTAAATTGTCACACAGCATATAATTTGTGCCTTTAAACTTCATTTATCATCATTATTCCAGATGTGTTAATTCTCAAGATTCTTTTAATAAAAGTGAAATATTTCTCCTGCACATGCACTAATGTGCACACATATATATAGTATGTTCCTAGCTCTCATTACATGGTCGTACCCTGCAGAGACTGTTCCAAGGGTGGCTCATAATAAGATAGCTAATTAGCCTTGGTTCTTAGGGAATCCATTTGCCCATTACTGTAAGACATACTGGGACACATGTGTGTTCGTGGCTGTGTGTGTGCGCGTTCGCGCGCATGTGTGTGTTCCATAATGTCAGGCTGGGTCACTGGTAATTGCTAACATTTTCAGCTTTGCTTTGAGGTAAATCGATGATTTATTCTACTTACACTTTTAGATGACAGGCATTAAAGGGCAGTTTCAACGATTCAAATCTGATCAAATATTTTGGTCCCCTGCATGTTGGATGAATACACATGAATGAGAATCTCTGTTTTTGCTCTTTTATGTTTGTCC
Source organism: Leuresthes tenuis (assembly GCF_036924035.1). NCBI lineage: Eukaryota > Metazoa > Chordata > Actinopteri > Atheriniformes > Atherinopsidae > Leuresthes > Leuresthes tenuis. The sequence goes on from NW_027325369.1 coordinate 20,978,288, forward strand.
TGAAATTATTTAACTCATGATGATGATAACTCATGATGCAACCATATATCCTGTAAATAATGTTGCCCTTTGCTCAAGCCCTGATTTTGATTGCGCTAATGCCAGGATTCAATGCTCATCAGGTCTTCTTGGCACCTGAAACTGATTTGAACAGAATGTGCGTGAGCTGGAGACTGCGCTCCAAGAATAGCTTGGTGACATGTTGAGTCTCTCAGAGGAGCTTAGCTCCCACCAGAAAGAGGCAAAATGAGGAGTTTGGCACATGCAAGTGTGACAAAGTCTGAAAGGGGTTTTCATAAACTCCTCCTTTATTCAAGACATGATGAGTAAAAATGGTATCAGAGGATCAGACACACATTAAAACCTGACATCAAGGCTGATTTCAAGTCAGTTTTATAAATGACTCTCCAGATGTTAAAAGCTTTGTTGTGAATACTGTTTAGCCTTTGTGTTAACATTTGGTGATGCTGGTGTTGGGGTTATACTTATATCTGGTTGTTGAGACCACACAGTTTTCCTGTAAGATCGTGTTAAACTGAGGTTAAAACAGCCAAACAAATAAAACAGTGTTAAGATCAGGTTGGAAATGAAACACAATGTATGACAGTCGTTCAGGAATTGGTCCTTAGAGGATAGGAACCTCCTGATTCCCACTTGTAACATCCATCGTTCATCGTTTTTACCCACTTAATCTAATTCAGGATCGCAGGGGGCTGGAGTTTATCCCACCTGTTAGTGGGCGAGAGGCACAGGCAGGGTCGCCAGTCCACACATGGCCACACAAAGACAAATGAGACACATAACCATGCATGCTCACACTCATTCTTAGGGACAACCACATTTTTTGGATGGTGGGAGGAAACTGGAGTATCTGGAGAGAACATACACAGGGGGAATATACAAACTCCACACCGAAAGGCCCCAGCCGGGATTCGAACCAAGAACTCTTGCTGTGAGGCAACAGTGCAAACCACTACACCACCATGCAACAAATTTTGCACATTTAGTTTTTTTAAATGGTGATTAGCCAATGCTTGCATGCAAACACATCTAGCAAGTTAGCACTGATATTCCAGCTGAGGGTAACACTGACCTTAAAAGTACTGTTTAAAACCTCTACAAGCATAATGATCCATTCTTATTATTTGTCAATGTAATAATAAGCCTGTGGTAAAGCAGTGAAGATACATGTTTTATCCAGAAAAAAATATTTTCTGGCTTCGGTCCTGTTCATGGTCCTTATAAGCCAACTGTAATTACCTTGAAACAGACAGAATGATTTCTTATGAGTGGATTCATCCAGTCAACAACAGTTCAAACGTTAGATCCTAAGCTGCACTGATTGTGTTTTTTAATCAGCTCGCTCTTGTGTAAAATCATTAAGCATGCACTGAGGTACTCAAACTGTCTAACAACCATTTACAGTTCTGCGTGAGCAACCAGCAAAATGTTAGTGAAGCATGGTCACACCACACGGAAATAAACACGCTTCATGAGGTAAAACACATTACCTCATCAAGGAGCGTGCCACACGTGTGAAGCCCAGTGCAAACAAGTCATGGTTTACTGTAGCAAAACAACATTTTGTGTTCATCAAGAAACATGTGCAGACAACACTTGTGTTGTACTTTGATGATCTATATCTGCTTCACTGTTAAAACAAAAACAAGTTTTGAACGAGAAAATCGTAAATGTTGGTATATTAGATGCTTAAACTAAATAATTTTAGTGACAATCTGGTATAACGTGAGACATGGCAATGACATAAAATAGATCAAATTAATAAGAAATCAATAAAAAAATTTGCCAAATGAGTTATTAAGATTAAATAATTGCTGAAAAGTTTTACCACAAAAAACACTCTGCCTGGATGAACTGTGCTGTCTGATATTGTTTACTCAACCTTTTAAATCGAGCTTTACAGCCTGTGCCATAGGTAATACATCAGGGTTAGAACAAACAAAATAAGTCACACTGGTGTCTATTTATCAAACTTATCTTATTAAATATCAAATGATAAAGCTATGCTACGAGGGAAAGATTCAACTCAATTACAAGCCAACAACTGTGAGCCATGAAATTACAAAACTTGGCTATTCATATTGCCTTAATGAAACATTTCATTTGGAATAATTAACCCCTATCACTCCAGTCCTCTGTCCTATCCTCCCTCACCGCTCCATCTTCCTCTCACGCCCTCCTTTCACTGTGATGGCCCAGCAGCTGAAGGAGGAAATTATAATGTTCTTTCGCTGTCTTGATTTCACACTTGATTCTCTCCTTCCTCTTGTTTCCTGGAACAACTGCTCCGGTGTTTGGGTCTCTCTGCGGACATGATTCACAATAACCACACACCACATGGGCATGCATGCACAAACTGACTCATGCGCTGGTGACTTGCTCCCGGAATTGTCTTGTGCACTCCAGGTGGTGGTCTATTGTGTGAACGCACAAGACGTCAGCTCATTTGTGGTCTGAAGTCAAGTCTTACTAAAACACTATTTTTTACTATAGTGAGAAAACACAACATTGTCCTATTCACACATTAAAAAGTCCAGGTTGAGTCTTTGTGCTCCTGTCAAACACTGCAGTCAATCTCAATGAGGAGTCGCTGCTCTTTTCCAAAATACTTGCAGTGTAAAGGCTGAATTATATCAGTAATTTACCAAAGATACATAAAGTTATGTCCAGAAATATTTGGATGTTGCTTACATTTTTGTTTGTATCAATTTTAGCTGTTTATGCAAATAAATTAAAGTTACAATTGCAATGAATATGAGTTCAATGTGCAGACTCTCAGCTTGAATTTAAACCTAACCACACAATGTAACAGACCAATGAATAAATATTCTAATGTGGACATCATCTGAGAATGCATTTCCTCCATTGTGATGATTTGCCAGGACTTTACAGCTGTTGTCCTTTCGCTGATCTTTCTCACTTATGTTTGTCTTCAGCAAGTGAAATATAGCTTTATCTGATGACGGTGGCATTGATGAATATTCCACTTATTTACCTTTCAGACCTCCTGTGATTGTTTTGCATTATGTTTTTGGTCATCGTCTGTCTTCAGTGTGAAACTCCAATCAACACTGCAGCATTTGGATGATTTTGAACATGCATGATGTATATTGCTTCACACTCTAGAATCAATCAGGCTGCTTTTGCCGTCTGACATGTCTACAGTAAACAACAGTGACAGAGTGCCACTAAAAGGCTCGCATGACCATGTTATCACACTGCCTCCAAGTGTTTTACAGATGATGTTGTATTGTTCAGATCGTGAGCGGTTTCATGCCATTACCTACTTTTTTCCCCCAATATTCTGGTACAGATTGACTTATTTTATCCAAAGAATGCTGATGTAGAATTGCTTTGACATTTTCTTGTCTAATTTAGTCTTTTCTGTTCTTATGTTATGAGTGTTTTTTTTTCCCCAGATAGTTTTTCAATACTAAATGCTGCTTTCTCTAATGTATGGCTCTAATCAATACCTTCCCAACTATTGAATATGTTTTTTGAAGATGCTGTAAACTGCAAATAGCTATAGTCTGTCTATTGTTCAAATAACACAGCCACACATTATAGCCTGACAAATCAAATTAATGTCACCTGGATTCTAACTCCCTATGAGAATCCCTTCAGTCTACATGCAAAAAGCTGAACTGGATATGTAGACTTAGTCCTTGGGAATGTGTTGGTGTTTGCATTCCTGTCATAGAGTGGAGGCTGCAGTCTGGTGCCTGCCTCCTTCCTCCTGGAATATAACTTCGAGGACATCACATCAGAAGAGAGCCTGGAGGGAGGTAGCATGACAATGACCATCACACCTATCCCATCCAATGTGCAAATGCTAAAGAGTCAAAACTTCAAAACAGTGTTCTATCTCTGTGCAAACATAAAGGTACAGGACATACATATGGACATTCTCTCTGAAAAGTTGAATTCAACAGATGAGCAGCACATCTAAAGCTCAGGAATTAACATTGCATATGTAGTTTGTCTCATCCCAACCCAGTTGTCGAGGCGGTCGATTTATGTTACAACTAAAGCATAAAAATCCCACCTTGCCATTTCATGTGTCAAATTTCTAGGTGGGTCCACGAGGCTTAATTTGCTGATAAACTTCTATGAAAGTGTTCATGTCTGTGCTTTGCAGCGCATATGTGCTGGTAGATGTTTGGTGTTTTACCATCACTTATTTTTCCCACAACTTATATCTTTACAACTGCTTTAAAATGTACCTACCAACAGCGGGAATTATCTCCGAAATCTGAAATCACAGTTTAAGAGATGTTAGCTCACTTGCAGTGGGATTCTGAAAAAAGCATCTCTGTTACGTGGAAGATGATTATTCAGAGGAGACACATCGTACCCACTTATAAAACTTCTGATGCAACTTCTGATTTTCCAAGAATCTGAAATGCCATCTGTATTTTGAATGCTGTTATGAAAGGAAACACTAATATGGTTTCTAGCAGAACCATTTGATCTTCAAAGTGGCTGGAGGGTATTTTTAGATAAGCTGATCTTTTTAATAGTTTTACTGAGTATGTCTTACAACCACACTTCGGCAAGACGATCTTATTGTCTCGTTTTCTCCTCCTTCCCGCTCCCTCTCTTAAAACTCTCCGCCCATCGGAATATTGGCAAATTAAGGCGCACGGCGCACAGCGCACAGCGTGGACTTAGAGACTTCTTGGGAAGGTTCACGCAAGACGCCACCATACATGCGAAAGCCTCCTCCTCAGACGGACGGGATACTTCTAAGCCCGACTGGAATGTCATTCAACTTTCGATTTTGGAAACGACCACTTTCCTGTTACTGCAAGACTTTTACCTCGTCTTTTCCTCCTGGATCTCTCACTGCCAGCTGCAGGACTGGGTGACTTCTCCCCTTATCCCCTGGTCACTGCGACTGCAACAGGAATGGAAACGATGTAAACAGTGTTGGCAGGAAACGCACTCTAAAGAGCAACAGTGTGAGTGTGCGTGTGTTTTTAAAAGAGATCGTAGATAAAGAGGATGATCCCGCCGGCCAGTGCGATTCAGGAGGACAGTGGGAGCAAAGAGGACGAACAGGACCAGGATGAGACGCCGAAATCCCCGACGACGAGCGTCAGTCAGCAGGAAACCAAGGTAGGTCGTGCCCTGATGTATTGTTGTTTATTTCTTATTCACCTGACAGCTCTATGGCAGGATGGGATCAGCTCAACTTTTAGAAACAGAGTGGAGTAAAGAAACTTCTAAGATGAAATCAAAATCTACTCCACGAGAGCTTTTTTCAAGAGCGCAACATGGATTTAAGAGCAAAGAGCTGCATTTAAGGAGAGTATCACAAAAATATCTCCAGAAAATACTATATTTAGAAAGCCTGTTGAAATTTACGACAACAAGGAGCACCTCCTATACTCTTAATTAGTAATATGTTTGGTAGAAGTATAACCATGTTTCTTGTCTATATGCACCTCGTATGAACTGTGGCATGTGTGTTCATTGTTTTTTTTAATCAACAAGTATTAGAAGGCTCTTTAAAGCTCCTGGTTAGCCTAATAACAGTTTCATGTTTTGGCAAAGCTTGATCATATGTGTATATTCATATTGAACTTCGAGTCGTGGCTGTTTGATAGCAATCCACAGCTGCCTTGGGCATTTTACCATCTATTTGGGTCACGTGTTTCCCAGACTCCTACAATTAGCACTACATTATTGGACTAGTCATCAGGGAAACATATGGCTATAGAATCTCTATTCTTCTGCCCTGTTTCCAAAACTCCCACACAGAAGCCATTACAAGTGTATTCCCTCTTAATGAAGCTATTTGTAAAACTAAGGCTTTAACCAGTTCTTGGTCAATTTTCTTGTTTGCAACTAAGATGAAACTCACATGTAAACCCTTATTTGCCACGTTATATCATTCAGTGTTTTCTCTTAATTCTAAGACCAAACAACCACACTTACTTCAAGTGTGTCACAAGATGAGAAGCTGACCTAAAAAGTCATTAAAGACAAGGGTTTTATTTTTACAAACTAGTAGGGTCCCCAGTAGTCGTCAATGACCATCAAGTAAAGCTGTGTTTGTATCTTTATTCCTCTTTTAAGAATACTGTGAGGCCTGAACATCACAAGCGCAAGGTGAGACTGTAGCAAACTGCTGATATTTGACCATAATCATAAGGGCATACCTGCATGTGCATACAGATCACACCACTGCTTTTAAGGACAGATCGCTCTAAGAAGTCACGTTAAAGCCATCATCACCCATATTTTAGAGGGCACTTCTTCTTTCAGGTTGCAAACCCCATTTTCAGAGAAGTCGTAAGGCTTTCCAAAATATAACAAGAACTTAAACCTCTCAAGAAAAATGTTCGGAGAGAAGTATCTATACCAATGTATTGTACGATTCTTCCTTTTAATTACACTTTTAAAATGTTTGGGAACTGAGGATAGTAATTGTTGAAGTTTTGCAAGAGGAATTTGTGTCTGATTTTCCTCTTCAGGACACTGTCAGTACAGTTTCAATAGGAGACAGATATGGACTGCAGACGGGCCAGTAAAGCACACACTCTATGTGTGCCTATGAAGTCTCAGTGTTGTATAGTTGGGCAGAAATACATTGATCATTGTTCTGATAAACTAGCTTCCTGAGAAAAAAAATGTCACGTTGATGATTGCATATGTCTTTCTGAAATTCAAATATACATCCACTGTACCATTGGTACCTTTAAGTTAACCATGACATGGATACTGATGACTTTTAATACCATAACAGATGGTGCCATTTGCACCTTTTATTTAAAACAACCTGGATGTGTTCGTCCCCACGTCTGCCTTTCTAAAGAACAGGGATTTGTGGCATTTCTGTGCAGAGTATTTGGTTTCCTTCTTGAGTAATGCAGTTTCACGTTGCATTTCTAAGCACAGAGGTGTAGTGTAGTGAAAGACAAGAGTTTTTCAAGGTACCTCTGGGACCAGGTGTCTATAGTGGTCATGATGTCATGACAGTTTCTTATGTTGTGACATCTGAGGATTTGGAGGTCATACCCAGCAGTGGATTTTAAGCTTTGGCTTTTTTTTAACTTCCTTAGAAATATTCTATTTAACTTACCTATGATTTTCTTACATAGTTTGACAGAAAACCATGGTGGATGCTCCTTTTATACCCAATCCTGACGCCCTCACCTGTCACCATTTAATCTGCTGAATGTAGAATCCCTCAGAACCTTTCCCGCATTTATTTTCGAGTGTGTTACTGTCATAGAAGCCGTAATTTGGTTAAATTCCTGAATACATTTGTGTCCATTAAATAAAGGTTCAAACTCATTACGGATTTAAGGCTTTGTTTGATTCTAAAAGACTTCCGAACTTTTTTCGAAATGGGGTTTGTATATTAATGACTGGATTTTAATCTAATGTGATAAGTAGCTGTTGCATTTATTGAGCAGCGCTCCACCTGACTTCTATTAACCCTCCCTGCTTTATCATAGAACCCATAGGTTTGGTGCCATTAAACAGAGCATGAGCTGCATGCCCACATTCCCTCACTGCGCTTCATGCATTACAGCAACACAGAAAATAGAAATGTATCCTCTTCAGTCACAGCTTGTTTAAAAAGTATAGCAAATGCAGAAATTACAGATGGAATACTGAAACTATTTAAAATCAAGCTCTGTTTGGGTGTGTAAATCCTGGTGCTATGCACCAGGAGGCTGCAGGAGAATGTATTTGTGCATTTGTGTGTGTGCATCCATGTGTGTGGGTGGTAACAGTAGAAAAAGGGTCAAAATCGATTGTTTCCAGAGTGACCTGTGGAATTGATTCATCATGCCACAGCTGCAGTGACTCTAAACAATTTGCACAGGCATATTGAGAGAAGTGACAAGCGCAGACAGCGTATGTACAGTGTGTTAATTCAACAAATAGTACTTTAGTTTAAGTGTATGATTTCAGGATGAGCTGAACTGTCTGTTTTTAACAAACAAAGGAGGACAAATAAATTCCCGCAGGCTTTACAATTGTAACGACGAGCAGGTGCCCTGTGATAGGATCTAATGGCAATTAAGAGTCATTCCCCTCTATCAAAAACTGTAAAATACTATTACTGTTGCTTTTTCATAATGTGTTTGAACCCACGTTTGAATGGATCTCAGAGGAGAAGAGGTACACACTGAAAGATTAAATGTGGAGTTGTAAGTGTGGAGTGTTATGAGTAGTTTTACTGTAATGACAGCATGTTGTGTGAGAAATTGTTTCAATCTAATAAATTTCCTCAACATGGAAATCACACTACATTCTTGGTAGGAAATGTTGAGTTTTTGCTTCTGAGCAGTGATACCCACAGTAGTAGCCGTTTTATTGGCCACCGGACACTGCATTAAAGGTTTTAGAGGCTATGTGTGTTATTTATTGAGGTTATGCATATTTATTCACTTCAGAGCTGTGTCAGTTGCTCTAAATTGTTCTCTTTCATCATTTTCCTCTCCTTTGCCCCAGTTGCCTTCAACTCGTCCTCTCTGTTTTCAGCTGCAAAGACTCAAGCGTTCCTTGTCCTTCAAGACCAAGAGCATCCGCAGCAAGAGCGCTGACAACTTCTTCCGAACCAGCTGCGAGAACAAGACGGAGCTGCTCTCTGACGTGAGCAGCAGCACGGGCCATCTCTGCAACATCGGGATGGCCCCGCCGCATACCACCAGCCTCCCCATTCCTCCGGTCCCTCCGGCCATTCCCTGCGCGCCTCCTCCCACGTCACGCTCCCAGTCGCGCAACCCGCTGCAGGTAGACTCGGCAGGACACTGCTTCATGGAGCACATCTTCAAGAAGCCCACGTTCTGCGATGTCTGCAACCACATGATTGTAGGTATGGTTCAAACGCAAGTGTGATCAGAACATCAAGCAATACAAAGCTAAGAAAAAAGCTCCTGCAGACACCCCCACCATGTTTTCTGTCTCTATAATCAAACTGTGAGGGTAATAAACCTGTATTTATGTGTACATATGGAAACAGTAGGGCATTCTGCATAACATTGCTTTTTTGTATTCAAAACACTGTTATATAGGTAGAATAATTTGCAAAGCGCTGTAACACACACCATGTGTATCGAAACACAATGAGGTGTCCGACACCGAGAATCCAACTTGACCCTCTGACATGTGGCCAAAGTATCTCCATCTTTCTTGCACTCGCACTGAGCTCAGTCCTTCCATCTGTTTGCCGAGGTGTCAGATTGCCAACAGTAGCTGTGCCAGCTCCGCTACCTGTTTTTCCCTCACCAGATGTTCCAGGTTCTCTGGCTGCAGACCTCCTTGTTAACTATCAGCACAGAGGGACACTGAGTCTTTGCATCAGGGGTTCATGATGGCATGATAATGGCAAGGGCCACTGCTGCCATCTGCTCAATAAGCCACTTATATAACAATTACCTGCAACTATTTGAGAGTGTTGGGAAAGTATAAATGTGCATACAAATGCGCACCTATAAACTAGAGTTGCACCACCCCTCTGAGCAGCTCACCAAAAGTTGTGAAAATGAAAAAGAAATTATTCAAAATTACTTTCTTAAAGCAAAGTTAAGCAAAGTTTTATAAAGGTAAAATGTTGCCATGTGTCTCCTCCTCAAAGTAACAAGTTGGGAGATTAAGTCAAAACTTTGCTCCCTATCTGAAATTAAATTAATGTGACTTTTGGATGAGTTCGGGTAAAAAAAACAAAGAACCTTTGAACTATTTAAGTGGAACATCCTCTGTACTGTACATTGTCTAACCCGCGTTAGACAATGTACAGTTGGCAAATATTTCAGAGCATTTGCTGCCACTGTGTGAGTGAGCGTGTGCGTGCTGGTGAGAGTTTGTACTTTGTGCAAACTCTGCTCTTTTGGATATGTACAGATACTTGCAGTACAATAAGGAAATTTATACGCTGTTCTCAATGTGTTGTAAAGAAAAACACAGCGATTTCCCTTACATCACCTCCCTCACATTTTATGTTGATAGAGTGCATTTCCCGCAGGAAACCTCTCTCTGTGATGTGCTTGTGTAGTAAACAACTGTGGAAAAATACCAGGTCAAATTGTCTGCACTTAAACACATAAACATCTTCATGTGTGGGACCTTATTTACACTGGCCTGCTTTAACCAGCATTATCATAAACTCGTGTCCAGTAGCTGTAGCTTTGAATCAGCCCCAGGTGGTCTGTCTGTGATGACAATATGATGTCAGCTGCACCTGGCTCTCTGATTGGTTCTATGGCCTCTGGTGCATTCACGAAATAGATGCTGCCCTGTTCTTCATGTGTCCTGTTTAATGAGAGCACATTTTGTGTGCGTGTTTCTGTAATCTGATGCATTAGTGCTGTCAAAATCAGACTCAGTGTTCCAGTCAAAGAGCAGCACAGACAAGACTCAAGGAGAGATATTCCTGGTCGAGAAGAAAGAGGGAACAGGCTGAGCAAGCACATTTTGATGATTATATCCTAATGGCTACAGTTTCATGTAAGTGAGTTAGTGCAGCAATAATTTACATGGATCTTAAAGGCAGAAAAGAAACATATACTGTATATACAGAAGTAATCCCTCTCAGTTATCCCTTATGAACCAGTAAAAGTGTGTGGTGGTGTATTTGTCAACAGAGGTACTCTCTATTTATGTTTTATTTGGTTGTTCATATTTTCTTGTGTTTGGTACGTTATTGAGATGTAATATTTGGCAAGAGGGTAAGTAGCCAGCAAGTGGAACCCTCCCGGTGAGGTGGAGTGGGAAGGTGCTTAACTGAAACGTTTGGCCCATTTCTTGTCCATTCTATCCTAAAAATATTTCACGTATCTGGTTTACTAATTTGTCATGTGACTATGTGACATAATCTATTATATCAGCAGGAGAGGAGAGGCCTAGTTTGAGTGCTGTGTGTGAAAATAGTGGTCGAGAAGAGTTGTTTAATCTGCCTTTAAGATCGACATGTAAACAAGGTTTTATGAACATTTATAACTTTATTAACCCTGGCGTTGCTTTCTTTCTTATTATCCCATGTCATCGAAATACACTTCTTAAGACGATGTAGAAAATATCTGCAAAGAATATGGTGCGCTTTCAATGGATTAACTGAAATATGCACCTTTTAAAACATAATAACTGTGAGTATGTATAAAATGAATAAATGCTCTACAGATGAATAAAACAGTTGACTATGCTAATATTTGCAATGGACAGACAGGAAAAAAATGTAAACATCCACATTACTCATACAGGAATGTCCTCTATTATATAAAAGCCTGTACAAAAATCAGTGTGTCATCTATGACAAAAACAGGGCTGACTTATATCACAGTGTTAGCTGACTCTTTCTTTAGCTTCACTAAAGGCAGAGTAAAATAAATTAGTAAAATATCAGGTTAAGCAAGAAATATTTGAGTATTTTCCAAGATGTGTGTAAGGTGTATGAAACGTACAGAAATGAAGCACCTATTGGAAAGTATAACTATCGGTCAGCTTTCACAGGTTAAACAGTAATTTACATTCAAAATCCTTTAGAATAATCAAATCAAGGCATTCAAATTCCCAAGATCAACAACATGGCTTCCGACTATAAAGGTTTCACCTGATTAGGTCATTCTGTCTATACATGTGAAAGGTTTAGTTTATACCCAGAGAGGAATTCATTTGGGGGCCAAGGATAAAATTCACCCAGCAGAACGACGCTATACAGCCCCTTCCTGCGTAAAACTCCCCACTCGTTTAAGGCAGACACTAGCCTGGTATTTGCAGTGTGGCTCCAGTGATGGCACGATGATTTACTAGTCGGTCCAGTACTCTGGTCCAGACTGTAAACAACCATTTAATAGATTAGCATACATTTTTTCTTTAACATTTATGTTCCCCAGAGGAGGAACAGTGCTGACTTTGATTAATCTTGTGAGTGCATGTTGTTAATAATTTAGTTCAAAACACTGGCTGTGGCTGTCTACAGCAAGCTAGCACTGCCTTGTTCACATGTGGCAATGTCTATCTAAAGAATTAACTGTTAACTCTTATTTTGAGACAGTTTACTAACTAAAACACGTCATGTTATATCCATATCCTCTATAGTTAACTTCTGTGGACCCTTCTGATGAACACTGTCCAACTCTGGGACAGTGGTAACCTGTGAATTTTCTATAGTTAAACTTAACAGATGTACCCCTAAACCTCTCAAATGCAGGCAAGTATGTTGAGAAAATGAGAGAGATAATATTTAGCCAAAACATGAAAATCACTCATCCAAATTACTTTGATATTGTAAAATAGGCTGTATAAATGATATATACAATCTTTATGATTTATCCAGTCCATGACTTTGCAGTGCACTTAGCTTAAAGAAGTATTTAATGCCATATTAAAAAGGGATTTCAGTGTGAAATGTGGAATAAAGCAAAGTCTGCAAATGAATACAAATGTCGAAGTCAGTGTTTTGAAGCAGCTGGAGAGTTTAATGTCACAATGCAGGTTATCTTCGCAGGAAATCAGGGGGCATGCTTTAATAATGTCAGCTTGATGGATCAGTATATGACTGTCATATGGAGACTGCAAGCATGTAAGTTTCACTCTCAGGTGAACATCTTAGGATAGAAAAGATACGAGGGATAAAGCAGTAGGGAAAGCAAGGTTAGGTGCCTTTCTTTACTGCTATGTAAATAATAAACACAGTTTAATGTCTTTAGAAACTGGAGGAGAGAGCTCCTAATCATACACTTCATTACCCAGCAATTACAAAGGAGAATGACGATTTTAGTTTCTTATAGTTGCCTACTGAAAGTTGGTGGTTGATTCTCTTAGCTAACATTATTGTGTCTCATTATTCCCCTTGAATAAGTCAGCTGAAACAAGCCAATTAACAACAGCTAGACATGAGCGTCATTTACTTGCTGTTTATGTGTATCCACAGAGACGGAATCATGGTTTTTTAAAGATATCCATGGTGAATAGTAACACGAGCAGCTCGTTAAAGAATTTGACAAGTTGACCTGATATTGAGAAGAAATTGGCTCTGGTTGTGTGCATTGTCTCTGCTGCTTCAGTTGTTGTTGTGGTGATCCGTGGCTGACCAGTGAGGGTTCACCTTTCTCTCAGTTTCAGTCTCAGTATAACTAATTCTGCCAGCTCTGTGTCAGCTGAGCCTCGCCAAGCATCAAACAAGCTTTCAATGAGGATCTCTTGTTTCAAGTTCCTGTCACTGCTGCTCAGACCCAAAGAGCCGTGACACATGTTCGCATTACAGCACGTGAAGAGCAAGCAGAGATTTTTTTTTCTCTCTTTTGTTAGCTAAGTAAACTTAACTCGAGTGGGTCTTGTATTTGCTGCCTTGTTCAGGGATCAGAGTCTCTGCTTGGTTTCATACTTACAGTACAGGATTACCTCTTCTCGCTGTCCCGCCTTAACCTGCTCATCAAATAATAATCTGGACTAAAATCCTTTTTGCTCATCACAGCAGTGCTCCAAGACAAACAAACTTTGCACAAACTGACAATGTTTCATTGCTAAAACTTTAGTTTTGACAGATAAGCTTTTTTCCTGACTGCTCTCTTAGTGCCCACAGAAGTAGATAGATGGCTCTTTTGCGTGTCCATATTTTTACACATATGAAGAGCATGTTCCTGAGCAGGGCACGAGTTTATGGATTAATCAATGAATAGCCACGGTTGCTAGATTACAGCTAATAGCAACTCTGAACTCTCCTCCATTGTCAAATAGAAATAGCCCTGCAATAGATGACTGCTGGTCGTAAGTGGTGCCTAAATGTTTTTAATGGTTAAGAGATGATTTGTCTTCTCATAGACTCCACTACATTTGTCACCTGACATGTTAATGCACTTTTGCGCTGAAGTACGTAATATCTGGCTATCATCTTATCTACCAAGGTTCATCTTGTTTGTTATAGCTCTTAGTTTTCCTTACATGAACTGATCACTTCAGGTCCATGCACAACATTTTATTGGATTAAAGTTAGGAATTCGATTTGGTCATTCCAACAGATTCACTTTATTCTTTGGTTTAATGACTTAAGTGCAAAGGGCCGTTGTCTTGCTGCATGATTCGCTTTGTCTTGAGATTCAGATCATGGACGGATGTGTCAACATTTTCCATTAGAATGTAGTATATTTCAGTATTCATTGTTCTCCAGGCAATGGCAGATCGCTGTGGCCCAAATGCAAAGAAACAAGCCCAAACCATGATATTATCACTACTATGTTTCATGGTTGGAAAGAGGTTCTTATGCTGCAATGCAGTGCTTTCATTTCTCCAAATATACTTCTATCACTCTTATTTAAACCAAAAGGTTACATTTTCAGCAGCCCTCTTGTCCACATGGTTTGATGAACAGCAGATAGGCTGCAATGTTGTTTTCAAAGGGCAATGGCTTTCTCCTTGCACCCTATTCTAATACATTCTCTGGATTTAGGTTATGAGTGGTCTTGACTTTCCTCCATTCGTAGGCAGTCTGTCTGACTGCAGATTGATGTTTTCCATGGCACCCATTCGCACCTGAAACTTCTTCCTCTAATTTCACCTTCACCTTGAACTGCTAGTCCTAGAGGTACACACACCAATGACCAAAAATGATATCTTTGTCTCATTTGTTGCATTGAATTCTCTTTTGAACTTATAAAGACCTTTTATATTCTTTCATTTGTGATTACCCTGGATGTTTTTACGTTTGAGTGAGATGGAGCCATTTACACATTATCTCTAGTTTAATACCTTATCAAAACAAATTACTTACTGAAATCTGTAAGATCACCCTCAACAATTTTCCTGTATTAATAATACACCCCTTTCCTTTTCCATTATTACCCACATTACAGTACATTTACCTTCCCGATCATCTTTCCCCCTCTCGTATCTCTCTTTTCATCTCATAAACGTACCGTATAGTTAAGTGGTTTTTATTAAATACTGAGCTGCAGCAGTTCAGTTTGTTGTTGTCATGTGAGCTTCATTCTCTGACTTAGAGAGATTTCAACATAAATTTCATTCCCATTCCCAACTCTCTGTCTTTCATCTCTCTCTTCAGTCGCTACTAATTTTGCACTTATTCACACACGTGGAATATTTGGACTTGCAATGTTGCGTAACTTCAGCTCACAAATTAGTATGATTCATCTTAATTTATTTCTGCATGTGTGAGTCATGTGTTAATATGGGGGAACAAGCTGCTATCTGAACTCTAGCGGCAGCAGCCTGAGGTGGCTTCACGTTGTGGAGATAGTACTGGGCGCAGTTACACTCTATTTGGGTCTAGTAGTTTTACAGAATAAGAATAAGTTGGATTTTGTAAATTGTGTCCCTGTTACAGTGTTCCACATATCACTTAAAGACAATAGATGCTTGAATGACACAGTTTTCAGATGAATGTTTTATATTTCCTCTGTGTTTTTTGCCGGCAGTTTCCAATTCGCTAAACACTATTCGATTGCAATATTTGGCATAATAGATTTGAACCTGTTGTTCTCTTTTCTGTTTGGGTAACAGGCACAACAGCCAAGCATGTGGTGTTCCTGGCGGGTAACACGGCGAAGCATGGCCTCCGCTGCAAAGCCTGCAAGATGAGCCTCCACCACAAATGTGAGAATGGCGTTGGGCAGCAGCGCTGCATGGGAAAACTGGTGAGACACACGACACAGAGGACAAGATGCAGACGGTACATTATGCACTTCAGACAAGTTGGCAGACTCTGAACTTCAGGAATATCGTGAACAATGTCACTATGATGCCAACTAAAACAGACACATCAAAATATCAGAAGTGTCTGTTTCCCATCAGAATGGGCTTATTCAGAAATCCCACTCTCTGTGTCAGCGTTCTGGTGCATCTGTGACCACCATCCTTTCCCTGTCACCGTCCTCATCATTATATCATCACTGTCTTTGTGTTAGATAACAGTAATACAGCTCACTGCTTAAAAATGCTGACCTCCTCTCTCGTCAAGTTCTGCTGGTACTGCCGTCATCATAAACCATAAAATCAAGACAAATAGGATCACCCTGAAGCGTCTTACTAAAGATCATGTGGCAGTTTTATGCGTTTGACATTTCACAGTCTCAACCGTGAAGTCAAGCCCAGTCTTTACAGGCTACAGGCTGTAAATGAGATAATGAAATTTGGCAATGTTAAAAAGTGATTCTTACACCTTATAAGTAAATTCGCTGAGTTACTGGCAGGATGTGAATATTTTTTTCCAGCTGTATGTAGAACTGAATGGAAAAAACATCATTTTCTCTGAGGACAGCATGTCTCAAAATGGGTCTTTTTGACAGCGAACTTTTCAATCTCTCCACCAAGTTTGTGACCTGAACCTTTAGATGGGGTCTTTGAGACGCTGGACTGTGCAGTTTGTTTGCAACATGCTTATAAGGTTTAGAATAGTGTATATTTTCGTTACCTTAAAGTAAGCAGATTATTTATAAGATTTTCATCACAATCTATAACAGTGACAGCAATAAAGTTCCTGGAGTTTAACACCGTTATCTGTAGTCTGTCATGTGTTTTCATGTTGTTGTCGTCACTTTATGATGAGGTGTTTTTCCCTGAAACTCACATTCTGTGGGGACTGTCCTCATTCATGGGTGGTAACAATGAATATTCGGATGATATAAGTCACAGGCTTTATCACTTTGCATCATCTGTAGATGTTAAAATGAGATCCTTTGGTTGTGGAGGGTGGCCCGGTTGTTTTTACAGGAAAGGGTTTGGCTACATTGATATAGGACACTGCCAAGACGCATGTTCGCTTTCATAGCAGTCCAGCAAACAAGCAGATGGGACAGAACTGGAAGTCTTTAGTCATTGCCCACATCCCACATCCAAGGAAATACAGGCTATAAGTGTGCTTTACAATCCTCCCATTGAGTAAATTTGACCTGAATTAGCAAGGGAAACAGGAACAGGTTGAGTTGGTGTTAGTCAGCAAGAATAAGGAGAATAAACATTGTATGGAAGTAATAACAATACAACTAGCCTTTTTCCTTTTCCCTGTTACGTCTTTCCACAAGATGCCTGTGGGATGAGGCTTGAAGATATGACCAGCTCTCAGGAGTGGAAAATGAGGTTGAGAGGTCAAGCATAAAAAGAGAAGTTTCCCCAGAGGAGTACAGCTCTAAATTCAACTCGCTCTAAACTTGGACGCTTCTGCAGCCATGCTTGTTTCTCTTGGCTTGAGGACTTCTCAGAAAGAAAGCAAGTGACTTCATGCTCTGAATTTTTATCAAACGTAAAACCAGTGTGTCTTAATTTTTCCAGTAATTTTCTGAACATAGTGACACATTGACTCCCTTAGAAATGGAGTTGAAAAATCAGTGGAGTTCAAGATGTAGTTCTCCTGTTTTACAATGAGCAAATGTCCATTGAAATTGCTTTTTCAGTTTGTTCTTTGTAAGCTTTCCTATTCAAAAATAATTAAATGGAGTCAAACAAGTTAATAAAAGCTGATATCTCACAAGAGAGGTCAATCTTTTTTTTTCTAAGATTGATTTGACAAATCCAGTTATAAAAAAAATACTGTAATTATATCAATTATAAAGTTGTACTAATCAGGATATAACAAAGATCCTTTGGTAACTCCTATATGCACTCTCAACATTGATGAGCAGCAACAATTGCTTCTCAAAGATCATTGCTGAGGTCTGTCCTCCTTGGCATTGTATTAACACTTAACTGAATGATCCAGACCAGCAACCTGCCAAAACATCTTTTTTTGAGGTGCTCACACCTATTGATGATTAGCTAATCAAGTGCATTTGATTAGCAGCACCTGGGTGCTACTTACACTCTTAATTCTTATGGAATCTGTAAGGGTTTACATAGTTTTCACACACTGTTTCTGCATTTGGACTTAGTCTTTGATAAATAAATTGTAACACAATATGTGTAATATGTCATGTAAGCTTGTATTCATCTAATGACCTGATAAGGTCTAGATGATTTTTTTAATCATGTCCTGACACATAAGACCTAAGAATTGTAATGCTCATGCTCAGCATCATGCCGATTCCTTGGTGCTCAGTTTACATATTCTGTTGTTCAAAAGAGTGAGTTACTGAGGTCTGACTGTACACTTAATCCAATGTGTGAGACTTGTTTGGCCACTGGAACACTTAAGATAAAATTGTCCACCACGTGCATCTTCATATGTAGTCTAAAGTTCATGCTTATGCTAAAAAAATGACCTCAAATCAAATTACATTTATGAATTGGAAAATACGGCCTTACTCTGATAGCACATGGATTTTGTAAAGAAAAGCTCACAGTGTTTATATACAACAGTTATAGTGTTATAAAGTGTAGAAGTCCATATTTGATGGTTGGTGGGGTGTGGCAGGATCATCCAGAATAGCCGAGCTCCTCTCTTCTACATCCCAGTACATTATACTCTTTGTTTTCACTCACTATTTATTTTCACTTTTATTTTTTTCTTGGCTAGGTTTAGGCATTACAAGTACTTGGTGCTTTAAAAAAGATTCTCTCACAAAATCATTTTGTAAAATCCCTGATAGAGAAAACTACTTTTTCTTTCATTTCAGTAATGCACAAGTAAACCAGCTCCAGTCCAAATAGCAACAGTTTGTGATCTTAAGTGCATTAATAGGCAATAATAGGTTGATGAATAATCATAGTTGTCAGTCAGTCAGTCAGTCGTGAAAACAGTATGTAAAATCACTATCATGTGAGAGGTTCTGACCCATCTGCATAAGACACCAACGTGTGCAGAAACTCCTGTTGTAATACATGACTTTGACAAACATGCTGGGTGTCTTGTGTCTGTCTCAGAATCTGGGACTTTGCTCTGGGTTTCCCACAACTCTCTGTACCAATCTCTTGTGTCTTCTTTGCCATATTAACTAGATTGGCTCCAGCAAGCGTGTGCTTTTAAACTTTTCCTTAATGAGTTTGCACTTGTTAGTCTGATATATCACTTCTTGAAATAGGCCCGGAGAGCTCAATTTTAGCTGTTGCATCATAAGAAGTGCCAAAAGAAGTCTTAATCAGGAGTGATTAACAACGTGGGTTTCACCACCCGTGACTTGAGTGCTTGAAATGTAAACAAACTGGAGAAGGAAGTCCTGTAACAAAGAAGTCCAGTAGGAACAACTGTGTATGGATGTGAATTTATGCATTAATCATTCCCAAGTATGCTGCAGATAAGATGATGTCCAAAGATTGAGGAAAATTTCAATCTTCTATATTTTGCATAGTTATGAAGGGTTCAGAACTGATGAGGAAATATTGATCGAATGTGAGGCAGCAATAGATGTAGACGTGATAAATGTGTGAGAGTCTGATCAGATTAGAGGAGGACAAACAGGCAGTTTTACTGAGATAGAAACTGCTGGATGGCATTGAACCTTTTCAACAAATCATGCAAGTTGGCAGTTCAAGTCTGTGATTAATTAGCTTTTCATTTAGGATGGTCATGCATAATATAAAACTGTGATCACTAATATTTTTGCTTTGATGTAAGAATGTGCTGAAAGTTAGATTTATTGGAGCTAATGGTGCGTCTCAACCTCAGGGCAGAGCAGTATTAAACGTGACGACTGACTAAGTCTGATGTCATTTTGTAAACAGGCATAGCCCCTCCGGCATCTGTTGTCCACTTTGCCCTTGAACTATCTTCTTTACAGCGATGTCATTTATTTCATGTCCTCATATATTTGAGGTTTCTAAAATTACTATGCTTTATGGTCTTTGATAAATGTTGTTTGCAGCTGTCTTTTATTCTAAAATTAGTCATCTTGTTCAAAAAATTATATTCATTTACACAAAGTAATTAAGATATTTGAAAAGAAAGCATTACTATTTATAGAAATCAATCTAGTAAACTTGTATAATGTGGCTCTGGTTGTTGAAAGCTATCGAAACAACAATGCTTCAACTTGTGCATAAACTTGAGGCCCACTCATCCGTATTGTACAAACTATGCAGCACAGCTAACTGCTCGTTTTGAGGCGTGGTAACAGGGTCAATGAGGGCAGAGCAGTGTGTGTGTCATTACACACAGACACAGGCTCCTTTTACGCAGATAATAAAAAAAACAAAACGCGTTGGATCATTTCAAACTAGGCGTGTATTCTGGATCGAACAAACTGATGAAGATGACTATAAAATCGGTGACCTCTGCAGGCCACATTTAAAATGACACGAAGCACATCATTCCACGCGTCAAACTCCACACTTACAAATGATACATTCACAGAATAAGTTCAGACAACAGGTGATGTATTATAAACAGACTTGTTCATAAAGTGCCTGATTAGCGACTTCTTTTCCCTTTTCTTTGCAACAATGTCTTTTGACCGTTGTAGCATTATGAAGTTGGTGGGGAATAATGCTCAAAGCCTCCTAATCATATTGGTATTAGTATAGATTCATTCATATTGATTACCATTCTGTAGACTTTTTTTTTTCGCCCCCTGGGACTAATTCATTTTTTCACAGAGAATTTTTATATCAAAACTATCGTGTCAAACACGTATTGTGCTACAACTTTCCCACTACGAGGACAGCTGTGTTCAGAAAAGTTTGACTGTGCACTGTCGTGTGCTTTTTCAGTGCCAGACTGCTGTGTTGCCCGTGGTGTTGTGTATTTATTGATTTGTTCCCGATGTCTGTCACCTCACTCTTTTTCCCTCCTCTCGATCTTTCTCTCTTCAGCCAAAAGGCTTTCGGCGATACTACAGCTCTCCATTACTGATCCAGGAACAGTATGGCTGCATCAAAGAAGTATTGCCTATTGGTGAGCAGCATAAATCTCATCCTCATTTCAGTTCTGCCTGGGATGGAATGCACAAAAGTGAAGCATTAACTCTGTTTTCCCAGATCCATTTTTTTTACTTGAAATCTTTTATGAACCTTATCCATAAGGTGACATCTTTTTTTCACTCACAACTTAGATATGATGAGAGCTTTGCATTTGTTTGTCATCGGCTTTTGTTAAGATTTGTGTTTCTCTACTGCAAAGCCTGTGGCAATAAGGTGGACCCCGTATATGAAGCACTGAGGTTTGGGACATCGCTGGCACAAAAGGCCAAGAGGGCCAGCGGCTCTGATTCTCCACACAGAAGCTCGGTAAGAAACAGGATACCTGTCACTGTTGTCGCTTAAGGGACACATTATGCCCATCTGATCAAAAATTGACATGATTTTCTAAGTTCTTAACAAAGGTCTGTGACAAGTTTTGGCCAAATCCTACAGAGAAACAGAACAAAATCACCCTTTATCAATCCAGTCATTATTATTATTATCATCCACCTCTACCACTTCTCCCCACCAATCTTTTTTGGGGAGGTTCCAGTTTGACATTCATATAATACAGGTTTGTGTTACCATGCATAGAAATTACATACAATTTAGTCTCAGTAACCCCTTGAAGCACATTATTACAGTTTGAGAGAACATGCAGCACCTAACTTGACAGCTTACACAGCCACAAGAAAAATGTGACTGCCTGGGAATTTTATTATCAAATATTTACATTTCCTCTGCAGGTCGGCCACAGTCAGTACTTATCCTACTTTTATTCGGGATCTCATTGCCAGCCGTGTGTTAAACAAATTGGGCCAAACCAGAGATATGAACTCTAAAGCAACAAGAAATAATCAGTGTAAATAATTCAGTTTATGAGAGGCTAACATTAAAAACTTATGTTTATATGGATAATGTTACATAGATATTTATCTAGATGTATGACTCACTGAATAACATAGTTTGGGATCTAGGGGACTTCCAAACTGTTGTGTTACAGTATGTTTTAGAGTTGGTGGTCACTTCAGACATCAAATACTTGTTACCAGGCATAGAAATTAGGTTATTTTTCTTAACGTATCCCGAATTTGACTTGTTTTATAAGATATTTCAAAATGTTCTTACATTTTTGCCCAGCTTTATAAGACAGACTGTAGTGATAGTCTAAATAGATACTGTCACTACAGGGCTGTAAACACTACCAATAAAGGCAATGTAGTCCAGGCAGTCATGTAAGAAGTTGTCAGTGTAAACATTCAACCTACAGCTCTGAAGATGCATTAAACTGATATCCAGCTGCATGTCAAATCTGTTTTTCACAGTGTATCATGTCCTATGTTCAGTGGGCTGTATCTGTATCTGGATATGTTCCTGTGTATGATGACGTCTTAAAGCTACTGGGTTTGGGCCATCCTCTGCTGCCCTTTGCAGCTGTTACAGATGTCTGTGTGTGTGTGTGTCAGTACAAGCTTCAGAGACAATGTGATCTCAACAGGGGTCTGATAATAGTTTCCAAATGCAGACTGGGAAACAGCAAGTTTACTGCACTGCTGACTTCCAAATAGATGCTCAGCCTGTGAAATTGGATGAATTTTAGCTCAAAAACTCTCACTGATCCATCCACACTGTTTATTTCTAACAAATGTTATTTCTGTACCAGTTTATATCTCCTCCAATTCTTTTATCAATATTTGTCTTAGTCTCACTAATCATTGATATCCTAATGTCTGCAGACCAGTGACTTGGATAATGTTCCAGAGGAAGTTGTGGCCCACAGCAGTCGGCAAGAGCTATCAAGAAAACACAGTGATGATGGCAAGTATCTGTTGCAGTTCACTGTCTCTATCTTAATTAAAGCCATGCAGTGACACAGCCAGAAATGACATCTTTAGTTCTTCCCACACGAGAGTCTAAGAAGGCTGCAATATTGAAACATCAGAGACGGCTTCTCAGTTTCCCACTGAGCTGCGTTTGCTCTCTTGGAGACGGTATAAAAGGCAGACAACTTAAATAGAACACTTTAAGCTCCAAAGAATTCAGTCTCGGTAGTGCTCTCAGAGCACAGAGAAAGCTATAATGTTGTTCGTGGAATTGGGAAACATTTTGTGAATTGTACTTTCAACCCAGCAGAAGAAGTGTGGAAACTGCTCTAGTTTCTTGCCTGAACAGAACAAATTTCATACATTTCATAGACTGTACAATTAAGGTTAACAGGTTTTGCAGTTCTTTTATGTAACTGATTATTCACGATATGATGTCGAATTGGACATTTTTAATTGGATATCATTACAGGCCAGTGTCTGCCAGATTTCACCGCTGGTCCTGAAACCTCCTAAAAATAAATGCCAAAAGTTTGTTGTTTAGTAAAAGAACAAATGTGATCCTTCTGAAGTAGACCAAAGCCTTATGAGAGAGATATATGTTCCCGTGAGAAGAATGAAATGTAGGCTATACAATAACTTCTAATTAGCCTTATTGAACTCATGAATGATAAAAAAAACAAACAATACAACTCTCATGGTATTTTTTTGGTGATTTCATCATACGTTATACTGTGGGTTCATTTTCCTCCAGAAAAATAAAGGAACACTGTTAAAAATGTGAAGGTTCACAGAAAGAGGTGATTATCCTTCTCTAATAGCACCTTTTGATTTCTGTGATAAGTGCCCCCTATAAGACAAATTAAATCAGTTTTGCCTGCTTCCTGAAAGATTTCAAGAAATATCAAACATGTCAGGGTGGTTTTTTTGTTTTTTTTAGACTGAGTCTCTCTGTTGAATTGATTGTTGTTGTGACATGGTGATTTGTTCTCTCAGTTTTCACAGTCATTGAAAACGGAACAGAGCGTTACCACCTGCCAGAGAGAAAAGCCGATGATTTACCGGTGAGAAACTAATCCATCAAACAGTTTTTCCTTGCAGTGATGAAAGCAATTTTGAGTTTACTACCTAATGCTGTTTTTATATCTTACAAACACTTTGAAAAGCCTTTTAAGCACTCGTGCTATCGAAAAAACAGTTTAAGCTAAGACACAAGCATTACACCCATAAAGACAATTTGCTGCTACTTCAATCATCCATCCATCCATTTTCTATAATCTGTCAGGTCGCGGGGGGTCATAGGGCAAGAGGCAGGGTACACCCTGGACAGGTCGCCAGTCCATCATAGGGCCACACAGAGACAAACGAGACAAACAAGCTGGAGTACTAGTACAACTAGTACTAGTTGTACTAGTACAAGTAGAGAACCCATATATAGCCTCCCACTTCAATCAATAAAAAGAAAAAAGCTAAGCACTTAACTGTTAGGAACTGCTAGCTTAACTGTGTTAATAAGTTTTAAACCGGTTTAATAAGTTACAATGTCAACTTTTCAGTTTCATGCTGTTTTACCTCCTGTGTTCACAGTGTTAGTTATTCTGCAACATGTATTATTTTCACAGTCTGAAACCTCTGTGAACAAACTTTATCCACTGACCAGTGCCTGAACTTTGCATGGTCAGTCTGAGAACTGATACCCAGCCAACTCACTCCGCGTCCATTAAGCATCCTGCCCCCCACTGCTGAATTTCCCAGGACTTTGGGGGGGAAAACTCTCTGTTCTCTTCCTGCTGTAACAAATCAAACTCAAGCTGACGTGACCGCTGGCCTGTGCTGATACGGAGAAGCCTTGACCTCAATGTTTGGATCTGAAACTCTGGAGTCTGTGCTGCTGTGGTTGTTCTCTTATGCACTGCTGATGGAGCAAAATTTATGCCACAGAAAGAAAAAAGGTTAAACCTCCACAAATATGTCGTAGACTCCTGTAGAGCAGCAATGATTTTTTTCAAGGCCAGGTTTATTTGTTCTATCTTCTCCTGCATGGTTGGATTTGTGGGAGAGGTGCTCTCTTCGTATCGCGTTGCTTTGTAAATATTTTCTCCATGCAGCCATCTATTCTGTTTACTTTTATAGTTTAACATGTTTGTCCTAACTGTCAACAATGGAAAAAGACCATGGATGCTTGGATATACACAAAAATGAACAAATATCCATAAAAGGCGATCACGCGCACATGCACTGTGCATGTGCACCTATCCTCTGCAATGCTTTCCAGTCGTCCGGTCATCCATTTCAGGGAGGAGGATTGTGCAGCGTTATCAGGTTGGAGCGAGCACAGCTGGCAGCGGGCGGTTCGTCTGTCAGCCGACAGGTCCATTAGCTCAGGCAGGCGGACAGACAGATGGAGGCTCTGCAGGGTAATGAGCAGAGAAAAAATGCTTAAACTCTTTTCTTTTTTTTTACCGGAGAGGAGGTCTCAACGTGCATGTAGGAATGCACACAATCACAGACAGGATCACCGTCTGTTCACACCTATTATTGCTAAACAATATGATGCTTTAGTATCTACATTACAATTTTGGCGGCCTCTGTTGATTCACAACTTTGCTTCTGGTATTTCTGGAAACAGTCCATCACTTCCAGAGAAAATCAAATCCAAGTCTTTGAAAACAGCACTTTCTCCTAACACCGAATCAATTGTTTGTTGAGAAAACATGAAGCTATGCCAGCTGTAAGCGCTTTAGAGTCTTTTATCTAATTTTTGTTTTTTGGGCAGCAGCTTTGCCATTTTGAATCAATCTCACCTCATCATTGTCTTTCTTCAGCCAGACCTGCATCCAATAGAATAAAAATACACAGTCAGCATTTCCCACAGGAGCATCAAAAACAGGTTGAACATTGGAATTTCATTCACCTGGTGCCCAGAAACAGAAATCCCAATTGATGTTATTGTTGCTCAGTGATGTTTAATTGAGCAACTGTCACATATCCACTTTGCAAATCAAAACATATCTGTAGCTATTAATAATTTATTGAATTCCCATAAGTCTTGCATGCTGCCGTTTAAATGAATCTTTTTTTCTTTTTCTCATTTTCCCATCACCACATCATCCTTCGTTTCAAATGATACTCAGCGATTGTTATCTTGGGTGTCCACTGTTTCACCCTCCAGCCGGAGCATCAGGAGTCCCTTGAGGCCAGTGTGCAGATCTTGGTTAGCTGTAATAGATCGCCACTGTCTGATGTTGCTGTTTCCATCTAGAGGCCGCAGAGGCAGTTTGCCTTGTGGCAACAGTTAACTCATCTCATCCATCAGCTACATTTCCAGTCCTTGGTGGTGGCACTTGGGGAGCCATTTCATTTCATTATAGTGGCACAAAGATGGAGAAGTCTATTGCTGCTCAAGACATTAATGTCTTACAAAAGTCATCGCCATATCTTTTGGAGGAGTTTTCTTTCTGTTACCGCGCAGGGAGAGCTATTAGTGGATGGGACACAGCTGTCAGGATTTAGACTCAAGGTACTGGGTGATGAAACAGGAAAGCACACCCACCAGTTTTCTCAGCAGGTGCGAAGAGTGCCACAGTGGTGGCATACAGTATCTCCTTGCTTTTTGTGCCGACACTTCTCTGACAACTTCCTCTCCACCTACACAACGCAGCCCTGTTGTAACTTCATGAGGACCTGATCCTGCCTTTCTCACTCATGTCGACAGCAGATTTAAACGAACAGATTGCCGCGCAACTTAAACAGCACCTCAGTGTATCACTGTGGTGTAAACAAGGGCTTGTAAACAATGTGTTTCTTGTGTCGCATTTAGATGGAGGAGAGCCAGCTACAGAGGGATATGCTCAAGCTCAACACCTTTGTGGCCTTGTACAATTTCACTGCCCAAGAGAGCCATGACCTGGAGATGAGGTTCGTTCACACACACACACACACACACACACATAAAAACACCTCCCAGCATTACTCAAAAGAGCCTCTTCCCAGGATTTCAGATAGAATATCATTAACTGATTGACTCTGACATTCCTGCAATGATTTTTTAATTTTTTATTTATTATCCAGAAAGAGAAGTAAACAAAGATCCTGAGACTAAGGCACTCCAATTCCACGTGTCCTATAAGCATGATTCAACTTCACGATGAAATTTGATTTAAACCCTCTGAACAAGACCGATTGAATCACTTTTTTTGGCCAAGCGAACTGTTCCAGTTTCTAAATTTTGCAATTACACTTTTTATTGATGATCATTAGTTTCAGTTATTTATAGACCAAGAATTTAATCTTGAATCAAATTTTTGTACTTAAACAACTAAGAAACAAAAGAGGATTTTTGTAATAAATTGAATAATTGCACAGATATTCCATGTGCTCGCAGCAGCCATGACAGAAACAGAGCCTCGTTGCCTTTTGTGATGACTATGAACATTATAATACATGCAACTGTCTAGTGCAGTTAAATACTATATTTTGTGCACACAATGGACGCTGTGCATACAGTTCGTGTTCATTTACTTTGCTTTCTGTCATGTTAGTGCTGTTAAAGTGCTGTCTGCTCCTTCGCAGGAGCATTTTGTCTCCTAATTTATGCGTCTGTGTCTTTTTCTCAGCTTTAGGTTATATAATTACTCGATTCAGAGCAGCACAGCTTATAATAAGCAAAAATGAATTTACATAAGAAACTAATTAGTGCCCTCTTTGGAGTTCTTTGGAGTGATCTTGTTAAAGGTACCTGTGTGGGTGATGTGAGTGTCTATTAATATCTCATCAGTCTTGTGTCTTCTCAGATATATCCTGAGAGAGATGGATCGTCTATCTATTTGTAGCTCCCACGAGGCTGTGACACTCTTCCATTAGCTAAGATGGGATATATAGTTTTTGAAAGCTAACACTAATTTGATTTATAGCAGCCCAAATGGTGAGACGTCCACATTTTTCAGGCAAGCAAAAAAGTAGATCCCTGTGTAATTTAGAGTCCAATTCTACTTTTTTTAATGGGAAAAAAATGTACTCAAGGTACAAAACAATTGGGCAAGATCTGCAGATTATGCATTCCGTTGTGATAAATTAAACTAAAAGTGTTGACCTTCTTCGTTTGTTTCATGTTCAGTTTTGCTTTTCATGATTGTTGACATCACTGGGTGTTATACAATGAGTTCGGGAGCACCGGTATACATTTATGAGACCTTATAGCCTGACATCACAAGATACATCGTCAGGTTGATGCCACATTCGCTAGTTAACTAATTTACAGATGCATCGACCAGCTGCGAGTTGTGTCGCTCTGCCGTTCCTGCAATATAAAGTCTCAGGAGTCATGTTGCAGTAACATATGTCATTAAGTTATTACTCTATTTGTATGCTCATGACTTTACTTATCTTTTGCCCGTTCCATGTAATGAATTCCATGCTATGCAATGATAAAGTGCAAACGAGACCAATTTTTTGGGATGAAAAAATATTGTATTATGTCCAAAATCATGTAACACTGTGTCATGATAGAATAGAAAATAAAAAGACCCAAACCCTGACCTCTCATCATGAACATTATAAGAGAGATTTGACCAGTTGATCCTGATGACATGTGGCTGAGAACTCATATATTTAGCTCCACTATGTAAACAGCAGACAGTGATTGTCAGACTGAAGTCTAATTTCCTTCCTGCACGTCTTTAGGTTTTGACCCGTTATTTCCTGTTTTATTTTGAAACACTAACTTTCAGGTACCTTGCCCTTCCTCTTGTGTCAAGTGTCTGATTGTCTTCCCTGATTCTTAAGTGTTTCCACCTGTTCCCCATGGCTCCTCATGTAATCAAAAAGTCTGTGTCTCCCTTGTCTTGTGCCAGTGTGTCGCAACAATCTGTTGAGAGTTCGTCATTCTAGCCATTCCAAGTATCCCAAAGTCGTGATTTCCTTGAGCCTGAAGTTGGGTGATCCTCCTTCAGAGCTATCTTCAGTTTTAATTTATTCCATAGCTTCAGTTTAGTTCACGGTAAATTCCATAGCATGTTTTTGTTCCTCCCTTAAGGAGTGATTTTGATTTCATTAATGTTTCATAGAACTTCCAATAGTCGAGTGTTGGGTTTTTGAATTATTGTTAATATTTCATAGAGCCTCCATTAGAAGGAGAGGATTTTTGTTTGTTTTGCCTCGTTAGAAAAGTGCGCTAAGTTTAAAGATGATCTTTTATAGTTTGTTTGTTTTCCTCCTGTAGTGGAGTGAGTTTTGGTTTCTGATAACTTTCATAGCTGCACCCTCCTCAAACATATTTATTGAGGAGAGTGCTTTAGGATTTTCACAGCCCCTTTGTTTTGCTCTGTCTGGAGATCCTCAACTTGTTTATTCCCAAATAAACACTCTTACTCTGAAAACGACCCTGCATCTGTGTCCTGCGGCTCTGACACTGTCACAGTCGATGAACAGTAGATTAGAAACTTATCATGTATTTGGTTAAAAATGACCACAACCCACATGTTCATTGAGCCAAAGCAACAAGATCCCACTTTGTTTGCAGACAGGAAGTTGAAGGAGGAAGTTAAACTACAGCAAAGCTACCCAAGCGAAATATTTAGTTTGGCTGTATAAGTTTGGCTGAGTAATGCCTACTCCAATGCACACCAGTGGGTCTTCACCATGACCGTCAGCAGCGTACAAAATCAGCGTACTCCCCTTAATCAGATGGCTCGTGTTAACACGAGTGTGGTTTTGCTGTGTAGGTTGGCTTGACCTAATGGCTGATGGTGGTTTGGCTTTATCTGATAAAAATCAACCGACGTGGCACCTGATTGTTTCTCAACATGAGCTATGACATTTGATTAGTCATGTGTGGGAATAGTTGAGTTTCCATTGCCCTGGATGATTCATGACTAAAATATGCTTTTTTTTTAAAAAGTAAGAAAGGAATGGGAAAGGAACAAATTGGGGGGAAAAAATTCCACAAATACTCCAAAAATTTGTAGGTTTTCTTGAGGTGGTTTTTGCCAGTTTCAAAGATTTGATGCCCATTAGGGAATGGAAACAATTCTGTGAATCACATCTGACCTGGAATAGATTTAAATGACGCAAATCACCAGCTGTTTTGGATCTGAGCTGGCAAACAATAAACCTCTGTGACTGACTGGCATCTTCCCAGATATAAAATAACATTCCAGATATTCCCAAAGATTAAAGTCATTTCTGAAGAAGAGCCCTCTACCTTTTTCTATTGTGGACATTCCCTAAAGTTGTAGTTTTCTTTCTCCTCTTGTTTTATTCCTCTTTAATACAGCTACTTTTACTAAAGTACAACCGCTTGTAAAGTAGCCTATGCGACCATCCTGCCCAGCCTAGTTTATTTGCCTCAAACCAGTCAACAGAAACTGATTTCTGATTGCTTTAGACTTACCTCACTACTGAATGAAAACTCCGCTATGGTACTAATTGCCATTTAAGCAACAAATTAATAACCTCAAGTGTATAACTTTGTGATGAATTTGTGAAGATATTCAGGGTTAAGCAGCGAACTTTGCCAACAGTCATGCTCATATGTTGGAACAGAAATTTAAAGTAGACAGAGCTCTGGGTGTCTGCCTTGTCTTATTATCTTCTTGTAGTCTGAAGCTCAGACTCTAGATTTTATTCCCTGCCATAACTGTGATTGATTGGGTACCAAGAACAACATGCTATAAAATAGGCCCTCAGAAGAGAACAGTCCAATTGTACCAAAGTACCAATTTGTTCCTGGTTCTCACTGAAATCTCCTGGGGATTGAGGGTTAAGATGGTGTACTTGCTCTGTCTCTGTCTTTCCTATTCACATACTCACACACAGTCGTGGGTTGTGTGTCTGTCTTTGGTCAAGAGAAACTTCGATGTACAGACTTTATTTGAAATTAATAGAGCTCTTCTCTTGAACTCTCTGCCCACTGATACCTTTTAATCAAATGTCCTCTCCTGTTTTTCAAAATAACAGACTCATTAAGCTCACACTTTTAATTTTTTTTGTATTAAAAAATTACAGTAGTCTCTTTTCAGTTTGGCAGCTCACTTTTTTGTTACTTGATTGATTCTAACACAGTATTTGGCACAAAGGCTCACTCGGTATATTTCCTGCTCTTCTTACCTTTGATAAACAGTGTTTTCTGAGTCATTGTGATTATTACCAAGCAAACATCCTCAGTTTTGTTGTTTCAGCCTCAGTTTTGTAACTGAACCCACAAAGGGAAGAAAAAGGAAAAATCAGGTAAACTAGCTTTTGGCGCAACTGTGCCTTTTGTTTTTATTGGCCAAATTAAGCCATCAGCTTTGAACAGATGCTTGTAATTATGGTGCATGAGGTGCAAGGGTGCAATGATTCATCCATTTCCTGGATAAAGATTGTTTTTTTCTTACGAGAAACAGGATTTTAGCTGTCTCACATGTCATTTGATTTTTAGCTCGACTTTACTGCATACAGTACATGAAGAGTAATGAGAGCAAGCAGAGCAGTGCAGGGCTTCTTCGGAGGTTTAAAGCACTGTAAGGATGTTAATAAACAGGGAGGAGGGGCCCTGGTTAAAAAAGTTGCTATCACCATTTATAGTAATAACCACAGCAGACCGATCTCTTAAACTTAAGGTGATGAAGTTGAAAGGGAATTGCTGCTGCAGCAGGACCACCCACTGCTTTTTGATCATGTTGGTCATAGATAGTCATCTTTTTAAAAAAAAAAGCAAATACTGTATGTTTTTATTTATAGAGCGGGAGACAGGATCTTATTGGCTGACGACTCCAATGAGGATTGGTGGAAGGTAGGCATGAAACAGCACGTTTATTGAGCACAATTACCTCTCCAAAGTGTTGCTTCACGAGTTTGTATCTTCTCTGTTTTTCTTAAATCCAAAAACTTTAATCGAAAAGGATTAAAGGATTATAGGAAGAGAGGCTGCAAATTATAGGAGCAAGGTGCCAACTCAGGACACAAACGCATGAAAGATAGATGACGGAGACAAGAGGGCAGAGAAATTATGCATATGCGGCGCGTTTCCACCAGACCATGAAAAAGCTCATCACACTTTTGTCCTTCGCAGGCTGTAGATAAACAGAGACATCTGGCCTGTTTCGGTTTTAACCAGCAGATAGCAAGTCAGGAGACGAACATTAGCACCTCATATAGCACCTTTATTCAATATTGATGTTCTCAATGTAAACACATCATCAGTTCATCTTCTTCAGACAGTTTTTGCAGGTGTACATACAGTAGAGCACTTGCAAGGCTTTCATCTGATAATTCGTGTGCGAGGTTATTAATCCTGTTAATCCAGCCCTCCACGCACCATATGTTTGATGATATTTGTCTTTTTTTTTTTTTCAGGGGGTAATTGATGACAGGATTGGTTTCTTCCCAGCAGCCTTTGCTCATCCACTGCGGGCAGGTGACCAAGTGTTCAGATGTAACAGGACATTCATTGGCTGCAAGGAGCAAGGCCAGATCACCCTGAAGGAGGGGCAGGTGCTCAGAATGATTTATCCAATATCACAATGGATGACGATGAGTGAATGCTTTGTGTTTCAGGCGGTTTAGGCATCGCCCTGTTCTGTCACAGTTTTCTGTGTCACTATGTGTAATATTAGAATAGATTCAAGCAGCTGTACGTGATCAGGTTGTACGTCCCAGCCAACGGAAGAAAAAGCTATTTTCTCTTCAAGCACAGCTGTTTGTTAATTGCTTCAGCTTCATGCTGCTGCAGATGGCAGCGCTCACACTCTATTAGAGTTGTTTGGGTCTGCTGCACTTTGGATTGAGTATAATTACCCTTGGGTATTTCTCTCTTGAAAAGTTGTCAGTCTGGCTATAAGATTTGTTAAGGTCAAGGTTTACCTCGGACTTCCGGTGCTTGTGTTCTGGTTAACTTTGTAGATTTAGAGCCAAAAAGACAAAAGCAGTCAGACGAGTAGTCTTCATGGTTTTGGGAATTCATGTGACTAATTCATGGGCACACCTTGGCCATTACAGCACATGCTCTTCACACTATCCAACAGCTCCTCAGCCATCTTATTACCCTCCTGTAGCTCCCTCCTACTATGCTTCCATCGCACACTCTTTCAGTGACAAGCTCAACTACAGTCAAGAGATAGAGGATAACTCCCAGACGTTACCATCAAATTAGCATTTTGGCAAAATGGCAGTACTTAGAACAGGCCTCCTTTTTCCCACAACACTTTCATGGCTTGTTGGAACAAGGAGGCCTAAAGTAAGCAACTCCCAACAGAGATGAAATCATCAAACACAAGATGTAACAGTGACCCTCTGACTCTGTTTTCCAGTCACACAGACACAGGGGAAGATGCTTTAGAGAGCTTCGAGCAAACATGCTAACACAGTGTCTTCTGACCCGTTAAGATGGTCAATGAGAGAAATTAGAAGCTGCAAAGAAATAATAGCTTCTAAAGATTATCTTTCCAGCTGAGAAAAACACAGCATTTATTCCTAAAACATCATCAATGCACCAAATTTGATAAAAATACAACAATTTTAGTTATTTTTTTATTACAACCATTTCAATACCCTTAAGAATAATGATAACTTTATATAAATTAGTGATCTGATCTCTGTATGCAGCAGCCAGATTTATCACTAGAAATGAAAACAGAAAATAAATTGAGACAAAGCTGTAAATAATACAGAAATGTAAGGAAAAATGGAAATGCTCTGCTGTTTTATGAACTTGTGAGAGTTTAACATCAGTTACAGAATCGACTTATAGTATGACGATTTTAAAATAAAGAACATGCAATATTTTAAACCTTAAATGAGCAGTGTGTTGATGTTCTTACCAAAGAGTCCAGCCTCCTTCCCTTCCTGCGTCATATTTCCTGCTCATATGTTCACATGTTTACTTCTGGTTTGGCTCAGTTTGTTTTAGAGTTTGATTCTGTTACTCTGATGCAATATTCAGTACTTTTCTAATGATGCACATGACACCTTTAGGGCTCTTAAACACCAAACCAACATGACCCCATGCTGGGCTTCTGTCACCAGCTTCTAAACAAACCGAACAGCATATGAACACACTGTAAAGATGGCTCCCAAATGCTGGTGATGGGAGAACACACCAAAAGGACCCAGCTGATATTGGATGAAAGAGCCACCAAATGCAAAAGGAACACTTTGGAAAAAACTGTTTGACTACTTTTTAGCCTCAGAAAATGGAGAAACTGTAAAAAAATAAAAATCAGATAACCCTTTTTTTGCCACTTTAGTTACATCCAAGCTCCTTTATTTCAAGCTCATTGTTGTGGTCTTGAGGCAAATTACAACAATATCGCCAAAGTTAAAACTCTAATGGACCTGACTGATGGCGCTTGGCTTTGGAACACAACTCCAGAACTGAGAGCACATGGAAAATATATATTTTTTTTTTATTTTGTCTGATGCTTGTCAGTGAAGTAACATTTCTTTTCTGGCTGTCAGATCTGTGTGAGCAGTGAGGGTGAACGCAGTGGCTTCATCAAAGTGGCAAGCGGAAAGAAGACAGGCTATGTGCCCTGTGATGTCCTGGAAATCATCTGAGACAAACTGTCAGACAATCAAAGACATGGAAAATGAAGGAGGCGCGATCAGCCACCAGGAGGTGAGAGGAGGAGGAACCGGGTGCAAGTGAAGGAGCTTGCTTCTTCAGTAACTGGAGTTTGAACTGGTGCAAGGAGTGATGAGACTCCGCTTTGTTGCCGGTCAGAGTCTCCCTATCAGTACAGAAACAAATGCTGAGACCACAAACTGCTTCCTGTTTGTGAGGAGACAGGAGATCACTGTGTCACTGATTTTATTTAATTTATAGAGCCTATGTGAGCGTGTGATTTTTCCCCATTTCCCTTTAGTTTTATTTTTTCTACAAGCCGTTTCCATTTTAACTGGGCTGCTAGCTGGCTTTAAGAGTCAAAAGTGGATTTTTTTTCAAGATTCTAATACACAAATGAACTTCTTCCAGGTAATAGTTTAGTTTCTCATGATTTTATTTTGTGGTTTGCTCCATGGAAATGTTGAGCGAATGCAAAGTAGTCAAGAGTAGCTGCTGTACTAAGTGTCATTTTGAAAAGGTAAAACGCCTGACGGAGATGATGGATTAACTAATACATGTGTCAAACAATAACATGAAAATGTTTAACTGCAATATACCCCCTAAAATGTATTCTTAAAAAACCTAACTATGTATGTCCTCCAGTGTATTTGCTGTTTTTGCGACAGAACTGAAAAATGCTTCCATGTGTTTATCTTAAAACCTGGAGTTTTATGAGTGAGAGAGAGAGTGATTCAATCAAAGACTTTTAAAAGTCTCAGTGGTCTTCTAAAGATATTGTCTTCACCCGCCCCAGATTTACTGTCTTTCATTTGATCACAATGGTACTATACAGCAGGTTACTTAGCACCCACTTGGATAAAAAAATAAAATTGTCCTTCTCATTTTTTACCCAGTGGTGTTTTCACTGGTTTATGAATAGCTTTTATTTAGGGTTTTTAGTTGCGGTCTCCTTAGAGATTTAAACTAAAGCCACAGTATAACCAGACGAGAAAAATTGTTTTTGATTGAACCACAGTATGTTTGTCCTACTCGGTGTGGCCTGTTACCATGAAAGAAAACGTGTAAGGAAATGATGCATTTCTAGTTAGCTTTAACCTTAAATGTGGTCCCTCGTGTGGTTTTCTCCTTTTTCAGCTCAGACCGCTCTGAACAGCACTTCAGCAGAATCTCGTGGAGTTCATTTATGGCAAGGTGTCACAGTGAAGTAGATATAGTTCATCTGTTAAAGGTCGCTCTGCACTGGCTTTATTGACTGCACAAGAATGCTTTATTGAACAAACATGTATGAACAAGAATAAAATTTGTTTTTAATCAAAGAAATCCGATGGGCATGACAATTATTTCTGTATTGCTGTGACCAACATTTTCTTAGCAATTTTCCCCAAAAATAAGTTTGATTTTTTTCTTTAAATCTCTTTTTCTCCTGTTCGTGTAATTTGCTCATCATTCACTCAAGTCGACATTTGAGCATGATCGGGTTTTTTAGCTTCTTAACTACAAAACAATTATTATTTGATGATACTCATCAGAACACGAGACGGAAAAATTGTCTCCTAAAAATTTCTCAGTGCAATTTATGTCTGTGAGGTTAAAAAAAACCCATAGAGGCCGATCTTTTGCAGAAACTTGGAGGTGAGGTGGAGCAGCAAAGAAAATGTCATTTTTTGTGTAGATCTGGTGCCCCTTTTTTAGAGAATGCACTCTCTGTGTGTGCGCTCCTCTAAATTGTTCCTCTTTATTGTACATCACAAAATTTCAACAATTACTTCAAGATCAAATGGGGTCTCCAGTGAGTGAAATCCAAAATCTTTGAAGTAGAGCTTGAAAAATCATCTTTTTTCATTATAAATGCTCTTTTATCCACACATTTCCCACAATGCAGCTCAACCATTGACTGCTCAGTCAAAGGGCCCGCACCATTTCTAATAAGCAGCATGTTCACATCATTCAAAATCAGCGTATCAGCCATCGCGTACAGCAGATGCCCCACTCATATCCAGCAGCAATGTGTCCACCTCGATCAATTACTTGTTATAAACACAACAGGGTTGTGATCCCAAGACACAAGAAGGTCTTTGATTTGTAACCACAATTTCTAAATGACTTTTGGTTCAAGTTTGACATAAATGTGCATAAATACACTGAGACAATGTACAGTCTATTGGCTCTAGTTAATGCAGAGTGATTTGACCAGAGGCCTGTTGCAAAATGACGGCTGGGATAGGATCCAGCCCCCTTGCAACCCTACAGTTAGATTTAGCAGGTATAGAAAAGGGATGGATTTTACAACAGTACAGCCTGTGTCTTGGGCATGAGCATTACAGCTGCAATGCTGGGTTGAGTGCATTAGAGTGCAAAAGCAAGATGCCAGTGTCCTCGCACTGGTTCTAATCAAAAGTTTTAAATCGCTTCCCCAGACTGCTTATCAAACATTCCACTTTTCTTTGTATTGTGAGGAGCAGTTACATGTCGATACTTAGATAGTGAATCTCTGTGACATAAAACGCATACTTCAACCATCACTCCTTTTCACATATTGAGTTTCTGCTCTGCTAGCCACAACTGGTTGGGAAGGCTCGCATCAGTGACAAACAGACATACTAAGCATGACAGAGTATTTTTAAAAGAGCTGATACAACACACTCCTGTCTGAACTGCTAACAATAATAGTAATATTAATAATAGCAATGGTTGTGTTTTGTCAATCTTAATATCTGTATTTTTGTCCTTGTCTTGACATTTTAGGCAACATTCCAATAGTTTTTTGTTGAGTTTTAGCATGAAGAGATTATCATGAAAGCCACATTCTCATCTGTTTGTCATAGTTCAGAGAACCTTTTGCCATATTTCCCAACCTCCACACCCTGCAGTCTACCACGAGGAAGGCGGATCAGATTCAGAGGCTTAAAGTAGCTTCATTAAGCAGCTGCTCAAATGGCAGAATTGTTGCTGAAGGCACAGCCTAACTACAGTAGTTAGGACAATCACAGACACTCTGCTATTTCTGTGCATTTGTCAGTGCTCTTGTTCCGTGTCTGTGCAGGCCACTGCTGCAGGAAGCCAACAGGACCCAGCACCCCCTGTTGGCTGGTCACAGTAACAGCAAGAGTCAGCACAGTCGAACAAGGTTGTCCCATACTGAACTGTTGCTGAACAAAGAACAGACACTCTTAAATGCAGAGTGGGGGAAGAATCCTAACAGATGAACACAACAGCATCTAGCTGTGAGGTATCCATAAAATTTCATTTTAATTTTATAAAATGTAATTTTATGGATACTCTTTTTGGTACTTTAGAGTGTGTCATTTCCTGGAAAATGATTAAGATGTTTTTGACGACAAAAATGGCATACTTGTTTGTTTGATAAGAATTTTTATGATAAAACAACCGTACGAAATAACCAATTCTATAAGGACTTGCAGAGTTGTGTGATGGAGCAGGTTCTCATACAGAGTTGACAGAGGAGACAGTTTCCTCAGATGAAGTAAACCACATTTTCTCAAACTGATAACTGCACTGTTACTATTGTACAATTAAACCCTCACAGTTAAAACTAACTGTTCAATAAGCTTAAACATGTACAAAAGTAGTACTTTCAGCTGCTTCCATTGACAGCTGCTTTTTCACACAACGTCAGCGAGCATTGTTGGCACACCAATTTAAAATTTTGAGAAAAATTAATGCTCTTTATGGACTTGAGTGATGTATCTTACTTGATGTATTGACCACAGTAGGTTATAAAAAGGTATAAAAACTAGCTTCATTCTACCAGCAAGTAGAGTGAACATAGCAGAGTCAGATAGTTCATTAGTTATGGAAAAATATTGTGAAGTGCTGCATATCGAGTCATGTTTCTCAGGATTTTTATTTTCAGTTTACACATTGTCAGTACGAAGCAGTACATGCAACAGTTTATACCCACTGTGGCCACTGTGGGTGTTAAGAAGGAGAAGATCATTTCACACCTAAATATGCTAGTGTTACCTCCCTGTGTTACGGAAATAGAAAATATGACACGGACACAATGTAGCTTCAGTCAAGTTCAATGTTGTAATGCATTTATCATGAACAGCATAATAACATGTTTACACAATATTAATTAAAAAATAAACATGTCATTTTCCCTTTGCACAACATAATAATGCCCCTCTAAGAAACTGCACAATTGACCCTTTGCTAAGCCCAGCCCCCTTGGTTACTGTTGCTACCCAGTCAACCTTTGCAGTTGCTATAACCTTTTCAGGAATAGCGCCAATTTTTCGTGCATTCGGACATACAGAAACCAGGGACTACAGCTCTTAGTTCCTATAACCATTTTAGGTACTTCTCCGAGGCAGGGTCTTTTCTGGGTTCCATAGGAACACATGCCGTAGGTGATTGGTGGTTGGTAGCTACGCCCCTTGTCTGAGATATTTACTCATACAACACGGACACAACCATCGGTTTCTGGTCTGGAGCATTCAGGTGTGTATCTTTATTTTGGAGAAGCAATTGTAGTTGCCCTCTGTGGAGTGATAGGCGTGCGAAGAGGAATCAGTGAAATAATGAACAAAAATAATCAGAGAAATAATCTGAGCAGATGTTTTTTCTCAAATATCACCTGTGTCACTAAACACTTACAAGGAGGGGGGTGGACGGTGTGGAAACACTTTCTGAGTAAACACAACATTGTTCATGGCATACATATGTATATGTATTTCCCCTCTGAGTCAGCTGGTGTTGTTTGAAAACACTTTGTTGTAGAAACAGAAAATGCAAAGTGTCACTTTTTTAAACAGCATGGCGGTTTTGGTAAATGAAATGTTGATACATGCAGTTCAGAAGTAAACTATACAAGCCTTAAAACAGTACAAAAAGCAGTGGTTGAAATCAGCTCAGATGAAATGATCACAATGACTATGAGCCATGCTATCACCCTCATCACTCTTCTGCTGTCCACTAGTAAGAATGTATTCATTTGTAACTATATCCACCCATCCTTTTTCTATACCTACTTTATCTTTACCACCATCTTTTGGAAAATACAAGTATGTTGGCACTTATACTTTGTTTTTAGCTGTTGTTGAGACATGGAAATAGTTGGAGGACCAAACTAAGGAGGATGAGAGTTTTCAGTTCTGCAAAACACCATGAAGAGGAGGTGAGGTTCACACTTGTGAAGTTAAATTAAAACTTGACCAATCCTTGAGACTTTGACTGACTCATCGACACATGGGGTCGGAAGTTAATTGGAATTAAAAAGCACATGAGGATGTTGGGTTGTGTAAAGTTAAAGTTTATTTTATCATATCCTGCAGGATGGAGGTTTCCCGGGTTCCTGCAGAGCCTCTAAAGCCATCATGTCAACGT
This sequence comes from Leuresthes tenuis, assembly GCF_036924035.1. Taxonomy (NCBI): domain Eukaryota; kingdom Metazoa; phylum Chordata; class Actinopteri; order Atheriniformes; family Atherinopsidae; genus Leuresthes; species Leuresthes tenuis. Next base: position 21,017,768 of record NW_027325369.1, read on the forward strand.
GCACAAAATATTCTGTCATGAAAAATAATGAATTATCATCCATAGATTCAGAGTTTAACATATTAACTTAAACTTTTTTTGTTGTTGCTGTTTGGTCGAAGTCAAAGTGTATCAAAATATAAAAGTAAAGTAAAGTAAAATCACATAGTAGGTAAGCAAATCTTACTGGCAGTTACTGTGATATTATCTCGTGGCAAGTTTTGCAACGAGAAAGTAAGTCAGTCAGGAAATTCATTTCTCCAAGGTGTCAAAATGTCTCATTCGTCATCAGATAAAAATTTGTCAGACCTAAAAAAAATGTCCCACAATATGTGGACATATGGAAAGTTTATGCAGAACAAAAAAGTTCAATAATATGCAACACTTCTCTTGTACATTGATATGATACAAATCACATTTTAGGCTTTGAGCAGAATTCTTATAGTTAAAAAAAGGGACAATCGGCTCCATGGCCTCATATCATGGCATTGTACAGGAAAAACGTGCAAAATCACGTTTCTTCAAAACTTTTAAGACATTTTTAAATGCTCTTGCTTTTCGCAACTCTCTGCTTTTGTGCAAAAATCTGCAAGGAAAAATACAACCGCATTCAGAAACCACAGAATATATCAATTGTCACACATTAACTTAAAAAAGCAGAGAAAATGCTTCAGCTGTTCGTGTTGATAATGCAGTCATGTGGGCCTCATGTCTTTGCAATAAAGAAACTCCGAAGCTGTGTCACTCTCAGTTGCTTGTGTTCTGGTTAACTTTGTAGATTTAGAGCCAAAAAGACTAAAGCAGTCAGACGAGTAGTCATCATGGTTTTGAGAATTCGTGTGACTAATTCATGGGCACACCTTGGCCATTACAGCACATGCTCTTCACACTATCCAACAGCTCCTCAGCCATCTTATTACCCTCCTGTAGCTCCCTCCTACTATGCTTCCATCGCACACTCTTTCAGTGACAAGCTCAACTACAGTCAAGAGATAGAGGATAACTCCCAGACGTTACCATCAAATTAGCATTTTGGCAAAATGGCAGTACTTAGAACAGGCCTCCTTTTTCCCACAACACTTTCATGGCTTGTTGGAACAAGGAGGCCTAAAGTAAGCAACTCCCAACAGAGATGAAACCATCAAACACAAGATGTAACAGTGACCCTCTGACTCTGTTTTCCAGTCACACAGACACAGGGGAAGATGCTGTAGAGAGCTTCGAGCAAACATGCTAACACAGTGTCTTCTGACCCGTTAAGATGGTCAATGAGAGAAATTAGAAGCTGCAAAGAAATAATAGCTTCTAAAGATTATCTTTCCAGCTGAGAAAAACACAGCATTTATTCCTAAAACATCATCAATGCACCAAATTTGATAAAAAATGCAGCAATTTTAGTTATTCTTTTATTACAACCACGTCAATACCATTAAGAATAATGATAACTTTATATAAATTAGTGATCTGATCTCTGTATGCAGCAGCCAGATTTATCAATAGAAATGAAAACAGAAAATAAATTGAGACAAAGCTGCAAATAATACAGAAATGTAAGGAAAAATGGAAATGCTCTGCTGTTTTATGAACTTGTGAGAGTTTAACATCAGTTACAGAATCGACTTATAGTACAACGATTTTAAAATAAAATTCATGCAATATTTTAAACCTTAAATGAGCAGTGTGTTGATGTTCTTACCAAAGAGTCCAGCTTCCTTCCCTTCCTGCGTCATATTTCCTGCTCATATGTTCACATGTTTACTTCTGGTTTGGCTCAGTTTGTTTTAGAGTTTGATTCAGTTGCTCTGATGCAATATCCAGTACTTTTCTAATGTTGCACATGACACCTTTAGGGCTCTTAAACACCAAACCAACATGACCCCATGCTGGGCTTCTGTCACCAGCTTCTAAAGAAACCGAACAGCATATGAACACACTGTAAAGATGGCTCCCAAATGCTGGTGATGGGAGAACACACCAAAATGACCCAGCTGATATCGGATGAAAGAGCCACCAAATGCAAAAGGAACACTTTGTAAAAAACTGTTTGACTACTTTTTAGCCTCAGAAAATGGAGAAACTGTAAAAAAAAAAAATCAGATAACCCTTTTTTTGCCACTTTAGTTATATACAAGCTCCTTTATTTCAAGCCCATTGTTGTGGTCTTGGGGCAAATTACAACAATATCGCCAAAGTTAAAACTCTAATGGACCTGACTGATGGCGCTTGGCTTGGAACACAACTTCAGAACTGAGAGCACATGGAAAATATATATTTTTTTTTTATTTTGTCTGATGCTTGTCAGTGAAGTAACATTTCTTTTCTGGCTGTCAGATCTGTGTGAGCAGTGAGGGTGAACGCAGTGGCTTCATCAAAGTGGCAAGCGGAAAGAAGACAGGCTATGTGCCCTGTGATGTCCTGGAAATCATCTGAGACAAACTGTCAGACAATCGAAGACATGGAAAATGAAGGAGGCGCGATCAGCCACCAGGAGGTGAGAGGAGGAGGAACCGGGTGCAAGTGAAGGAGCTTGCTTCTTCAGTAACTGGAGTTTGAACTGGTGCAAGCAGTGATGAGACTCCGCTTTGTTGCCGGTCAGAGTCTCCCTATCAGTACAGAAACAAATGCTGAGACCACAAACTGCTTACTGTTTGTGAGGAGACAGGAGATCTCTCAGTTCACACATTGTCAGTACGAAGCAGTGCATGCAACAGTTTATACCCACTGTGGCCACTGTGGGTGTTAAGAAGGGGAGGATCATTTCACCCCTTAATATGCTAGTGTTACCTCCCTGTGTTACGGAAATAGAAAATATGACACGGACACAATGTAGCTTCAGTCAAGTTCAATGTTGTAATGCATTTATCATGAACAGCATAATAACATGTTTACACAATATTAATTAAAAAATAAACATGTCATTTTCCCTTTGCACAACATAATAATGCCCCTCTAAGAAACTGCACAATTGACCCTTTGCTAAGCCCCGCCCCCTTATTTTCAGTAATTATCTGAAATTTTCTGGAAAAATTCTTCAGAGGTGTCACAGAGAAGCAGACAAAAAGGTCTCCAACATGTATTTGAAAGATACATTCACCAGATTAAATGTTGGCGAAGTTCAAACAAAGAGGAACTCAAAACAGAGGGAAAAGTACACCGCTCTCAATAGGCGCATTTCCACTGTAGGAACTGTTATAATTGGCTTTGATCTTAGACATTATAAATTCATATTCTGTATTTTACTAAATAACCTATGTTCCTAGCTGCTACTTTTCCACTCTGCTCATACTGCACAATCGATGACCTTAAAATGGTCCAAGACCTTAGAAGGACATAAACAACTGGGTCAGACAAAACATCTCTATTAGGGCAGATAGGTCTGGTACATTAGATCCATGCCTAAAACAGCACTCACACATACACACATTGTTTATCACATCCAAAGAACACAACAAGGACAGCAGCTTGCCTGATCATGCCACTCAAAACTGGCCAATTATACTCTGACAAGTGTGAATACAACTTCTGTGAGATAAAGCTGAATATAAATATGAAATGTTTCCGGATAACGGGGCTCGGCCTGACGGATTTCCTGCGGGAGCTCTGGCACTCCGAGACCAGCGCTGCAATATACTTTACTTGTGACCACTAATAAATACTTTTTTAATAAACGATTTCACCAGCTTGTTCTTGGGCTTCCAATGAAAAAAATCGGGCTAACAGAACCTTTGCGGTTCCTATAACCTTTTCAGGAATAGGGCTATTTTCTCGTGCATTCGGACATACAGGAACCAGGGACTATGGCCCTTAGTTCCTATAACTATTTTAGCTCCTTCTCCCAGGCAGGGTCTTTTCTGGGAAACACTTTCTGAGTAAACACAACATTGTTCATGGCATACATATGTATTAGGGTGGGGTGTCCTGGGTGTTCCATCCAGTTTATCATATGTTTCCCCTCTGAGTCAGCTGGTGTTGTTTGAAAACACTTTGTTGCAGAAACAGAAAATGCAAAGTGTCACTTTTTCAAACAGCATGGCAGTTTTGGTAAATGAAATGCTGATACATGCAGTTCAGAAGTAAACTAGCCAAGCCTTAAAACAGTACAAAAAGCAGTGGTTGAAATCAGCTCAGATGAAATGGTCACAATGACTATGAGCCATGCTATCACCCTCATCACTATTCTGCTGTCCACTAGTAAGAATGTATTCATTTGTAAGTATATCCACCCATCCTTTTTCTATACCTACTTTATCTTTACCACCATCTTTTGGAAAATACAAGTATGTTGGCACTTATACTTTGTTTTTAGCTGTTGTTGAGACATGGAAATAGTTGGAGGACCAAACTAAGGAGGATGAGAGTTTTCAGTTCTGCAAAACACCATGAAGAGGCCTCATAAAACCCAGCTTGAGAGTTGGATGTCGGGTTGACTGTGAGGTGTTTCTATCATTTGGGGAAGTGACTGAATGAGTCAGTAACTGAACAAAATTAATTTGAAAGTAAAGTTGCAGGAGATTATCTTTAACTAGTTTTTATGTTTGTTTAAACACAGCAATTGTCACCAATACTTAAAGTCACACTGACACGCTAGAACTTTTTCTAGAAGCCCTTCCATGTGTGGTCAGGATGAAGGAATGAAGATATGTTGGATTTTTTGAACTGAACTGAAATGGAACTAAATGAAATCATCAAACATAACGCGATCCTGACATTACTTTAAACAGGATCTCTATCCATTAAATGTTTTCTGGCTTCCTTTAGAAAGAAGATTGACTCAGGTCACTGTGTGGTAATTGTGCTAAAGGTGCGCATGATATTTCACAAGCGGTCTGTGCCCACAAGCAAACCCACCATTTTCAAGAAATGACATGGTTGGGGAGGGGGATTCAGAGCGGAAACAATCACTTGCAGAAGAGCTATTGTGTAGCCCACTCACCACACCCCTTGTGTATAAAAGCCTTATGTTAACACCTCAAACACTCAGACTCAGAGAAAACTGCTAACTGCCAGCAATGGAAAGATCCTCAGTCCTCCTTCTGTGCATCTTGGTGACATGCTCTGGTATGGCTATTGTCTTTAATACAGCTTTTATACCTTATTCCATCGCAGTACAAGTTTTCATTATGGTTTCATTAAGTATAACTTGACATTTCTGATTTCTTTCTTCCCAGTCTGGGCAGTCCAAGGGAGAAGCGTAGAGATCAGCATTGATGACGACAAAGAGATGGAAATCTCTGTGGAGGCACGCAAGGTAAAGTGACTGCTTTAAACAATTTACTGCAGTGCTGCAGGTTAGCACTTTGCAAATACTAACCTGACCACACTCAGACTTAAATCAGCGGTAGGTGAAATATTCTGATATTTATCCCTGTAGTATAGAAAACTGTTACATGTAAAATATTAAAATTCAGGAACAGAAGCCACTTTAGACTAAAAGTGTTCATTTTCCAGGAAAATGACTCTGCAACAGATATATGTATATTCCATCCATTCATTTTCTACACCTGCTTAATCCAAATCAGGGTCAGGTGACAGGTCGCCAGTCCATCACAGGGCCACACAGAGAAAAACAATCATGCACACTCACACCTAAGGTCAATTTAGAATAAACAATCAGCCTAACATGCATGTTTTTGGTTGGCGGCAGGAAGCCGGAGAACCCTGAGAGAACTCATGCATGCACGGGGAGAACATGCATATTCTATTCTATTCTATTCTATTCTATCATACTAAGAACTTTGTCTGTAAATCTGGAAGACACGGCTGAGTTAACAAATCAGAAAATAAAAGGGACAATATTTTTCTGATTTTTATTATTATTCTTTTAAAACTTTTTCTGTCTGCTACATTGGATAGTTGTACTTTTTTTTCAGCCTCTACTCATTAACACCCATCTGTTCTAATACCCGAGCTACCTTCAGCCCTCACAAACACCCCACAGAAAACTGTCTCTGAAGTTACGTAGCAGACCTGTTAAATATTTCTGCTTGATGTAAAGGTGCAGTCGGAAAAAGCACTGGATTTGAATATTTCACACAGTGGAACATGAGAGACCACATGTCAACAGGGAGAGTGGAAAATGGGAAAGCTTTTCAGGAGTTACATTTTGGTTTTAATGAACGGTGTTGCCTGTATGTAGCGGATGGGGATGTTTCCAGAGTATGTACTGCTGCAGCTTAAATATAATTCAAATCTTAATTGGACTAAAAGTCTCAAAGGATTCAACTGTGATGAGCTTGTGGCATATACAGTATTTTAAAGCTTTATCATACTGTACTTTATGGTATAGTCAGTCACTATTTAACATGTTACTGAAAATGTATGGTGGCAGAGAGATGAAAAAAAGATTTTAAAACCACATACTTTCTTGACATCATTATATTCTGACCCACAGCGTCCAGGGATTTGCTGGGCATGCAAGTGGGCTTTGAACAAGGTGAAGAAAATGGCTGGAAAAAACGCAACAGTAGAGGTAAAGTGTCCAGTAAGACTGTCCACATTAAACCGCATTAGAAAGCAGGAGCACCTCGGAAGGAGCAGTAGTGTAATTTTTACTTTTGCAGAAACTGAAGTCAACGCTGTTAAGAGTCTGCAATGAAATTGGACACATGAAATCTACCTGCAACAAATTTGTGAAAAGGTACCTCCCTGTACTAATTGAGGAGCTCACAACCACTGACGATGTGAGGACCATTTGTGTCAACGTGAAAGCATGCAAGTGAGTGACTGCAACATGCACAAGTAATGCTATTCTAAAATGGTTTAGTTGCAGCTCTTCAAAATGCTCAGTTTAGTTCTACTTTGGCTGACAGTGACTGATTATTTCATACATCTTCATAATGTACAACTCAGTTGTAATCGAGTAATGGAGTTTAATTCCCATGGATCTTAATTCTCCACCAATGGTTAATCGATATTTTAGAATTATTTTGGATTTTTTTTCTGCTTTTTCTGATCTTTAGACCAAAGGACCTAAATGACCTGCTCTTTTATCCAAACGAAGAAGGATCAAGCATTGACATGTATAAAATCTCAACCCTCGTGGATTGAAACATTTATCATCAACAAATCAGTTTGTCATCTCTTGCAGCTTTCTTTTCTTACTGCATAATCTCCCCTTTATTCACGTCACAGCGTTTGAATTGTTGATGAACTTGTGCCCATTTGGTATCAATAAACAGCTGAAAGACTCTTTGCACCTCTGTGTTTCATTGACTAAACTTAAAGTTGAACTTTAGAAGTGCTTGGTATTCCCTCACAAACTTTATAGAAATAAAAACGACTAAGCTCTGAACATTCAGAGAGACCTTACTCTAAAAACAATATTCACAGGCACAAGAAACCTATTGCTGAATCACGTGGCACATCTTATGGTTATAGTGGTTTCACCTCTGAAAACAACAGCAAAAAAATAAAAAAATTGTTAATTTAGAAACACTTTAACATAAATACTGTATAGTACATTTGATTGCATTGGCTCATAATAAAATGATTATACACATAGTTAAATATGTATGTATATGTATATGTATGCATTTAAATATCTATTTTGACAGGATGTTGGTGGGTTCTGTTAAAATACCACCTCTCATGTCCTGCTGGTGAGTCTTGAGTCAAAACACAATGAGCACATGGTGTGCTGGTGATGACTGCAATGCAGCTCGGCTTAACTGCAAGAAAGAAAAGTGTTCCATTAACATAGTTTAGAAAGAACAAACAAGCCACAAGTTCCGGATTTGGTTTACGTGAGTAAATATGAGTACATTTGAGTGAGCTTCACTACAGCATACAAAAGTGCAACCTCAAACTTAGACAAAAAAACAGAACAAAATGAATATTTGAGATTTTTAAAAATGTTTGAAGCCTTAAATGCCATTGCCACTGCATACACGTCACACTGACATGACACTGATATGTGATATGTGCCCTCTCAACCATTGAAATCCACAGAGATACGCCCTGAGATACAGGCAGATCTTTATTATTTTAGTCTTGTGAACACCTATAGTATCTAACCTCGTCTAACGCCTGCTTAAGCACCCTGTGACATTACCGAAAATCCATTTTCTATACCCACTTAATCCAACTAAGGGGGGGGCTGGAGCCAAACAGGACAAATCTTGGACCTTCAAGTCCAACGAACATCTTTGCTCAGGTGCTCTGTCATAATTTCTTTGTAATGGGTTTAAATGAAGTCTCATTCTTCTTATAATGTGGACGATAAATATGAGCCGACACACAGTTCAGTCTTAAAACTTTGCACCAAACACAAATATGCCCCAATACGCAGTAACGTGTGTGAACACACGGCAGACTTTATGCAGAATGTGTGAACCAGAGGAACTCTCAAAGGAATACAGAAATATTGAGTCACTTTAATTGTTCTTTTTTAATTAAAAAAAATAAATCACACAATTATTCAGTAGATTGAAGACAAACAAAGGCAATACTCACGCACACATAAATAAGGTAAACAAACTTAAGGAAACATTTAAGCGACTTGCACAGAGTGGCGGTCACTGCTGGTTGCGTAGTGCACAATCTGTCCTTTGTGTGTAGCCTTTAGCTTTCACCGAGCAGATCCCTAAAAGAAATCCCCCCCCCCCCCCCCCGATTACAATGATAAAGAGAGGATGTGAGAAACAAAGAACTTCCACCACCAGCAAACGGTGCCCCCTCATGAAGAGGCTGCAGCAGACAGCAGGCACTTGGCACCGCGGTCCACGAAATGTCCGTGTGGCTGAGCCTCGTCCCATCTTTGCTTTAAAGCCAGTCGGTCCAACTTGTTCAGGGAATGAGAGCAAAGGCGGAGATCCTGGACCAGTTCGGCCAGATCGTCAGGTCCTTCACCGTCCCAGGGGCCAGACACCTGACAACCTGAGGGCAACAGGAGAAATTCTTACTTTTGCATTTACGGGACCGTTACTGTCAAGTTTGACAGTTCAGTCAACTCAACGAATTACTCGGGCACAACGAACCACAAAGACTGACATGTTTACCTAAACGCTGGATGCATCAAACAATGAATATGAAAAACCTTAACTGTGTTCAAATAGACATTAGCACCAAAATCTACAGTATGCAGCATCTTGTTCTCAGTTCACGTTGAACAAAGGAGGCAGTCAATGTTGCATGATGCACAAAAGGCCATTTTCTGCCGTTTAATGCGCAACCCAAAAAAAAAACCCTCAAAGCTAAAAAAGAATGACTTCTATCAGCATCGATCAGTTTTCATAAGAAAGATATCTTAAAAAATAATAAAGAACACTACACGGGATACATCCAAGTACTGAACTATGCGTACCTTGAAGATTTAGAAGTGTCAACGGTCGAGCAGCCTCTCTGATGTACGTTAGGATGCTGTTAAGTCCCGCCGAGGTCACAGAGGGGTTTCCCGACAGGTCCAGACTCACCAGGGACGGACATGACGGCAGGCACCTGGAAGAAAATAAGAGAAACGCATCCAGAGACAAGTCAAGGAAATCTGGACGTCCCAGGCAAAAGCAGAAGAAAACACTGCGTCATCACGCATGTTCAAACGTCTCCACTGATTCATCCTTCTTTTACCACAGTACCAACACCTTTGGAAACATGCCAGAGATTATTACAACGACGTTTTGCATGTTCTTGCAGGGAAAAAAAAGGCGGACAGCAGATCAAACACAAACCTGGCCAGAGCAACTACGCAGCTGTCCGTCAGCCCATTTGCCGCCAGACTCAGGTGGGTCAGAGAAGACTCCTCCTACAAAAAAGATGAAAAGATTCAATTGACTGTACTGTATTGCAGCTACAGTTACACCTCAGATGGTCATAACACGAGGGACACATCATTTATGCGTGCCCACCTGTGACAGGACTTTGGTGAGGTGTTCCAGGGCTGGGTAATCGCCAGGAGCCCTGCAGACAGCAGACAGATCCAGGTGTGTGAGGGAGTGGAGGGGCAGAGTCTTCAAGACCAGCTCAAAGCCAGTGGAGCCCAGTGCATTGTGGGAAAGGGACACTGATTTCAGGTGACCCATGCCTGAGAGATCACAAAATATCATTTATAAAGCTATTCTTTTTGAATAGATGTTAAATATTATCATATAAAAGGAAACATTCTGTCTCGTTCTCCTCCGTCTTCAGAACATCTCAACACCAAAGTCTCTGGAAGGAAATTCATCTTTACCGCTCCCACTGCTTAATGTCCTAATCCGCCGGGAGTTCAGTTGAGCTGAATGATTAACAGAATAAAAGATCAAAGTTGAAAAGTAAGACGCAAGAGCTACCTGTCAGAGCGCTGGCAAGCAGCAGTCGATGCTGCTGAAGGAAGCGAGCGCTGAGGCCACAGGCCTGCAGAGACAGCTTGGCGAGCAGAGGGCAGCAGGACAGCAGGCAGGACAGAGACTCGGACACGCCGTCGCCCAGAGGGTTCATACTCAGATCAAGCTCCTCCAGGCACTACAGTTGGAAACAACCATATATAGAGAAGTACATGAGAAAGGATAATCTATTCATTCAAATTCATATTTAATGGTTCACCAAGACCTGATCGGAAAGGGAGCAGTGGGGGAGTTTTCTGAAAGCGCTGAACAGACAGGAAGGAGTTCTATTCAAACCAGTGTCACAAGGTTTGAGAACTGACAATTTAAGAGAGCAAAAAAAAAAAAAAAAACGCATTTATTTTCTCAAGCTCAATATAAAAGGTGTGAATAACAAAGAAGCAATTTCTCATTTGTCTATGTAATCTTTTAAAACCACAGCCTGATTTCTGCACAACAAGACACGTCAGTTCCTGCAAATACTAACAACAGAGCTGCCGTGAAAATAAAATAAAAATGAAGGTTTTACCGGGAATGCAGGGTGACTGTGTCCCTTTAGAGTATTAACAGCCTTCTCCAGCCCTTCCGCTGAAATCGAATTCGCAGAAATGTCCAGCAGCCGAAGCCGAGGCATGGTGGTTGTTGTGGCGACCAATTCAGGGAGAAGGTGGTCGGGGAGCCGGTTGCCGGAGATGCGCAGCTCGGTGAGGCTGGCCTGAAGTTTAAGGGCACGCAGCAAAGGGTTGAGGGAAGAGGAGGGCAGACTGAGGCCACACACCGACACAGAGGAGCTCCCATCCTGAACCTCGCACAGCCGGGTGACACGCTTGTTCTCGCCTGCAGGGACATGCAGACCGGGCACGTTAGAACAAATGCAAAGGAAGAGATATCCAAGAAACGCGGCAGAGTTTTGAGTGCTTTCGGGGTACGTTGCTCACCAACTGCCAGGCTCTGACATGCCTTCTTGTAGCGCTCAGGAAGAGGCGGGAGGTCCCAGGAGCAAACTTCAGCGAGAACCTGCAACACAACACACCACCAGCATTCAGAACCGATGCTTCGTTTAAAAGCAGACTGTTTAAACAAAATAAGTCAAGATCAGCCCTTAATCAACACGTATTAGGGATGCGGTATGTGCTAAAGTAATAAGATGAATGAGCTAAACACTTCAATTTCACGCTGTTCTCTTTCTTTTAAATCAAATGCAGTTTTACTCCTCAGGCCTCCCTCAAGCAGCAGCGCGGGTTCAAACAATCCTCACTTCTTCGTTGGTGTGCAGGACAGCCAGCAGCAGGTCCTGCGCAGAGAGCTGGGCCCCTTCCTTCTGCAGCGAGAGACGGGGCAGGAGGCCACATTTCTGGTAGTAACGCTGAGCTGCTTGCTCACACAGCCACGAGACAGTGCAGGAGTCTGCCTCACTGGAACACAAAGCAACGGGATTGAACCAACTGGCTAGAACATGCTAATAAACCAGAACGCTTCTTCAACAGAAGTGTTTCAGTTTACGTTATCGATCGAAGACATATACCAACCTTTGCGGAACAGGGATCAGGAACACATCTTCCTGAACTCTGACCCTCATTCTGATAGGTGGAGGCATTGATGTGGGCATGGGAGCAACCAAAGCTTGCGTTGGAGGCTAAAATGTACAAAGGAAACTACTTAATAAAATAAAGCATTTCTTTTTCATTTCTTTCTTTAGTTAAATGAAAAATATTGCCTCATGAAGCAGGATTTACCCGAGGGATGTCATTTTACAGAAGTATGCCAAAAAGAAAAAAAAAAAACAAAGCTTCTCTGTATCATGTGATTCATGCATCATCCTGATAGAAATCACAATGTTTTTAATCCCACATGAATCCGATGGGACCTAAGCTCTGGCAAAATCTTGAAATAGCACAAGCTTCTTGATCAACTAGCTCTCATTTGCAGCCACATTCATCACTGTCAAAAGTTAATCATGGGGACACGTTCCTGACAAATCGTGCGATTTCCTCCGGTGACGCTGCAACATTAAGGATCATCTCCCTGAGTTCATGTTCCCCTGAATATCTAATGTCAAATATTACTCTCAATTTAAACTGGAGTCTTTTGAACTTGATCTGGATCACTCCATATGCAGACGGGGTTCTGACCTGAACACGTATTTGTGGGGGAGGTGAAGGTGCGTCGGGCCTCATGTCATCATCGTCTGTGACGGTCGGGCTGTGTGACCTGCTGACCTCTCGTCTGCCCAACCTCACCATTCCTGACATCTGAGTCATTTTGACCTGATGAGGCTTCGCCAAGCCATTCCTTCTCCCGGTGTGAGCCCGGCTGCAGGAGGCTGCAGAATCTGAGAGAAGAGGACTGTAATGAAGATACAATATAATAAAATTTTAAAAAAAGATATGTAGAGGAACAAACAAACTGGATGGCTACCTCTGACAGCTGTGTCCATGTTTTGACTCCTGGCAGTCAAAGCTGAAGCACTTTCCTCTCCCCTCAATCCACCTTGTTCCATTCGAAGCCTCCTCTTTTTCTTTGGCTGCATTTCCCCCAAATCATCTTCCAACCAGTCATCAGCCAGATATTCGTCCTCAGGAACCAGAGCGGCTCTGCTGCCGGATGAAACAGCAGGTGTGCTGGAGTACTGAGGCTGTGAGAGACCCTGCAGAAGAGTTTTGGCACTGCCTAAACCCCGAATGGCACTGTGGTACGCCTCTCGCCCAAATACAGATGGGGCAGGGGCCTCCTTGTTACTTTCCCGACCTGAGCTGGGGACCGTAACGGGTTCCTTGTTTGGAAGAACGTCCTTTTGGCTCGGCGCTGCTGGGAAAGTGCGTCTAGGACGAACGGGACGGAGAGGACTAACCGGACTGTCGGAGCCACTGTCATCAGAGCCGCTGTTAATCTAAAAGCACACATACACGTTCTGCTTTTATAACCTCAAACAGAATCTTTAAACAGTAACCGTGTGGTATTTTCACCCTCAGAAAAAAACCATTTGCCAGTCATTACCCCATACAGAACAGCAGCCTCCGTTCCTCTGGCTCTGCGCCGCTGTGATGAGCCATTGCTCTGCTGCCTCCTGGGGCTGACGGCTGCTGCTTGAGCTTCCGAGCTCCTGCTGGGTCGGGGCCAGTCTTGGCTGGAGGAACAGCCCCCTCCAGTGGTTGACAGCGGCTCAGAGTTCTCGGCATCAAACAGCTGGCTGTCCTGCAGGGCATCAAAAGGCTTGGCTGGGGCCGGGACAGCAGGCACTGTAGTTCCCACAGAGAAGAAAAGCATGCATTTGAAAATGCATGTAAGACCAAGGCTAACATGATATAATAATGTGAAAGCTTTACCTCCCCCTGCTAGTGCCTTCTTGAGCAATTTCTCTGTAGCGGCACATTCCTTTCTGGTCTCCTCGTCCAACTCTCTGCTGTAAGTCCTCTGCCACTGACGCAGGGTGTCCATGGGAGTTTCACCCTAAGGGTGGAGACAAAAAAAAAACTGATGAAATAAGAGGTCAGCCATTTCAGTTCTGCCTGAACTACATCTACCAAGCCACAAAGTCCTCAATTATACGAGGCCAAGAGCTGCTTTTCTATCACAGATATATGTTAAAGTAAATATAATCTCAGAATTAGTGGCATTCCACCATGAAAAGGTCCAATAAGAAGAAACGGAGAGCTATAGAATGTCAATTTTAAAAAAAACGCAGAGCTGAATCTAATTGAAAAGCCGTGGGTGGTGGTGGTGGTGGTGGGGGGGGTTTGAAATTATCTCTGCAGGCTAGAAAATCCTCAAACATCTTGGATGTGAAGGAATTTTTCATGTAAGATGATCAGAAAACTTCAGAAAGACTGGTGAACAGGGAGGCAAAACAACCCCAAGAAGTCATTTCTGCTGAAGGGGGCAATGCTCACGTACGATATGATACAAAACTGCTTTATATTCGCTTCACATTCCTCGGCCAGCTTTGTTCAAGAGGTAAAAACACAGACTAGTGACCTTCCCATCAACACATCTTCGTACGCAGCCACTGCAACACCCAACAAACAGACAAAAACAAGACATGCAGAGACAACACAGCATTAGATTTCACTTTGCCACATAGAGATTCTGCAGCAAAACACACGGATTAAAAAAAGAAAAACAGGATTCCTCAACCTAATTCTCTCATTACTGCAAGATTGGTATTCTTTATGTAGGACATGACAGGAGAGGCTTAAAACCAAGTTGTGGTTCCAGGAATCATGCCAATGAATTCACAGCAGGAAAGAAATACTATGAATGATAGAAAAAAAAAAAACAAGAGAGGGAATATTAAAGAACATGACTGAAGATGCACATAGGAACGAAGATGTAACAAATCCATCAGTAATTAATAAGAATTGGAAATTTGACACTGACAAACGCGTATTTTTTCCCCCCTTTCTTACTATGAAATAAGAGGAGTGGCCTTTATTGGTAAGTTGCTTGACAGGAAATGGGACTGAGAGAGAGAGAGAGAGAGAGAGGAAGGAAGGGGCCGGGACTCGAGCCAAATTGATTTTTTTTTAACTACAGGGTAATAATAAAAAGGAAAAAAAGAAAAGAATTGGTCACGTGAGTCAACCAAAATAAAAAAAAAAAAAAGGAAAACAAACAAATAAATAAATAAGACGTTAAATCTATGAGCTCCTGGAAGCTCATTAAAAAGGTTGCCGTCATATCAGGAGACTGTTTATTCCGTTTTAGCTGGTTTGAAATGCCTTAGTATTGACTTTATGTGACATGAGTAACGGCCCCGTTCTAACGATATGATTCTAAAGTATGAAATGTGACTTTCATTTCAAGGGAAATACAGTATCTTACTGCCCAATCCTGCCTGTTGTGTTACTCCCACCCAAATGAAGTCATAGATCATGGTGTAACCACACACATACCCTGGAGTTGCGTAGTGCGACTGAAGCCCCCCGTTCCACCAACAGTCTTGCAACACTTAAATTGCCACAAGCAAGGGCGTCATGCAGAGGAGTCACTCCCTCACACCCGGGGCCACCGGGATCATTGATGTTAGCGCCGCGCTCCAGCAGCACAGCGGCAACATCTGCATGAAAGACAGAACAGAGGCACTCAACACAGCTGAAGAGGGCTGATTCTTTTCTTCTTCTTTTTTTTATTTAAACAAAAACAACTCTGAAGCAAAGGTTTATGCTGCCAATCAGAAATCGGTTACCATAGTGACCGTGGTTGCAGGCCTCATGGAGGGGCGTCCAGCCACAATAGTCTCTGGGATTCACAGGGTGACCCTGACACAAGTAAAACTCAAACAGTCAATGTTGTCTGAGGTTATGGTTGCTGTTTGCAGCCGTTTGTGTAAAAAAAACACTATAATGTTCATGAGAAGAACTCTTCATAAAATATTCATTGCTGAGCTGAGCAGAGCCAATCTCTCTCTTTTTTTTTTTTTAAGATTAAAAGAGAGATGATGTGTGACGTGTTCAATTTTTAATAAGCTCAGACAAGCAGCTCAATTCCAACAAGTTTCTTATTGTTGTTCTCGGTCAGTCCAGTGCAGATACTGACAGGTCTGCTCAGGACAGGCCGATATAAAATATTTGTCTGAGACATGAATGAGAAACCTTGTTTTTCCCCCTCACCTGTTCTACCAGATATTGGACCTGCTTCAGGTTTCCATCTATACACGCTCTGTGGAGAGATGTCTCCCCTTTCTCATTCCTCTTGTTCCACTAAATCAGGGAGACGGGCACAAGAAAAACAAGAGTTCAGACAGTGAGGATCCAAAATAAAGAATACAAAGACGAAATGACAGCTTGGGCAAAGCAACAACCAACTCACCCTTCCGGTCTTCCTTTTTCCTGACACCATCTTGTCGTAACCCTCCAAATCATCATCTAGAACCCGTGATAAAGTAATGGAAGACAATCTAAGTAAATTTGATCAATTTCAGGCTCCATTTGCCTCTATGCCAGCTCTCTTCACAGCCTACCTGAGTCTGACAGAATGACATCACTGTCACCCAGAGGCTCACTGTAGTCCATCTCCTCCTCTTCCTCCTCCTCCTCCTCCTCCTCACCGTCACTCCCATCTGGACTCCAGCCCTCTGAAGCGCAAAGCTGACGCAGCTTCGCCTCGGTGTCGTTAACATTGGACGAGCCGCAGCGTCTCTGGGACGCGAGCCAGAGGGACAGCACGCGTTTCTGTGGGCGTGAAGGAGAGCTTTTATGGGTGGTGACAACGATGACTTGATGCTTTTCTACCCATTTACCTTTGTCTTTAAATTGAGAAGTTACACACTTAATATGAATCATAATATTAGATCACTACATTTACAGCACATCACCCATCATGTCAGATTTTTCTGCTAATGACAGATAAAAACACTGTGTGAGAATCTTTCTTATTGCTTTAAAGCTTAATTCTTCTAATCAGTAAATGGATATTTAGCTAAAAAAAACATGTCGCTTGTGCATGAATCCAATTGTCAACGTTTAACCAATTGAAACAGAGTAGTTTTCTTTTAAATTGAACCGTTTTGCAGCTTTTAACCCCTCATTCCAACCCACCTGCAGCCGGGCGCGTCCAGACACCTGGGCACAGCGTAAGGCCGTCCTGTGGCTGCCGTCGACGTCCTCGGAGGCGCAGCCGTTCTCCTCCTGAGCTGCCGCGATGTTCAGCCATGTGTGACACTCCTGACACAAACACACACAAGTCAGAATGTACTCCTGCCAGGATGCACGACACGATGATGTTGGCTAACGACTTAGTGCTGTGACTTAATATGAGCGATCCCAGCTCAGCGATTTACTGCGAGTGGATTTTTAAAATGATGCATAGATCGTATTTTCATCTAATTTAGAATAAAACTTAGCAAAAAGGCCTCTTCTACAAAGCACAGGGCTCCGACTGGAGCTTTTCTACATCTAAAAGCCCTTGCAGGGATAGATGGTGAACGTTTTCGGGGCTTTTGTCCTCCATCTCTGAGCGTAGAATGCAGCTTATTCATGCTCACCTCAGTGGGGCTGCCCTGTCGTAAAGCCAGCTCCTTTCTGTAGTGCTCCACTGCCTTGTTGTGTTGCCTCAGGTCTGTGTAGGTCGCAGCCAGAGACACGTGGATGACTGCCAGCTCCCTTGCAGGCTTTCCCATGGCTTCAGCACCCCTCAGCTACACCACAAGAGAAGTTATAATGCAGTGAATGTCGGGAGGTCAGGTTAAAACAGCTGGGATGCGAGCTGCTTGTTGCCCATGTTTTGATGTTTCACACCTGAGCCTGATAGGCACCCAGAGCCTTGCTGTAGCAGCCGATCTTACAATAGAGGTCCCCCAGCTGCTCTGCCAGCTCGACAGCCTGATGGGAGCCGAGTCTTTTGCCCTGATCTTCCCCGAACTCTTCCTCTAATTTACAGCCCCGGTCAGCTGTGAAATTGACAACACAAATGGTGCCATTAATGCAGCCATCTTAGAGAGGTCTAGAAAAAAAACAAAAAACAAGATCGAACGGATTCAAAGCTGCTCTCTCACCATATTTGAACGCTTTCTTTACCGCTTGTCCGTCCAGCGGCTGCTGGGAACCCAGCTGGAGAGCCTTCTTCAGAGATCGCCTGGCAGCTACAAAGTCACCCAGAGACAGCTGCACCTGTTGGCAAATATCATGACATCACGGAAACGTCACACCCTGTCAAATCAGACCAGACGTACAGGAGTCGGTGGAGCTCACACCTTGCCAATGCAGTGAAAACACTCGCTCTCACAGAACTTGTCCTTCATCTTCCTGGCGCACTCTTTGGCCTGCTCCAGGCAGCGGACAGAATTAGAGTGTTGACCGTTGCGGAAGTAGATGTTTCCCAGGTTAAAGTTTGCGCGATAGAGATCTTCCAGCAGCTGGCTCTTCCTGTACAGAACAAGAAGTGCTCAAAACGCTTTCTTCTCAGCATTTTATAGATTAGGTACACCGACTGTGGCGTTCACTTGTTGTTCACGTCGTTAGTGATGAGTGGGAACAAGAGGGATAGCTTCGGAAATATCTTTTACGATGGTTTGGCATGTCTTACTCAGCAATAAAGACGCTCCGTCGGATGAAATCGCTGCAGCGTTTGGGCTCCCCCAAATGATCGCACACAAGACCAAGATTGAGGAAGAGACGAGCCCTCATCTCGCTCATCTCCCGCTGAGGAACAGTCCCTGCAGATCAGAAAAGGATTCGAGCATACGTTTCTTGGAAAAACCCCAAAAACAGGAACAAGGTCATTCAATATTCTCCTCTACGGAACATACCTCCCAGACGCTCGTCCACAATGGTCAGGCTTTTATTGAAAGCATCCTCTGCTTGCTTTAAACTGTTCTCCGAGTGGTCCGATTCATAACGGAAGAGGTAGGTTCGACCAATGGTGGCGAGGGCTCTTTGCTCCTCAGCATGGTCTCTGACAGAGCGGGCCAGGTCCAGGTGACACTGTTGGTGCTGGAGGAAGAAAAAGAGAAAACATAGATCCCAAATGCTTACGCACATTAGCCACCGGTGTTAAGCCAAAGTAAATCTCAAGTCCATTTACTTTTAAAGCAGCCTGAATGTTTCCCATCTCGGCACAGCACTCTCCTATTCTACGATGCGCCACAGCTCGTCCGATCACATCATTTAAGGCCTCAGAGATAGCCAGCTCCCGTTGGTGCTCCCCGATGGCTGCCTCATAATCACCTGAGATGCACATAAACCACACATGACAAATATTGGAAACAAATATTAAAGAGCCTAAATGAAAGAATCAAAGCAGGAAAGCCGACTGTTCATTCACACTGCGACTTACCACTCCTGGACAGCAGCTCCCCAAGCTGATTGCAGATGTTGGCTTCCTCCTTCAAGTTGTTGTTAGCCTCGGCTTTGTTTTTAGCTTTCTGCAGCTCTGTGGAGAGCAATCCATTGAATGGATGTGGGTTACACAAATCTTTCGAAGTAGAAAACGTGAAAGCAAAGCAGTACTTACGTTTGATTTCCCGTAAGGAGCTCATCTCGGCCCAGCTCTGTTAGCTAAGCTAACTTCCAGCTAGTAGTGAATGACAACTCAGCGCGCCTACTGTTAGCTTGCCTGAACCCAAACGTATAAAACTAACTTTTCACCACATCTTCCATGCCACATGTCCGCAGATGTTCAGCAGTCTCGTGTGTGTCCGATCGCACTCATGGTCATAGAAAACAGCCCTCTATATTAACCATCTCTCTCTGTTTTAGCTTCGAGTTTACAACAACTTCAGATTGACCCGCCAGGAACGTGTCAGCCAATAGCTATTGTTGTGTTTAATGTCCATTTCCTAGTCTTTCAGGCACAAATTCCTCCTCAAATCCTGAGATTATAAATTTTTTTAAACTTAAATCTCCTGATAAGGCCCAGTAATTTAGCACTTTATAGATTTACTGACAGTTTCTATGATGATATTCAGCACAAGAACAAATATCGTACCTTTGAACTTCCATAAAAGAATGTGCCTCAGTCTGACAGACTAAATTTAGGGCATAAAAAACACATATTCACAAGGTAACCGCTCATTGGCCAACGCTACAGCGTGATACAACTGTGGCACTAACTTTACTAAATTGTTGTATTTTCGCTCCAATCCAACACATAGAGCCATAGTTTCAAAGCAAGATAGTAAATCAGTGCCGTGTGGCGTTAAAAACACACAGACACAATGCAGCAGTCAACGAATGCGCACTGGAGCCATAGTCATAGTCTGACTTGAACCTAGTGAGAGGGATGAGTCTATGTTGGATAAAGAGACACATAGAAGGACAAAAATCTGCTGAAACCTGTATATTTGGTCAATCAATGGCCATGGCAGATGCTGGACGATTCAACTTTTCACAGAAAGCTGAAATAAAAAGTTAAATTGCATGATTTTTAAAATGTCCCTGAATCAAGATATTTTTAATGAAATATTTGGGGAAAAAATAAGATGCTAGAACATAACAGTATTATACGATAAAGGGTTAACTTTTAATATCTACCGATCACTAAATGCAAAGTTAATTTTTATTGCAATTTTTTCCACCTTCACTGACGGTTCATATACACCTTTCCTAAAAGGCTCAAATTCAAATCTTTAGTTACTTTTGAAATACAAAGAAGGCCATACTAGGAAATACATATAAATTCAGCAAAAAGAAGGGGGAAAAAAGACAAATGTAAGAAATAAGAGCGAGTGGTCACCCGTGTGAGCGTTAATCTGATTCAGATGACGTTATTATTTTTAGAACAAGGATCCACAGATCTGTCACACTAACAATGCTTAAGATTACTAACACCAATTATTTAGACTGGCACAGCTGCAGCTAACCCACATTCATGATCTTATAATCCAGTCGTTCAGTGTGCTATGAAAAAAAAAAATGTAAAAAAAGGGCGACACATGGCCAGGTGACGTCAGCGCTCAGACCTTTGTTTTCTTTACTGGTCTATTCAGGGTTAGGGTTTGATTGACAGCACGTTTTGACAAATTGTGGTGCAGCGTTTCGCTTGACGCTAAATTCAATGAACACACTATTGTCTTTTTTTTATTATTTGATTTTTAATGAGATTGATATTTGAGTGATGATGAAAAGTCCTCAGCTTCACTCTCACATGTCATCTTAATGAAGTGGATTTGAAGTTTTCTTTTTTGACATCTCTAATAGTATGTTGACTTATTTCATGGCTGGGGTCTACAGACACATTTACCTGTGTAAATCCGAAAATAGTTCCCAATATGAGTCCCGTGGGAAAAAAAGCAGTGAAGAACACCACAGCATGCAGCCATAAAAAAAAGAAAAAAACAAGCTCTGCTGGCATTAAACCAACCAACAGGAAAGCATCTGCTTTATGCAGAATGTCAGCAGGGGACTCAAGCATCAAAAGCAGCTGAGACGCCTCTCAGATCATACAGAGCTTCGTCTCAGCCTCTGCAGGTCTCTATTTCCACACCGGTGACCTTACAAATGGGTATGCTGCATCATTGTGAGAATTGGTGTTTCTGGGCGGTGCAAAGTGGAGTAGAGCACATCAGAGTGCAGAGTATCAGAGAGCAGCAGAGCACAGAGAGGCAGGCATATCCGCCGCTGGAGGGATCAAATCTGTACCATCTGACGCTCAAGGATTTATGGGTTTAGTCAAAATTGCTTTTCCCACAGTGGAGATTAAGCACCGTAGGATGTTTTCCACTCAGGCCGTAGAATAGCCCAGTGTAGCTGCTGCTGCTGTTACTGTTTTTCTCCTTCTTATCTGCTCCGGCGCTGGAGAAGGGAATGTCTCAGGAGGGCAGAGTGCTCCAAACCCTGGCGAGGAGTAGATTCTGATTGACAGGAGAGGTCTGTCCTCTGGGGAATGTGAACCATGCAGGTGGATGCGGTCCTTGTCCTCCTCTGTGTTTGGCTCACAGGTGCAACTGGGAAGATGGTTCAGCAGAGAGGTCACAAGCTGGAAACCTACAAACAAAGCAGGTATTGGATACAAAGTAGTGGATGAGCAGCATTTCAAATGCAAACAGCAGCGTGCACATGTTTATTGTCTCTGAAGGATGAAAAATGAGCTTTTTATGATTTTATACTGCACATGAACAGATTTGTTAAAGTTCTGTTTATCACGATGACTTCATTTTGTGCTTGTAGATGTTTTTCACAGGTGTGCACAATGTTGTCCACTGTTTCCTGTTTCACCTGTGCTGCTCCCTCTAAAAAACAGACTTATTCGGACAGCAGATTGGATAGATAAGGGAGGGGGGACCTAAATCCTCACGTCTATTTATGTACTACGGGTGGATGCTGTGTTCTCTTGCCCCACAACTGCTGTGGGGCAGTTAATGACCGCTTTCCCTGCCAGCAGCAGTTGTAGTCAATGTAATTCTCAGGTGATTATTTAGGCTAATTGCTGCCTTGTTAATGCGTCCATTGGATTAGATGTTTGAGTGGGGACTGAACTAGATCTGGGATTCATTAAAGCACCCTTGCTTCTGCATATTATTGATTGAAATGGCTTCAACATCGGAAGTGATTTGGATGTGGTTTGTTTGCTGTCTGACATACCGTATGTAGTTAAAGAAAAGTGACGTTTGTCAGAGCACATGAGACAAAAAAAACTGCAAATATTCACAATTGAGAGGCAGTAATCAGTGTAATCTGGTATTTTTTTCAAACAGTGGTTGACAAAAACAATCGCTTCTGAAATGATTTGAGGATTAATTGTCTATCAGTGAGAACCTGATTAATGAACTACAGTAACTGTTTATGCAAAAGAATATTTATTTATAGTATTCATCAAATATCTGTTCTTCAAGTGGAAGAGAATGAATGTGTCTACTATGAAATAAATATCTTTGTCTTGGACTTGCATTAGAAATGCATCGCTTTAAAATGGCATCTGTAGCTGTTTGTGTAGAAGTCGTCAGTCACCTAAATATCTCTTGTCAAATTGTTGTCCGTTATTAGATACATTTGACATAAATATTGCCAGAGTTGACACAAATGTGGAACGTTACGTTATGTATCATCACATTTACTAAGTTTAAGAGCCCGTATGATACTCATTTGAATGAGGATTGGCTTACGTGAGTCAGTGTTGAAAAGAAAGAAATCAATTTTCTCATGATGTACATTGCTTCTGCACCTTATTTCACTTTCTCTTTAAAAGGCTCCGTTTTTAGCTCTTTTCTCTTTATGAATCCCATTCCAAAATGCCCATTATGGTCTGAACGCTCAGCTCATTGGTCAAAAACAGTGGGGCGCAGACAGCTTCTCATTCTTGTCAGCAAGTGTACCAAAGCAATAACTAGACGGGGCTCATAAGTATAATGTGACCGAATATAAATCTATTTTTTCTGTTTTTTTACACCAGTTGAGAGAATGAAAAGAATATGAAAGACTATAAAAATTAAATCTATAAAAGATATGAAACATTATTTCTTGAAATTTTATGGGTTATGAAGGTTTATGAAGCACTTCTTCTAAATGATGACCAGACCAAGCTGTGTTAGTGTTTGCATGGTTTCTGCCTTTTCTAAAGCATCTTATTTTTATTCTTAATTGTCTGCCATGGCAGCCCAAAGAAATATAAGCTATGACACTATACAGTGTGCTATATCAGAAAAGTATGATAGCTTTTGATTATCAATGACCTAATTACCAATTGATTAAGACCGCATCTCAAAACCCATTTTCTGCTGGTCCTTCCCTTGTCTTTCTTAGCGAGATGTCACTGCATCAGCGCAGTAAAGGCAAAGGCAAAACATAAAAAGGAAAGAAGATTTGGCGTAACAGAGCACTCTTTGAGTGGAGAATCAGACACGAATCCTGATGAGAAAGCTTAATTAAAAGCTACTCAGAAAGAGGAGGCGCACATTTTTTTTTTTCATCCTCAAACAGCTTTTTTCTTAACAGTTGAACATCTGTCTGTTTGGATCAGGGACCGTGGAGCTGGGCTGTGTAACTTGTTGATACAGAAGTGAAGCTGTTTAAAAATCAACACTGGCTCTAACCTCTGTGAGTTGTTTCAGATGACGTAAAATTCACTCTTGTGAATGACCCCTGCTGGGTAGCTTTAAGCTTCAAGACATGATCTGATTCTCCAAATAGAAAGAACTCTGACTGCAGTCTACAGGAAATATGGCACTGACTTATCGTACATGGACTCCATTTTGAGATATAGTAGCAGTAAAAAGTTGTTAGCTTTTTAATGCAAAAAGCAACAGGGGCGTTGATGTGTTGGACCTAAATGAACAATTTTTGTCTAGGCTGAGACATGTCAATGATATTGATTCAATTTCCATACTGTGTTTTATTGAAAACTTGAGTTGCAATTTCTTTTTAAGGGGTCACATTTTTTTTTCTTTTCCAGTTGTCACCAAAATTGTTGCAGATAACCTTGAGACCAAGCCTCGAAGAAGTTACCAGATGGATTTTAGATTTCCAAAACTGTTCCAAATCCACATGTCACGGCTAATAAAAGCAAGGAGCAAACTGACCAAACAGAACAGTGAGATCTTATCTCAGAATCTCAGTTTTCATGCTTTAACACCAAACTTGGCTGCATGGACTCAGCACATTCATTCAACTACGCTTTTCCAATTAAATTGCATTATTATATGACTGCTTGGTTATTGCTGTAATAAGACAATTGTAATTTTCTTGGCAATGTTTTAGATCATGCCATCCTGACGCCCAACCCCCACCCCCTCCTCCATCAGTGCGAGTAGTTGTTTCAGCTCTGGTCCAAAATTTATGGAGCACCGTCAGATAGATGTCAACCTGCCAAATGCAATACTATAGTAACACTTGACTTAAAAAAATACACGGACATATTTGCTTACACACAAGAAAAAAATTCCCATCAATAAGAAGCATAGTTGGGGGGGGGGTTCCAGGCTGAAAGCCCCACGTTTGTTTTGTAAAGACAGATTCTAGCTGTAGCTTATTGCCTCAAGTAGGAAACTGTCTTTGCATTAATATCTGCTGAAAATGATAAGATTTTCTAAGACAGGCAAGTACAACATTGTCTGCCTCTGAATGCAATCAGTGTTGAATGATTTGCATCCACTTAATATATCCAACAAACCCTGTCAAATCATAATCCCCCTGCCTTTAGATACAGTATCACTTTTCATGCTATAGTTGCTATTTATAGATCAAAGACACCACAAAAACACCATGCTAATCATTATCAGGATTCTCATCCGTTTTAGTGAAATAATCATGCTTGGTACTGCGAAAATGCTCTGACAAAGCTGTCAGAGTTCGTGACACTGAAGGTCTGATCTTACCGAAAGAACATCTGTGAAGGGTTAAAGCTGTCTTTCTAAAGCTAAACAATCCTCCACAAATTATAGCGTTCATCTGAGACATACAGTGATGAAGATGATCATTAAGTACAAGAGGAGTGCAATCATAATCATACAGAACGAAGCACAAGTGGCTCAAACCCGCTGTGCAATCTTTAAATGTCAGTGTTTATCAAGTCTGACCTTTGTTGTTTGTGGTGATTTGTTTTTTTTGTCCACCCCAACTAGTTAAAAGTCGCCTCACATAGGCCTTCTCCTGACATGTACAGTCTGTGAATACAAATCAAATGTAAATCTCTCATTCCTCTTCCAGCACGGGGGGGGGGGGTCCTCATATACTTATGCAGAAGTCAAACTCTTCCTCTTTCTGTCTCTCATCACCCCCACTCCTCCTCTCATGAGTGTGAAATTGCAAAAGCGTCTGGGTGCTGCTGGCGTGGGTTTGTAGGAGTTTTCACACTGTTACTCTCTGCACTTGACGCCTTGAGGAGGAAAAACTGAGGGCAGGATTTGTGTAGGACAGAGGAAGCCCACTTAAGGAAACATCAGAGGAGAAAACTCTCACGATAATTAGAAGCAATTACTCGATGATTTTTGGGCCACAACAGCACACTTGGATGGGAGGAATCATCTTTTGCTTTGCCCAGAGACAAAATGGGGTGTTTGTGTTACATGTTTGCTAAAAACACATCTAAGATCAAACTCGGACTAACTGATAGTCTTTCGAAAAGCATCATTTAGAGCAAATACAGCACATTTTGTTTTGATCATGTCAATGATTCATGCTGTGGAATAAGTGGAGAAACACAAAAAATGAAGACATAACATCACACCCATCTGTTCAATTTAATCCCCCCCCCTTTTTTTTCCAATTTCAGATTTTCTTTCTGCTTGTGTCTTTGTAAGCCATTAACATGTTCAGGATAACCTTGGCAGAAATTTGTCCCAGTAACCGTAATGTGGCCCCTGCAGTGACGTTTGCCTTTCCACCCCAAGGCTGCAGAGAGAGGCAAGGACAATGTGGGACCACACAGGGCACGCCGGTGTGCAGACAGGCAGACTGCTGTGTGTTGTAGGCAGGCAGGGAGGGGGTTGCAGCATTTCTGCCAAGAGGATTAGGAGCCAGCTGCTGGATAGACGTAGATGTGTGGCACCCATTGGCCCTCAGGACGGTGCATCCAGCACCCAGTGAAACGCTTTTCTGTCTGTGTCATTTTGCACTTGTATTATTTCCTTTTTGTGTGCGTGTGTTTACCCCTTGTCTCCCTCTTTTCTTCAGTGGTGTTTTCTTAGTGCACGTTCTGACAGGGATTTGGCTTTGACTGTGGCAGGATCCTTCTTTTCTATTCATCCATTCATACATTTGGAATTCATCATTCTGTCTCTCTGCTTGTGGCCTGAAAATTATGTTTAAAGAACGACTATATAGAGGCAGCCTTTTAAAAATGTGACACCAAGAAAAGCTGGATGTGATGAGAAGATGCTCTGTAGCTCTGTAGCTGGTTTGCGGATCAAATGTAAGTGATGTAACTGCATGTAGTGCAACTCCTGTTCTTAACAAAACTTAAAAGTTAAAAGTTTCTCATGCTATTCTAGATCAGTGTTCATTTGGGCTTTAAAATGATCTTTATTCACATTGACTTACCAGTTTTTTTATCGTTAGTAACAACATTAGCAATTAAGATGACCCACATAAACTACAAAAAACATTATATGGAACATAATGACCCCTGACAAACAAAAAAAAATTTAAAACTTAATGTAAATGTTTACTTATAAAACGAAAATGAAATAACTATAGAACCGTTCTCAAAAGACCTTTTACTTGGAGTTTAATCAAGCATCAGTGAAAATAAGCTGGAGTTGAAAGAGATTTTTAGTTTAGTTTTAATGATAAAACAGAAAAAAAAGTGCAGCTTACATGTGTAATGTTCTGTTTTGTTACTTAGTTTTGTCCCTGTTCTTAATCATCAGGTCACGAAGAGACACCGGAATGGATGGGGGAGACGGTCACAAAACTGGGAGGCAAGTTTGAAAGAGTTTGAATAAAAACTAATTTTCCAAATTGTATTCTACATGGAAACTTTGCATATTTCATCCCTCTGAGGATGTACTGCTTTGTGTTTTGCAGCCCAATCTATAAACGAAGCCCAGACCTTACGAAATCTCCAATGACAAAGTCTGAGCAGCTTTTGAGGATAGACGACCATGATTTCACCATGAGGCCAGCATTTGGAGGTTAGAAACGCTGATTAAGGCTTTTAGATTAAAGTTTGTTTTGTCTGGTATAAATTGAAAGCTTGGAACAGCTGCATCTTCAGCCAACAAGTGCAGCTGGATAAGTTCTGTGCAGAGACCTTTGGTATGAAGCAAACAGTCCTGCAAACACTAAGCTCTCGAAGACCTCAGTGACACTGACCGGACAAGCTGTGCTGTTTTCGATTGCAGCTCAGTGCTTAGCACTGAGTACTGTTCTGTACATTAGACAGATTTAATGTCAGCTTTTTGGACTTTGGGATTATGTACAGATAAATGCACACAAGCTTTTGTTTCCAAAGCGAGTGATAGTATATGTCAGGCATATTTTTTCAGCTGTTTTGTTTGCCATTTTGAGGTGATTAATCAGAAACACAGCAGCTCTGTTTTTGCAGAAACAAATCAGCTGGGAGGGCTTTCACTTTGCAGGAATGTGCTGTTTTTATCAGACCACTTTTAATCACACAACAATCTGCTGCTGAAAACGTACAAAGTGACCCTTTGCAGAATCCCTTCGCAGCATCCGATTTCAACCATGATGTAGAAAAGTGAGCTGGATTTCATCCGCCGCTGCATCAACTTTGATCCATTATTATGACCTGATTGTATTTGTGCACTGTTGGAGGATGATGATGCAGAGTAGAGGGGATGAAATAGGTCAAAAGAAGAATCCAAGCCAGACTGTCAGTGTCATTGCACCGGCAGTTGCTCTATATTTGTGCGATTTATTTTTTTCCCTCTTCTGAAACCATGTTTATATAACAAATATGGATCAAATCGTGTCCGTAATGATTTTGTATTCTCGCATGTAGAAATGTAGAAAAGCTGTTACTATGCTGAAAAATAATAACATTTGCTAACATTTATTTTTTTAATTTCAGGTCCTCCAATTCCCGTCGGAGTAGATGTTCAGGTTGAAAGTCTTGACACCATCTCTGAAGTGGATATGGTAATTATGGCAGAGCAGTTAGTTTTAGTCCTGTACAGATAGCACTGTTGTGGAGGACAATAACTAACTATTTGATCTATTTGAAGTATTTTACCATTTCAAAAGTTCAATATACAGTGTTTTAAACCCTGATACAGCAGCAAACATCTTGTTTGGGATGCATTGAACATCTTTTCATAAATATGTCTTATGTCTATATATATATATAGATGTATATATATGTAATTTCATAGTGTAAAAATGGTCTTACACTATAAGAGCAAATTTTGTCCCCCTTGCCACATATTTCCTTTTCATACGCCTCTGTTTGAAAGCTGCCCCTACCGCACGTGCATGTTTGTGCATGAAACATCTCTATTGGAGTGGAAAAAAAGGTTTTTTCTTCACTGACTAAATCTTCCACAGTTAAAGACTTCCACCAAGAGAGGGCTAACTCCTTCCCCTCCTCACCTGCAACCCCTTCAGCTTAGAAAACAAACTTCTGCTATCTTCAACAGGAGCAACATGAACAACCAGTTGTTGTGAATGAATGTCAGTTGTTTGCTGCACGTTCTAGTTCTCCATCTGTAGCGGGGCACAAAATACATGTGTGATGGATATAGACCGCAATAGTTGTGTGAGGCTGATGCTTCATGAATGAAGTGAACAGAAATCGTCGTTGCCAACTTTTGGAGCAGAATCATAATTTCAATTCTTTTCAAGTCTTTTGTCGTAAGATCAAAAGAAAATTTCAATTTTGTTTGGATCGTTCACTCATTCGCTTCCTCGTCCACTAAGCAGCGTTCACAATATATATATCAAAAAAACTGATGCATTTTTGACACTATTTGAATCCTGCTGTTCTGCTTAATTGTGATATACACAGTTACATAGATAAATGCTGGCAGGATGGGCACTCACCAAATCTGAGGTGATCCAACATCACCAAAAAGAAAAAAAACATGTCATTCTGTAATTCATTTTCTTTTTTTCCACTGCATCCACCTACAAAAGTACCAACTGCAGCTGCAGCTGCAATTCAATGATAATGAAATGATATTACTGACAAAATGCAGCTAAATATGACAAAACACAAGAACTATTTCAGAGCCACAGTGGACACTTGCAGCTGTCTTGTTTATGTCCTGTAGGACTTCACCATGACACTCTACCTGCGTCACTACTGGAAGGATGAGCGGCTGGCGTTTCCAAGCACCAACAACCAGAGCATGACCTTTGACAGTCGCCTGGTGAAGAAAATTTGGGTTCCTGACATGTTCTTTGTCCACTCAAAGCGCTCTTTCATCCATGACACGACCACTGACAACGTCATGCTGCGGGTTTATCCTGATGGCAACGTGCTCTACAGCCTCAGGTAAATACAATGTCTGTTCTCACCAAACATAGCCAAATATGAACTCTTGGAGACTCAATACAAGTAGTTTATGAATCCATAAAGCAGTCAAAGGTTGTTTTTTTTTATTGTAATGCAAAATGAAAAATGAAATAGCAATTACCTAAGAAGGAATGTTAATAAGCCGAACTGGCAGGCCAGCAGCTCCAGCTAAACAATTTGATAATCCTGCAAGGAGAATTTCAATTTAATGTCATAGCATTACTGAAGCTGCACGCCTTGTCAGTCAAGTACTAAACACACAACTTGAGTTGTTACATTTCTTTTAGACTGAAGCGTGTGATCTTTACTTTCTCTTGTCTTTTTTCCCCCTGTGTTAAATCACTTGTGTTAAATCTATTTTGATGATTTTCCCTGCAGAGTCACAGTTACTGCCATGTGCAACATGGACCTCAGCCGCTTCCCCCTGGACACCCAAACCTGCTCACTGGAGATAGAGAGCTGTGAGTGAAGTTATCAAACAAGGACACATATATCCAACAGACCCTTTTTAAATTGTTTTTATTCCTGTATGAATAGGGATTGCTCATCTATAAATGCACCCAGTACCTAGAGTAACACTGGACCCAAAGTAACACTTGAACAGTGCTGCTTGAAATGAGCTTTTTTTTTTAAAAATTTAAAAAAGAGAAAATACTTGGCAAATTCACAGAATTCACAGTTAGATGCAATGCAGAGACCAATATAAACTGGTGAGGAGAACACACAGACTATATAGGATGTAACAGATCCAAATAGTGAAGAACACTATTTAACATAACAGCCTCGAGGGGACAACTAGTGGGAGTTAGAGTCTTGTTAATATTTCATCTTCTTTGTCACACATGTTGTTTTACATGACCATGAAGACCTGTTTACGTAAAATCTGTTCTGATTTGGTTTGTTACAGATTAACTTGATTTTACACATTTCCCCAACAGATGCCTACACAGACGACGACCTGATGCTGTACTGGAAGAAAGGCAACGAATCCCTGAACACGGACGAAAGAATATCTCTGTCCCAGTTCCTCATCCAGAAATTTCACACCACCACAAAGCTGGCTTTTTATAGCAGCACAGGTACAGCAACGCAGTGGAGTGTCGGACCAAAACAAATTCACAACTGAATTGAAAACTTCAATAAATCTCTTTTCACTTTGTATGCTTTTTCTAAAAAGAGGATTTTTTTTTTTTGTTCATGAAATCATTGTCCCTTGAATGTCACACCAAGTATCATTTACTAACATTTAAGCCTTGATGCAAAAATGAAATGAGTCAAACTCTTGCCAACCACTGTTATACTGCTGTAAAACCACTGTGAAAGCACGGCTTCTCATAACCATATCCCACTTTCCAGAAACCTGAAGCATAAAAAGGATTTAGTGTCCTATCTTTCCCTGCCAGAGTAGCAAGGACACCCTTCTTCAAGTGTTGATACGGCTCGTCAGCAGCCAACATATGACAACGTGTTTGTAACGGTGATGTTTCCTTTTCCTAGGCTGGTACAATCGTTTGTACATTCACTTCACCCTGCGGCGGCACATCTTCTTCTTCCTGCTGCAGACTTACTTTCCTGCTACTCTCATGGTCATGCTGTCCTGGGTGTCCTTCTGGATTGACCGCAGGGCCGTCCCTGCCAGGGTACCACTCGGTAGGCAAAGCTCCTCTTCCGCAGAACGACCTCTGCAAAGCAAGGAAGCACAACATTGAGCTAATTTTGCAAGAGAAATAAAAACACAGGACAGCGGGGAACTCTGTGCACGCCAAAGAGCTCCCAGAAAAGATTATATCAGATGCTGTTCATGATCTTTTCAGCACCAGGCTCTTCTTCATATTACTGTATACAGAACCACCCCATCTTCCATCCTCACAATCCATTAAAGCATTTAATAAGTCATGTGTACACTACAGTAACGCGTAGTTGCTATCAATTTGGGGATATTTACTTGTCCTTAGGACACCGTCTCCACCATCACTGCTATTTGTCAGAAGAGAAACTTGTACCACCATATAAAACTCTTTGAAGTCCTTCTACCATTGCAGTTTCCTCATAATGTCGTCTTGTAATCATTTCTATCAAGCTAACGAACACGTTGCATTGTGTTAAACAAAACGGTGGTTGGGACCAGTTGAAATATTGATATATAATCAGACATAGAGCAACATAGAGAACTTTTTTAACAGTTTTCTCTCATTCATATGGCAGAGATGGTATGTTTAGAAAACCTGGCATTGTTAATTATCATTAGTAAAACTATGAAGCAGGAGAGTTTGGACAGTCCAGGCCAGTAACATGACTGAGCATCGCAGGGAGGCGGTCTTGAAATAATACATGAAATATATATGAAATGACAAATGACAAAAAAAATCCAAAACACTGGAACATCGAATCTGTTTCATAGTGACTTTAATGCTACACTATAACAGAAATATTTATTCAGCACCTCATGTCTTGTCTCTCTGAGATATTCTGCATTTGGTTAAGCCTCCCAGGCCCGTGATCTAGTACATAACAGCACTGCTGTGACTACACTGTTTGTTTTCTCCCCTTCAGGCATCACCACAGTGCTGACCATGTCCACTATCATCACCGGGGTCAACGCCTCCATGCCTCGAGTCTCCTACATTAAGGCAGTGGACATTTATCTCTGGGTCAGTTTCGTTTTTGTCTTCCTGTCGGTGATAGAGTATGCAGCAGTGAACTACCTTTCAACTGTGCAGGAGAGGAAAGAGAGGAAGCTGAGGGAGAGAGTAAGTGCTCATTTAACATGTTTTTTTTTCTATTTTATCTCTTTACCTGCAGTTAAAAAGAAGCTGATCTTCAGAATTTTTCTTTCTTATGATTCACATGAACACTTTTTTTGTTTGTTTAAAAAAGACCAGTTTATTAACTTCATACAGTAGTGTAGCATATTCCACTATTGGAGTTCCTCATTGGCCAAAATGTTAAATTTACCTCAAGTAAAAATGAAAAAATATATATTCATATACATATATTGTTCCATATCTGTTATAAAACTGTCGTATTTGCTGTTTTATTCCAGTCTTGAATTTTACTTTCAGTTAAACCCTGAAAAAGCAACTCCCTGTAGATGTCATAGAGTTCAGGCTTTAGCTGCATTCTGTTGGGAATTCATTTCCCAAATAGACATTTTAAATCTGTGAGTCTAATATATAAGTGCTTATGCGGTATATTCCTCAACATTGTTATTGAATTGATAGCCAGAGTTTTTCACATCCAGTAAGAATTAAACCATCTCTTTTGCTGATTTAAGCCCCCATAACATGGTACATCGCAAATCATGTAGACTTTGCTCTAAAAGCAATAAATATGACATTTCAAGTGAGTTAAAGAAAAGCATCAGCAGTTAAGTCAACTTGGCTGATGCTGACCTGATTTTCTATTAGAACATTTTACACATCAAACTATTTCTAAACTGGCAGAAACGTGAATTAATAATTTATGTATGTAGCCAATAAACAGATAAATATTTTCTAAATTGACTCACTTCAAGCCGCTGTCAGGGCTGTGGCAAATTATTTCTGGGACTGCAGTATTGCTATTCTTCATCTGCCAACTGCTGTGGCATATGGAGCCAAATTGCCCACACATACCCTGAGGAACATTTTCAGCACAAACATCCTTTTCCATAAATGTTTCATACCAAACTAATTTAAAGGCTCTAAGTGTGCTCAGAAAAGATTAACACTTAAGAAACTAATGAATTCCTCCAGTTTTACGTGGTTTCCGTGATCTCACAGAAAGCATCAGACTTATTTCTTTTCCTCTTCTTACTGTGTCTTTGCTCAGCTGCCGTGTACATGTGGCATTGGGAACCCTGACGACATGATGATCGACCCGCAGATCACTGGCTATGGGTCCATGGATGTCAGCACCACAGGGAATTATGGGATGCCAGAGAACGGCGGACGCCAAGAACGAATTCTGGCCCAGGTAGCTCTGAATGACCCACAGATCACAAGCCAGGTGAAGCCATCCAGAGGTTACGTTAACATCTGGATAGACACCCACGCTATAGACAAATACTCAAGGGTGGTCTTTCCAGGAGCGTACATCCTCTTTAACATCATCTACTGGTCCATATACTCATAAGCAGGGATGCATTGAACTATCTGAGAGCTGTCTGTGATAGGACGGCAAGAGTCCAGCTGGAAAGAGAACTTTGTGCTTTTTGGACAGGAACTGCTCATTATGCATGGGGATCATTAACAGATGATGACCATTGCCTTCTTGACCCAGCTACTTAAAACCGATGAGTTAAAAAAATGCGCTACTGGGAAACAGAATAATCATTGCTGCTTTTGTTTAATTTCACGTCGTAACTCTAATGTTGGTGGAAACGTGTGTTCTCGCCTGAAGACTTGCTCTTGCACACAGAGATGCAGAGACATGGACTTGTGGAGTTTACCGCTACATTTCAGTCCATGCACGGACCAGATTTTCAGCTGAAAACAGAGACATTTACTGGTATGGCCAGTGCATGGACTGATCCGCTCTGCTAATGGTCTGTATATGACAATCAATGAAAAACTGAAATTCTTCAGAAGAATAGTTTTACACTTTGTGAAAAGGGTTTATTTACTCTCTGTCGGAGAAAAATCGATGCCACCCATACAGCACAATTGACTTTAGCATGAATACCGTCATCAAGGGCATGCTTCGCTGCATCCAAGGTTTAGGAAAATCTATGTACCATTATAGTTACCTTATTATTAACATGTATTATCTTTTGAGTTCCTCTTTACAAAAACCAACAAAACTCAGTTTTACAGGAGGTACATGCTGGACTGTTTCTTGGCTGGTGTCGATAACTTTCTGAACTTAATGCTGATTTCTTAGCAGCTGCTCATATAACAGAAATAGTTTGGCATATCACCCCCAACAGCACAGCAATTTAGATTTTTACACCTTGATTTTTGTATGCATTCAACAAACAAGCTTTAAAGTGTTAAGTGGCGAGCTTTCAAACTGGTGGGGTTTTGTTTCTGTAGGATAGAGCCTGATTGCCAGTGTCCCTCTGTTTCTGATCTGTGCTTAGGTTAACTGTCTCCGGGCTGGAACTTCATTTTTATTTTACAGACCGTAGACTGTATGTAAAAGACGAACGCATCCACAATGTTGTCCGAAATTTTTTTTGTGGACCATCATTGCTCAAAGTTTAAAATTTAGCATTTCAAATGTTGCTAACTTGGTTTCCCTCTAGGCCACCCTTGATAAAAATAAAAAACCCTGGATGGAGGTTAATTGCATTAGGCACAAATGTCCACTTGGAGACAAGGTGCCCATAACTACCAGTAGCATGTCAATCACCAGGCTGATATAACCAATCGCATGCTCTGCTTTATAATTTATTGCAAATGGGACCATCCTTTTTCACCTAATAAACATAATATTGTGTTCAAGTAGTCTTGAAACTAACAATTGAGACCATTAACCTATTAGAAAACATATGATAATGCTATGATAATAAATCTAGTTGCAATTAGGGTAGCTTTCATATAGACCTCTTTATTCATTACCAAGAGTTGTCCTCCCCTGGTCATTAGAAAGAATACACTTTGACCTTGACCTATCACATTTCAGAGCAAGCGGCTGCGTCTATATTTTATATACAGTCTGTATGAGTGCCGACACTTTTACTCTGCAAGAAAGGAAGTGAACATAATTTCCAAAGTTTGGAAAAGGAAATCCATTGAAGAACTGATTTAAGATGATTCTTTCTTTTTAGGTCCCAGGTTTTATTGCAGCATGTTAGTATGATTCAGTTTGTTACATTTTCTTGTGGACTTTGCCCAAGCTTCTGCGTTGCATTTGTGCAGAGTGGAAAAATACTAATTCAATTACAAATGTAAAAATATATGTTTTGAGAATCCCAAACATTGACTATCAAATTCACTTTTTAATATCTTTCTTTAATTTTCTATTCAACTGAAGCTCGTCCCCTTTGTTTGTTGTTTGTGAGGCTTCAAGGTTCACTGTGACCTGTTAGTTGCTAGTTTTATCATCTTTTTTTATCTTAAAACAAAAAAAAACAACTTTTTCTTAGGTTTGTGAGACACGTCAAAAAAAATATTTTTCATGGTCTACTGACCAAACACAGCTATTGGTCGAAACTAATTAGAAATGTTCTACCTGGAGAAAATGTTTTATAAATGTTGTGTTATCTGAAAATGTGAAAGTTATTTAAGCTGAGCTTCGTTACTGTACATCACAGCCCCAGAACTGTATATTTTAAGTGTCTTGCATGTAATACAAGCAAATGTAAAAGCTTTGAGATGCACGGCTGAAAGTTGTTGGTTTTTTTCTTCTTTTTTTTTGCCAGCATCAATTAAAATCACTTTGACACAAACAAAAATGTATGAGCAAAATTAGCCTTCAATGCTACGGCCTGGGATCTCTGCTGTGAATCTGCAGAGCACCACCTACGGTCTCTGAAAGGTGATGTTAGACAGCCCTGTATGTTCTGTGTAGAGGGCTTGTCCAGTACTGTTATGTTTCTGCTGTCATTGAAAGCATTAGAAAGTGAATATATATTACCATTCTGATGACTACACTTGCATGTGACCTCATCTAATTAGCTCTTCCTCTTTGCAAGAATTGCCCTCTGGCTCAAAGTTACACAGCTGTTTTACCCTAATATTATAACTAGACACCCAGTGTCATGAGACAGTGTTTGGAGTTGTGGAAAGGGTCAGATTAGCACATTCATGGATCCCCATTTGTGGTAAAACAGTTTAAAAATCCTTTTGATGTTGCAGCTTATGTTTCAGAATTGTCCACATATTGTCACCTGAGGACAGGTCAGCACTTCTCGAAGGTCACTCCTGTACCTGTAACATCACCCATAACTTCTTCCACAGGCATTCCTTTGTAATTTATATAGAATTTGGCTTTCCATTCTCTTGTTGGAGAATGCATAGATGTCCCTGGAAATGATCTCTTGAAGGCAGCACATGTTGCTCTGAAATCTCAGTGAACTTTTCTGCATTCATAGAAATGGAAATGAGCTTTGCTGAGGGCAGTGATACAGATGCAATCGCGGACCATGGCTTTTCGACATATTGCTGACAACAGTATGGATGGTTCTTTTCATCTTTGGTTGGAAGCACGGGGTGTCCAATTCTTCCAATAAGGGATCTTGAATGCTGAATGGTCTGACCGCAATACACGTTTCCACTATCAGACAATGTGATGACTCTGAGCCCAGTGAAGTGGGATTAGTAGTGGTTTCCCAGACTAATCCATTTCCCATGTGGCTATATCAGCTATTGATGAATGATGATTTTTGATGCAGTGCTGTCTGAGGGATGAAAGATCACGTGTGTCCAGCTCAGGCTTGCCCCACTGCCCTTTACGAGCTGAAATTCTTTTAGATTACTTGAAACATTAAATATACTGGAAAGGGAGAAATATGCAAATCCCTTCCAATCTTCCTTTGAAGAGCAGTGCTTTTATAACATTTTCTTACAGTTGGTTAGCTGATCCTTTGCCGATCACTTCCTCTCTAATACAGCCTTTCTTTGACACTGCTTGGGTTGTAACCACTCAGTATTACAATCACCATTTGACATCACCTGTTAGAAATAACTGTTTTTGTCTTTACTTTATTTTGGGTTATCTATTCCTGCTTCTTCCCATGACATATTTATCTTGGAGGATAGGCTCTTACTGTCATTAGACACTGGATTTCTAGCAAGGATTGCTCCAGGCTCTTCTCTTTCTGACACTGGTCTGATTACTGATGAGCTTTCACAACAAATCATACAAAAAAGTTTTTTTCTGCAATACTTATGCTCGCACATAAGTAAAAGGAGAGAGATCTAAGCCCTTCTTTTGAAAATATATGTTTCTGCGATTTCTCAGAGGCAAAAGCATGAATAATGCTGAAGAAGTTTCTGTTCTTTTAAGCCTGTTTTGATCCCGGCAACCTCCCAAAGGACAGGGTGTCCATTTAAAATCTGCACCATCTTCGAACCAAGAAAAAACATGAACAAAGGCATCACTTCATCAAAAGATAAAGCATCAAAAAGATGCCCGTGGTCTGATATTCTGCCACAACTGTCACCACACTTGGGACGTTAAGGTACTGAATTGACCCATTTAGCTGCGAAAAGCATCCACATCATCTAAATGAGTAACATACTCGTGGAAAAACAAAGTGGGGAGCACACAAGAACAAAAAGTCCTCAAGTATAGAACAAAATTACTCGAATCCTGTTGCTGAGCTACATCAGCATTAATTTGGAGTCATGGTTCAAATCACACGGTGAAAGTAATTCCACTATGCACTCTCTTTTACCTTTGTTTTCTTTTTGCTATCCAAGAACTCCGGAGGGAAATATCTGAGTCTGAAAATGATACTATGAGAGTAGTAAGAGTGAGTCAGAGCAGTAAAGTGTCTGGATAATTAAACAATAGCTTTAATTTGCCACCTCATAGCTTCATCTCTTGGTTTAGTTCTATGTCCTACGCTTTTTTACATTTTCCACATTATCCTTTGATATGTTTTTATTACAGATTGACTGATTACGGCAGCATAAATCATGTCAATGGAATAAAAAAAAAAAGAGCACCCCCATTTATAAAGCCTCATAAGTATAAGCTTTAAACACAAGTTATAGTAATGCTGTTGGTACAACTTTTGGTACAGCCATTTGCTAACATGAACTCCTCAACCAAATCCACCCTTTGAACAGCTCTAAGGTCAGTGTATTTATGGATCTCTTGGAGCTGTATTGCAGCCTTCGAATTCATCTGCCGTCTCCTGTGTCAGTTTGGCCAGCCTGAAGTCCTCTCTCACTTGCCTCAGCAGATCGGGGCAACACACTACATCCACAGCTGTCATAGCCAGAGCCTTAGCTGTCCTCAGGGTGTACAACTGGGCCTTTTCAGCTCCTGGCACAGCACGGAGAGCAGTGGAGAAAAACAAAACATTGAACAAATAGAAACTTAACACACCTCGTGACATGGAGAGAGATGATGGCAGAAACCATCTGATTATCATTCAGGTCAGTTTCGTCACAAGAAAAAAAATGGCGTTCAGAAGAAACGCGAAGCCAGACCTGCTGCTTTGGTGTATTCCTCTGTGTGGTTCAATGCGCTAGTGCCAATGCAGAAGAAAGGATGGATACCAGGCACCATGAATGACACATTGCCAAAGTCTGTAGAACCTGCCAGATAATTACAGTCCCTGAAAACAATGCAGTGTTGTAGCATGCATAACAACATAGACAATTTTGTTTGCCTCTGTTGTTGTGGACTGAATTGACAACATTTGCTCTTATACAAATCTCCTTTTTACCTACCAGAAAAACTGGCTGGCTGCTCTGGAAACTCAATCCCCAGAGCTTTTCCATTGTTCTCATACAGGTTTGCGAGTGTGGCATTAGGCAGAATGTTATAGTAGGTATGGGTTGGGTAGATTATCTCCACCTACAGGAAACACAGGAATACCTGCATTTAGAAAACATTCATCAAAGTAAAATTCTATTTTGGTCAGTTATTTCCCAATTTCATGCTGCATCTCAACTCAATGTTTGATTTTCTATCATGTGGACGTGGATTAGTTTAGTAACATCTCTGCAGCCGATAGGGCCAACACACACAGAGAAGTTCTGTGTACCATTTCCTGTCAAGGACATTTCACATGGCATCAATGTGACAATCCGCAGCTCTAACCAAACTTAAGGGGTGCTGTCCATAGCGGAACGAAAAGTGAATTATCAGGTACTTTAAGCCAGCCAAAGTCCAGCAGTACTATACAGTGCAAAAGCAGAATTTCAGTTTTGTAATGTAAGCTAAACTTTTTCTGGATCCTCTGCAGGACAAGGTCAAAAACAGCCAAAAGGCAGCAGAGAATTATGAACAGCAGTGGAGCACCCAGAGGGTACTTTCAGGAATAAGTTAGAAAAAGTCAGTGCTATATGACAGGAGAGTTCAGACTCTGACATCGTATTTCTCTTCCTACATCAGGAATATAATGTGTCTGTTACATAGAGTGAATGGAAGACAGCAACTCACCCGGCAACCAGAGGCCAGAGCAGCAGCCCTGAAGCAAGCCTCAGCTTTGGCCTTCAGGTCACAAAGATCCTTGAGCAGTGGGGTGCGCAAATAAAACTCTAACTCAGAGTAGGCAGGGATAATGTTGGGCTTCACTCCTCCGTGTTTAATTATGCCTGTGTTGAAGGAAAAAAACTCAACCTGTAAATGCTCTGATTTGTGCTTTGAAGTTTGAAGAGAAATCTAAATCAAGTTTGATTGCCACAAAATTTGGTTCATCGAACATTCATTTATTCACCCTCCCAACTTAATAAGCTGCATGAAGAATACATTAACTACTCTGACTATCTTCTTTGGTAGATAAATGCCGTGTGGTTGTCGCAGAGTAATAGTTGGATGCTCAAATATAAACGTTTCTGCGCACAGAACATAAACTTTTTATGTTGGCTTGAAAGCTGACGGGCCTTATGGGGAGACTCTTCTGTCAGCTTTCTCTTGTGAGGCTGAGACTAAACTTTGAAGACTGTTGCAGCCTCTCTCTGTTCCTCACCGTGAACTCTCCACTCTGGTCTGAGCTGCTGTCTGAGCGCAGAGAGGTTGTTATAGGCCAACACAGCTGCATCCAGAGCATTCACTCCCTCCCATGGGTAAGCAGAGGCGTGAGAAGCCCGCCCGTGATACTTCACAGACACCCTGTGTAACATCAGCATGCTTGGTTAAGGGCCGCCTGCAGTAATTAAAGGTTAATGCACTCAGAGGGAGAAATGAGAGAAGATACTGTAGAAAAGTCTTCAATTCACATGAGCCGTGAAAAAGGAGCTTACTCAGCGATCGTGACAGTGGGCAGGAATGAAGCATCCTGCTGAGCTGGATGAGCCATGAAGACAAGATCGACATCAGCAAAGGCCCCCGCCTGGATCAAGTCAATCTTTCCTCCAATGGCCTCCTCTGCAGGCGTTCCCAGAACAGTTATCTGAAATAAAAAGCATCAGTAGTGTGACTTAACAATCAGCTAATACACGTGGGATAAATTTCATTTTTGCAATCTTACTGGAGCTCAGAGGTTCCTTCTCAGTAACTTATGTGCTATGTAACTCAGCCCTAGCTGTAGTTTACACCCTTTCTTAAAAAGTCAGCTTAATTAAATGGCAAATAATTGTACTTATACAGCGATTTTCTGGTCCAGCTGACTCAAAGAGCACAGGGGTGTAAAATAAACCGAAAAAGGATAATTCAGTTGGCAACCACAGAACCGAATAACATTGAATTATTTAGAATTTCATCGTGGTTACAGTCCTATATGGAAACAGTTTCATGACTAATGTTCCACCATTTAGTTACATGTTGACATCTGCACCATCTGCACACTTAACAATGTGACATGCAAACAGTTTATATGGCATCGTGTCATATTAGTGACAATATCTTACTTTTCACAATAAAGATTTTCCGAGTTGAAACTTTTTGTTGTGCTTGGTGGACTTGCAGTGTAATATTCTAACTTATTGACTGTTACCTTTACTGGGACAGGCAGTTCGGTCTGGTTTTCTAAAGCCGCTCTCAGCCCCACTGCAGCCGCAGCTCCCACCTCTGCTATCAGGTTGTGGCCGCACGCGTGGCCGATGTCCGGCAGCGCGTCATACTCGCACAGGAAGCACACGTTCAACGCGTGCTCGCCCTCCGCGGCGTCCGCGCCACCGACAGGACCCCAGCTGGCACGGAATGCCGTCGGTAGCTTGTAGTGACTTTGGACCGTCCATGTCTGCCCCGGCTGCGAGAAGTAGCGGACCAAGCTGTCGTGCGCGTTCGTCTCGTCACCGGCGAGCTCGGGTCGGCTCCAAATGTCCCGACTCAGACTGTGGAGCTCGCCTTTAAAAGAGTCGATAAACAGTTGGAGAGTGTTTTTCATCTG
Organism: Leuresthes tenuis; assembly: GCF_036924035.1. NCBI lineage: Eukaryota > Metazoa > Chordata > Actinopteri > Atheriniformes > Atherinopsidae > Leuresthes > Leuresthes tenuis. The sequence continues at coordinate 21,059,321 of NW_027325369.1, forward strand.
CTGTCGTTTCTCCATCCCGCCGCACTCACTGTCTGCTGGCTTAAAGTCCAAAATACACAAGAACCCGTGTCCTTGTTCTTATGTGGTTTCATGAAACATTGATGGTTACTTGTTGGGCAAATGTCGTGCAGCTTGGTAATAAACCGGTTAAGCGCCCCTCTGGAAACTGTACGCCATGTAAAAATAAATTAATTACTGGCGAAAGGGGGCGGAGCCTAATACCGGAAATGGCTCTTTGGTGATTTTGTAGAACCAATTTCCTACCATTTATAGCCCGTCATAACTGGCTTAAATAATATTTGATAAAGATATGAACTGGTTTGTGTAGACACTGCATTGTCGATCCACAAGAAACTCAGGAGAAATTTAAGAAGTGTGAATAGAAGTGGGTTACTGTAAATAGAAGTAAATTGGAATGAGACGTTTAAACAGACGGGAATATTCTCTTTAAAGTCACTTTATGACGGACGTTGTAGTTGTGTAAGAGTATCTTAAAAAGTCTGCAACACCACAACTAACTTTATATCCAATGTAAGGAGATAACATCAGCTTACCTTTAATTTCACCCTGTACACTTATTCAAATACTGTACTTAAAAAACAACGTTTCGTTGCTCCATTTTATATTACTTTATGCATTGGCTCTATTTCAGAGGGAAACAGTTTCCTCTCTACTTTATCTTTATTTTTCTACTTCTTTAGTCGGTAGTGGTTTTTGAAACACAATCAGTAACCTGGCAAGTCTCTGAATTACAAGACAGTGTCTACTAATTTTTCTAATCTTTTCGGCTTGATGTCTTACTAAAAGCACTGTGTGATCTCAGTCACATCCCAGATGTGTGAGTTGATATCAGCTTCATCTAAAAGGGATTTTTCTCTGCAATCGTGTCATTTTAATAGTTAGTGTTGCAATGATCAAATGTATCACTGCAACTTGAAGAATAGCGAAAAAGCTCAAAAACTGTAAGTTTTGTATATCGGAACTGTGTTTTTTCCAATAATCATTCCAACTGTAAATAAAGTTCAAATTGCCACCATATCCAACAGCTACACGCTGCTTGCGTATCTTTCTCTGTGGAAAAGCCCAAACCAGTTGCGTTTATTAATGTATTTTATGTGAGATTGATTAAGTATGAGCAGTGTGTTTGCACTGGAACTTTTACTAGAGTATTAATTAAGTATCACCACACTTTAACCTCAGGAAACACCTGTTCTATCTCTTTCCCTTTTGAATGCAGTGCATCTTATCCGTCCATCTGAATCACTGTTTTACCGGAGGAAGACTTTTGGGTGATCAGTCACTGCACTGACTTTACAGTGACAGCTTATTGTCTTTTTTATTGACTGTTGTGATCAGCCCTGTTTTAGCATTAAATAGCATTTCATACAGGATTTCTAGTTAACAGTGTGTTATGGGGTAAATAGGGACCACCAATTGCAAGACGTGAAAAGGTTGCCACCTACTGGCCACAGTCACACTCCGTCCATGTTGTATTTCATTCTAAATACTGTATTTGGCTATGACTGTTTAAAAAATACTATATTGTCATGCTAAGAAATAGCAAGTAAGTGTGTTAAAAAAGTTTTAAATCCTCTTAACCCATCCAGCCGTTTTGCTTGTAATGATACTTGTAAATGTCAATTTTATGAAGGTCAACCACAAGGCCTCTCTGGGATGAACAAATTGCATGAGGAATGTACACACGCACACACACACAACAGCTAAGATCTTAGCATCACTCTGTCACCACACTAGAGGGACCCAGAGGGACATTTTGTGCAAGCTTCGTCCTGCACATGCCTGTGTCTAATCTGCGCTGAAAATACATCGGTGATCCGCTGCTCTTTGTGTTTTACCCTGCCTTTTTGGGGTGGGGTACAATCTTTGTGGGGAAGTGTTTTTAGTTATTTTTTTTCATCAACTGCCTGCAGCAGTAAAGATGCATCAAGCATCCAACACTTCCTCATGCTGACAATGAACTGTGATCTGGATTTGGAAAACAAGGTCAATTTAGTGCTGTCTGAATGAGTATGAAGCTCCACAGCTGTCACACACCCATGTGTGTGAGTGTGTGTGTGTGTATAAAAATATGTGCGTGTGTGTCAGAGAGACTCAGAGAGCAGGTGTACATGTATGTGGTTTCTGTCTTTACTTGAGCCGGAGGTTAATTGGGGGCGGTTGTCAGTCTCAGGAGGAGACATGTTGTACAGCATCCAGCAAGCTGACACCACGACAGCCTCCTGACATGGCCTGTCTGTCAGCTTACTCTACGCCCCACCGGTGACGCCGACACTCTCCATTGTGTATCAATTAGGTGAGGGAGGGGCCCATGTGTCACCCCATTGTCTTATTCGTGGATTTGCCCTGCGAGCATGTGTTTAATTTCACATGATTACACATGTTTTTGTCCCCTGATTCTTCCTGATTTCTTAGTTATTAGACTCTTAACAATGACTATCATCCTAATTTCAGAGAGTGTGATCGAAGAAGATAGACTTGGAGGACCACTTGAGACAAATGTAGAACTGCATCTCTGTGTCATGTGATAAACAAAACCTCATGAGAAATCATTTGGCTATAAATCCTCAGATTTTTCAGGCAGAGTATGTTTTCCAGGTTGAGCCAAAGGTCATCACACCGAGCTGGAGTGATACATGAGTTATGATAGTCGTGCAGGCGTCTCAACAGCAGGATTCCCCAAAGGATGGCGGGCTTGAAAGCTACATTGAGTGGATGACAGCATGTATCTGAGGAGGGAGATGAAACAAACAAAAGGCTTGGGCATGTAAGTGTTTGTATGAAGCCATTTTGAGATTTTCTTCCACTACATCTACCAATTGAAAAAAAAAAAACTAAAGATGCTCTTGGAAAGCATTAATTATACAATAACTGTACAATAATTCTTACTCATCATCCACATATCTAACATTAACTTTCTTTTGTTCTAAACAAGAATCCTCAGATTGGTGTCTAAACTGATAAAAGTAAAACCTAAGTGAGCTGAGTAACATTTGCCTTCAATACCAAGTAATGTCTCCTTCCAGCACTGGTCAGATGCTGCTTTTCTATTTTGTGGTTAGTGATGAAAGTATGAAAAATTCAATCTCATTTGTCACAGTCTGTAGCGCTCTCTTCCTTTTTCCTGGGGCATGGTCAAACAGTCAAAAAATGACCTCCCATCAGTCTTTCCAAAGCTCTTTTCCTTGACCTAGTTGGAAAACATCAGGAGGTTAAGGAGAAATGGCAGGGGAGAGTCACAGGGACCTCAAGATGACGGCTTTGCGATGAGAATGCGGATATGTGTGTGGTCAGCCCGTGGCAAGGCCTAGGTTAGTATCTAACACCTTCTCCTTTTCCCCCCTTCAGTAATAAATGTAGTTCTGCAAAACCTTGGCAACTACAACCATTGGAGTAAAAATCTGCAGGGTCAGGTCCTCACCCTGCCCTCAACCCACGAATGCACAACAAAACGTCCATGCAACTTAAGCAAAATGCTAAAAACGAGAAGGAGATATCTGGATAAATACAGCACACGGAGGAGGGGACCACAAAGGATGAGTGAGACCTTGACTACCACCCTCCAAAGGCGAAGCAGCAGAATTTAACCCTGCAAAACACTCAGCTCACTATATCACTATAGTGTAACTTCCTGAGGGAACTCAAATCTTGCCATGGGCTGGCCACATGTGCATCACTGCTGATCAATAAATACTCTCCAAAAAGTGCTTTTGACACTTCTCCTAATGCAGTCTTATGATAGTGAATGATAGCGTTGTAACAGGCTACTGACACTCATGTTCCTGTCCTCGTGTTCATTTATTCATCCACACAAATCGTAGTCAGCATGACTGGATGAAAATAATAGCAGGTTGCTTTGAAAGTTGTGGCTGCAAAGAATTGTGGGACAGATTTCTCTCCTTTCTCTCGTAAGGATCCTCCATTGCTTCCTGTCCTAAAGGAGAACAAAAGGAAGCACTGAATCCCCTTTTCTGTATCATTCAGAGAATTTGAACAGCTCTCAACCCGGCTGCCAATCAAATACTTTCAGGTGATTTCACTCAGTTAGGAACCTTCTTAAGTTTAAAAAAACTATTCAGACGGATCCTTTATGTTTCCTTTTCTATTCCCTCCTTCTTTGTGTTTCTTGTGGCTCTTATCTTGTACTCTCTGTATGTGTGAGTGTGTCTAGCCCCAGAGTTTCAACAAGCTGCCATTAGCCAGACACCTGAAGCCTCTTCACTATTCAAGCCCGGCTGTATGTGTGTTCTCATCTCTGAACTATACCTCACGTGTTCATGTGGCATTACCACAGCCAGCCTGCAGGACCTCCATCTCAGTTTGTTCAGAGGCCAGCTTTTGTTCTGATATCTCTTTGCTCTGCAAAACTGTGGAGTGACGCGTGGACTGAATTTTTCTGCAGTTTGTGGTTAACGTCACACATAACACAAGTGTCCCGAATGTACATCCTTCATCGTATTTGCCGGTGAGGTTGAGCAGCACCTATAACTGGGAACCTCTGAGGCCAAAGCTGTAAAAAGAGTATTTTTAAAGCCTGTGTTGCTTTTTAGATTTATGCTCAACTCCAAAATAACAAATTAATGCAGTTTTTGTCTTATTTCCCATCTGCATAGATATTCCTTATTTTATCACTTTAATTTGTCATTTTCATACATTTCTATGGCATCTTTATTTATTTATTGACGTCATTCTTGTGTTTTCTTTGCCTGGCACAAATGTATCTCCATTAACCTCAAGAAAATAGGGTCCAAGTACAAATCCTGACAAGCTCTTAAAGAGCCTGATTTTAAACATGAGGTTCCAGCTCACTGAAGTAAATTGACAATTTGTCAGTTGAGCTTATTCTGTCAGCATCACTATCAAACGAGATGCACCCTCTGTGGAGTCCCCCGTGACATCCAGCCTGCAGTACCTGATACTGCAGAAATCCTCTTGGTAGTTAGAAAATAACCCCTGAGGGTCTCAGAAATGTGTGTGCAAACGTGTACAACTTGACAGTCCTGCTTCTGTCATTAATGTCACATCAGCGTACGCACTGTGTCTCTACGCTTGCCAAGCTGGAATACATTTACACCTCGGCTTATCAAGTTGTCTTGTATCTCCAGTGGGTGGAGTGGGGGTGGAATTACACTCTACAACACTGGTTCATTTTGTGTGCTGCTTGATATTGTATCATTAAGCACAGCCTCAGTCTAATCTGTCAAGCACAATAAACTGCAAAAACAATTAACAATTACTACTTTTGACACTATAAAGGTGTCTATATGTAAATTATGTTGAATTATCCACAATATTTTCTTTGTATCACTACTTAAATGACTCTTTCAAATCATTTCAATTTATTAAAAGCTTTCACATTTTCTCTTTTAACGCCCTGCCAGGAAACCTCATCTGTACATAGTGATTTATTTTCTCCTCGCAAATTGCTTGATTTGCGTGAATTAAATAGAAGAACTGGAAGGTTGTTACAAGAAGATCAAATGAGGAGGATTGGGAAGAACTGACATTTTTAGAAGACTTCAGTATTGTCAAAATATCACCAAACAACAAAAATCTTAGCTGCTGTTTGAGCAAAATTAGTCTTTATCTTTTCAATTTATCTTGTCCATTTTATTTTCCAGTCCGTCTGTCCTTGCTCAGACACCTCCCATGGTCCATACAACTAAGCCCTCGGAGCCCTGCCATAGCTGCAGCCTTTCTTTGTTTGACAGTGCTGAAAAGGCTGCTGTCTGCCCCAATAACATCAGCATGTGTGAGCAGTCTGGGGAACAGTGGGAGTACAACTAGTCCTTCGAACCTCATAGGAATCATCGCCAGTGGGGTGTGAGCAAAGTGGAGCTGAACTGAGGAAGTGAAGATGTCATCTTAGTTATTGTGCTAGTTTTTTTTTAATCAAAATAAAGGAATTTAAGTCTAGGAGGAAGACACAAATGTTCAGTTCATCACTTTAAAAATATATTACGATAAAAAGATTCTACCGTATCAATTAAGCTTTGAAATGTGTATGTTTTAGAATCTTGCTCTATTTTCATATCTCATATCAGTCTTTAAGAGGAAACTGCAATCAATATCATGCAAAACAGATGACAAGCCTCCTTCAAGCGTTGAGGCTTAATTTGTAAAGACACACTCTGTGTGTTCCTGAGGGGCAGGATTAATTCTATTTTTCTGCTCTAGAGAAAGGAGAGACTCCTCCCAAATCTTCAGAGGATCTCCTTGCTCTGATAAGTCAGAAATAGCTTAAATAAAACAAAGACCACGGTGATGCTTTGGATCCACATGTCCGCAGGATCAACTGAGCAATTAAGAAGAAATCAGGGTTTCTCTGTAACAGTGAAAGGCCTTTAAGAACAAAAGAAATGTCAGCTTCCACAATATTGCATGAAAGCAGAAGGGAATGGACATCTTTTCAGAAGCAGAAGAGGCAGAAATATTAATATGCTGTGAATTCTACTCTGTGAACTTATTTGATTACTCATAATCAAATAAGTTCATAAATAAAGATGTTTAGTCTTTACATATCAGCTCCAGCTTATTTTATATATTTATATTTTTATGATATTATACTTCCTTGTTAGCAAGACTAGATCACAAAACCAAGCTGAATTTCTATTCTAATGTTTTGAACATTTAGCCATGACATGAAGATATTCTGCTAAGGAAAATGCTAAACAGACTCAATATAGCCACATAGATAATGCCTTTTAAAGCATTATGCTCATCTCTGCCATTAGAATAAGCATTTGGCGCCTGACACATAATGAATCTAATAATATTACAGGGAAAAGGGCTACATTATCTACATAAAGGCATACCAACAACATTAAACGCAATATAACAAAATAAAGGTCCAATGTGCTTGTCTTGTGCTTTATAACAAACCAAAATTTTATGTAAATCATAAAATCAGAATTATGCAAGTTCCAGTTGCAGACATTTGAGAAGGTACTGTCTGATTTTACAGGCGGATATTCCTTAAGAAATATCCTAAACACACAAAGTGAAAATCTGTAAGCAATTGGGCATTTAGATTTTTGATATCTGTGTCCAGATACCTCAGAAGTCAGCGTTACAATTACATGTTGGCAAAATAAGTTGATAACACTGCAATGTGCATTGTGTTGTACACAAACACTAAAACAACCTGTTCACTGTTCATTGGACAGCAATATGTGAGCTGTCTCTGCAGAGGTCACTAGTTTTTATGCGCAGGTCGGTCAAGTTGGATTGTTAGGTCGGGGCCGGTGAGGTTCCTCTGATTTTCACACTTACAATGGACATTTTAGTTGGATATTCCTTCAGGAAAATTCTGACTGTTCAAATGGGAAAGTACTGTTAGCACTTCTACCTCACTGAAGATGGTTTTGTGTTCAAACCAACCAGCTTGAGATCAAAGGTTCTCCCTGTGGACTTGCAAGTGGTCTTCGGTCACCTTCTTCTAAAAGCCCAAAGATATGCATGTCAGATTAATTGCTGATTTTAAATTGGTCATGAGTTTGTCACTAATAGACTGCATAATACCCCATCTCTTGCTCTATTTAAAGTCACAGCTGGATGAGCATTGTGGAACAGCAGGCATTGTCCTGCAGCCATACTGCCAGCAATGCTAGATGGTTAAAATAAAGCAACAAAGCTGGAAAAAAGAAAGCTCACAGTATCTTTGGCACATTTATTTTACTCATATTTCACATTTAAAGAATGACGCTCATCATCTCCGTGTATGCCTCAGCATTCTTTTTGAAGAAGGCAGCACATCTGGGAGAAAGCTTAAGTGTTAATTTGAGGCTGTCCCACAGGGACTGGGAGACGGCTTCCTTGCCCTCTGTATTTATCGCCTAATGTGATTGCCATGGCGCTCTCAGACTCCCAGCTACTCTTGAATAATGAACATACTTAATATTCCTTTCAGACTCTTGTGACCTGTTGTATGTGAGTAATAGTTAAGCGTTCAAAAAATTAAACCCAGCTGACACGACTGGATTTATTGTTCAACAGAAGACGTTATGGTATGTTTGTGATGGTTGCTCTGTTGCAGAGTCAAATGAAACCAGATTTGATACATGGCCTCTTCTGACACTTGTCGGGTGTTAATGATCTTGGGAAATCCTCCGGGAGAATCCTTTATATAAAAGAGGCTTTTAAAGGAATAGCCTGACATTTTGTGAAATAAACTTATGAAAGACTGACACCACTCTCATATTTTTCTGATGGATATGAAGCCACCACCAGCTATCTGAATAGTCAGTTCAGTCATTTTAGAAGCATCAGTATCTTGATTATTTTTCTCTTTGTTTAACTGAAGAAGGGACTGAGAAGGGTTCTTCAGTTCCCCTTCTTTTTTTATTTCTTATGAGTTTCACCTCTGTCCTCGTTCTTTTTTAGTTAGTTCTTCATGTACATTATTTCCCATCTTATTTGCTAATTTGGCTGTTTATTCAGCTTATTTATCCTATATCCTTCGACCGTGTCCCATAAGAATTGATTCTTGGATCATTCGTTTGCAACCAGTTTAGGCTTACTATTTTGAATTTTCTAAGAGAGAATTGAAACATGAGTTGCTTATAGCAGTTACCTTATAGCAACTATAACATTTACTTATCATAGCTATGCAGATTACATCCAGATCTTGAGAAAATAAGCAATCTGATAGAGCAAAACATCCTAAAACTTAATGAAGATAAGAAATCATTCTGTTTTTAATCTAATAACGACTTGGATTGGTGCTTGTTTCCGAGATAAGGCTCTCCTGGAAACTAATGGAAGTCCAATTAGCTCAGTAAATTTAGACATGCAGTAAAAGCTTTTATCAAATTTTTGCCCTCTGTGCTGTGCTTGATGCCGCATTTTGACTGCTCACACATATTCATCTTTGTTTACACCATTGTGTAATTAATTGGGAATAATATGTGTCAGAGCACAGCGATGTTAAGCTGTTTTTCAACTCCCATTAGACATTTGTTGCCCATTAGAAATACTGCTGCTCTGACATGCTCTAGGAAGGGAGAATATGTTAATTAAATTCTTCAGTTCCTTCACATCCTGTCAATGTATAATTAGTTCAATGCGTTGTCACGAGAGTTTCTGAAAAGACACGGCAATCTCATGACAGACTGCAAAATAAATACATTGCTCTATGGAAAAATACGTAGCAATTTCACAATTAAGACAAGAAAAATGTACAATAACATTTTCTTCCTCCACTCTCTACAGCAACAAAGCTGCCATCACACTACTGATGACATTTCCACTTCTGTCACGATGTAATGATGTCGATAGTTGCCACTCTTCACTGTGAGAAAAATGATGTGAAAGGGAGCAGGAGGGGGTGGTTAGTGTTGTCTTTCTAGCAAAAGATCGTTAGAAAGGAAATTGATGATCGCAGGCAATATGTTGAAATTACTTGCTGGCACCAATTGAACAACACCAAGTAAAAGTCAGTTTGTGAATTTGTTGTAGTGGACGTACAATTGTACTTGTCATAGTGGACATAAAGATTCCCTCAATTGACATAGAAAAAAAGTATAATCAAAATTTTACACTGGCTAAATGTTCAGTTGACCCAAGTGTATCTGAAATCAATAGTTTTTATTGTCAGTCAGTTACTGTATAGTTAGGTTTTAAAAAAATTCCTTTGTCACCCTTTTTTCCTCTTTGGCTTCACCAGTTGTGCGTTGTAACACCACTGTCGTAAAAAAAAAAAAAAACTCCATCTGAGCCCTGCACATGCACAGCCATACACATTTTGAATTTAATTTGTTGTCATCCTGATGAGGTTAACAAAAAAGCCATCAGACACCACCCAAAATGTCAAACAACAATGTGGGGTAATGTTACAGGACCTGGCAAGAATATAACTGCATGTTTTTGCATACAGTAAAACATGTGATAAACAAACACACTCAAAAAAGACAAAACATATATATATATATGTATATGTTGCTTTGTGCTCTTCTGTGAATAAACTAATCTTAAACTTGGGTAGGACTCATTACTATGGTAACCAAGGAGGTTAGTCTGACAAATGGATATGAACTGAGCATGACCTTAATATGTATATTATATATAATCAAATCAGGGAAAAACAGTCTTTCTGCTGAGCTGTCATAATTTTAAAGGCTAAGCTAAGGATACTTCGTTTTTCCATCTATTTTGTAAATTATCATTAAAAAGGGCTTTAGGCTGTTTTCTCTTCTTTTAAACACTTATTCTATGTAAAGTACTTTTAATCTTCTTTATAAAATGTTGTGTATAAAATCCTCGTGAGAATTTGTTTTTTTCAAAAATAAAATATCACGATTTGCTGAGTAATACTGAAAAACACACTGGACTTTTGCTTCATAGCATGTTTTTATTTTAAATGACACAAATCAATAACTTAACACACATAACAATTAAGATTCGAACGTTACAAGTATGCTGGAGAAAAACTGATAATATCTACACATATAGTACAGACACACAGATTATTTGTATGAGACTGTCTCACTAAAAGCTTCACAAAGATTAATGGAATAACTATGTTGAGTCTTGCACAGAGAATCACAAAATCATCCTACAGGATGTGAAGGCAGGATTACTCTCCACAGGCGGCTGTTTCCAGCCTCATTAGTGGAAATGTACACATATAGAACCTATTGTGATAATGTCTCTTGACTTGGTGGTCTTCTAAATGCCTATCAGGGATTAATGCAGCGGCATTTTAAAAGTGCAATTCATTATATTCTGTTCTTATGAAACTAGTATTAAACAATAAAGTGTGTCTAGTAAGGTACAGATAACAAAGATACTCAAAGCATCTCATTCATCTTTATGTTCCATGTGTGTTCATGTGTGTTCAGTAATAAAGTGATCGTTGTCTGTCATTTCATTGATGATGTATTGCAGGCTGCATCTGTTGAGCCACTCATCTGCTTGTTTGACAATTTGCTGCAAATTAGAATGATCTTCTCTTACATTCACATGACTTCTGTACTGGTTATCAATTAATGAGTTCTAAATATCTTGGTGAATCCTTAAGCAGGAGACTTACTTGCTTTCAAATATTTTTTCACATGGGCATGATGGCTACCTCTCATACCCTCCAACAATTTGCATTGAGAAATTGAAGCATACGAGCTTGAGAAGCAGAAGACAGAGATATGACAGATTTAATATGCAAAAAGAGTCAGCTGCAACAAAAATGGAGGAAGCTTACTGGTCAAGTCTGCAATTATTCACGTCTGTCTGGTGTGCCATTGGTACTGCACTGGGACAGCTCATGACAGATCATTAACGTTTTAGCGGCCAACGTGGAAACCTGCAAAAATAGATGGAAACTAATTGTTTTGGGAATTCTTCCGAGGGAACGTTTTATCCAGTTGTGATTAGATACTTGAGCTGGCTAAACAATTCTTGCCCACAGGGTGCATTCGGAACTTGATGAAGGTGCTTTCCCCATTAATGGATCTCTACATGAAAACACTTGCAAAATGCTATTAACCCTGAAATGTTCTTTTTTTTTAACAAGGGCTACATGAACATGTCGACTGGCTATGTCTGATCCCTGCTGACTGTCATGCAATCTCATTATACACTCGCAAGGCATTCCTTCTTAAAATATGGCAACTGTTTATTCGCCAGCTGGCACAGAGCTCTCTGCATTATGGATGAATTGCCATGTACTATGTCTGCGGATATGTTTCACATCACTTTATTTTCTCTCCTACAAATTTCTTGGATGGAAACAGCTTCAGCTGCGCTCTCACTGAGCTCCGAGGCTCTGAGTCAAAACATTTGGGAAGAAGAGCAGCTAAAATGTTGCTGACCAACAGTGTGACTTCATCAGTCAGTCGCGTGTCTGTTAGTAAGTCAGCAACATTTTCTTTTTTAATTGAAAAATTGATAATGAAATAAAACTACGTCCACAAAGAAAACAGAAAACACATGGGACTTCTCTGTAAGCCTTGTTTGGAGGTGAAATGTGTTAAGAATCTCTAGTATGTCCTTTTTCTACTTGGCTTTCAAGAATGTTATATGTTTTAACTCCAATTGTTCCACTTGTGCACATATTAAACAGTTTCATGCTGCCCAAAGGAGGAACCACTCTTTTTGAGAAACATTACATCTCCTTAAAGTCACCTCCAGCAGACATCTGCATGACATAAAGGATGGTCATTCTCCCAATAAGATCAGCTTTTTCAGCTTCTGTTAGCCAACAGTTCAATGCCACAATAAGACCTTCACTGTAATTGCCTGCATAACACCGAATTCTCCTTTCTATCCTTAAGAGACTTGGTTTTCAGATAATTTGCCTGTTCAAGGTTTGTTTTCAGGCTGTCTGGCTTTATCTGATGCTTTTAAACTCTACCTTTCATTCAGTCCCAAGTTGAATGAATCCAACCCCGTGTTTGTCTCTTTTGAACACATTTGATTGGTTTGGCCCTTTTGTGTTTGTGTGTGTGTTGTACAGCAGGGACCAGGGAGTTTTTTTAGGACTGGATGAAAGGCGTCTGTTTTGATGTAATCATGCTGTTGAGATTCTTAAGGTATCTACAAAGAAAAAAAAAGAATAAATCGAAAAATTCAGTGTTGTTCAGTGTCAGTGTCAACAGAATGAAAGTGTAATGAGGAAAAGAAACATTTCATTCTGTTGACTGTAGGTTAAAAGATTGAATCTGGTATTTCTCAAAAGTATAAGACATATACAGTTTTTTTTAAAGCTAAATGAAATGGCTGTTTGGACACTTCTGACATCTCAGAAGTTGTGATGTCAAACAGATCGAACAAATCATTGCTAATGTGTTTACAAGCACACCAACACGCCACATGAATCCCATTTTCTAATGATCAGAGTCAAAACATGTTGGCTTTAATAATGCGACTGTTTCCACCAGCTCCCAGAGCTCGTACATCAAGGAAATATTTCAGACACTTATGATGCCACAGACCTCCACATTGCAACTCATTAACACACAAACACATACACACTCACTTTGAAAAGCTAACCGAGGCTGTTGTGGTGATGCCGGAGGTTGTAGTGACACCTAGCACTCAGTGAGAGATAAAACAGATAATGTGCTGATTCCATTGTTGAAACAGGTGCAGCTGCATGACACATCATTAATCAATCAAAACTTAACAATGAACTCTCGACTTCGGTGGTCAGGACCTTTGACCTCATCCACGAACATGTATTTGAGAAAGATTGATGAGGGCTGAACCTGCCTTACAAAACTGGGTTAAACCAAAGAGCCAAAACTGAAATAATACATTTCCTAACACTCCTCGCAGGGGGAGAGAGGCCAGTGTGTGACTTGAAATGGAAAATCTTGTGAAACTCTTCTTTTTCATCCAACAAATTGCAACCATGTAGGCAACGAATTTCATTAAACTAAACTACACTGAGCCAGCTAACATGTATCTGTCCATCTGATGCCCGGTACAACTTATTCTTCTTCATGGTGGATTTGTTCTTTTCACTATAATGAAAATGGGCACTGTCAATTGATTTGGAGTCATTTCCACATACAGTACTCGAGCCTGCTTCCATAAATCTCCACTCCCAACTCTTCAAAATGTTGCCAGAGGCCAACAAAGCCTGCCTGTTTTAGAAAACAACTGCCTGCTAATAAAGGATGTGGAAGTGAACCAAAAAGAAGGAGGAGGAGGAGAAGTATTGATGGCAGCAGATTTACAAATGAAAGTTTGGTAAAAAAAATAAAAAAATAAAAAAATGAAACAGGTTTGGGGATGAGCGGCTGTTATCAGTTCTCACTAAAAGAAATGTATCACCATGAACATTGGTATTTATAGTTTGATGAAGCAAGCAAAACAAGCATTAAAATCACTTCTGGTGCATTTCTTATATTCTTACTGTTTTTGTCCAAATGCAAAAAAAAAAGAGAGAGAGAGAAAGAGCTTTCAGGAGGGCTTCAGTGTGATTACTTAAGAATCCCAAGGACAGAGTTTTATTCATTCCATTTAGAAAAAGAGAATTTTTCAAAAGGCAACACAGGCAAGCTACATCTCAGACGTGAGGGTGAATAGCGAAAAAATGCATGACTGAAAACTGAAAACTTACCCCAAGCCAGTTTCTTCACTCATAAAAGACTGATTCTGTAAAGCAGTGCTGCCTTCGTGTGATAATTCACACAAAGGATGATTCAAAGTTTAGATTGTATTCATGTGAGCCTGAAGTCATTTAGGGCACAAGCTGTGATGCGATGAAAAGTGTACGGGGGGGTATAAGGCGTAAAGTGAAGGATCATCTATGATCAGCAGGATGGCTGGTGGCCAGCAGGCTTGCTCATACTCTGCAGCCATTGATCTATTTTCCAGCACAGATGGCTATGATTGCTTTTGGAGGAAGAGATGTGAGCTCTACCTGTCAAGGACATCTCTGGGTGTGATGTGTCTAATATAATTTATAATGTGCTTGTCTACTGAAACACATCACTGATATATATATGCAAACAGCATACTCTGAGCAGAACATCACATTGAATTGTTTACGATCAGTAACCAGGTTGACCATGTATCAACTGTGTCTGCTGTAAACCAAATACACTCAGATTATGGAAGATTCTTTTTTAAGTTTATTGACGTTCGTTATGCACTTTCCCAGGTCTGAAACAGCCCTAAAGCATCTGAGGGCTGTTTTAGATCACTTGACATTTTTGCGGGCTTTTGATGGTGTCTTTGGGGACTATAGTTGTGTATTTTGGAGGGTTCTCGTACATGTTTGTTTTCATGACAGTGGTGCTTAAATATGCCACTATGCGCAAAAAAATAAGCAAAGAAATTGCCAAATTCTCTGGTGCTACTTTAAACTAAGGTGAGAACTAAATCTGATGATTTGGATCCATCTACTGATGGATTACCAAACCACAAAAATTGCGCAATGCCAAGTTAAAATACATAACACTGCTGCAGTTTAAATACTAGTTAAATCAAATCCAGATAAATGCTAAAGAGCTGGGAGATCAAAGCCATGTTTTCATCCAAAGTTCAAAGTTTTTATGGTTTTTCATGTGTGTGGACACAAAGATTTTACTTGCTGGACAAAAATCTGTATTAGGAGAAAGGAAGGAAACTTGAAATCCCTTCCTGTCAAAACCAGTGCTTTTCATCTTTTATTAAAATTTTTTTTTCTTTTGGTCGCTCTAACTCACTCTTTGATTTAATTTGGGCATCTGAGGTTTTTAGCTTTACGCATGCAACAGGATGGTTAGGGCTCTTGAAAAAGAAAACAAGCCCTCTCACAACATTGGCCTATCACATGTTAAAAATGTGGGAATACCTGTGTAACAAGATCTGATCCATCTGCAAACCGCACAAACCGTTTCTCCGAAAGTCATGTATAATTTGTGTCCGTCTGTACAAATCAAATCATTTTAGCATTGCGTCAGTCTCACAATTCACAGTGATGATGAGTTGCAACTGATCGTGCACGCTACACGAAAACCAAAACACGACTGACTCAAGCAAAGAAATGAACTGCTCGGCACCACAAAGGCAGCTTTATTTTCGGACGTTGCATTGGGCAAAATGTCAGAAAACAAATCATTTGAAATGTCACCTTCAACAATTGGCCATCTTTCGTCCTAACCTTTGATCAAGAAGGTCCAGGCACACCCATACAGCAATATTGTTTGACTTTACTTGAATAAATCCTTCATGAATTATCGTATCAAAGGTATGTTTCATCATTTATTGAGCTTTTAGAATCTAAATGTGTCTACTTTTCCAGACACACTTTAATGCTTAATAGGCATTCATGGTAAAATCAGAGAGGAGTATTTCCTTTCATTTTGCTGAAAACATGAAAATATGTACGGCATTGACGTAGCAAATCAGCTTGACCTTAAAACACAAGACGACAAACAAATCTCAAACCAATTTTGAACAGTTTGTTCTTTAATGTCGCTTCATTTGCAGCAGGGTCTCTTAATGTTTTGATAAAGCTCAAAGCTGAGACACTCTGTGATGAAAGAATTCCTCTGGGATGTGAAAGCACCCTGAGACAGTTTGCTGTATGTATTTGCCAGTAATTGTTGGATAAACAGGACATAGTGCAGCAGAATGAGGACTGATAGGTACTATGGTGGGTATGAAATGTTTTCACTTTTCATTCCTTTACAAATGACAGCAGTGGGAAGTCCACACATGTAGAGCATTGCCTCGAGTTTTCTATCTACTTTGACATGCATTTCATGACTAAAAATTATACCAGACTGTGTTCATATATAGTCCTCTTAACTTAGAATTAGTCTAATGTTTTTGAAGTACAACGCTGTGTATATGATATTAGATCAAATTAAAAGACACACACATTCTGTAGGAAATCTGCGCATGAAATGAGGAAATTGCAGAGCTATAAATAAAGATTCAATTTCACAAGTCTTCTTCTTTCTGACAGAAAATAGCCATGTGATTCCAGGTAAAGTGATTGCTGGTGTCATGGCAGTCAGGTTCATTTGGGTTTTTTGTCAGTCAAGGAAGCTCTGCAGCTGCACACGGGGCCGGGGATTGATCCTCTGGCTATGAATACGCCAGTATCACTACAAGACTACTCTGGATGGCATTTTTACTATTTTACAGGGCTGGTTTTTCACGAGCATCTCATGACTGCGTTTTCAGTTGGAAAAGTCAGTGACTCACACGCTGTCACAGATCTCCTTTGAGGCTGCAGGGATTCGACTGCACCGCTGCTTTAAACCGAAAACCACGAAGGTTAACATTGGCGAAACAGTTAGCCCGGGCATTTCTGCTTGAGTGACTCCTGTGTGTCTGTGCTATTCATTTGCACTGTCTGTGCAAGTGAGCATTCACTGAACCACCTGCTAAGTCTTTGTGATTACAACTGTGTTCTGCTGAGATTAAAAATGGTCTTTACATGACTAAATGGTGCATGAAGGAGATTCTACCCACTGACCATTATGTTGTCAGTCGGTCTATTCTGCTGCAGCAAAAACTGCATTTTCTGCAAAGGAAATTCACGCGGTGCAACCTGTTTAAATGTTTTTAAGGTGCTGATTTTTGTGTTTTCTTTTTATCACAAGTTTTATTGCTTTCAGCAGTGCTGCTGTTTCCTTTAAGAACAATGAGTGCAGAATTTCTTAAGCTGGAGAAACACAAAGAGAAACTTTCAGATTTGACTTCTAGCTGATTATTTTTCTGCTGTAGGTTTGAAGCACTTCAAGTCTTTTGAAAATGGATCACCAATTATATTCAGCTGCCTACAGGAAAGCGAGGCACCTTAATAAGGGGAAGAATGAGGATGACTGTTAGCCATATAAAATTTTTTTGCACTTTGAGGCGTCACCTTGGCTATAATATGAAGTGTCTCCATCTGGGGAGGAACAGAACATGGAAGAGACAGATTAGGAAATGGTTAAGAGCTATCAGCCACAGCCTCCTCTCCTACTCTATTTATGCATCTCTTCCTGCTCACCCGTCCTCCCCCTCCAGCCCCTTCAAACAAACACATCAGCAGCTTGCTTTAGAGCCTCGTCTGGTAACACCTCGTGTGCTCACATTGCTTTTTGTTTTTTGGTTTCCACAAAACAATTAGCAGCACCTATCAAATACATTTGTTGACAAGCAACACATGAGAGAAATCAATTTTTTTTTTTAAATGTAACTCATTGACACATTTCTTGATGTATGTTAATGCACGAGAGTATGTACTTTGGAGGACTCTCTCCTGACTAAGACTAATGATTCCATAATGCTGGCAGCCACTCATATAACAACTGCCTGTAAATGGTGAGAGATCAATATTAAATGGGCTACATAATGGTGCTTTCATGTGGAATCGTTCTAAAATCAATCAATGTAAATCCCTTGCAATATTCATCCTCAAAGCAGGCTAGACGTGAGACAACAGCAGAAGCACACACAAGTTGCTGTTGTCATTGTACAAAGGCCCTTTGCCGTTGTAGACTGCTTTTGTGTTTAAAATATCTCCCTCTGTCTCTGAAATAATGATCATAGTTATTATAATGGAGGTAGATTGCAGCATCATCCCCCTGCTTTGGGGGACAATAGAAGCGAAACATAGAATCTTTAAGCAAAACATCAAATAGTCAAACAGAAGTCACTTTATATCTGAATTAATTACAGATTAATCTTCCTCTCACCTGTGACAACCACGGTGTTTCTGTCCCTCTCTTATGAGCTGACTTTATGAAAAGAGCACATTGCATAAACTGTTCTGCCTCGAGTGATCACTGGCTGCTTGGGTTTTCTTCACAATCAGCATTAGAAGTGTTCCCTGCTTGTTGGATGTCTCCTCGGCCACTTGGACTCTGCCAAAAGTGGAGGCTGGCATCACGAGTAGTGTCTTTCATTGTTTTCCCATTCTGCTGGATCGCCAAATTTCATGTATTTTCCACAACGAGATACATGTAATTTGGGAGATAGCACTTCAACGAATGCTCAGTGGAAATAATTGTGCAGCTGCGTGGGGCAGGAAAGGAGCTCTTAATGGAGTGTTCATGTGACCCCCAACTGCTGTAAATAGATAAATAAATGGTGGAGGATATTCAGAATGGACCGAGCGATACTGTGAGTTTAAAATTGCACTCAAATTATGCAGCATGGTTCCTATTTATATATAAGCGTGAGATTACTGGAACAGCTCTTTTCCAGATGCAGCGTCGGAAGAAACTGCATGCATGCTTTTACTGAAATAAAAGAAGTTATCCAGAAAAATATATACTTTAAGTGACAGAATTTTGCAGAATGCCTCTGAATTATCACATCAGCAGCATATTTGATGTTGTACTTTGACAAACTAATTTCAACCCAACATAGTTCACGACTGGTTATTTTACCATGAAAATTGTCGTAGTTTTGAAAGAGGAATGTTTTGTATTACTTTACAGGATTTCAAACATTTCCGGCCTTCCTTTATTATATTTTTCACCTTATAACCCACCAAATATTTTCAGTGGGTAACTGGCTTCGCACCTGGACTTCAACAAGAGAGCACAGTGCTGTAATATGTACAAAAAAAGTATTTTGCCACTGGCTTGCTGAAATAAGCCAGGCCTTCCCTGAGGCAGACATGAACTGAATGGCAGCAAGTTTTCCCAGAACCTGTATATATATCATTCAGCATTAACAGTGCTGTCACAGATGTGGAACTTTTAAACTGTGCACAGATGATATTCTCCTTCTGTTCTTTAGGAAGACACAGCACTACTGGTTTCCAAGTTTTCCTTCAAATAATTATTAATCAGATTAAGGAAACAATTTTCCTCATCATCTCAGTGCTATGATATGAGCCGGGATCCAGAGAAGCAGCAGAATAGTTGGATCTTATCTATGTACGTTTCATCTTCGGAGGAGTCTTGACTTACATTTGGAGATGCAGTGATTAACTGTTTTCAGAAGAGTTTCTAACCCCAGTGCAGTGATTTCCACATCCGAGTTAATCATGATCGTACTGTAAAACCATGATCTTTATGCAGTGTTGCAGAAGATGATGCTCATTCAGTATTTGTGTTGAGTCTTGTCCCTCGAGTACACAGAAGTCTTCTGTCCTCTCAGAACCTTTTAGAATTATGCAATATAGATGATGAAAACCGCAACTGTTTTGCAGTTTGAATTTTAAAAAAAAGGTTTTCCTTTTGTTCCTTTTGTTTTCCTCTTTTTATACTCGATTGCTGTCATACTACTCAATTAATCTGACTAGTTTTCATCAGGATTTCTTTAAGGCTGCGCTTTGACAGGCTTTTCTTGCCCCTTATCCGACTTTTTAAAAATGTTTCGGACACCTTATTGTAAACAGCAGCATATGTATCAATAAACAAAGTATTTCTTCAGTTGCCACAATTGTTAAGGTTTCTTTTGGCTTCCAAAAAGAGGGTTGAAATTATCCAAAAATTACTGGGCTCATCTAACAAAACCTCCACTGCCCCCCATCTCCTTTTGTTTGGGGGTGGCTTAAAGCGAGGATTGTTACACTGCTTGCGTTTACATTGTCATGGTAAAACATTGGTTTGCCACAGTCATATTCAATTACTACTTATAAATTTGAGCAGCTTGACAAAATAAGCCAGCATTTGTTCGGGAGTCTTCAAAGACTCCATCTGTAATCAGTGCATTTTCATCTGTTCTCAGTCTGAGCTTTAAAGTGACAGCACAAAAGTGCGCTGGATGAACGCTGAGGAGGTAAATCTCCACACAACTCAGTTGCTTTTCTGTGTTGCCAGCGGCTGCTGTCTTCATTTATAAATAGGTGGGGATGATGCTGGCGGATGCGCTCCCCATAGTGCGCTCGAACACCTCAGACCACGTGACCATCAGGCGCACAAAGCGCAGCCTTATAACCGCCCGCTCTCCCAAACAAACCCACACCCCGTCGGCTATCAGTCTGCTTTAATGTCTTTGATGCTCACCGTTTCTAGCTGAGGACTCCACGCGGGGTTCTTCACCTGGTCAATCACTGCAGTAGCAACCACAGCAACTTCACAGTCACTTTTCGCTTCATTGGAGTTAGGCCACAGATTTTTACTCTCGGTTTAGAGTAATTTCTTTTCCGCGGCACGGACCTGTGTGCGGGATATTTGCTCTGAGAAAATCAAGGTATGTCTCTTATAAAATCACTATAAAATGTATTTGTAATATAAATAAATATCTGTTGTGTTAGTTTTTTTTCATATAAACGAACCGTACTATAATTATAGTACGTGTGAATATATAACTCTAATATAACTCTAATTATAGCGTTTCAAAACTAGCAAACGTTTCATTTGAAAATCATCATGTAAACCTGGCTGTTAATAATTGATATCGTGATTACTGACATATTTTCATAGTTCAGGGATCAGATATGTTTACGCTTTGTAGTCTCTCTCATGATGCCTAATTAATCTAGTGATTGCCGGAAGAAGCTTAATGCGTAATGACCTTATTTAATTAATAAGAAAGCCCCCACTGTCCTGCATACATAATGCTATGATGTCCCCTGAGGCTGCACAGGTTCATCAACTGTTCAGTTTCCCACTGTTGTCTGGGAGGCATCTGTTCAGGAGTCAGCTGGCTGATACACAGATTCCCCCAGTAACACAGTTATTTTCCAGTTTATTAATCATTAATAAGTAGTGAGCTGATTAGTGTTACAGATTGATTTGGATGGAGATGTCATTAAAAACACTTTTATGTATTCTTCATGAAAAACATGTCCTTTTGTCTTTGTAGATGTCCTTTTGTTTGTGTCTAATGTTGCAACACCACTCGCCTCCTCACTGAGCATCTTGCAGCCACAAACCAGCCATGAAGCTGGCTTTGCATCGAATAGCAGGTACCGCAATGAGCACCCTAACAACAGGTGCCCAGTATCTCGGCTCCAACGACGCCAGCTATGACGGCCCCTCAGTCGACTCCAGCCTGGTCAAGAATGGATTCCACTTTGAGAAGTCTCACGCTGCCTCCATCAGCAGCTCATTCGCTGAGGTCATCCCTGGGAATAAGGAGGTCATTTTCACCGCCCTCTCTCCCATTTTTCCCACTAACATGTCAGACTTCATCCTGGACAACGCCACCTCTGTGGAGGGAGGAGGAGCCGCACAGTGCGCTGAGAACTTAGTGGACAACCTGGAATGCTTTATGATCCTCACTCCCAGTCAACAGCTTGCAGTTGCCATCTTAGCACTCACCCTGGGTACATTTACGGTGCTGGAGAACCTCATGGTGCTGTGTGTGATCCTACACTCCCAGACACTTCGATCTCGGCCTTCCTACCACTTCATAGGTAGCCTAGCAGTGGCAGATCTGATAGGAAGCATTATTTTTGTGTACAGCTTCTTGGACTTTCATGTCCTTCACAGAAAAGACAGCCCCAATATTTTCCTCTTCAAGCTGGCTGGGGTTATCGCCTCCTTCACTGCCTCTGTGGGCAGTTTGTTCCTCACTGCAATCGACCGCTACATCTCTATCCACAGGCCCATGGCGTACAAGCGCATTGTCACAAAGACTAAAGCAGTGATTGCATTCAGTATGATGTGGACCATTTCCATTGTCATCTCACTGCTGCCGCTGCTGGGTTGGAACTGCAAGCGCCTCGGTTCGGTCTGCTCAGACATCTTCCCTCTCATTGACCAGAAATACCTGATGTTCTGGATTGGAATGACAAGCATCTTGGTCTTGTTCATCATATATGCCTACATGTTCATCCTCTGGAAGTCCCACCACCACGCTGTCCGCATGCTGAGCCGCAGCTCGCAGAGGAGCGTGATTATCTACACGGCAGAGGGAACCAAAGTGCAGACAGTGAGGCCTGAGCAGGCTCGGATGGACCTCCGTCTAGCTAAAACCTTGGTCCTGATCCTGGTGGCCCTCATCATCTGCTGGGGTCCACTCCTAGCCATCATGGTTTACGACCTCTTTGGGAAGGTGAACGATGTAATTAAGACTGTATTTGCCTTTTGCAGCATGTTGTGCCTGCTCAACTCCACCGTGAACCCTGTGATCTACGCCATGAGGAGCAAGGACCTGCGCAGGGCCTTCCTCAACATCTGTCACATGTGGCGGGGCACAACACAGCCTCTGGACAGCAGCGGTGAGAGCGACTGGAACAGTAGGAGTGTGAGAGCCACTGCAGGTGGGGCAGGGAAGGATGGAGGGAGCGGTGGTAAGACTCAAGTAAAAGTAGCCCAGGTTACTGTTTCTGGAGTGACTGAGACATCTACAGCAGAGGCGGTCTAAAAGACAGGCTGTGCTGGTACAATTGTGAAGAACAGATGGTGTGTAATCGCCTCAGTCCTGTCAGTGAACAGCTCTGTGACTGTGAAATGAGCCAAAAAGGACTGAGATACAGAACTGAAAAACAAGCTGATTCTTTCTTTTTTCTCAACAGCAATTTGTGTTATACTCTGTATGGTAGCGTGTGGTGACCCTACTCATTTTGCCTTCGTTGTGTTACAAGATTGTCTTACATAATTCAGTAGATGATGTTGCATCTTTTAAAAAAAAAAGATATTTTGCTCAAAGGCATTTTCTGTCACAGCATTATGCTTGGTCATCTTTACTCTACTTTAAATGTGCAGAAAATATAACAGATTCCAGCTTTGTAAATACAAAAGTCGTTTCCTGTTGTGTTTTCATATCTACATCATATAGCAATACTGTGGCCGTGATTCAAAGTAGAATTCTGTCGACTGTCATGCAACATATCTCATCTGAATGGGAAAAGATGCTTTTGAGGAAAATGTTTCCTTTCTTTAGTGAAGTAAAATTGAAAATGAATGATTTTAGATAAGCTTGACAGATGCCCAGTTTAGTCCAATGTTTCCTTGTGTATTTATTTATTTAACTACTTATTTATGTAATTTTGCAAAGCAAAATGGTGGTTCGCACTTTGGGTTTTTGATCAAATCAAAACTTCAGTATGTAGTAATCTGGGGAGTGTTGCATAGTTTGTTGTTCAACATGTGATTATTAAAACAATTACAGTATATTGTTCAAGGCTGTACAGCCCTATTCGTGTGGAACATCCATAGTGCCATTGTGTCTGATAACGAGTACGAACAAGGATATGTGCTCAGTAGATACGATACCTTTGTCTATTTTAATGATAATTTTATCAACATCTCTGGCATCCTTTTTTTAATAAAAATTTTTTTTTTACAATAAAATGTCAAAAGCTGTTTATTGGCCTCTTTTTTCCCCACTCTTTTTAAAAGAATAAATGCATTTGAGTGTATGATTTTTATGTTGTGTTTCGTACCTCAAGGCGATTAGCCTTAGGAGAGCTAAAATGCAGCTCTAAAAATAAGAGGGAGTAAAAAAGCATTTAATAATGGTATTTTCTTATATATGTATTTTCTTTTGTTCGCAATTTAGTCAATTTGCCATCAACTCCTCAGAGCTTCCAGGAGTCGCCAGTTTAAAGAGTGAAGCACTTCCCCCTCGTGGAGATTCTTGGAAATTGATTTACCATGACCACGAGCATTGACTACACTATGAAACTATGAAGTTGAGACGTAAACTAATTAAATTTAAAATGTGAACTGTTCTTGATGTAGGTTAAAACATTTCGGACGATATCAGCCCCATCCTGTGCGTTATTTCACTACATAACCCAGAATGCGTTGCGTTGTGTTATGTTTCCTACCTGACGTCACGAGCCGGAGAAGCCGATACAGCCTCATATCAAAAACAGGCTGCTAAGCAGCGTTAGCTAGCCTCACTATCTAACGGCTGATAGTTGGCCCGCTGGCTGGTCGTCGCTTCAACTTTTGGAAAACAACTTTTACGACAACGCGAGTTGGTTAACGCAGTCAGAAATACCTATCCCCCCCTCAAAAGGTAAAAGAAAATCAGGTTTATTGAATTGTACAACAGAACGTACTCTCCTGTCAGCGGTGGTCTAAGCTAACGTTAGCTTTGTTTTCTTTTTGATTATTGGCTAGCGGGCAACGCTAACGTTAGCGTGCTACTAGATATTTAAAGCCCGAGCTGCGCACTATGTTCAACATGTATTTCTTGGCAAGGGAAGACGGCTTGTAGCTGGGAATTTACACCGTTACTGACGAGTCGCATTAGAGTAACCACGATCAGCCTTTATCTAAAGTTATCGGTGTTATCACCTCATTATTGTCCTCTTACGGTGTTTGAACCATCTTTTCTCTCTTCTTTGTATTTGAAGTCATGGCGTGTGGAGCCACCCTGAAGAGGACCATGGATTTCGATCCACTGATGAGTCCTACGTCCCCCAAACGACGAAGATGCATCCCAGTAGCCCCATCGTCTTCATCCCCTAGGAAGTACCTCAGCCTAGAGCCCTCGCCATTTGGGGAGTCGTCCTCGAGACTTAGCGCAGGTAATGTTACTAACGGCGCCTAAGTTGGCCACAGTGATTCAACCTCATGATAAACAATATTAACAACATGTTGAGCCACACGAAAAAAAAAGGATTGGACTGGTTGCTTATCATAAAAGCTGATCAGACTTTACAGATATACCCTTTTCTGTCTTTTGACCCACTAGAACAAATCCTCAACGGCATCAAACAAGAGTACAAACGCATTCAAAAGAGGAAGCATCTAGACGGAGGCTACCAACAGTCAGAGTGCTGCTATTCTCCAGAATCCCCATCCCAGTCCTCCACTATGAATGTTTCCGGCATGACAGGTTGGTTTTTCAGACTCTTCGATGGCATTTTTGACACAAAAAGCGACTATTATCGGCATCCTGAGAATTTGTTTGATTTATAAACAGGGACGTGCTCAGGAGGCGTCTCTCCGACTAGAAAAGAACAGCCATTATTCACCCTCAGACAAGTTGGAATGATCTGCGAACGCCTGCTGAAAGAAAGGGAAGAAAAGGTGCGGGAAGAGTATGAGGAGACCATGACTTCAAAACTGGCAGGTTGGTTCATTTAGAAGAGGAGATGCTATGAATTTAAAGAAAAATAAGCCAACACAACACGCTCCAGGTGGACGGAACAGAAAAATAAATAATTTCAAAGCCATTTCTCTCGGCACATAGCAGTTGTTTATAATTGAAAACGTGTTATCGGTCAGTTTTCTGTTACTTGGCTAATGGCGGTTACTATGAGTAAGTACTAACTTACTAAACCGACCATTTATTGTGTCAACTATCAACAAGTTGGCTGAGCTACCAGACTACATCACTGTTTAATACCAATCAGTGTAATTTTTCTTAAGGTGCACAGGTAAGTGTGGAGCAGTCCTAACGGTCGCTCCCTGTTCTTTGAATTGCAGAGCAATACGACACCTTCGTCAAGTTCACACACGATCAGTTAATGCGGCGATTTGGGGAGCAGCCTGCAAGCTGTGAGTTTTTAAAGATATTATTTTTTCCACATTCCCGTTTCACTGGCACATTATCAGTGAGAAAGTCTGCCTTTGAAGTCTAAACTAACTGGTTTCTGTACTTCATTCCACCTCCCTTTTTCTCCAGATGTTTCCTGAGTGTGGCACAGAACCTTTGCAAGATGGCCTTCTCTCTCTCTCTCTCTCTCACTCTCTCTCTCTCTCTGCAAGCTATCATGTGATATTTCAGCAAAGAAAAACGCCGCTCGCCATCGTAAGAGATTCAGTTTAGCTTGTTTAAATGAAACTTCTCTCTCACTGTGCCATATATCTGTCTTTGGGCAAAGGTTTATATGAAGCTGTTGTTGGTTGTTACCACTCTGTCGTAAGCAACTAGGTGCTTCCTAATGTCAATTAATGGACCCAGTCTCTACCAGTGGCCTCTGTTCCTCCAGCTGTACATGTATCTACAGTTATCTCACTTTTGTAATGATTCCCAGCATTCCAGGCTTTGTCACTTGTTTATGTTCGTTACTTGTAAATGAGATAAAGCAGTGAAGAGTTTTACACAAGGTCTGCTGGTCAATCTGACAGGAAGTGCAAGAAACAAGACGAACAGAAAGATGTTTGCAGTTTGTTCACTGCTTTTTAAAATTCGGCATAAAGTGGGCTTCTGCCTTCTTTTTTTTTTTTTTTGTTTTCTCCCCCTTCTTCCTACCAGTGTTTTTATTTATTTTGAGATTTGCTCTGCTGGTATCCTCTTTGAAACCGTTGTACTTTATGGGGGGGACCCAATAAAAAAATCTTTAGAGTTGAGAATCTTGTTGTATGTTGAACATCCGTCCGAGTTCGTATCCGCACTGTTCTTGTTAGAGAGACCCGGTGGAAGTACATTTAACACCTGAAAGCAATGTTTTTATCTTTAGACGGCGAAACAATGTGTGTGATCAGCGTAATATGAAACTGAAGAGGCGTGGAATGCATAATTTATTATAGAAAAAAAACATATCAAAAGTTAGCGGGGACTGAAAGGAGACATTTTAACAGCTGCAGAGGTTTCTCTCCTTCGTCGGGGTAGCGGTCAGCAGCCCCCCCAGGTGAGTCGGGCTACGTGGTCGGTCTTCTGCTTGGTCGACTTGATAAAGCCCAGAAATTCCAGCTCCGACACAGCACGGATGAAACGAGCGCTGAAGGACAAGTTAAGGGATGAAGAGTTGAAACTGCAATTAAATATTTAGCCTAGAATGATTGGTCTTGACCACATTTGTCATTATAACGCAAGGACTGCTTGTTGCATATTTAAAGACCATCAGAATTTAAAAATTCATCATTGCTGCCGTAATATTATTGTCGTTTCTAAACCGTTCGCAGAACCAAACCCCAGACAACTCGTGTTGCTTCATTTGGCTCCTCTCCTAATTTGTGCAAGTTTCCTCTCGCCTTCAGCCCATTTTTGTGACCTCACACTCACTGACAATAGTTTGCAGAAATCTTCATGCGGCGGCTTCTACGTGATCATCGGTTATGATCCAGTGTTGCTTCAGGTCAGTCTCCTGTGTACAAAGATCTCTCCAAACCCTAAATTAAGCGATTCTGCTGTGCATGATGAATCTCCCCAGTCTATAGATATTTATGTTGAACTAATTGCTCAGTCTTTCAAAGTAGTGAACCTTGCATCCAGAAAAAAAATAAAGAAATAAATTAAGACATATTTGTCCATCAAGGATACTGCTTGACCTCATCCACTTTCCCATAACTGTCCGAGTCTGGATCGATGCCCTCTGCAGCGGACACCACAGTGGCGTAGGCCTGAAAACAAACAAACACACATGATCAGTCGTGTCAGTGTCCCAAGTCACCCTGGACCAATAAAAATACTTGATCTGCTCGATCAATAAAGCCACTTCTTCGAGAAGACAAAAACACAAGAACTGAAAAAGGCGCGGTTGTTAAAGCTGTGACGTAAAAAAACCCAAATGCTGTTCTTCTGAGGAGGGCATTAGACTCACTTCGAGCCAGTCGTACAGGTTGATCAGCCGGCCGCACTCCAGGTGGAGCTTGTATGCGATGCAGATATCCGGAGCTGCGTTAGAGACCGTTCCATCTTCAGCCTTCAAGCTGTCGTTCTGAAAGGAGTGGGGAACACTGTGAGAGGGAGGTGCTCCTCGCAGCAGGACGGGAACAGCAGCAGCAGCAGCACAAAAGAGCTCTGGGTCACTCCTGCTTTTAAGACCCTTACCTGGAGATAATAGAAGGGGCTGCTGAGCGCCGCCTGAATGGAGGTGCGAGGAGTCGCGTTGAGGTGGCGTCGCACGGTGCCAGACGAGCTGTAGTAGCACACTTCGCTCAGAGTCTGAGACTCTGGCGGCGGCAGGTGACTCCTGGGTAAAACAACCACAGTTGTATAGAGTCGCAGAGCAGAGCTCGGGTGGGATTTATCGATTTATTTTTTATTTTTTTTTGCTTACTTCACTAAACTGTCAACGAACTCGAGAGCTTCATTCCTCAGAGTCTCAAACGGGCTCAGTTTCTTTGATCTACGCGATTCGTTCATCTCCAGCAGGGTCTGCAACAACGAAGGGAAAAAAAATCGCAGAGTTTTCAGTGTTAATAATAACCAGTTCTCCAGAGGTTGGAAATCTTTTCAAATGAACACGGCGAGGAAGCCATTCTTAGGCAGACCGACCAGGAGACCGACCTTCTGTAGCTGAAAGAGGTCCGTTTTCTTTTGAAGGTCTTTCACTGGGGAGATGACGCAGTCTTCCACACTGGAGGCCACTTCGGCGGCAGCTGCTGCAAAGAAAGAAGCAGAAAGACTAGAATTACATCTCAGAAGGTTATTCCACTTCGAGCAATCATTTTGTGAGAGGGGAGAAACCCGAGACCTTCTGTACAAACAGAGTAAAATCATGCATTTGGAACCTTTTTTTTTTTCTTTTTACTACTCACTGTCCAGCTGCTTGAATTTAGCCAGCAGTTCCTCGAGCTGGACTAGAGCATTCTTTATCTTCTTCGACTTGACCGGTTGCAGAATCTCCGCACACCTCTGGAGCAACACAATAAGCTCGTCTTTTGCCAACATCCTGGAGAAAAAGTTTACGCATGACAAATTAAAATAAAAAATATGTGGTGAAATATGTAAATAACATTTGCTGGAGGGAAATGGGAGTAATTACCGTGTAATAACAGACACAAGGAATACTTATCACAAGATGTATATTAAAAGATGCCTTGAAGTTCAGATTTTTATCATTTTCTTTTAACCTGTACACAGAGATCAACTCTCTTACCTTAAAAGCTTCATGGCACACTGGTAATCCTCAGTCTCCCACACATTCTTTTCGAGACATATCAAATGGAGCTCCCTGATCTGCGATGCACAACAACAGACACCAGTGACATCAATCAGGTAAGATTCTAGTACGCTGAGAGTTTACACTGCAAATTCTTGCCTGTTTTCCAAGAGGATATCGAGGTAATGATGAGGTCAGAGTGTGGAGACACCTCAGGATGGGGTAATAGTTCTTGTGGTACCTGCGGAGCTCCTTTATCAGTTTCTGACACACCTCCTAAAAAATAAAAATGGACTGTTAGCAGATATGTGCCCCAGTAATGGCAAAATGAAGAGGGAAAACAGAGAATGCACCTTTAAATGAGTGTCATCTGTCGTGAGCTTGCTCTGTTCCTCCATTTCCTGCTTCTCCATGTACCTACGATGCACACACACTTATCAAAAAACAGATGTCAAAGCGTGTATTTGTACATGTAAAATGTAAAGAGCCGACAGACTGACCTCTTGAACGTCCGCAGCTGCCTGATCCTTTCCAAGTCGCCGTGACCGAGCTGCGCCACGTTAAGGAGGGCCTCCTTCTTCCTGCAGCACAGCACACTGAGAGGCTGCGAGTGAAAGTGCTCCAACAGGGCCAGCTGCACAGAGAGGGAGAAGTCACCGGGTGTCGGGGGGTTTGCTCGTCCGAGCTACGTTTCCGGACCGGGACGGAGGTTCAGACGCTGACACTTACCTGCAGGCCCTTGATGAAGTTTCTGACTGAGAAGTCGTGGTAAAGGAAGATGCTGATCAGCACCTGCATGACTTTTCCGTTGAGTTTAAAGGGGAACTGAGGAGTCAGGATCAACTGCAAACCAAGCAAGGCAAAAAGGAAACGATGAAAATGAGTTAAGCAGTGTTTCTACCACTATGAGTCATTTGCACACAAGCCAGAAGCCAAAATGACGAAGTGTCGAACTCGCACCTCATCGACAGCCAAGAAAGCAGCATTAAAGCGCGTTCGAGAGATGAACACCCTGCTCTTTGATTGGACAGGGTGTCAGGCTGAAGCTACCTTGTCGAGGACTGTGGCGAGGTGCTGCGTGCAGGACAGGGACTGGAAAAGCTCGATGCACAGCAGGGAGGACACGGAGTGGGGCAGCATGTGCTGGATGGTGCTGGGCGATGTGGCGACCCCAAAGATGAACGTCAGGGGAAGCCGCTCGATGTACCGGCTGTGGAGTCGCAGTTAACAGAGACGCCATCTTAGACCACATACATCTGAGCAGGTGATGGAACAAGTTTAGGTGCCAGCTGCTTCAGAACGTTACTAAATTATGACTCGAGAGGTCTTACCCACCTGCATATGAGTATGAAGTCCTGAAGAACTCTTGGGTTAAAAGCTTCCAAATCTTTGAAAATGATGACCACAGGCGGCTGCTGCTGGTGGTGCTCCTCCCTCACTGAAGTGCTGCGCTTTTTCCCTGGGGAGTTGGATTTCTTAAAACACAAAATAGGAACACTTTGTCAACTCAAACTGCTGCTATGTGCTTAAGTGTAAACGTGAAAGCACAAAAACCCGGCATTGGTTGTGCCCGCACCGTTGTCTTTGAAGTGTACCAGTCGCAGAGCGCACCCAGAGAGCAGTGCACACTCTTGTGGAGCTGAGTCTGCTCAGTTTCCTCCTCGTCATCATCCACGGCAACAACTGTATCCATCAGTCTCTCCAGGACCTTCTTCATCAAATGCTTCAATGCTGACAAGAAAACGAAGCAAACGATATAGATCTGAATGCAATAAACGGAGCTGAAATCCCGAATGCACCATCGGTCAGCCGAGTTCCTACCTGCACACTCTTTGGCCTGCACAGAGACTACGTGAGGAGTGACGGACTGCCGGAGCAGGTCAGACAAACTGTGGAAAGTCACGTCATGGTCTGGGACATTCACACCTACGGTGAAAATGAAAAGGAGGTCAGGCAGGGAAAAGCAGTAACTGTGAACTCTAATGTGAAACACAACTGCTTTATCTGCTGCATACCCAGCACAAGGGCGGCTGTGGGAATTTCGCTGGCTCTCATCCGCGACGTCCAGTCGCTGTGCTGACGAGAGAGGGAGCACTTTTTGGTGAACTCCAGCAAGCTGTCCAAGATTTGCCTGTTGAGTTCATCCTGTAAAAGCTTAAAAAGGGGAAAAAATATCCTTCAAACTCCGGGACCGAACACCGAGCAAATCTTATAACCCTATCTAGTGAGTGGCTGTCTCCATTATGCATCAAAGCATCACTGCTTTTATGTGTCATTTAGTCATTTTGAGTTGGGTTTTGACTTCCTTGCTTTTTTTAACGCAGTCGTTTTGGTCGTTCTATTCGTCTTCGTAGCAAGTTCATGTGCAACTGTGGTGGTTTTGGATCACATTTTACTTGTTTCGTTGTCCATCACTCCTGCATCTCATTTAGTCGACTCTGTGTTTCTTAGAGAAATAAGAGTTCATTTCTGGGAGGTGTTTAGGACCTTTTTGAATCTTGGGGCACCCTTGCCAACTCACGCCTGTATAAAAATGTAATAGAACATTAAAAAAAAATGCCACCATCATGAAACATCAGCTCTTACCTCTGTGTCGGTTTTGATTTTGTCCCACAGATCCTGACAGAGCCTGTATCGTGTTTTACTGCTCTCTGCACCCTCGCAGCCATGGATGAAGTAACTTTCTGCGCACAAACGGCATCAACGAGATAAGAACCCCCAAAAACAGCTGACAGCTCGCGATTTTAAACTTAAAATGGGGGGGGGGAAGTTACTTCCCCTAAACATCGCCCAAGCTCACCCAAATCGAGAGTCTTCTTCTTTTTAGCACTGGGTTTGAAAACGAAGCAGCCCTGGGATGACCACAGGTCACAAACGATGTCAGTGCACAAACACACACACATACACACACATAAGTGATGAAGCCATTTTGTTTCATGCCGGTTTCGTGAGCTTTATCACACATGCGAGCAGGAGAAATCCTTACCTTTGACACAGATGAAGTAGACATCGTTGCACGGCTAACATGAAACCGCGTTGGACTCCGTCAACAGCTGGAACCGACTATCATAAACACGTTTTTAAAATGCCGGCTGCGTTGCAGGCTGACGCACGATCAACTTCCCGCCAATGTGACGTTTACGGAAAGGGTTTTGTGTAGTTACTGTATGAGTAAGGAGGCGTGTATTTATTATATTGTACGTTGGGTTCACCCATTCAGAGTCAATTTACTTGTACAACCTAATTTGTGAGGTTTGGGCATTACTTTTGCAAAAATACTAGCCGAATGTGATTATTTTACCGCGGTGGATATTTGTTAACTATACTGATCTTGAACGTACCCCCTCCATCTTTAAAACTGATTTAAATGCTTTGAATCAGTTAAACTAGTACATGTACATACAAGCTTTCATACTTCATATTCATCACGTGAATATTAATGTAATACAAACTACAATTGTCTAGCTTTTAACAATATATTTCAATATATATTTTTTTTCAGATAGAGGGTACCTTGGTACAATTATTTTGAACCTGTAAAAACAACAATAACGGCCATGTAAAAATAATTTAATTAAAAACTTTTTTTTTTTTTTCAAAATTTGTTATTAAAACTTTGTCTAAATGTGTCCCTTGTCAAAGATATTCAAGAGACAAAGAAGCTGGCCATTTTATGTGGGTTGGAGAAATTACTTTCCCCTAAAAATATGTCAAAATCTTATCATTTGTATTGAGTCACAGTTGGAACGTGCACAAACCTGGATAATTACTTCAATGCACTGAGAATCAAATGCAGACTATACAAGGCAAGAAAATACAAGATCTGCAGTCAGTATTTTACAAAAAGAACCAGTAACATTTTATTGAACACTTTGTGGAAGACATGTAAATATTACAGATAGGTCTACTAGTGTTGAAAAGAATGAAATAAATACAAACAGAACTTGAAATCCCATAGGGATATATAAAAACAGTTTTCTTTAAAAGTCTCCATTTAGCAAAAAAAACAAACAAAAAAAAGAACATCTTCAGTACTAAGCATAAATACAAACATGTTTCTAAAATCTATGCCCTATAGATTACCTGGTTATTATAACTAACATACATACTTAAAATCATCCGAGACAATTTTTTTTCATTAAGTACAAAATAGGCCTTTTCATTGTTAACTGTGACCACGACTGTTAACAGTTGGAAATCTGAAGCATTAAGAAACAAACCATTCTGCAGCATAACTTCTCAAATCCTGAGTAAGATTGAGTTGGAAACAAAGTGTCGGGCTATGATCCGCTATAAAGCCACCTTTTTATTAGAACTATGGGCCTCATGTCTTGGAGCTGCTTTAGCAAAAGATCTGCACCGTCTGAAAATGTTTTATCCATGACAATCTTAACGTTACTGACAGATTTGAGATTCAGGGGGTTTCTGAAGTCTATAAGATTCTCACAGCCTCTAATTTCTTCGGTCGTTTTAGTTTTCACTGCAGATTTCTGTTTGTGAGTTTGTTGTCTTTTGGACGGCACTTCAGCACAAGATTTTTCAGTTAATTTACGTTTAGAAGAGTTCGTCGACTCTGAGGTTTCCAAGAACTTAAGGAAGGAGTCCTCAAGTCCTAAAGGCTTGAAAGACCCTGACATAACCCCGTCGTCACGTTGCTCTTGGGCTGTAGGGGTACCAGGATTTGAGTTCTCTCTTGAACTGTTAACAGTCGAGCGGTTTCTGAGGGTCTGTATCCTCTCTGGACAAGCTGGTGTGGGATGTGCAGGTTTTCTGGGACGCCCTCTCTTCGATCCCCCTTCTGTCCCATTGGAAGCTTGAGATTCTGCACTATCGTCATTGGACAGCTTGCCGTCCTCTTGGCTCATCTTATCCGCCACAGTCTCTGCCTCTGTTTTCTGGTCGCTAGGCTTTTCGCCTTCATCTGGCTCCATCTCCTCCTCAGAACTTGACGCGCCCTCCGATTTGTCTGCATCCTTGAATCTGGAGCGAGAGTATTTTTTGCAGAAAATGAATTGACTCCTCTGATCTTCGATGCATCTTTCTGTGAGGCCATGAGTGGTGTAATGCTTAAATATACTTCTTTCTGCCCGCTCCACTGCATCGCAGCCTATGATCATACACGGGTACTGCAGAGCAGACTTCTTGGTGCACATGGCCGATGCCTCTTCGTGAGTTTTTAGTGTCGGCTTGCCAAAACTAGTCCAGTGTTCAATGGACTTGCCCTCTTTCTTTTTAGTGTTCTTCTTTTTCATTTTAAATTTGTTTTCTACATTCTCCTTCCCGTTGTTAACCCCTGGGAAGAGACCAATTGATTTAGTCCTTCTTCCGTCACTTGCTTTGGGATCATAAATATAGTTATGCTTTTTGATCAGGTGGCGGAGGAGGTTTGATTTTGTAGTGTACACACGGTCGCATGCCTCATACTCGCACTTGAAGGTTGGATCAACCGAGCCGCTCTCGGAGATGGCGATTTCCTTATGGTAATTCTTAATGTGCTCAATGTACTTGTCCACAGAGTCAAAGGGGAGAGCACACTCTGGCCGGTCACAGTTAAAACTCCCTATGCTCATGCTGGCCATCATGGAGGTGGCTTTATCACGAGTAAACTTGTGAAGTAAAAGGTAATGTTGTACTAACCTTGTGATCCCCATGAACACCCTGGAACAGTTTTTCACTTGACATCTGACTTCGTTATCTTTTCCTATGCTCTCAATGCTTTCCTGTCCATCGTCTTCAGTCGTCTTTTCAGCGTCGGTTTCCACTTTGCTGGGAGGCAGCGATGCCTGATGCATGGCCCTGTAATGGAGGATCAAGTTGTGCTGGATGGTGAACGCTGCAGAGCACCCTTCGTGAACACAGCGATACGGTCGATACGGACTGTAAGCGTTGTCTGCGTCGCACAACTTCAGGCTCAACCTTTTCTGGAATTTGTCTTTCTTCTCCTCCTTTGTTGGTGTGCTTTTCGAGCTGCTGGGTTTCTCTGGGGAGGAGGAAGCAGATGCAGGGGAGGACTTTACTTCCTTTGCGTTACTCTCAAACACATCCAGTTGTTCTTGCTGCACCATCGCTTTGTCAACAGGACTCGGCTTTTCTTTCACAACGGATTTCACTTTCACGTCGGGGCTCCTGTTTGCGACGGGCGCTTTAGGCTGCTCCGGAGTCTTTACGGGGGCCGCTGGTGCCACCTCCCCGAGCGGCTTTTCAGTCAAATAGTTTTGAGGCGATGGCAGTCGTGTTACAGTTAACACCTCGGGAGTCGAGTCTGCTTTTGCTGCATCCACAGAAATGATTTCAGCCGCTTCTGGATTCTTCACATTGTTCGTTTGCGGTGCGATTGCAATGTCAAGTGGCTCTTGTTTGATGGCAAGTAAAACAGTTTCAGATCGTGCTGTGCGACTTGTATTGGGTTCGGAGCTTGTACGGCTGTTAACTGTGACGACTTTGTTAAGTCTGAATGCACGCCTATTTCGAGCACTAATTTTCAACTTTTGCATTTCTGCTTTTGACAATCGGTGGACTTTTTCATAGTGGATTCTCAAACCTGTCGTTCTTGTGAATGTTTTAGGACAAATCTGACACGGATAAGGAGACAGTTTGGATGGGGTTCTTTTGAGCTCTTCGATCATCTCATTAGAATAATCATGCATTTTACTCAAGTGTTTGAATAGCGCCTCCTTTGTCATGAATGAGAACTCGCAGTCGTCCTGGTCACATTTAAAAGGCTTAGGCACCTTTTCAGGGGGCTTGTCGTCACTTTTACTCTGTATTTTAGCTTTTTCCAGGTCAGAGGTTGTCTCACAATGACTGATATTTTGCTCTAAGGACATAGACCTTCGCATCTTCTCTTGTGCAGCTTCAATCAAGTCCAGCCTTTGAAAGGCATGTGACATTTCCATCAGATGATCCTCCTGATAAGGTCCGGTGAGGGGTGGATTAGCCAGCTCGGCTGCTTTCTCTGGCTGGTTTTCAGAGGAAACTGAGAAGGACTTTGAATGGTCCATTATATTTGTATTCTGGGGCTCCTGTTTCAACACCATAGGTGAGGTCAAAGTGGTCAGGCTACAAGACTCCTGTGAGAAATCTCCATTTGGCATGTTGAACATTGCGCCGTTAGTATCAGGGACATGAGGATCATTGAGGAAATCCAGAAATGACGTAGGCAGGTCTGCTGTAAGGTCAATTTCGTCTAGCGGTCTGCACTGTGAGCGTTTAGATAGATGACCACCAAGAGATTTGGTGCTTGTGAACTCTCTGAAACACCTCCGGCAGATGACTTTGCCATCTTTGATGATTGCCGGCCATTTGGTGCGCTTGCTCAATCTGCTGCGCTTTCCTTTCTGTGTGTCAGGGTCACTGCCCTTTTCGTCTGTGGGGTTAGTTTCACAGTCAGCACTAGTACAGTCCTCTTCATAAGGGAAATCGGTGGGAACGGCACTGTGTGGACTGAGCATGCCATCCACAGAGTTGTCCATCTGTTCATAACCAGGAGCTGGCATGTTCTCTGTTTTAACTATTTCATTTGTAGCTTTTAACGGAACTTGAGCCTCTGGGCTTAGACATTTTATGGGCATATCCACTGATGAGCACTGAGTAAGACAGGAGTTTTCACTTGGAGGATATGGAGTGTGGTAACTTCCATCAGGTAGGCTGTCAATTGTTGAGATACTGTTTCCATTATCCAAGTGTCCTGTCATACTTGCACTGCTTTTCCTCACGTCCACATTTTCACCAGCGCTATCCTGATGCACAAGTCCATACTGATGTCCTCCATTATGCATGTGTCCTCCATTGTCAAGCATTAGAGAGCTGGACACATACTGAGACATCAGACTTGAATCTGAAGGAGCATGTGGCATAGCGGGGCCATGTACAGCTGCCATTGAAGGATCTCTATCAGAAGGGTGAGCTTGATAAGGGTCTGTTTGCCAGTGAGGATAGCTGCGGGAGGGGTACTCATTCATGTTAAAGGTGTCAGGATAGCAGTTATTCATAGGAGATGGAGACCAGGACTGGGACATGTCTGACTGCATCATTACGCTAGGATTGTTAGGGCCCCCCCAGGATGGGTACAATGTGGGATTGACCATAGGAGTGATAGGCACAGGCTCCATTGATCCAGGATAGCACTGGGATGGTGAGGTTGAGCATCCCCCTGGATAATCCATTTGCTGCATCCCTTGTTTGTTGCATAGTATCCCTGGCTGATTTGGCGGCCTGTTCCCCTTTTTCGCTGTAATTTTGGCCACTTTGTTGTATTTCTTTGCCAATTTCCAGTCTTCAAATATTTCAGGATGCTGCTTCTTTACATGCCTCGACAGACTTTTGTTTGTGCTGTATGCCCTTGAACAGTCATTAGATGGACAACAGTGCAGGTTCTCTTCACTTCCTGTAGGAACGGCAGGTGTGCTGGAGGGATATTCCTGCAGCGAACAAGGAATCTCTGTCTTGATTTGACTCGGAGAAATGATCCGTGGCATCGCCTTCTGAAAGTCACTGCTTTGTACATCATTGTGCAGGTTTTCTTGTTGACTTGCCACAGGATTGGTAACACTGGGAACAGGATACAATGGAGGAATATCACCTTGCCCTGTCACATCATGGTGCACATGTGGTGCTTCTGGGGGTATATTTGGATCGGCAGGTGCTGGAGTGGGGTTTGTCAGCGGAGTGTAACATTTCTCTGGTTCTTTTATTCCAGTACCTGCCATTGAATTCAGCATGTTTTCAATAGAGTGTTTCACTTTCATGGGAACGCACTCTTCAGCAACCTCTGGTGATCTGCACGGTGATGCATTTGCCTTTGATGCTTCCTTCACATAAGCAGCTGCATCACTTCTTTCCGGGCTAAAAAATGTGGAGGCTGTCTCCTCTTTGCTTGGGGTGCTTTCAGGTGGCGCTCCTACTTTTGCAGCGACAGTGGGAAGTTGATTCACAATGTTAAAACTGTTTACTGCATTATTTGCATTATGGTGCTCTTGGTGAGACAAAAATTCAGACTGTGAATAGAATATCTTGCCACAATTGTCTGTTTGGCAGGTGTAGGTAAGGTAATGCTGCGCTTCATGATCATACAACAGATAAGCCTCACTGAAAACTTGGCCACAGTTTGGGAACATGCACTGGGCCTTAAATTCTGGGTGTGTTTTTCTATGCATGAGTAGCTCAGAATTGGAATTAAAGTTAGCCTTGCAATCCAGCTGTATGCAGATATAGGGTTTGCTGCCACAGTGCATCTGTAAATGATCATTAAGATGTCTGACATTAACAAACTGCCTTCTGCAGTACTGGCACACCACTTTCTGTTTTTGTATTTCTAAAAACCTCATGGCCTCCTCATCGTCCTTGTGAGATCTGACGTGAGCCATGAGATTACGGAAAAACTTGAATGCCTTCGAACAGTTTTTCACAGGACAGAAACAGTCTTGACTAATCTGCGTGTCGGATGTAGTTTGGTCCATCCTAACAGGTGTTGCCATTTGGTCTCCGATTTGGGAATCCACTTTAACAGGACTCATGCTCGTCTTGGCGGCAACCTTTGAAATCTTTGACGGACTTTTAGGGGACTGAAGCGGTTTGGTTACTTTTCTTGCCGCTTTCATCGCAGCAAGTCTTTCCTTGCAGGACTGCTTTACATGTGATGCTACATGAGGTTCTAGAACTTCTCGAGTTTCAAAACTGTCCGCACAAATTGGACAAAGATACACTCCATCTTTGAAATGTTTCTGAGCGTGGCGAACAATTCTGTGACCCAAGAACTCCTTGTCACACAAAACACAATACTGCATGTAGGCTCGCCAATTTCGGAACCGAGCAGACACGAAACCCTGCTCCCGAAGTTTCTTAGCCTCTCTGTTCTTTTCTTTTTCATCTGTAATTTCATTGAGTTCATTTGTAGTGGTTAACAGGAAATCCTCCAGATCTCTGTATTCAGGGAGTTTGCCAAGTGCACTTTCCACTTCTTGTTCATCTGTGTCATTGAGTGTATCAATCGATGAGACAATAGCTGCCTCCTCGCCCATCAAAGCTAAGCAGTTGCGTTTCAGAGTTTTCCAGTCCCAGAACTCTGGATCAAAAGGCCACTGTGTCTTCAAGGCCAGCAGTAACTCGCAGCGTAAAGAATTGGGTACAGGCAGACTGCCGTCCTCCTCAGGCTTTTGGTCTGGTTCGTTGTATAGTGACTCCACAGCATAATACGAGTCAACGGTAGGCTGCAGGAGAAACTCTGTCAGCTGGCATGCTCGCTTAACCTCTAGATCAGTTGGTAAGAGGCAGGAAATAGTCTTGCAGATGGTAGACTTGCTGTCTTTATGGTCAGTGGAGGTCATTTTCAGAGCTTGAATGCACATTTCTACACACACTGGAAGTCCCACCTCTCCAACCTAAGGAAATAAAAAAATATATATGTATACAAGATGCAGTAAATGCCAAGAATTTTATTCTGATCCCCTGAGTCACCCTCTAAATACATTTGTAATTAGGTCTAATTGGGCTGCGGCTATGTCACCAGATACAGCATCCTAAAAGCCACCGCTAGTGTGAGGAGGAATAACTCAGTTGTGTATTACACAACAGATTGTTTTTCTTACCTCATTTTGGATTACTTTGATGAGAAACAGAATGTGACACACACTTCTGCAGAGGAGAGCCATCTCTTTACTGTGGCTGAGAAATGATTCCGCCGACGACTCCAACCGCATGAGCAGTTTACTCCAGAACAAAGTGAGTTCCCTGGAAAAGTTGGCAAACGCAACTGTTCAACATTCTGGCATTAAAGAGCACATAAACGCAGAGTATGTCAAATCTTATTGTATCGTTAAAAAAAAGACAGCGTCTCACACGACGCAATCGTGGATCCCAGAATATAGGTCATTTATATATTACCGTTTGTCCGCTCACATTTGGCCTATTTGTACTCAAAAGATATGAGTTTTTAAGCAATGTGCAGAACGTATCTGCGGTACTTTACAACAATAAATTTGAAATGATCCAGTGGCAGTGCACCAGTAAACGCAATTCTAATTGTCTTTTTTAAGTCTTCATCTGCAACACTTACCAGGCACAATAGACATCTCCCTGGAGAAGCTGCCGCTTGAGAAAGGCAGAACAAACACAGAGAGCTCCTTTCTCGTCTCCTTCCGACTCCAAGTTGCAGATCATTTCAAGAGCATCTTTACAGTCTATGGATGTAATCTATGAGAGAAAAAAAAAAAAAAAAAGGTACTCATTCTGGTTACATGTCCAGTTGAGTTGAGCTACAGTTATAGTTTCAATCACAAGTTGATTTGATCCCCAGCAGCAGTATCTGGATGTGCTAGTCCGGTTTTGAGAAGCTTGAGTTCGTACATTTTTGGTTGGACCAACCTATTTACATTTATTTTAAATGTGTGGCTTTGGTCGGACTAACACAACAATTCATTTTAGTTCTAGCGTTCGATAAAAACACTTGTTGTGACACCTTTCATTGGCTATGTATTCATGTACTTATTAGAGTGTTTGTGTGTGTTTCTAATCAGTTATCCATATTCCTGTTTGCGTATTACAGAGCATAGTTCAATTAATGAGTTATACCCTTGTTACACCCTGTGTAATTGCTATATTTGCACACATCCAAAGCCTTTATCATGTAAGTCTGCTTCAAAACACAGAGCATGTCCTGGGTTTGGCCATCTCCATAGAGACAAACCTTCTCAGGCACACTCTGCACAGCCCATAAGAAAAATATGGAGGTCTGCAACCAGCACAAACAATATAAAAGCGCCTGGCGCTCCATTCCCAAAATTGAAACTATAAATGTGGAAAGGCATCTTCAATGCTCATTGCAATTCTGTTTGTAAGAAACAGGGACGGCGGCGGAGGGTCAGAGTCGCTGACAGGTTCGGTAGTCATACAACCGAATCAACACGCATGTAAGGAGTGAAAAACAGTGATCTATAAGAGATTCTGCAAAGTGAAGAAGCGGTCTTCTTTGCTGTAATATTTCCTGACCTCGGTGAATGACTACTGTGTATACTTGGACTCGTTTCTTACCTCTTCCATCAGCTGCTCCTGACTTTTTGTCATGCAGATGCAAAGCAAGTAGGTCTGTTTGAAATTCCCTTTTCCTTCATATCCTGGATATTCTGAGCACATCTTTGCTAGGACAGCAGCTTTATCAACACTGTCCACTTTGATAAGGTGCTTTATTCGCATGTTGACAAGTGTAGGACCCTCCGATTCAAGATACTCATGGACTAAAGAACAAAAGGAGGAAGAAAAGGTGAGAAACTGCAACAGTTACTTTATAAAATCACAGTGCTAAAACCAAAGGTGGTGCATCTCCAAACTTATACAGATGTTAAAAAGTGAACACTAACCTTGTTCAGTTTGAGGAATTTGATTGGACAGGATGCTGCTTAATGTTGTGTTGGCCCAGACGCCATCCTGCTGTGCCAGAACCGAGAGCAGTCGGAGCTGTGTGCTCCCACTTTCTTGCAAAAGGCTGTGTGCCAACTGTAGCAGAAAACCAATAAATATGTAAAAACCAAAATTGCTAAAAGTTTGGGGGAGCATAAGCTGAAAAAGTGACACAGTCACGAGTCCGAAGTACTTGTTTTTAGCAATGGAACCAACATTCAACCCACGTGATTTGCTACTTAAACGCAGAGCTAAACCAAATGCTTTCTAACAACTTTTCATTGCTTATTGTTGAAAAGATAAGCCTCAGTAAAAATCTAATAGCCCGAGGGATACTGACCTTCATGGAGGACTGAAACTCCTCCCATAAGGCACCAGGGACATGCTGGGGCAGTGAGAGCAGCAGCTCCGCACAGCTCCTGTGAATCCAACACAGTCATTTGTTAAAGCCAAATTTAGGTCAAGGATGCGCCTACATTTTACCAAATACGACCAACCATACAAGAATAAGTATTCACAGAGCGTCCTGCTGTAAAGTCAGTGTAGCATTGTAGGAAAAATAACGGAAGATGCACAGAGAAAAGGAAACTATGTGCCAGAAGCTATAAAAAATTAAACACATCCATCTTTGGACGTGTGAGTGATCTTTTTCTCTCCCTCTCTTTTTATTTCTAATGGTCTCAGTTAAAAACAGTCTTCTGTCCAGAACTAACTAAGTCTGTATTTATGACTGAAAGCTAAATCATGTTGCTGATTTCAGTAATCACCATCTCAGACCTAATCACAGTTTTATTGTGCATTACAACCTGAATGATGCTGTCCTGTAAGAGCACAACGTGCAAATAACTGAGTGGCTCTCATAGACTTTTGGCACGATATGTAAACAACTTTTCCATGGCTACATTTTATTTGTTTTTGTTTTTTATTTTATTTTATTTTTATCAAACACCATGCATCTGCATATAACCAAAATCTCATTGCCTTGCCTACAAAACAACTGCACCCTCAAATCTATGTCATCATTAAATATTGCCCGTTAAAGGTCAGAGTAAAAAAATAAATCAATAAAAATGAGCCCATGAAAGTTAAGAAAACAGAACGGGATTTGATCTTTTTTTTTTTGTCCCACAGACACACGTGCCAGTTTTTACTCACAATGCTAACTTTTCAAGTAGGAGTGGCACATTTTCACATTCGGAGGAGAGACAGGAGGCGGCTTTAGCGAAGCTGAGGATGGCCACAGTGTAAACCTCCAGCAAAGGCAGTGGATCCTCGTCAGTTTTCCAACGGCCAGCATGTTCCACAAGGACCTAAAGAAAAAAAATTAAATAAATCACACACCCAATACCGGGATTAAATGAAGCCCGCGACTTATGATGCTGCAGAGGAAGAAAATGTTTGAGCTGAAACAAATACCAAATCTGCCCATCCGGGAACAAAAAAGGTGCTTTTAACATGGCTATGCAAAATAAAAATAAAGGTCTTTAAAAAAAACTGCTAAAAAAACTCAACTATTTGTTGATTCATCTTCAATAATTTTGTTTTAACAGTTAATAACTTGTGTAATAAATCAACAGAAAGGTGGAACGGTTTACGCGTTCTTGGTTTTGAGCCTCTCAAATGTCACATTTTTGCATTTGATGGTTTTATGTTATTGTAAATTACTAAAATAACAAAGTTATTCAAAGTTAGGATGATCCAACTGATTCTGAGAGACTGCAATGTGTATTTGGGAAGAAAATGTTTTCAGCACCTGATCTAAAAAAAAACTGCAAGTTACAACTCTTCTTTGTTTGCTTACCACTGTGTTATACTATTAGATGTTCCTTTTATTGCACAGTGTCAAAGCGGTCCTACTGGTGTAATTACATCTAAACTAAATATCCATGGTGTGGTCACTTTATTGAAATTTAGCTTTTGAAAAAACTAAATGCTTTGATGACAACGGCAAAGGATCAAGTGTTCAAGAAAAAAAGTTCTAAGATTTAACTTGATGGCTCGGTGGTATATAAGGGCAGTCCTATGATGGGTTGTGCTCATTTTAAACAAATGACTTAAATGCATAGGCGCAAAGCACGGTATCCCCCCCCCTCCACCCCCC
Organism: Leuresthes tenuis; assembly: GCF_036924035.1. Lineage (NCBI taxonomy): Eukaryota > Metazoa > Chordata > Actinopteri > Atheriniformes > Atherinopsidae > Leuresthes > Leuresthes tenuis. The sequence goes on from NW_027325369.1 coordinate 21,102,889, forward strand.
ACCCCTCACCCCTTTGTCCTCACAAATAACTTTAAAGTTTAATTAAATCCTCTCAGCAACAACCTAGGATGCATCGCAGATAAATGGAGACGTAGCCTGGGCTAATTAAAGAGAAGGATGTAATGGAGTCAATGACCACTGACACACTTTCCCCTTCAAATCACAGTCTCAGCCAGATGCCGGCAGATCGCTTGGTTTTACTCTGCCATCACTTCCACACATTTCGCTGGTGTTGTCTACAATGCGTTTATTAACGTGAACGACGACGTGATTAGCAGGGTTAATTAGTGAAAAAGGCCCGGGCTAGCACCCTGAAGAAAGAAAAGGAGGAAAAAAAAAATCACTGCTCTTTCCGTTCAATGAAACACCTTCACAAAAGTAGAGATTTTACATCATGTTAAAATTTCATCAAGCTTGGAGATGTACCGTTATAACGTCCGTGTGACATTTTAAACAGTTACTACTGGTGTATATTTCAGTGCACATCCATGCATTCGCCGAGGAAAATCTCGCTAACGCAGCTATCCATTTTTTTGCACAGCATGACCACTGCACAGGACAGGGGGACCCTGCATACCAGCTAGCAGCATTCATCTGCTATTAGCTATCTGGCCTGGAAAATACGAGTAATACTTGCACAGTTGGCGGATACTACGACGACTTCAAGCCGTGCGAATAGTCAGACTTTGCCAATAACTACGTGCCGAAGGCAAACATCATTGAGAGAATGGCTGAAAACTCCCGAGGAGTTTTTTTCCACGTCTCGAATACCAGGCAGCTAGCTAGGCTGCTAGCGCCTTAGCTACATTGTTGTAGCAAACGTAGACGCGCATCCTCGGCCAGGAAACCAGAGGGGCTGCAGGCTGCCCGGGATGAGCAGTGGGATAACGGGCTAACCTGGCAAAACTCCTGGCAGAAATGCAAGGAGGCTTCCAACGAAGACTGCGAACTCTCTTTCAAAGCCGTGGTCAAACCCTGGAACCGCTCTCGGAGCTCTTCGATAGCTTTCCGTGTATCATATTCCTTCTCTGTCTCTCCCTCCGCCATCTTCACAACAATCACGACCGCGTACGCACAGATGTTACGCTGCCAGACTAGCACACGCACGCGCACGCAGGGGGGAAGGGAGAGCACAATGTGTGCTCCGCATACATCCCCCTGATGTCAACAGATCATAAATGACCAATACATAATCACACTCTGCACACAGGCTGCTCGTCTTTTATTTGAACACCAGCTAATCTTTGACTGATTGGTCAGGGTTTCTCTGAACACTGTGGGATTTACAAGATATTGCAGGTAAGCTATGACCTCCAAGCAGGGACCATCCTCTGTCAGCCAAACACACTCCAAGGTGAAAACAAATCTAACTGGCACTTACAAAATTTTAATCAAGCCCTTTGATTCTAATGCTTAAAAACATATCTTTCTTGTGACCCCAGGTTTATCCCTATGATTCCTTTTTGTTCAGCCTCACAATAACCCTGATACAGAGTGACTTGCTCAGAAACACTTGAGCATGTTAACAGGGGATAGTCATTGTATGGAAAGGTTTTTGTGTCACCCTTAATTAAGAAATAAATGAAAATATTTTTGCAATGTTTTAATTGATTTCAAATCTATAGTTAATCAATTACATTTATCAATGCAAAAATGTAAGCGTATTACATATCACAGTACAGAATCACAATAGAAATACTATCTGTCAATGCCAAGAATATACATTTTTAAAACATAGAAGAGCGTCCGTATATTGAATGAAAGACAATGTGTTGCCAAGCTGAGAGCTGCAGAATGGTCTGAAGTCCCCATCTGTCATATCTTATGATAATAGCAGGTGCTGCAGTGGCAGTCTGTGTGGTTTCTCATTGTTATGTCATTTATTCTTATCTGAAAGAGGAGCAGATGAGTAGGAAGAAAAAGGATTTATTAACAGAGTGGACAACACACTGATTTACAGTAAATGTACCTATGCTCTGAAACAAGAGATGAACGGAGTGCAAACTAAATTGAAACCGGTTTTGAATTAGAAATTAACCACAAAACCAGATTTCAGCAAAAATGCACAAGAAGCCTCCTTTGAATGTAAACAAAGTATCAGAAGTAAAAGCACCCATGTCTGTTACTTAGTTTAGGTTCCAATAACATGTCTTTGTCCTTTGTTGATTTCATATTTAGACATAAAGTACAACAAATAAATCTAAGTCAAAGTGCTCTTTGACTAATATATATCAAACTGTAAAAACCACTAAAATTTATGACAACACGACACGTTCAAAAGGTGAATCCCAGAAAGAAAAAAACAGCATTTTACTAAAAAGATTTAAACATGTTAAGATCACATTGATGAAAAAAGAAAATATGGAAAAATGTACTTCACAGCTACACGCCACAGTGTTCAAGACTGAAACAACAGCTGTAATGAACATGTGTCATTTTAATGCGGATTTGAAACTGTTTTAGATGTCTTTGTCATAAACCTGTAACAATCGGGTTATGTAGTGTTACATGTAAACATTATCCTCTATCAGAATGTCTTGTGTGGTTGGTTTTCACAGTGGCTCATTCATCATTAAAATGACAAAAGTATTTACCTTGACTTTACATTCACTGATGTAATTTGAACTGGTGGTAATCTCTAATTATATAACCCTAGCTGCCACTAACCCTTGGTTAAAGGCAAATACTCATGCTTACAAACAATATCCGATGTCCATTAAAACTGACATAACTGACAGAATACTTGATTCGCTTGTCAATAGATTAAATAAAGTAGCGTATTCCATGGGAAATATGAATTTCTTATTCAATCTGAAACAATGAAACTCAACTCATTGTTTGTTTTGTAACAGGAAGCAAAGCTTGATATTAATTTTCAGTGAAATTCTTTTTTTTTCTATCTGAAAAGTAACCTTAAGTAGCAGTGTTGCATAAATTATGTCAGGTAAATGATAATGATGATAAGTAACCATAGATAAATAAGTAATGTGATAAGTTACCCTCTAGATAAGTGGAGTACAACCACATTTGAAGTATGTCAATTGCTAGATCCTAAAAGTGTACTTTTAATAAAAATACTTGGGTCGCATCTCTGTACTGCTGACAGAAAAAATTGTATTTGCATTATTTAAAATTATATAAGATACCTATAAGGCCGGCCACATTTAACATGGTATTAAAAACCATTAGGAGACCCTACCATCACCTGTACCTCATGGCTGTGCTTTGCAACACAGCATGTTGCCTCTGAAGTGATGTTCTTTGGGATCATCATCGTCTTCATGGTCCTGAGAGGTGTCGGGTATGCTCTCGAGAAGCAGCAGCCCATACACTGGTAAATTGGAAGGTCCCTTGAAAAAAAACTGTTCTTTCTCAGTTTGCATTCCTCACAGCCCACTAGAGGAGGTGGTGTAAAAGGCACAATCAAAACTCGTGAACCATGGGAGCTATGTGATACCGTCATATTTCAATTCTGATCTCTCTGAGTAGAACTAGATACAAAAAGATGATGCTATTTTTCTTTTGCAGGAGATCTTTGGCTTGTACACGACTTTCTTTTGGTTCAGGCCATCTGTAAAATCTATTTTTAATCCCAGCACACAGTCTGTCTCAATAGTAACTGTAAAAACATCACAGTAGCATTTGCATAATTGATAGACATTTCTTACTGTCTGAAGAGTCAATGTTGGGGTATGAATCGGCTACGTAAAGAAGAAAGGACAACAGAAGAAGAGACACTACAGCTGATTTCACTGAGCCCATCCTGGTGGTAGCAGAAACCTAATGATATGGAGACAAAGGAAAGTAGTCAGTCAACAACCTGTAGAAGTAAAGTAGAATTAAATCATGAAAACAAGGTTATTACCATGTTACGAGAAAGTTTCCCTTTAATTATGCCTCCTAACAAGTCTGCTTTATACTGCGGAGGTCTGCTCCAATTCATCTAAATTTATACCGGTGTTCCCAGCACTTCCTGGATTAGGTGAAACCTGCCTCTCTTATCAATTATCTCACTGATGCACTTATCTCAGTGATGCACTGGTTCCTTAGCTCCCCCTCTTAATCCCTTTAAAGCCCAAAAGGACAAGAACAAATCATGGAAACTCAAAATATACTTACACCATCCTGAATATGGATATCACATTTAATCCCTAGATTTCTGTTCCTTGGTAACTAAGAGTTGTTGCCATATGTCAGGTCACAAGGGACGGATGGAAATGAATCAGGGATTTTCCTCAGCATTTGGCCTACTGCAGAGGGACCATTTGAAACTGTCAATTATGTTTTTTATTTCTGTTTTTAAAGTGAGTTGAAATTGTTAAATAAGAAAAAAAAAATTACCAATAGCTTTAAAAAATTACATGTTTTCAAGGAGCTTTTTTTTGTCATTCTTCAATATTTTTCTCTTGTTAACAGTAGTAGATCCAAGAAAAACATTTTTTTTTATGTTCTTAACTGGCTTGACTATTCAAAAGTACAAAAATTCAGATGTTTTCATTTGAATTGCTGAACTCATAGTCCGAATTTAATGTGGTGGTCATTGCTTTTACATCATAACAAGACTTGAGCTCGACTGGGGCATTTCTGATTGAAGTTTGCATCTTGTCTCTCCAGCTTCCATCCTCACTCTAAAAACGTGCATGGCTGTTTGACTCTGTGATGAACTGGCAACATGTCCTTGGTGTGCCAGTTCATGAGAGCCTCTCGCACTGTGGCAGCTGGCTCCAGCAGCTCCAGAAAAGAATAAAGTGGGGATGGAGAATGGATGGTAAGATAATCTTTCTATACTGCATTTTTTTTAAATTATTTGTGAAATTCAATCAATGGATTTGAATTGAGTGATATGCTAATTAAAGCTTTGTTTACATTTGAAAAATGAATTAAAAGCATGCAAATGTTGTATCATCATGGCCTGTTAACTGACCTGTTTTAAACTGGATACATAAATAAGCATAATGCATAAATAAGAAATCTTTGGGTATGCTATTTAATTAAATAGCATACCCAAAGATGTTGTCTTGAAATGACTCTAATAGTTAATTTGTCAGTGTGCTGATAAAATCAGGGTTTTATCTGAGTTTTTCAGTCACAATTTCTGATATATTTAGCCACCTGACTGAGCAGCTTTATTGAGAATTCTACTATATTGATATACAGCTACACCATACTGTTTATGCTAACGGATGCACTCTGTCCCCTGTGATTCTTTTTTGTTACTGGCTTCTTCTTTTGTGAACTGAACAGGAACCATATGCACAGAGCCAGTTTGAGCCTGGTTATTGTGTACATGTAAGAGTAGTTTGACTTCCAACCACATCATGTGGGTCTGGTGTTGAGAAGCTTGACTTGGTACAAGTTCAGTCCAACTAACATGTTTACGAGTAATGTAAAAGTCTGGTTCTGGTCAGATTATTTGTACTTTTTTTCACTGTCAGGTAAAGGTACTGACTGTAAGAGGTAAGCCATACTTCCCAATGGAAATGGGAAACAAACTTGTTCCAGTACATGGGGACAAATAAATTCAGGTGTTCTACTTGACCATGAGAATGAATTGCGACTGAAATCAAAACTGAGTTAAATGTGTTCCAGTTGCAATTAGGAAAACCATTATAGTTTGATTAATGTTGTGTCCACTGACCTGACTAGCTACTAGTCACAGTTCAAGCTAATAGCAACCCTTAACGTTAGTAGCAATGTGTTCACAGAGATATAGATTGAACAGTACCGTCAGAGCGACTGATTTAGTCAGATGAAAACATAAAAACTTGATCATAGATCAGCAGATTTTATATGTGAAACGGCCATTTTGGATTCTGAGGTTAAGGCTAGTGTGGTTCCTACAATTTTCCAAGTGTGAAATTCTACTTCCAGAGGCATTCCAGTTTAATTTCCCAACTGGTAACTTGAAAATTCCACTGACCAGTTATTTAAAATTGGTAGAACCAGCCTCTCGCCCGGTGGAATTCTCACGTTATTGTGCCTGCTCTTAGTTAGTTCACAGCATAAATATTGTGTTATGAAAACTGTTAACACACAACTACTGAGAAGCAAACTAAACCAGTTTGAACAGGAACCAGTTATATGGGACTCAAACTCCTGTCTCCAGAGTAGAAGTTGTTCTTACAACCATGGCACTTTTTTTAAAAGTAGTAAATGAACGATGCAAAATATTTGATATTTTGCTTCTATTTAAATAGATAAAAAATGTATAATTTGATCATAGTACATCCCGATTTAATGTAATTTCTACCTTTGTAGATAAAATGCAAGTTTGCTCTGAATTACTTTCTATTTCTATCTTTACAACATGCACACTAGAAATGATCTAAAAAAAAATAAATAGATAAAGAAAAGAAAAAAATTGATTCAACTCATCATTTTGGGGTTGGCTTGTGTTTTTCCCTAGTTTCAGTCTATCTATTTCAAATCTAGAAGAGACTGGACGGAGTAAGCTATGAATCAATTTATTGATATTTGATAGTTGTTAAGGAGTTTCCATCTGTCCACCTCCAACATCTGAAATGTCAAGGATGAATATGGATTTATTTTGGGTTTCATTTGTAACTTCACTTAAGTGCCCACGTCCTTTGTCCTTGGTTGTGTTGGTAATAAATCCTTGGCCTAAGACTTGTGTGCATTGTGTGGAGAACAAGATACCGAATCACTGAAATGTTAAGAGGTTGCTTTCTGGCTTGCATTAACACTTTGTCTTGCGAATGCATTCTAATGCTTATTTGTGTTTATAAGATTGTTTCTTTGTCTCCAAGCAGTTTCTAGTTAACACTGAATATAGTGGACACAAGAGGAACATATCTGAGAATGCCTTTTGAGGCCTACTTTTCTATTTATACCATAAACATAGTAAAATTCATTGTATTATCAAAATGAATGAAATTGCATCCCTCAAGATTTGACAGGCTTTATACACTTTTATGATTACTTTCATGGGATTCTTAGATTTTGGCCCACTGCTTCATTGTCTAAAAGAACTGCTTGAAGTGATGATTCAGTAAACTGAGGAGGGAGTTCGTGCATCTGACCTGAATAATACTGACTCATAGATACTAGAGCTGTTATGAGATGTCTAAGATAAATGGTACCTGAGAGGAGGACTGTTGTACATTAGAGAGTTCATTGAAAGTCTATTGAAAAACAAATGCCTGGTCTGAACGCACAGGGCCTTAGCGTGAGTGCAGGTTTAGCTTCCCCATTCTCTCGTTGACCTGCTTCAGAGGGTTCAGATTTATAAAACTGTTGAATGTAAAAATGTTGCTAATTTTATCTTGCGCGTCTTTCCATCCATTCATTTGTCCATCCTTCCTTACATACATACATATGTTTTCTGCTGTTCATCCAGGACCGGATCATTGGGTTAAAGTAGACATCCCCAAGAGTGACACCAAGGCTTTCCCAGGAAAGCTGAGAGAGTGAGAGTGTGCACAGGGTGAGCCCAAACAAACCTTTGGGGGAAGCTAATTTCAGCCACTTGTATTCTCGGTTTCAGTCTTCAGAACCTGGACAAAGTACTGCTTAGGTGATGTCCAACATGAACCGGAAATAAGTCTGACTTACTTCTATAATGCAAACCAAGCTCCCACTCTGGTTGTACAGAGACTAAATGGCCCATAACAAGGGGCCTGATACCTGTTAACATATCCAAATGGACACTATAAGGGACATGATCATTGGCCTTCACCAAGCCCACAAAACATTCAAAGACTGGTTGGAAAAAACTCCCACACACCCTCCAATATCCTTGCAAGGGTAAACAGTTGGTACAATGTTCTTCAGCCAGGGAGAAAACTGTATTGCTCCTGAATACCCAGGGAAGCTAAGGAGTGTGATCCCCCTGCAGGTAAAACACACTCTGGTCTGCCAGTCCAGACGCACTTTGTCTGACCTCCATATATGTTGCACAGGCATGTCAATCAGGACAAGCCAACTACATCCAGGGCATGAGGAAACTCAGCATGGATTTCATCCACCCCCAGGGTCTTGCCTTTTTGGGAGTTGTTTAACTACCTCAGCAACTTTATCCCCATTGATAAGTGGGTCCACCCCTACGACCCTCCCACACCCAAACTCATTTGCTTCCTCTTCCCCCATGGAAGGCATTGTCGTCAAGTTGAGAGAATCCTCAAAGTATCTCTTCCACAGTCAGAATATATCCCCAGTTGATATCAGCACCACTCCATTCTCACTATAAACAGTATATCAAGTTAAAATGTAATCTATTGTCATCTTGTATGTTTCCAAAAAAATGAAATTAGTTCCAATTAGTTCCAAAATGGTTCCAAGTGGCACAATTTTTTTACGAGTTACTGTCCATCCAATACAACTTAACATGAAATACACTGTCAAGGGACACATCATGCAGTTAGTCATACTCACAAATCCTCTGATATCTTATGCATTAAAATGAGAAATGCAAAGAGGAATAAAGAACACAGACTTAGATTTAGCAAAGCCATTCATGAGCCAAATCAAAGAGGGTTCAGAGATACTCTGTCCACACGGTGGCATGAGAGACCTTTAACAAGTAATGCCCTTATAGCAATCAAGAGAGGCTTTTGGATTTTCTTGCAAGCTAAGAAAAACAATTCCTCTCTGTCATGTCAGTGCAACCCTGTTAAAATGAACATGCAATTTTGCATATATTCAGTACAAACAGCTTTCAGTTATGTTATTTTGGAATAAAATATCTATGAAACAAATACACAGACTTTGGACTGTTCTTTTTAATGTTGGAGATGAGTACAGCAGCATGACAGGGGTGACACAGTGTGGTGGAAAGTGGGACCTACCTCACAACTTCAGTTGAAACACTATATTGTATTATACAAGTACAAATAATGTTCTCCTTGGTTCCGCATCTGATTTACATACTGAATGGACTTATAACTGATTACACTTTTCTAATGGAATTAATAAGGCATTAATGAAAATGGTAAACATAAATGGTTATAGAAAACAACGGACGCTTGTCTACAGGCATGTAAAAGGCCTTCTATTCTATCAAGCCATGGCTGGAACATACACTGAAATAATTTCAAAACAACCATAAGCCATGCAGATATGATTTGTATTTTTTATTTTTTTTTCAAGTTGAGTATCTTGCTGAGGTTTTGCCACATTAATGATTGGTTTGTGTCTCATTTGGCTATTTTCTTCCTATTTGGTTGTTTATGCATCCATCCATCTATTTCCATACCTGATCTATTTAGTTCAAGGTCTTGGAGGGTTGAAGCCTATGCCAGTTGCTATGGGGCCAGAGGCAGGGTACACCCTGGACAGGTTGTTAATCCACAGGGCTAACACAGACAACCATGCACACTCACACTGATACAGTTGAATCAGAATCACAAGTTCACACAACTTGCTCGTCTCTGGGCTAATATGAAGTGACATTGAATGACCATTGTACCAGGATGCCACCGTCATTGTCTCTATAGGCTGATATTTACCTCTTTTTGTGGCATTTTAAGTCTTTTTGTGCCATTTTAGCCATACAAATTTTCACTTTAGTTGCTTTTGTCTAATATCTGTCATTGTGTATCCTTAAGTATCTCATTTTAATTTCTTTTTGAAAGTCTTTTGTGATTATTATTATGTTGTGTCTTATTTTGTGTAAACCAATAGCCATTTTGTGTTTTTATGGTCATATTGTTCGTCGATATAATATATTTGGTGCCTAATTTTCAGCTCAGTCTATAGATAGTGGTAGATTGTCACTAAATTATTCATAAATTTTGATTTCTTTGTTACACTCACTTGCTTTATTTAATTATTATCAATCTTTAAAATCTATACTAAGTTATTTGAATAACTACGTTTTAAATCGTTTTATTACGCAGTTCTTGTTGTCAAATGAAAGGATCCGTTGTCGTGACATAATCATCGGTAGTAATTATGATGGATGCTGCGGATGACCTGCTGCTCTACTCTAAAATGCATACAAGGCAAGCCCGTGCAGGGCTGTCCAAGAAACCCCATCGACGAGACAAAACTCGAGGCGTGAACGTGGCAGCCATTTTACATCATCAAGAGTGAATGACTGAAGCCGGACCTGTGCCGGGAGTTTTACACTTTTTCTGTCTTTTAATTATCACATTTATCTTCCTATATAATCAACACCATACACGTTGGTGTGCCAGCGGCAGGTAGGGCGAATGCTTCTAATTGGTAACATGAATGTTGCTTAATTGAATGCTAAAAACTCTGAATCGTGCGGTGCTGTCTCAAACAATGTGGAAACTGGTGGTGGTTGGGAACGAGTTGTCCAGACCGGCTTTTTGAAAATGGACTCTTCCTATGTGGCGGCACGTTGACTAATCACGTATCTAGCGGGCTAAAGCGTTAGCTTCCAAGGCCTCGTTAAATTGAGCAGAGTTGAAAGGGGAAACTTTGTCAGATGGTTAAGTCCACGCCGACAAATTACTAACAATGGCCTCACTGATATTCCGGTCGAATTAGCATGCTAGCTTCAGCTAGCCCATTTTGACAGATCATAGAACTGACATCCTCATTGTCATTGCATGCTAGTTGAACCCAACAGACAAAAGCCAGTTATATTACCAAGAGTAGGCGGTTAAATCGGACTACTGTATGAGCAGACATGCTCACTGCTTAATAAAATATTTATCTCAGCCTCGCTCACAGAAATTACCCACTGAAGTCTCGTGTTATTGTCACGATAAAGGTCCATAGTTAGCTTGATTGTTAAGCATTAGCTATGCAAGCTAGCTAGCTAACCTCAACGTGTGCAAGTCAGTCCCTCGCCGCTAAATCTAACATTATCATAACAGGTTAGGGGGAGGGGAGGTCGGTCATTTTACAGTAGTTTATAAACGTTAGAAATATTTGATATCGATTTTGTCTGGTTCAGATATTTTTATTATTGGGATAATGTTTTAACCACAGAAAGCACGTGCTTATAAGATTGATTAGCAGACATATCAAGATATCCGATGCACGATATCGTTAAGCTAATATTAGCAAAGAGTTAACAGTAGGCCAAAACAGACTATTGCCCTACACGTTTTGCTTAGCCTTGCATTGCCCGATAGAGTAACGTGGTCATCCGAGAGTTTCATTGCAGATCAGCGAAAGTTTTTTTTTTTCGTTTTTCGCTCCAGTATTTATCAAAATACACATAGTATTAGCACGTTCATTTGGTTGTATTTAAATGTTACAATCTGTGCTGCCAAAATGTCATTTGTCAAAATGCTTAAGGCAACACGCTTGCTCACTGGTCAGTCACAGGAAACCGGGGGCTCAGTATCTGATGAAAACGTATAGCAGCCTTCCAGCCCATGCTGAAGTCAGCAGTTAGAATGTAAGCTAACGTGTAATTTAGAGAAAGTAGAAGACAAGGCTTCTAAAAGAACAGTGACATAAAGGAAAGAAACTTGGCTCCGTTAGCATGAACCTCTTATGGACAGAAACCTTGCAATTTAGCTGTTTTTACTATATAAAGCTTAATTAGTATCTGTGAGCAATTTGGTATGGGCCTTGTCTGTCTTGTGCTCAGTGTCACATTTGATGAGTGTCTACGTCCTGTTTTTGGCCTATTACTTTTTGTAGGCCAAAAGTTGTAAGCTTTAAGTCAAGATTGTGAAAAGTTTCCTGACTGAAGGGCCACAAAACTTCTTTTGCATATGTCAGTGTCTCCTGTTTGATCATTTGGGCGCAATAGTGCACGAACCACATATTGCAGATCATGAATGGTCAGACCATTTTTCTTTATTTTTTAAAGTGATTGTACTGACAAGTCTAAGACTTTACATTCTCTTGAAAACATCCAAAGGCTTGCCCTTGACACAGGATTAATTTGGCTCATTGCATTTATACAGATTTCTGGAGACATGGCCACAGAACATATTAATGGAAATGGTCCAGAAGAACCAATGGACACCTCTGCTGCAGTTACCCATTCTGAGCACTTCCAGACTTTATTAGAAGCTGGTTTACCACAGAAAGTTGCTGAAAAACTAGATGAAATTTACATAGCAGGTAAGGCATTATGAATATACTTGCATATTCAATATGCAATTTTTATGTGTATCAAGTCTTGCATGTACTGTCACTTTTATCACCTTTTTGAATGTGGGAATTGGGATCCTGAAGCAACTTTTTGTGGTTTTCTACCAAAATGGGTACTGCAGTGCTACAAAATATTAAATTACACATTACCAGTGTGACCAAAAAAAATGTGTAAACGACCATAGCATTTGCATTCCCAACATGGTTGCATGATCATCGGTGTCATGGTGAATGAATAGTCTCTCTGGGAGTCTTGTGAAGAGCCTCTCAAGGCTTGCCATTAATTCCCAGAAAGTGTATCTGCATTCTAGTTAAAGTGATGAATTTATATGATGTCTTTGTGTGATCTCAGATAAAAATTAAATATATGTTGCTTTGGACAGGTTTTATTGTAAGGGTTTGAGATTATTTTAGGACTTGTGTGGTCACATCCAGAAATGTACTGGTCTGGCCTTTTCAACCTGATTGGGCTGAAACAAAAACAATGGCAGCAGCTGTCTAGTGTGTGGCTGCCTCAGACAGGTGATGGTCCCTCCATAGAGGAGAATGTAGACTGGCTCATTAGAAACTCCCAACCACAGTACAGAGGGGCACTTCCATATCAAGTTGCACTGTCACATCTGTTGTGATTATTGCAGCTAAAGCATGCTGGTTGGAGAGTAAAATGCAGCCTGACTCCTGAATTCAGTCCTATTATATTAAGCTGGGACCACGCCTTCCTTCTAGTTGTAGTAATTACCTATTCATAATTCATCTAAAAGATTTGTAGGATACAATAATCTGCATGCATTTGTTTTTTTTATTTATTTTTTTTTTCATCCTTACATTTGTACCACAAGTAATGAAAACCTTTTTCAGTATTTCTTGTTAGTAGCTGATTTCTTTCTGTGTTGTCCAACCTCCAGGTTTGGTGTCACACAGTGACTTAGATGACCGAGCGATTGAGGCTCTGAAAGAATTCAACGAGGAAGGTGCTCTCCAAGTCCTTTTGCAATTTAAGGACAGCGACCTCTCACATGTTCAGGTATGCTTTCTCACCGCTGGGTCATTTTTTTCAAACAATCTCTTATGTTCCAGTAAAATATGACTTTTGTTAACAGAGATGACAGTATAAGTTTAAAAGCACATTGAGCTTGTCTTTAAGACAAACTGGCTGTCTCTTCTTGTGCGTCTTTATGATACATTTGCTTTTTGATTGTACTCAGTAATTTGTCTTGTCTTGCAGAACAAAAGTGCCTTTCTTTGTGGCGTGATGAAGACGTACAGACAGAGAGAGAAACAGGGGACCAAAGTGTCGGACACCAATAAAGGACCAGATGAAGCCAAAATCAAAGTGAGAATGAATACATTTAATCATCAAATTGTACCTCATTGTAAGCTTGAGGAATCATGTGGGAGCACATTTTGTAACTGATTTGTTAAATTGTATGTTTGAACCGGATCTCTCGAGAATGAGACTGTCTCAATGAGATAACCTGTACAAATAAAGGTTGAACAGTTAAAATAGAAATAAAATTATGACATTTTATAACCAAGATGTGAAAAATAACATTTGATTTGCTATGTTTTTCTGCCAGGCTTTGCTGGAGAGGACTGGCTACACACTTGATGTGACAACAGGACAGAGGAAGTATGGTGGTCCTCCACCAGAGTCTGCCCACTCAGGGGCACAACCCACCATTGGTACAGAGGTACAAAACCTTTCACTGTTTTCCTTAATTGTTTTTGAAGCAATAAAGTTCATAAAATACATCTTTTATTTACTTAATTTGATCTTCTTTTAAAGGCATTGGGTGTGGTGTCCAAATGATGAAACTTTTTTTTACCTTCTGTAGTAACCACGGTTACAGTGACAGCTTACCGCTAAGATCTGATTGGATACCTTTGCAGAATGCCATTTATTTTCTGCCATTATCTTACCCCTTAAATGAAAAAGTTGTTTCATGAAACACATTTTTCCTTTTCTATGAACTTGGCAGATATTTGTTGGCAAAATCCCCAGAGACCTGTTTGAGGATGAGCTGGTCCCACTGTTTGAGAAAGCTGGCCCCATCTGGGACTTGCGCTTGATGATGGATCCTCTCAGTGGGCTAAACAGGGGTTATGCTTTTGTCACTTTCTGCACTAAAGATGCTGCGCAGAAGGCTGTCAAACTGGTATGTATACTGCAATTGTGGTTGTTTGTTGGAATCGTTTGTCAAAGCTGCACAGCTCAGCCAACAGAACGGAGAAAATGATTGTGTTGCATACACTGTCAAAATTTTACAGTGAATGATGATGTGAAATGGTAACCTGTAAACTCTCCTTTCTCTCTGTTTTTCTAACTTCTACTATCCTCTGTATGTCTGCAGTGCAACAACAGTGAAATTCGACCGGGTAAACACATTGGCGTATGCATCTCTGTGGCCAATAATAGACTGTTTGTTGGCTCCATCCCCAAGAGTAAAACAAAAGAGCAGATTGTTGAAGAATTTGCAAAAGTTACAGGTGAGTTAGTACCAGCCTCTAATTTATTTTTTTATTTCTCAATCAGCCTTTCAAATACGGTTTGGATGAGTTCACTTTTTTTCTCGCAAAGTGCAGCTTCCACAAGAATTCGTGCAGCTTTCTCAATGGGTTATCTTATTGTTGCACTAAGCTGTCTCTAGAAAAATCACTAAAATGCACCGTGCTCTTTCTCTGCCTCCCTCCCCTGTTTATTTGTTTTTGCAGAGGGACTCAATGATGTCATATTGTACCACCAGCCTGATGACAAGAAGAAGAATAGAGGCTTTTGCTTCCTGGAGTATGAAGATCACAAGACAGCAGCTCAGGCCCGGCGCCGACTGATGAGTGGCAAGGTGAAGGTGTGGGGAAACGTGGTCACAGTGGAGTGGGCTGATCCTATCGAGGACCCAGATCCAGAGGTCATGGCTAAGGTGAGGCAGAATGTAAATTACATGGACGGTCATATTATTCTCCCCAGCATTTGGATAGGGCAAAAAAACCTGAGCCATGTTTCTCTTTCTCCAGGTCAAGGTGCTTTTTGTGAGGAACTTGGCAAGCACTGTTACAGAGGAGATACTTGAAAAGGCCTTTAGTCAATTTGGCAAGCTGGAGAGGGTGAAAAAACTGAAAGACTATGCCTTCATCCACTTCGAGGAAAGAGATGGAGCTGTGAAGGTACGGAGGATAAACCAGTTGGACAGATATATAACACACATATGTAGTGACTGAAAACTTTAACTTTTTTTGTTGCAGTGAGAACACATTTGAATGTGCACTTGATTGATTTCACAGGCTTTAGCTGATCTCAATGGTAAAGACCTTGAAGGAGAGAACATTGAAATCGTCTTTGCCAAGCCCCCTGACCAGAAGAGGAAAGAGCGCAAAGCCCAGAGACAAGCAGCCAAAACGCAAATGTAAGCAAGTGAAATGTAATTTAAACCAAGCTTGGACGCATGTCATTAACAGAACTTCTCTGCTGAATGTAGAGGAGTTGCTCTTGACAAATTACTCGAGCTTAATTCAAATGTCTGCCCTGTAAGTCCGGTATCGTTACATTTGGATATTGTCATATAATGCAATGTTGATTCTGTGTCTTCCCTCAGGTATGATGAATACTATTACTATGGGCCTCCCCACATGCCACCACCCACAAGAGGCAGAGGAAGAGGTGGGCGTGGAGGTTATTCTTACCCTCACGATTATTACGGCTATGAAGACTATTACGATTACTATGGATATGATTACCACAACTACCGGGGCGGTTATGATGACCCGTACTATGGATATGAGGACTTCCAGGGGTCTGCGAGAGGACGAGGAGCAAGGGGAGGAGTTCGTGGAGGTGCCAGTCAGACCAGGGGCCGTGGTGTTGTCACACCGAGGGGCCGAGTAGGTTTTACCCAGCGAGGGGGCCTTGGAACAATCAGAGGTAAAACATTTGGCACATGGAATTAGAATAAAATTCAGTTGGTTATACTATGGCAGTAAAAAAATTAACTTTGATGATCCAGATAATAGCCTAGCATGAGTGGAAAAGTTGCAGCGGGACTCTGTCAGTGTGTGTTTTTATGTTATGAAAACATACATTTCAAGCCACACACACGGATGTCTGGGACGCTTGTAAAATGCAGTTAAAATAACTCTAGTTGGGAAAACCACATGGCAATTATTGTCCTGAAATGATGTTGGTATAATTGTTAGGCTGCACTTAGAAAAAAAGTTAGATCTGCTTATTGGCTACAAGTGTCGTCTTTCAGAGCAGCTCGTCTGCTTGCTTGCCAGCAGACAAAGGTCATTTGTAACATAATATATTTTGAAAGTGGCCAGCTGAGACTCTCACTAGTGGTAGTGCACTGGTCTCGATCTAAGTTTTCTGATTTCTTCTACTTTTGTCTTTGTTATTGGTCCAGCAGGGAAACGGGGCCGAGGGCGGTCCTGACCTGTTACGAGGATACTGACTTGAAGAGTGGGGTTACACCGTAAGCTGCGATGGATGTTGAAATGACGAGACAAAAAAGGTCCAACGATATTCCAGCCTTGCAAAAGAAGCATTTACCCTCCCCTGTGTTTTTATTTCATTTTTTAAAATTTTTTTCCCCCTCCTCGAGCTGCCACCTTAAAAAAAAAAAAAAAAGAAAGAAAGAAAAAGAAAATTTACCTGAGGATTCAGAGTACGCTCACCACAGCCTCTTTGCTCTGTTTGTTGCCCTGATTCACAGGGCTCTATGAATTGCCCTTACAATCTACCCCTTCCCTGTCCCCGAACATGCCATTTGTTTAAATAATTATTGAAGAAATTGCACTTTTTAAGTTTTTAGGTTTGAAGTGGCTCAAAGGAGCTTGATGCTATTGTATATTTTTGTGCTAATCGCAATTTTTATTGTCGGAATATCCATGTTATTCTTAATTGTTTGATCTGGATGTTTGAAATAGAACATTTGCAGGATTTTAGGGTGTACCCACCTGGCATGGATAAGTCAGGCATTCCAGGAAAGTGGTTCTTTTCAGAACTTGTCTTTTAAAGGGTTGGTTGACTACCTCAGTACAGAGGACTAAACTACCCGGCCTGTACTGTAAATAGGGAAACTATATTGATGAAAGCAGGGCTTGTTTTTATACAAAATATGCACAAGAGCTGCAGCGCAAAAACGATGTACTTAATGTAATATAGTTCTTTTAGCTGCAGCTCTGCAGACTGCAAACAGTCAAGCTGGGCATGCAAAACAATCTCATATGATGAGTCTGAACAAGCCCTGCTTTTATCCTATTTTGAACTGAATTAGCCACCTTGCTTCTTCAGAGTATGTAGTTACTGGTTGTATAGTTTTTGGAAAATGTTACGTTTTGTAAAGGCTTAAACATCACAGGCATCCAACTGCCTTTGATTTAAAAAATAAAAAAAACAAAAATAAAGCCCTGCAGTGTCCCTTTTGTGCCACTGTATTATTCAGTGGGTTTGTTTTTATATTCATACAACGCATTGTCAGAATAATGTCGAGGAACCGAATCTAATCCTTCATCTTGTAAAATCATGTTAATCTTTAATGATCCCTTCCCAGCTCCCAAGCCAGCAACTATGTAGAAGATCTTTTGACGTTAACCTTGATGGATGACTGAATTGCCATATTTTTCCAGTCAGTGAGGACGTTTGCCTAACGTTAGCTGCGATGATTTGGTGAGGGATCATAGTCCCATAGTGGTAGAAGGGATACTGCAGTGAATGATTTCAATTTCCAGGTATAGCATAAAGGAAACTGCTCTTCAGTCCCAGTTTTCTATACAGTTAACTCCCTCAACAAAAACATAACAACCACCTTTTGAAGAAAAAAAAAGATGTTAGCAGTTTTAAACTATTGTTGGTGGCCAACAACGTTTTTGCATTCCTGCAAATAAATTGTTTTATACTGTAAAATGGAGGTGAGTGTAACTTATTTTTGTAATAAAGTTTTTGATTTCTATCTGTGTCTTACTCTTTGGTTAAAACAATCGTGAGTTGCGAAGGCTGTGGTTTCGATGAGATGGTGTTAAACTGGCAACTGGATTGTGACTACCATAGAAGAGTAAATTCAAGTCGCGCGCACACACACACACACACACACACACACACACATATGAGGTTTATATATGTATATATACATTTCTACAGTTTAAAAAAAAAAGGGTCATGTGCTGCTCATGCAGTTTATGATGTAATATACCTGAAAGCCAAGTAATTACACAGATTTACATGCTGGAACTTGTTTCATGCAGATACAGTGACATTTTTTTAGAGATGACTAAAAATAAAAAGTTAATTTCAGCAGTCGGTGATTGTTTGAGGTTGACTGAAGGTAAATGAGCAGGGGAGATGACCATATGGTCACACCAGACAGACGATGTGCAAACTGCATTTTATATATTGTTTCCTCACTATTTAAGGGTACAATAATTATGTAAAATCTTAAAAAAAATGTTTTATAGATTTTTGTGGGTATATTTAACAAATTCAGTATATTCAGCTGAGAGAAAGCCGTTTTGCGATTTATCTGTTGTATTATTATTATTATTATTATTATTCGTGAAGTTGTTATTCTCTGAAAACCTGAATGAATAGCCTCCGGGTGTGGGAGAAGAGAGATTAATCCAAAGCTTTTGGTAAGGTTACCCTGTAGCAACGTGTTTAACACTTTCTTTGTGTAGTTTCTCTTTGTGTCACGGTAACGCCGCTCGAGCTCGTTTCACTGGATAATTAAGCAGCAAATGGCCAAAGTGGCGCCACGTCACCCTCTCCCTACACTTGACTCGCAAATACTTCAATTAGTCTGTTTGGTTTCGTTTTTAAAAACGAAAACGGAGCGCTTCCACTGATCTTTGGCAGAGCTCGGAAACTGTAGCCGAACTACAGGAGCCAGCAGCTTCTGCTGGGAGCGCAGCGGAGGTGACATCACACGTCACCAGTATTGACAACCAGGCTGCCCCCCGCTGCCCCCCAATGGACGGAGATGACAGTCGGAGCACCGTATTCATTGGTCAAACATCGACCTTCTGCGAGTGTTGGGACAGTTCGCGTGCACGTGCTGCTGCGTGATCGCCACTAATCCGAACAGCTGCAAACGGGCATCTCCGCTGATCCTCTGAAACGGGCGGCCTTCGTATCGTTTTCTGCAAACTCACGATGGTGTCGCTGCCGGACAACGGTGGAAAACCACCCATAATACCCGCCGCGCGCTTCCAGTAAGTGCACGGAGACGGCCTATGAAATCAATGTCGCCCTCGCGCAAAATTGCTCTGAATTTGAGTTCTTGAAGCTCCGCGTCGCGTGCGACGCACCTTGGTTTGAAACGGCCGTCCCCAGACGCGCTCTCTGTTGTTTTACAGTGACATGGAGTGAGCCCATGTTTACAGCCGAGAATGGGCTGCGTCAGGGCATATCTGCAGAAAATAAGACGGAGGATGAAACTGGACCGGGTCAGAGAGCTGGGCCGCCAGTATCCAGTCTTCTGCTTTCTGCTGCTGCTCCTGCTGCTCTCCACTTTGCTTTTAAATAGGTTAGTGCACACGTTTTGTTTATCTACCTCTGAATTCACAACATCCCCGATATGCATGCAGAATTTACTCAAGTAAATGGAGCACATGTCATTTGCCTTGACAGATATATACACATTATAATGGTGTTCTGGTCCTTCCTGGCTGGAGTCGTCACTTTCTACTGCTCCTTGAGGCCTGACTCTTTATTGCCCAACGTCTTAGTCTCCATTAAGCCAAAGGCGAAGGTAGGTCAGAAATATGGACTGGGCAGAAAGCAACAGAGCAGATTGGAGCTGCATTATCCTAACTGAGTGCTACACATCTGGCTAATAGATAGGTGACAGGTAAATAGGTATATAGGTGATAGAGACAGGACACAGTGCATAGGGACCTCAGCAGCCACAGGGCGGTGAGGCTTTCAGTTAATCTGAGTTGATTTTTGTCTTTTTTTCTGGCAGTCATTCCAGCAGGAGCTGTTTCCACTGGGCCACAGCTGCACTGTCTGTGGAAAAATTAAATGCAAAAGACACAGGTGAGTCATCCCGTGGTTTGCTGCCAAGTTTACCTCCGGCAGACCACAGACGGGGGTTATTCTGTGACCACATTATGCTGCTGCATGTGCAGAGTGAATGTATTGATTGAGCGATTGATTTGGAGGCAAACAAAAAACAAAGGTAACAGTCCTCTGCCTGAAAATGAAATCACAGTCTTGATGTGGTTTCGCTTCGATCTGTTTACATTTGGTCATTCACTAGATATGTGGCATGTAGGCTCATGGCGGCTTAGTCTGAGTGGACAGACGGGACTCAAACGCGTTTTTGTTTGCTAGGCCAACTTTGTTACTGGAAAACTATCAGCCATGGCTTGACCTAGAGGTTCCCTCTAAAGTGGACGCTTCTCTCTCAGAGGTAATGTGTACTCACGGAAACGAGCACAAACAACCCCCCGCCCGTAAAAGATGAGCGATCACGTTAACACCTCCTGTTTTTCACAGATCCTGGAGCTCGTTCTGGAAAATTTCGTGTATCCTTGGTACAGGTAAGCTCATTTCTTGGGATGTTTTGATCAGATTTATTGTGTGCTTTGGACCGATCGAAATAAAGGGACAGACTCTCTGCCTTTCAGAGACATCACGGACGATGAAGCGTTTGTCGACGAGCTACGGGTGACTTTGCGTTTCTTTGCGGCTGTGTTGGTTCGCCGCATCCAAAAGGTGACAGCTTGACTCTGACGATAAAATCGTAGGCTGCTCGTCCCCATAATATTCATTATTCTTAGTTTTTTTCCCCTCTCTCTCAGGTGGATGTGGCGTCACTCATCACACAAAAGCTTCTTAAAGTTTCCATGAAACACATCGAGATCATTGGCAAAGCAAGGCAAAAGGGTGTGACTAATGTAATATCATCGCTTTAAGCAGCTTTATTTTCACCGTGGAAGGGGCTGATTTAATTCCTGCTCTCTCGTGTAGTGAAGAACACAGAGTATCTTCAACAAGCTGCCCTGGAGGAGTACGGTCCTGATCTCCATGTGGCCCTCCGCAGTCGCAGAGATGAACTCCTCTACCTCAGAAAGCTGACTGAGATGCTTTTCCCCTACATCTTACCGCCCAAGGCCACGGACTGCAGGTGACCCACGGCTGCAGCAGCACAAATCAGCTTTGTTACTGCATGTTGGGTTGTGCACGAATGCACAATATTGTCCTGCAAGAGGAGAGTCTGACATTACTGACATCAGACTAAAGGATAGAGGGATCATTCTTTTCTCTTTTTTTCATTTTCTCATTTCCCGCTGCCTTCTATCTTTCACTCCTCTCAGATCTCTTACTCTCCTGATAAGAGAAGTCTTGGCTGGCTCTGTCTTCCTTCCTTCAATGGACTACTTGGCTGACCCTGTGAGTGTAGACATTGATAAGGGCAGAAATTCAAAGTTACTGGTCTTCAGCCTAAGAGTAGGTTTGAATAGATTTAGGGTTTGTTTATCACGAGAATGCAGATGGAAGATAAAAAAAACCCATATTTTTGTACCATGTACTTATACAGTTCTACACTAGTTTGGTGAACTTGTTTTTTTTTACATTTCAGGATACAGTGAATCATTTGATTTTGATATTCATCGACAATTCCCCCGTAAGTATGTCCCTGAGCTGTTGAACCAAACAGGCACCTCAGTTTATGTTCTCTGTATCTAATCATGTAATTAGCAGTTGGAAAAAGCTCTGATCGTTTTCTGTCTGCTTCTGTCCCACCAGCCTGAAGAAGCCACAGAGCCCACTTCAACACTGGTTCCGTTTCTGGAGAAGTACGCAGATACTCGCAGCAAAAAGCCATCGGTAACTCTTGTCTTTGATGCAGCGTATAGATCAAATAATTCTTGTACTTTTTTAAAAAATCGAACGGCATAGAACAGTCGTGTTATTCTAGAATAAGTTGCGATCTGTTCAGGGCGAGTGATGATTTCTTCTGATTCGTGGTTGTATATTAACCAGCTTTCAATAAGTCACTTGACGTCACTTGATGTGGGATCATTTTAAGCCCAAACCTCATCCAAATATGCCTCACAGTCTATAGGCCCCTCAATACTGTAGCAACAAATAAGTGACGCATTTAAAACACAGGTGCTGTGTCGGTCAGCGCCTGTTTTAACTCCGTTTTCTTACATCAGGTGCTGAAGCTGGAGTTAAAGGAGATCAGAGAACAGCAGGACCTTCTTTTTCGTTTCATGAACTTCCTTAAACAAGAGGGAGCTGTCCATGTGCTCCAGTTCTGTCTTGCGGTTGGTAAGTTTTCCCCATTCAAACACGGACAAAAGATTATTTTTACCTTGTGTTCCACCTGCAGTAGCCTAAGTATTACCTGATTTCTAAGTTTGATTACAGCAGCAGTGAGATTACCGAAACAGAAGGGATCCCTGCAGTAGCCCCTTTTCATCCCCCCCAGTCAGACTGATATTATCAGCAAAGCCTCCTGCAGCCACAGTTGTGTGGAACGAAAAGCCCTCACACTCGGTGTGACCGCTGCGTCTCACTCTCTTGACTTCTCAGAGGAATTCAACGACAGGATTTTGTGCCCAGAGCTGTCGGACTCGGAGAAGATGATGCTTCACGAGGAGCTGAAGAAGATCTACGAGACCTACTGCTTGGACGAGAGTGTCGACAAGATCCGCTTCGACCCCTTCATAGTGGAAGAAATACGAAACAGTAAGTGACCAACTTAACGGTTCACATTAAGGGAAATCTTAGGTATCTAATGGCACACCACTAAATGTTTTTTTTTCCCCAGTTGCAGAGGGCCCGTATGCAGAGGTGGTGAAACTGCAGACCATGAGGTGCTTGTTTGAAGCCTACGAGCATGTCCTTTCCCTCTTGGAGAATGTTTTCACCCCCATGTTCTGTCATAGTGACGAGGTTAGTGACTACACCAAGAAATGCATCACTCTACTCATTTTAATGAACTGTGACACATGGGTCAACCCAATTTCTTCAGAACTTCATATTCACACAGGTTTCTAAATAGTTCTTGTGAAATATGATCATTTCACGCACATCCAGGGTTCTGATTTGGGCAGAATTGATACGACTGGATCTGCTCATTGCCACAATCAAGGCTTATTTGGAATCTGTTGACTCGGCGGCACTATCCTCTTCCGACCTCTCAGCCACCAACCACCATCAGCCCTGTCATCAATGCCAGACGCACAACTGGCCAATGAGACACCGCTGGCATAATGCCAAGCTGCCAAGCCAAATTTCACCCCTCAGGGGCAGTTTCATTGAATGGAACTGGGTGGACCAGAGCTGAGCCATTGTCCACAGTGGGCCACTTCCCTGCTTGAATAATGTGGAAATTAATTTGATGATATTTGTTTTTGTTCCTGTCCCCTCTCCTACATAAACACGGCAGCAATGCTTATCGTTTCATCATGAAACCATCTCCAGAAGTTGCATATTTGTCTTTTTTATACGATGTACTGTCCCAAAATTTGCTTCTGCAGTGTGACCTTCACTTACGTAGATTTTCTTTTTTTTCGTGTGTTTCTTCAGTACTTTCGCCAGCTTCTGAGAGGAGCCGAGTCCCCCGCCAGGAATTCCAAGATGAGCAGGTAGGTTTTTACGCAACAAGTCTTTGTATTTGTGTGTAACACATTCAAATCTTAGTGTAATAATACTCTGGTGATGTTTTTATTATTAGAAGCAAAGCCACTCAGTCACAAAGTGAGCCTCTGCTGTCATACGTTTTAGACAGAAAGTGAACTGCTTTGAGTTCTCCTCACATCTCCTCACATCCTTGAAGTTTTGCAACTCTCTGTATCCCCACAGCCTCTGCAGTTTGAAGGCGAACATAATATGCGCCTGGTGCATCACTTTACTCACGTCAAGTTTCATCTTAATGCAGTCTGAGTTGAGCTGCAAATTAGCAGCAAAAATGCTTTATTATGTAATGAAACAGAAAGGAAGGAAGTAAACTTACACGAGCTCAGGGATCTACGTATGACTCCCATTACGGGGTTTGGTGGTGTGTAGGTGGCCATGGAGCCCTTCCACTAACTCCTTTTGCATATTGTTGCAGAAATAGCCTCAGTTTGGATGACATTCGGTGAGTATAAAGCATCAGTGTGCTGATCAAAACAGTGGCTGGCTTAGTGGGGCTGCACGCAAGATACAAAAGATACTTCATTCTTACCTGAAGAGGGCGCTGTACTGCCTTTTTAACAAATTCACCATGGCCTGGATGCACTGCAATCTGGGTTTCAGTTCAGTGAACCCCTGCTGATAGTAGCAGATAATGATTGATACTGATTTCTTTTACTGATGCGATTTTAGTCTTGAATGTGTGTTTTATTTGGTGCTTGTGCTGTAAGTGCAAAGAACGGAAGACTGAGGGCAGTGACCTTCATCAGCTAATCCTACTGGTCATAAATGAGTCATCATTAATTATATATCGGTCAAGTTTATCGAGAGTCGTGCAAGTTTAGCCTCAACTTTTAAGTTTTATTGGTAAACTGCAATTTTCCTGCCTCAAAAATGTTAAACATCAGTAATACAGAGGGAAGAATGTTGATTTTACATTTTAGTGTTTTTAAGTTTCCCAGAAGCAGTCTTGTTATGAAGCCAGTTTCCAAAGCAGTACTGATATTGCTCCTCAAAGATGATAGATACAAGAACAGATAAGGGCTTTCACTGGCACGTTCACAGATTGTTATTGGTGAAAACTATCCAACTTTAGAGCCTGAACTCCATCATGTCTGCGATTGAGAAACCTTCTCCACTCTGCCTGTTTGTCTGCCTGTTACTCCATTTATGTATGGCCACCACCGTGCTGTGTCTGTGACTGTATGTCCACTCTGATTCCGTTACTACCATACTGCCTGCCCTGATATGATCCACGGTCCACTCCCTCCGCTTGCCCGTGGGGATTTGACCCGGTTCTGCTTATAGTTCCTGGGACTGGAGCCCCGAGTCCCCATCCTCACTCTTCACCGCCTCTGGCAGCTCTTCACCTGCATCTTTTAACTCCCTCCATGCCCAGTCCACGTTCACAAACTTCCCATACGGCTCGCTATCCCACCGCCACTCATCGCCCAAGTAAGTCAGGGTCCATCTGTGTATCACAACAGACTCCACCCCCCCCCACCACCCCGTGACCCATGTTCCAGCCAATTGCCTGCATGATAGGCCAGTTGCATGCAGAAACCTGTTTTATTTGTCATGCCACCCTCTCCACTTTTGCTGTGGTTATTGACAATGCAGTGACTTGTCTATGTTCAGCTTTTTTTATGTATCGGGTATGTCACGATCTGCCATATGGTGATTTCTATGTCTCTTAATCTTACTGACACACACACTGAGCACATGATCTGTTGTGTTCCTTATCTGTTTTACTGGTAACTGATCACATAATATCTTTTTAGTCATTACAAATTAGACATCAGTTCATGATATCGATGTTCACTGCTTTGTGCTTTGTTTTTTATTTGTTTTACCACCATTCCAAGCTTTTCTCATTGTAAGATGACTTGTGAAGTGACATTTTGGCTTGGGTTTGGCTGTCAAAGCTTTTCCCCACCCATGTAGTTATGCTTTCTATGCAGTTTGTTGCTTCTTCTCCTTTACGCCTCCTTTCTGATCGATAGTCTTGCACCGCATGAGCTTTGCAAAAGCCATACACGTCTCCTTCATCAATCATTGTTCAATATCCTCCTTGTTCGAACTGCAGGAGCACATCAAAGAGGGGTGAGTCCTTCGGGATCAGCCGCATTGGCAGTAAGATCAAAGGAGTGTTCAAGAGCACAACCATGGAGGGAGCCATGCTGCCATCCTATGGGCTGGTAGAGGGAGAGGATGACATGGTGAGACTGGAAATGGTCTAAAAAGCCATTTTTAGATTTAAATAGTGTTAATTTAATGTGTCTCATACTAAGAAAAGTGCCTTTTGTATGTAAAGTTTAAAGCAACAATACAATTTTGCAAAGTACTGTTACAAAGAAATAGCTTCCATTTTGTTTTTGTTTTTATTATTTCAAACACATCACAAGCTGAAACACTCTTCTACATATATAAGGTCACAGCCACATGGGGGCACTTGGTAGTAAA
Organism: Leuresthes tenuis; assembly: GCF_036924035.1. Taxonomy (NCBI): domain Eukaryota; kingdom Metazoa; phylum Chordata; class Actinopteri; order Atheriniformes; family Atherinopsidae; genus Leuresthes; species Leuresthes tenuis. The sequence continues at coordinate 21,129,014 of NW_027325369.1, forward strand.
GAAAGCAGAACTTTTCCCTTCTGATGATATCACAGGTTTCAGACTCGGTCAGTGATGAGCTTAATGTCTTCCAAAGAACCACATGACTTCAGATAGTGAATGAGCTTTTCTGGAAAACCAGCCGAACCTAAATACTCTCAGTAGTATCCTGATTTGTAAAGCTGTTGCTGCTTACTTTAACAAATGTAAATACCATACCAGACATTCTGTAATCCTCCTGTCCTGTGCTCCATTGTAGCTTTAGCATTTATGCTGCTATTAATGTAGCAAATTGAAAGGCATTTAACAGTGCTTGGCTGCACATGAAGGCCTTTTAGTTGACAGTAGATTGTGGTCATTTTAAAGAGCACATATGAGAACAGGAAAGGATGTAGGGCTTGTAGAACTGACTAAACACTTTTTTGAACAAGAGAATTTAACAGATGTTTTGGTAGAAACACTCTCATCTAATGAATTCTACTTTTTCTGCAACGATTGTTCCCATTTCTTTCCACTGTCACGCATTGATAGATCAACTTTATGTTCACCTCATGAGGACAAACACAATCTATTACTGTGCTTTAGTGTCTGCAAACATTTCCTGAGTTGCATGTCCTGCTTGTGTGCGTTCAACTCAACTTTATGTTCACGTTAAGTGTGGACAAAAAAAAAACTTGGATTGGCTTAATTAATGAATTAATTAGTTTTCTTTGGATTCACTTTAACTGCACTGCTAAAGATCTGACCATGACACTTGTATTTTGCCTTGAAAAAGTATTTAAATACTCTAAATTGGAGAGGTACAATTAAAAGAAACAATGTTTTGAAATATATATATATATATATATATATATATATATATATAAAAACTAAAAAGAAACATTGGAGCACACAAAGAGCTCTCAAAACATGTGAAGGAAAAGGTTCTGGAGAAGCACAGTTCAGATTTGGATCATAAAAAAAACATGGAAAACTCTGGATATTCCTTGGAGAACTATTACGTCTGTTATTAGAAAACACAACGAATATGACACCACAATAAACCCGCCAAGGAAGGGAAGACTACTGGAACTCACATTCCAGTCGGGTGGGAAAGAAAGTTCTTTGGTCATAGGAGACACTAAAATTGGAATTTCTGGCCCCAAAAAACTCCTGCTTGAGGTGCATACCCAACATCTCATCCCTCGGAGAGCATCATCCCCACAGTATCGCGCTCAGGGAGTGTTTTTCATTGACGGGGTGGAAATTTGTCGGGATGAAGTAATATTTGCCGTTTCTCCCAGAGAATTGAGAGCAGGACTGAGTTTCAGCACAGCAGTGGCCCTTAAGCACACTGCCAAAGCAACACCCAAGTGGTTTAAAGGGAAATACTTCAGTGTTTTTCAATGACAGAGTCACACTCCTGATTTCAATCCAATTTAAAAATCTGTGGTACGGTCTAAATGTTGCTTGAACAAGCTTTGAAAGAGAATTCTACACTTCTTTGTTTGTTTGACTGTTCAAATGTTTTGCACCCTCAGAGTTATAGGCTTGTGTTTAGACGATGCAACCTCTCCAAAAATCTATTTTTCCAGCCTCTAAGGCATCAATATCAGAATATTGCCAAAGAAGGTGAATATTTCTTCAAAGCACAGCACTCTACTTCACCTTAACCTGGCTAACTTTCCTCCCGCTAAAGGTGGAGGAAGCCATGATGGTGCTTGAGGACGATTCCCCCATGGAGGCGGCCTCCACCCCCAGCACCCCTCGAAACCTTTCAGCTTGGAACATCACGATTCCGTACATTGATTTCTTCGATGATGATGTGAAGAGGGAGAGAATTCCGGTGTTCTGTATCGACGTAGAGCGCAATGACCGGAAGGCAGGTGAGTGTGCGCAGACCTCAAAGCAATCTAATCGAAGTCCTTCTGCTTTGTTGCCTGCTGTGTTGTCTTTTCCAGTGGAATTCCAATTTGTTGTGATGTTGCTGTCAGTTGTTATTTAGTGACTAAGCTCAAACTGTGTTTTTCTTTTGTAATTGCATTTGGCATTTGTGAGTGAGCAACAGGCAGTTAATTGATTATTTACACACACACACACACACACACAAAAATCCAAGTTTCACAAGCTCAACCGTCCAACGGCATTTCATAACAACTATTTGATTTGACTGGCATCTGGCAGCCCTGCAAAGAACTCCAACATTTTAATGACTTGACCGAATAACGATGCAGATAACACATCAATGAGTGGGAAAATAACACTTTATGACCAGAAAGTCTAAACGGGGTTAGAATGTAATGTGAAAATAGAAAACTATAGAAAAAAAAGAGAGAAAAGAAGGATCTCAATGACGGACGCCATTAAACGAGACATCAGAGAACTGTTAGCTGTGGCGTTATGGTTCTAATAAAGGCTCTTTGCTTTAATTTAAATTGTACAGTGAAGTTTAGCGCGCAGCTTTTTTTTTATGTTTTGTCTGTACGATCCAAGATTGGCTCAGACTCAAGAGCCTCGTTGAATGTGTGCCGCTGTCTGACATCTTTTGAGGATTGGGGAATAAGGTAGAGGAAGTTGGCTGGATCCTCTCACTGCTTTTCCAGCTCTCAGTATGAATAGCTACTTTGTGTGGAGATGCGAAGGTGTTAAGGTCTGATTCAATTAATCAAGTCTTGCTATTTGTTTTTCTGCAGTGGGACATGAGACTGAGCACTGGTCTGTGTACAGAAGATATCTGGAGTTTTACGTCCTTGAATCAAAGCTCACCGAGTTTCACGGTAGGCTTTCTGCTCGTTGTTGCAGCCTGCGCTGGAGATCTTGTGCACTGTTCTTTTGTGCATTCATTTTCATAAGAAGGGAATTTTCTCATGTCTTTTAGAGACTTTCGAAACCACATCCCTTTCTGTTGAGCTAAAAATGAGGTTGAACTTTTGAGCTTGAACTTTCTCTTTAAAAATGTACTCCATAGGCTCCTTCCCAGATGCACAGTTGCCCTCTAAGAGGATAATCGGTCCAAAGAATTATGAGTTTCTAACGTCCAAGCGAGAGGAGTTCGAGGAGTACCTTCAGGTAGATATCCAGTGATATCAGACTTGTAGAGATAGAATAAAGACTGATGTCTCTCTATCCAATGGATGTGGGGTCATTTCATTATTGTTTAATGCATTAACATGAAAACGCTTTTCTATTTAGATGTGAATTAAGTTTCTTGTTCAGATGGCGTGGAGAACCTTGGTTTAAAATGAAGTACAAAGTAGCTTCTCTATTTCTTATTGATTTTACTTGAGACTTGATGCAGAAAATTAACCAAATTCCTGAAACCAAGGAGCAGGCGTGCAAACAACTTTCTTATTCAGAGTTTTTCCCCATGAACTTTAGGTGACTGTGCAAACAGTTTAGATCCATTCTATCTTCCATCCATCCATTTTCTGTACCCGCTTAATCCAACTCTGGGCCACAGTTCTTGTGCAACAGCTGGATGCAGGCTGCAGCTGGAAATGGTCGTGACTGGGAGCTATTTGCCACACACTAGGTGAAACCAGTGAAGCAAGCATCCCCACTGTCTGGCTTTCTCAAATATTGATTTAGAAAGAAAAGCTAAATTCTAACAAGCTAAGAACTTTGAATTTTCCCATCATTAAAGATGCTTTTCCAAGCTTTCCAGTGCACACATTTGAAATGTGATCTTAGCCAATAGAAACACCTTTTCAGACCTCACCAACTTTTGCTTTAAAACACAAGCTAATTTGTTTTTAGTTCACAAGTCTGATAGACCAAAGGACGGCTTTAACTTTTGATGAACCACCTTGACCTGTTTATGCTGACGAGAGGAGTTTAATTCTCCTTTATTGCTTGTGACTCCGGGCAACTCCCCTTTAATTTCTTTCTTTGCATCTCTGAAAAAAAATAAAAAAATAAAATGGTGCCTGTCGGAAGGACCATCGCCATATAATCAGAAATGGTAACCCAAAAAGCAGTGACATTTCACAGTCATGGATTACCAGTGTGTATGGACTCTGCGAGTGCCATGCTGAAAGTAAGGGGTTAAACGGGGTGAACGGAGAACTTGTTAACAAATGAAAAAACGTGTGTTGTTATTTATGAAATTAGTCGACATTGGCTGTGATGGACTGGCGACTTGTCCAGGTAGAACCCCGCCTCTCGCCCAATGACAGATGGGATGGGCTCCTATTGGATCAAGCGGATATAGAAAATGGATGGATGGATGGATGAATAGTCAGTATTGGTCAAAACGTTGTTGGTGGCAACGAATAGTTTTTGTCATAAAAGTCTAATTTACATTTGAAGCTTTTTTTTTTCTCCTTTGCAGAAACTTCTGCAGCATCCTGAGCTGAGCAACAGTCAGCTCCTGGCCGACTTCCTGTCTCCCCATAGCATGGAGTCGCAGTTCCTGGACAAGATGTTACCCGATGTGAATCTCGGTACAGTATGCGGCAGCTTTTCTCTGGACTGTCTGCCGGGAATGTTGCAAAGAAAAGTGAGATAAGTTATGCTTGAGCAGCAGAGCATGTCACCGTGAAACTGTTTGATCGGACCGACCTTGGGTCGCCGTGAAAAAAACCCATATGTCTGTGGAGCGGAGGCAAAAAAAAGTGACAACACCGTACATCACTGAGTTTAAATATTTATGATTCGCAGGGAAAATCATTAAGTCAGTGCCCAGCAAACTGATAAAAGAGGTAAGAAACAACCGTTGTAATATGTTTGTGTTTTTCTCTTGTTCTAAAATAGAAATGTTTGTGACTTTTAAAAAAAAAAAAAGTATTTATTTTTTGTATTTTGATCGTTAATTGTTTTTTTTACATGGTACATGCATTTGAGAAATACAATGTGAATGTATCAAGATAATGACTTCTCCTAATTGCTTCAGAAAGGGCAACATCTGGAGCCTTTCATCCAGTCGTTCTTCAACTCCTGCGAATCTCCCAAACCCAAACCCAGTCGCCCTGAGCTCACTATCCTGAGCCCCACCTCAGAAAACGATAAAAAGGTTGGCAGTTCAAATTGTGCAACTTTGACGCTGTGTTGCTCTTTGCAGTCTGAGGGGATTTTAGTGTTTGTGTTGGCTTGGTGCGGTTAACTGTAAGCGAGACTTAAACTGTGTGAATATCTTAACAATGCTGAGGCAAATGTCACTGACCTCTTTTTTTTATTGAGGGTTTAAAAGATTTTCAGCATGTTCAGATTTGCATGTTTACCTCAGCAGAGCTTTGTCATTCATTCATTAGTCAAAGCGCTCTCAAAACTCAATAGTGGAGTCAGTGGGTGTTAAGCTGTCTCCAATCTAAAAAAATCTTCTCCCCAGCTCTTCAATGACCTCTTCAAAAACAACGCCAACCGATCAGATGTTACAGAGAAGAGGCACAATCAGAATTACTTCATGGAAATGATCACCGTCGAAGGGGTGTACGACTACTTAATGTTTGTGGGTAAGTTCAGTTTTGTCTGTCCTTCGCAGCCTGTTTATCCCATGTATCGAGTTTATTTGGATGTCTAATGCATCCTGCTGATCATCGTGTAAGTGAGAAAACTTTTTCCATGCATTTTATGTCGAAAAAAATCTCTAAAAGAAGATGTCACCTGGCACAGAACAACTTTGAACAGCGTTTCACTGATAGAGTGCATACATAAATGCCAAATATCTTTGCTCATTTGTAACATTCACTAAAATCAAGGATGCAGAACTAGTTTTGATGTTGCATACACGATTGAATTCAAGATGAATTCAATGGACACTTGTTAATTTCTTGTGAACTGTTTATCCTTCTAAGAATATAAAGCCAGCATGTATTTCTGAGTAATTGTAATTCATGGGCACAGTTTGGTTTTACTCAGTGAAAGCAGTTCTGAAAATACCACCAAATATTCCATATTCCCGACAGATGTGACCTAGATTCAGGCAGTTGATCAATTCAGTTCCTTTTGCACTTTTTGGCCATTCTGTTTATTGCTCGGGGGAGGGATAAGTAAAACTAAAACTGAATCTTTTGTCTTCTCGTTTTAAATTTAACCTGCTAAGAGGGGGAAATATTCATCTGAATGGGTGGTGTGTGTTTCATACTTTGTGGAACTTGTTCAACTGTTGAAAGTCCTCCATGTTCATTTGAACGTAGCGGTGAGGGAGTGTGATGTGAGCGATGCTTTTCTGCCCTTTACCCCATGTTAGAAAAAAGAAAGACCCTAAACTATTCACATCTTCTAAAAGTTTGTTGGTCCAAAAAAAAACCCATTTACATCAGCTTTATTTTTTTATCAGCTTCTTATCTATTCTACTCAGCATGTTTGTTATCAGTGTGCCAGGAATGCTTCTTCCTCCTTAATGGAGCGTTTTTCCTTCCCTCTGGTGGATTAAAGAAAAAGAAATCTAATCTTTCCAGCAGAAGACACTGTTCCTGAACTGTCTTTCTTCCCATTACATCTTTATGTCACCATGGTACATATTCTCATAGTGTTTTACTACCGGATAGTTTGGAATGCCTTCAATCAAAGAATAGGCAGATTGCCTCACGCTCGTTATTTACCAGAAAGAGCCACTTATGCATCCTCTAAAATGTCTACATGAGCAAAGGATGTTCTGTTGATGGCTGCAGGAATGAACACACAGGTCTTCGTGCACTTCATGTGTCAGAGGAGCTGAAGTGGATTACTATTAATGGCAACATCTCAACAACAGCAGGAAATGTATTTATGTAAAGGGTAAAGTAATGTCAAAGGAACAATTGTTGGAAGTGAAACACCCATAGACTGTGTGGAATGTGTAGACTAGGGTTGAATTTCATGTTGTTGTGGAACCTTGTTCACTAGAAGCAGTGCTAAAGACTGAACAAATTAAAACAAATCAGTCTTTGCTCACTTACTCGCCAAAATGTATATAACACGAAGCACGCCTAAGTCACCTAAGCTTTGACTTCATAGACCTCAACTGTAGTAATCTGTTTTTGTGATTGGTGAGCTGAACTTTATCCCAGATGCTTTCGAACTGATAGGGTTAGAATTTATTTGAGAACTTATTTATGTAAAGATGATTCACTGTCGCTCTGGCGCGATCACTGCAAGGCATTCTGGCAATCCCTGAATTATGCAAGGTTACTCCACACGTGCACATAACAGAGATTACAACAGCAACTGTGTCTCAATATTAATACGGTTGACGGGGTCCTTGCTCCTTCGTGCTGTCTGAGCTGTGGACATAGCTGCCACTCTGCAGGCTGCTGGTGTTTTCTGCAGCAGCAGGTCCGTTTCATTCTTTGAAGTCTCAGTTTGACAGAAGCATTCAGAGGCTTGAATTAGCTAAAAGTATCGATACAACGTCGTACAAATGGTGAAAGTCCTTCCTCACAAGTTTTACTTTTTCCAAAAGTAAGTACAGCACCACTGAAAAGTTTTGCCATAAAAAGTTTGTTTGGGGTGTCCATACTTTTGTCTGATGATTTATATATTAAGTATAATTGGGAAAAAGAGCATATAAGAATACTACAGACGATGTACTACACAGTTCGTACAATTCTAAAAAGTTTGATAGTCAATATTTGATATAAACATCCTTATCCTTCAGCACAGCCTGAATGAAATGTCCTCCAGACCCCCCAAAGATCTTCTTTGGCGTCTGTTTTCTCCCTGCGTGGTATTAGGATAGGGTTGCTGTGTTTTTGTTTGTTTGTCTTCTTCATTATCAGTGGTCCGGACCCATCATTTACTCAGACATTTCATGTCTGTCCTCCTCTTCCTCATCATTGCTGACAGGCCGAGTTGTGTTTCACATCCCCGACTGGTTGCACCATCTTCTTATGGGGGGCAGGATCCTGTTCAAGAACACCCTGGAGGCCTACACGGATTATTACCTTCAGTACAAACTGAACCAGGTGGTCCAGGAGCACCGGCTGGTCTCTCTCATCACCCTGCTTAGAGGTACACTGCTGTGAGAGACATTGATTGTCTGATTTTGTCATGGAACACTTGGAAATATAAGCATGACTACAGGTATTTTCCCAACTGTAAATGGGCAATTAAAATTTTGTGCTGATTCTTTGCCTTTATAGACTCAGTGTTCTGCGAGAGCAGCCTGCCCCGCTCAGCCCAGTACAAACAGAGCAGAGCGAAGAGGACATTCGAGGAGATGATGAGCTATATTCCAGGTATTTGTTCGGTACTTACAGGTGGCGTTTTCAAATATTCAGCCCACCTTTCTTGCTGCTTTTGCATTTCCATGACAAATGTTAAGACAAGTTGCTTGGATTTGAGAAACTGTTTTCTTTAGATTTTCTGGGGAAATGCATCGGAGAAGAGGCCAGGTTTGAAGGAGTGCGCCTTCTGTTCGATGGACTGCAGCAGCCAGTTCTCAACAAACAGGTACAGGGCACACTCTCTTCATGTTCGCCTCATTTTCACTGTATGTTTGGTCCATAGGAAATGTATTTAGACAAAAAAAAAAAAAAAAAGTAACCCGCATTAAGCTGTGGCATGATATAAAGAGGGGGTTCAGCGTTCTTTGTATCTCTCAATATAGTCACTCATACCAAACCATTTCAGATTTTTCCATTCAGTTTTTCGTTTACATATTTTTTCATGTTCTATGTGAAAGTTACAGGACTTATTCTCATGCTCACTTTGCTTTTTTTTGCCTTTCTCAGCTCACGTATGTGCTACTGGACATTGCCATTCAAGAACTTTTTCCAGAGCTAAACAAGGTAAACCAATGCCAAACTCAAAAAAGAACTGGGGCTTAATATCCATACAGACTCCCAGAATGATGTATCTTATTATATATCAAATTATATTTTTCTAATTTTCCATATTATGTGTATGTGTACTCGTACTTTGAGGAATGTATTTAAAAAAAAAAACGCATCTGTTTTTGTGCTGAAAGGCTTTTTTTTTTCTTTTTTTTCAGCAGGTACAAAAGGAGACGGCTCTGATTGCTCCATGGATGTAAAATCAACTATTTTTCACTTGAGCTAACCTGGTAGTCTGAAATGAAGGCCCTGGTATTAACATGCGTCATGGGTTGTTCAATCTAAATGCGCACCAAGTATGTCATTTCACACCTGGAATTAAAATTGGTCTCCGCATGCATCTTGAAAGACCGGTTGTGAACAGGTCTCACTTCCCCACTTTGTATGCTAATAATCAGTTACTCTGCATCACACACAGTCAGCTGTGGACATCACACAGGACATCTGTGGTAAATCTGCGAACGTTTCTCGTTCTGGACCAGTCTCTGCAGAACAAAAGCTGGAAGCTGCTCCTCTCAGTGAAAAAATAACTTTACTGCTTGTAATACAGCCATTAGCTGTTTAAGTCTTATAACTCTTACAATCCCGTCCCTCTGATGTTCTGCTGTGCTTCATTAAAACACCAGTTTTAAGTATCAGAATTATTCTCCGCTCTGCTCTTAACATTTAAGACTAGGAGTGAAGTCTGGCCTCCTGGATCGACGGGTCCGACAGAAATCTTCTATGAATGATGCATTCACTGCATTTAGACATCATTTTCATCATTTCCAGTGGAAACCCTTCCGTTAGGTGATACTACTTAGTGGATCAGAGCACGTTTGTGGTTACACTAGTGAAGAGTTTACATGCATCCCACACCTCCTCCACATGAAGTTACTTTTGTGCTTCCTGAGTGTGTTTGTACCTGTACTTAGAATTGTTTTCTCGTGCTTGGGTCACCCAAGATCCATGTTAATTCCAGATGTAAATATGATCTAACAGTGACTGATCCAGATACTGCTGGATGAAGAAACAAGAATTCCTTCGGTTAATTAATGTGTGTGTAATTAATTTGTAAAATAAGTTGTATAAATAAATGCTAAAAAGAATCACAGCTTACAGTGTGAAAGTGTGTTTCAGCATTCGCACACCTGAGTGTGCAGTAAGAGATTTTGTACTTATTCACAAATCTGCACACACAGTTTGCTCCCTTCTCCATAACCTTTTTTAAAAAAAAAATACAGCAGAAATGACATTAGTCTAACTTATATTTTTGGATTCTGTCTACGAAAATATTGGAGTTATAAAATTGATCAAAACAGTAAAAATACCACAGCTCTTAAGAGTGGCCAAAAATGTGATGAAAATTTCTTTCAAGACCATTTTTTAAAGAAATAAGTAAAAAAAATGAGCACTCAGTCCAGTAAAATACAGCCTTGAAAAAACCCTCCCCCCTCCTTGAATGGCTCCTTTTTGGCTCCATACTTGACTCATAATTTCACTTTAATAAACAACTATTTACCCACTAAGATGAAATCAAACTCGTTCATCTATACAGAAGACAGATGACTCAGTTTCATGGGTCATTGTGACAAGTTTTCATGTTTATTACAAAAACCTTACAGAGAGACTTCATGACGATTACTCAAAAGCAGCAAGCAGATACACTGACAAAAATTGATCAACTCATCATTGATTAATATACAGATTATGCATTCTGATGGATGCTTAAGAAGATCTTCATAACCACAAAAAATCTTTTATCTGCAGTATTGACTTTTACCCTTAAATCCTTAAATTATATGTCTCACGTAAAAGCTAAAACATTGCCTTACAATTATTAAGACTTAACTGAGCTTTAAGTATACACTTTATGGTACTTTATTGATTCAATAATATTTGTTGAATTGTGACTCAAATTACATGCATGCACCACAACTTTTCGAGGGGATTGCTGATTAATTTGTTCTTTAAAATGAGTAACTGCCTGGATACCCATCTACCCTGAGACTGAACTCTCATTTTGACTGTCTTCTAATTATGCTTGAAGGTGGTTAGCAAGAAAGGCGGTGAACCAGCTCCTGAACGAGTTTCCAAAAGTGTCTGTTTAAAACAATTTCTCCTGAGTGCAAAAAAGGCGATTCAAAGGGTCAGGGAGATGCTGAGACCCAGCAGCAACAAGCCGAGGCTGCGAGCTGGAGAGACGGCTGAGTTCCTAAAGGTGATGCGGCCTTCCACGGCAGGGTACACACGCTTCTTTTCCGAGATGTATTTGGAAAAGACAGAAATGTCCATATCACCTATAAAACCACGAGGAAGAACAATCATAACTGGCTCAGGTTGATTTGAAATTTCTATGCTATTTGTCAGAAATTTTGGATAATTGTTAATGATCTGTACAGCACACCAATAAGAGCAGCTGCAAGTAAAAGATCACGCATAGATGTAAAAGATAAAGATTATGCTTTCAAGGAACACCATAAATGGATAATCTGCACCAGCAATTTGTTGCTTGTAAGACACCTGCAGTCACCACAAAGTTGTATTTGGACTGATGGCAGCAAATTCAGCAACAGGCTTTAATGGATGGTGGCTCATTAGTAACTGCACAAGTAGGAGTAATGCTTAAAAACAACTCAAAGAGGGCACATGAGTGCTAACATTAGCATGCTAACATGCTCACAGCGAGAACTCGGACAACGGAGTGAACTGGTAATAAAAACGCCCCGAAGGACAGGGGCCATCACACATTTTGGGGGGAAAGTGCCACATCGCAATAATGCACAATTAATCTATAACAACCACCCCAAATCTGCGAAATAAACTGCTTACAAATATGCCAATCAGTCCTAAAACACTACAACAACTTCATATTTTCTTAAGTATGTTAACAAGAAAGGTCACGTCCTTTTACAACAGAGAATTGAAAATGTCCAAACAGCTGAGGACAGCTGCTGTGGAAACAGATGATTTAACTGTAAAACTCGAGTTAACTCGAGTGTGACCTTTCTGCGTGTGACTTTTGTTTAAACTTGAGTTTAAAAAGAACATATAATGATTTACTGTTAGGTCATGTTGACCCTTTTGCTGCTAATTAAAACTTATAAATAATCAATGAAGTTGCTGCTGTTGTGCAGTGTTTGTAAATGTGAGCAAACTGCTTGCTTCATGGAAGCTCATGAGGACCCTGCTACTCTAGATAACATTATGAGGACGCTTGTATTAGATTTAGAGTACAGACTGGTATCAACAGCTCTAAACACAGATTATATTAGCAATAGACAACATGATTAATAACCTTCTAAAGATAAATCTGTTGCATCTGCAACTCGTTAATATCAATGGACTAGCAATCCAGATGGTAAGGCTCTGAAATCCACATGAAACAAGCCCATACTTGTTACCTTGTTAGGGTTTTTTCAAAGGCAGCGTTTTTTTCTACTTGAGCATCACAGCAGTGAGCACAATTTCTTGTACCACATTCATGTATATAACTGCTTTCATCACGAAGCCCTGGAAGCACCCGGTAGCATCACACTCACAGCTCATACAGTTCCACTGAACATCACCCAATTTTTAAAAAACTAGACATTAGCATGTGAATCCTGGTTGATTCTCGATAGGTTTTCTCTATTGTCTCTTAGGGATCTGCCGATTTCTCACAACTTCTAAAAACATCCCTTCCCATTCCCAGCCTCGGTGCATTTCAGAGGTTTCACAAATGAGTAAAAGCAGCTAAAATGACGTCAAGTTTTCCTCTCCTAAAAAGTTACCAGATACAGGCTCATGCGTTCCCATTTGATCTTGGCACTGTCTTTCTTGAAAAGAGTTCAGTTGTAGTTGAGAAACTGATAAATTACCTAGATGTAATAAATGAGAAGCATTGCCCTCCCTTCCAATAATTTGTTATTGAGAAGCACGGCTTGCAGGAAAAGCAGGGGGTGTAAGACGAAAACATTAAGGACTTGGAGAAAGCTTTTTGAAAGCATTAACACGAAACATTTACTGCCAAGTGCTGCCTCTTTGCTTGGCTACGTTTCTTTGTATTAACCAGTGAATAAATTAAAGAAACTCTTTGTTCTGGTTGTCTCGATGCATTAATGTAAAGACATTTAGTTGACAGACAGGAAAGAAACTAAACTGATAAAGGTCCACTGCCACCTACCAGTGTTATGCTTCAGTAACTCCTCCTTGATCATGCTAAAGCTATCACCTCCATCCACCATGTATGAAGGCATGACCACAGTGTATGTCCTCTGCAGGTCTAATGGTTCATATTTGGGCACTCGACACTCAGTGCAGAGCATCGACAGCGACACAACACGGTGGTTCGCCGGCTTGGAGAGGTCATACTCCACGTGAATACCTGGAAATGTTCATGAGAAAAGCGAAAAAAAAAGTGATTACTTCAGGAGGTATTTGTTGTTTATATGTACTTTGGGTCAGTATGAAGCTGCGCCCAGCAGCTGCTCATCGCAGCTTAGCTTAAAAACTGCTCGTCTGACTAATTGTGAAACTGAGTACCGCATAAATGCATCCTTCCATCTATTTTCCATACCTACTTAATCCAAATCAGGGTGATGGGAGGCCTGAAGCCTATCTAAGATGCCAATCTAAGATGCCAAGAGGCAGGGTACACCCTGGACAGGTTGCTAATCCATTACGGGGCCAACACGGATGCAAACAACTATGCACACTCACTCTCACTCCCACTCACCAAATAATCTAACTGTCATGATCTGCATCATGTGTGTTTTTTTCTTCACTTTCCTCAGTCTCTCTTCTTTCCAGTCGTCAGCTCCACTCCCTTCACCCGTGTTTCACCTCAGCTGCCTTCACTCACTGATCACCCTCCTCTGTATTTAAAATCCCGGCTGTGATTCACTCAATATCAGATCCCTACAGTCACCCATGTTGTCAGTATGATGGAAGAAGCCAGAGTACACAGAGAGAATTCATGCACGAGGACGCCAATTCCTTAAGTTCTGTCCAATCAAAAAGAGGAAAATTGGGTTTCTATAGTTAAATATGCAGCTTTTATTTTTGTATATATATATATATATATATATATTTTTTTTTGAAAATCTATCTAAAATGTTTTGTATTTTGAATTTATTTTCTTTTTTTACTGTTACGTTTTGTTGCTGAGATTTTAGCTTTGTTGTTGTGTGTTGTCTAATATTGTGTTTTGCATTTCGAGGGCCACCGCTCTAAAGCTGAAAAAGTTGCAGATAATGTTCTGTTAGACAAACAGGGTTGTGGAAGAGCCCAAGGACAAACCTGAGACTTGAAGAAATTCTCCAGACATACTTCCATATCTATGAACGGAGTGTTCAAATGCTTTTTTCACTGTCGATCCTTTTATCTTGACCAAGTCAAAGGTTCCTCCAAATGGTAACACAGTAAGGATTTCTTCCATTGTGATGCTACCTGTAAATACAAGCGCAAATTCAGGTAAAATATAAACCCAAATTACATCTGCAGCCACAGCAAAGTGGCTTTTGTAACGTGACTCTCAGCAGTTCTGAGGGAAAAAAAACAACAAAACCCTTAATTACCATTTTTGTAGTGCTCGTCTATTGCTGTTCGTATGGCCCCACTATTCAGCATACAAATGCCCACATGATTCCACTGCAGCTCAGCTGAATATTTTACATTGTGATATATCTGTTGATGCAAAGGGGAGATAAGTCATGGCAGTAAACCTCTGCTTTTGTAAATGACTCTGATGTGTGGTTGTATCCTTAGATTATCATTAGCATGTCAAGTGCTGTTCAAATCAACTTCCTGAAAACTTTCTAAGCCATTTCACTTCCTCAAATTACTTCTTATACAGACATGGCCTGAGATTTCAGACAGTACAAAGATAGTTTGTTTTCTTGAACTCAGTGAGAAAGTCAAATAAAAATGTCTTAGTAGTGTGCAGAGTTTAGAATGAACTGTGAATGGAATGAGAATTGCCCGTATTCATTACCATAGCATCACAGATTAAGTTTCCAAGGTTGCACTCCCTAAATCGACACTCTTCAAACGTCCCGTTGAGGTAGACTAAAGTTTGTCCGACATACTGTGATGAGTACTGAGTCAGGTTTTTCTTCCACTTCTCCACATCAGCAAGAACCCCTGGGTCTGAGCGGTTCAGAAAAAGTCAAGCTTGTCACAGAGCAGTTCCTTTTATTCTAATGAAAATGAATCATTCCGAAAACAGATTTTGCTGTGTTCTTGTGTGCTTCTGTGACTATTTCACCCAAGGTTTCCAAACATATTCAGGCGCTGTACACAAGCTTTTTTCAATTCTTTCTGCCCCCTGAAATCTGCACATCTTATCTCGTTAAGATGCCTTCATTACGATTAAAAAAAAGAGATCTTGGAAATGCAGAACTTTTGACACGGCATAGCAGCAGAGCACACATAGTTTCAGGCTTCGACTCTCCTCACAATAAGATGCGTATCATTCATTGCTAAGCCTATGAAGAAAGGACAGCAGTGAAAGAAGACACAGCTTGGTTTCTTGTACTGAGCATGTGTATTTTCCATTATGTCACATGAAAAGGTTTTTCATGTGTGAACTTAAGTAAACTTTCTCGTTAAAGGTAAAGTTTAGTGTGTCTACCTTGAGGTATGCTGCTGTCTAGTAGGATGGGGTTTCCAACAGCTTTTATGACATTCCCAGCCTCATCAAAGCCGACCTTTAAGTATCCAAGATATTTCCCAAAGGCGTACGCCTGGACCACAGGCACATCTCTCCCATCGTTAGATCTTACCATACTAGGATAAACATCCGCTGGCACTTCAGTGGATGGGGGTGTTCCTGCAGAGGAAGAAAATGATTTGTTTTTTCGTGGGGCACTGCCTCTTGTTTCTGGTGACAGTGATGCTGCAAACATGCCTTGGAATTTGCTTAGCGACGAAAAGAGAGAAAAAAAAAAAGTAAACCACTAGGATGGATCTAAAGTTGAAGTTCGAATAGGATGAAAAAATTAAAATACCAGAGTATAGGAATGTGTTGGTGTGTCCTCCAATAACAACATCAACTCCTCTCACACGCTTGGCGATGTCTTGATCCACATCAAAGCCCGAGTGTCCCAGGGCGATGATCTTGTTCAAGCCCAGTGTTTCCAGTTTATCCACCTGTAACTGAAGCGCTTTTACCTCATCCTCAAATTCCAGGTGAGGGCCTGATGCCAAGAGGAGACAGGAGCCATTAACAGTGCCACAAACAATGCTCTTACTGCTGGGAAAAAAAGCCAAAACTCTATGGTGTAACAGATTCAGCAGTGTGTGGAGCTTTAACTCTCTAACAAGGTGCAACAATTTGCAAAAAGCACTTTAAAGCCTCAACAAAACGGCAGAATATGACTTTACCTGGCATGGATAAGACAGGGGTTTCGGCAGTGGTGTAGCCAACCACTGCCACTTTCTCTGGGCCTACATCGATGATTTTAAAGGGACTGTAGCTGCCTCTCAGTTTTGCAGCCAGTGTGTTGTCAGGTTTAATGTTGGCACTCACCACAGAGCAATTTACATTCCTGAGGAAGGGCTGGATCAAACCATCCACTCCATTGTCAAACTCGTGGTTTCCAAAAGCCTATTTGACATTCAAAAAATTGGAATCTTAATATCTCATACAAATTAAGTCAATTAAGTTAAAGCTAGGTGCCATTTTGCTGCCAAAGAAAAAGCCAAAAACAAGCACTTTCAGTTTTATGGTAAATCACAATTCGTTCTCACCATCACGTCATAACCAAGTTTGTTCATGAAGTATGCTGCTTCTGCCCCTTTATAGTAGTTGAACCAGACAGTTCCCTGAAACTGGTCTCCAGCATCCAGAAGCAGGACATTTTTCTCCTTTTTTCGTATCTCCGACACTTTAGTGAACCTCCTCGCGACCCCGCCGAAGCACGGACCCTCAGATGGACACTTCCCCGAGTCTTTGCTGGTCTCTTCAATGCGTGCGTGGACGTCGTTGGTGTGAAGCAGAGTCACCTCGAATGTCGACGCGTTGCCCCAAGAGTTTAAAAGCAGAACGAAGTAGACCGAGGCGAGAAGATCGTAGCGGGACCAGCAGAAACTCATCGCGTCGCTGTGCGTAAAAACCCAGGGCGCCAAGACCATGATAAAGAGACGTGGGAGTTTCTGGTGAAGTGAAGCACAGAGTAACATGTGAACATATAAAGTACACTCAGACACCCTCCCACTCCACAGGATAAGCTTTTCCAGTTTTTCTGTATAAAAAAAAAACCCCAAACATTTCCAATAGCTGAACTTGATGTTGTCATTTTTGTCTTTCATTTTCAAATAAAAGACAAGAAAAACTGTAGAAGGAAAAAAAAAGGTTTGGAAAAAATGGAAAAGATTTTAAAGTACTGTAATTACTGTATTAATAACTGAGTAAATATCTTCAAGACGACAATCACCATTAAAATTGCCATGTCACCAAAAAAGGTCAAAAGCAGGGAAACTAATTTCTCATCAAACTAATCATTCATCCACAATACTAGCCTTAGATTGGACTTATATTACCTGATAGTTGATACCAGAGGTAAGTCTTGAGTCTTTTTTTTTTACACCTCAACTTCTTCAATGATGTTGAAAATCAGGCTGTTACTGTTTGTATAGATTATCTACAAAATATAGGGAGCTGTGTTTATGGTTGTAAAAAATGAAAATAAAAACGAGATTCATTGTAAGGTGCATTTGTTGAGTATTAGACTTTAGTCTCCTCTTTGGTATGAATAACTGAATTATTACACCCAGCAGAGGTGAATGTTGTGTGTGTCATCCATCAGCACCCCTTAGTGGACAGGCTACTGTGAACACAAGCATATATATGTCACATCTGTAATGAAAAGAAAGCACAGTGATCAAGTAGTGGAATCAGTAGACTTAAGTTAATCAATAACACACATCCTCATATGATCAAACAAGTAAATCACAGCACAAATGTTTCTGCTTGGATTTAGTCACAAATCTATCTATGTGGAAACTTGACAGCAGCAGAGAGGGATGAAAAGCTGTCATGTATGAACAGAGTTATATTTGAATCATTTTACATGCACGACCACTGATATACCACCAGAGACTGTCAATAATTTGTCATGTGTACATACATTCACATCTGCATTGTTGCGTTTAAAAGCTGAAGATAAAACAGAGCATGACCTGCACATCAGACCTTTGCTCCGAGGTATCACAACTGGTCCAAATAGCTATAAAGTGCGCCTAAAAACTATTGTGCAGGTCAGTTGGTTCTCCCTCAGACTGTTTCACCCAAAGCCTTAAACTACTAGCACTCTGAGCGGTGTGGTCTGCACCACCCCTGAAAACCCAGCAGCTCACCAAATGATTGATGTGTAGCCTCTCACAGTTTTTGCTAAAAGAGCCAGAGGCTGCATCTGATGCAGTCTGACACGTGTTGACACAGATAGACAGATGGCATTGTACTTGTGAAGTGTAAACATTCTTCACACATAACACCCGATACCCCCGTCCTATTTTTTCTTTTTTTCTGCTGCTTCTTTAGATGGCTAAAAGCACTTTACAGACCTTTGCGAATAATTCTTTATGACAAGGAACCTCTGATAAAGTGGGATGGAAGTAAGTCTTCATGGGAAGTGAGCACACACACATTAACCCAAGAAATGATCTGTTCATGCACTCCTTTTCAGCATTCCTGGAACGAAACAGCAACTGAATTGCACTTCAAACCGCAACCTTGCATTTTTAGACTAAGTCATGACCATGCATGTGTGTGTGTGTGTCGTAAAGAGCAAGATAGGGAAACAAAGAGATAGACTACATCTCTCAAATGCCAACAAATTATAAAATTCCAACAACACATTGAATTGGATTTTTATTTTTTTGACATCTGACTTTATTTGCTCATTTATTTAAGTTTGAACGCCTCTGGTTGCAAAAACCACTTTCATTGTGCTTGTTGTTGTGAGACGTGTCCAGTCCTGTAACTTTACACCTGATAAAGTTTTCCTCATTTGCTATTTTTTTTTCCAAGACAGCACAATGTTCATTTAGTAAATGATGCATGGCACCATTTACATTAAAATGGACAGTAAAGTATTGCATGCTTTAAGGCAGTTTATTTAAAAATAAACTAATATAAAGCTAAACTGTAAAATTCATAACAATAGTCCACAATAATGGCCTCTTAGACTTTGATTATATTTTTATACTACCTGAGGCAGAAATCAGTTACACCCTTATTATGACATATAGTGAGTGTTTAATGAAACATTTCACAAACAGTAATGATGCTATTTATCATTATAAGAGCAATGAGTACCTTTGATATAAAAACCACATTGTTGCTATTTCAATGCCCCAGAGCACCATTATTGATCACAAAGTGAATTGTGTTGCACAGTTAATTTTTCCAGGTAACATAGCTGCCATAACTAATGTCAGCGATGACAAATTGGCAATGAATAGAAATATGTTTCAACCGTACACAATAACTGAAACCTATAAAATGTCTGTTTCTACAATTACTTCAGTAAAAAATGCATGCCACTGAATAGTTGAAATGGATGTGTAAGCCTTTTTAAACATTCACCATTCATAACCCTGCGGTACTGAGACCAAACCTTCTGGTTTATTCCAAAATTTTAACACTGAGTGTCTTGTTGCAATAATAAATATCATATCAGCAAAGCTAACAAGAATATGCTCTGAAATGTTTATGCTTTTGGCTAGATAGTGCTCTGAACTTATGTTAGCTACCAACTCTGACAGGAATTAAAAAAATACACTGTAATAATTATGTATACAAGTATAGTTTTCATAATTCTTCACAGAAGACTGCAGCTATAACACCTAACACACTGAGATTAAATTCCTTCACCTTTCAGTGCATTTAAAACATATTACTGGGGGAATGTTATTAAACAATCTCAAGTGATTAAAAGTTTCTGCATAACATGCATACAGTGGTTTAAAGTTTCATATATTGCTGACAAGCTGATGGAATTTCAGCTTGCTTGTGCCCATCCTGCTGCTATTCACACTCCATGAGGCATGACTATTAGATAAGTGCTAATAACAAGTGTTGTTAGCTCTTATCTGCATTCTGAGGATTTAGTTTAGCAGAGAAACCTGAGCGTGTACACAAACAATCCCACACAAAATCAGACATATAAGACCTTTAGGATGGAGCAAGTTTAATTATTTCATATTACTTACATACATTATCAGGTACTATAGGTCAGTTATACAGTAACTGCAATCTATATCAAACTCCTGTTCAAATGAGGCTATTTGTGATGCAGACCTTATTGTTTGAAACTAAGGATACCCTTCATGCAACAGAATCTCTATGACTGACATAGTGGTATCAATCTGGCATTTATGCCGTGGGTTATTAAATCAATTCTACTCTTGCTTTTTCCGCTTTAAAGAATGGACAGGCTCCAACTTTTAAGACTCATAACTGGCTGAAATGAGTTTCCTGTACGGGCGCTGTCTAACTGGACTTCCAGTCAAGCCAAAATGAGTCTGACCAGAGTAACATTTCCCAGTTATCAACACCACTTAGCTAATGTCCTGTCACATGACTTACTCAATAAAATACTGCTTTAGACAGTGTATTTTAGTGAACACTTTATCCCCTCTCCTTTCTCAGCTGCGGGCTGTAATATTCTACATGTGAGCAGACCTACAGGATGTGTTCAATTAGGGCACAGCCCTCCAAAAAGTGGCACGATTCCCTACATGGCGGCAACAGCTTCTTCATGCGATCATCAGATTTGGAGAGTTTGAGCTCAGAAAGCCCCCAGTTGTGAATAGATGCAGTTATCTCTCTCAATACATTTTTAGCTGGAGGCCTTCGAGAGCTGATTGGCGGAGCAGAAAGTATCATGTCCCATTAGACCAGTCTTGGGCACACTGCTGAGGGACAGCTCTTGTAACATGTCAACATATGTCCTATATTTGATGATCTCATTGTACCTGAAAAGCCTTTAGTTATACACAGCATTGACGGAATTCATTTGATTTTTCAGCAGTGTCGGTAACAGTACCTAACTAAATAAGAAAGTTACGCAAAAATGTGCCAACAAAAAATGAAAATAAAATTAATTCATGAACCAAATGACCTGTTTCAGATTGTTTTGGGTTTTTCGTTTAAATTGTATTAGTTCATCAATATACCAACATTATTCATGCACAAGCAAAGCATTTGTTATTTATATCTATCAAACTGGAACTAATAATGACTTTACATGACTTTATGTGACTTTTCTATCTACTGTATGACCCATTCTGATCATATTGAAGATAGAAACTGGACAAATAAGAGTAAAATCTGAAAAAACTATCCCTGCAGTGAAATGACCCGGTGGTTCTTTAATGCCATGGGGTCCATTTTGCTATTAAAGTTCTACAACTTCCTGAATGATCACCTTTATTATCTGATGATTTCTACCCTTATGGGGATGATAATGCCATGCTTCCATCAAATGATTAGTTCATTTAGTAGTCTGATAGGAAATATATGAAAAACCCTTTCCTTACCATGTTGTGGCAAATGTTTACCCTTCTACATTTGTAAAGGTGCTTGTATTGATCATACAATAACAATAAATAATAAGAAGAAATTGAAGGACATGCATGCGACATTAAACTTTTCAGTAGTTTTGAAACTGTCACCATCACTCAACATGTTTTGGTCACAGTTGTAATATGAAAGAAATGCATGTAAACAGATATTACAGGCCAAATATAGTTATTAGTGCTCGCCTTAAAATGACTATTTTAGATGTGAAATCTTAATTTAGCAAGTAGCTGGTAATGTTAGGACCTGGCTTGTGGGGCCATAGGATGAAAATTTATGAGTTTTATATGAAAACATGTAAACGTTGTAAAGATCCCACCAAAGCAATACAAAAACTAGTATGATGACCCAGCAGAGACAAGAATGGTAGAAATAATCTGCATGAGTCACTAGTCGTACCTTAGATCCACACCTTCACAGGTGCAGCCAGTTAAGCCAATTAAGGCAACGAATTCCATGCAGCAAACAATCACTGGCACTGCGAAGCCCATGTTGGAGCAAAACAATTCCTGCTGATAAAAATATGACAGACACAGAGGACTTAACAACTTAAACATCATTCATAGTCAAAGTAAAGCCAGAGACAGAGGTGAGCCTTTTTCTACTTTCAAAACATCCATATGAAAATGATGTGGTGATATGATGTATCATTACAGTGTATATAAATAAATACAGTATAATTGTACTTACTCAGTTACACAACTTGAGCAAATGGATTTTACTTTCAATCCTCATCACCTTAATACACTTGTTTGCAGATATTGTTTGCATATTTATTCATATACTGTGCATGTTAATCAAATGAAAAGGTTATGCCATCTTCAATATTTTTTGTTCAAACTGAATATTGTTATTTGTGGTTATGTGATAAGAAAACATAAGACTGTTTCAGTCAGCTGGAAGTGATTGAATATTCCAATTTGTTGGAAGGTAACCACGACTAAGATCTAATGTGAAGGCGTAAAAAATGAGGTTTTAGTATGGTGCCTGTAAGGTCTTACTATGACGAACATGTTGCAGGTTCTGCTTAAACACTGGTCTTGAGTCCACATATTTATTGTGCAGTTTTGGGTGTACTTTCAGGCCCCAGATTCCAAACAAGGCTGACCTAGCTGCTCAGCTTGGTCATTTCTCCCACGTCTCATCTCATATACACATGGATAAGAAGTAACCATTCCCTACAGCGATGGTTTTGGGTAAGTAGAGAGAGGGAGGGCTGAACCTCGCAACAACATGGGATCTGCCCTGATTTGGGTTTGCCCTATTTGGTCTCAGCTGCTACAGCTGTCAGTTATCAAGGTTAGAAATAGAAAAATAACATGAGGCTTATTCCACAATATGTGTTGAAAATGCTTGGGATTGAGTTCAGTCCAAGAAAGTATAACAATGCAGCAAGGTTACTCAGTGTCTGTAGCATAGAGAGAGCAGAACAAAAGCCAGGTTGCTCTTGATTATGTTGTCTTTCAATGCTGAGCTTGTGAAAGGTGATTCTTAAAGTGACACGTCTCATCTAAATGTTAGCGAAGCTACAAGTGACTATATGTTAGGATCATTATCAGACTGTGTGGTTCTCAGTTCTGTTGCATTTGACAGCTCTCATGTCCCGAATCACAACTTTCAAAAACATGTAGCTGTTTTAAGCAATAACCCTCTGAAATGAAACCCCATAATATGGATTACCTGCAGAACACCAAATGGCAGACAGACACCGTTGGTGAACATAGAGCTAGCAGTAGGTAAACAGAGAGCAAAAAGCGACCGGATCTTTTCATCTCTACTGTCCAGGTTCAATGTGGAACACAAACTTCCGTACAAATCTCTTACAGCTGGTGTTCCACGACAAAATTCTCCTGTGAATGTTGTTGACGCGAACTTGACCTCAGCTACTCAGGACACAGCTTGTCGCAGTATCTAAGATACTGTGGAACCAATAGAAACTCGGGCCACATTCCATACATCCATCATTTTGAATATATCCATAATTTTGAATGTTTACATACAAGGAAAAAGGCTGTACATTCCTGTACCTACATTTAGTGCTCTATATTTACTGTAAGGCTCACTGGATACCTTATCGTCTGACTAAAAATAGGACTTTCGAGGTCAGTGTGAGATTGGAGGTTAACTGTGCTGTGCTGCCCTGTGTTAAGATGAGAGGAGATGATACAACCGAGTCACAGAAATCAACTCATGCTGCTACTTCTTATGTCAAACTGGATCTCGCGTGAGCTTTTCATGGCAGAAAACCATAACCAGGAAACAAAACAAGCGCACCTTAACAACTCAAGTTGCCAAGAACTCCTATTCTGTTTTATGTTCATGGAATATGACCTTATTAATTTCTTAATTTATTTGAATTTTTCAGTCTGGTTTTCTAACCATTCCCTCAGCACAGCAGGTAATTGCACATTGACCGTTGTGCAGCATCCCCTCTTTCTTTATCAACAGTCTAAACATCTGGGAACTGAGGGGACAAGCTGCAGCTACTGGAACTTTGGGAGAGGAATGTTGTCCCATCATTTTTGTCTGATACTGGATTCTAGCTGCTCAACAGTGCTGGGTTTGTACTTGGTGTTACATGATGTACCAAATGTTTTCAGTTGATAAAACGTCTGGACTGCAGGCAGACCAGTTAAACACCAATACCCTTCTACAAATCCATTCTGTTGTAATAGATTCAATATGTGGCTTGAAATATTCATTGTCTGGATGGGAATATATGTTGCTCTAAAATGCATGATAGAGCTTAAACCTGCATTTGTGGCTGGCACGGTGAACTGAGTTCATAGAAAATGATTTTTGGAAGTGTTCATGAGCCCATGCAGTGATTTCCATTACCGAAATACATCGGTTTCAATGCAGAGTCGTTTTCATCCAGTGCTGCTGTATGTTGCTCTCAGGTCAGTCATGTGTAACAGAAATAAAATAAGCATTTACTTTTGTACAATTTGGAGGTGGGGGGTGCAGCACCACTGCCAGGGCAGAGATAGTGCCAGGCAGTCATGTTCAGTCAATGGGGACAATCATGAGCTCACAGGAAGGTTTGTTTCACTGAGCCCTGTCAGCCTGAGGTTACTCTGCTGAATTCTTACACAGAAGAATGACTGTCAATTGTCACTGCCTGTTGGAGGAAGTGTTGAACAGGTCCCCCAAACATGTTTTCTCTAAAAAGCTGGTAACTTGTGGTCAGTAGTGGCAGCATATACTGTGTTATGACAATTTGAAGGCTTCCTGCAACACATGTAGTCCTTTAATTAACACAAGAAGCAGCTGGGATCAGAGAAAAAGATAATCACAATAATGTCGTCAATAAGACAGACATTACTGGACCGTTAAATGTTCAGTCTCCTCAGAAGATATCACTTATGTGATATTCTATGCTCATTTAGATATGAAATGCTCTTTTAACTGTGTAAATATTGGTTTATATGGATAAAAGCAGATATAGAAACTATAATCATAAGCTGAAATACACATAAACTTAGTGTTGTTACCAAACCAGGCTCCTGTCCTCGACTGAAAAATTATGAAAATAAAATTGTGGAACAACATTCAACCAATAATATTCCAGCCAGTAGCACATCTCTGAGAGACACTCTCCTAGTTTATTGTCTTTTTGTTCCCTGAGCGATTACTTTGTATAACTCCAGTTATTACAAATCAGCAAGTAATTACCAAGTCAGCAGCAGGACCCCACGAAGACAATAAAACAAGGATGTGTGTATTTGTATGATGCTAATTGTTTAACAAAATTACTCAGGCTTGTTGCAGCCTGAGTGAGAACAATGAGTGAACCTGAGGCCTGATATGATTTACTGAACGTTGGAAAGATATTCAGCCTTGTGTTTAACTGACGGTGACCCAGTGCCAATGTCAATGACAGCTTCTCTCACACATCAGACGTGCCAAAAGTCGCAGGATTCGATGAGTGTGAACTCTTCCGCCTAAATATTTCCTTGCCGCAAAAACAAAAGCTACATAACCGTAGTATGTCATGTCTGATGAATCAGTTTCAGAAATTTACAGGATGGTGTGATATTGAAGAAAAATTCTGGCATTTTCTAAGCAAAACACTAGATCCCCTTGAAGAAATAATGCTCGGCACCAAAATCTGCAATTTTGCATTCTTTATGAGTAAGAGCATCATGAACAGCTGCAATATTGTAGCATAATGTGCTGTTGAGCAAAAACACTTGTTTTCATACTTTAAGTGTCAAATAACATTATAGGAAGGATCTCTGCAGAAGCCTCTCTAAAGAAAATGTCTGGCGCTGAAACCAGGTGATTAGTGAGGTTTTTACAGGAGGGCAACAGTGACTTCGACAAGAGACAGCTGCTGTGGAGGGAGTGAACATTATACAGCTGTTTTTACTTTTCAAACATGTGGCAACAGTGTTAAGCTACACTTATCAAAGCTTGCATTTTTACTGCATTTGAAGAACTGGGACACGCCACAGTTGGAGTGAATTATACTAAAAAGCATGTAAATACCTCTGTCTGCACACTGGACTTTAGCTAGCTGCAGGTTTTTCCATGAATAGTTTGACCTGGGACAACTAATAATTGAGTAGGTGAAAAAAATCCTACAACAAATTACATTTTCATGAAGAAAAGAATACAATACCTTGTTCCGAGCAAATAACTGGATAAGACACATATGGAAAGTTTTAATTGTGATTAAATGGACATTGCAGCTATATGAATTTTATTGTGTTAAAATGTTAAGTTAGGGGACAAATATGTATAACACGCGAAAAAATGTGACTTGGTTTTTATCTTTTATCAATATTCCAAGTGCATATCACAACAGATCTGGTGGCTTGTTGAAACTTCTGATTTTGCATTAAGGTCAGTTGTTAATGACAAAAACTTCACAACTTTCACTAACCATGACATTAAAAGGTTACATGGCAACGATGACCCAGCTATTAATAACAACTTTTGAACCGTTTACAAAGTGGCGTCCATATAGTAAAATGATATAGTACTTCCCACACTCTATGTGAAAAGGGAAATGTTACTGCATTAAAGAAAAGCTGTCTTTATGGTAGATTATGTTACAAAGGAAAAACACTGGGCACTATGACCCTGGAGAGAGAGAGAGATAGACAGAGAGAGAGAGAGAGAGAGAGAGAGACGTGGCTGTGGTCGGTGGGCTTGTTTGATGTCAGAGTTTGAGTAAAACTGACACTTTGAGTTGGCTCACCATTCAACCACAAGGGGCCTGAGGAGTCACAGATTTGAAGAACTTGTGCTTGTGCCCTATATGCGGATTATCAGTGACATCCTCCCAAATTTTGAGACTTCAGGACGCACCGCTCAACATTTACGCAGACACCTTCTCTGTCTATTTTCTTGGGTGCAGTAACGGTTAGGAAGTTTTTCTTTTATGGATGAAAAGCAGAAAAAATTGACTTCCTGCGATGAATGGATATTTGCGTCTACATTTTGGCATCTTGACATTAAATCCTGATAAGAGATAAAAAAAATGAGGAATAAGGGAGTTTTATTTCATGTCTCAGGCTGGTTGTGCCATTTCTCTGACCAGATGGCACGGGTAAGGCGATGTTCATCAAATGAGAGGGTTCCTTAATAGATGTCGGTGGGGAAATCAAAGTGACAAAAAGTAGATCAAAAAAAGTTATGGAGCTCTTCAGTCAAGTCGAGCCAAGTCAGCCCGTGAACGCCACAAACGACAGTTATATTTCAGATTTAGCCACTGTTGATGAGGACGCAGAGAGCCTCGCTTATCAGATCAGTCTGGCTGTGATTCTTTCGGTTATCACACTCGCCACCACTTTGTCCAACGCCTTCGTTATTGCAACAATCTCCCAGTCGAAGAAACTTCAAACTCCAGCAAACTTTCTGATCGCCTCTCTGGCCGTCACCGACCTGCTGGTGTCTATTCTGGTGATGCCCATCTGCGTCCTGTACACGGTGATCCACACCTGGACGCTCGGGCAAATCATTTGTGACATCTGGCTCTCCTCGGACATAACGTGTTGCACGGCGTCCATCCTACACCTATGCGTAATCGCGTTGGATAGGTACTGGGCCATCACGGATGCAGTGGAGTACTCCAAAAAGCGTACGCCGGCGCGCGCGGCAGGGATGGTGGCCACAGCCTGGGTCATCGCCATCTCCATCTCCCTGCCGCCTCTTTTCTGGAGGCAAGTGAAAGCAGATGAGCTGACCAGCTGCAGCGTCAACACGGATCACATCTTTTACACTATCTACTCCACATTCGGGGCTTTCTACATCCCTACCCTGCTCCTCATTGTCCTATACGGGCGGATATATGTGGAGGCTCGGAAACGGATCCTGAAGCAGTCCCCGAAGAAGGTTGGGAAAAGACTCACCTCTGTGCACTTGGTCACCAACTCCCCTCAGTCCGCGGCGTCCACGACCTCTCTACAATGCGGGAGACATGACACCCCATCCAGTGACACCGGGTCTTCAACGAGCGAGAACCAGGTGAAAGTGACGGTGTCTGATGCGTTTTTGGAGAAAAAGCGGATTTCGGCAGCCAGAGAAAGAAAAGCGACAAAGACTTTGGGGATAATACTCGGTGCCTATATCGTTTGCTGGCTTCCGTTTTTCATTTACACATTGGTGGTGGCCACATGTGACACCTGTTTTAACCCTGAGTTGTTCGACTTTTTCACCTGGTTGGGATATCTAAATTCTCTCATCAACCCGATCATATACACCATGTCCAACGAGGACTTCAAGAAAGCTTTTCAAAAACTTGTGCGCTTCAGATGTTGTAGATCGTGAACTGTTACTTCAGTTGTCAATAAGATGTATTCTTTTTTTTTCTATCTCAAGCTCCAATGAATGACAATGCACGCATTTAGTAATGTCTCTATAACTTATAGACATTGTAATACGCGCACAATTGCAAAAACATCCATCATTTGGGCAAAAATTAATATCAGGCTACCGAGATTCTTATATAATATCCATAGAGCTAATTTATTTACAATAGTAATAATAATTTTTAAAAAAATACCACGAGAAGAGAGAAGTATTTTCAAAAATATGTTCATGTAAAAAAGAAATTGCTTGTATACATTAACATTTTTACATTGTGGCGGAGAACCTCAGATTTCCACACCTCACTGGATTAATTCCATTCCGTCATCGTCACACACGTGTTGCGTTGTTTTGTATGGATTCCGATGTGGATTGTAAACGCAGAGCACAGCTTGTTATTCCCATGTGATGACTGACTCATTGAAGCGTGTAATCACACAGATCGTGAACATCTTACATTATTTTTTTATTATTTTTTTATTTTTCATGAACCTAATAACTACTTTCTATGTTCAAATAAGGTTGTTTTGCTTCTTAAACTCATGGTTTAAACATATGTGTATGATTTTGATCACAAGCTGCCACCACGTGCTCATCCTGGTTTAGAAAGACTGCTTGCTTTAAAATGCTCTCACGATATCAAAGTCAAACAAAGTGCAGCTGATATTTACCTAGCAGAGCTACGACGAGTTCAATTTTGCTGAACAAACACTCCCTTGTTTTACGGTGGATCTGTTTGCTGCTGCATTAAATCTGTATCTACAGTATGATATGTTCCCGTATCTCATGGTTTGCAGTATTATTGCCACAGATACTGATTTCATTGTCGAGTCTTGCCTGCAGAGCTAAAAAAAAAGAAAAAAGAAACAAAGCAGAGGATTTGTCAGCATTACATGAAAGAAAAATGTTGTGGTAGGAATTTGTGCAATAAAGGTTTATAAGTATTTGTCTGGCACAGTTGTTTTGAGTACTGGCTTTAATGCAATGTTTTGTTGCAATATGAGAGATGAATGACCCCAATGACGTCAAAATAAAATCCAACAACCACATGGCGCTATTGTAAATATGGGACATTAAACAGTAAATTTAGAAAAATGAGAATCATTCCACAATACTAACTGCATTTCTTTTACGTATTCTGGCTTTACCGCTTTAGCTATTCACCTTCTTCCTGCCTTTTAAGTATCTTTGCCGTCTTCCTCGCTCCGAGCACATGACGCATCTGTGTGATCAACACCTATCTGTGAGTTATGATGGTGGAAAGCGCTCTAATGTACTCCAGACGGTGAAAGGCACTCACACACATGTTTTTGTACACGAGTTTTTCCACTACATGCAAGGACAATGATTATGTTGGAGCAAACAAAACCTTTCAAAGAATTAATCGGGTCAGTTGCTGTTAGTCTTTCTATCGCCTGCGACCGGTTCACATAAATAAAGATATTTTTTAGCATTAAGAACAAAGTATGGCAGCAAGATGGTATACCAATCCATATTTCATTTACAGTCATAAGAACAGGTTTTGTAGAGACTTTTTTGTTGTTTGTTTCAGTAGACAAAAGTGCATGAACAGAGACTGGTGCACAGTTATTTGCCTTGGTGTATCATGTTTTAAAAGAGAACATCTTTTTTCATTCAAATTTAGTATCGTGCCTTGCAATCCTAAACAAACAAGCACACACACACAAAAAAGAAACCCCGAACACAAAAGAACAGGAGATTCCGTCTGCACATTGAAAACATCAATTTTCCAACCTACAAGACTTTTCCTTGGGCAAGCGTCTGCGAGAAGAAAAAGAACAAACCAAAACTATTTTGCTAAGAGCACATCATGTCCTCAAAAAGGATGGTATAAGATGCTTGATGTGAGATGTGTGCTCAGGACCACCCATATCAGTAAGAAGAATAAGTCCCAAAGACATCAGTCTTCATCTTAAGAATATTTCTCATTAATTAAAAAGTAATTTCCCCCCAAAAAGTGCATCTTATGTATCCAGTTGGGTGTTGAGGTTTCAGAGTTTTCAGTCCTATAAAAATGTCAAGACGGACGGATTTAGAATTTTTGCGAATTTCTGAAATGGCAGTATTGTCAGATTCAGTTTGGCCAAACACTGATGTGATGTGGTTATTCATATACACATATTTTTCCACCTT
The DNA here is from genome assembly GCF_036924035.1 of Leuresthes tenuis. Lineage (NCBI taxonomy): Eukaryota > Metazoa > Chordata > Actinopteri > Atheriniformes > Atherinopsidae > Leuresthes > Leuresthes tenuis. The sequence continues at coordinate 21,159,239 of NW_027325369.1, forward strand.
ACTGATCCTGACACAACAACAGAGGCAAATTTGATTTCATTCACATGTTTTGGCCTGATGCTGATATTTCATTGAGTATAACTCATGGCCAATGATGACCTGCCAATCTCACTGTCACTGTGCATTCCTAAAAGCTACCGTAAAGAAAGCAGCAGAGCCATTTTTCTTCATTCCACACCTCTACCTGGGGCTAAACTTAACCACAAGGCAGCTTGACAGCACAGAGTGTGACAGTGACATATCGTGTCAAGCACCTAGCCTCAAGCCGAGGTCTGGAGCAGGTTGCAGAAGTGTGCGGCTTCTTTCTTCTTCTACACCAATATTTTTCAGTCTTTAGTCCCCAACAGAGATGATCCTTGTGACATTCAGCAATTTGAATTCCTTCATTCAATTTGATCAGAATCTATGGAGATGCCTATGGTTTATACGAGCCTATTTCTCAATAAAACCAAACCAGGATTACACTAAGCAGTGATGATCCAAAATTGATCAGTTAATCTTTTATGCATGATGACTGTTCATGAAAACCTGTTCATAAATCATAAATCCTGTTTATAGAACAGGATTTATGATATGTCTATCCAGTAAAGTATTGCATTACTAATGAGAGCAGCTACTGCAGAACAGTGTACACAATCCTCTTGCTTACATGCGATGATTGCATAGTGCAGGCAAATATGTTAATTATACCTCCACTTTTTTCTTTTAGCTGAACGTGCTGCATTATAGATGTCACAGGCCTACTGTGGAGTGAAGGACACAAGGTCTAGTCAGGCTGAACACATCAATGGGGAGGTTATAAAATGTTCTTTCTCAGTATGTAGTTTTGGTTAGCAGTTTTTTTGTTTGACCCTTTCTGATTAGGAAGGTTTGCAACATCCATCACCTGGAAAAAGAAGGCACATCAGACCATCTATTAGTAAAGAATCTCTGCAAAGGGAAAACAATTGACCTTGAGGAGTCAGCAATTTATTCTGTGGCAGGAAAAGGTAAGGATATTAGGTGAATAACAATTAGACACAAATTCTGATATTAGGTTGCATATGATGTATGATATATGGCAGTATTGTTTAACTGTTATCAAAATTTATATTTTTCTGTACATCCACAACAAGTAGTGTGCTTATCAGTTCTCTCAATTCCAGCTTTTAGGTTTTTCATGAATAACCTTGCATTTCTACGTTTGGATATTTCAGACATGTTTTCTACAAACACATTAAAAGCTCCACTAGGTTAAAAATCTCAAAATAAAACCGTTGGAATCAAAACTAATTGTCATTGTCATGAATTTTTGGAGACCACTAAATATTGAGTCAAAGCTGAATATGGGGAGTTAAAAGTAAAGCCATTTACTGCCTCATTTCTACTCTCAAACACTAGTCTCAGCTCATGTGTGGCTGAAGGTGTCACCCAGACACCTTCAGTGTGTGTATATTAAATCACAGCCTTCAGTCATGTGTGTTCTTTCCTCTCTTCCCAGACACTCTGTGACCACAAGCAGTTTCTCTGCTTTTCCACAAAGTGGGTCACTTTAAAGGTTCACTGCTCTCTGCATAAGAGTCTCCTCCAGCTTACCTATATGTCTGATAATTCAATTCTCTGCTTTGGAATTACACAGTGAGATTCTCTTGCAGCCCTGGCAAGGAGACACGTTGCATTCATAGCTGCTATTTGTACAGAAATAAAATAGACTTAGTGTTGGAGAGTTAAGAGTGACTGATTGTGGGACTGTCGGCTTGTTGAACTGTTATGCTTTAGGCCCTTTGTGGTAGAGAGGATATTCGTACTTTGTGGAATTTGGTTGTTTTATGGTCTGTGTCCGGATACTCTGGCATCCTCCCACCATCCAACAACATGCACATTACCATACCAATATGCAAAAATTGTATTTGCATGTTACATTTGTTTAGTGTGAGAGCCTTGGATAATACTTGTAGTTACGAACATGTTGTTTTTTGTATTACTGTTTGGCTGCAACAATGAGCTTTTTTAGACAAGATGAAATAAAAACACCCTACACTGTGTTTTTTTTTTTTTTTCAACAAGCGCTTTGAGGTATACTTCTGGCATAATTTACATCTTGTCTATTGACCTTTTGATCTAAAGCATGAGAAAGAGTATTGAGATGGAAACTTTTCCAGCATGTTGGCTCATCCTCTTTTTCCCGAGCAATAACATCACAAAATGTCATTGACGCTATTTAAATTTGCTTGACAGGACCAAATTCAGAGTTCCAAAAGTTCTTGCCGGTCTACTGAGCAACAAATAATCAAATTTTCAGTTTGGTATTTAGATACCAAGTAATAAAGCATTTACCACAAATATGTTCATTATAACTTCAAACATCCAACACCAGCCTTTAAGTGTCTCTCCTGGCTTTTTTTAAACAGCAGTATGGGACTACCACTGACAAGTGAATTGAGAAATATTGATTTCCTCATTCCAGAAGAACCTGCCAATGAATAGGCTATGTAAGGCAGCAAGTGAACAGTCAGATTTTGAAGTTGATGTGCTGGAAGCAGGAAAAATGTCCAATGAAAGCATCGGATGGCTCAAAATCTGTGAAAACCAGACTGGTCAGTGTGGGCATGTTGAACCCTGTCCACTGGAGAAAGCACCTGCAACAGAGGAAGGAGGCCTGATCTGACTGATCACAGCTGCCGTCCTTTATGTTGTTTATCTGAGATAAGACAAGTTGGCAGGAGAATACACTGTGGGAGGAAGACGGCAGGTGGAGACAATACGATGATGTGCTGGGAAATCCTGCAACCTGGTTCCAGTGTGAATGTTACACTTATTGCATATGCATAGAATGTTAAAACTGTGATGCCTGTGGTTGAACCAATTCAATTCAATTCAAATTTATTTATATAGTGCCAGATTACAACAATTGTCATCTCAAGGCACTTAAGTAATATTGTCCAATTCAAGCCAATTGGAATTCAATTCATTGTAATCATAATCCAATTAATTCATATAGAGCCAATTCAAAAATTATTATCCTAGCTAAGGAAACCAACAGATTGCACCGAAACTTGTCTTCAGTCCAATCTCCCATCCTGAGCGAGCCTGTGGCGACTGTGGAAAGGAACGACTCCCTTTTAACAGGAAGAAACCTCTGGCAGAACCAGACTCAGGAAGGGTGGCCATCCACCTCGACCAGCTGGGGTTTGAGAAGGCAGAAAAGAGGGAAAAGAGGGGGGAAAAACACCATAACGCCATTCAAAGGATATCTGTTGGAACAGGGAAACACAAGTTAATAACCACAATAATGTCACATGTAACCAGTCATCGTTATAGAGAGAACTCCCAATTTGAATGTAGGAGGAGGGCACAGTCTGGTTTACTTACCAAGCGTTCAAGCCTCCATCTGCAGCTGCTTATCCAGGTCACCTTCTTCTCATTCCAGGGGAACATAAGTCCATCTTTAGCAGATGCCAAGCCATTTTAAAATATGGCTCAGTTCTGAGGTGCAGATCATTCCTGATTAGAGTGAGGCCAACAACCATGACAGGAAAAAAAAAAAAAAATGAGAGAAAAAGATTTGAACCACATTTATGGTGACCAAGGGTCTCAGGAAAGGGAACAGCCTCACTGGAATTTGCTTTTCCTTAACAAATTATAGAACTGTAATTGACAAGTGGGTAATTTATTTCGACATGACTGCAGTGGAAGGAACATGTGGGCTATCAAATGAACCAAATGAAAGTAATGCTACATGTTCTGTCACAGGCTCAGATGCCCATATTACTACCTCTGTCAGACTAGATTGAATGGATCTGGTCATTTTCCAAAGCTCATGGCTGATAGGTCAAGGTTGTGACACAGATTGACAAGTGAAGGCATCGCATTGACAACTAAAAATGCAAAAGATCAGTTTAGTCCAAAGCTAACTTCAAAAAGCATATTTTTACTCACAAATCTGAATTCTCAATGTAGAAAAAGAGTATGCTGTAATTGATCAATTGGAAAGTGGGTCACCCTTTCTTTATTCGAACGTTTCCCTAAATGAAGAATGCCATATTGGTCCTTTCACTGCTACAAATTTCAAATGTAGTGACAGAGCATAGAATCTTCAGAGGAAAACAGGACTGATCTCCTGGTAAAGCTCTGCTGACGTGAATTAAAATGTCTGAGCCACTTAATCGCAAACCTAAAATTGCATCCACATTCAGAAGCGCGCGCACACAAACAAGGACATAGATCGGCACCATTGTGGTAGCCCTACATCAAGGCCATGCTTTTGTATTGTGCAATTTGACAGGCATTGAAATCTGAGGGCACCAGATTAGTCTCTCAATGTGCTTCATGTTTTCATATTTCTGTACTAAATCTGCTACAATCAAAGCTTTTTAAATGTCAGGTGTTTTCTTGAAGCTCATGCACCTTACAGATTTATATTCCACAGTGGATTGAGTTGAGGTTTCTATCATGCTCCCGCGGGCTTTAAGCAGGTGAGGATTAACAGCTTGACATAAATGCATACCTTATGCACTGTCGACTGACCGCACCTCCTCCTCTGCTTCTCACTCTTTTCCTTTCTTTTATCATTTGCCCTACAGTTTTTCTACAAGTCACAACCTTACGTGGAATCTTTATGATTTAAAAACTACATTAGGCCAAGGTGTGAATAATTATGAAGCTTAATGCTGGGTTTATTTTGCTCACCTGGGTGCCTCTTTTTTTGCCTGGTGGATCAAGGCTTCTTGAAAAAAGCTTCTGGGTCAAACTTGCTAATATGTTGTATTGTTATACAAAAAGCAAGACCTTCATTCTCACCCCTGGCTGTTAAGCTTTTAATATGACATGTATCACCCTCATTTGCACTGTGACAGCAACCACAGTCATTTTCAGCTACTCTGCATCTTTACAGTGTGAGCATAAGAGTAAATTTGGAAAGGGTAATCGACAATGTCTGGAGTGCTTTAGGTCTTACAAGTGTACCCACAGATTGATGCTTGTTTACTGCAGACTGAATAGCATTTTACATCATTTTAAATGTTTGTTGTGTTTGGCATTTTCACTGTGAATGAGAATGTACCTCGGACATGTTTCAAGTTTGTAACAGTAGTGGTAAATCAACAGAATAAAGGGCGAGCAGTTAGAGACTGGAAAGCAGGCTTTTGTGGGAAAAACACACTTGGATGACTACAGAGTCTGAATTAATGGCTTTGAGCATCATCATATGACTACCAGAGTGGATGCCTTTTTGGACGTCCTTGTAACCCCGGGGCGCTGAAGGCACTGACCATGTGTAAATGCAGCGTCACTGGTTTAAGCTGCTGTGTAGACCTTCGCTGCATACAGTCCCTTCTCTCCCTTCATCTCCTTTACAAATTCCTTAGGCAAAAAAATGAAGGAAAAAGGAATATTCTAAAGTGCTCATGCAGTCATGCATTAGGCACATTACAGATTTATGTAAAAGAAAATATCAAAATGTATTACTTCTGGTCAAGTTTACTCAACCAGTTTCTGTTGAAACATACTATTCACGCTATACATTAAGTTACTTTTTAACATTTTCTTTTAATACTAGAACCAAAGCTTTTCTTTTCACAGGCTCCAAATAATTGTCACATCTTACCAGGGCTGTTGAGCATGCTGCCCTCTGTTGGTGTTTCAGTGGTCTGAGCCTCTCTGTCGCACGATGACATGAGTGGGAAGCATAAATAAATTCCCTGTCAAGCACATGCTATAAAAGTACATAGTTAAGAATAAGCAGGGTACATATCGCTTAGAGGTTACAGATGTTATGAGTTCATGGAAAGGTAAAACCCGTATTTTTGTTTTCAAATTAAAAGTAACATGAACTAATCTAGTGATATTTATTAATCTACTTTTGGGATCCTTTTCCTGAAATGTTGTGGTGGCCTTTATGTGCAAAACACAACAACACCAAAAAAATCAAACCATCCTGAAAACACTACAACAAAAGTGAACGTGGTGCAAAATATTTAAAATGATGTTTCTGAAGGTATTTATTTGTCTTTTTACAGGCTGTGTTTCTGCTAATGGCTCAAATGGTTGCAGTCTGCTTGGACTCCAGGCACTGCGATACTCTGCTTTGTTAAAAGTGTTTTCTCTTGTGAAATGTGCTGTTTTTTTGTTTCGTTTGTTTGTCTTTAACTGTTTTGTGGATTTTCTGTGTTTGTTTTTCCTATTGTGCTTTATGTTCTTTTGGGTAATGCACCTTCGGGTCACAGTAAAATAGAATCAGATTTAACTGAATTTAGAGCAGTTAATTACACCTGCATATGCATTTGAGAGATAAAGCATTAAACATTATAATCCACTTGCTCTGCTTGACCTTAAACCTTGCATGGATGGGGAGGTCATCAGAAACTGCAGCCTTTAAATGTATATATACATATAATTATAATACATCAAAGTGACCTCTAATGTTCTTATTGTGCTGTCTACATGTTGGCCACTGAAGTTCTCTGCCCACCTTTCATTTATGATTCTGAATAGATTAATCAAAAAGGCTGTTTACAACAAAAAGGCTTGTGCTACAGCGGATTAGTGGCTCAGTGAAGAAACTTCAGGTTCAACCCTGGGTTTTAGAGTCATAAAGATGGTTCACTTATGATATGAGTGTATCACTATGGCAACTGGGCTGGGAAGCTAAACTGCACCAAGGAATGATTATGTCAAATAGAAGTGACAGCACTGTCTCCAGATTACAATCGGTTCTATTCGGATGAGATGAGAGCATCTCTATCCTCTCCGAGGAGTCAGATCATCTAGACTTCTGCGCTAACAGCATATCTGTTTGTGTTGACGCTATGAGGTTGAAAGTAGTGTTCTTATATATTCTTATTCTTATACTGTGTTCTTTATTTTCTTATTTTTTAATCTTTGTTGAAATCAAAATACATCCATTTCCCATACCTGCTTAATCTGGGTCATGGGGAAGGGAGCTGGGGTCTATCCATGCCATCCTTAGCTTCCATCGGAGAAAAAACAACCTGGACATGTTGCCAGTCCATCACAGGACTGACGCAGACACATGAGACACAAATTAAACAACGATGCAACCTCACACTCATTCTTACGGTTAATACAGAATGACTGGTTAACTTGACATGCATGTTTTTTGGACTGTAAGGTGGAAAGAGCGCATGCAAACTGCAGACACAAAGGCGAAAAACCTGCTGTGAGGCGACAGTGCTAACCACCACAACACCGTACAGCCCCAATTAAAATCTAAATTCAAATTTGACTTGAAATGATCAGATTTATTTTAACCCTAAGGTTTTATGTATTAAGACATAATTATAAATAATCTGATTCTGAGAACTCTGTAAATGATATCTCAAATTAACAACAACACATTATACTTTATCGTTAATTACTTAACTTGCTCAGCAAGAGTCATAATCCAGAAGTGATCCAGAAGCAGAGTCATTTCTCATATGAGGTTGTATTCATCTCATTTTAAAGAATAGTAATCTCTTTTTACCGTGACTGTATGTGTTGACATTTTTATGATTGTCTGGGGTTATAGTTTGTTCTTCCTGCAATAAATATGCAGGTCTAGATCGATGTTTATGATTGGTCAGGTGACTGCCCCATTATCATGAAGGCGCTCATCAGTCAGAAAACTTAGTTTACCTCATCAAGTTCATTGTGACACTGCCTAGCATGATCTTGGCTGTAAGGATCCATGAAGCCAGATTGCTAAAAGATACCCTAGGATATGTTGAACCTGCTTTCTTGTACAGGCCCTGGATTTTCATTGTAGTTTTTACAGATATCTCAGTTAAGACCTCCAGTGCCAGGTCACAGGCTGATGTCATCACAGGTATTAGCACACTGACTGTGACACTTTCACTGCTGCAGGTGTACTAAACCACAGCGATTATCAGCCCAGAGTGGATTTTCCCAAAGAGGAAAAGTATTTCTGTTACAGTATTTCCGTCTGTTATCTTGGATACTCATCTGCTCTGCTTTCCTAGGGCAGGTTAAAGCACAAAAAAGATGAATTCTATTTCAGGTTTTTGTTGAAACTTACAGGCAATAAACAATTAAAGATTCTGAGATAAATCCCTGTATTATAATGTCTTCATTTCATGTCTGTTTCTGTTGATTTACAGAATACTGCCACTTAAGACAATATCTAAATAAAGCATCTAAGGATCCCTTCATATTTGATATTCAGGTGAAAACCCTTTAACAAACTAAAAGCTTTCTTCTGCTCTTTTAACGAATTTACATTTACAGCCAATGGAATCAAGGCTGCACTGTGGTTTGCGGTTAGAACTGTATATTCACAGTGAGAAAGTTCCTGATTCAAATCCCAGCAGTGGAGTTTGCATGTGACCCTGTGCATGTGTGGGATCTCTCTGGGTACCCCGACTTCCTCCACAGTGCAAAAACATGCATGTTAGGCTCATTAGTGATTTTAAATTGACCTTAGTGTGACTCTGCATGGCTCTCTGTCTCATTTGTCTCTGTGATGGACTGACACCTGTCTGGTTTGTGCCCTATCTCTTGTTTGATGGCAGCTGGAATAAACTCCAGCCCCTATGAATTAGATTAGAGAATGGATTGGTGGTTTGGGTAAAAAAAATTAGCATCATCAGTATCACTGTATGGCTTGAGACAATAGTATAATGTCTAATATATTTTCTACAATTGCAGTGTAGCACATACAACAACCTATAATTCAGCGGCTGTAGCTCAGGAGGAAGAGCAGTCGCCCACCAATCGGAAGGTCGGTGGTTCGACTCTGGCTTCCCTGGGCTACATGTCGAAGAGTCCTTGGGCAAGACACTGAACCCCACGTTGCCTCCCAGTGTATCACTGGGGTATGAATGTGTATGAATGATTAGAAAAAAGCATGTAGTTAAGTATCTTAAGACGTGCTGTGTGAGTGGGGTGAATGCAGCATGTAGTGAAGCGCTTTGAGTGGTCAGTTAGACTAGAAAAGCGCTATACAATATTATATATATATATTTACTAAAGAAGTAAAGAAGCACTCCATTGGAGACAAAAGCTGATGGACGGAGTTACTACTCTGCCTCTTAAGGTATTAGGTTATTTTTCCGTCATGAATTTAATTTTTACCTCGATTAGTTAATACCAAAGGAAATTCTCGTTCTACTTCAAATGATCTGCCTATCTCACAATCATACAGACAGTTTAAGGAAATTTCTGCATTTTTGAGTTTGCAGGGTTTTGATGAACAGTGCTCACATTTTTCCTGACAGCTCTGATTTTGCTTTTACTTACAACTTTAGCGATAACCAGTGATATGAGTTATCTCAAACAATTTCCCATGTCAATGGTACAGAATGCAGACTTGGTATCAGTTTAGTTGGTTAGTAAAGGTATGTGAAGCCAGTTTGGACATCCTAAAAACGGCAAGTCAACCAAAAGAATATTTTTGTGATGGAGATGACACACATAGTAGAAAGGGTGTCTTTTCCTGTGCCAGACCCTGTCAACCAGAAATTACTCTTGTGAAATTACCCCTTCTGACAGATGGCAAGTGCCACATTCACTCTGTTGCATAATTAAAACCGACCTCTCTAAATGAAAGTCATCAGCTAGTAGTAGAAAGTCTGGCTTGTTTAGATACAATCCTGGATGAGATCAACAAAGATTTGTTTATCTTGGGAGGAATATGAAAGTGGCTCATAAATATTGAGCAAACTTGGGGGACATAATTGTATGAGCCTCAGCTTTAAGAATTAATTGCATTATGCATAAATATTACTCCACAGTGTGAGTGTGGGATCTGAATGTGTTAAATCTGTTCTGAATTTTCACCTTGAACCTTTAATTATTGACCTAATCTTGACTGAGACCTGATTTGTGACCTCAGGTCTGACTATACAAAATGTGCAGTTTAATTCATCATTTGAAGCTAAGGAATGGAAAAAAAACTGTCCCCACAAATGTGAAGGGGGTATACTGTATATTGTATGCTGGCTTCAAAGCTGTAGAGTATTGCTATCATAGTTTGTGTGCTGCAGATGAAAATAATTTCTCTGATCCCAACCAGCCATTGGAGGAAGGTCATGAAATATAAACATCTAATCTAGAACTATGTGCATGTCTGATGTTTAAAATAAACTAGGGAGAATTTACAAGAGTACAAGGTCTTGCTTATCATACATTATGCTTTTAGGAAAAGAAAAAGGCAAATGAGTTTAATTTAAAGCATCAAGGGGTAAAAGATAAAGGTATAAAATAGAAATAAAATCTTGGTACCAAAGCTGACCAGTCCCTGCAGAGCTGAGACACATACTTGTCCTCTGCAAAAATACGCTAATAAATGTATGTTTTAGGTTTAAAACATTAAGAAACTTAAAAGGAGGGCCTTAAATTGAGTTCTATCTATGACTTGACATCAGAGCCATTATCTTAGAATTGATGAGATTTGTTTTTTCTTCTTGATGTTCTCAAGATTGCATTTTGCATTTTTTGCCCCCCCCCTCAAAATTTGTCCATATGGCATTTGTTCATGCAGACAGATGTTTTGCTAGACTCCATAAAATATTTGTGACTAAGCAATTATGTATTCTTTACACCTTGTCAATGAGGAACTGGGTCACACTATAACCCGTATGTGAAGGATTGGTGAGAATTGTCAGTGATATAAAGAAGTTTGTTCTTAGTTCTTTAGTACAACCGTGTTTGTCGGTTTTGACATTCAATGTAGAGGTTTAAGGCAGATGTGTGCAATGTAATAAACCAGCATTATCATAATATTTCCACTTATGATACAAGAGTGGATGGACTTCTTATCTGGATACTTCAGCTCTAGAAACAAGTTTCTCCTTGTAAGACAGGAACACATCTCCACAAGTGCTAGATCTTTAGAATAAGCTCATAGGTGATTCAGTTCTGTAAGGTGGCATATTTGAGGTTAGAAATGCTAAAATTCCACTCCACTCCAAAGTTAAGTATCAGTCCTTAGCTCAGATCACTGTGTCAGAAAACCATCTGGATGGATTACATATATCATGAACAAGCTTATTTACAGCAAACGAATGGCTAGCAACCAACAAAGCTAATCCTCTTAGGAGGAAGAAGATAGAGTGGAGAGCAAAAACATGGACCCTTCCCACCCTGATAGTTAATGACAGGAGAGAAAACTTCTCTTCAAATCATTCACTTTAGAGATAGAGGTTTACTGGCACAGAGAGGAAATGGAGCTAAGTAAAAAAAAAAAGAAAAGAAAGAGGTAAGGTAAGTGAATGTGACATAAAGGTAGGCAGGAACACACAATGAGTCTGCGTGTCAGTGAACAAGCCACAGCTACTGTGGTGAGTTGGCAGATCCCCATGTTAGTTCAGTGGACAGATGAGGGTCCAGAAGGTGACTAACAGGATGAGGCCAGGCGACCACGTGGCTGCGCAGGGATTACAAGCAGCAAGAAGTAGGTAAAGAGATTAGACTCAAAACGAAGCTTGCTTTTTTAACCTCATCACGGTTGTCACACTAACGACATAGAAGGGAACTCAAGTCGAAATACCATCGGTAACCTAACTGTCCTTCCTGTAGCTCCCCTCCCTCCCTCCCTCGCACCCACTGCTCATTCATCCATGCAGCCACAACTGCTGTCTACTGGGATCCAACTGCGCAGAAGAACTAACTACTGGGGAAACGGAGCCAGAGCTCAGATATAGGAGTGGACTGGGCTGCCTTGTTGGGTGTGTGCTACGAGTTTGTCAATGCTGATGAGGAGACTTCTGCTCACTCCTCATGGACTTAAGATAAGGAGATCCTGGATTGTATTGTTGTTTGCAACTTTCTCTTTACAAATGATTACTTTGGGCTTGAAAGACATAAATTAGCCCACCATGCTTTTAAAGTCAGGAGTACTCCTCACTGTGTGTCTTTTTACCCTCCAAGCAACTCAAGTCAAAGGTAAGAGATGAGGAATTATAAACAGTGATTGTTTTTGTCGTCATACTGCAGATTTGAGTAGCTGCATGTGTGATTGCTGCACTGTTCTCTGACTTGCACTTTATGAAAGTTCAGGTGTATTTGTGCCAGTAAAATATTAATAAAATACAACATGTTCACACACCTTTACGGGGCAGGAGTAGAGTTTTCCAGATGTAAGTATAAAATGTCAGTTCAATTTCAGCAAACCTTTCATTTTCAGACATAAAGAAAATTCCAAAAGCAAGTGAGGCATTTTAAGGACATAAGTATTAAATTAATCAAACTGGCAATGACATATGATAGGTGCCACCAGGATAGAGATCAGAATTATATCAGTACTAATGTTTGGGTCCACACTGGTTGAAATGTTCAGCTTGATGTGCCTGGGTGAGCTCATTATCCTGAAGGAAACAAAAGCCATTTTGTTCCCAGTGTTGCAGGACGCTAATCTTTTCTGGCTTCTAATTCTGCTGTGAGGCCCTTTTGCGGTTGCACTGGGCATTAAGGCCCACTCCAGCACTCCCAGTTCTCACGCAGCTCCCCGTGTCTGTGCATGTGCCCGTCCTCCGAGCTCCAGCCGGCCTCCAGCTTACAGATATCCAAAAGCCTATCAAACAGCTGGGGCATAATTTTAAGACAAACACTGACATTTTTATGGAATTTCAAGCAACACTCCACCCTGCTGAAATGTTTGGTAACTATTTGTTGAACGTATTTTCTTGACCTTCGTTAAACTTGGGGATATCTGCCAGTTAAGCTGTGAGCAACAGTACCTGTGCACTCGCATTCTTTGCATGCTCCTGATTTTGGGCCAATTTTGGGTTTAAAGAAAACAATATTATTTATTTTGGAGATCATTACTGGTGTGTATTATGCTTTTCTTTTTTGGTTTTCCAAGCAAGAATTTAGCAAATTGCTTCGATCCACACAATGTCAACCACACACAAGTGCAACATCTGCTGCAAACTTTGACCTCAAATTATGAACAAGCACCTGTTAAAAAAAAAAACCTCAAAGCTTGTGACATCTTTCAATGACAGATAACTTCTAATCATAAGCCATTCAGTCACTTCCTGTCTTTTTTTCTTCGTTTTTATATTCACTACTTTACATTTGCTGTCACTTGTGGATTCATTGGCTTCTTGGCTAGGTGTAGGAACAAAAAACAATCTTTTGTTAGCTTTAATAATAGAATGTGGTTTGGTTAACCTTGAAATACATAATTTACTTGGCAAATAAAACATTTTCACCAGTCTTCCACGTAGGGAGTGACTGTGTGGCTAGATAATGTGATTATAGTTGAAAAGAAGCCTGCCTTGGTATGAAGCTACACAGGTACAGGCTGATGTAGGTTTGCAGCACCTTGGCAAAGAGAAATGATGCAAGTTTGCATGCATGCAGGACAAAGACGTGGTGTCACAGGTGGACCGTGGCTGTGACACCTGGATGGATCACAGTTAGAGGTAAATTAAGGCATAAATCATATATAAGTAAATGATGGAAATACAGAATGCAGTGATTGAGTTGGTTAACACCATATACCACACAGTGACATGTGACACATCACATATCAAGCACTTCTTCAAATTGATACGATCACAAGTAAATTATATATTTTTTAGATTGAACAAAAATTTGTCCTCTTCACATTTTTACGAATTTTCTGCCCATCGAATGTTCACTTATTTGATTGTACCTTTCTTTATATGATCACTCGACCATCACTTCAAGAAGAATTATCATAGAACCTTCAAACTGTAACTCTATATTCAATCATGTTATATAGTTTGTATACAAAAAGTCTTGAGCAGAGCAAGTTCGACACAGTTTCAGGCAGACACAGTTGTATTTGATACGAGAGGCAACCAATAGTGATATACACACAAATAAAAAAAAAGTCTAAAGCAAAAAAATATTTATAAATGTGTTTAATCTAATTAAATGCCTGCAAAAATACAAAAAAATGAAAATAAAGTCTTAATGTGAGAGGTTGTGAAGCCACATAACCTGAGAGACAGATTGAGACTGGATTATATCACCATATTCCAACTGTCCCATAGCTGTTAGACTAAAAGAGAGAAAGACACAGTATTAATAATTGCTCTGCAGTGTTTCAATCAATAGAATCTTCTTCAGGCACTTTCTTGGGTCCACACATGATTGTACAGGTATGTGTCATCTTGTGTTTGCCCACTACAGAATCTGTTTGCACAGTTCAGATTCAGTGATGCAGAATTCATGTACAAACATGGGCCTCTTGTTTATCTCTCCTGAAATGCAGCATGTTAAGTTACAAAAACTGTCTGAAATACAATTCTAGCAGTACAGTCATTTTATCATTGACACCCACCAATTGTTTTTGCATTGCCTTTGCCATTTATTTATTTATTTTTTTTAATCTAGACGAGGCACAGTTTGTTATTTAGTTCTGAGGATCTAAAGTCTTTGTTTTGAGGCTTATAAATCCTGGCTTAGTGTCTTAACAGGTCCACTTAGATTTGCCAGCTGGCATCACAATAAATAGCTCTATTCAATAGGGTGACTGTGTCACAGTGTGTTGACTGGCACATAGGCTTTTGTAATGGTGCAAAATTATCCCCTTGAAATGCCTCAAAAGTGTCTGATCTTCACAAATTATTATTCTTCTTTTACCGAGGTGTTCAGAAAATTAGTGCATCCTGTATTCAGTTCCACTCTGATTTGATATTATCAAAGGAAAATTGAACATATTCTTTCTGTAGTTCATTAGTCTCTTCAGGCTGTACAGTTTCATATTTATTCAGCAATAATCCACTTCTGGATACTACTCAGCACAAACTGATTTTTATGTTTCACTGAGTAGTAATTCAATAAGTCAAATTGCCCAAAGGCACCACAGCATCTGTACCATCGCAAAGAGAAAGAGTTGAACATTCACATTCTTTTAAACATCTCTGCGTTTTTTCCAGTTTTCAGACAAATATTTCCCAGTCACAAAGCAGCACACCAGACCTTTACAGGCTCCAGACATTCTTATGCTACATTGAATTTAAAATCCTAAGTAACTCATTGTAAAGAAAAAAAAAGACAAAAATAACATCTCAGTAACCAAACATGTACAATAAACTTTTCTCCGTACAACCAGATGCTGTTCATATGCAGTTAGAAAGCAGCAGTAGTTAATTCAGGCTGAACAGATGCCATAAGACACCCAGTTGGATTAAAAATCAGTCAAATGAAATAATCCTTGGCAGTAGTGAGTGTTGGTTGATGGATTACTGTACAACAAGTCCAATAAAGGTTACTGTTTAAACTGCTCACTCAAGTGAATCAAGCTTTCCCACTGTCACTGCAGCCTCTGACCTTTTCCAGACTGTAAGTCACAAAAGACCCCGAGGCGAAACATTGTGTGGATACAGAAATAAAATGAATTCAGCAGTGACGTCACATCAGGGTCAACCAAAGGTTTCACACTTTTTTTCACCACTTCCAGACAAATAATTTGGATTTGTTTGCTGTTGGACATGAACTCACAAGTGCATGTTGCTGGAGTTCTTGTTGATAAATGACATGAAAAAAATTCAATATTTTACTCTAATGAACTGACTGTGTTTGGAGTTTTTTAGTGAAACTTTGGACGTGAATTTCCTTAAGTCAGAAAGATCAGCACTAGCACTATACTAATCAAGCACTATGGCAATGAGTCGCACATTAAAACCCAAGATGTTTCCATCATCCAGTGGTTGTGATACATGTCTGTCAAATGAATCCCTTAAACCTAGTTTCTTTTAGGTTTGAGTGGTAAGCACAGTGAGAGTAATCCCTGATGATATGGTATTTGATCATGTAACCACGATCCTTTACCTGCCTCCTAAACCAAGCAAAAACAATGTTTAAGCCATAATGTACATGTAATGCACTTAATGTTTCCTCAAGCAACAGTCAGAACCACAGAGGTCCTGACATACTGTTTTGACAGAATGAATAATAATAATTTGAGCTGTAAACTGATCTAACAATATGAAATTGCCAGATTGTTCTTTTAAAGTGACAATGTTGCATCCATCTAGTGTATAAAGGCAAACAACCTATCCTAAATAAACAGCTAATGCAAAATAAAAAATGTTCTTATTTTGCATCTTATTCAGATTTTTGTCAGTTGATAGGTTGTTAACCTGTTAAACGCTCTAAAATTTCATCCATACATATGTGCTATATGTCACTAACGAGCTACATCTCTCCTGCAGACCTTCGTGACCACGGTTTTTCTGGACTCAGGGATGTAAAGTTTCGACACTTTCTGCAAACTCCTAGACCAATCGGACATGCAACCAATGTCAGGGCAGAGCAGGACAGATATCGGGTGAAGAGGTCTACAGTCTTCACTACAGGTGTCAAAGTGTGCCCCCAGGACACGATTAAAGCGGTCATCGGGAGTCACCGGGCCTATTACAAACTCCGAGGTAGAAGGAAATGACTTACTTTCTTTATTGGCTAAGCCTTTTAAAATAGTAAACAGACATTTTCTAAAATATTGACTCTTTGTGAAAAGAGAATAAAGCTCTAAATCAAATCAAATGAAATAAACTGCTGACTGCACAGCTTGGATGTTTATTGCAGTTAGAAATGATTGCAAATACAATTTCAAGCACATTTATTCCTCTTAAACATCCGTAATTCCCCACATACATGCTCATCTTAGTCTTTTTCCACGAATGAACATGCTCACACTGAAAATACCTTACTGAATTACAATGATGATAAATGCAAATTTCCCTTGTCCAAGATAAAGTGAATTGTGGGTGTTTTGAGAGATTAGAATTGCCATTGTGGCTGTTATAATAGGTTTGTAATCAAACTGATCCGCAACAGCTGCTGTTGCATGTGATCTTAAACTGAAGCAGATTAATTTGGTATGCTGGCGGTAAAAGGCACCGCTTCAGAAATGAGTTTGTCTGAGAATAAATTTCCCACACGCATCATGATATTGGACAATTTTATGCTCTCTTCACCCACAGAGCTGGATGAAACTTTTGGTGGGTCTTTGGGGGCTTTGCTCTCATGATTTTGATGTTTGCAAAAGTGTAATTTGTTAGATATGATTAGTCTTTTGTGAAACAACAAGCAGTGGTACTTATTTGTGCTGTCGTATCTAAATGACATAAAACAAGTTTTGTGACTTAATAGTTATTTTTATGAAAATGTTCAGCACTTTGTTTCATATTTAAAGCCACAGTAAAACACCGTACTGTAGGGAGTTAAAACCTAAACATAATCTCTAAATTGTGTCTATATCACCATCTACATATGTGCCAAGATCAATACAGATACCTCTTGCCAGATTTCTAACTTGTTTTAGTTAGGATTAGATGATCTCTTTAGTGTTTTTGATGGATCCTGCTTCTATTTCACTAATATTTGCAGGAAAAAGTAATGTGAATTATTTCTAGTTTGTCAGGAAGCGATATGGGAAGCGTTTCGGATCTTCTTAGACAGAGTTCCAAGCCCAGCGGAGTACGGAATATGGGTTTACACCTGCCAGCATGAAAACCTCTGCATGGATGACCTGGCCCAGAATTTCAGCAGCTCTCAGGAACATCTAGACTTGGTGGCCAAAGTAAGCGATGCAGCAACCCTACGAGTTCGTACCCCACAATAAAGTGGACATGTTATGATTTTGGTTGTCATTGCAAATCTTCAATAGCTGATTTTTATTGTTGTTATTTTCAGAGAGTTGCAGAGCAGACTGAAAGTGAGGGGTAGGTACAAAATTTGCTTATGAAATTAGTGTGTAAATTTAAGTTGAAGTTAATAGGAAAAGGCTGTTCTGTAATTGTGCAAAGTTGCCAATAATACATTCTATAAATAGCCTACCAGTCCATCCAACAGAAAATATTGGGGATATTAGGAGAATTGAATGGATGTTACAGATGTTGATTCATTCAAAATTCTATACCTTTGATCTGAATTCTGACTTTGTCTAAATCTCTCTGTGTAAACTGTATCGTGTAACTTCTGAAGAGTGGGGATTTAGGAGGAAAAGAGATTCCTAAAAGGTGAATGTTCTTTCATTTCCAGTTTTGTAGCTGGGACTCCAGAGCCGGGCAGTGAGTGTAAGTTCCACATATGCTCAATAAAACTCAATAAAAGCAATTAAATGTCTTTAACCCCCCCCCCCCCCCCCCCCCCCCCCCCCCCCCCAAGTGTCTTTGAATGATTTCACTGAGGTGTTGCTATTTCATCTCAGGTAATTGGACTCCCCCTCTAATTCTGCTCCCAAATGAGGCTGATGAGGTGAGTTAAGAAACCAACGTTAAACCGACCGTTTTTTTTTTCATAGTCACATTTCAGTCCAAACTCAGCCAGAATCAGCAGTAATGTCCTTCGGCTTTCTGTTTGCCAGATTAAAGAAGATTCCAACATCATAAAAGAGAACTATGAGGAGTACATTGTTGAGTTCAGCATCACTGTTGTAGATCCAACGTACAGCGAGCTGCTCAGCAACCCCGAGGCGCCACAGTATAGCGACATGACAAGAGAGCTCAGAGACAAGGTGAGATTACACGCAGCAAATGTCAACATTCTTTTGAGCTGCTGCCTTTACCCGTCTGCAAACACTGCCAGCCGATGGAAAGCAGAGCTGCCCCTTATTTTTTGAAGGTGTTGTGTAGTAAGGCAAGATGTATATGCCAGCTTCTATTAAATGGTTAGATGTAAAACTGAACCTGACTGATTTAACAGCTTTAAGGTTGCAACACAGGACTTAAGGTAAGACCTGTCAATGACTGTGAGCCCGGAATAGTAAGATCTATTTCTAAAGATTATCACTGACGAAGGAGAGACTGACTATAAACATAATCTTTTGAAGTCATACAAAATGTCAGCTTAAAGCTGTACCAGGAGAAGAAGAGGATGCACTTCAGTTTACAACTTAATACATTTAGTTTCTTCAGCTTTTTTCTACATTATTAAAGAAGACCGCCATCAGTGCACCTCGTCAGCTCAGGGTGGCTCCTGCTTCCTATTTTCTCTTTCTCATTTTAATTCCTGGTGCTAACATTAACCTTGGTGACCTGATTAAGAGTAAAAAGCACTAATTACAGGTGTGAGCACACTCGGGACAGAAAGAGGATGCATTTTTATCTGGTCACTGGACACGTTCAGATGTATGGCCAAATATGAAGTAGTCGTACAAAAGAAATCTTTGTATTCACCCTGATGAAGATGACATCTTTATTTTTTCATGCCATCCAACAGAACTTACTAACTCTAACCACCTTGTTTTAAAATGCTTAACCAAAATGGTAGTGGTCAGCACAGGGTTTTGGCTGTTCCTCTTGACAGTTACATAAGTAATATGAAGCAACATTTGATAAGTGATTATTTGACAAAATGCTTTGATACAGTGCTACTCTATAGAGTTATTTCCATGTGTAGTTATTTCCAAGCAGTGGAGTTTCCACTAGGAGTTCTGTTCTTTTGAAAAAAGCATTGGCTGTAAAAAAAACTAAACAAAAAAAACAAAATAAGGTGTATCAATTACAAAAAAATCTCCTGCTCATCTTTTAAATGAAGTTTTGCAGAGACGGTGAACAAAGCAGCTGTGATTGCAGCACCAAAGCTCCAAATCGGTCTTCTCAATCCTGGGAGTTTCCTGTTAACATGCTTCACCCCGCCCATGTTTCATCTCCTCAGAACTGGGGTTTTAATGCAGTATAGCAGAACTTAATGTGGAGGCAAGGCTGGGAATGTCTTGTTGCACATTACTGGTACACACACAAAGCCCAAGGGTGTCACACGGGCAAATCTGAAACACGGTCCTGTCTGAATAATGATTTAATCAGCGTCATTGAATGCAGCTGTGATTTTACAGAACAACTATAATATTGTGTTTGTTGCCCAGCTGTCAGTTGACTGTGTGAGATAAGAGACGGGTTTATTTGCATATAGAGCAGGAAACTGACATCTCATCAGAAATGGGCTCTCAAGACGCAAGTTGGGGACACATCTTAATACCAGGTCTGAGCAGCCCCTTTGTTTCAAGTATCCTTAATATTTCCATCTCACCACTCTGCGGCACAAACCGAATTGCTGGTTAGCTGTTAATTGGTCAGTTTGGATGCACGGTCCACTTTAGGAAAAGTCCTAGTCATTTAAAAATTCTTCCATTTATTATATGGTGGCCATTTTGCCCCAAGGAGCTAATAATAACAATAATTATTCGTATCATTATATTCTTATCATCTAATTCTATGTTTTGTTGCTTACATATATATTTTCTATTTTTTTGTAGGATTAGGGATGATTTCCAAATCAGTGCCACAATCCTGTCTGAGCAGATCATTCGACCCCATTACTTATTTACTGCTTTGATATACAGCTCATTGTCAGCTGTTTGGCCATACATAGACAGGTCTTTCCAAATAAAAACATCTTGAAGAAGACGGGAAACAAAAGGTCTGCAAACTTAAGTTGAAGTTTCAGGGCTTTTTTTTTCCTTTTACAATCTGAGTGAAAGCTCTGAATACTTCCTGAATGCGCTGTACATAATTAGTCCTCTAATCTGCTTCCATATAGACATTCCACCTCCCTTCCTTTGTTGCCTGTCTATTGATGATAATTATATAATGGCTGATAATTGTTGTGGTCCATTAGCAACACTAGAATCTTTACATTAGTACATGTACTATGACTGTAGCAGAAAGTAATAAAGCACAACATTATCATGTAATCATATTGAGTGGTCAAATTTGGCAGAAAAGTGAACTACGAAAGGCAATCCTAAATCAACAGGTGTGTAAAAACATTTATAGGCCAAAGCTGGGGGAACAATATTGTTAAATATTCTATAGAGATGCATTAATACGGACAAACTTCTGATGTTTCTTTTACGTCTATATAATTCAAAATTCTTCCTCTCTCTGTAGATGTATCACGTGTTTGAAAAAGTTCCAGGATTCAAAGAGTTACGCGTTCTGGGATTCCGGTGGGTTTCATTCAATTTCATTAAAGGTTTCATGAAAAGTGTGATACCATTTATTTGCTCTGTGGTAAAAGAACGAAATTAAGAAATTCCAAAGACACATTTATACCATTTTATTTCCTTAAATGAGTTTTATAACAAAAGTCTGTGAAAATACATAAAACACTGCACTATATCTTCTTTTGATGAGAGATTAAAAAACCAGCAAACATCCACGATCAGCTGGATTTGTCTCTTATGAGGGTCCCTGACATGTTTTGTTGTGTTGCTCAGATCGGAGGACGTGTCTGTGCGCTACGCTGTGGTCTTCAATGGAGAAACAGAGCTCAATGATGAACCTGAGGATTTGGAGGTGCCTAACACAGAGACAGGTGAAGATGTAAACGCTCCTAAACTGAAGTACATCATCGTAAAGGCCTTAAACCAGGAGCCATCACTACTGCTGGACATACAGACTCTCAACTTTGAGGCTGGTAAGCATAGTTAGAATCAAATATAGCTGAACTGAATATGTCAGCGATGAGAATGGGAGCTTAAAACTGTAAAGGTGTTCTAACGTTTTCTTTTTAGTGAACACTATTTATCCAGTGGCGGAGCTCGGTGTGAACCCTGTTGAGACTGACGCATCAGAGGACGACGCCACACAGGCACCAACAGGAGACGGCACTCCCACTCAGAATTTATTCCCCACTGTGGCAGTGACCGAAAACTCACTAGAAGCTTCTACTGTAAAATCAGACACACAAACCTTTGTGCCTTTCATCCCCACTATCCTCCCAGAGGCCACTGTGGAGGCTCCCTTTATGGCAGGTACAGAGGAGGAGTTCATTAAAGAGGATGAGGCAGAGGTGGAGGAGGTGCCACCAACTGAACATGATGATAGAGGTGAGGTAGAATATAAGGGGCAGATGACGGGCGGTAAGCCCTTCTCCGGTTAAATCTCATTTATCAAGCAGGATGTCAAGGGCTGACAAGTTTAAAAATTCAAAGCTTTATTGATTAACCAAACATTAGATTAGGGTGTTGACTCCATTTAACATTGTTTACTGTTAACTGGAATAGGCTCAGAAATGAGTATAATCCTACATTTAGCTGTCATTGTCTGATTTTTGGGTTATTATTTTATTCATGATGTGGGGGGGGGGTCGTCTGCACAATTTTTATAGTCTCCAGACCTTAGGTGAGCACTGGGTATATAAAACACTACATGCCCAGGTCACACAGTTAGAAAGTTAGAGAGAGGTACCATAAAAAGTAAAAGCAATAAAATAAAACGAGGAAAACTATTCTAAATGAATATTTAAAAGAATTTGGAAGATATGATGAAAGAATGAAAGTTGTGTTTTACAGAGGCACAAAGCTAAATAAGTGCATATCTTTTTTTGTGTGTGTTGAATGATTTCCAAAACGAATCACTCCTTATAACCATCAGAGGATTTATACATCGTAGAATGTATCAGGCTCATTGTACACCACTGCAAGAAGCGCATAAAACCCAGATATATTTAAAAAAAAAAAAGAAAAAAAGAAGAAAGTCTTTGCAGAGCACAGTATTGATCGTCCAAACATAGTCACAGTATCTATAAAGAACACTCATGCCACTCAGGAAAAGGAAATTACAGTTTAATTAGACTTGGTGGTTTGATTTTTTGCGCAAGGAGATGCTGCCTGTGGAGGCAATGCATCATCTTAAAAAGCAGCAGCCAGCCTGCGATCAAGTCATTACAAAGTCATGCTGTGCAGACAAAATTTGTTATACCAGAAGAACCTCCTTTTAAATTCTGGTGCCATTGCTCCAGGCCTTGGGGGAAATGTATATGAAATAATGCACAACTCACCAACAGCATTTTCATTTAATGGAATGGCATAAATAGAAGGAACTTGGGTTTTAATATTTGACTGCACGATATTATATTAGAACAAGTTGATACAGAAAATATTTGACACTGACCCTTTTTTTTTCAATCCATCTATTTATTTATCTTTGATAGTCCCAATCTTAACCCTGAAACAGTATATTGAAGGGGAGTGACGAAGCGGGGACAAACCAAATGTCTTCACTTTTCCTAAATATACTTATTCCTGTGATCTATAATAGTAGTATAATAGGTAATAGAAACATTGGAGCATTTATCATGTTCCCATTAATGGCATAAACAGTACAGTACAAGTGAAAAGTTAGAAGACATTGACCCACTCAAAATGAATTGGAATGTGTGCCCAGACTTCTCCCCGTTGCTGTAAATCTGCAAGTATGTCTGGCTGCGACTTGCAGTGGGACAGTTGTACTCTGACCATATCCAACTTAGCCCACATCCAACTCCACCCATACCCAATTTGTCTGAATGAGTGTGGCTTCTACGAACTTGTAGACTACTTGGATGTGCATGTGTACACATATCATTTCAAATGCAAAATAACTCCTGATTCTTAAACCTTTCTCCTGTTAGGTTTTGCTTTACAAGAGCCAGAACAAGCTGATGAGGTTAGCCCGGACCATCCAGAGCAACAGAACGAAAACATTCCTGTGCCAACTCAAGGCCCCCACCCTGAAGGGGTGCCGACGGATGCTCCTGCTGAGGTTAACCTTGACCTGCCACAGTCTACCGTTCCAACAGTTTCAAAGACTTCTGTCACAGAGGCAGCAGCTCCAGCTTCCACACCTGAGGACACAGTCCCAGGCATTGAACCAGGAACAGATAATGATCCTTTACCAGTCCCTGTGGGTAGCGGCGAGGCCCCTGAGGACAGGGATGATTCAAGTGGAGGGTACAGTGGAGTGGCCACAGTCTCGGTGGACGTTCCTGTAGATAATTCAAACATTCAAGTTGAAGCTGGACCAAGTCGGAACAAAACAAAGGTAGAATCGAGCGTGCCACTGGAAGAGGAGAGCGGTAGTGGGTTTGCTTCAGAGTATGATGAACGTCCGTACGAATCCACAGCCGCACCTGCCATGAGACAAGTCAACACACCACTGATGACAGCAGTGGATAATAGCAAAGAGTTAGTGGTTTTCTTTAGCTTAAGGGTCACTAACATGATGTTTTCTGATGACCTGTTCAACAAGAGCTCCCCTGAGTATAAGTCACTGGAGAATACATTTCTTGAGCTGGTAGGTGCACAAGCTTTTGTGTTGGATATCATGTTTCTCCATGTTTTATTCTCATACTTCCTTTCATAAGCCCAAGCTAAAGCTGTCTGCTGGGATGCAATATTTATTTCAAACTTTAGTTACACATGAGATTTTGGGTGAGAAAAAAACAATTAAGAGCAATCCCAAGTTGGTCTGAGTAATGTTGTCCTGAACAAGTGAGGATGCACTGAGCAGTAAGCCTTATCCTCACAATGTACCATTATTATTATTACTTTATTTTCATTTAATTACAAGAAAGTGTTACAAGGCTTTAAACAATTGCCTAATTCTTGGTCAGATCTGCAGTAAGCTAATGCTTTTGTTTCAACGGAGTCACTGTGTCAGCGGTGTATATATATATAAAAAAAAAGCAAGTGAAATTGTTCTGTTTCACTTAGACACAGCACTCTGGGTCCAGAAACTCGCCAAACCCTGGAGCATCTAGTAAATCTGGGCCTAGGAGACAAACAACTTTAGCCTCCATACCGGTATCTTTCTTTATTTCCATATTGGAACTATTCCAATACCTTAGAGATTATTGAGAGAACAGACTTTCTGTTTCTCGACTAACCTTTTCTAAATGCAGTATCTAAAATTCTGAAGGCACCCAACATTTCTAACATTTCTGAATTTCCGAGCTTTGCTTTCATTCTTACACTAGAGTCTAGACTGTCCTGCGGCAGATGCTCATGTCTAGTTGTTTTATCTGTGAACCTGATTGTACTACTGATGTTTGTCTCTTATGTCTTTGTTTGATTTTGCCTTAATGTTTCATATTTTGCTGCCGCTTTGCTTTTTTCAAATGCTTACCAGGTTTAGTTTCACAAACATTCAGCAGAGTCTCATTTTATGCTTTTGTGCTTCTCGTGTGTCGGTGTACAGCGTGGTCCCAGGTTTGATAAGTCAATAGTTTGAATAAATGTGACATTCAAGTCCTTACCAAACTAGCTTGCATGGTGAGCTTGGTGTTGCTAAGCCTATCACTACCTGAATTTGCCGGTGTTACGTGTTATACTGAAGTTTCAAATCTGCTGCCTGTGTGGACATTGCTGCTCTGCTGCACCAGTTGCTTTGTGTTTTACATTTGCCATGGCTGCAGACTGAAGCAACCAAAGTGACAGAACGTGCTCGGGGCAAATAAGAGTAGGCAACAACAAAGGAAAAGTATCTGATAGTCAAGTTAGAAATCAACTCAGTTCAGGGGAAGTCTGAAAAAGAAAGTGGTCGATGGTGAAGACTAACACAGGTCACCATTGGTGTTACTTTTCCTTGTTACAAGCTCACACATATGGGTGGATTTACTCTCAGTGCAACAGGATGTAAACATTCCTGACTGCAAGTTTAACTGGCAAACTAACTTTAATTGATATTTTTGGGGAAATGGCTGTTTTTTGAGCTCTCTTGCTCAACCAGCAGCTGGTCAGATTTGTAGAACATGAAATCTGTAAACAGGGAAAAAGAGTTTAATCACCAGTGTCTCTTAAACTTACTAATATGTAATTCTCACAAAAAACATAAAAAAAAAAGTATGGACTCAACCCGTCCTCATTCTTAGAGCATCATTACATATATTGATTTCATTCATTTTTCAATGTATAACTGTGTTTAGTGTGGTGCTGCACTCATTGAGCAAGTTAGCTATTCACAAAAACATAGATTTTTTTTCTATTCTGGGGTTTAGGATTCTTCATTACAACATTTGCCAGTTTTTGCATGTCCGAAGCCTTAAAAATAAACCTACAGATTGAACGACTTATTGACTGAATGTGGGGCAGAATAATATGATAATAGGCTTAGTAAATACATTTGGAATGTCATGCTGCTTTATTCATTTTGTACTGCTAAAACTGTTGTGTTGCACAAGGTAGAAAGCAAGCTATCCCAGAGTAGTCTGAATCATGGGACTTGTCTGCCTTAGTTACTGGTTAGTGACTTGAGATAAGAAGCTTTGAACAGTTCTAGTCAGTTCCAGTACCACACACACATCGTGCTAAAAATGGTTTCAATCTCCTTAGTGTGATGTCAGTCAAGTGTATGTGTGTGTGGACATCTGCATGCATTTTGCAGGGCTGAATGGATGACATGACTTAGGCTTACTATATCTTTATGTACTATTATGGAAAATAACATTTCTCAAGGTCCTTGTCTTTTTGTAAACATCTGTTGCTTTTTAGTGCTCATATTTTGTGAAATGTCATTTTGTTGCATTTCTAAGAGTAATCCTTGCTCTTTTGATGTACAGAACACTTTTAAATCAGCATTAGTTGCTGTCATTATGGTGAGGTCTATCTCTTAAAACCTGCACTGGATAGCGTACATCCAGAAAAAGGCTTCACTTGACATCTCCGTTTTGTTTCAAGGCTCAGTCACAGGTTGACAGAGGGGACACACTTTATTTTTAGGCTAGCTCAGATGTGCCTTGAATTCTGTGTTATGTAAAGTCATCGGCCTCAAACTGAGCAGATGCATTGATATAAATAGGATTGTGTGTTTGATGCAAGGCAAAGGGCCAGAGGAAATACAATGTACTTGGACAGTAGGATATAGTTTAGATAGTATTTAAGGTTAAGATTACAAGGAAGTCATGTAGTCTGATGATTTTAAATGAAATGTTTGCTTATCTGTATAAACGCTTATAGAAGGCTATTCTTTACTCTTTTTGCTGCTGTAAAATTTGTGAATTTCCTCTTGTGGGACAAATAAAGTCTGTCCAAACTTACCTGATATGAAAGTTCAAGGTTTGACAATGCGTGTTATGAGCTGGATGTGTTTTGATTTTAGTTTGCTGAAACCGTTATTCATAATTTGATAGTGTTGTCAATTCCTACTCCGTATTAGGGAGCGCCAGAAAAAAATAGACATATAGAAAAATACACACAAAGCAAGATCAAATCTTTGATTTAAAAACAACACTCCATCTCCAATTTTTAGTGGTTGCTCAAACCATGGTTTCTGCAGTTCTTCTTCTCAGTTGATTGTATTTAGCTTCCTGGCAAACCTAGAGAAGTCAGATGAACTGGTAAGTCATTACTGTACTGTATGGATTGTTGGTGACCCATTTAGAGTTGTCAACATATCGTCCTTTAAATGGGCTATTTGAAGCTTTTCCAAACTGGTTTATAAATCTGTGGAAACTGCGAAAACCATAACGAGAAAATGCTGAATGATATCATATATTCAGTATATATACTGTATTAGGTAGCCCATTTAAATGGATTTACTATTTGCTGTGATATATTGACTTCCTAGTACACACACAGACACACATATATATATATATATATATATATATTTGTTCCACAGTAGCTTTCAGTTCTCTGTATTATTTTGCTTCAATTACTCCTGTACCTACTGGTTTGTGAAGCAACCAATAAAACTGGATATGGAGTTTGTAATGAGTTTATTTGCATCAATAAATGAGATAAAAGGGTTTGACGGCATAATATTGCTTATGACCTCAGTTTTGGACATCAGTGAGAGGATATTTCACTTGTTTTTGTAAAAAACAAGAACCAGTAGATACATGTGTAACTTTGTGTAAAAGTGTGAGGTTATAGTTGTGTTCGTAACATGCTGTTTATTAGGTTCCCGTGCATAACGAACCGATGAATCGCTTGTGCTTTTTAAAAAAAAAATTTTCAAGTACAGAAACTGCTGAGTTTGTTGTGAAGGAACTTGGTTTTTACCTTGTGTGAAAAGCAATCGAGCGAGGACGGTAATATCAGTGGATATGTAGAACTGTGACATTCTGTATTAAGACAAATGAATGATCACACCTAACTGCGTATGCAGTTGGCCTGGAAGTTGTTCCCCATTTGTTGGACTTCCGAGTAGTTTTCCTCTTCTCTGAGACAGTATCAGCTCTATGGCACTGGCCCACCATAAATTGCATGCCAGTGATAGGTGAGATAACCCGATCAGAGCAGAGCTCCTTAAGGCCTCTTATCTCCTGTACAACAGCCAGGCCTGCTAAAGTTTTGTAATCTCTCCCTCTCACACGGTGGTTTAATGCTTGCCTCATCTGTAGTGAACATGGAGTAGCTGGAAGGAGAGCGGTGCAGATCGATGACATCTATGCAGGTCCATTACTTTTGCTGACTTCCTCCCCATCCTAAATCACACCACCATCATCAGTCTAAAGTCTTGATAGATCTCAGTTATCTGAGCAGCAAGTTTGCAAGTCTGTTGGGATATTTTCTGACTGTAACAATGTGGAAAGGAAAAGTTAAAAGGTGGAAAACGTGGCTTTATATGTTTTTCAGAGCAGATGTTGTTGAAGCTGCCATAAAAGTGTTAAAGACCTTCTGTATTTTGAGCTTTTTGAACTGGTTTAGTTGGTTACTTTCTGATTTCATGATTTGGACAGGTAAATTAGATTCAACAAAGGGTATCTCCCCTGTTCGCCTGTAGCCAGAGTATGACTGCAGTTTCTCAAGGGATCCTAAACTTTGATGCACCACTATTGGATGTTTGTATTTCTGTTAACATCTGGATAGCAGTTTCCATCAAAAAACATTTAATAAACATTTCTTTGGTAGTTGATCACGCAAGATGTCATTAAAGTCTTTCTTAAAGGCCTCTTCATCAACTGTTCTCCTTCCTGACTAGAATTTGCATGTCTTGTGCACTAATGCTTATAATAAACCTAACCCCAAATCTGTTCTGGATCTAATTACACACTCAGTGTAGCAATGGCAGGATTTCATGCTTGCATCAAACTTTAATTGTGAACTTTTCCTTGAATTCACACTGTAAGCGCACTGTTCACCAGGGAGTAACTGAATAATCTGCCTCTCCTCTCCATCCACACAGCTTTTGCCATATTTACAGTCCAATTTGACCGGATTTAAGCAGCTGGAGATTCTCAACTTCAGGAACGGGAGTGTTGTGGTAAACAGCAGGATGAAACTGGACAAGCCAGTACCTTATAACGTTACAGAAGCAGTGCATTGTGTGCTTGAGGACTTCTGCAATGCAGCATCTAAACGGCTTGACATTGAGATTGACAGTCGCTCATTGGATATAGAACCAGGTGAGTTATATAATCCCTGTCATTTTACAAACACAACGCTGTTTTATTCTTACTTTTTGCAGTTCATTTGTGTTAAACAACTTTCGAATTTGAGACTAAGTATGGTCACTGTTAATTCCCCTTTTTGTGAGTAAAATCCATCTTTTCTGTAAGAAATAGTCACAGCATGCAAACAAGAACAACAGAAAAGTACTCATCCATAATCCTTACTTGTTCACAGCATTCTTTGTCAAGTGCCGTACAAACCTGACGCATCTGCTTGGTTGGAAGGGTTAATGACTGTACACGGTCTCATAAAAATCCCTCATTCAACAGCTCCACTCACAACAATCAAAATGCCCTTCAAGCTCTACTCTGAACCTGTAGAATCTAAATGACTGCATTAATGTTAATGAATACCTCTTTGCTACCTCTGCTTTTCTCTTCTGGCAATCTCTCTCTTCTGTTGGCTTCAGCTGACCAAGCCGACCCCTGTAAGTTCCTGGCCTGCAACGAGTTTTCACGCTGCGTGGTAAACAGTTGGACTAATGAAGCAGAGTGTCTGTGTGATCCTGGCTACAGCACTGTGGACGGGTTGCCTTGCCAGAGCATTTGCACATCGCAGCCAGACTACTGCATGAATGAAGGCCAGTGTGAAATAATCCCAGGCCACGGAGTAACCTGCAGGTACACATAAGCTGTGGAAAAACAGAATAAAACAAACATGACCTTACGGAAGGCACTCGTCCTCTCTTAGGCCTGTCTGGCCAGCTATGCATTAATTTCCCTATAGTATCTTAAAGTATCTTAAAGTATCTTTGTTTTTTGGGTTTTTATCATGTATTGTAATGCAGGTGCAGACACGTGGAGTTACATAAAAAGAAAATCATCTGTAGTTGTGCACTCAGAGTCATCCAAGATGTGAGAGTTGACTGATGACGAATCCCTCATGAGAACAACACAGAAGAAAAGAGTTCAAATAAATATCAGTAAAATAGAATATTAGTGTAATTATTGCTGTTTAGCAGCTAGCTCTTAAATCCAAAGGCATACAGACTCAAATGATAGATCTGATCATGAGTGATTAAACAGACTTTGTATATGCAGCCTCATATGCAGCACAAACATATTAATTTATAAATGGTAGAACAGAACAGAATTATCTATATCTACTAAAACCATTAAAATGCAGGCCTGTTGCAGGCCTGTAGCTGTTGCTGAAAATCCTCTATCATGAAAGAATAAGTAAACAAATTACTTTCAAAACTTTCAAAAACCGTCATAGTGTTGTTAAAAGTAGAGGTGATGCAACCTAAAGGCAGAAGTGCTCCTATCCCAACTTTTTAAACATGTTGCCATCGAATTCGACATGAAAACACATGTTTAATATTGAATGTGTACATGTTGTCTTTGATTTTGTCTAAATTATCTCTAATTCACTGTGTATTTTCATATTTCTACATTGAGCACAGCATCCAAACCTTTGGAAACAGGGTTGAAATGTGTATAATTATATTGTGAATTGTAGATAAAGGCAGTCTAGGTCTAATTACAGTCGCATTGGAGTTCCATATTTTGCTGTGCTACAGGGTAATTATTAAAACAACTTTTTCTTTCAGATGTATTATTGTGCTCAGTGGTTCAGATAACTTTTGAGATACATTTTTTTCCTCATTTGTTTCAGATGCCTTGCAGGTAAATACTGGCACTACCACGGAGAACGCTGCAACGAGCTGGTTTCAGTGCCATTGGATCCATCGCTCATCGTAACCTGCCTCGTGGGAAGTCTCTGCCTTGTTTGCGCCGTCATTGGTATTCTGATATTCATCAACAAGAAATGTGTAAAAACCAGAAAGGCTATAACTTTGGTGTAAGTCTGACCACCTTGTCACCTATTGTACATATACAACCACTATTATCAGTCATTGGGCGTCACCTGATGTCCCAAAAAACATTTGTTTTCATTGCCTCGTCTCCTTTACATTGTAGGCATACCCTTGCCCCCTATGCCTTTGAGAACACTTTGAGGGAGAATCCAGTATTTGAGAATGATGATGGTGTCTTAACTCAAGTGTCCACATTACCATACCCTTCAAGTTCTGCCTCTTCCCAATCCCAACAGTCTGAGCTGGAGCATTTTGCCTCAGTTGAAAATATACATCTGAGTATTGAGGTACACTGTGCGGTGCTGCACAACAGACTAAACTAACTAAACTACTAATCTCCCTTTTTTTTTTTTTAGTTAATATGAATCAAAATGCTTTAACAAACTCTGTACTAATCAATAACTTATTTTCTTCACAACACAGTTTGCATTGCTCTCATTCTCCATACCTTCATTTTTTGCTTTATATGCAGCATGAAAACTAATTATCTTAAAAATAGACTTTACTGATCACACAAAAACTGTTAAAGCAACCTTTTAACCTGCTTTGTAGAGATCCAAAGAGGTTGTTGTTTTTATCACTGACCTGTGAGGTACTAGCTGGAGGAGGATTTACTGGACTTTGTTAAAATGCTTACTTTCATTGACCTTTTATCTTGCCAAAATGCTTCTGGGGCAGAAATATTTATGGAACACACTGAGCCCTTCTACTCTGTGTCTCTGCAGATCCCCAGACAACTCTACACAACAAGATCAGAACAGTTAGTCTCAGAAATGGTGGATTTTCATCACTGTATACCGCACAATGAGGTAAGGACTGAGCTAAAGTATATGCAATACCATTCTATAATGAAATATTATGTACATTTACATTAAATGAAGGTGATAGACTATATTTTTACAGTTGTTTTCAGGGATTGTGCTCTGTATAAACAGCATGGTGAACAATGATTAACTCTGCCATAAAATATTTTTCAGCTGTATGACGTGTGCAAAGGTAAAAATATGCATGAAACTGTTGGTGATTTTTGGACTCACAAACCGAATCGCTGTGGAGTTTTTTTTGTGCAGTTTTGTCTTTAACACCTGGGAAATGAATTCTAGAAAGCTGACACCATGCTAACCATGTACAAATATTTACTAGATAAAGCAGTTTTGATCGATGCTTCTGCGTAGACGTGACTTTACTTTCAGATACTGCTGTACATGTGGTCATGATTACAAATGATGCTGCCATTTATTGTATTACCGCACCTGTAATGAGCCGTTTGTCACTCTTCTTCTTGTCTCCTCTAGACGTGGCAACTGCGAAATGAATACAGAACGTGTTGTCTTTTAAGGGCATCAGACAACGACCATTTTGAAGTAACAGTCCTCTGATGATACCTCGCCTGTCTGAGCTGCCGACACAGAAACGCAGCGCAAAAGCACAGGGAACACAGGAGAAATGTTGCTGTCACACTGCGTATAGTTTGCTTGTGCAGATGCAGGTACATTAGACCAGTGGTTGAATTCATAGTGATGAAAGTCTCCAGCTAAACAGTGAGTTATGGAGATTAAACACTGTTCAAGGAGAACCTAATATTTATTTCATGCATTGAATGGTAGGAACATTTCCTTTACTCCCTTTCCTCACAATGAGGTATTTATTATTTACGAACTGATACACATGGCTGTATCTTACTATACGTTTAGACTGTGAAATTTAGTCTATTTTAATGCTATTGTTTAACACTGTTGTATCCAAAAAAGAGAATATACTGTATAAGCTGTTGACTTTGGTTGTGGCACATTGTTTATAGAAATACTGGCTGCTGTGCCGTGTCTCCATCAGTCTGTCCTATCCCCAACTTTCCCCACTAATCATTTGTCTGTTAAAATCTTGACATATTTTTATACATTTTACATTCAAAACAGAAGAATAAAATTTTTTCTTTTGAAGAAAGGAAATCCTTCGTTTTTGGCTGCTCAGAATGTGTTAAGTCTCTGTGACTGGCCCGTGTATACGGTGCTGAAAGGTTTTAACCTTCATATGACCCCAAACGTCGTTAGATTTATACACGATGCCAAAAGGCAGGTCGTCAAAGGGGAACAAACAGATAAACATTTTTTTTTTTATTCATTCAAAATGATCCAAAATTCCATATTTGTAAGTCACAAAAGTATGTGAACCACCTTAGATGCAATCAGTTACCTCAGATAAAGACAAATTTGGATAATTTAGCTGAATAAAATGTTTTAAACAACAGCAAAAGACAGAAATATGTACCATCAAAACTAGTGTTTTAATTGGTATCCAGCTTTTGGCGTTAAATCAATTAAATAAATGGACCAATTTGTAGGTAAAATAATCAAATGACATCTGCACTACACTTTATTCACTAATTCACAAACTAATCTTATTAATCTCGGTTATTATTAGGATACTATATTAATTTATCAAACACTAACAAATCTATGCTCATGAATTAAATCATTCTTTCTAACAATTATGTGAAATCTCATAAAAAAACCAAACAAGAACATTACAGGATTCTGTTTATTTTGTACAGTATTCCAGAGCAACGGCCGTCATACAGTATAAGATCAAGATGGAACACTTAACTCAGTAGTTAAGGTTTATTTAATAAGATTATCTTTTAGAATGTAAGTATGGGTCTAAACAAGGGTTAGATTGTCAAATGAGATGACTGAATTGTTCCTGGTCGAACCACAAGAGTCAAGTAATCGGCTTAATTAAATATAACATGTACAAACACGCATAACACACACACACACACACACACACAAACGTACACAAAATATATCATGGTCTGTAAGACAACCCAAAACCCATAAAACCACAAACACGGAAACATTTTGCTCTCGCATAATAAATGAGCAACAGTACAAAAAAAGGGAGAACTGAGAATTTTGCGTCAACAGAGACCTACTGTACTAACGTACTGTATACACGGCAAAGAAATAATGCTTTCAAAGGCTTTCTTGACTTTACAGCCACCACAGTTTTTGTTATAGTTGCTGTTCCACATCTGTAATCTGACCTGGTCATTCGAGTGATTTTCATCTGATGATTTGTGAAAACTGTATTTATTCCTCCTGACATCAGATTTGTCAATCTAAATGCTCATAACGGGTGACTTCATGAGATGACAAGACAGTCACACAACTTTCAAGTAATCTGTCTATATGAAGGGTTGAGGCTGACGGCTAGAGAAAACTAAATCAGTTAAGACTTCTGTGGTGCAACAATATTGTTATTTAAGGCCTCGCTGTGGCATTTTCAATTCATTCACAGACTGAGAAAAAGGCTAAACTTGATAACGCTACACCATCAAGGTGTTCCACTGCAAAATGAAAAGATATCGTTTATAAAACAAAAAGAACAAAGTATAGATAGATAAAAAGGTGTTTCAGTGATTGATACACTGAGTGCTAACAGGAAGGTTTTGTAGAGGGCATCTTTGCCTGTGGTAACTTCTTTAACATCACACACACCACAGCTACAGCGCACCGCTTCAACACTTGCAGGTTGTTATGGATCAGTGTCGGATTTCTGGGTGAGCTGGGCACTCTGGTTCACTTGAGGAGACTCTGCAGCATGGCGGTAGCATATGTTGGGCGGGCCTGCTTGTTCTCTATGGCTTTCTTCAGGTACTGAATTCCATCACAGCGTTCCCAGATTTCCTCAAACTGCCTGGGCAGAATCTCTGCCCCTCTCTTCCTGGTGAGACCCGTTTCCTCCAGACTCAGCTCACACATTTCCATATCGTCTTTGCCTGGGCGGTGGACAAGAAAGAGGTTCACTAACAAAACAAATTATCTGTAAGAGGACATTTCTATTTCATTTTATTTGGGGTTTCCTTTTAATCAAGGGTAGAATTCTCCCTTGGTACACATGCACATCAGAATGATGTGATTGTTAAATCATTGATACCTCTGAGGTTTTTTTTTTCCTCAGATATTTTAGACCATAGAGGCTTCCATAGGATTCAGAATGTGCTAGCTTGCCGAATGGATAGGGTACAGAGTAGTGGAGAAAGGTGAAAATTACATCCAGTTCAGTGCAAATGACCAAGAAGATATCCAGGAAATAGCTACTTTTTCTGAAGAAAGCCTTGACAATTTCTTTTTTTTTCACGAAGGAGGAAACAAGCAGCGGTTAAGAGGTTGTGGGTTCACAATATCCTCTGGGCAAGACAAGAGTTTAAGCTCATCCAAAAGCTGCACGTGTACAATGATCACTTCCAGACTTACTCCAGGCTGTGAAGGGAATAATTTCGGCACCTGCTGGGAAGAGTCTGGGAGGATTTAAATCCAATTTTAGGAAGCGATTACTCTAAACTATGAGTGACAAGATGTCAAAGCTCTGTGATTTGTTAAGATCTGCCAGATTCCCTCTGACTGGATGCTTTGACGTGTATATATTAGGGCTCGGACTCAATAAAAAAAAAATTAAATACTTAGAGGCTTTGTAATTAATTGATCGAAATTAATCGCATTTTTAATCGCATATAAATATTTGACCTGAAAACAATGAGAAGCAATTTTTTTCACATGGATTTTAGTATACCATTGAATAATGACTGAATACATAAGCTTAAGCAACAAAACATTGTTTATTTATGTATTATGTATTTTTCTGGTTCAACTACGGTGGGGCAAACCCATACAGCGGTGGGGCTCAAATCAATGTAATAATTTCAATGTGAATATATATTCAATGAAACAACACCCTCCCACAGCCAGAAGCACACGCCCAGAGAGACGGTGTAGTTAATTGTTAAGTTGTCCTAAAGCCATATATAGTCTACCACACAACAGCCAAGAGTCAAAACACAGACCCGACCAATTAAGTATGCTAGTTAGGCAGCAAGACCGTAGCAAGGATGAGCCTGAAACAGGCAAAACGCAATAACAAAGTCAGCAAAGTTTCCAAAAACAATATTAAAACACCCAGATTGAGGTTTTCAAATTAGTACAATCCGCCCAGTTTTTTTTTTAATGCATCAATTTTTGTGTAATTAATTAATCTTAATTAACGTGTTAAAATCCCAGCCCTCGAATATATACATAATATATATTATCTATATCTATATAAATGTATATATTTGTGTGTGTGTGTGTGTATATATATATATATATATATGTATATATTAATGAAAGTTTTGGTGAAACCGCTCATGAGCACCAGATGAGACGTGGGCTAAAGTTTTTTTTTTTTTATGCCATCATCTTGGCTGAAGAGAAAAAGCTGCTGACTCACCTGCGACCAACACAATGGGCTGTTTGTCTGGATGAAGCTCCATCTGTCTGGCTATCCAAGGCCCATCAAAGTGGGCGTACCACCAGCCTTTCTTTTTATTCTGTGGGTCCTTGTACTGGTCGGCAGGCCGGATGAAAGGAATGCGAAAATAACGCTGCTGGCGGTTCATGGCCACTTCCTGATGCTGAGCTGCTGTTGGAGGGGCTGGGTTCTGTTCAGCTGCAGTGCGATTAGAAAAAAATCAGAAATGGCAGCTAATGTTCAGAACAGCATCTGTGATTTAACCTTACGTATGAGCAGACGACACACTGAGCCGTGCATTCAGCTAAGTACAGAGCTTTCAAAACAACACAAGATCAAAAAGAACCCAAAGAATGCAAAAAAACAAATATCACATGGCAAAACCGATAAAGCCACTTCTAGCTTCTTACTAAATGCCAAGTATGACCTCCGCTGAATCACAAAAGGCCAAGAATAAGACCCAAATATAAGAAAAACAAAGTGCAGCTTTCATGAGATATCATATCAAGTTGGAGATGGTAGATAAATATGGTGAGAGAGGGAGTAACATCTAATATTCCCATAACCCATCAAACCTATTACGAAGTAAAGTAATATTAATTCAATGTGCTGGTGAGCTTTAAAGCATAAAAACAACATTTGTGTGCGTTTCTCGCTAGGTTGAGCTGAGAATGAAATGAGCAAACCAAAGTTATCATGTTAGTCATTGACTAGAAAAGTATGGCTGGGAGTGACTTGCTCTTTAGATCAAATGTTTCTGAAAGAAGGCATGTGAATATTTAGGCCTCAGCATTTCATGTTGTGAAACAAAAACAGGTCATTATTAATTCTAATTATTCAGTCTTGCCACTGAAAGGAAAGACCTACAGTGGACAGAATAAACACTGTCATCTGCAACGTGCTGCAGGGGGGTGTGCATGTGAGGCTGTTGACCACAGGGTGTGGGATCATGCCGACCTTTACTAACCATAGTCAGTAACAGATTTAGGAGCCCTCTGATCGCTCCCGTCATCATTACGCTTCTTGTTCTTGGACTTCCACGCGTGATAGACCTTCAGGCGACGGTGAAACTCCTCTCTGCAAGCTGCCAGCAGCTCAATGTCTGTCCACACAACACAGAGGCAGTAAGTGGTTACGTGGAAACAGTGTAAAAAAGAACTCCTCTTATCCTTTCTGTCCATATAAAGAGGATTTGCTATCTCGGTCAATCTTTTGTTTTTTAGGACAAATTCCAGATTTGGAAGTGAAATTAAATAATATGTGATGGGATGATTAATACACACCCGAAGAAAATAACATGTTACATCTCTTTTTTAGTTTATTAACAAACTTGAAATATGTAACAACAGATGAACAGTCTGAGATGCATCTGCTGAGGTCAATTGTAGATGAACTCATGACTGATGATTAGATTTAAGTGTTAACAGACCGAAGAGATCGGCGTGTAACATATTCGGAAGAAACGGGTTTTACGTAAAATGCTTTTTTCAGGCGTGATAATAGGTAATCAACATGCTATGTTCGTCTATGAGTTTAAGCAGATTTTGTTACAGCCAGGCTGTTTCTTCTACAGGCAGAAAGCGCTCTGATGCAAATGGTTTAGCTGCATATGTGATGTACAGATGTAACTTTACAATGTCGAATTGTGATGGCCTGTGGGTTTTTGTTGGGTTTTTGGTGTTATTCTGATTGTCACGTGCTCTGTGTTAGGCTTGCTTAAATGATTTCAGGGTTCCGTTACATGTCCTGTCTTCTTTTCATTTCCCTGGCTTCTCTGTTAGTTTTGCTTTCTGCTCTCCCTGCACACCTGGATTCAGTTAGCCAATTACTGCACCTGCCCTTTGTTTGTCATTAGCTTCCTCTGTATGAATACTCCATGGCTCCCTTTATTTGGTTTCTTCTCTCAGTTTGTGCTGTGCTCATATCTCAACTCAAGCTCAGTTTCTTTATGCCATGCTCTGCCTTATCTTTTGGATTTTTGTGTTCTGAACTTAACACTAAATTGACTCTAGAACCGAGTATGAGTGTGCATGGTTGTTTGTTTTTAATTGGCTTTAATGCAGTTGTGGTGTTCTCCTACTCTGTGCTGGGATGATAAACTACTAATAGATGAATACAATATTAAGATAATCTCACATATTCCCCAGATGAGAACAATTTTTTAAGACAGACTCCCAACTGAAGCAAAATATAGCATTCGGCTTAAAGACATGGCCGTTTAGAACATCCGGTTACAATCAAATAAGCTTCAAATGCAGTTTTCGGTTAACACTACCGTCGCTATTAAAGCAGTTGGAATCCATAAATTAGCCAGATGTCCTTGGAATCCCTAACACTGATCAGAGCACAGTATACATTGGTGACAATAGAGGCGTCAGCAAAAAGTAATTTGCTTTTCATGCTGACTGAGGAAAAGGTTGGCAGGGAAAGGTCCGCCATCCTCCATAACAGTGGTAATTTCCTCTCTCCATCACTAAAACACAACCCAATGAGCCACAGCAGCTGTGGAACACTCTCCCACGGCTCCATTGATTTTTAGGAAAGGCATCTTGAGTTTGCACTCAGCTGAAATGTAAGGATGGCACAGAGGGAGCTGGTGCCCCCTGATTTTGGCAAAACAAGATCAGAGTTGGATTAGTCACACTGATAACTATAAAAGAACTTGGTAAGAAGGAGAGGGGGGGTCATACATTTTACAAATAGCTCTAACACCTGAATCTGTGTTGTAATGGAGCGCTCAGAGCACACAAAAAGCAACTTCATGCTGATACTGGATTCAGGATTTCTCACCACAGGAAGTGTTGATGACATCTCGCAGCTCAGCATACTTCCATTTGCTTAGATCGTACTTTTTCACCCCAGCAGCAGCTTTGGTCGCCTGCACCTGAGGACCCCTAAAGCAGGAAAGAGATGAATAAGAGTGAGAAAGAAAAAAGTGTGACTCTTAATTTAGTACTAAGAGTCTTCCTCAAAAAGGAAAAGGTCAAAAAATACCATTAAATCATCTCGTGCATCTTCTTTTGGGTCAAGTACATCTTAACAAGAATGTGGGAGGACTGAAAACCTGGCAGTGCTTTCGTATATAAATCGTCCATTCATCCATCAATAATCCACCTCGGGGTCGTAGGGGGGCTGGAGTCTATCCCAGCTGTCATTGGGTGAGAGGCGGGGTACACCCTGGACTGGTCACCAGTCAATCACAGAGCGACTATCCACGCTCACACTCACTCCTAGGGTCGATTTAGAGTCTCCAATTAACCTGAGATACATGTTTTTCAGCGTTGGGAGGAAGCCGGAGTACCCGGAGAGAACACACGCATACACACGGAGAACAATAAATAAATCAAATGAATCTAAATAAATGAAGTTTCAGTCACATAACAGTGCTGCATTGCTCTGAACTCATGTCTTCAGCTTTCCTGCTGGGTTTAAGCTGCTAATTCCATAATAGGAACAAAGGATTTGCCATTTCTAATTACACTCAGCATATCTGGATAGAGGGCTGCTGATCTACGAATCATAGGATTACCATTTAGAAATCTTACTGACGGGAGAGATTACACTGATTTGGGATCATTGTCATTCTGGCTCTGACATGTGCCAGTGTGTAATAATGATAAAGCAGAAAAGAAGCTTTACTTTTGTTGCATGAAGGGAAGTAGATGTGAAGCAATGGCCAGCACTTTTCTTTTGGCAGAAGGTAAATAGGAAACGGCTGGCTTGAGGGAGGCTGAGAGCCTTTGGACATTCCTTAACTACAATGCCAGCCATGCTGGCTACTGTGTGCGTGTGTGTGTGTGCGTGTGTGTTTCTACTTCTTGAAAGCTCTTATGTGCTTTGGCTCTGTGCTCTGTACATGCAACAAATGTAAGAGTCTTTCTTTCAGAAGGTCTCTTGTTAGTTGTTACGGGTTAGCTTGTTAAAGACACTTGCAATGAGGCCCATGGAACCAAAACTGACAAGATAACAGACTATTGATCAACGTGTAATTTTGTGTTCAGCGCACCTGCAGATAAAAGCTGTGGGAAAACTCTCTTGGCAGTGCTACAAATTACACCAACAATGTCAAAGTTTTTCATTATTCCTTTCATTTTTTAAACACCAAAATAGAGATGAATAAATACTGTCAGTACTATGTGAAACTGATGCCAAAAGACAAAGAATGGACTGGGTTGCCTTTTGAAAAAACAAGGATTGTGCTGCCGCAATCATCCAAAAGTTTCTAAAATCTCCTCTTAAAATAAAATGTTTGAAAAACCACTACTATAAAGTGAGCTACAGAGCGTGTCTTGTTTAAGAAATGGTGAATGACTGAATGAGGTGGCTTTTTAATTAGTAGCTGTGTTATTTTTCTGTTGCTAATTTTCGTTACCCTATTGTGAAGTCTTTAGACGTTTAATGACATTTTTAGGTAGGACAGTAGGCTTTAACTCAGCTCTTCTTTGATTTGTTTTTAGACAACACAGGCAGGATCAGCTGTTTGTCCACTGCACCACTGTCTAAAGTTGCGGTGACATAAAATTACACGACGCTTTTCAATGTTTGTATAGAACTGTATTTGCATTATGTAAGTGTGCAACGGGCTCTGAGTCCAGGTGATCTGCATAAAAAATGTGTGCTGCGGAGCACACCTTGTGCCGTGTGAGAAACTGCAGTGTAGGTGTAAAAATATGCTCAAGGATTCATTATTCATGCACATGGATATGTGACCCCTGCAAACAGACGGCTCTTATGTCTTGAAGTCTGTGACCACCCATTTGGAAGCTGTGTGCACAGACTTGCAAACATTTTCTCTTTTAGAGCAAAGAAGTGTGCTGGTGAGTGCAGAAGAGAGGAAGCTGCTACATGCAAAGAGGAAGATTCTCTGAACAGTTGGTAGTATGCAGCATTTCCATGTTACCATTTAGTATCAGCTCAGCTGCAGCTTTAGTTGAGAAAATACAGAAGATAACGCATGCGGTTTTATTCGATGAATTTTTTTGAGAAAACCTGCGTAGAGTCGAGTTCAAACGTCCTTCACAGTGCAATGAAAAAGCCCCCAAATAGGAAACAACATGAGAAGGAATCATCACTAACTGGTTAAATGCCTCTTAACATGTCCCACTGAAACCTCGCTGAACTGTCTACAATCACAATGCAATGATCTTTTGAAGACAGATCTTCTCTTTCTCTGTGGTAAATGATCATGACATTAATATTAGACAGTCCGAGTTGTCTTGATCAACACAGCTTTTTGCCTCTCTTCAAATATGGAACAAAGTTGTGCGTTTGTAAACTTTGATGTTCGTGAGCAAGAACGTGCGAACAGTTCTATTCATAGATATTAAGGTCCTAAAAACACTTTGATTAAAAACCACTGATGTGGCATTAAGAGTAAGTTGTCAGGGAGTAATGAGATGAATAAATCTAAGAATACACATCCAGCGGAAGATAATTATTCAATTTAGAAGACAGAGAAAACAAAAATAGCTCGGCTGGGCTTGAGAGCACCCAAAATGGTGCAGATACATTTTCACCACTGCAGACTCGCTCAAAGTCAATTAAATGAAACAAAAATTCATTTCTAATTATTACTTTAACATTGTTATCCGTGACTGACATAATTG
This sequence comes from Leuresthes tenuis, assembly GCF_036924035.1. Taxonomy (NCBI): domain Eukaryota; kingdom Metazoa; phylum Chordata; class Actinopteri; order Atheriniformes; family Atherinopsidae; genus Leuresthes; species Leuresthes tenuis. Next base: position 21,201,024 of record NW_027325369.1, read on the forward strand.
CACATCAAATACTCTCAATAATCATGCATCAGAACTGGCAATATGGAAAAGAACACAGAACCTCAAAAATAATTTGTCTGGAGGGGTCTTTAAAAATGAACAAAGTATTTCACTCTTCGATTTGGTTGTCAGTATGATCTACTTTAAGCAACAAGACATTGGTCTACAATGGGGATTAAGAGAGTGAGGGCATATATGAGTGACTACGGCTGGTGTTAGGCACATTTGGTACAGATATCTTACATGGCTCTGGCTGAGGATGAAGAGATAGGAAGACCTGAAAAAGAGTCATCACTGGAGAAAGCACAACAGGAGAAAGCCAGTTATATATGCATGCTGATGTCAGCCTGAGCCAGCACAGCTCATTTACTGTGTATGGCATACGCTTCATGCAGTACTAAGCAAGCAGTGTCATGCATCGAGTTTGCTTATGCGGTACCTGCGCAGGCCTGCATCCACCAGGCCTTCCTCACTGATGAGCTCCGCCTCATTCTGAGCAATTCTCATGGCTAACTCCCTGTCTCTTCTCTCCTGCTCCAGTATGGTAGCATGCTGGGCCTGCTCCTCACGCTCCAGAGCCAACTGGACTTCCAGCTCAGCCTGTGAAAACACATGCCACAACCCCGCACTTTAACATTTGATGTGAGTGTATAAGATCTACATAAACAAAGTTCCTGTCACTTTTACAAATGCTGCCTCGAGTACCAAATAGTTAGTGACAATTAGAGCGGCGCCGTGTGTATAAGCCTGATTAGATTAGACTATTTACCCAGTTTGTTTAGCTGCTAATAAAGCTTTACTGGTCATTTGTCTAGACACAGCAGGGCACAGAACTGCAAAAACAATTGGTGGGAGATTTTTTTGATAACCTCATTCAAACTTTTTTTTTCATATCCGGAAAATGAACTAAAGGATGCATGTGTCAGTCAGCATGTATTCAGGAACTCCTCACAAGATTTAAAAAGACTACACTACTACATACACCATAAAACAAACAAAAAACACATTATTGCCTGAAGTGTAGCAACAAAATGTCAAACCACACTGGAAATATTTCACAAAACTGCTTTTGAAGAACTGGAACACGCTGAAGCTGCGATGCATTCATTTAAACCCTCCTGTCTGTACACAGCGCCTTGCATACCTTCATCTGTGCTGACAACAGTTTGAACAGGATGACAACTGCAAGTGACATAGGAGTAAAAAAATCCAAGACCAGCACAATATTCCTGAACAAAAATAATCTTACCAGTGCAGAGAGACGTGCTGCAGACTGAAAGGAGGTAATTTTATTCGCTAAAACTAAAGCTCCTCTGATTGCTGCTTCCATGTCTCCTCATCCTCTTTATCATTTCTGAGAGATGAGCTTCTATGTACTCCAGCTCAAATAATTAGTAATGGCTAAAACAGCTGTCATGTGGCAATAATTAATTAATTTTGTTTCTCAATATCTGAGGCTATGTTTGCAAAAAATAAATTGCCAGGCCAAATTATCCTGTCACACTAACATCACATTAAATGCTTTCCTACGTAAATAACACATGCAATGAAAGGCATGACGAGACTGAGACTGGAAGAAGTAAAACAGCTCTTCACTGTAAGCATCCACTCCGTTTGTTTGCTCTGTTGCATCACTATGCAGCTATATAGTGGTTGCTGGTCAACATGTTCTTGCTCAATAAAACCCTGTTCACACAGAAAATATGCAGTGCGGATGGCTTCACCGGTCTGTTAAAGCGATGGCATTCAGTCATTCAGTCACTTTGGTGTTGATACAGTCAAACAGAAAGCAAAAAGTTTTCATACGTCGATTTGGCGAAGATGCTGTGTAAAGGAGCGACTCAGCGCTACATCCACTTATCATTGGTAAAACCACAGAAGAGGAAAATTTGAACAGCGTTGTTGTTAATTTATTTAATAACGTCTGATGAACAGCTGGTCATATGTCCAACCCCTGCTGCTCTGCCCCTTAATGTGATTGCTGCAGCTCACACTTGTGCTGTGTTGAAAGCGATGCGTTTATGTTACTACGTCTGACCTCGTTAGATCGTTGTGCGAAAGCCTCCAAGAGGGTAATTCACACAAGACACCAATGCACTTAGTTGCAAACAGATTAATGGAGAGCTGTGTCAAAAATTGCTTGAGTGAAAGACAGCAATAAATATATACATAGATGCCCATTAATACTTTATACCGAAATACAAAGGAAAACGGCATCAATGTTGAAAAAAATCCAGATTTTTAATCAGTTAGCTTATTAGCTGATCAGAAACAGGTCAAAAGACGGTATAACCACATCAGAAGTAAGTTAATTCTCTGTGATGTCTTCAAAATGGAATTTTGGGAAATAGAAACAGTAATCTTATTATCAGACTGTCAGAACTCTACTAATCAGTCCATGCAGTTGAGGATAGGTCAGTTATTGTAGCTCAATGAGGTGAAAACAAAGTTCAGAGCAGGCTGCTGAGGTTTCATAGCACTAATTAACTCTACCATCTTCTCAATTTAAGACAAAGGTGAGAAAATTGGCAGTTATTTCCACACATGTACATATTTAATGGGCTTTACAACTTTTCAAAGGACTGTTAATTTATTGTTAATTAGAATGTGGAAAATATTAGAATATCACACTGCGAGGGATCTAACCTGAATAACTTTTTCTTCCTCCTTCCTCTTTTTTCTGTCCTCCTCTTCCTGCTTTCTTTTCAGCTCCATCTCTGCTTTGCTAAAATTATAAAAGAAAAGATTGGATACAGTGTATTTACAACAAGTCTAATAGTGATATTTCTCTTGTAGTCACTTACAGTTTCCTCTCCTCTTCCTCTTGTTTGCGTCGTTGCTCCTCCTTCTCCCTCCTCTTCCTCTCCTTGTCCATCTCCTCCTCGATGTGTTTCAGTCTCTCGCTTTCTTCCTCCTCCTGCTTCTTCTTCTGCATGGAGGAGAGCAGCTGCTCTGAGCGTTTCACCAGCCCTTGGTACTCTGTGTCAATCTCCTTCCAGGTCATGACTGTGGCCTGGCGGTCAAAAGAATAAAAATGATGGGTTATAGTCACAAAGGAAAGAAAGAGGAATGCATTTATTTATCCACCTTTGAAATGTTTGGCCTCTGGAGTTCAGCAGTAAGGGTTTCTTCAAACACCAGTACCACTCTGTGTTTATTTAGAATAAAAACACCTTCGATGCTCACAGGTTGCTAATGTGTTTTTTTGAATTTGCTGGAATAAAAGTAGTCTGGAAGTGGCACAGACTCTGTTTCCACAGTGCAACTTTTCCATGTGGCAACAAATAAGACACTGACTGACGGTGCGTCTGTCACCTGCACTTCACAGCTGCAATACTCAATTCTCCACAGTGTTGTCAGACAGTCAGCAGGGGGGAGAAGAGGTCACCATATTGTGACGATTCATTAGGGTGACTCTCTAATTGTGACACAGTAAGGGGAGACGACAAGGTCTTGTCCTCAAAGTCTGAAGGTCTGAACGACTGCCACTGACACCTAATGCATTATTCACTCAAAGATGGCATGCCAGGAGCAATTTCTGAACATTCAGATTGCCACAAGTGCTGACAGAGGAGATGCTAATAGGCCAACAGTTTAACATCAGAGTGATGGATCTGTTAGGGGAGATAAAGTGTCAGAGGGGACTGGTTCCTCAGTGTCAATCAGGATACCAATGAGCACTCTCATTATATTTGTTGATTGCACACTGGAAATTGCAGAGTTTAAAACGAGTATCAACATTACTCTGGTACTCTAGATATCATGTGAGTGTGTTTGTGATGCTGTTTCTGGAGGATCCAATCAAATGGGTGCATATTGCATGGGGAGAGCTGGGATGTCTCTCACCAAAATTGTATAATTTAGCAAAACAGCCTCAATAACTAAAATTATTGATAAGACTGGAGTATTCTTCACTGATCTCTTTTTATCCTCAGGTAATTGAAAATATTGATTCTGTGAGGAAAGGGTCAGAAAAGAGAAAGGCGATGGTTTCTGGGATATGGTCTTCTTCTACAAGGACTGGTTGAGGCCATTTAGATAAATATGAGGCATGATTAAATCAAAAGTCTTCCTGGAATAAAAGCATCGTGGTAAACATAGATTCTAACTAATGCTTAACGTGTGTTATGCTTGTCAAAAATGATCAACACAAGCAGGTTTACAATCACAAGATTCTTAAGAGCTTAGCTGAACTTTTATAAGGAGATATATATATAAAAAGTGTGTCACCTTTATCTTTGCTAACAGAGCATCTATGGCAGCGGCCAGTTCCTGAACTTGTTTGGCCATATCCTGTTTGCCCTCCTTCAGCCCGTTGACCACCTTATTAAAACGTTCCATGTGTTTCTTCAGGTTTCCTACTTTCACCATACCATCAATTCTATTTCAGGGGAGAAAAATGTAAAATTACAATGTAAAACTGTCATGCAAATTATCAGCACAATCTTAATAGCATCACGTTCTATTGCTCTACATGCAACAGTGACCTGAGAGGGACTTTGTCTTTATTTAGTTGTAAAAAAAAAAGTGTTTGCAAGTTTAACATTTAACGTTTGTTGATTTCAGCTTGGCCAGAGATGGTGTGGCTGTGGTGAGCTCTGTGGCCTCACAGCTGACTGTGAGTGTAGGTCACTGTCTGTCTGTGTTAGCTCTGAGATAGAGTGGTGATGTTTTTCAATGCCAGGCCTTTGTGTATATTTCTTTGCCTCTTGTTACTGAGCTGTGCTATGTTTGCCTTTTTTGTTTTGTGCCAGTGCTTTGTGTTTTGTTCAGTTCATTAGTTTGATAGAATTCTTCTGCTCCTGATCCAGCTACGTCCTGGAGTTCTGTCTGCATTTGGGTTCCCATCTCTAGCTTTCTTTATGACAAAAGAGCTGTCTAATAAGTTTTAATAAGTTTGAAGTTCAATCTCTCAGTCATTGTTGTAAGTTTCAATAAACTAATGTCTTTTCTGTTAAATATATGCTAAAAACGTACAGCAAAATCCCTTTGCTTTCTCTGTCAGTATTACCATGAAATATATTTTTTCTGATTTATCACTAGATGATGGATTTTTGTCAGTAATCCCTTAAAATCTGGTTTTGTCATCCAGCATCCATAATATGGAATTTCTCTTGACCTGTGAGTCATAGTGGCTGGCGTGTGTCTTTGGATCTCAGGTTCTTTTTATGATTCCATTAGAGTGGTTATGATGTTATTCATTTCTGAGGTGGGGGGGGGTTTGGTTTCTGTCATTCTGTATTTGCCGAGCTATGCTATTTCCACTGATTCAAATGTTGACTATTTCATTCACTTTGGAGACATCATATTAATTTTTTTGCATTTTTAGTTTTGCTCATAAAAAACATCATCGCAGCTCGAAAGAGCAACTGAAGACATTGATTTCTCCTGTGTATGATCTACATCACTGATTGCTTTTCTAAATACATCTAAAAAACAGACGTGGTATTTCCCAAAGCAGTACAGACACATCATTTTGTCACAGGCCACACATGTCGCTCTATTTGAAATAAAAAAAAAGTGGGATATCAGAAAGCCATCAAAACCAACCAAGCGTGAATCTGGTCAAATAGAAAGGAAGTTCAACAAAAAAATATATAGAATAAAAAAACAGAGAGGAAACTGACCTTGGCTTATGCTTCTTCTTACACAACCACATACGGACAGTCTTTTGAATCTTTATGCAGGCCACAGCTCTGTAACTCATTTTATTCCTGACTGTTGTTGGGGAGACAAAAGAGGAGACAGAGATATGCTGAATTACTTGCAAAATTTACAATTGTAATACCAATTACTTTATTATTAAGGGCATGCGAAACCTCCTCATCTTAGATTCGAATGGAACATAACACTCAAAAGCATTCATACAAAAATGAAAAAGTCAGAATAAGACGAAGTGTTGAAATAATAGGAATGAGTAATAAATGACCAGGGCCAGAGGCAGTGCTCTGTTATAGCTGTAATGTCGTTTCATTTGATGCTTTCACACAAATATGCAGGAGCCAACCTGCACTTTGTTAAATGGCAGAGATCGATAGCTTGGCAGTAAATGTAACACGAAAGTAATTCTGGAGTGCCTTTCCTTATGGCTGGAGGCTGATTCTTTCAGAAGAAAGGAAAAGTGTGAAATATAAATGTGAAATAACTAAAGGGCAGATGACAGACACAAGAGAAATGATAAAACATCAAGGAACCTTTAGCTCTGTAGGCTCTATAGTTAATATTAAGAACAGATATGTTAGATTACGATATTTCCAACTGTCTGCAAACTGTCTGTGTATTTAACTTACGCTTGATAACCGACAGGCAGCACCACTGGACCTTCTTCCAGAGGCTGCACAACAGCCACTTGTTGACTTTCTTCAGCAGCTCTGCGAGGTGATCCGGATCAGACTTCATGATCTGGTCGAACTCAGCAAACTGGTTCCCACAGACACAAATCAAACTATGACCCTTGCCGTTGAAGGTATTAAGGTTGCATATTATGACCTCCAACATTAATAGTTTACCTTTCCCGGGCGGAAGAACACTCTTGTCAGTCCGAACTTGAAGTCGTTATCGTTTAGACCCAATGCTTTGAACAAAGCCTGCAAAGGAACAAAGTGTCAAAACAACGATGTGTATAAAGTAAGGCGTTTGGTCATTAAGATATTGATTTCTGTTATAGGTCAGTTTGGCTTTTTGATATTAACACAACCGATAAGAACTGATCTTAAACTGATCCACTTGCTGTTTAAACCAAACAATAGACACAGGATTTTTCCAGTAAAGTAAGAAACGATTCATCTTATGTAAGCCAACCTTGCAGAAGAGTCTTGGATTCAGTCGTGTAAGTTTATCTGGCATATATGCCTTATACATGTTGTAGAGCTCATGGAAGGGGGCCCTGGAGGGGAATCCCCCCTGCATCAGGTCCAACACTGACACCATTCCTAAATAAGATAAACACACAGTGTTAATGAATTAAAGAAACAGCTTCCCTGACAAGTACCATATCAGAGGCAATTGTCTGCATGCATACATGAAAGGTTCATCCATGTCAATGTAGCACAGAAAAAGCAGTATACACTGACTTCAAAATGCATAAATTAGCACAATATTGCCTGATATGTTTTTTTTTTAAGTAATATAAAGATAAAGTCAGTAATCTCGATGACTATTGTTCATTTCCAAGTGGGGTTGCAGCACTTACAAAAGCCTTAAAAGTTTTGACTGAAGAAATATGACAGAATACTATATTCCATATAGTGCTAGAGAGTGCTAGAAAGTGCTATATAAAAACAAACTGCACTGACTAATTTAATAATAAAATAATGATAATAATAATGTAATGCCTTACAGAGCTTATCCAGTTTGGTCTAAGATAATGTAACCATTGTTGGATGCAGTTACAATTTCATTTCCATGTTAATTTCCATACATCACTACATTTGCTTAAAGACTTTTTTCAAATTAACTTGATTTTTGAACACATCATAGTGACATTTCCATCTGTGGTATTTACTGTGTTCAATAAAAGCTTGTATTGTAAGAGGAGTCAGCTTGATTAATGCTGTTCTAACACAATAATGTAGTTCAGTGAACTCATCCTTAGTATATTTACTCCTTCTTAAGATGAACAAAATTGTGACAAAAGCCACTTTAAAACATTGATTCACTGTATGTGTTTTGATCCTACCCGAGCACTGCAGTTGTGAGAGAATTAGCGCCCCTTCAAACTGGTGGCTGACCATCTTCAGGTTAGGTTTTACGCAGCGGATGAAACTTGAGCCCTTCGCACACAAAGATCAATCAGGAAAAATGGTCCGACTCAGCATGTTACTTCTCAGTCTGTAGAAACCATCTTCATAATTAGCATAAACATAAAGTAACTATGTGTGGAATAATGACTCATACGGTGCTGACTTTACATTGTTGCAAAAGACGGATTTGATCTGACACTAAGCAAGCAATAAGGACATGGAAACTCATTTTACTCACGGTGCTGCGAAGCTTCTCAAGCAGCAGGTTCAGCTGGGTCTGTTTGTGCAAGCAGAAGAAGAGAACTGTGATATAATTTGTTTGGAAGAAAGATGCTAAGACCAGCTGTTTCAAATGAGGTATGAGTGCAGCGTGTCCTGGATTATCTTAGGCTTCAGAGTCAAGCAAAACCAGAAATCCAGATAGGAAATCTGTCACTGAAAGAATTATTTAACAAATGAATAATACGAAACATTATGAATATATTTGATCTCATTATGACAATTAATAATTGTCAAATACAGCAACTATCCACATTTGCAAGAAAGAAACCACAAGTCTGATGAAAAAAGATGGCTTAAGATTTAAAATGTGCACAGATCTTTTTGCATGAATTGTGAATTTCCCCATTGCGGGACAATAAAGGAAATCTAATCTAATCTAATCTAATGATGGAAAAGAGAGTGTCCAACACAGATAGTTGCATTCCTTGGTCTTTATTGATATGTAAAAGATGCAAATGATGTTGTGTAATTCTGCATCGTTCAACACAAATCTGCAAGAAATCCTGGATGCATAAGTCTTTCTTTCTCTTATTTTTTCTCCAATCCTGCTTTCAAATCCCATTCTATAATACCTCAAGCTGACTTTATCCAGCTTTATCCACCAAGGAAGCATTTCTCAGAGGAAAGAGTTGGAAGACTGGAGGAAATCTAAGAGGAGAGGCCGAAATAAGGAGGGGAAATGGAGATGGAAAGGGGAAAAGTTACAGAACGGATCTGGAGTTCAGAGTTCGTTTACTGTCTTTTAAAAGTCTGAAAAGAAGCTAAGAAAGATCATAGAGGAAAGCAATTTTCACATGCCAACTGCTGCACAGCATATATCAACAAGGAAATCAAATCATTATGACTTGCATTTCTCTGGCATTAGAATCAACAAACACAAAAAGTACGGTGGAATCTAAGACTTGCAGATGTATTAGATGGTTATACTCTGACCTTGAATTTGTTGCCGACACTGATGAAGCCGAGTTTGCCCGCCTTCTGTTTGGAGTCCTTGGAGGTGCTGGAGTTCTCAAACAGCTCCCGAACAAATTTGTCTTTTGATTCACTCACTAAACTTTCCAAGGACATGTGGAGGGCATCGTTATTCTTCTCCACGAACCGCGTCTGTCAGCACACACACATGCATCATATACACTTGTAGTGGCAGACCTCTACACATGTTGGTGTGCACTATTTTACACAAGTGCAAAGACAAATAAACAATTTTCTTTTCTTTCCTTTGTTACGTTTGTACAGGGATACTAAATGTCTTCCAGCTAGAAGTCTAGTTCATTAATTGTGCTGATCATATAGATTCTATGGCTCACACAAATAATAGATCAATTATCTGTATGTTTAATATGCCAATGATTGCTGCGCTATTGATTGAAATAAATTAAAGGCACATTATGCATAGAAATGTTTGGAAAAATATATCCTAAACCCATTCAAAGCTCTGTCTGCATTAGGAATTACCGTTTCATAGCAGACGGCTCCTGCAAAGTGCCTGATCATGAAGCCCTCATCGTCCCGGAGATTCCTGTGAATGGCCAACTTTGACTTCCTGGGAACCTAAGTGGAAAGAGAGAAAAAGTTGAATTAAAACTCTAAATCCAATCCATCACTGTCTCTACAGAAGAATCCTGTTAGTTCAGACTACTGAATTAAGAAGGCAAGTCTGCTGAATTACATTTCTGGCTCAAATTTTTGAGATCTCATCATCCGAAGAAAAGAGACAGAGGAAAAAAAAAATAGCCAGACACTGTGTAATAAGTGCAGGTGTAATCTTAAACTTTGTTCAAGGTCATTTGTACTTATTTAGCACAGGGCTATGTCTCTAAAAGGAATTCATGCTTGCAGATATGCAGACGGAATGCCAAACATAAGCAGCTGCTACAGACAGTCTCAGTCAAACAAGAAAAGTGAAACTGATCACAATGACAAAATGAATGCGCAGCGACAACTTTCCTGTCTAACAAAAGAACTTAGACAACAAAAAAAATAGACAACAATTCCAACGAAGTGGAGAGAAAAGTGAAAATACAAAGGGAGAGAAAGAACGAGAGCAGAATGGGAGATGAGAGTGTTCAGAGCTAAGAGGCCTAACCGTCAGTCTGAAGTGGTCTTTATGTTTGCTGTGAATGGCCACCGCAAAGTGTTGGTCGCTGGGCTGAGGAAGACGATTCTCTTCATCCAAAATGTCTAGGATTCCCACCAGCTTTGCCTCCACAAGATCTGGAAATGAAAAATACTACGTTTGCAAATTAACCACATTATTATGATTCATATTAAAGTCCAACTGCACCATGTTCAGTTGACAGCAATATCATTGCACATATCTTCTCAAGTCTTAGGTTATACGTTCCTGGACCGAATGAAAAAACATATAAATATTCTGGTCCTTACCAGGTCCTCAGATGAACAATAACACATGACACATTTCTGAACTTTGACAGGATTCTGTCAAAGAAGCCCACAATTTTGACATTTGCAACTCTCCTAGGAATAATTGTCCTGTTCCATGACCCAGGTTAATCCAAACTTTAAGTTGTGGGTAGTTGAAATATGACTCAAGAATACTTTGGTATGCATAGCTCTAAGTTCTTTTTGTAGTTTCTCTGAGAATTGCAATTGAGAATTGGTGTGAAACTGCAGGGACATCCTCTCCTAGGAAGACTGGCAACTGTCTCCAATGTCTTTTAATTTGTAAATAATTTTTCCTACTGTAGAATGATGGGTAGAATGATTTGAATCAAAGAGAGTATATACTCACTTTTTTACATGACTGTAACAACAAAGCAAAACATTTGTCACAAATTGACATAAAAACTGTCAATTTCCAGCAAAGAATACGTTTTAAAAGCTTGCAGAAATCTTAAGAAACAACCAAAACTTTCATTCTCACTATTTACTTATATTACGTGATGTGGAAACCACAATGGCCATTATTAAGCAGAACTTAAAGAATCACTAAATGTTCTGATTGATAGTTGATGGAAATTTCCCCCTGTTTACTGTTTCTGGATATGAATATTCAAAGTATAAAACATGTTTATCAGGATGCTCATTTAGCCACAAATTTAAATTATGCATGCAACGCTGTTGAGAAAATAATGTGATGGCCAAGGACCTTAGAGAAAATTTGCATGAACAAGCACCTGTGCATAAATCCCGAAGATGGATGAGTGAATTAATGGCCAACCCAAACGGTCATTTGCAAGTCATGAATGTTATTCAATGCTGTCAGTTAGCCTCGCACCTGAATAATCCCGAGCTTTGAAATACAAATCGAACTGCTTCACCTTGGTACGTGGACTGCTTCATCTCAATAATTCCAGGATTCATTCGAGGAGAGACACAACCAAAACAAGAGGGCATAATTTCTCCAGCTTCTCATAACACAAAAGAGAGGCCACAAAACCCACAAACACTCATTGCACTTGCTCTCCTCTGACACGTGGATATGCCAGGTTTAGGATAAGAAGTCTGTATTTTTGTCCTCGCTGACTTGATGTGGGTTCCAGAGGAAAGAACCACATGACTGCTATGTGTGTGAGCTGATGTTACACTCGCACCCCAGTAAATCTGGGGTAAATCTTCAGGTGCCCGGATCTCTGCCAGTTCTTCTTGCATTTCTGCAGCACAAGCTCTTGAAGGGAACACAGTGTCCCACGGTGTCAGCTTATCAACATTACAAGGACCATCCAGGATATCACTTAATCGCATACAGCTTTGATTCTTGGTCATTTGAAACTTGCTCAAGTCAGACATTTCATCAGCTTCAGGGGACAGCTCTGAACAACTTCCTGCATCTTGTTGAGATCATCAGCATCTTCATTTCCATCAGAGACATCTTCTAAGAAAATGACGCAGTGAAATTCTAAAAAGAACTGCAGAGACAGCATGCAGGGATTTAGGAGACATTTAACTGACACAGAGACTTACCTATGCAGTCCTGGTTGTCAACATAATGCACCTCATTCACTCCAAGACCTTCTTTTTGATATAGTTCTTGCTCCTGCAGTGATTAAATATAAGAATTTAAAAAAAAACAACCCTAAAAATGGCATTGCTAAGATTTCCTGATTTGAAAGTTAGTCATTTGTCTAACTGATCCTAGAATTAAAAAAACATGACAAACAAACATGAAAACATCAAACTGACAATATGTGACTCAGATAATAACTAGACTAAAAGCAGAAATGTGGCACATTAATTGCAGACCTTGGAAAAGAATAACATTAAGACATCACAGGAGAGAAACAAGCCTCATCATTTCCCCAGAGAAATTACCATCCTAATGAGGGAGCACACAGGAGAGATGGAGGGACAACGTACAGCAAGACAACAAAAAGGCGAAGACAAGGAGGCGTAGCACGCCAAAAACCCCATCTTACAGGCTCATTAAAGATTAAGAAAGTTTGGCTCGTCAGTGTTGTGATGTGAGGTTCCCCGGGATGAAGAAGTAAAACACCTTAATCCACAGGCTGCTCACCCACCTCTTTGAGAATGCGCTCGTTGAAGAATTGCTGTAGTTTCTCATTGCAGTAATTAATGCAGAACTGCTCAAAGCTGTTATGCTCAAAATACTCTGAGGAGGAAAAATAGAAGAAGCAGAAAAAAACATTTCATGTTTCAATTAATTCACAAAATGAAAAATTTTGCAAAGCCTGTGTTAATTATGGCAGTGGGGGAAATTATCTCTCAGGCAAGAGCTCTGGTAATGAAGTGTATATATGTATTAGGGCATTTAAATAAAGAAATAATGCACACAGACAAATGTCTCTCAGAGAGACTTAATTCTAAACATAGCAATGACAAATTCCTATCTGGAAGGGGACAAAACGCAGAGAATTTGGGAAAAAACAGGAACAGAGATTTGTCTGTTGTGTAACCCGTTCTTTAGCTAAATCTACACTTGATTTGAAACTTCTATATTCAGTGCAGCACCAACTGCATTTCATTACCAAAGCCAGCTATGTCCAACACGCCGATGAAGTGGGAGGAGGTCTGGAAGGGGAAACACTGGTTTACTCGTTTCACCACATGATCAAAGAGGCGGCTGTACACTGCCTTGGCCAGGGCATCACGGGCATTGTTTGCCTGTTCCACCTTCAGAGGCACCCTGAGGGGACAAACAAAGTGGGGCAGTGAGAGAAAGATTCAAACTGGGACATGATCATCTCCAATAAAATACCTCTCCTTTTCTTTCCCCAGTCAACCCCATCTTTAAGGTAGCAGCAAATGTTTTATTGAGACATCTTGCCCTCACTTCCAGTATTTTCTATTCAAGCTGGGTGATTTTTTTTTGTAAAAATGAGGGTTTCTTGGTCAAAGCGAGGGCATTCTAAAATGTAAGCATTGAACTCTATTAGGCTCTCTAAGGGCACTTTAATACTATTCATGTTGAAATTATTCAAAAACGTTGACTGATGTGACAAAGTGCAGCTCCACAGTGGCCAAGAGTTCAGCTCAGCTGACCCAATAGGGACGAAGCTGAATTTAAAACCGAAGGAACTCTCTTTTGCATTGTTATAGCTTATCCCACTACTTTCTTTTTAATATTCAACCCAGGCAGCTCTCCAGAAAGACGGATCCATTACAAACAGCACTGATCCACTCGTGACGGCAGTCTAATTTGACCCTTTCTTGATTTTACTATGACAACAGTTACGTGAAATAAAAACATCTAGAATTCTGAGTCATTTTTATCTGCTGCAATGTCTCACGTGCACACTAGTTAAAAGACTTGTGTTTGTCTCCACCCCCTTCTGTTACCCTCAGCCTCCCATGGGGCAGGGTGGATTTGTCTGGAGCAGAGTAACAAAGACGGTCCCCCCTTCACTCCACCTGCTCCCCAGACGTCGGGGCTTCACTGTACTGGAGCCATGCTCCCTTTCCTCCTCAGATAAAGACTGCATTATTTATGTCGAGAAAACACTTCCAGGCCAGCCCAGCATCTGGCCCTTTTGAAATATTAATCTATCAAACCTGGCCCTATCACTCAAATAATACAACACCGCAAAAGAAGATGGGAGCAGTGTCAATACCATTTTTTCCTTGTTTATTTTTAAATGTATGAAATCATGTTGAAGTACAGTTTAGCTGTGAATGACTACATTCAATCTTTAGAACAAAGGCTGCACATAAGACCAATGTATGATTTAAATTCTACTTTGCCAATCTCTACAGATTTGAAATCTCCTGTCAGCATTCTGCTAGTTCAGTCAGTTTAGCTGACTGTGTTTTTTTTCCTAATTGTTTTTTTTAGCAGTGAACAACGGTTTTGGCTCTTTAAAAGATTAAGGCGATTGCTTTTAATCAATAAATATCTAGACATTTAAAGCTCGTGACTGTTGCCCTCACTTGATAACTGTGCCTTTGGCGCCCCCTGCTGTAGTGAGCATGACTCTTGTTGTGAGGCTGACGCGCAGGTCGTCCTTGTCCAGGCCCAACAAGTCAGCACAGTACTCTAAAGTCTTGTCTGACTGATTCTTCAGGCTGCAACCACCTGTAAGACAAAAAAAACAAAACATGTAGGTGACAGGCTCTGAACATGCAGGATACTTTTCTATCAATACTTCCTGCCAACTGCTTTGAGAAGAACTTCATTGTAACTTGTACAGTACAAGTTACATTTGAAAGATTAATTCCTTCCTCTGCATAGACCTTGATTGAATACTAAGTTTTACAAAAGCAATAAAAACAAAGGGAAAAACAGCTTGCAGTTGCCATAGTAACAGAGGTGATTTTTTATCACCACTTCAGACCAAACTGATGATGTTCAAGGACATAGTTCTGTTTTTTAAATGTTACCTTCAATAACAAAACGACTGACATCCATGGTGTTACATCTGTTGAATTAACAAATTGATAAAAAAAACAAAAACTTTTCCTGTTAAGGTCAATATACAAAAAATTCTAAATCTTCAAAAGTGGAGGAAGTCATTTTTTAAAGTTTGCTTGAAAAAAACCAAAACTTGATGGGTTTTCACGGATAATGCTGAAAGGAAATACTGGAACACAACAATAAAAGATCAACTCATAAAAGAACAGACGCAAAAAGACACAAACACAAAACAGTCTCCATTTCAACTCGCCTAAATACCCCCTTTGGACAATTTTGCAGATTATCCTAAAGCATTATGAAACTATTTGAAAATACAGCCTCACCTGAAGAGCTCCCGGTTTCCTCAAAGTCAATGTTTCCCAGATGCAGAACGCCAGCGACAACCCTGAAAAGATCCAGCTTCTCTGTGTCATTCAGACCAATCTTCTTCATAGCCACGCACATCCTGTTGAAGTCTCCCTGGTCGTCAAGAAGAGGGTCCTTCAGAGCACCCAACTTCAGATGCTGCACAGCACACAAGAGAGTTAGAAACTGCAAAGAGACAAGCACCATTAACGCTGTGTTTTCAGTTTCAGCTGCTTGAGAAAGTCTGACTGGGAACTGAACTGAACCCAACAGCTCGCACAAAACTAAAAGACCAAAGCTAGAGAAGATGTTGAACAAACCAAAACATTTTACAAAGAAATACCTCCACCAGTAGCCCACAGCAAGCTCACCGCTTTAGTAACTGATCGTTTCGCTATGTAGTTTAGTCTGGAAATGCCTTGATGTTTGAAATGACAGAGCTAATGTAATATTCAGAAATATGAAAAACCTAATGATAAAAGCTATAAGAACAGGAATAATGTTTCATGCTTTATTAGGTGTCTTTATTAGGTTTACTAAAGATTAAAGTGACTGTATAATCGACAAGGGCAGCACAATTAATGCTAATGCTGAATATGATGTCATATAATAGACTATTACCAAGTGCTTCATGTTATATTGACATTTATTTTGCACATAGGAAAGCGCAATAATTATGCAGCCCTGCACCATATGCCTGAAAACAGCTGAATAACCAAACACAAATCCAAACCTGGCATGCACATGCACATGCACACAAAGAGGAAGCGTGCACCGATTTCCTGTTTTCACTACAAACAGGAGCACATACATCCCCGGCAGATTCAGTGTTTAGTTTGGGGAAAATGTAAGAGGAAGAGTAGGGAGCACAAGGCCTTGAAAAGAAAACATCACCTTATCGTCCTGCACATTAAACAAACATGAGGTGGGGCAGACAGATGACAGTTGACTTAATAAGCAACATATTACATGAAATACACCTTTACCTAAAACTTCACAGATACATGTATATTAATATATAATAATAGTTTAGAATATAATAGTAATAATGATATCAAGCATGTTAAAAGATCCTTTGACATTTTGTACATAATTGACAACTTTATCAAAATTCCATTTAATTCCTGAATAGTTCCATTTCAAATGAATCTGAATCTGCAAATCTGCAAATAACATTTCATTCGAAAGATTCAAGAACAGAGCAGTTAAAAATTGAACTTGGAGTTGAGGGACACTGATGTGATGACACAGCAAATCTAATCAAGATAAACAACTTGCTGCTAAACTTATGGAAGCAAATGTGTTCTCTGTACAGTGCACTGCCATCAGCATGGGACACATGGATTTATTTAAGAATCAAAATGAGATTTAAACTGATAACCAAAGTAAAATGCAAAGCATTGGATTATAGAGAGTAAACCAGAACAGGAGAGGAGATTACCTCAGGGCTCTTGCGGCTTTGCATTATTTGTTTATCACAGTCTTTACTGGCAAAGTATCTGGTACATCCTCGGTTCAGGTACTGCAAGAGAGAAAAAAAATCAACTTGTGTTGCAGCAAATTCAGTATTCTGAGAAATGTAATCCACTTTTGGTGCAAAATCTGCTGGGGACGTTGATTCTTGTTTTCACAATTGAAAGTTTTTTTTTTTCATCATCTCCCGGCATTGCTTTACAGCTGACTGGAGGCAAATTGCATAAAACAACTGCCTCTGTTCATGTGGGTGTCGCCTCAGGGACGATAAACATCTCAGACAAAGGAAAAAGCAACATGAGCCACTGGTCTATCTGGTCAAAGCGTCTAGTAGAGCATGTTGAAGAAAATTAAGGCTCGGGTAGACTTCGCTTTGCTCCTGTTGAGCTGAGAACTGTATTCAAAAGACAAAGAATCCAGTGGTGACATGTTTTGCTGCTGAAGGGATTTGATTTCAATCGGGGGAAGTTTTTGATTTGTGTAAAGAGATCCCAATAATAATTTTCTCTGTCAAATCAAGTGGGATTCCACAAAACTGCCGACCAATGCGTTTTATAATAATAAAGACAATGTAATTGCATCAAACAACAATCCTTCCCGTTTTCACAACTCAGCTTTACTTTTCAGTTGATTTCAGGTGGGAATGACTAAATGTAATCAATCTGCTTTTCATTTTAGCTTGTAACGGCGTTAAATACGTTGTTCTTTTTCCTTTAGAAATGTTGCTACTCCACCAACTGACCCTGAAGCTGTCTGGAGAGTCCAGGTGTAATTTCTTCTTCAGGTCCTCCGATGCCCCTGCACACAGCCTGTAGAAGATGTGGTAGTTCCTCTCGTCGTTACTTTGCATACAAATCCTGGACTTCTCCAACAGGTAGTGGGACACAAATCCCCCCACAACTGCCTTCTGGTGGCACAAAGAAGAAATTGCATCTTAAATGCGGAAATCATAAAACCGCATTTTCCTAACAGAGCACTTCGCTCCCAAACTGCAGGTTTACTTGTTGTTCCCAGAGTTTCTAAAAGTAGAATGGGAGGTAGAGCCTTCAGTTATCAGGCCCCTCTCTTGTGGAATAAGCTGCCAGTAAATGTCCGGGAAGCAGACACCCTTTCCACTTTTAAGATTAGGCTTAAAACTTTTCTTTTCGATAAAGCTTACAGTTAGGGATGGCTCAGGTAATCCTGAAACATCCCATAGTTAAGCTGCTATAGGCTTAGACTGCTGGGGGACCTCATCTGTCACACCTTTCCTCACTTTGCTCTCTTTTTCCCTGTTTAATTTCAAAATTGATTTTATGTACATGTGACATTATTGTGGTTATTAACCTATGTTTCCCTGTTCCAACAGATATCCTTTGAATGGCGTTATGGTGTTTTTCCCCCCTCTTTTCCCTCTTTTCTGTCTTCTCAAACCCCAGCTGGTCGAGGCGGATGGCCACCCTTCCTGAGTCTGGTTCTGCCAGAGGTTTCTTCCTGTTAAAAGGGAGTCGTTCCTTTCCACAGTTGCCACAGGCACGCTCAGGACGGGAGATTGGACTGAAGACACATTTCGGTGCAATCTGTTGGTTTCCTTAGCTAGGATATTAATTTTTTGAATTAGCTCTATATGAATTAATTGGATTATGATTACAATGAATTGAATTCCAATTGGCTTGAATTGGACTATATTACTTAAGTGCCTTGAGATGACAATTGTTGTAATCTGGCGCTATATAAATAAAATTGAATTGAATTGAATTGAATTGAATAAAACAAACTAGCACGATAGAAGTTGTCTGCGCTTACTTTGTCGTTAAAGTGGATTTCCACAAACTTCCCGAAGCGACTGCTGTTATTATTCCGGACTGTTTTTGCATTTCCAAAGGCCTCCAGGAGAGGATTTGCTGAGGTATGAAAGGAAAAAAGTTAATTTAAGATAAACCGACCCAAAAACAGTGCATATAAAACTGATATATTTCCTTGTGCATGTATTACCTTCAACAATTCTCTCATCAATATCTTGACCACTTCCATATGTTGTTGTCAGATACCTGAACGATGGGGATAAGAAAACAATTGCATCATGAAAACAGTGGTGGCTGCCTGTCATTCAGCGACGGTAACAACAAATGGCTCTTTTTGGGGCCATTTGTGACATCATGTGACGTAATTGTGGCGTGATGAGGTGTCAGACTTTGTTCACCAAAAGGAAAAGAAAACAGGAATGCTTCAGTTGGACTCATACCTGAGAACAAATTTCGTGTTTTCAGTCTTTCCGGCTCCAGATTCGCCAGAAACTATGATGGACTGGCTCATCTTTAAAACCTTCATGTCCCTGTAGGCTTTGTCGGCTAAACCAAACAAATAAAACCGAAGCAAATGGAAGACAGAATGAAAACAGGCATAATGATAGTTCAAACTATTCATAAGTGTTTTCAAGAATAACTGTGACAAGAAGAGGATGATAATGAAATTTAAATGAAGTTCTCTGCACATAAAAACAACAAAAAACATCTATAAAGATGCATCCTCCCTCTGACCAAGGTAGATTTTGTAAAGGAAAACTGCCACAGGTCCTTTTTACACAGAAGCACAGTCGCTTCTGCCTTTCTCTATTAGGTAAACAGACTTCAGTTTGGCCCTGTGACCACCTCCATAAATGTTGTTCTCAGAGATAAAACTCCATTCTGTATCTAAGCATTAAACAAAGAACGTCTCACTGGCTTGAAAAATTTAATTCTATTTTGCTTTTGCTAAAACGTATATTTATATATGTTAAATGCTTATTTAAGGGCGAAATGTGAAGGAAATTCCTGAGAAAAAAAATTCATATGAACTAGTACAAGAACAATCCCTCTAAATGTGTGTCATGATCCACTATAAGTGCTTGGTGGGATATTTCCTGGAATATTTTCCTGGAATTTAAAAACTCAGTAATCAGTTCAAATTGCTGTCTTCTCCCTTTCAGGTAAGGATATACAAAATGTGTACAATGTGTTTGCAAACCGTAACCACAGATCGTTGTCTGGCTTTAGAACAGGCGTGAGCGCTCACCTATAGCATAGACATGGGGCGGCAGAGTGCCCAGTGACTTCCCTTGGTACGACTTGATGGCATCGGGGCCGTACAGTTTTGGTATGTCATAGTAAGGATTGACAGCTATCAGGATATTCGCCACAAAGGTCTGCAAGTGAAGCAAATGCAAGCACGGTTAGGTTAACCGCATTTAAATACGCTAAATTATTGAACGATGAATAACAAAAGAAGTGAAAAGGACCCTACTGAGGACTGGGGAAACACACCACAACTCGCTGTCATGTGTTACATTTCTCATCTACCGGCTGTTCCTCATTTCCTAAGTGAGGTCAAGACTGGGTTTGCCAGTCTGACCTTTGTCTAGCTGCCCTTCCCTCTTTGCCACCTGGTACTTTTCCTCTTGGGGAATCAAGGATACAGACCCTGTCTTTCTGCTGTCCAACCTGCTATATGATCTAATTGAATGGTCGTGTTTCTAACAAATAACAAGAGCAGCACTGTATGGAATATATAAACCTGGACAAAGGCAGATCATTACAGAGGGACACAAATACATACATAGATGTGGTCTTTACTGTACCGCACTCTGACATTGTTGAGAAGAGTGGCTTCGTTCAAGTACATAAGGGAACCTGTAACGACCGAGGGCACAAATAGCAGAAGTAAAATCCAGTTCTCGCAGAATTAAACATATATGTGAATGCATTTTTCATTTGGTTTCATGTCGGTAAAAACTTACAATTATCATCGACGTGCTTGTTGACATCGTCCTCTGCGGGGAAGACTTGGTTCATCGGAGCAAGAAAAGTCTGTAACACGAATCGACCTAATTATTGTAACATTTACATGACGCCATTCACAGGAGAGACACACCGTAAGTTGTACCGTCTTCATTAATCTGCGCCAACGTCGTGTACAACAACACTCGCGGTTTAGTTCTAGCAATTAGAAAAGCTCATCATTTGAAAACGGAGAGACGTATTCAACATCGCTAACAGCTGAGCAAGCATGCACAGACATGAACCATTTATCATGCTAAAGGAGCCCCATAACGACGTTTCGAGTGACATGTTCACAGGCTACATTAGTTACTGATGTTTTCACTCTATTGTTTAAAAGTCTGAGTTCATGGAAATAAAGTCAATGGAACAAGTCAGCTGTGAGAGAAACAAGGGGAGACATGGCAGGACGATGAATAATTTGGTGGGAGAGCAACAGGATCTGAACACCTGACTGAGTTCTTCGGTGGTGTGTATGTGGTCAGGAGCAGATAGTGCCGGTCTTACGGGAACCCATCAAGTCGTTAAAGGCAAACTTTACCCTCAGCATTTAAAAAAGGCCAGTGGTGTATTGTTTTTCTAAAGCATAAATCAACAACATAAGCAGTTTTTGTCACCATTTGGATGTAACGTGTAACACACACTGCCTTCTGCATATCAGTACCACTGGCTGAAGAAGTGAGCATGATCCTCTCTGCGCAATGATGCATGGCTTATTGCCACAAACAGCCGGCAAGCATAAACAGAACGAGCTTTGTGTGCCTGCTGCAGGAACTTGGCACCCACCTGAGCGAGGCCATAAACAGTAACGACCACGTGAAAAATGTTCAACCAATAAAAAGTGACGGCAAAAAAGAAATAAATAAAGGCCGTTGGGCTAAGGGTAGCCCCCGGGGCTAAGCCACTAATGAGCTCAAGCTTGCAGTTAAAAGACGCATTCAAAGGGCCTTTCATTGGTCAACTGAACGGGACAGAATTTATCTCTTAATGAAGTGATGATGATCAGCTACTAAAATAAAAATCTCACGAGCAAGTACAATTATGAAATAAATCCGAAAAAAGTTAGTCTGGTTATGTATTTTCCTCACCCTCAATATTAATAGGGAAACACTATGTGGGAATAGGGAAATAAATGTTACCTAACATTTTCTATTACATACCTAACACTGAAAAACAAACTGGATATATTTTGAAATGCAAGAAACTCACATCTCATCTTCTCTATAATAATGTATATAATATATATAATAATATATAATAATATATAATAATGAAACTAATGTCAGCTGAGGCCTGCCTCGCCCTCCCGCAGTCATCTTTAAGGCACAGCGCACGGACCAGAATCCAACAAAGCCAACATTAATCCCGTTAAGGATCACCGCTGCTTCCCCTACGATGGCGTCAAAACGTCCTCTGACACAAGACGTATCATCCATGCTGACTCACTCATGGCCTCATTGGCACACCCAAGCGGTACTGAGCCACACCAGGGATGTTATTCGAGACACTAATTCTATGGCCCCGCTAAAACATCCCTGGTGTGAGACTGGGCCGGGCAGTAATTGTGATATTAATAGTTTGGTCAAAACAAAAAGCCTCCGCTGCATGTCTGTTGTAAACATCAGAGGCCTGCTTGCTGCGGACATGTGACGGCTCAGGTGTAGCAGGTGGCCTTTACCTCCTAATGAGCTGCTCCTCTCCAGGCAACCCTATCAGCCCACCTGCTGCTGCTCTTTATTTATTTATGCCTCTGTACATGTGGTCTCTCGTGTTTCTCACATTTCACACATTGTTGTGCTGACGCCTTCCTACCTGAAATCACACTTGAAACAGACCGAAACATATTTGCAGAAGTGACAACTCTTCTTTTATTACACACACATGAATATGTAGTTATGTGTAGATGGCGATGAGCCCTCTGGGATTAAGGCACAGCACAACTTGCTTGTAAACTAAGAGTCTTGGTTTGTGCGTATGAAAGAGCTTGTGTGTATGACCCACCTTGCCCCTCTGGTTCGCTGGCTCTATCGTGAGCGTGTCGGCTCCTATGTCGACGATCACGCCCAGCTGGAACCCGTCGGTGGGGTGGGGCGCCCACACTGGCTTCCCATCCTCCATGGCTTACCTCTGGTCAGCACAGCCACACAACTGTCAGGTGAGGGGCAGGGAGAGGAAGAAGGGCAAACGTGAAAGGAGGAGGGGTTAAGATAGACATGCAAAATGCAATACACAGATTTGCATTTTACACCATGTTCCTTAACTAAACTTGGCTTTCAAGCTCCTCCATTGTCTGTTTCTCAAGTCAAATACATATGGACCCATGATATGTACTTTCCACGCACTTCACTACTGCACAGCTAATGAAAGTTGGTGTAAGTATTGCTCATTTCATTTTTCACCTAGTCCTGTGAGTCCCTTCAAATGTTACAATATGTTTAAACAGCACAGTTCAGTAAAAATCTTGGAAATGGTAACATTTGGCAGTAACAACTTTTAAATTGATGGGAAGACTATATAAAGGAGCTAAAGCAACTTTAATGAAATCTCAAGATAGATTAGAAAGGAGTTAATGAACAAATTAATCCACGGTGACATTCCCGATTCATTTGCATTAAGTGACTGGGACTATAGCAGCTGCTGCCGTCTGCTCTGCTTTTCATTAACTTGTTATCCACCTACTGATCTTGTAAGAGAGGATCTCTCACTGCAGTGGGGATACAGTTGTATCCTCAGGAACTCAAATCCCCTGGTAAGGAAAACATGACCCCAAGTGACCTCAAATTGTCTGGAAGCATGTTTGATGTTCAAGCTAAAACTACACACGAGATAATCCATTTAAACTAAAGGCCTCCTGAGTTACTTTAAATTCACAAAGGGCCAGGGTTGGTGGAGTTCTACAGGCCTTTATGTGAAGAGTTTCTGACAAAATGCACAGCTTTATGCATTTGGCGGTTTTGTTAATCACGTGAGATATTTTTCACAAATGACAACAGCAGACGACACCCGGGTAGATCACTTTTAGCTGGATCTGTTGACAATCTTAAAGCGTCTTCAGTCAAATGCGAGACTGGGAGTTTCCACAAGCGTGTTGTTAACCTGCTTCAATTCAGCAACTAATACTGTGAATTCAAAAAGCTTCAGGGAGAGAGGGTATTTGATGGAAACTACTGATGAATCCCTAAGTTTAACGATGTAATTGACTTAGCGTCAAGATGGATCTAACCTGCCCACTCCAATAGAAGTGTGTGGTGGGGTGTTTTCGTACAGAGACATCAACCCCTGCCTGTATTCTCTTTGTGTCCGTTAGGTTTGTGGGCTGCTACCTTTAAGCAGAGGGTATGTTAGCAACAACAGTACAAGTTTGAGCAGACATTGTTGCCCTCTTTTCAATTTATATCCAGTTCCTTTCTGCTTTTTTTTCTACCTATATAAAGTAAAACTACAACCGTTTGTATATTATTCAACAGTTTTGAATGGATAAAATGAATAATTGGGACATTAAGAGATGACAGGTGCAATGAGGGATGGGAGGATCTTTTACAATAGATTCGTTATGGTGAGTCAAGCCATTCTGGGATTCTAGGTCTCTGACTGTAGTAAAATGACAGCAGTCAACCTTTCACCACTATATTATTAGGGAAACGCTGGAACATGCTGTGGAAATTAATGCAAGTCCATTTTCCTTGTGCCGTGCATTTAAGTACTCAGGGAGCTGCCAAGTGCTATATGTTGTACTTTTAATGTGATTTATTAGAACTGTACAATACTACAGCACCTGCCACAGAGACTAAATATAAGATAAAGGAAAACAACATGCTGTTATGTCAGGTTATTGTTTTATGACCCATATCATCGTAGAGCAATGCCTTCTATTTACAATAGATATTTAACTCAAGGTAGCTAGGCCAACACACGAGGAGAAGATTTCCTTTATCAAAAACCAAACAGCCTGCAAGGCCAAATCTCAAACAAAGAGAATTCAAACTCTTCACTGCCGCTTGCGAACGCTGTCTGTTCATAGCAGCAAATCTGGAAGCCGCAACATGATAGAAACTTGCTGAACCTCGGCTGTTGAAAGCTGAGTCTGTGGATGCCTTGAAATCAACCAGATTAAAGGTCCAGTCATTCAAGACCAGGAAAATTACACCGAAGGTGCATTATCGGTGATGCATTGTGCGCTACGTTGTTTCTGATTTTCAATTATTGAAATTGAGTGTTTGTTTCTGATCAGTTGACACACGCTTGGACTGAAGCCCCACTGAAACGCAAGCAGTGGAAAAACACCACAGAAGGAAAAAAAAAAAAGAAAAGATAAGTATACTTTCCCAGTCTGTCATCTTCAGCCTCCAAGTGTTAGATCAAGGCTGTGCGGGGAACTGTTTTTCTTAGATGACTGATAGCAAAAAAGCCATACCACTTCAAACCAAGTTGAATTACTGTTGTCCACACAGGAAACATGCTCAGTTGAAAAATACATGACCACTAAAGGCTAATAACACACAAATTACTGTGGAGGAAACATTATGGACACAATCCAGTGAAGGCAAGATTCAACCAGTGGCAGTCTACCTTAAAACCACTTCGATTTGCACGACTGTCAACACAACTGAATGTACCCTCCAACCTCTCTGGGGTGTCAGTAAAGATGATAACCTCCTATATAAAACTCAACATCACAAAGTAAATGCGCCTCTGACTGCCCAGAACAAAACTGAGACCGGTCCCCCGTGAGAAACTTTGACTCCGCAGCTGTAAATCCTCTTAGTATTTGACCCTAATCCAGACAGAGAGGTGAGACACTTCAAGTGAGGCCCAAGTCTGACAAACACAAGACAATGCAAATCAGAAGGGAGCGGCGTATAAAGTGGACGAGACTGAGGTTTGCATGTAGCAAACAGAGCAGAAAAACATAAATGTGAAAATACAAATATATGGACACTGGCTCCAAGTTAAAGCAGGACATGCAAAAAACACGCCTCTTGTTTCCTGCCATTTGTTTCCTGTTCTCTACCAGGCCAAAGGGACATGGAAAATGCACTGTACACTGACTGCGGGGGGAAAAAGCAAGAGAGATGCACACAGAGGCTACACTTACAGAGCCTAAAAGGCAGAATCAAAGAGAAAAAGGGGTATGGCTGAAAATAGATAGCATGTCAAGAGCTATACACTTTAACATCCACAAAAAAGGAAGCAGTCTGTCATGAAAAAAAAAGGAAATCCTAATCATAAAAACAAAAACCCCATGTATTCTTGTTAATTCTATAAAGAGAATGTAGATGCACTGTGGCAATGCCACAACATGTATAGGATAAAAAGTCTGCCTGCGTCAATACAGTTTAAGGTATAAATTATCCTCTCTCTGTGGACTAACGGTTTTAAGCCCCTTAGAATTAAGCCAGAAATGACTATAGAGGAAGCAGACATTACACCGATGCAGGTAGCAGCAATTAATCGGTACGCAGAACAGTCGGAGGAATGTAAATACACTCAGTTGTGAGTGGTTATGAATAAATAGTAAACAACTCAAGATGTGTCTGTCTCAGACTATTAGTTAAAAAGTGTAAAAGTTCGACAAAACAAGCATACTTACGACTTATATTCTTCAAACAGTCAAGTTTAAGAGCAGGGGGTCAGTAATGACTTTTATGTCCCTCATACGGGGATGTGTCTGTGGCACCGGTCCAGGTTTCTCGGTGTTCCCTCGCGCAGCAGGACAGGACGGGTGAACAGAAGAAGCAGGCTGTGCTCGCGCACCGGTAAGCGCCGGTGACGTCACATCAAAGGTGCGTTGAAGTGCCGCTCGTAAGATCCCGTGTTAAATTGTTTTGTCTTATTCTAATGAACAAACATGTCACAGAGATTCGCGAAGTAAGTTCGCATAAAGAAACAGTGTGGGTCGGCTATAAAAGTACTCGAAATATTCAATAGTGCAGATATTTCTTCAAATATGTTTTTTTAGCTGCAATGCATCGAAGACAGTGAATTCTGCTCTAACTTACCCTAACTTTACAAAAACAAGTTTTATGTCACTCTTGGAATCGATAATTAGATGACAACATACAGAGATGTGCTTGAGTTGGACCGACTATACTCTCTGACGCCATAAATATCTACTTCAGCTTTGATACATACAGTTTCTTATGTTAGTGGTTGCTATATTGATTGTTTTTTTTCTTTTTTATTAATTTCATCTCTTTGAAACTGAACCAAAATAGCAAACACCTTACCACTTCAGCGAGTGTGTTGAATAGACTGCAGATGTAGCCTTGACTTGAGAGTCATAAATATTTGAGAGGCAGGTAATCTAAAACGTATTGGGGGATTTTTGAAGGAGACACCCAATCCACAGCTGAAACACTGGCTGCCACGGGGTTTATAAATCTAATTACGACATCGGATACTTCTGTATTGGACGGTGTCTGATTACTGACTCAAGATGACAGCATGTAAAAACTAAAACGAGACATTTTTCTCATAACATGCTCAAAGTTCAGATAACCACTTGATAAAAACAGACAAACAACAAAAAAACAATAGATGGCATATTTGATATTTGAATACAACAACACACAATCTAAACAAGACTCGTAAAAATCAATCATTTTAATAATTTGTATGCACCTCAAATAAAAATGTAAAATCTCACCCTGTGCTCCTGTTTAAGAGTCTCCCACTAACATGGACAATGGCTCTCTCTGGTGGCCATGCAGGGGAGAAACACATGTTTGTGTCAAAAACCATAGTATCGCAAACAATCTACTCATTTACAGGAGGAAAGAGAAGCATGAAGAAATCTGGGGAGCAACTTCCTATCAGTTTGGAATGTAATGCATTATAAATTTCTTATATTGTTTAATTGTGTCTGTCTATGTAAGCAGTGTTCATTTTCAATTTGAAATAAATCACATAGCATTGCAGACAATTGCAGTGAACAACTTAAGCAACTGGCACACATTTTTATGAATGAAAGAACCTATTGGACAAAGTGAAAGACAGCTAATGTAAAGTTACAGTTGTTATGAATGCTAACATGTGTTACCTTCTTATCACAAATGAATAAAAATCTACACGATTGTTCAAAAGCAGCCATTTCATTTTAATTATCTGGTAGCATGGAGTCAGAGTATGTATCAGGCCCCACTGCCATCAATCACCCGACCACTTTCCCAGCCAATTATCTGTTGGGCCCCCCAACTGCTTTTGCCTTTATCAGTGAACTGTTTATAAATGTCCTATCACGCACACATTCTGTGGTTGCTGGAGGGGGAACATGAAATGCGTCTGTAGGACTGCCAGCATTCAAAGCTCCTGCAAATCTTTGCAAGTTGGAAATATTTTTGTTACTTCGTCCTGGAAATTATCGCTCCAGGTAAGCAGTCTGGATTCTGAAATGTCTATTTATTTCTAAGCCAATGAATGTGTAGTATTTTTCATTAGTGCATTGCTGTGTTTACAACTACAAAGCGGAGCTTGTCCTTGGTTTAAACAAATCTGGATGTGGCTTCCATGTATTTGTGGCGAGGCATCGAAAAGCAAGGAATAAGTTATGCTAATAAAACTAATCCTCCAGGTTTAATTATTTTAGCTCTGAAATAATACATTTTTATCCTATTTACCTACATTTTTTTTTTAGAATAGTTCTCACTCATAAGCCCTTCCTTAATGTCTTCTGTTTCTCCAGTATAGCCTACCATCCAGCCTATGTAGAAGAATGAGAGGAGAGAAACTGCTGCTTCATGTGGTACTGATGTCTGTGATGATGAGTTTCTTGCAAGTACAGATTTCATATGGTCAACGCATGGCAGAAGACTCTTGCACAGTCCAAATCCTGGTCCCTGGACTCAAAGGCATGGCTTTCTTTCAGACGCATCTCAAACCGAACAGATTAACAGTCAGTTGTCAGTGAGTGAAAACAGAAAAAGAATTCGTCTGATCTTCTTTTGCTTTTCTTTTTTTTTTCTACTAAAGGAGAACCGGGAGACAAAGGACAAAAAGGAGCCCCCGGCAGACCGGGAAGAGTTGGCCCTCCAGGAGAGATTGGTATACTTTTTGCACATCCAACAAAGAACTGAGACTACTGAATTTTTCCCGTTTTGCTTTATGAGCACAGTCTTATTTTCCTAAAACGTCTTTCCTTATGAAGCGTAAACATACCGTTGAGAGGCAAAAAACACAACATTTACCACAGGAGATGTATGCGTGTCCTAATTTTCTCAACACCACAACTTGGTTAATACTACAAGAACAGGGGCAAAGATCGCATTTCTTGGGCTGATAAGGTGCTGTTACACCACAAGCTGGCCAACCAGAGATGTCCAAGTGTTTACATTTGGGTGAGAGGTTGGAGGACAAATGATGATAATTGTGGAATCCAGAGTGGACAAGTGTTTACTGAAAGCCTTTAATGAGGAGTGAAGGGTTGTGCTCTAAGTCAGATGGGCTCATCTTTTTCATTAATATACTTTAGTGGAAGAAAATTGTGTTTTTTGAGTTTTATAGTGTTTTTTTTTCTTCCTATAATTAGAGGTGTTTTTTTTTAACAGATTGCATAATATTTATATATCCTTAAAAAATGCACCTTTTTCAGGGCAACCTGGAATTAAAGGACAGAAAGGCATGATGGGACGTTTTGGAAAAATTGGCCCAAATGGAATGAAAGGTTGTACAATTATGAGTGATGTACTTCATCCCAACCTGTTTATGAATAAAATAATTAGACATTAAGTACAATCGAGTATAGCTAAATAACTACATTTTTTTTTCTCCCTCAGGGGCTAAGGGAGACGTGGGTGAACCAGGTCCAAGTGGCCCTAACGGAGAGCCAGGTGAGATATGAAGCCACTTTACAGAGTTTATCAATCAGATTATAGCAGGATTAGACAGATTTGGTAGAAAATTAATTAAATCGACTGTGTTGTAATCCCCTCACATTTTTGCCTTATCAGGTGTTCCATGCGAATGCACACCAATGAGAAAGATGATTGGAGAAATGGACATTGTTGTGGCCCACCTATCCTCAGAGCTGAAATTCATTAAAAATGGTACAATCTTGTCATTCTTTTGAAAATGATGGGCATGTAGAACTATTTTCCTTCTGTTTTTTTTAACTGCTCAGCCTTATAGAAGTGTAAATGGTGGACATGTCAATGTAAAATTTATAGAAATGCAAGTGCTCATTTTTCAGCACTGCCCTCCCCTGCAGCTGTTGCTGGCATAAAAGAGACAGACAGTAAGGTCTATCTGTTGGTGAAGGAGGAGAAGCGCTACACCGATGCAGAGGCCTACTGTCAGACGAGGGGAGGGCACCTGGCCATGCCGAAGGACGAGGGGGCCAACGTAGCCATTGCAGGTTACATAACCGAGGTAGGCCTGAGCAGAGTCTACATTGGCATTCATGACCTCGACCGTGAGGGCGTTTTCACATACGTGGATCGCTCTCCCATGACCACCTTCAGCAAATGGAGGAAAGGCGAGCCCAACAACGCCTATGATGACGAGGACTGTGCTGAAATGGTGGCCTCTGGAGAGTGGACTGACGTAGCGTGCCATCCCACCATGTATTTCATTTGTGAATTTGATAAAGACACTGTCTGAGTCCAGTCAACAAACTGTTGTATTGTTTGTGGCTTCCACCTGTAAATACATACATACATGACATGCAAGTTGTTCAAAACTTGTACATTTTCTGTATCTTATTAAGCTCACAGGCTATTCAATGTCTGAGCAAGCAAAGCAGCTTTACTTTTTTAAGAATTTTACTCATTCTGAGAACTTTTTTATTTTCACATTCTGTGTTTCATTGGTATTTCCATCAGCATGTCAGGATATGTATTGAATTTTTATGTTATGCAAACTATCCAGTAAAAGGGCCGCTGACAAACAAGGCAAGTAAGGACAGGGCTGTAGATTGTGTAGAAAAATATCCAATTAAAAGACAGATGTTGGTTCCAGTTGGGTGCTGTTAATCAAAGAAATAGAATGCAGCATGCATTGTACATTCATACTCATATAATAAGTTATGTGGCAGTTGTCATACAATAAACATGGATGGATAATGTAGAAAAAAAAATAGTGCATTATTTTCTACTGCTAAACTTATTGCTCTACTGCAGCAGCTGAATCAAGTCCAGCAGCGGGAGAAAACTGCGCTGGAACAATTTCTTTTCACATTTAATTCACTTGCAGAGGGTTAGTGTCTGCTTCACTGACAGTTTGAATTGTCCTACTGTGACATGTCAAAATGTTCAGCTTTTAAAGCTGCTCTGAATAAATGCGATGTATCTAATCTGCTGAGTATGAAAGTGGAAAGTATTGTCACTACTCTGAAAGCATGACTATATTCCCAAACCCAAACCTTCCACTGACAGAAAGACATCGCTCTGACAATAACCCAAAATAACCTTCATGAACATGAACAATAAAGACTGGGTCTCGTGTATCATCTGGAGCAGGGAGGTCCAAATCCAGTCCTCGAGGGCCGCTGTCCTGTAGGTTTTAGATGTTTCCCTGCTTCAGCACACCTGATTCAAATCAATGCATCATTTGCAGGCTTGTGCAGAACTTAACCATTCATTTCATCTGAATCAGGTGGGTTGAATCAGGTGCGTTGAAGCAGGGAAACATCGAAAACCTACAGGACAGCGGGCCCCGAGGACCGTATTCGGACAGCCCTGTTCTAGAAGGTAGTTACTGTTCAGTCTCCTTACATCTTTGCATCATTTACTCCCCAGCTTGGTCTAGTTTTAAACACAAGTACTGTCAGAAGCAACAGGGAATAACAACATCCTGTAATAATTGTGAGTTTTAAAAATGGGTGACACTGACCTTTAAGAGTGTGAAAGGAGGTTGATACTCCACTTGAGAAAAAACAGCAGTCCTTGACATCCTAGTTTACATTATAGCTACAATGGAGCAACACCCATGCAAAGACCACCACTGCAGAGCTACTCCCCCTCCTTTTGTGCTATGCTTAATAAAAGAAAAGAAAAAAGAATATGTGCAGCAAGTAAAATTTAATACTGTAGACCAAACGCACTGGCACAGAGCTGTTTTTTTTTCTTACATTATGTTAAATTAACGGTGACAGATTTGCTGTGACAAGACTCCCATCTAAAAAAGTAATCTTTGGTCTCAACACAACACAGTTGGATATAACCCATTGTACTCTGCGACAATATGACAGCATAATGTCTGCTGAATGACTAAAACAAGACATTACATACCTTAGATTAGTTCGACACTCATCTTTGAAGTCCACATCTTTTAATTGTGGGATTAATCAAAGGTGGCTTATAGCTCTGGCAGCCATTGTTTTTAGGATGTGCATCCCAGCTGACATGATATCCTATATTGTGGCCCACTAAGAAGAGGAATTTGAATATGCATGACACATTTCTTCAAATAAAGCAGAGCGCCAGTCCCTTAAGAAATGAATAATTAATGGTGAGATGAATTATGCATTTAATTGACCAGGAGTTGTTGGGCATAAACCAATTAGGGGCCATTGTTGGTTCTCTCTCTGGTTACCTTTGAGGTAAACAGTGTGGACAGCTCTGGTCTAACAGTGACTGAGCAGACAAGCTGTGGTAAAAAAAAAAAAAAAGACCTGAAAAAAGGAGATATGGCTGCAGTGGAATAAATAAAAAAAAACACCGTATACACACATAACGTCCAATTTAGCTTCCTATGCCCTAGTACTTAATGAGAATTAGTCTGTGCTTGTAAGGCATGTAAAAAAAACATGCTTACATAATGCAATAGTTTTAGATGAATGAGCAAAGAAAAGCGGATAAGGGCTGAAAATGAACACACATTACAGAGCATATAGATGAATCACCAAAATACAAGCTCCGCTCCAAACAAGTTGTTATGCTTTGAAATGCAAATAAAAACAGATTGCAATGATTTGCAAATCTCATAAGCCAACGTTTTCGTTCACAAGGGAACACATACATATCTCTTTTTTTTGGTAAGGATGCAACATGTATGATTTCCAAAAAAAAATTAAAAATTTCATTTTGATTTGTCTGAGTTTTGTAGCGTCGTTTCTGTAGCATGTTCACACGTGGCTTCTTCTTTGCATGACAGAGCTGTAACACAAATTTATGGTTAGTAGGGTGCACTGTCTTCACAAACAGTGATGTTGTGGAAGTGTACCTGAGCCCATGCTAGGACTTCTCAAACAGAATCCTGCCTGTTTTTAATTCTGTGCTGCCTGAAGGTCAAAAGATCATGGATATACAATATTAATTTTAGCTGAGTCCCTCACACAGAGACATATGGAAATGGAAAATTCAAACTTTCAAAATTTTTAAAACCTTATTTTGCATTGCTCCACAATTTGAACACACTGCTTTTGCAGACTTCTGAACCTCTGCCTATACTTTGGAGACTTTGCCTCTTTAGGGTGCTCTTTTTATTTCCAATCATGTCACTGACCTGTTGCTAATTAATGTTATTACTTTCATCATGTTCTTTCAGAGGCTTTTTTTTTCGTACCACTTTTTGAACCTTTTTTTATACATATATAAATGCTGCTATCAAATTCAGGAATCTTTTCCATAAAGTAGTAAATGTCCCTCTTAAAACATTTGATACGTTTTCTATGTTCTATTATGTGTTAGATATTGGTTTATGAAATTTGCTATTTGAAATCAGTTATGTAGTAAGTAGAAAATGAGCAAGCGCTCCCCTAACTCCATCCCCACCCTGGTTGTCTGAATAACGCAAAAAGATCTTTTGGAATGAAATCCCAAATTTACTTTAGCAACACACAACAGGGAACTTCGCAAACAGCAACAGATACACTGAATAAGTTTCTTGATGCTACATCTCTCATGTAGATGAGCTGATCTCCGGAAGCTCAACACAGCAGTCCCTCATCCATTTTTACTTCAAACGGCTTAGTTTGATCAGTATGGCTGGCGGAACGGGGAGAATTCACGTACCACCAACAAAAACAGTAATCATCTACAGGAACGGAGATAGTTTTTTTCCTGGGAGGAAAAATGTTGTAAATCCGCGGCAGGTGTCAACCTTTGAGAACTTTTTGAACACTTTAACCAACGGGATTGAGGCTCCATTTGGCGCCGTGAGGAGGCTGTACACTCCCACTACTTCAGCATCTGGAGGACTTGAAGCAAGGAGGTGCATATATTGCGGGTGGAAATGAGCCATTCAAACAGTTGGAGTAAGTGCACAATCTTTCTGTGTCATGCTGTCAGATGTGCGGATGAGTTGGCAGGAGGTCAGCTCATTGGTACAACCGTAAAATCTTGAAGTTCAGCTAAGGTTTCCATGGAACTGTAATGAAGGCTGGATTTGTTAAGTGAAAACTTGTTGCAGTTGAGTGTGAAGTCTCAACATGGAGAAGCCTGGTTTGAGTCAAACCTATTTCTGTAATGCCTTTCAGCTATTGTGGGATAACCATCAAGAAGCTGCATAATAGGACACAAAAACAAGTAAGAACAGGTTTGGAGTTTGTGATCAGTAACGCTTCCAATTACAGTAAATGCAATTCTTATTTTTGATATGCCATACCATTATGTGTGGCTACACAGCATAGAGTCTGAGGCCAATTGCCAATGCAAGCCAGGGTTGGTATCACCAATTAGGATTTTGTGATCAGATTACAACCCCCCCACCAGTGATTTTAATTGATTTAAAGAGTCCTTAAAAATCACAGAAATGCTTTGGTTTCCTTTGAAAACTATTTTATTTAGATTACAGTTTCAGTGTCTTGCTTGATAATAATTTGATTGTAACAGGAAAATAGTAAAAGAATAAACGCAGTATACTCCTGGATGTTCATACCTGCATGTTTCTTTTTGCATTGTAGGAGTATTCTGAGGTGACACATTTTAAATGCGGGATGTATTCTAATGCCAAAGTAAATTCTTCTCAATTTAGAATTTTTTTTTTAATGATGATATGATAATGTTTATAGATAATAGTTTTTATGTTCCTTTTTACTTGCATTAAAAATGAAATGAAATATATACATTTGATGAATTGATGCAAACAAAACAAACAAACAAAGCATAGGAAACGGCATCGCTCATGTTTTAGAGCAAATATATTACACCTGTAGTTTCTGCCAGTACTTTTTTTTTGTTTGGTCCTCACAAAAATAGCATTGTGAAAAAACGTTCTAATTGCATTTAGAGTAAATGTTTTCATGTTTAAAAAAGAAAAACCTATTATCAGATTACTTTTTTGTATTAATTAAGTTCCCGAGTACATAATTATCTTGAAATGTACACCCCCGAATACAATTTCAATGTTATCTGACCAAATTATTCCCAGGACCAACGCTATCTTGAATCAAAAGGTGATGATAAAGATAAACATCCTGTGGCGATAACATCTCTTTAAAGCTCTTAATTTCATCTTGATTTTCAGATGCAACCTGTTGCTCACAGCAGAATAGTTGCTAGGAGAACTGCTGATGGGACTTGCACAATAAAGTCAGTATTGATCTGAATCTAGATACAGATTTTCCCCAATATAGAATAAATCATGATCTCCTTTGGGTTGTGTCTCATGTCTTGTTTCACAGTGTCTTTACCAATGGAGACTTATTGGTTTCTGCAGCTCGAATACGGATCTCAAAGCATACTCTTAAAAGCTGGGAAAATGTTTTAGCTATGGTGAACAAGAAAGTAAATATTCACACAGGTGCTGTTTTCAGTTAATATCTAGTATTAGTAAATATTACAATTAATTAAATATTACAATGAGTTTTAAGTTAGCAATGTATAAAGTGTTAATGGTGGTAAGAAATGCAATTTTTATGCATTTGTTTATTTTTAAAATGTACTATAAACCTTTACAGCAATGATGTGTTTCATCATATCTTGCAAAGAAATGAGGCTGTCAAAGCATCAGCCTCTGTTTTATCCTGTAGAGGGAAATATGATTAATGGAGACTTTCCTGTCAATTTAAATGCAGCGAATTTTTGCGTCGGATGGAGAGAAGAAGAATGTTCCAGTTAATACGTAATGGGGACAACGTCTCGTTGTGTTCAGTGGAATCTATGCAGAAGTGCCTCAAACCCTGCTGTGATGGATTTCAAATTGTGCTCAATTTGTCCCATTTGTGGTGTGTCTTTATTTGGCTTCCCAGGCTTTACACATTAGATGGACGACCTGTCCGCGGTCCCACTGAACTGGAGAGCAACCACTACTATGTTTCAGTTGGTGCAGAAAAGTTCAAGCCTCTCCAATATGACCAGTTGGTCCCCTCCAGGGATATCGACATGGAAGACAACACAATTAAAGGGTATGAGAAATGTTTTCTATGGTCGGCTGTTTTTTTTTTCTCATTATACTTGGAATAAACACCAGATCATAATTTTGTTGTGAAAAGGGAAGACGTGTCGGTAATGATTTTATTCTTTTTTTCTTCCTGCAGCCTACATCGTACCCGCTATCAAAAAGAAAAGACCTAGAAAGAATGTGGTGGGTACTGTTGTTTCAGAGTTGCATGCAGTTTGCATGCCATCTTCTTGTGAAATTTGTTACATTTTGCCAGCATTCCCTCTAGTTTACTGCTATAGCACCTTGGCAGAACCACAGCTCTTTGCACACACAGCATTTCAATTAACATTTCCCACTTGTGTGAGACTTGTTGTGGGGGCGCAATTCGTTATGAAACAGCACTATCATCAATCACTGTCGGCAAGACGCATTGAGTAACCATTGCTTTCCACTTTGATGGGTAACCCCCACAGAGACAGACTGGCCCACTTGATCAAGTGCAGTGAGCCTCACAGTGTGCACCAGGGGGACTTCGCTTACTGAAAACAACAACAGCAAAAAAAAAATATATATATATATATATATATAGCTCATTCAAACCAGAACCAGGACAATTTGTATTGTGATTAAGTAGACAGAGAAATGCTTTGAATCCATATGAGGATTGCACTGTTGAGGGCCTGAGATGAACACCGAATCACTTGGTGAAGATGAGAACATGCTCTGTCAGCAGGTTGAGGTGGAGATGGGGCCCCCTGTGAGAGATGCGTCTGACATCTGATTTTTCTAACCATGAAAGATGGGCGATGCTGTTGCAGGTGCCAATTTTATTAGATAGAGAAAAATGCCCCTTGCCTTTTCTCTTGCTCTATCTGTGGCTGACTGTCTTTGTATTCAGAAATATTCACATTCATTAGCAATATATCAGAATGAGTTGAAATGCTGGGGCTTTTGTAAAATCTTTGCAAGCATAAAATGATCAATGAAAGCAACATTGTTATCAAACTTTGTTTAACTAATTTATTGAGTAATAAGGCCATAGCTCTTGCCATTTCACTTAGTACCATGAGGTGGAGACAAAGACAGACCTATGGTTGTGTTTTGCATCCACCAGGTCATTGTAGCGATTGTCCCTCACAAGGCATAATGCAGGCGCATTTTACTTTCCTTTTCTCTACGTCTGATCCCTCATGAACCTGTAAACATGAGCTGATCAGTTAATAAGGACTGTCCAGAGGGGAAAGATACATGTGACAAATATGACTCCATCTGTCTTGATCTGTCAGCTGTTCAGCCTACTGATTACATGTACATTTATTGGGTCACATCCACCATTAATTTCAGTTTGACCTCACAAAACAACAGCAGTCATGTTGAAACGCCTATAAAAAGATCTTTTAAACATGCCCACTGAGGCAGTGTAAAATGTAACCTTGCTCTTGCACCCTCACTGTATGGGAACAGTGTTTGTCCTGTCCTGTCTGCACCAGCGGTGGAGCAGCTCTGCACTGCTGAATGGGACATCTGGCCTGGAGAATGTAACACTGAAACTCTACAGTACACTCTGTTCCCCTCGGAGGCAGGCGTACAGTATATGCTGAGTTAGGTGGCTGCTGACATCACGAGGAGAAACTTTAAAGTAGACATAGCATAAAGAGAAGATTAATAGAGAACAGAGGAATGCAAAGAGGTGGAGAGAATAATGATGTGCATCAAGATCGTACTTTCATGTTATAATGTACTTCACACATCTTGTGAAAGCAGCGCAGAAAGGCTGACTGAACTTTCAGTAACTGCTCTCTGTCATCGGCAATCATTTGCTGCTGCTCCCCATCTCTCAGCTTTTCATGTATGATCTCACTGGTTTGGGAAAGTAGTAATGCCCCGAGGAAAACTATACCTCCTCGCTGCTGCCAGCATGTCTCCTCACTGAGGACCCGTCCTGGGAGTGGCTACCACTGATACCACAGTCAGTATGGCTGGAGGCTGGTCAGTCCAATTGTTTGGGACCTTTATTTTCCCCTGGCTATCATATCACGGTGTCCTCCTGTTGACTCCAGTTCTCTGCTACTTGAGAGGGGCCACAGATTACTTTCTGCTCGGCCCTCCCTGAGCCCCCTTTGCACTGACTCCAGCACTCTATTTCTCTCTCAGGGGCCTCCTGATACACACAGTTGTCTGCTCTCACAGGACACGGCACCGTAGATATTTAATGCAGGAGAAGCTAGATGACCTCAGCTTTTCCACTGCTGTGTTTCCAGTTGTGCTGCTACTTGTACTGTACTCCCCCGGCTCTGCAGCACCCCTCTCGCTCTACTTTCTTCTCCCCCGCGTCCTCTTCACCACTCTCCCTGAATGAGACTGGCTTGATTAAACTTTATTGATTTAAATATAATTTATTTAAGTAAATATCATCTCACCACCAGGCTGTCAACAAGCAAAACAAGCTGTTCAGTGTTTGATTTGATATCTTGGTTCTGAACTTTATTGTGACGTGGTTTCACATCACTCAGAGATGAACTGAAG
This sequence comes from Leuresthes tenuis, assembly GCF_036924035.1. Taxonomy (NCBI): domain Eukaryota; kingdom Metazoa; phylum Chordata; class Actinopteri; order Atheriniformes; family Atherinopsidae; genus Leuresthes; species Leuresthes tenuis. The sequence continues at coordinate 21,239,273 of NW_027325369.1, forward strand.
TGACAAAACTGAACGGCTTACCATCGCGACAGTGCCACAGCTCGTTCTGTCTTTGATCTCCTGTGGCTGTGGACACTACAATGCCCGTACATGAACTCTGTTTCAACTCTCCTCCGCTGAATATACAACTCCAAGCAAACTTTGCTCTTCTTTTCTTGTTTTATTTTTCTTCCTCAGCCCACTAACGGCTGTAGAAATTCAAAAGAACATCAACAGACTTTGCCTCCGCATTAAAGAAAGCAAACAAGAGAAGAAACAACTCAGCTATTCCCCAGACCCAGTGTTAGTGAGCTTGCAAACACCACTGCCAGGAGTGTATTCTGGTGGAAGCCTAAGATCGCTACACTATCCCCTGAGCCAGCCCAGGGACACTGCAGAAAAGAGTGCTGTAGCTGAAAAGAAACATTGAGTTTGCTCACTCTCACCCTCTGTGTCTGTGTCTCTCATTCTCTGTAAGGGAGACATACCTCACCTTCCTACCTACAGAGGGGATGAGGAGCCTGTGTGGAGAAAATTGCCTTTTGTGGAAGCATTAATTCAGATGTGTACCCTGCTGTCTGAACATCACTCTGAACTCTCCCCACTGCTCTCTCCCTCTTTTTCTTCTCTTCCTCCCTTGCTCTTTCACTCTCTCGCCATGCAGCTGAGTCCCAAACCTCTTTTTTTCCTTTTTTGCCTCCCCTCTCCATCAATAACCTTCTGCTGTCTACAGCTGAGGAATAAGTTATTCCCTATGACTCCCTCCCTTTCCCTTTAAGCTTGTTTGGATTTTCATTGTTTGATCTGGCTTGATAAATAAGACAAATGCAGTTAGAAATTCATGGCTGCCCCATTTCATCAATAAATGATTAGTTTGCCACGCTCCCCGGTGATTGATAGGTTGTGCATGCAATGTATTGGAACCAGATGAATTCAATACAGTAGAAGTCACGGGGGAGCTACAAAACATATCGGCTCATGAAAAATTGAGGTCAGTAGAAAATGTAAAAAAAATGTTAAAAAGAGAGAAGAAACAAGGTCTCCCATCATGGTTTGTCCGTCTTTATGTTGAGCTTCATGAAACAAGCAAAAGGTCAATTATGAATAAGAGAAAAATCTGAGGACATGTGCATTAATGTGGACCTCTGCTTTCTGCTTTCTTTTGTCTCTCCGTGTAGAGTGCTCATGTCTGCTTAAGAGAGGACCTTGAGCGCACAGCCAGGGGCCAGATGAAGAAACACACAGCCAAGCCGGAGAGAGCCAAACAACAGAGGCAGGTGTCCAGGAACCCAGCACTCCTCACAACAGGGGGTGAGCAGAGCATTTCAATAGCAGTGTTTCTCACACTGTCTTTCTCTCCAGCCCCCCCGTCTTCACAGTTTTTTTTCGTCTTCAACACATTCTTTCTCACTATGATAATAGGAAGAAACCTGTTGCCTTTTGATTACAAATTTATATCTAGGGTTTCATTTTGGCACACATGTACGGCTGTGCATTGTTGCACACTTCTCCGTGTGTGTACATAAGGAGATACTGAGCTAGTGTGTGCTGGGAATATAGAAAATTTGGCATTTGACGGAGCTTTCTTTGGATTGTCAACCTATTCAAGTCCAAACCGTTCATAACTCAGTGCTCTTTGAAAGCAACATGACTTATTTTTTCTGTGGATATTAAACAGATCATGACTTCAAACGCTGTTAAGGGGGCTTAAATCATAGATGAATTCAATCAGGCCATTTTGTTGAATATGAATCTGGAGAGCCTTGTTAAACAGAATACTTTCATTTTCTCGTAATGTGAAAATCTAAATTGTATAAAGTTATTATTAATATAAGGAACACCGACAACTGACAACACTGTAAAGTGACAAATCTTCCTTGTGATAATATATCATTAGCATTCAGAAACAGTTTTTTTCTACAGTTGTTGTTTCAGGGGTGTCTGTATGTCAGTACATATGAACCACATATGCAGATTGATATAGTTGTTTTATTAAAAAGACACATTCTGCATCATATTTAACATGACATGATAGGCACAAGTGAATCATAAGGACTGTAACTTAGATTTTTAAGCCCCCACCCATCCTCACTCAAGGAAAAAACAGGCAAACATCCAGATAAGACGTATCTTGGCTAAACACATTGTCTTACCACAATATGAAGTAACCAGTTTTACTCCATGAAAACGTGGCTAATTGTTTCCTTATTCTTTCTAAACAACGAAAGCTCTCTAAAAACGTCAGATATGATGTTATTAAAAAAACAAACACAATTCCAGAGGTTACAAGGCAATCTCCAAATATGTTTAAATGCTTGTTTTAACAATTCAGGATGTCACTAAGAAGCTACACAGTCTCAGAAATGTCAAGCTGTTTACAGGTTGTGGCACTTACAAGAAACCCATGTCTGTGAGGGTTGGTGTGGAGTAGGAGGAAAAAACATGCAAGACATCTAAAGAGCTTCAGGCCGACCTGAAGCCATTTTGAGTGGTGACTTCAGACCGTAAAATGTGCTCCACGCTGAACCAAGTAAAACTCTGTGGGCAAGAGTGGAAACAATTAAAAAAGAAACATAAAAGGCAGGGGTAATTTTTGTAAAAATCTTCATGGATAAGCAAAAGTCTTTCTGGGAGAAAGGTTTGTGAGCAGTACACACACACACACACAAAAAAACAGAGCTCTCTGGGAATGCGGTGCATCAGCTTTTTTATAGGCTATCGTCCTGTGGGTAGTTTTCTCGGTCTCTGGTACTGGAGGCATTGAATGTATCAACAGAATAATGAAGCCAGGGGATTATGTTTTAGAATTAAATGTATTATCCTGAGGTAAAACAACAGGATAACAACCTGGAGCAAACATCCAAATGCACGAGAGAAAAGGCTGAAATGGAAAAGATGGACTTTTTACAACTGTACAGCAGTGAGTGCAATACAAAGGACATTTACAAACGGATTCAATTCAATTCAGTTCAGTTTTATATATAGCGCCAAATAACAACAAATGTCATCTCAAGGCACTTAAATAATCTAGTCCAGGTGACTATCTATATATTTATATATATAGTCCAATTTTATTGGTAGTCAATATAATGACATACTGTAGAATGATGCAGCAGGTGTACAGTTCCCTGGCCACAGTTTGAGCACCTGACCATTGTCTAGCAATACCAAAGTCTTCAAAAATGTCATGTTTTTTTATTACAAACTCTCCTTTAGAGCTCTTCATACAGACAATTTCTCTTATTAGTGTTCATGAGCATCATGAAAGATCAGAGACTTGTAGTTTTCTTTCATCATTTTGCCTCTCTGTAACCAAAGTTAGCCCAAGAAAATAGATCTGAAAGTTATGCTAGGCTGAAAAACAATGATCAAGTAAAAACGCTTTAAGCTGAACATATTTCAAGAACCAAATACATTTTTGTATACATTGTTCCATGGTCTTCTCAGTGGTTTATCTACTATGCATGATTATTATTTGAATTAAAGCGCTTGAGGCAACTGATGTAGATCCAAGCTCCAATAGGTTGTTTCATTATTCACATTCAACCTTGTTTCAGATCTAGTAGTTGACCAAAAAAAGAAAAAAAGTTCATAAGAGGAAAAACAGTGTAACTTTGTTGTATAAGCTTTGCTCCAAAGGCATTAGGAGCTCCCTGCCTCTGTCGAGATCTAACCTTGGGACAAAGGTTCGAGCTGGCTGGCCATTTTTGTGTCAGGGCGACTGTGGCTCTCCGTGGCCCTTTCGTCTGTGGGGCCACTCTTAAATATAAATGGCATGACAGCGGCATTGATCTCTTGTGAGGTTGAATAGGAGTGAAACAGGGAGGGGACAGGAGTGCAGTGAGGGATGCAGGGGTAACGGGGAAAGAGAGGGCAAGAGTGTGTAGAAGAATGAGAGGGCGGTTGCCAACAGATGAGGTAATTGTGATTAATCACTTTTCTCAGTGAGCAGTGTGTTCAATGCACAAAACAAAAGGAGTGATACGTCAGAGGTACAGGAAGACCGCCAGTTGAAGGTGGACCTGCCAATTGATCAGATAAATATAACCTCACTCAGCATCCACCTGATGGGCGTACAGTCTTTAAGCAGCTCGGTCTTTTTATCAGACAGGAAGAAAGAATTGATCTAAAAACACAATATACCCACAGATAAACACACAGGCATCATAAAGGAAACTTGGACACATGCTGATTCTGTTTAACTCGACTATATGTTAATAACTGCATTGTTTTAGCTTTTATCATTTCTATACCTTTCTGCTGTGTAAAAATTCATCATGACAACGAGCTGTTTATGTTCCCCATTAAAAGGGTTAGATGAAAGAAGTGTCAGCTGCTTGAACAAAATCTGCTCCACTTGCCTTCCATTACGCTTTACCTTTGTTTTTCAGCTTCAAACGGAATTGAAAATATACTTCTTGTACAGTATAATATGATTTTATGTTCACAATAAGGCTTGTGAATGCTCAGTAGAACAAGCTCCATAAATATATTAATATAAAAGAAAAATCAATATAGCATAACGGTCTAGTGTTTGCCAAGGGGGGGTATCCTGTGTTCTCCCTGCCTGCAGGTTGAGGCCAAGGTAGTTGAAGAGGAGCAAGAAGATGGGAGATGTTCAGCAAGCAGGAAGGCCTCCCTGCAAGATTCAGATACCACGTGTCTGCAAAAGACTGCAGGTTTCAGGAGCAATGTAAGTACTCTTTTTATAAGTTCCTTGTAACTTTGTCTCACATTTCCGTAATTCTCACTTCATTATGATGTCCAATTTTCTCATTTGCCTTTGGATTAGGTCATGTAAAAATGGCCTAACCAGCTATTATGGTAATGATCATTTGCATAATTGTCCGAGGGTCACATAGACCTGTTTCCAACAACCATATTTTTAACTAACGTGTGTGCAACCATGACCTGTTTTTCTGTCTTTGAGACCCTCTCTGTATATTATGTACAACTGTACATATTTACCATCGTTTCTTCGGGGCAAGGTATGTCAGAAAAAGTTACCTGTCACAGTACTGTGACTGCAGGCAGAAGGTTGAATACATCTGAGAAGTAGGTAAACTTTATGTTTTATGCATGTTGAGAGCTTAGCCATCGTCGAGGGTACTATATATAGTATGTGTAACAACGCGTTTGATTTTTTGTCCCTCACTCTGGTTATTGTGCACGATCACAGTGATGAAGTAGGACTGAGCCGTGTGTACAGATGTTTTTGCATGCATCTCTGGTTCCCAGAAATTACACTCATTTAAATACACTTATTTTGCTCTAATAATCCTCAAGGGACAGCGGCGTGAAGCTGTGTAACTGTGATGAATGTGCACAATAGTTGGCTGATATTACTATTCCAAGCAATTTCATTCGGCTTTGAAATGAGAAGATATTGAGTCTTATTTAAGCAATCAATAACCTTGAACATTTTGTTTTAATGAAAACTATAATTTCAAGCAGTTGCAATTACACCGCAGGGGAATGTTTTCGTGTAGTGATGATTTTGCTGCAGTATGCACTTTTGCAATAAAGATATTCTTATTTGGATAATTATTGACTTCTGGGGGCCAGTTATGACCCTGGCTAAAGACCTCATCAATAGTCTAATTCATTACTTATTGCTTTTAGTCATACATGACTGTTGCTGATTCAGATTATCTATGGATTGCAGAGAATGACTATTAGATAATAGAAAAATAATAATGATGATAATAATAATAGTTGTACAGACTCAGCTACTTCTTGCAATAATCATCTCGCCAGACAGTTTTTTTTCTTTTTGACTCACAAAAAGGAGAATGTGGTATCTTGTTCAAAGCCACTGTGCGGAACACATCTTAAGGACGAGGAATTAGATTACAGTTAAGTGATCTGAATAGTGTCTTCACTTTCCACCAGAACACTGACTGCCGAACCATAAAGTTGTTGTTTTTTAAAGGTTCATTCATGTTTTATCAGGGATTAAACATGAAGTCGCTGTCAGACCGGAAATAATAGTTCTGAAGGTGAGACTTAACTGAACTTAAAGTCTAATCTTTCATGCATACTCCCCTCTTTTCCCTTTGAGGCCAAACAGACTGTCGCTGTCTCGTCATCAGCAGCCCCATCATTTAGGGGGCTGTGAATAATAATGAGGGATAACTGCACTGCTATGACTCATCCTTTCAGCTGAGTTGAGACAGATTTCCTCCCACTCTGGTGCTCGTATATGCTTGTGAAATGCCCTGTGTACGCCGCATATGAGCATGTATATAGTGGATATTGATGACCAAATTCAATTACATGATTACATTTTCAGCTGAAGCTTTAAATGATTTATTGCATCGAATTTAAATGCATTTACAGACAGTGCACCAGTGAGGCGGTGGCATGCATGTGATATTGACCTGTGTGGTCCAGGCCAAATAAAGAATAACGAGATTCAGCATCTCTGCCAAGTAGAGATGTCCGCTGAGAGTTAAAGCAGACCGTCTCAGTGGCAGAGAGCGAGGGATGACGGCCCAGAGCATGATGCACATTTATCAAAGCTTTTCTTATAATCACCTGACTGACTTTTGTTGGGCTCTCTGAAGGTTGCCTTTAGAGTGTACTCTGTTAAGGAGCTGATTGATTTCCTGAAGGCGTTGTCTGTCTGTGTTGTAGATGTCATACACTTTGAGGAAATGTGGACAAGGGTAGATTTGTAACTCACTGCTGTGGTATTGTGTTTACAACTATCATTTGTTTTGATTTAACAATATCGGCTGATTTATCAACCAGTCAGCTAAGCATTTTTTCTTAATTAATATTGTTAGAAATGCCAATACAACTGGGGAAGTTTGATCAATTGTCTTCCTCTCCTTAAGAATTTTGTGATAAAAAATCGAATCATTATTGACCAAGGCATTGATCCATCCCTTCTCTTTTCCAATGCAAGTCCATTTCATTTGTTTTTCATCTGTTTTTCTGTGCTCTTATTCCCTGAAGCTTAGGTTAGCCATTACAAAGGCCTCAGTCTCCCCATGCAAGGTCAACAATAATCAACTCTAGACAATGTCACCGCCTTGCTTTTCCAGAGAAGCTAGGCAAAGGACAACGACTCCAGTGGGCTTTTAAGGACCGGCTGCATTATACCATTCAATTACTGTTCATTAGATAGTGTACGACCATTAATCAGACTGTGATGTTCTGCTAGTCTTCAGTGGGGACAATGAACTGGGGAAATTTATTCTGGCTTCCTGGTTAGGCTACTGTTTCAGTGGTAAGATGAAAGATGACACATTGGAGTGCACTGAAGCTTTCAGTACAGAGACATCCTAGACTGAACTGGTACTCCAGTCTTGTTGTGTGTTTTCAAGTGAGGTTCTTCACTTTATGCACCCCATCTTTGGATCTTAAGAAACATAGGCTTTGTCAGAGATTTACTGCGTAAGTGGGAGAGTATTACGAATCTGATATATCTCTGAACGGTGAGAAAGCTGACAGATTTACTGATTAGAGCTGCATATGCATGGAATATGACTAGACGATGATATGAGAAACTGATTTATGTTTTCCAGGAGGCTAAAGGGAGAGAGGTGTCACACAGGCTCAGTGGAATACCATCACGGATGTCCCGGTTTTTCAAGGGTAGGTTCATCAAAGCATAAAGCCTGGTAGTAGCTCACCAGCAGCTCCAGTGGCGGCCCCCGCGTTCCCCTCCACAGCACCTAATGCACCAATAAAGAGACCGCTAATACACTCTGCATTACCGGTCCCTCCCTCACGTTGCATGTGATGATCCGCAACTACCTCTCAACATCTGGGAGAGCTTTTCGCCATACTTTATGGAGACCATCTGGTTCAGTGGGATTTTTTTTTTCCTCCCCAATCTCCAATGACTTATTCTAGTATCAAAGGCACCTGCACATTTCGATGTGCCAAGCTGAGAGTCCAGGATTGTTCACTACTCTTTATATTTCCCTTGTTGTTGGCAATTTGGAACCACTCAGAGAGAATAAGAGGGATCTGTGTGTTGTTACTATCAAAACACATTTTCCTCGCCATGATTTCTTATTGTCAATAGAATTGCATGGTCTTGCTTTTATATGATTGATCTAGAGTCAAGCACATCTGAAAAGACAACATAGTGTTAAAACCCAAAGTATGCCAACGATGTAAACTTGATATTTTCCCTTATCAGGGACTGTGCCTTTCAGTAGGTCCGGGCAATTTTTATTCTAATTATCTACAAAACATAGGCTTTGGTTGTGGGGCCTATTCGGTGACTTCCCAGCGTCCCATATTGTCCCTTGTGAGAATTCCAAAGGTGGTTAAATGGAATGGGATGTGAATCCCTGCAGGTGGTTATCACTGTCTGCCCCTCAATCTGAGGTTCACTCTGTCAGTGTGACACCTTGAAAATCACTGCATCCTGTGCTATCAGCAGGCTCCCTTCCCAGCTCACATGTCCTCCATACTATCAAGAAAGGACAGACATACACGGACATGAAAGCACACATATCCACAAACACAAATCCACAGAGTGGTCTAACAGATAGCAGTTTGTATTAAATCTTTCTCCTATTCTGCCGCACATGATTTCTCTTTACATACATGCAGTTTGTTTCAAACATCTTCATATTAATAGGACAAGAGGTTGAGAAACAGCTTCGTACACTCTGCTACTGGTTAAGATTTCCCTCAGAATATCAATGGGCACTGCGGGGGGCATTTCAAATAAATCACAGCACATTATTGCTTGCCGACTCGAGGCCGGCACACTCATTTTTCTGTCCCTATCACGTTATATTGTTGTTGTTGTTGCTTATGAATGGTTCTGCATCATTCATGCCTCATATTCTCGAGCTGTCACAGTGGATGACACAGATGCAAAGCATAACTGGAGACTCGGAGCCTTGGTGGAAGGAAGTGGGATGTGAGAGGAAATGCAAGTTATCTGTAACAGAGTCAAACCTGCCTGCCACCTGTTTTGCATCAAAATGTCAATATCTGAGGCAGTTTTTATCCTTGAAAGGAATTTTTCATCTGAGTGAAAAAAAGGAGGGCTTTGTCTAAAGCCAAATCTACCATCAAAGTATTTGCCTTTATATAAATGGCTTTTTCCATATACCTGAGGGATGTCCCACCTTGACTTCCATGTGTAGAAGCAAGACATACTTGTGTGATCAGTTTGGCTGAGATTCTCCTTCAAAAGTTATTGGCATCATGTACAATGGCCTTATAATTTATGAGAACTGTTAAGGCCTCTGACAGAAGTTGTAAAGCATCTTGACTGATTGGGTAGATGTGAGATGTGTGCAGTCATGGCATATTGTTGCCTGTATGCGTGCACAACATACAGAGAGTTCCACTGCTTGCTCTGTCACAGATAAATTACTCCACACAGTCAAATTAAGTTGCTGTAAATCACCTCGTGGACCCGAGAGTAGTCCTGAGTGACGACCTTTACGCCTCTTTGACTTTAACACTTATTTATGTTAATCACATCTGTATTATACTGACAATAAAACTGTGTCACATTCAAAAAAGTCATTGTCTAGCAGTGCATAGACAGGGTCTCAAAAACACTCTGGTTTCATTTAAAATGAAGGGTTAAAGTGATGACATCATTTTTTAATGATTCTGTATGTTAATAATCTATCTAAAAACAGTTTTGTTTTTGTCCTGTATTTTAGAGACATTTTAAACATTGATGTTGTTTATTTTAACTAGCACACCTTTTATTCTAAAATGTATGTATTATACAATGTGCGTTCTGTGTCATTGTTACACATTAAAGCAATCAGTAAGCCCTACAAATAAATGCTTGGTCTGCTGTTGAAGTCCCTTTCACAAAGGCTCATAATAGTTATGACATTTTGTTAATCATATGCTCTTGATGTTAGTCTTGATGCAATTCCTCTAGTGAAATTTGTCCTGCCTTATTCACCCAACATTGTATTCAGGCAAAAAAGAATGGTATTCATCACTAACGGCCTTAGTTAACTGGAGTAAAGTTGGTGGAAAATGTGCGCTTTTCTTTTCATTCATCATACGCGTGTCATGAGGGGCCTTCAATAGTCTGCAGCTCCCAAAACCAGCAAGTCTTTTTTCACGGTGAAAAATAATAAGTTCCAAGGGCCGTGTGTTGAAAATCAACCATTGTGATGTGAAAGAGGCATCTGTGTGTGATCTCCACCGCACTTGAGACGACAGATGAAGTGCACCACTGCCTAGTTACACATTAGCTTTTGATTGCCAGTTTGCTCTGTGCGTAGTCCATAGCTTTGAACTCTGCCTCAAGATGAAAGCCAACCTTGTCCACAGTGTGGCCACTGTAGATCGCTGCTGTTTCTTATTTGCTCCAGGCACCATCAGGACTTCTTTTTTCTTTCTTTTTTTTTTGCATTTCTTTACCATTCTGTATTGCGCCTTATGTATAATTCATCATACAGTGCATCCTGTGACAGCACCCTGTCTCAGTTGCTCCATTTTAATTTAATGCTTTTTTTCTCTCCCTCTTCTGCTCGTGTTGACTGTGGTCAATGTATCATACCACTAAGGTATGTCTTTGCTGTGTCCAGTGGACTTTGATTTTACTGGTTCCTGTGGTGAGATCATCACCACTTAGTGCTTGTTCTCTCTTTTGCTTTCTCTTACCCTTTCTGTTTCTGTCTTCTCCAGTGTCATAGAACACAGTGTCAGACTGTTAAGGACCAGACATCCTCGCTCTCGTCTGTCTCCAGAGGCCAGCTGCTCATCTATAAGACGAAACAGTGTTATAAACCAAATAAAAATGTCTTGTCTCTTGACAGCCCCGCCTTGGATATATGGCCTCTTATTTCAGTGAATATATTGCATAATTATGTATGGTTATGAATATTACATGGAACCCCTCACTGAGCGCATGGTAAGATGCCTAATTGCAGAGTTTAATTATTAAGGAGCAAAGGTCCTGAGCGGGTTTTGTGAAAAGCACTTTTGATAAATTATTTTTTACACTTTTCTGATGAATTATTTTGGGGGCTCTTGTCTAATCAGTAGACATAGTGGACCGACTAACTGCTCTTGAGAGAGACTTATCTTTCCATGGAGAGGAATTACTATGCTGATTAAATCCACTGAAATCAACTAATAACTTAATGATATTGGAGTGGATTAAAAAAGAACCTCTTATAGTGGTGCAACAAGGGCGCATTGATGGGTAGAATGAGGGCTGCTGCTGTTGACCTTGGGGCACCACTTTCATATTTCTGTGTAACATGAGGGTAAGGAAAGCTTGTGATGATATATACTGAAGCAAAGCTCATTTTAAACACTGTCATACTGCTTTACTTTATACTTGATATGAAGCACTTCAAGGAAAAAGTCCAGAGAGGCTGACTAAACAAGGAATAAAAAAACAGATCTCCCTCAAGTAGCCACTAGGCACATCTGCTTGTGTAACTACAGTGCTTTTGCTATTGCCCCATCTTCCTCTGCAGCGTGTTCTATGACTGAGACTCCCACACAAAAATCCACCCCCCCTGTTTTATTTGAGTATTCCCACAGAAAACCAACATTGCATGCAAAAAAGTTTATGGGGTTGACCTTCGTTTTATGTCAGAGAAAAAACTCAGTGAATAAAACAGGCATCTCTGCTTGTTACTTCAAATAAAGAACTGTTGCACCTGATGTACTCCCCCATAACAACCTAATTGCTGCAGTGCAGACAATAAGAATCATTGACCCACTTAATCACAGTTCTGTGTCACGCTGTGACAGTGCAAAATCTAGTTCACCACAACTGTGGGATTGAACGTGGAGTAATAGCAGGGCTCCTTCCATTCACCTCCTACAAAATGCATGTGAGTCTAGCACTTATGAAATGCAGTCAAGCTGCTTTTGGCGAGACAACATCAATATGTGAATAATTGATTGATATTGATGTGAAGATTGCCTCTGTGTATCCAGTATAGCAGTTTGTTTGGAAGTCTCCCGTGGAGGGCAGCAGCCTGACCAGCTGTCAATAACACGTCACAGTGGGCACTTTGACCAGTTCAAACACTTCAGTAAGCAGCTGAACAATTGTTCTCGGTGTGGGGTTACTGTAAATCAGCTCTTCTGCTTTGAATGGAGGCATGAAACAGATTCAGTCAGGGCTCCACAGAGTTGTCTGTAAATAAGCACATATCAGTTTTGTTCACTGGGAGTGATACGGTTGCAATAGTTGTAAGTACTGGATTTATGAAGATTGCATATTACTTCTGAGTGCTCAGAGTACACAATACAATCTTCTTTTTATAGTTTATACAGATAATTTTACTCAAAATCCTGTTCCACAGTAAACGTGGAAAAAATACTTTATTTGTAGGACTGAATAGCCACCTAGCAGTACAACCATGCATCATGAGCTATTGGGCACATTTGTCGGTGAACAGCTTACACTTTACTTTGCTCAAAAAAACATAGTAGGCGTAAAGCACTTTCCAGCCACAGAATGAATAAGAATTGTATGAGCTTTTGTATTTGTGGATAAAACTAGCCAAAGGTCATTTTATACAGACTCTACGTGCCTCGAGACCTGTATTGTGCCTCCTTGCAGACAAGATGGACAGGTGGTTTTATAAAAAGACCTTTTCACAACTGACATCATTTAGAGCCACCAGGAGGGCACTTCCCCTGCCTTCCATGTTCCAGCCTGGTAGCTACCTGCTGTCTGCAGCTAATGGCTGGAAGCATGGCTAAAAGCTCTCAGAGTGATAAGGTAATATAGAGTCAGAGAGAGAGGGAGAGTAAAAGACTGCTGTATCAGTGGGACCATATACACTGATTATACAGGGATGAGGAAATGGTCTAAAAATAAAAACAAATGGAGAATGCGAGATGATATCACTGACCCCAGATTGCTGACGGCAGTGTTTTGAGTTGTATCCAGATGGTTATGAGGCAGGGATGATGGTGGGAGCCGAGACTTACTGCTGTCCTCGTAACTGATGTCATGCCTAATAAAATAAAAGAGTAGCATTCTGTTTTGCAGTGGCACTAATGAATGATGAATATTAGATTTAGAATGTTGCTTAACTGATTCATAGTGTTGAAGACAATTTCAGCCCCTTTTTGACTTTGGTCATTTTGTTAATGACTACTAGTCTAGATTACCGTTACATCAGACCTCACCCATGTTTTACTATTTCTTCATTCATTCGGTCCTTTGCAGCTCCCATCTGCTCCTAACATTGTGCAAATGCATGTACATAAAGATTTGTTCTTCCATTTCTGTTTAGTTCCCCACTGCTTCCTTTTCTGTTTTTGTCCCTCTCCTTTTCCCTCCCCTTTATCAGTTCTCAGACTGGCTGTCCTTAGTAAGATGGATGTGTGCACTCCCAGGGCAGATGGCCGTGTTGTTACTCTGTGTACCCGGCTCACACTTTAACACCCAGCCGTCTTGTCTGGCCTGATGGGGCCATTGCCTGGGAATAGAACTCTTGTACTGCACTGTGCAGCAAACGTGTGTTGTGCAGCTCACTGCATGGATGCTCATCCATTTTGTCAGAGAGTGGGCCATAGGAGAATAGGAGTGCTACAAATGCACAGATGGATTAGTCCTTTAAGGATGAAAGTTATTGTTATGCTGTAGGATAACTCTAAAGTAAACTTTCATCATTACACATTTATTTTGTTGACATCTAGACACAAATTAAGGACGTATCAACATGGATACATTACTGTCACTGTCATTGGATTTAGCAAAAACATCTCATCACTGGCAATGGTAGAATTTCATGTGTTTCATTTAGTCTTATTAAAAAAATCCTCAAAAAAGAGCCCCTCCAACCCATATTTAGAATCTTAATGTTGGTCTATGGCCTGTGGTTGTATACACTTAAATCAGAATATATGCATGATATTCTGGGAAGTAAACAAAAAGATATCACTGGAAGTTAAGATTTTATTGATACATTTCTAAAAGGTATGGTTCCCATACCAGTTTTTCATCAGGATTTAACACTTTATTACTTGTTTAGTGGCAGCGTTTTGATATATGAAACATAGAAATCACTGGATACATAAATTTAATCTGAAATCACATGCTGTCTATGCTTTTTGCTTGCATTAATGTAAATCCAGTCAGGGCTGTTCTGCCGTGTAAAATTGCAGTCTTTGTCTACCCTCTAACCATACGATTTCTTTCATTTCAATCTCAATTGGAATATTGTCCCTTAGTTGCTCCTATCACATGTAATGAATGTGCTGCCCCAAAGGTGAGAACTGTAATTGATTAAAAACCATAATGTTTTTTCATGCTCGGTGTAGTCAGTGATAAGAATATCTGCGATGAGTGAGTGTGAATGCATATAGATGTCTTGTATGTGTGAATTTATGTGTGTATTAGTGTGTCTGATGGTCTGTGTGTGCAGGACATGACATCAAAGTTGTGTGTGTGGTGGCTGTGTTTCATCCTGGCTAATGAAGAAGCTGAGAATGTGCTTCTGGGTCACAGTGGGAACATGCGCAGCGAGGTCACTTCAAAGGCAGGATAATGACGGATTAAGTCTAAATCGTGGCCATGCTTTAGTCGCTTTCTCACATCTAGTGTGTCGCTCTGCATTTTAATAACAAATCATCGCAATATGATCTAGTAAAATGTCTCTGCCTTAATTTCCCTTGTCCATCTTACTCTGCGCAAATCCCCTACATCCAGATTAGTAGATCGTGGTGGGCAGAGTGGCGGGCCTTTTTATAAACCCTTGATGGTGATGAAACATTATTTCATTAATGTCCATATATGTCCCTACGTACTCAAGCTTTAATGAACTGCTCTCTGTACAGTTCCTCTTGGCTTTTTGTTGTGTCCATGACAGTGAAACAGCTTTTTATTCATAACAGCCCTAAAGCTTGCAAGGAAGATATTTCATCCTTGACTAGTTCGCCTCTGCATTTAAAATTAAACCACACCCACAGAGCTCAGTCGATAAACACAGGTAAAACAGACATTTCACTGAAAAAAGTGCTTCTGCATAGTATGCAGAAAACGGTTTGGAGGAAGACAAAAGTCTAAGTTTATTGAGCATCTCAGCATCTGATGTGTGATGTGCAATCTTTGATGACTGCTTGTAGAGCAGCATGTAAGCACTGTGGGAAGTGAAAGTGCTGCTGGAGTAGTTTACCCTCCTCTAGACCCCCTCTTGAAAACTCATCAGCAACTCACTCGAACAGGTATAATTAAGGGTGACCCACTACAGTCACCAATAGGGTTGTTTCTAATTGTGAACGATAGTGTCAGGAAATATCTATAAAATTCTAGCATTTAGTTGCATTTAAGATACAATCAAAACTGGATGATTGAAAATGGTTTAGCATTCATTTTAATGACCTATTGTTCAGTTGATATCCATTTAATTCCCTGAAAAGATTATTTCAAATGTGAAGTTGTCAGTGAAACGTCTGTTAATCAAATCAGAATTAAAGGGAAAGTTTTGTAAGTGATTAATACTCCAAAAATCACTCTTCCTCTTCAAGTATGGGCAAGGTTTTATCAGACAAACGTACAATTAACATTGCTATATTATAATTGCTGTAGGCTACTGATTGAAGATAATACAGGAAGAGGTAAGAACCAGGGAATGGATGACAATGCCCAAAAGATACTGAAGTGATCCATGCAACGACTAAATACAAAAAAATAATGAATTAATAAACAGATTGGCTATTTGTATATTCTTTGCGTCAGCGTCAATGTGTCATAACTGTGGGGCACATTGCTGGTGCGCGACGCGATTTGTGGTGCGGACGCAGGTGTACGCGTCACGTTGGCCTTGCACGCTATTGTTCGGTGACAATTAATGACAACTAAGACGTGCAAGGAGAAAAGTCAAAGAAAGCCAATGAACTTACTCTCATAGCGAATAAAGAGGCGATTCCAGAGTTGATTTCTGGGCTGCAGCTGCTCGATTTGGGTTATCGTCAAGTTCAGATGATAAATGCTTTTTACACCCACGTTCATCTGGATATTCGGAAGTCATAACTTGATTTTCGAAGTGGTAAGAAAAAAAATGTTTTCCAGTTCATGTTCCAATGTTTCCAATTTAGAATGTCTTCAGAGTGAAATGCAAACGAGTCTGTTTTGTGTTATGCCACCGTGAAAAATAACCAAAGGGGGGGGGGTCTTAAAACAATTGTTTCAGCACTTAAGTATTTACAGAGAAAACCACAGCTTTTGTCAGGAATATAGTGCATTGTTTAGTTATATGTGACAAAATGAAGGGGATAGGGAAAAGGACACCCTTTTTACAGTAAAATATGGTAGAGGTTGTATCATTCTGTCCGGTCACATTGCCACCTTTGCAACTGGAGGCCAAGGTGCTTTAGAACGAAATGTGTCACCCAGTTTTAGAACACAAGTTGGAGGTGAAGGTCTTTAAGCACAACAACCTGAAGCACACGTACAAAAACACGCATACACACACACACACACACATAAGAAAAAGGTAACGCACACATAAGAAAAGGAAACGATGGACCAGTTGAAAACCTTTGGAGACACAATTCAGAGTTATGGACTTCTTTGTCAAAAGATTCCTTAAACCTGAGGCAGTTCTGGATCAAAGTAAAAGTATGTTTCATCAGGTTATATTTGGTATAAGGAGCTTGAGCACATCTCTCTAGCTGTGGGGCTATGGCGGAAACTATCAGCAGATGGGTTCGTGAAGGAAACATTTAGATGGTCAGATGTGTTACCAAAGGCTCGAGAATTTAAGTTGGTAACAACAATGTCCAAGTTATATTTAGTGATTTCATTATTTCCCTGCTTTGCAGCGTTTGCTTTGTGTTTTTCTTTTGTTTAGTAACTGGATTAATAATGGATTATGTTAATTGCCATTTTGATTTAATGCTGTTGGGCAGCAGCACCATACTCTGTGCCTTACTTTAACAACTTTTTATTTGTAACAATGTTTTCACAGGAAGTATTCTTTGAACAAAAAAAAATATATATATCTATATATATATAGATATATATATAAATATATATAGCTTAAGGTCATGTTCAGTTCAGGATTCCAGTTTATCAACCCCAGTTGGTCTTTCTGTTCTAATAGGAAACCTCATCCAAATGATAAAGTTAAGACTGTAGAGGATTACTGAAGCTGAAACTAGGTTGTCCATCTCCAGTCCAGAGAATTGGCTGAGCCACAGAGCCTCATTTGCTGGAGGCTCAGTGGCAGCTCCCATTTCACCTGGGTTCTCCGATGTTTAATTGGCCTCATTATGTGATTAACTTAGCAAATTTACCCCCTTACCCTCAAGGCACAGCTTTGAACATCGGTAGACCGCAAACCTTCCCAAAGTCACTCCATCATCGAAAACCACAATGTCAGCATCCAGGCTGGCCATCACATTCCACTGGGAAGTTTTCATTTACTTTCAGAGATGCCTGTTTATGTATATTAACCTCTATGCCTTTGACTTAACACACTTCTTGGGGAAAAAAAAATGCAGTAATTCATTCTAGGATGATTAGCAATATATCATTGTTTGCTTAGAAACGCTCAGTGTGCACATTATGTTGCTTATCATGCTTTATATGCTTGGCATGATTTTTGCAAGCTCTGGAAATTGTTGTGCTGTGTGCGTCTGTGTTGTGTTGCTTTGGCTGATGTTTGCAGTCAGACCTTAGCCCCTCACTGTCAGAATGTGTGAAGTTTCATATGTGAGACATAAATCTATTTTATTTCAGGGAACGAAACGAGCACATTGTAATGCAGCTGTTCATCTTCAGTGTATTAGATGGATTTAGGTGTTGCCTTTACTTCTCAAATCAAGCCCAACCACGGGGTGAGTGGAAAGAAAGAACAGATTTTGCAATCCAGCAAACAGAATCTAATATTTGGAAAGCTCTGGCTGTTTGTGGGTGGGCTCATAGATATTGGTGTCATTTTGCTGATGTCCTTGGAGAGCAGTATGGAAAATGAAAAGAAGATGGAAAAAACAAAGTCCACGATGTTAATCTGTGCTGTCATCACTGAGCTCTCACAGGTCCTCTGTGGGCTTCCTAACAGTCAGATGAAATGGCCAATAAAGTGCCAATTTTACCAGGCCACTTATTATCAGCATCGTTGCAGGTTTGCTTCCTTGTTTGATATCCAATGGTAGAGAAGGCGATGACGACAAAACGAGCGTGTGTGTGCATGTTTACGTGTTCGGGGGCAGGGGAGGAAAGAGAAAGTTTACAAATGGGATCCATCATTTTTCATGCACAGGGGTGACATCCCTCCGTCAGCCAATTTCACTCCGATAGCCAAGTCCCCTGGTTCATTGATATCTGCATTAGGGACCTTTGTTAAAGGTCTCATCTAAATGCATTGAAAACCGGCTTTCTCCTTCTGCTGTTAGGAGTGTGTGCATGCATGCGTGTTGCCTCTGCAAAGATTTGCAGACTTGGCTTTGTCTACATTAAGGTTAGTCTATGTGGCACCGCAATGTGGTGTCACTGAACCTAGAATGGAAAAACAGCTTGTGAGAAAACCATCAACAAAGCCACTAGAGCAAGCTGCTCCGAGTACTCTCAGAGTTGTAGCTACGAGGGTTTGTCACTCTGTTGTTACTGAGCAACTCTAGTGTTAGCAGTGGAATGGATTTGATAAATGTATTCAAATTACCCACGGAGAACGAAGCATGACCCTGTGAACTTGTCTCAAGAAGAGGATATAAAGCATCGTGAAGGAGCTAATCTCAAATTGATGTAAATATGACAGTACTTTCTGTATCAAGTTGGTTGGAGTAGGCCCATTAACCAAAACACTTCGGAGCCACTTCATTTTTTTTTTTCCACCAAAAACACCCTCCTTAATTTCCTGCACTCGCGCAGTCCTACAGTTCAGACCAACCTTACCACATCCCTTGCTCATATTAACGGGATTTAATTTGCTATTCCCGTCCATCTATTTTACAGAGCCATGGTGTGATACAGCAGAGGTGCCGAGGGGCTAATGTCGCTGTCAATCCACCGTCCCCTCGGCTGCAATCTCATGGCTTAATTTCCACAAAGATCCAAGTACCCTTGAGCTTTAAGAGGTCTCATTCACACACTTGAATCAAAATTGCCCCCAACTTACTTGGCCAGCAATTTCACAACACTTTACTTATAAGCAATGTTGCACTTTAAACATTTTAGCAGGTTTCTGAGCTATCAAGTAAAAGCTGTGCTACTCACCTAGCTTATCTAATATATTTAATATATTCAATATAAATGTGTGTCGCACATTTCATTTGCAGCCTGTAGGTAGTTAGGCTATATCTCCTGGCAGTCTCATAAGATATATTAAGAATAGTAATTAATAAACTTGATCATCTAAAATTGACTAATAATTTGGTGCTTGAGGACATCCCTGCAGTGCAGTCCATTGGGATTCAATTAAAAAGTCCTAATCTATAGTTGTGCGGTTGTTCCATAGGATTAAACTATGTTACCAATATTCAAATTCACCTTCAAATGACTTTGAAATGAATCAGTTGCATTAATTTTACAGACCTTGTTGAGCGTCACATTACAGTAACTGCTCCTACATGAATGATGTCGTGTCCCAGGATGTTTACAAAGAGAATTGCAGTGGGAGCATCTGTCACTGTCTGTCACTTGTTTGAGGAGAAAATATATTTGACACATGCTATTATTGTTTTGTCCCATTTTCAGGAATGGACATTTGGGCGAAGAGAAATGTTCTTGGTCATAGGTGTTTAGCTTTTTTTAAAGTAAATTGAAGAACAATTTACAGCGCAAAGGCCTCACTTGCTAATACTCTGGGAATCTTAGTGAGTTGTACCTGATCTTAATGCTTGTGGTGATGTATTCTATTTTAGAAAAACTTATCACCGCCACTCTCTTTTATCATTTCAGGCAGAAATGTCAGTGCTGTTGGATGTAGAATCAGTGAAAGGGTCACTGACAACAGAAATTGGGTTTTATGCATCACGTGCCTGAATATACAACACTCCCAAACCAAAGGTATGAGCAAAACCCTTACCATTTCTTTTCGCCCCATCATTATTTCTTATAAATCCCATACTAGCCAAGACCAGTGCCTTTGACAGCATGACTGATGAGTTTGCCATCGTGAATGTCAAAAGAAATGGTCTCCCGCACCTTATCTCCCCACTTTCTCATTGTGAGTGAGGCTTGGGGATTTTTATGGAGAAAAGCTACAGCCGTTGTGATGAGCATTACCTAGTGATAATGAAGGGCACGCTGCCGTAGTGTCAGCTTCTCCAGACAGACAGGCAGGAGTAGCAGGAGCTCCTGAGAGGCACCCATTCATACGTTTAGTTGGCCTTATGTCTTTATCTAGAGACTGGGATAAATGAGCATATTTATATATTTACACAATGTCAGTGCCGTGATTGCCTTATCTACTGCTTCCTTCACTCATGGGGTGGAAATGTCACGTGGTAATCAAGTCAAATGTGCCCTTTGTTAAACTGCATATTGGAAGCGTTTGGGTGATTTGTCAAGCAGTGCTGCTTTCTGACATATTTGATATAACTGGAGATGTTGCTCTACCGTTTGATTATTCATATGGTCCACCTTTAAACCACATACAGTTCCATACATAATGGAAAAAAAAATAGAGATCATACATAGTTGATGTTTTGGTTTCCACTCAGTCTTACTGCTCAATGAACAATTACAGTTTGTCTGAGTGCATTCACAATTTAACCAAACCCTGCAAGTCAAGTGCAGACTTTTTTCCTCCTACACAACTTGCCATATGTTTTTGAAAAGAGTCGTCTGGTTTGATGAGCCACATATCCCACAGAGGCCTGTGTTAAGGGGTTTTTAGTGATCCAGACTGTGACTTGGCATGCAAACCTGCCAGCAGAGACGAAGGATAATGAGGTCGGATTCAGGTCTGAGCAGTGGCTGTTAGGCAGGAAGCTGCATATTTATGATGGCTTAAAGAAGCATTTATTGCCTCGTTTCCATCAGAACATTGTCTGCAGAAACCTGACAGCTTTCCTTGGAGATTAGTCTCAGATACCCCCAGTTAGATGGTGGCAGCTTGGCCGGATTGCTTTCTCTGTTTGTCTGCTTACTCTTTCTACAACATTCTGATGTTTTTAGAATTTCTTTCTCTTTCTCACACTTTCCACAGTTTTCCCCTTTATCTATTTTTTATTACCCTTTACTCTCTCTCAGAAGTTTGCCACACTAGGTGTCACTTCATGTCCTCCAGTTCCACTGATACAAATCAGGGTTAAAACATTTGTTTACTGTGAAGAAGGGATGAGAGGGAGAGAGACAGTGCTGTGCTAAATGTCAAGGATGATGAGGTGGGTCAGGCTAGCAGTGCTGTTGCTATTAGGGCTGTCTTCGCACAGCATCATCACAAACTCTGACAACAGAAAATCGACTGCACAATTTATGCTCTGCAGGGCTAAGTCTTCCAGTTCCGCTGTTTCACTTAGAAATTAAATTCACATGTTATCTTTGAGAACATCCTTCCTCTTTTCCTTCCAAGACAAGTGTCAAGAGTGAAGGAATGTGTGATGTCAAACTGAATGTTCAGACTCAAGAATAATGCGTTCTGGCATAACGATTCTTTTCTGTCTTTCTGGGCAAAACCACATTCACAGAAGTACTCTTCCCAGCTTAATGTTGATATGTGCTTCTCTAAATAATTAACCAAATTTATAGGCACTAATAGGGACTTAAAATTCGTAAAAAAAAAAAAAGTCTGAGGTCATTTGAATTACTTTAACCACAGGAAACTGAGCATGTTGTCAACTATTTTCGCGGCGATATGACAAGCCGCAGTGTGTTCAAGCCTCCATGCCACGCCTGTATGTTTGCTGAGTTCCTTGTGTATGAGCTATATGATTCTTTCATGAGCCGTGTGGTGGCTTGCCTTTCATAGGCGTGCTCTCATTGAGCACTTAATCAATACCAGTCATCTTGAACTCATCCTTTAAAGTGGGCCCCTGTTCTTTGTCTGCCCTGTAATCCATCCCAATACAGCTATTTGAATTTGTATTACATATCAAGAGGACCATCTTCACTATCAGAAGACTTAACAGATTGTTTAAGGACCCTCAGCACTTTTTCATAAGCACAAGTCGTGGTTTGTAAAAATCTATACAAGGGCCCGAAGACCTGGGGCAGTATGGCAAGTAGAGTAAGCCAGGAACGTGTGCAGAATTTGAGATATTTCAGTGTCTCAGTTTTTCTCTTATTGTTTTGTTAAAGCGGGTTTTATTGCTGTTGCTCAGCTTTTCTGTCCGTCTATTTGCTTTGGGTTTAAGGAGTCACCAAAGGTAATTCATAGTATTTCCCTCTGTGAGAGAGTATTTGATGAGGCACTTCTAAAGCTGCTCCACTGCAGCCATAAAAAAGGACACTCTCTTTGCATTCTGCATGAGCACGGTTTCTAAATCACTCGCAGCTTCTTGTGATTGTACTTTTGTTAGTCTATGTGAAGTGAACACTGATAGTATTGGCATCACAAAGACATTTTTTTTTCTTTTCTATTCTTAACGTTGGTGTTCCAGTCCTGCAGCTCTGCCTTTTCAGAGAGAAATGTGCAGTGATCCATGCTCTTAACACAGTTAAGAAAATAGTTTTAGAAAATTGGACCTTGAAGAATTTAGAGTGGGTGAGTAATTGGAGGTCAAAAGAAAGCAATGCTCCATGACAGAACTGAAGCCACAGTGTAAAGGGGAGAGAGAAGGCAGCAGAGTGTCAATCAGCCAGCGTTTTGCCCGCATTGCCCCTTAATTTAATCACTGTTTAATTACTGCTGTCCCCGGAGGGGCACTCTGCTAGGTTCAGTTACTGAGCTTTTGCTTTTCCTCTGCCTCTGTGTCTGGGTGCGTTTTTAGCCCACGGACAGTCTCTCTAAAGCAGGCCACTCTCAGAAGCCTCAGCAGTATTTCAACCTTACCTCGGGGCCTTTTTCGCACAAATCTGCTGATGATAATGTCAAGGGCGAGCACATATGCATATGTCCAATGAAAGATTCCCGCAGGAGGAGAGACATTACAAACACACAAGTTTATCCAGCCAAGCAAGGGCAGAAAAAGCAGGGGATGTCTTGAAGTGCTATCTGCCACTGCTTTAAGACCACCTATTTGCTGTGTGAGTGAGTGCCTTCAGGGCTGGATGTAAGGGGAAATATAAGAGTGGTGCAGCTCATCATCAGAAATCACTGCTGGTCACATTAAAATAAATGCTCCCTGGCATGCTGTTATATGTATGGCATCGTATCGGTTGCCAAACACAATACGCATGATGTGGTTTCTCTGGATCACCAACAGCCCACCACCATAGACCTAACGTAGGAACTGTGTCGGGGGAATAGCTCACAGTTTAGCTGTTAAGCTACGGCAATCAATATAAATTTACCATGGTAATGATCAGGTGCAGGGGAGTGTCGGTCTCTTGTGACTCTCTCCCTTTCTCTATTCCTGGTACGTGGCCCGGTGCTCCAACTCCCAGAGGCCTGCGGGTATCGCAGCTAAAAGCTCTGCGCTGCACGTCAAACCTCAACTGAGGATTACAGCCGGGAAACAAACAAACAAGGCTGTCTCAGAGACTGTGCGACAGACACATGCAGCAGCCTGCACTAGTAATGAAGCCACTGACGGCACACACTTATGCGCAGGCACACGCACACCTTAATAGCCCTCAGCTCTCGACCATTCCCTTCCTAGAGAAGCCTGGAGGTATTTTAGACTGTGTTAAGGATATAATGGGAAAAATAGATGTGATGAGGCGCTGTGTCTGTGTGTGTGTGTGACTGATAGATGAGATGCTGTCTCTCAGGAGTGTCCATGTTGATGACTATAGCTTGGGGAAGAGAGTTGAGACAGTTGTGACTCCTGGGTATTCAGATTGGAGTGTTGACAGGTTTATTATTGAAGTTTGTATATATCTTTTTCCCCTCACTCTTCTTTTCACTGTACCGGAGGTGTCAGGGTGTGATAGTCTCTGTATTCTTCTGTAGTTTTGCTCATGACATACACCAAGTCTGCTGTTTCTACACCAGCTGGTCTCTTGCGGCTCTAGCAGTTATTTCAAGATATCAGAAGGAGACGACAACGGCATGGATGAATTAAACGACATAACACTTCATTGTTTTTATGCTCAAAGTTGTTAACAATTTTATGGGTTGCGATGCAGTGTTGATGCCAATGTTAAATTGAAATTCGCTGGAGTGAATTCTGCCAAATGTTATCCCTTTGAGCTGGCTCTCAGGCCTCGTTTATGTCGAGCAGGACACCCAGCCAGAGTAGCATGGCCCGTACTGCGATTTAAGACCTCCTGCCTCTGACATTAATAAAGATGGAACATGTACAGGAAATTAAACTCTGACATCCCTATTGTAATGAGATCTTATTCATCATGATACTGTTTACCTCGCAATCGGATAACACGATCAAATTGAAGCTCAATCAGAGCCTCATGCCATGGCATCGCTGTAACCTGCTGGCATTACTCTTCTAAATGGATGGATAAGTGAATGGGATTTAAATAAAGACTCTATATGTTAATGGACAGGGTTTAGCTCCCCTGCTGATTCGCTTTTTGCAGTGGCACAGGAGAGGAGAAGGGGGAGGGAGAGGGCTAAAAGCATGCAACACGCACTGAAGATGAATTTCAGTGGAGTGTTGTTTTGTTATGCACATTTCTAATTTTCTTCTTCTTGGTTTAAAAATGCAGGGATGAGAAAAATGAGCTTGTTGACCTCAGTTAGTGTTTCAGGCATCTCTGTTGTTCTAGTTGGCCACAAGAGGGAAGCAGCTAGTTACATAGACACAGGACAGGTCGCAGGTTCATAATGGAGAGATGTGAGATATATTAACTAAAAGATGTTTGTAACAGCCTTACTTTTATGCATCACATTTTTTTTCATTTTACTACCCTATGATCTTTGGTACAGAGGAGGAGAAAGCTCTGTGGATAAGAAGAAGTGGGAATACTAAATTTAAAGGTATTGGCTTTTATAGGTAATAAGGGGGCACTGATCAAAGCTTCACAATACTCAAAAGCAGCGAGGTTGCTCTCAGGAGTGAGACCAAGTGCTCTCCAGCCAGACTGAGTAAATTGCCAGATCAGCTAATCAGAATTCAGATGGAAGATGCAAGTTAGTGGAGACTAATTGAAGACAGATTTAAAGGGTATCCATCTGGATTCGGCAACACTCCCCCACTAGCCTTAGTAATATGTGGTGAATTTTAATAATGTTTTTTATATAATGGTGTGTATGCGTGGAGTGTGGAAGGGGGAAGGGTCCTCTAAATGAGGCCTCAAACATACAGGGAGAAATTACTCAAATGGTATCTCAAGCAGACTTTCCTTTTACTTGCCCTCTTCGCCTCTCTCGGGGCACAGGGAGGGCTGTGGTGGGGGAGCCACACACTTGTGAAAAACGGTGCATGTGGGATGTTATCAGCACCTGCTCAACATGGGTGAGCCAATTAAATGTGTACGGGTGTGTGTTGTCCTCTACATGATTAAAATCATAATGCTGGAGTGTGTGGTCCTGCTCGACCTGACACGTGTTACTGTTGAATATTATGTGGAAAAGGGTTAATTTAATGAATGTCCTTATGTACAGCCTGAAGTATTGTCGAGCAGGATGGATGACGTCACAAATGAATAAACTTGCAGAGCAAAGGGTGGCCTAAATATATGTAATATTAAAGATACAAGATAGACATTGTTAGCGTTTTGGAATATATTAACTAAAGCTACTTACAGTATTTGCACTACTACAAAAAGTGTGAATTTAATTAACAAAAAAAAGCATTTTATTGTACTTAGTAACAATCTGATTCACAATAGTCAAAAATGTGACATTAAGTTGGATTAATCATTCTACGCACAGCGTGATTATGTTGCACAGTCCATTAAAGCATGTTCCCTTGACATGATTGGTATTTCCAGTTGGATATCTTATTCTGAGACCTTCATAATTCTTTCCTGAATCTTTACAGCAGATCTCAGTCTGACAGTGAAAATACCAGGGCAAAGAATACCGTCAATATGGCATCCACAATTGCTGTTATTTCCCTCAAGACCTGGAGTCACACATTTGAAGCGATCCTCTGGGGTCATACAGAAAGCAAAACAATCAAAACTGCTTGTAACAGACTTAAAGGGAAATTGAGAAAGATGGAAAAGAGCAATATTTGTAGCAGTGGTCATTTTTCGTGATCTTTGTTCAGGATGAACTGAACACACCCCAGCTTTGCAAGAAGGGAAATTAGACTTTTTTTAGGTACCTGGTAGAAAGCTGAAACAGTCCTGCAAGTCTTAAGAGGAAATGATAAATCCAAAAAGCTGTCATCGTTGTGGTGATTCAATTGAAGGTATAATTACTATCCCGTATATGAGTGATGATTGAACCAACAAGGAGGAGTGTTGTGTTAATGCCTAAAGTCTGACAAGGAGAATACATTTCTATTCTACTATTCTATTCTCCTATTCTTCTTCCTTTTAATCCACAAGCAGGCGTTTTGAGTTTGATGCTTTGATATGCATGGCTGCATTGCTGCATGGAGCTGTCATTGAGAGGGGGGAGTTGTCCCTCCATCAGGTGTCTGATTTCTATTCCTACTGCGAACACATGGCACAGCAAGATGGAGATTGCCTGTGGAGATTCGCCATTTGTGCAGAATAATAGCATATCTGGAAATTCTGCCCGGGACAGTCTACAGGTCCTCAGATGAGATGTGTGTTTGAGTAGAAATCATCCAACAGTGAGAGCGATTGCTGTAATGATAGATCCCTAACCAGACATTTTTCATAAATGGAAACTTGGATGTGGGCCTGAAAAGAATCAAAAATGGGCATGGCCATGTGTGAAACAATTTAGAAAAATTGCTTTTGCACCAAATTGCTGCATCATGGATGCATGCTCAGGATGCTTTGAGGTTATAGAGTTCATGTTTGGGTGGAATCAGTCAGTCCATTAAAGTTTGGAAAGGGTATATTGTGTTGCCAGGGAAGAAGAAGTTTTTGTAAGTTTTTTTTTTTTTTTTTTTTTTTCTTTTGTTTAGATTGTCTTGAATAATTTTTTTATTAAATGATTTACATTTGAACATAAATGTATTGCTGAGGCAGAAATAAATGGATTACTTTTACATATATGTAACACAGCAATATGAAGACGATCATTTAATGCTATTTTCTCCCGACATGCAGAATGGAAGGTCTAACCTGAAGGTATGACAGTATGATTAGAATTGAATGTCAATCCATTGCCATCCTTATGGCCACAGTGATGAAAATATAATAGTGATTAGGAGGTGCATAGAAAAAGCTTTGCTTCATTTATATTTCATACATTATGAAAAACTAATCTGACCTATAGATTCTGTGGCTCGTGTTGGATATGGAATAAGGAAGCCTACATTAGTACGACAGCTGAATATCAGAGTCAATGTATTATTTACATAATTAAAAATCTGTCTGAGTTTATAACCCATATTCAGTGGGCAGATAATACAAGTCTGGAGATAAAAATAAGGTGACAGCAAAGGCACTACTCAAAAAGACAACTTAAATCAGCCCGATCAGCTCATCCTAATGTGATTACATTAGGATTATTGGACACTGTGGGGATCTCTCAGGGATTATGGCATGCCAATTGTGTGAGATTACAACAGAGTTCGACCTAATTATCAAATTAAAAGTGTTGAAACGTGTCAATTTTTAATAATTGATCATTTAATGTTTTCCAATCCCCATTTTTCTTGTTCAGCAGAGAGAATGCCAGTCTTGATTTGAAATCTTGCATCATTTTTTGTTTTTGTTGTTGTTGGGATTTTTTGGCCACTTGGAGACACAACGCTGACCTCATGAATTGATGTGAAAAATTTGTTAGCAAACTGTTCACACATGCAACAGATGTGGAACAGTATTAGTAGTCATTTTGTGTGTTTCTGGTCACCTGGTGAGAGCAGGGCTGTCACAGAGTCTAACAGAACAAGACACAGTGTGTACAGCAGATGTGCAGAGCAGTTACAGCAGCCTCGTTGCTCAGTCTTATCAAGTTAAAGTGACTCTCCTTTTGTGTCTGTTTTTACGGTTTCACCTATTTACTTTTCACTGTTCTACTCTGGCGAGTTATCAAATTGAGCTGACATTTGGTGGTTTGTGTATAGTGCAGATTCAGGATTTGTAGTTTTTTGCACAAACACACACACGTACGCTCAAAAAAAAGCTTCTAGTTTTGGCTCAAGCAATTTGGAAGAGATTGCCGCATCATCTTGTGGAGGAGTTGGCTTAATCATGATCACTCCATTCAAATAGTCATGTGATTCATGTTTTATTTAAGATTACGAGCGATTTGCATTTTTCATACCATGTCATGTTTGTAACTTTTCACGAACGTAACGCTGTCACAGCCAGCTGTAACACAGTGTGGTGCTGTTTTTAATGCTACATGATGTTGCATTGTTTAGTATTCACTTACAGTGTCCTCACCCTCATACGCATTCAGCTCCGCATCACCAAACCAAGGTGAAGTTGGATTCTGACATGCATTAACTTTGACCCTGGCCTAATATTTACATACACAAAACACAAACCACCTCTGGTGATGCCCCCATGATCGTGACACATATGTGATATGCCTGTCATACATCGGCAAAGTCACTGTGACTGCGTCGCACTGTGACAGAGCTCATATGCCACTGTGCAGTTTTCTGAGATGAGTGTGAGTGTATCTTGTGGTGTTTTTTTTTTTTTTTTTCTTTGATGAGTGTGATTGCTTGAGTGCATTCATGCTATACCTTACTTTGACAGTCCTGGTTTTGCTCCATCCCACAGGTCAGCTGGGGTTTAATTGTGAGCCTTAAATATTCATGGGAACATTGAGTAGATAAATGAAGGTATAAGCACACTGTAAAATTTTCAATAGGTCAGGTGTCGCTGACTTTGCAAGATACAATTTACTGTATGGTCTGACATTCGCTGTAATGCCAATTAATATGTTAAGAGCATGAAAAGAAACCCTACTGACATTTTCCATTTATGCATTATGAAGTAATCCACACTGAGAAGTATACTATTAAGACTAAAGGTGTTCTGGAGTAAAATGCGTGCTTTATGAGGATGTTTTATATAGATATGAATCTATATAATTCTTGCATAGACTCTCACCTCTCAGTCATTATTTTTTACCTGAGAACGTGGTCCACTTTGATAACCTGAGCATTGTAGTAAAAGTTGTTCATACTTTATTATTATACAACTATGGACAAAAGTGATCAATGTGTCCGTGATGTACCAGAGGCTGTTTGAAACATCTCTGTCAGGCTGTCATTTTTAGAAGAATGGATGAACAGATCAGGACTTTTTGTTTTCAGTACGGTCAGAGTTTTATGAAAAGTATTGGCCGATGATCTTTCTTCTGCACATCGGTTTACCATTTCTTTTATAACAAAATAAAGTGAAAATTTCTATTGATAAAAATGTCTTGACAGAATGACAGAAAAGCTCTTAACAAATACAAAGTACAGCTTGAATTTTACATGATTTTTAAACAAACTTTGACAAAATTACAGTGCAAACAAAAACAGTGTGCAGAAGTAAATCTGAGACATCTAAAAGAGAAAAAAAAAAAAGCACATAATACTAAACAGTGATGTTCCACAACATAATTGAAAACGGCATTTTGCTCCCTAATGACACTGAGTGCTGCATGCTTCAGTCATCCACTTCACTTGAATGTGCTACGGTATCCTATTATACCTTGATAGGACTGTGTCCCACTGATCCAGTCACATTGGTAAAATACAGTTGTTTCATTCATTCAAGGGAAAATATGTGCAGTGTTTATATTATCAGTAAGGTGTGTGTATATGTATATTTATATACCATATATACAGCTGTTGAAAAATGGCTCTGGTAATGTGCATCTGCACTGATATGCGCATCAGCAATGTTTCACTTACCTTTCACTCAACCATGCTGTTATGGCTGATGTAAAACGGTAATCTCATCCTGATTTTTTTTTTTTTTTTTTTTTTTTTTTTTTTTAAAATCAGAATTGGAATATCCCTAATAAGAAGTGTTTACTAAGTGAATATGTGAAAATCACTAACTAAATTCAGTTGCACCACACCACAAAAACCTACACTCCACTGGTAGAGACTCTAAATTGGCAAAGCCAGCATGAGTCTTAAATAGTGAATTTAATTAGGAATATATTGGACATACAATATTCACTCTGATGTTTAACTGAGTTGCTGTTTTAAGATGATGTTTGACAAAAATATCATCAACATATTTACATAAGCGCCCTGTTTCAGCATTTGATGGCACTGGACAGTGCAACAGACGTCTCCTAGCAGTTAGTAAAGACATTGCACATGTCCAAACATTTCAACTCAACTTAGAAAATCAGTTGGTTTGAAATTGACCTGTAGCTGCTAACCTGGCACTGCTACAAAGGTATTCTTTCCAGAAATGATTTACCTTAGCAACACAATCGAAAGCAATCTTAACCCAACTCAGCAACCCAGCTGTCCCCCTCTTGCCAAGGTTAGCATCCCCTCATACTTTGCGCTTCCATCCTTCTCCTTAATGACTTATTTGATGATAATTAACCCTGAATCCTACAGAGACAGACCAGAGAGAGATTGATGGCCTCGTCGGCCTGCAACACCTGTTCTGCTATGAGGCTCATGGTTACCAAACCATGGCCAAATATGACTGCCCTGGAGCCTTGCATGTTAATGTCAAAGACAAACACAGGGTCCTCCCCAGTGGCCTGGGTGTTCTGTATAGGGCAGCATTGTGACCACAACCTCTGATAACAATCATTATTCTACTCAAGTCTGGCTGCTCTAGAGGGGATGTCCAGTGGTCCCTTTTGTCCCAATTAGCCACAGTGTCGCTTTAAATGTTCATTTATCTGCAGATACACACCTTCTTCCATGCAAATGCACTGACTTACTTCCATAAAAGCATGTTTCCCCAGGCCAGTCTTTTCATCAGAGTATCCATACAGAGATGGAGGGAAGCACATTTGAGAATTTTGCAGCACATGGGTAGAGCATAATTGACAGCTGGAGTGAAATAACGGAAGGTTCATCTTAACAATTGTTCTAGTTTTGCAGACTGTCCTGTTTATGCTTTACTGTGTAAATATTCTTCTTCGCATTTCCATCTTGCTTTCAAACATCCACGTGAAACCACAGCCAAGAGAAACACATGTAGCACATTAGATTTTGTTGTCAGTGTTTGTCAAACTTAGTTTTGTTGTGGTTGAATGCTGCTGTGAAAGTAGATCATCATACCGGAGCTGAGTGGCATTTCCAGGCTTTATACATGTGCTCAGCATTACCATGAACAGATGTTAATTTCTTTTTTTCTGTCTTGGAGATGTTCCTCGCTCCTGAAGGGTGAAAGCCCTGGTCTTCTTCTCCAAATGTTAGTGTAAAGCATTGGTCTCCGTTATATTTGCTGCGGAGGGGCTTTTCGGGAGTAGGGGAATAATCAAATGCAGAAAAGTGTTTAATTTTTCATAAACGGAGGAACCACCGAATGCACACAACTAACAATGTACCCCAAAGCAGATGTAGAGCGTTTTTAATTTATGGAGAACCGAGCGAAATGGGCAGATGGAGCAAGAGGAGGTGGAGGCATGCTGAGGGACTCAACTTTTCTCTCTTCTCACCTCACAAACAAGGAAAGCCTGTGAGCGTGTGCCACAACACACACAAACGCACTCCCACACACAGCTCAAAGACACAAGCACATGCACAAATGCAGACATGTACCACCCCCACGATTTACGGGCACACGTCCCACGAACACCATCCTTTTCCACGACAGACGTACAACTACACACACACACACGCTTTTTCAACACAGCCCCCCTCCTTCCCCACAACAAAACTTAAATTGATACGTCCTCCTCCCACACAGACACTTATACAACCGAAAATTATTCCACTAACATAAGGCCTTCTCAGAGACACATATACTGGCAAATCCTCTGGGTTTGACTGGACCCGATTGAGAACTCCCAGTAATGAACTGCCTCATACGCTCTACAGAGTCTGCAGCAAGTAGACAGACTTCATTCTGGT
The DNA here is from genome assembly GCF_036924035.1 of Leuresthes tenuis. Taxonomy (NCBI): domain Eukaryota; kingdom Metazoa; phylum Chordata; class Actinopteri; order Atheriniformes; family Atherinopsidae; genus Leuresthes; species Leuresthes tenuis. Next base: position 21,271,283 of record NW_027325369.1, read on the forward strand.
TGGCCATATGTAGGTATGAATATGCATGGGAATCTGTCATACAGGAAACAAGCACTACATATATATGATGCCAAAGGTCACCAGTGTGAGGAGTGAAATTGGCTCTCTGTTGGGCATTTGGAGACACGAAGGCTATATTTGGAAGACGTGGGTTGACTGTGAAATAATGATAATGTATGAGTGCAGTCCTTGGCTCACTTCTAGAGGAAAACATTGATTGAGAAGTTTGGTCACTTAGTAACATCTGATATATATTCTTAACATGTATAGTTGCTAATAAAACCTTTTTCAAAAGTTTTTTTCAAGAGTTTTTATTTTTTGTTTCTCTTTACGAACAACTAAGTTGATCCTAAGTTCCGTAGAGCAGACAGAAACAAATTAATTAAAAGAAAGACCATGTTTTCAAAATAATAATGGCAACAGATATCGAAAATGATAATTCCAGATTTACATGAGTGCATGTGGATTCAGCACACACTACTCTAAAAACTATTTCTGAATACTGTACTGTTGCAACCATCAGTCACCCAGGATATTAGTTCAACTACAGCGACCACTACAACTTGCAGCATTGGTAATATCACTAGTTACACAGGCATTACAATCACCAGAATTTGCATTGAAACTACAATCTCTACTCCTAGTTTTGGAGCTGTAGTCCATTACTACTTCTATTGGCATTGTTGTTACTACATTACTGGCACCAACTGGACTGACTGCAGCGGAGAGATTAATTGTGTCAATGATAAAACCAAACACACAATCAAAGACCGTGGTTGATCTTCAAGGTGACCAATTAGCTACAGCCCCCACCTTCAAAGTCTCAAAAGTAAACCCATCTAACGAGCTTTATGCTGGTTGGGAGGGCTGAACTTGTGCTTTTCACAGCCCAGTGCTCATGGGATTGTATTTATGCATGTGGACCAGAAATGCTCCTTTGTTAAAAAGCTCTGTTGCCATTGGATACTTTGAGCACTCTCATGTTGTTGTACCTGTTTTTTTTCTTATTCGTTTTGAGACTAACTAAACTCACATAAGCAGATTGTATAGGCAGGAGAAAAAATAGCCATAGTTTTGTCGCAGCTGTAGAGAAAGTCATTTTCTTATTGTGCTTATTGCTGAATGTTGGAACAGACAGTAATATCTGTTCAGAATACCTGAGCTCTTTTGGCGTATTAGCAGTCATTCAGCAGGAATAGTTCTAATTTAGCTTGGCATCTTATTTAGCACCTCATCTGTCAGGCTGTACTAATTACTGTGGTTTGTTAAATTAGAGTTCCACCTTACAAAAGATGTTTTTCATCTCTCCCGACAGAGTTGTCACCTCATTTCTAAATCCAAATTCTTGTCGTAAAAAAGAATAAAGAAGAAAGATGTAAGCCAAGCCGCTGTTTCAACAAGCACAACTATCTCCGGCTTGTTAACTATTTATTTGCGGTGACATTAGACCAGCATTATGCTTCACCAAAACACATGTGTCCTCAGGCACGGCCCAGACGGCCTCACTGTCCCGCCGTCTTTCTGCTGTAAATTCCCCACTTAAAATTTCATGATCTCCGCTCGGCAGGATACCACTTCCATCATGAAAGAGTTCTCAAACCTAATAACCGTTACTACTCTGGCGGAGCCATCAAAAACCTATTTGTTTCAACAAAAGCTCTCTCCCCCTTGCAATGCTGCTGGGTAATAATGCCAGATAGGTTTTAAGGGCAGTGAATTGTGGAATTACCATTTTCTCTTTCTTCTGTAGTTCTTTTTTTTTTCTCTCCGTCTTTCTCCCTCTCAAGATCATTATATTAAACACTTAATTATTCATTGGTAATGCCTGTCATAGTGAAATATTGTTCTGTGCCAATCTGAATGCATCATACTGCCTGGGCCTGCCTCTCCTCCTGAGGTTAATGGCACCACCCTCTCTTGCATTAGCGTGGCTAAATGCAGTGCACCTCATAAGTCAAAGTTCCCTAAGTGAGTGGAGAAGTCATCACCTCGAGTGCTCTCTTTTTCTTCCTCCTTCAGCATGTGGGTCAGTGAGATCATCCTTACACGGGAACTGGCTAAACACACACACACACTTGTTCATTTTGGACCTTTATTGTTTTCTCTGAAGGGTGGTTTGGACGTGATGGAGATGTTGCATCAGGATGGTGCTTACCATCGGAGCTTTTAAAGGTGAGGGGTGAATGGATCACTATTCATGCAGTGTAGTCGTGGATGGAACATCCATCGAAGGCCCCTTTGGGGTACAGGCTGTGATGACTAAATTATGAGACTGACATCAGTCATTCCATACCACATGTTCAATTTGGATGGACATAAACAGTATTAAACCGATTACAGGAGATAGTGGTGACAAGGCTCTCTCAGGTCTGATTTGAAGACAAGGCATCCTCCATGTGTTAATACACTCTGGCATGCAATCTTTCTTCAGAAAATATGCAGCGCTAACAAAAATGATAGTTTTGTGCACTTAGGCAGATTGCATGTAGATTATCTGCCTGATATGGCTAAAATTAAATTAGATTAAATGTATCACTGGTAACTGGGTATTACAAGTAATAAGAAATCCTTCCGGAGTAACATGAAAGGAGAAAAAACCCAAAACATTTAGCTGCGTGCCAATAAAAAGGAAATGCTGACATTTAAGTAAACATTTTACTAGCAGTGCAGCTTTTCTCTGTTGCAAATAGAATGACTATCAACAACAATTCATTTCATTCGAGTGCGGGTCAATCTGTTTTAACCCCCGCTGAATGAAGTGGCAGAAAAAAAGAGCTAAAAGATGCCAGAGATTAATACTTTATCTTAAAAGCAAACATGGATCATTATTTCACAGCTTTCCTGTTAAACACGTATGACTTCATGTCAGCACATTATTAAAAGTGCCAGCGAAATAAAGCTCCTTTGCTGCCTCGATGCTTACCTCACCATCGGGACATCAGGTAAAGATCGCAGAGAAAAAGAGTTATTGGACAAGGTTGAGGTCTTTCTCAGCAGATTGTGTACCCTCTCAAAGGGCTATAATGAATACAATGTGCTTACATTTGTGATTTGATCCGAGTCTGCAGAAAATGTACATTTGTGCAAACCAAATCACTTTGTACACGTATGGCTTCCTATGGAAAAGCATTTGACATTTGAGAAATCTGACTGAACAAGTCTTCCCAAATCATTTCCACTCGAGCACTGGAGGAACTGTGGTTTTTCTTTTCTTTTCATACTTCACATGCTCATAAAACACAGAGAAGGGGAGAGAAAGTCTCAGGGGGCCAACGAAAATACCATAGCTGGTTCCTTTTAAATCATTTGTTTGTTATTAGTTAATGACTCCTGAGGTCGAACAGCACATTTGAGTGATGAGATTTCTGACCTTCACTTCACAGTTGACTCTACTCGTGGTAGAGCTCATTAGTGAACCATCTAATCTCATTAGACGATGCTGGGCAAAGATGGCACAGCAACAAAGTAACCAGTCTTTCTTCCTCTTCTCCGTCTTTGGTTTGGACCGGGAGCAGAAACAGGTGTGGGAGCAGGCGTGCATGTCTGGGACAGGCGGAGTCTTCGCTAACCCTTCTCCTCTAATTGCCGTGGATGCCAGTATGCTCGCTATTCGCTGCCTTTCATAACAGTTGGTGTTTGGCAAGAGGCTTTTATATTGTTTTTGCTGACGCTTTGCTACTTATTGTGTCTTTGTCAAAAGAACATTTTCCAGTCCTTATTTAAACTGAGGTGTGTGTCCCTTGTGCAAGTGGTTGCCAACTGCCCCGAGATCCAGTAGACTGAAACCACCGCTTTCGAAACTTCCAGCTCCAATCTGATGTTCATTTGGTGTTGTTCTGTAACTATTAACAACAAACTTCGATACAGAGAGGCACTGCAGCGCAGCTGTGGGGATTAAGCAGTGTGTGAGCAGCCTTATAGGTTTCACCAGCTCCTCAGGCTATAGGAATATAGGGATAGCTATTTCCATGTTGACAACGAAGATAATCTCATTTTTGCTTGCTGCAACACATGAAAGTCTTAAATCAAATATCACTCATTTCCTGTCAAATTATACTTGAGCTTTGTTCTGGAGTTGGTTTTCTGTTATGCTCAGTGATTTAAAAAAATAAAAATAATTCCACTCTGACCCGCCGATATTGTCTGCCCAAACTTACAATTCACTCTCCTTCCTGCACATTTCCTCTATGAGGCTCATATTCCAAATTGCGCCGAGCTACATTTATTGTCTCGGCTTATTTAAATAATCACTGGCATGTCAGCGCACATTAAGGCCTTCTGTCAAGGTAATAACACATTGTCAATGCTGGTGGGAGGCAAATATTAAGCCATAGATCAACATTTAACAGTGCATAATGGACTGAATCTGCATGCTCCTGTTTTCATTCCAGTTGGCCTTTGGCTATATACAAATAATTCAATGCTTCAAATTATATGAGAAAAAGCTGTTGTTATTGCTTTTTATGACAAATAGTTAAGAAGAAATCTGTGTTACATATGGAATGGGAAATTAGCATGTTTGCTTGTGATTGTAATTTGACTTTGGGAACTATGTTTCTTTCGCCTTTGTGGAATCAGCAGAGGCACAAAAAATGCAAAATGACATAAATTAACAGATTAATGTGTCTGTTTAGCGTGAACGATGATCATGGCCTGTACAGTGTTGTATTTCTACAGTGATACAATAAGCTGTTTGTCCTCTGAGTACATGTAGGGTTGTGTTTTTTTGGTAATGTCATATACTTAGTAGAATGACATGTTACATTAAATTCCCAGTTTTTTTTGTGTTCTAATTCTTAAACTTTTTTTTTTTAACAGACACAAACTGTAAACATTGACATCACCTAATTAAGCTGTTTCAAAAATGTAATTTGTGTGTTTGTTTTTTAAAAAAAAATTTTATTAGCTAATTTAGAATTTCAACCAAATTCAAAACCCACAGACAATATCAGCTGACACAGCAAAACATTTCAGGTTACATTGCTAGCCGCACTTTGCGCTCATGTGATTGCATGATTAGTTTTGTATATCATTTCCTGGATGCAAATCTTGGTACTTCAACTCAAAGCTAAACTTATAGATTCTCCTATACTTTCTCTGATTTTAGGAATGGAGGAAGAAGTGAGTTATGCGCAAAACCCACATAATCCACAATTTATTCATGTTATTTAGATGCTCCTACTAGTCAGCCTGATCAGTGTATCTCTAATGAATCAAACAATTACCTGTATCAGTTAATATAGATTTATTTTGTATTGATTTAATATAGACTGCAGATGAGATTGTTTGATAAATGGCAAAATAAAAGTGTAAAGCAATATAATCCCATACAGTCAAATGGCCTGTTATATGGGGAGCTGTGGTATCGTCTAATTCACAGTGGGTTCGTCACATGTACTGATTACTTTCCCATTCAAGAAGTCCTCTATGCCTAACATGAAAATATTGACCATGAAGTTTAGGTGATATTGAACAAATAAGATTGCATCAAAACTTGTGATTAATTTGATTTAATTTAGTCAAGGCACTTTAAAGCTAGAGTGCTAATAAAGACATTTATAATCAAATTAAATCAAATGGATTGAACTCCACATTAATCCAATTCATATGTTTCCTAAAACAGAAAAAAGAACAACGGATCACATCGAAACTTCTCTTGGATTTAGAGTCTTGTCCTCATGAGTCACAACCAGACACAGAAAGGGTGTCCATCTTCTTCAACTGAGTAGAGTAAAGAAAGAAATGAAAAATTCTGTTCATATAAAGTCATATTCTTGTATTAATGGAGCTGTTTTTTTTTTTTTAGGTGCGTATGCACTCACATGCAGCACACGCTCTTCCTCATTGGTTATCATGGCTAGAAGGTGATTCAGCTCAAGGTTCAATGAACCATCAGTTGAAAAGATCTTTCTGTGTTGACTGCCAGGCCCCCAGTGCTTGCCCCAGGGATTGCTCTTTGGATCAGCTGTTGCTAGCTGATCCAGCAGCTAAGAGAGCACTGGGGAGCCCCAGGTGGGTCTGATTAGCTCTCCATGGAAGAAAAGGGTCAAGGGAAGGCAGCTCAGGTTGCCTTCGCAAAGGTGGAAAGAAAGCAAAAAAGGGGAGTGGAACGAGCCAAGGAGCGTATGCCTGTGAAGCAAATGAGTGGTTGCGGGGCAGTGAGAGAGGAATTAGACATGTTGGTGAAGGTCTCAATTTTCCTGCAATCAGCACGACACCTGGCCTCGTCTTAATTGTTCAGGATACTTCCCCTAATCCGTTGCCTGTCCTCCTCAGTGTCTGGAGCCCTTTAAGCTCCATTCTGAGCTACAGCGACTGGACAAAAGCAGGGATGGAAAAGGGGCCTCTCTTTGAGACCTAATCCAATTAAATAACTGTTAGAAAACCGTGAGTAGAGTTTCACATCCCTTAAAAGTAGACTCGAACTCTGGCAACCTCCGACCCTGGAGAATACCATTCTTTTAAGAGTCGCAGCAGGGACCCTTATAACCCTCTCTTGATCCCTCTGATCAGAGTGTGTGTGTGTTTGAGAAAGACAACGAGGCAGGAATAAATGGTCCTGTCTCAAGTAACCGCTAGTCTAGATCTCACCCAACTCTGTGATATATCAGTATCTGGATGGTCTCTCCTGATAGTTATGTTGGGGAACTTGTGTTTGCTTTTAGTTTAAGCGTATTTAACTCATAAACACTCCTATGTAAACACAACAGAACAAAATAAAACCTGACAACACAAGAGCTAGCCTGGCATACAAAAGTACAAAAACTGCACTACAGGGACCAATCTGATTTATTCATATTTACAGAATCGCGATTGCCTTCGGTGATATCTTTGCTTGTAAATACATGAATATGTATCACTTACGTTTTGAGAGAAGCTGTTCACTATTTCCCCACATACCTCCCATTTTTACGCACGCAAAGACGTTTGAGGCACTTGTATTAAGACGCCATCATTTGTTCGATCTTGAAACGTGTCGTTAGAGAAAAGTGTCATAAACTTGTGATGTGCCCTGCTGAAGTGGCCTGGCCTCACAGACATCCCCTAAATATTTGCTAAAAGGGGGCACTGGCCGGCCAATAATGTCCTTGCATAGTGATCAAACAATGAAATTTAATCAGTGGCCTCCAGTCTACTTCTCATAAAAATGTGTTCTCTCATATAAAGTTCATTTCTATGAATATTAAAGCAGCATATCATCTGTTGAATATTTCATTTGATCTGCACCTTTAATAATGCAGAATGAGAATAGAGTGTTGGCCCCTTTTCCAAGTTGACGACTTTGTCCACTATTGTATGTATCACCTATTAGATTACAAGCTGTTATATCTGTAATATAAGAGTTAAAAATGGCACCTTCTGCAATAGAGATTATGCTACAGCTAAGGGCATTTTAGCTGTCATTATAGCTCAGTGAGTCAGTATGATGAAGGTTATAGTAGATGTGGAAAATGAAGTCAAGTGAAGCATTCTTTGACACCTGCTAATTAAGAATATTTGATGGAGTTAACATTGAACCAGCCAGAGCCTGGGGACAGATGGAGAAAAGGAAGATATTTTGGAGATATTAAACATATTATTATTAGTATGTATGGCCTGTACAAGCTTTTTTGCACAGCTTTAGATGCTTATTTAATGTAATAGTGTGACATTATAAGGATGCAAATGAAGTGTGTAGACTTGGCAACGCTGTTGGAAAAAGCCTTGGGGCTGTCTTCCCTTTGTTTCATTTCCCTCTTAGCCATGTTCTAATTGTGTTATCCCCTTCATTTTAGTTATTTGCCTCTCTCTCGTCTTCTGCCTCCCTCATCTGAATGTCTTTGTATGGCGCCGTCATCAAGGTGATAATTGCATTGCCAGTCCCCAGTAAGAGACATTCTTAATTATTCCAGCATTAGGCGGTAGTTATACAGGCAATTAATGCTTGACTTCACAATTATATACTTTGTTTGATTGCCTTTTATCAGCAGGATACAATGAGCTTGTTTGGAGCTGACACGAGGAACACTGCAGTTTCATACAAAAGATAAGTGATGTGACAGTGCCTGTATGGCTTCCATTCACATGCAAACATCGCATGTTGCATTGAAGTGCTTTTAATCTCCCAAACGCCCCACATGTGATAATAGTTGAATAGCAACGTGTGGACACTGAATGAGCTGTCAAATCTTAAAAATCAGACTTGGTTAGTCTTTCCCTTTGAAGACTTGATGCTTGCTTCACTTCTCTCTTCTTTTAAAGTTCGCCTTGTTGTTTTTGTCTGAAGTGTTGGCACCTTCCTTGGAACACTTGTTAATAGGCATATGGATCACTTAACCTTTCGTCTGCAGATGAGCTGTTTGACTTAAACCGATGGTGTTTCTCTCCAACATTTCCCCAGGATCTGTTGTTTTAGTTTCACTAATATATTTAGAAATATGGTGCTAATAAGTAAAATCATATTATGCATGCTGCTTTATAATATGAGTCAGTTCTAATTACACTGCAGTGTACACCTGACATTAGCCCACACTACCACATTCCTCTGTCTTGAAAAGTCTTGGCCATGGCATCAAAGCTGCTTGATTTTTGATCATTTTTTGGCTCTTGGGTCTGTGTTGGCTGCAACTTAAATAGGATTAGAGTGTTGTACGTTAAAAAGGGGCCTCTGCTCTTCATTTCACTGTAATGTTCATTTCATGAAGCATGAAACAGCAAAGCACAAAAAATCCACAAATCCAGAATATCTTCTTTTAGAATTATGTCATCACCTTTTTTTCTTTTTTTTAGTTGTTCTGTTGCACCTGACACTTGAAGCATACTAAACTTAGCATACCTCTTTTTAAACAGACCAATTTACTGACAGTCCAGTCAAGTCCACCACTTTGGATGAACCTAACTGAATGCTGTTTGCATGCCAGCATCATTACAAGCTAAATTGGGCTCAGGTATTGCCAGTCAGCGCACCAGATGTTGTATTTGATTAAAAAAACACTTTTCATGACACCTAATGAGATGGGCAGAACCACCAAGTGAAGGGAAGTGGCCAGTATTCAAATAGAGGTGAACTTGGTGCACAGTGTTCACAGATGTGCATTTACATTGTTTGCTAGCTGCCAATTCGTTGCTTATTCTGTTCTTAATTACTGTCTGTACAAACTTGGCTAGTTTTTGACTGCTATGTTCATCCATGAAAGGTTAGAAGAGCTGTACTGTAGGAGAATGAAATACTTCAGCTGTCTGACAGGCCACCATTACTACACCATTCATATAGCAACATATAATCACCTTCTTTTTAGGTCTGCTCTAGTATACCAATCTACCAATAACTGCCATATGATCTCATTTTACTCTATTTATTATCTATTGACGTATTGTTTGTGTTATTATTCTCTCTAAGTATTAAATACAACAGCGGCAGTACATTGTAGAGTAATGAAATGTCTGCTGCTCAAGGTAAGGACTACACAGTCGCAGGAATCGTTACAGTGAATACAATCTTTTTACATTGGCCTCATTTTTTAAAGCATTAGGCCAATTCCGTCTTTTAAACATAGTGTACGAGTTAACATAAACCATAACCTTAGCTTAAGGCGGGCCTATTTGCTTTTATTTAAACCTTATCAGCTCTAAATGTATTCTTTTCTTGTACAAATAGAAAAAAAAGCACAAGTTAAGTCTGAGTTAACATTGAGTTTCACAAACTAAAACGTATCGTACACGTCTTCACATGTATGTGCTTCTTTATGAAATACCTTTCGGAAAATATCCTCGTATTTTATTTTACCTGTTGCTTGGTAAGAATATGGCTATAATTGCATCTCCAATAATAACTCTGATGTTTTAGATTGATAAAATAAATACCTTATCAATAATAGCTTGCTTTTCTTTTTTTTCTTTTTTTCTTCAAACTGTGACTAAGCATATGTCCACTCAGTTATTTATGTGACCCAATCACTTTGAAAATGTATCGTAGATATCAGCATTGTATCTTTCGAACCTATCACATTTGAAAGGTTCGAAAAACTTATGCACTATTTTGTTGATTATTGGGAAGATGATATGACCTGTTATATAAACAGATACTTTGGTGTATAGTGTTAAGATAAGGTGTATTAACAAGGGTTTCGTTTCACATCTACATGTGTGCATATTGGTAGATTTATGCACAAAAAAAACGCTTACTCAAAGGGGTTTGCAGCTCTCATTAAAATGTGTGTATGTTCTATTTTCAAAATGATACAATGATACATTTTTAATATATATTGTGCAGACCTGTGTAAAAGATGGATGTCATTTCTTTTTCTTCCTGATTTCATCAGTTGCTCTCGAAGACAGTTGCTAGACCACAATGTCAGACTGAGGAAAAGAGAAATAAAAAGTTTAGGGCTCAGTTGTTTAAAAGTCTTGATGATCAGAGATTTCTTTCTCTTTAAAGATGGCATTGGCATGAACCACAACAGTCAATCTGCACCTCCCTGCCTGACATCCACCCGTACGCAGATTCCGTTTACCCTGGCACCCGTCCACGCATACACACACATTGCTGCAACTAACACATACACGTCTTTGCTCATGCAGCAGGACATAATTTGAGACCACCGCGTGGACAATAAAGCTCAACTTACACCTCCCAGTACGAGACGCATTGATAACCCCAACGTCAGTAGGAATCCAATCACAATCTAAATTGTGCCCAACTAAAACAGCCCCCTTGATTAGTTCTCCAATAAAATCCATTTCCTGCCCTTATGCCTATTTGAGACAGTTTATTTCCCCTGTGGTATCAAGCAATAGGCCCTACCGGGAACTTCCATCTTAGAATGTCTAGTTTGATGTCTGTCTGTCCGGAGTGCTTTACAGTGGCTTGATACTTTTGTCTGCCCTCCCCCCCTGACCATTCCCAGTGATTATACCAACCTTACTCTGAGCTCTTCCAATATTCACTGCTGGCCCTACCTTTTGTGTCCACCCGGAGCAGAACTAGATGGGTTGGGCTTTCAGAAAATTGAGGCACGTTTTTTTTTTTAGTCTTGAATTGAAGTGCTGTATTGCAGAGAAAAATGGCACAGATGTAATACAGATCCATCCAGTCCCTCTATCACAGAAATACTACCATGATTGACTCACCTACAAAAAGTCTTCGCTCCTGAACAGTGGTCTTTTATTTCATAAAGTCAGCAGAAGTTATGTCTTTCTTATAATCATTATTACATGCTGCAAGCTTTATGTAAATTCAACCATACAGTAGGACTTCAAGTAATATTTCTCTTTGATGTCCTTTCTGTTTTACTGCACTTACCACTTTGTTAGTCAGTGTCTACCTTTTATGCTCCCTGGACTGTATATTTGAGACTAGTGTTGCTCCTTCTTTCTGACTTCGTAAATTGATTTCAAGTACGAATTATATCTTGAAAATTACCTCACATAGCGGAATTGATGGTTCAGTCAGACCTCTTTTTATGAATAAAAATCAAGACTTTTGGATTGCTTGAAAAGAAATTATCGCATGCCATTACACGCTTTGTTGATTTTCTTTTTTTTTCACCGTAAGCACTTCTTACAGTAACTTTAAAGTAGAAAATGAAATACTGTATAAGCACTTGTCATCTCTGGAGTGTGAGCTGCACAATAAAACAATATAGGTTATGCTTACTCTGAAGACGTTCGTTTTATTCAGAGTATCAGATGGTCTGGTGATTAAAGGGGCACTCCATTTCACACATGTTCAGTTCACTTGTCACAAGATCTACTCCTAAGCCTGTAAAAACAGTTGTTTAATTTTCTCTGTGACTCTAAGGGGTGCTCACGCATAGGCTCAATAATTAGAATATTAATCAAAGAAGAGGCATTACAAAGTGAAGTTTGAAAAAAGTAAGCACTCACATTATTATTGGGGCTAAAAGAATGAACATTAATGATATTAGTAGTTGAGGAGTCCACTATTAATTTGAAGGTCTTGTCAGCTGAAAAACTGAAGGAGCCGATCTCACACGGCTATGTTCCAGCTCACAGTCAAGGGTCTGGCTTTCTCTTTTACATTGGCCTCATTTTTTAAAGCATTAGGCCAATTCCATCTTTTAAACATAGTGTACGAGTTAACATAAACCATAACCTTAGCTTAAGACGGGCCTATTTGCTTTTATTTAAACCTTATCATTTTTACGGTTTAAATTGAAGGAGCCGATCTCACACGGCTATGTTCCAGCTCACAGTCAAGGGTCTGGCTTTCAGAGGTGGGGATGGGTTTTGGGTGAAAGGAGCCCATTCATTTTACATAGGGCTCAACAATACATTGGAATTTTATTGTTATCGCAATAGCATCTTGTTTTGTATCAATATGGCAAAGACGTGTTCACTTGAATTAGGAGCACAGGTGCATTAATGAAGGAGGTGTTCCACTCAATGAAATATCTGCTTTTGTTTATATTTTACGACACAGGTGTAGAAGTGGAATGCAGCCCCTCATTATTACTCCTGAGATTAGCACCATATATTGAAGTATTTGTTTATATATCGCATGTCATATTCTAGTTGCAGTATTCAACAACGATATTGCTTATTGTGTGTTTTCTTAATATCGTGCAGCCTTAGTTTAGCCTTAAGCATCTTTCTCAATGTTTTTCTCTGTGGCAGGGAATTGCTGCAGCTAGTGTTTTATTGGTTGGTACTGAAAAATGTTTTCCCCGAAATCATCCCCGTTTACATTTGTTGCCATTGAGTTGGAAATTAAAAGTTCCAAAAAAACTGGGGCTTGGTCATTATAGGGTACCAATAGTCATGGCCTTTCTGTTTTTATTTTGTTAATTTAAACTATTTTATTGATCTCAACTATACAATATTTTAAACCTTAATACAGCAGGAAACAGCTGTCTGATATTTTAGTACTGCTGTAATGCTGTCTTGCCAAAAATAAATCTTTTAGCAACTAATAGGTGTGGTAATCCAAGCTTCTCTGTCTTACGTTGTGGTAGCTGGACAAACGAAGTGCGCAAGTGGCGCCATACAGTCCGGAGCAGGCAACGCATTTACTCTGCACTGAATAATCCACATTCTTTGACTACAATGCTTCTCTCAAAGACAAGGGTAGGAGTCTTCATTTCTTTGAAATCTCTTGAGATACAGGCAGGTTGGACTTTTGGCTTTTTGCAGCGTTTGTTTTGGACTGAGAGTTTGCTGCTCGAGTGCAACACCCAGTGGTCTCCTAAGGTCTTCCTTTGTTTTCATATTAAACCTGGACC